>NC_140595.1:827962057-829162057 GCF_964204655.1 Triturus cristatus
CGCCAGTTCTCGCCAGAACCAGTGGGGACTCGTTGCTGAGAGCAGCAAGTGTCCTGCTCACAAAGGCGGCAAGCCTTTAAAGCTTCCCCTTCGTGAAGCCTGCCCATCCTGGGGGAGGAGGCTTGGCACCTCATCCCAGGATGTGCATTGTTTCAGGCCCCAGAGAGCAGCAGGCTCTCGACCCAGGGGTCCAGAAACCTGTCTGGTGGTGGCATCTGTAAGCAGCCACTGAGCCTGGACACTAGTGGTAGGTTAGTTTTCAGGGGGCATCTCTAAGATGCCCTCTGTTTACATTTTTCACTAAATCCCACACTGGCATGTGTGGGTTTAATGTGCTGAGAATTTTGATACCAAACTTCTCAGTTTTCAGTGTAGCCATTATGGTGCTGTGGAGTTCGTAATGACAAACTCCCAGCACCATATACTCTTAATGGCAGCGCTGCACTTACAATGTCTAAGAATGGACTTAGACACTGTAGGGGTACAGGGCTCATGCACCTGTACCCTCGCCACTGGTAAAGTGCACCCAGCTAGAGGGGTGACTGACCTATGCCAGGGCAGTGGGTTGCAGGCATGGCCCACAGAGATGTGTGCCATGTCGACTCTTCACTTTGTTCTGCACCAAAACACGCAGCCTGCAAAGAAAGTGTGTGTGGGTGTAATGGTACAGGATCTCTAAGGGTGGCGCAATAAGTGCTGCAGCCCTTAGAGGCCTTCTCTGGTCACAGTGCCTTAGGTACCTGTGGTACCATTTACCAGGGGCTGACCTGTGGCCAGAGATGCCAATTGGGTTTAGGCTTCAATGCAGTGTTAGGGAAAGAACATAGGCCCTGGGTACCTGATTAGCAGGAGCCCAGGGCACACTCAGTCAAAGCACATCAGCAATTCAGCAAAAAGTGGGGCGATCATGCAGAAAGCGGGCACTTTCTCACACTTGTGAATCTCCAAGCCTGGCTACGGTCTGTTTTATTCCTCACATTGCTAACATAATTGTGCTAGTTCTTGGCATATCGTGGGCATTGATGACATAATGTGCCTAATTGTTGCATATTTCTGGACCTGGTATACTGGTGGCTATTCTTGCCTTACTATGGTCATTTGTGGCAAGAGGGTGCTCTCCCCTAATGCAACGCTGACCTTTGCAAAGTGATGGGCACACATGGCATGAAAGACCTCCATCTGGCATCGTACTGCCCCTAATACATTCTAGGCACTCATTGCATGCATAGCTTGAGACAGCGATAAATGGACATTCAGACTAGAATGCATTCTTCTGCTGTAGCAGTAAATGTGTGTTTGATGAAGGACATTCTGATATTTGCAGCCAAGCAAGCATTTAATTACATTGGAAAACCTTATATTTAAGGACGATAATAATTCCTTTTTCACAAACATTATAATGAATTTCTTAATACGTAACTTAACAAACTCATGATAAAGCTACAAAACAATTGAATAGGCGATAAGACTGCACACCCGGCCCTCCTAATAGGACCACTAATACAGCCGTGGCCGCTGCATGTAAAAGCGGTGGGTCCGGCTGGGGGGGATTTCGAGAGAAGAGCACAAGGGAAAATTAAATAAATAATGAATTTTCCCTCGTGATTGTCCCTCGAAATCCCCACCAGCCGGTCCCACCGCTCTTACCTGCAGCGACCGCGACTGCACTAATCGTCATTCTTTTCATCAAAGCATCAGCGGTGTTTGACCCAACCACAGAAGGGACTGGCCACCAGCATCCAAAGCATAAATCCAGCCCTCACCACATAAACATAATATTGTGATCATATACCATTATCACACTGTGGTACATACGTTTTCTGTCACTTCCTCATCTGTTCTTACAGAGGCTGTACATCTCTCTCTGCCGGTGGCCATTCATGTCTATCTCTGCATTACCTGTTGAACACGGGTCCTGGTCTTTGAAGACAATGTATTACAATACACCTTTCGGATAAAATAAGACACAATGCATCAATATCTGATTTTCACTTTCCTCAGTTTCAGATGCAAACCTTAAATACAATGCAAAATCTGTAAACCTCTCTACACTAATATTGCTCGACCAACGAGCTGTCTATTAACCTTGAGAAAACAAAGGTAGTCATATTTGGCTAAAAGATGATCAAGAAAAAGACATGACACTGTGGGGAATCCCCGTGGGCAGAAGTGGACCTACAAGTACCTAGGTGTATGACTCCATGTCCACCGGTCCCATCAACTTAAACAAACTTAAAGCAAAGGTGGCGTCACAAATCGCAGCACTCAAATATTTCTAGCAACCAAATTGCAAAGTCCAACCTGGGAGCCTTCTGACAGGGATAAAGGCAAAGGTCCTCCCAACGTTAACATACGGCCTGGAAATCTTCCCCGGTAAGCTTGCAAGCTTCCTGAACATTGCACCGAGCAAAGTCCTCCACCTCCTTTTCCAACTGCCACAAAGCAACTCTCCGGCACAAATCAGACTAGAATTGGGTCTCCGGGACCAAGAACTGGTACAAGAGGGTTATTTTCTCAAATATGTATCGCTGCTGAGGCAGGCAAACCCAAACACACTAGGAACATTGTTATGGCAGGAAATTGCATCAAACACACCTCCAAATTCAAACTCCTAGCCCGGAGAAAATAGCGGCGTCAGTTAAACATCTGACGGCGGAACACCTTTGGCAAAAAAGCTTACCTCACCAGGCTTCCAAGCTACCACTGAGCAAACAAATCAAGTAGCTTTCCTGGCGCGGAGAGAAAGCCAGATTCACTTTTATGACCCCAGCAGGCTATCATCCCTGTGATGGCAGCGAAACAGTGGGTCGCAATTTGCGACCTTCCTCAATAATATTCATGAGGTAGGTCAAAATTGCGACCCACGTAGACTCTGCATTTTGTGAACCGACCTATCAGTACATGGTTGGATCGCAAAATACCAATGCATTTGGTAAAAGTCAATGCACAAATGGTGACCACTATAAACAAATGCATTCTTCATATAGAGACCCAGAATCTCTTCCCAAAAGAGATGCAGGTGAAGTAGGACTTTAAAAAAACGAGGCATATTGTTTAGCTATAGGACCTAAAGTAATTGAAATACATCAGTAATATGATGAGCTAATCTACAACTGGAAATGCCAGCTGCATCAAAGGAAAAGTCCAAGAAAGGCAAAGAGAGAAATTCAGATGTTTTCAGAGCAGTTCAGCTTGCACCAGTGACAATAATTCAAGGTGTGGTTTTAACTTTACTTACACATTGCACATAAAGACCATTTTGATCAACCGGAATCAAGGTATTTACTGTGCAGTTGGAGCCTCTTGGGCTGTCTTAATATTTTGGATACACATTATGTGCTTACCATGGCAAATCGGGAAAGTCAGCCTGCACTGGCAAATATGGCGTCAAATTGGGGAAATCATGTTTAAAATGTCCTAACTGACCATGATTAAATCATGAAAATTCTTGAAGAACATTTTCTCCTTTTGACATGGGGTTGGTTACTGTTGCCTCAGGTAACCCATGCAACTTCACTATACTGTCCAACAAATGTGAAGTCAAATCTGTTGCTGTGGGCAATCTTTTCAGTGGTACAAAATGTGCTAATTTATGACATAATCCCTTACTATCAAAAGTGTTGTTCCACAAGGTGAAGGAGGGAGATCCACAATGAAATTGACTTGTTTTGCAGTTTCATATAGAGCTAGCTCCGCTCAATGTCTTTTTGGAATAAAAAATTATGCTTTCGCGTTGTTTTATGTTAGTTAGGATTTGCAGAGCCATTTTGTATCATGATCGAAACGCATCCTTTGCCATTTCCGAGAATTGGCCTTTTCTCTGTTATATTTCTTCTGAGCTGAGTTTTGCTACACTAATGAATGCACTGTTCTTATTCGTGCATACCTTTCCTTTAGATGTAAGCATTCTCTCACTTGTCTAGTGGCAGAAACAGGCAGAGTGACCTTGAATAGTAGATAGTGTGTGCCCGGCCTCAGAATCAAAACGTACTCCTTTCTAATGTACTGTCCAGCTGCATCTCTCTGGAAAATTCCATGGTGGATGTGCTTTCATTGGTTTCGAAGTGTACATAATGTATTGTTATGCTTGCAGATGGCAGTCCCTCTGGAGCACTCCTAAGCGACTGGGCAGATTGGGCTCCGCTCTGAGTGTACTCTGAATAAACTGTTATTGGTTTGTATTCCCTACTGTCAGACCGACGCTTCATTTTAGTGGAAGGCTGAGAGGTGGTCATTAGTGACCCGAATCAGATCACCTCCTTCAGTTGGAGCCCGAACAGGGACTCCTTCGGGTGAGTGACCCATCCCATTTTGCGGACTCGGGCTGTCCTTTTGGTGCGTCTTTGAGAAATAACCTTATGTTTAGTACATGATGTTGCATCCTGATCATATTCCAAAACCCAGGACACCCCACCCAGAATCAATAGCAGTATTAGCACAAGAATAGCACATAATATATTTTTCTTGGTAGACCAAAAAATATGGGTATGCACAAGGGGAATCATTAGCGGTTCTTCGTCAGCAACCATTCTGCCAAAGGGGTGCATAGCAAATGATAAAGCAAGGGGGCAAAAGAAGAATATACAAGTTCAGAGTGTCCGCCAGAGCCTCACTGATACAGGCTCCTATTGTCCATCAAAACGTTGGCGCTCTTGAGCACCGGCGGTGGAGCTTGCTCTGTCCTAAGCTCGAGTTCCCAAGTCAACCCGGATAATGTACCCCAAAGGGGATACTTTCGCTCTATCCAGTACAATGTTTAAACAGTGCACAAATCTCACATCACCCTGAACTAACTACGTTGGTACTATAACAAAGTACACCCTAACTTACAAAGTCCATCCCTAACTAATCTGACTTCTCCTTTTGTGCACCGTTCCCCAGCCGTGGGCGCAGATTATACCTAGTGACTCCAGGCACAGAGGGATCAATGAAAAGGGGCTCCTGGATAGCCTGTATACTGATTTGGACACAAAGGCCTATAAATGCCTGTTGTAACAACACCTTCCTCTTTAAATCCTTATGCCTCTTCTCTGTCCTCTCCTTTTCTTCATTATCCCTATGCTCATAATACTGTGCCATATTCAAAATAACAGACGGGGAAGAGGTGGACCAAGTACTTTCAGAAGCCAGCAATCCAGTCGCAATTTCAGGAAGCAAATTAGAGACGAATCTATTAACAAACAACTGAACACCTCCCTCAATAGACAAATCCTGCCCACTGTAGTCCAAAAATGAACCTTCAAATCAGGTGATGAAATCAGACACACTCTCATCTTTCTTTTGTCGAAAAGCCGATAATTTATCCCAATCTACTTTTCTCGGTGGAATAAGAGAATGCATGTCTGTAATGATGTGGCCTGGCAAAGCAAGCATCTCTGCCCAAGGCTTATCACCTGGCTTTCATTCCTGGTCCCATGCCTTAATTTGATCCCAAGTACCACCCAACTCCAGAACATGATCTTGAGTATGGACATGCCTCCAAATATCAACCGGAACAAGAAGACCAAAAAACATTTCAATGTCAGCAAGAGTCATTACCATCAAAGAAGCAGCTTCAGTCAATTCTTTATAATAAGCAGTAGGAATTTTTCTAGGATCTGGCAAATGAGTCTTAAGGGATAAAACCTCACTTCTTTTCCATGGAGTATAAACCCATTGTTCTTGAAACTGGGCTGCCACTGTCGCTCGAGTAACATTACCTTGCCCATCCATTAACTCTGATATCTCTGGGTGATATATAGGATGACCCTCTCTCATTGGAAACTGAGACACCGACCTGGGACTAGTCTCATGCAGTTTTCCCCTATAAGCTATTATTGTCATAACATTAGCAAAGACTTGTGATTTATTCACACCGTCCCCACCTTTAAAACTTTGGAACAAGCAGTTTTATATCGTCTTTTCTTCATCAAGAATCTGTCCCTCTCTGGGACTGGAGCCTCCGGACCTGTCATCTCCACCACATTTCAAGGTGGATTCAGGGTGCCCCCTGGTCCTGATGAAGACCCGCCTGTAAGGAGCAGATTTTCCCGACACTAATCTTGGGTCGAAATGTCGACAACCTTTTGCGTTTTATACTGAATGTGGACAACAGTGATGTTTTCACCGTGTCCCCCTTGTTTGACATTCGGTCTTTGTAAATAATTTAGCCTTGGTTAAGGCTGGATAGGCCGTTTTATGTTGTTGGATGTACACACTATTCACTGCCCTCCTTCCATCGCTCACCTTCACTTTTGCACCTTGATGCACTAAAACTGTTCCCCTCCCCCCTCCCGTTTTTATCTGGGGCACCGATGCACTAAATAGTTTTGACAAATGTACTATGCTTTGAACATGATGCATCATATGTTCAATATGATTAAATATTCTTTACATTTATAAATAATGTCTTTAATCAATTTATCAGGTGATGTTGATGTTGTTACAAATGTTGTGCTTGCACTGGCACCCCCCCCCCCCCCGTTTTTGTAAGGAGACACTGGATATGGCAGGGGTGCTAACAGTCACAGAGGCCACAGACGGCAAAGAAACAGAAGAAAGAGGAGGAGGAGCCAAAGACACAGCCGTTGCCATACCAGCGGTAGACACAGGGACAGAGACAGTGGACGCAACTGTAACGGGCGGCTGTGAGGGCACCAGAACAGTGGGATATATTCTTTGCAGGGCATATGGAGGCGGGGTCAGGCATCCAACAATTCTTCCACAAAAGTATCATCTTCTTCCTGAGCCACATACAATTTATCAATTTGCAATCAAAACCTTCTATCTTCAAACTCAGCACCTTTTTCCTGTTTTTTCCTGTCATATGCTAAAGTTTTCTGAGCCAATGTCTGCATTTTCCCTTTCCTGGCCTCTTTTTCTGCCTTCAGTCGCCTCTGTCTATCTACTTTCTGCCATGTTCTGAGGGAATCCAACATAGACTGCCTACTTTGTTTCTTAAACAACTGTTCCAGTTAATACTCAATCTTTTGTTCATCAAAAGTGCCCGTCAACGGCCACTGCAACTCGACATTGTCCCTTATATATTTGTATTATAATGTACTAAACATAATAAAGCCAAGACCATGCTTCACATACATATCAAAATCAGGAGTGCCAGAACAATTGACATACAATAATGCGTCAGTACTGTTTACTATCGTACAACATGCGGGATAATAACCAGCTTTTCGAGTAACCGTTAAATCTTGGTAATGCCAGCCTACTAAGGTGATGTTCTGCTCTCTCATGTACGGATTATCACAATACGTATTATTGTCACAACCCCGGATATCCCTTTCCTCGTGGCTTCCTGTAATATAAACATGGACCAGAATACCCCATTCCAAACTCACCCCTTACCTCTACGAATTGGGCTGGGCGGATATACGTATAATTTACCAGTGACAATGGGTAAGCAGTCCATAAACTTGCAACAGATTCAGTTGGATAACAAGCTGTACCTTCACCCAAAAATCTTTTATGTGTGTCTAGGAAAACATTACTCGGGCTGTACTTTTGGTGCGTCTTTGAGAAACAACCTTATGAGTGTACTCTGAATAAACTGTTATTGGTTTGTATTCTCTACTATCTGACCGACTCTTCATTTTAGTGGAAGGCTGAGAGGTGGTCATTAGTGACCTTAGTGACCCGAATCGGGTCACTTCCTTCAGTCTTTGGAGTACTTTACATCAGCATCAGATTACATTATACAAGGTCAGGTTCATTTTTTTAGGCAAGAGGAGAATCACAGGATGTTGAGCTGACGCTGGGATTGGAACCTTGTTAGCCAGTTCCAAAGTGACCAGCTCTGGTCGATAGGCTACATCTCCTCCCCTTCCCCTGAAATGTTTGCCCATGGTTCATGAGCAACTGGTAGAAGCTGGAAAACCCCTGCTAGCCTTTGATAATGGCTTCAGGGATGCGCACATATAAATCAAGTTTGGTCTACTGAGTAACTTATTTGCATAATGTGGGCTACTAAACATTTCGCAGGACCAACTGAAATGTTTTATGCATTCCCAAAAGCCCTGCTATGCGGGAAACATAACACCAGCCACAAATGAGTTTCTATAACTTCCTTTTGAGGATACAGTGGTGGCTGACTAGAAAGAGCAATACCAGTTTTCGTTGTGATTCTCAAACTGGTTGCAAAAAATTATCTGCATTCATGGATGGTGAGGATTTCACTTTAGTCACATTGGACATTACCTTTTCCTTGAGTTCTAGGTAGAACTTCTCAGAAAGAAATTATGAAAACTCATCCACTAAGAATGTCTTGCATTACTGCACTTCACAGGTTTGGTTTTAAGAAACGATTATGTGTTTTTACATACCACCACCTTATGATAAGCCCCTTCAAGATAAACTAGTCAATGCTAAAAATGTCCTTAATAGCCAGAGCGACCAGTCACACATAGGGTAATTTACTTTTGTTGAAGACTGTGTAAGAGAGAAAAGAGCTACTGGATGAAGACCTTCTGTATGTAGATGATGTTGGGATAAAATTGCTCCAGATATGCAGCCTGAAGTGCCTCTCGCAGCTTTAAAGGGTAGCTCAAAATTCGGATGTCTCCATATTCGAGTAAGCTTTCTTCAAATACAGAAAAGCCTCTTTTTCAATCTCTTACTTGAAGGGGACTACCACTTTGGTTAACTGAGCAATAGGTTCACTATCATGGAACCCATGTATTTAAAAAATGTAAGTTATGCAAAGGATATTATTATCTGGGGCTAGTGTGCCATTCAGCTACATAATAACATCCTCATCACACCTGGGGCTGATCAGAAATTACAGACTTAATTTTGTCTTTTCCTCAGCATGTGAGATTTTCCAGGAAAACATCAGAAAGATGATAAAAACCTGTGCTAATGCGGGCCACAATCAGGTGCACAGAAGTTCAGAAAACAGGGCTGTCCCGAAACAAAGACACGTTTAAATTTCATAGTCAAGAATTGTGCTTTTTAGGTCTCACTGAGACAGCGCATGCGCTGCTCTGCGAGACATTTAGTGTGTGGGTTTGCAAAGTGCTGCCACAGGCTTTTGGTGGCCTAAAGCTTGCGCCGCGCGCAGCCGCCATCTGTCTTTCCTCCGCCGCGCTTGATCGCGATCACTTTCACGGCCGCGCGGCCAATGCTTGTTGTATTTGGCAGCACCTCATTCTTTGTCACGCCCAAGAGGTTAGCTCCTAATGTTACCTAAATTGATAACAAAATAATCATAAAAGCAATACAGGTTTACGTGGAATTAAACCACAACGTTTAAAAAAGACAGAGGTGCCAATTACGATCCGGTAAAAAAAATTCCCGTACGACTCGTATCCGGTCTTTTTACCGTACGAATCGTACAAGTGCCGTACGAACTGGCAATCACGATTCGCATGGTAAAAAGTCCATACGAACCGCCGTGGGAATTAGTCCCCACACGTCCTCGGGTCGGAAAATGTGTCCGACACGTCCTCGGACGATTTACCGTACAAACGTGAACAGTCAAGTCCGACCGAGGAATCACGATCCATCCCGTGCGTCCGATCTCACAACCGTATGGGTCAGAGACCGTCCGCACCGAACTCCCATAGCAACCATGGAGACGTCCAAACAGGTGCCCGGTACGAGCCGTACCAGCCCCCACATGTACGCGCCGTACCCCCGTGTATGTACACCCGAGTACGTGTCGAACCCCCCCGTGTATGTACACCCGAGTACGTTCGAGTCGTACCCCCACCCGTGTATGTACGGTGCGTACCCCCAGCGCGTAGCGCTGGGGGTACGCACCGTACATACACGGGTGGGGGTACGACTCGAACGTACTCGGGTGTACATACACGGGTGGGGGTACGACTCGAACGTACTCGGGTGTACATACACGGGGGGGTTCGACATGTACTCGGGTGTACATACACGGGGGTACGGCGCTAACATGCGGGGGCTGGGGGGTACGGCGCGTACATGCGGGGGCTGGGGGGGGGGGGTACGGCGCTTACCGGCCCACCTACTAGTCGTTTCGCGCCGTACTTCGCATTTCCGGCACTTTTTGGGTGCCGTAAAAATATTGCCGTCCGGACTGCTGTCGGTTCGAATCGTAATTCCTGGTTCGTGAAACGCGGCCTGGAAGCGTCCCGACGTCACGTCGGCGCCTTCCCCGGATCCCATTTGTATGTATCTTTTCGTCGGCCGGTGTTTTGTACGACTCGTACGGAAATGGTGTTTCCGTGCGAATCGTGATTGCATGTTTGTGAAGTTTTACGACCGGGTACGAGTCGGACGGTAAAAAGCCTCCGTCCGACGGTTCGTACCCGGTTTTTGCCGGATCGTAATCGGCACCAGAACATCTATATTATAACTTTTTAACTCAAGTACTTCATACGTTCATTTATTTTTCATAAAACGTGGCACTAAAACGTTCACAAGAAGAATTCGTAAATTTAATCAATGTTTAGCATGTTTAAAAAAGCCGGGGACCCACAACCATTCCTGGAATGAAGATGAACATAACATCTTAACATATATTATGATGCACATCAGCAGCTGCAGACCTAAACAATTGAAGTCCCACACTCATTACTAAACTCAATCGCATGAACATGGTGTCCTTCCTACAAAAAGTCCCACACATGCAGTCCTTCCTACAAAAAGTACCGCATCCAGAACTTAGCACAATCAACTAGGCCCAGTTGAGGTGCTCAGAAGAGATGCATGTTGCTTGTTTTGCGTGACTCCTGTTGATCCTTGACTTATTTTTACATTAGATATTCTGATTTAGTGTTGGTGTTTTCCATCGACTCCATTTTTAACACTACATCATTTACATGCTATAGAACCACCTTGCTGCCTACAGTGCTGTGGGGGCTTTGTAGGCTTTAGAGAGTAGATGGGGAATATGAAAGACCAATCTATTCACATCTTCCTGATTGGTCTTCTACATAATACACATTGTTCATTGGCCAATGCTCAGGCCACTAAATAGAGCATTTTGTTTCTGCCCCGGCCTGATGTGCACATCAAACTTAATTAAAGTTGGAACCTGACTGCAGTGTTTGTTACCCAAGAGGTCTGAAGTCTCTCTGTTAATGTCATGCCATGCCTGTGAAAATAAATGTGGCTCAGCAGCACAGGTTATTTGGAATAAGTGCACTAATAAACACAGGTTCACACATTGATTACAACAGTCAAAGGATACATTCCAGGCTTTTACCACAGGCCGGCCTAGCTGATTTGAGAAAACAATGCGTGTTGTGTCTCAGACTCCATTCGAAACCCAGTCTACAGAACAGAACATCTGGGGCCATCCTCCTAGAGTCTAGTCACTGTAATTCTATCTCAGTGTGCAGATATAGATGACCTACAGTACACCTCCGACACATGATAAAAAGCAATGCATAACCATACATGAAGATTCGCTGAGTGTAATATGCTATTTATTACATTTGTCGAGTGAGGGGATCACTATTATCACCCACACAAAGCTTTGCATCTCATAAATCATAGCCCCTTCCCATACTCCAATGTAGAAATACAGAGCATATTATATTCTGCACATCTGTATACATTCTATATATCGCACTGTGGAGAAGAAGTTACCATACGCATACTCTGCAGCACAGAGGGTAAACAGGTGCATCTAGAACACACCCTCTCTGAAGGGTGGTGTTGCTCTGCAATGTATACATGTATGTATAATATCTTGCCTTGATTATGGCAATTGTCTTTTTCTATGTAGCCCTATCTCAGTGATTCATAGGCTCCAAATTATCCAGAATGTGGCAGCCCGTTTGCTACTGGGCATACCTAGGTTCCATTCGGCCCGCCCAGCACTTGCCACTCTGCACTGGCTGCCAATAGGTGAAAGAGTCCAATTCAAGGCACTATGCATGGTGCACTGTGATAAACACAATTCAGATCCACAGTTTCTTCAACATCTTATAAAACCTTACAAGGCAGGCAGAGAACTTAGGTCAACCAACCGAGGCCTTCTCACTGTTCCAAGAATCAAAAAGGCTCGAAATAATGGCCGGTCCTTCTAGTTTTTGGCCCTCAAACTGTGGAACTCTCTGCCAGTCAGCCTTAGACTTGATAGTAATTTGCCAGCTTCAGGAAGCATTTGAAAACCCATTTGTCAAAAATGTAATGGGGATGGTTTCAGCAGGGATGGCTAGCGCTGGGAAGGCCGATTTGGGTAGCCACATGCCTAAGAAATGCTGCTGCTAATAATAATAATAATACCGGGTCTCCTTTTTGGGAAGCCGGACTCTAGCTCAAGGCATTTGGGCATGAGTAGAATCTACAGTAAAGTGAGCGGCCACCAATAACACTGACAAACTGTTCAATTTTGCCCTCCAATTAAGATCACAAAGCCCTTTTTAGGTCTCGCCTGAGCCAGCACATGCGTTGCTCTGGCAAGACATTTAGTGAGTGGGTTTTTAAAAGTGCGACCGGGTGGCATAGAGCGTGCGGTTACGTGCACAATGACGAGCAAAGGCGCCATCTGGCTTTCCTCTCTCGTCATGGTGCGCGCACATCGCACACCACTCGCCAGCCTGCTTTCACTTTTGCCGTCGCGTCCTTTTTTGTCTTTTAGCACGCGCGCGCGCACACAACTCTCGCTTGTTCTATATTCTCTCTGGTTTGGATGAAGGAATTCCAGCTATGCTTGATGGCCTCCATAGTAAGTTTAAGTAGCTGGTGTTGCGCTCAGGTAGACGATTATCTGGGTTTTCAGTGTGTTTCTGATCGTGTGCTTTCTATTTTTTTCACAAACCAACTTCTAGATTTTACAGAACCAGCTTGGTACAAAGTAAACATTATTTAATCAAGCTGCCTTGAATAAGACCCTCCAAATATCCCCAGGGTCATAGCCTTTTTAAAATAATCCGCATAAATGCAATCCAAGTTTAAAGGAGACTACTGCACAAAGTACATTTCTCGAGCAGTGATCCTGTGGTTCCAGCCGATAATGGGTTACCGATATGGAAGATCATGCCAAAATGTCCCAGAAACACGCACTGCTCAACTTTCCAATCCTCGGTATTAAAGGTGTTGAAGTAGAAGTAGTTTTGCGCTTCAAACACTTTTGACCATACAACTAATGAGCTGCTCCTTGAGCTGGGCAACCATATTCTGCCATTGTTGTATTCAGCAGAATGGCAGGGAAACGTTGGTCACGTGCACTGGTTTAGTTCCGGATGAGACTTGTCGCTTCACTGCATGGGTTTTTTTCAGCACTCCTATAGTTTTTCGACAGAGTAAGTGCAGTAAAGTAGTTCGAGTTTTTCACTTTGTAGTTTTTTATTTTTAACACTTTAGTAATGTGCGAATGGGGGTGGAATCAATTACATGTAATTTTACTTGTCACATTGTGGTAATTTGTGATAGAGTTTTTTCATTTCATGAAATTGCGTTGCATAGGTGTACACAGAGAAGGCTTTTGATGACAGTTTTTCATATGGTTTTCAACGCCGTAACATGGCGTTTTGGTTGGCCACGATTTACGAGAGGTGTTCGACACAGCATAATAGGTTTAGGTTTGTGAACATTTGTCAGGCGCATACTAGCTATGTTGTGTCATTTTTCACTGAAATTGTTTGGTACAGTGGGTTCACGCATAGGGGTTTAAATTGTTTTGGGGATTTAAGTTTGAAACATCCTCTTTGGAGTTGTCACGTTTTGGATGTACCATGAGTGTATTAGCACTTGGCTACAAGGTATATATGGCTCTTTGCTGAGAATATGGATATGTGTATTCATCTGTTTTTTCTGGTTTACAGTTGTGCCCCCTGATGAAGCACAAAGGTGCCTAAAATGCATTGGGATCCTGTTCATGTGAATAAAGTGTGAAAGAGGGATGCTTTTCACATTTCTTACAAGGATATTGCAGTACAATTAGTTTTTTCAAAGAATTCCACCATGGTTGATTGATTGTATGATTATTTTTTTAAAACAAATATACACAGCGATGAATAAACAAGCATTGCCATAGCCAATAGGTCTCGCCTTTGGGACCTTATGTGTTTAGCCATGCAACAGTTGCTGTTGTTGCACCAAGGATATTGTGCTGCATAACTAAGTACTTATAAGGTCTCCTGTGTCCAGGAGGCGCTTAAAAGATCGCCGTTGCCTCGACGGAGCGGGTTCCTGTGTCCAAATTGGTCGTTCCCTGAAGTATCTACTCGCTGCCCACACCAGTGCCTCTTACCTCGTTGTGCTGCAGTGCCCCGCCGCCGCCATCTCCACCAGCGGCCGCAGAGTGGGGACAGGGTCGGACTACACTCCCCAGCATCCTGTGCGGCAGCGGACCCGCTGACGCCGTGTTCGCGCCAGGAGGCGCTTAAAAGATCGCCGTTGCCTCGACGGAGCGGGTGCCTGTGTCCAAATTGGTCGTTCCCTGAAGTATCTACTCGCTGCCCACACCAGTGCCTCTTACCTCGTTGTGCTGCAGTCCCCCGCCGCCGCCATCTCCACCAGCGGCCGCAGAGTGGGGACAGGGTCGGACTACACTCCCCAGCATCCTGTGCGGCAGCGGACCCGCTGACGCCGTGTTCGCGCCAGGAGGCGCTTAAAAGATCGCCGTTGCCTCGACGGAGCGGGTTCCTGTGTCCAAATTGGTTGTTCCCTGAAGTATCTACTCGCTGCCCACACCAGTGCCTCTTACCTCGTTGTGCTGCAGTCCCCCGCCGCCGCCATCTCCACCAGCGGCCGCAGAGTGGGGACAGGGTCGGACTACACTCCCCAGCATCCTGTGCGGCAGCGGACCCGCTGACGCCGTGTTCGCGCCAGGAGGCGCTTAAAAGATCGCCGTTGCCTCCGCGTCACGGGACGCGCGTGGGCGGCGCCGAGCTAAGCCCGGGCAAAGGGCGGGCCGTCTACGGCCGTCCAAGGCCGAACGAGGCTGGGCTGGGCCACCCCCCCCTGTCGCTGGCTGCAGAGTTGTGTACAGACGCTTCGGAGAAAGGTGCGCAATATTCATATTTGTTCATCGCTCACGCACAAATTGAGGCCGGACTCATTTCTGTAGCTATCGTTATATTCACCTATTGTTCTTATTTGATTTTTATGTTTCTTCCTACATTATTGCCCTATTTTATTTTGTAGCAAAATATAATGGCTTCACGCACAACTAAATCTAGGCACTCCTTGGTGGGGGGATCGGTCAGGGGAACCTTAGATAACTTCATTACTAGGGCCGCCACCGTTTTAGAACAAGAGATTGCCATCACGGAGCGCCGCCTATCATTGGACCCTATTTATCAGAAGCGCTCGTCTCTGGGCCACATTCAACAGGTTCCCTCACCTGCGACTTCGAACATGGGCCCCGATTCCATGCTTAATGTCGGCCCTTCCTTGCTGCTAAGCGACACAACAGACATTCCGGACATACCAATCGTCACTATTCCATATTCTCCTAATTCTCAATTATTAACGGACACTTCCTTTGAGGATTTAATTCCAAATAAATCTGCTAAGTCAGCAAAGAGAAAAACTGCAAATAATAGACCTTTTCCTCCCAAACTTGTAGCAAAAAAATCGCAGTGCCAAAAAAAAGAAATATAATCAGGAAAGATCATCATCTGGAGTCTCTTAATGCTACGCCTCAACTAACCCCGAACCTTACTCGAACAAGGCCTCCAAAAGCCATTACACAGCCTCCCATATCACCTTTTTCGAATTTACTGGCTGATGTAGAGCATTTGGTAAAATCCCTCTTATCACCTTTAGTAGAGAGAGTTAAAAATATCGCAAAACAGTTAACATCTCTGGAAACATCATATGCCTCACTTATTGCATTAAATAGCGAACTGAACACTCTTCTACTTAAAAACCCTATTCCGGTCGCTGGGCCTCCTCCATCGATCCAACCAAAAAATCAGCCCAGCCCATCAACTCGCACGGAGAACATACTTGTCCCTTTGCCCACAGTACTGAAAAATTCCACCGCAGAAGCGACTGCAAGAGGAGTCCGATCTCTCCATCCTCTAGAGCCTCCTGGTAAAAATGCTAATTGTCAGCCCACGCCGAATAACATGCCTGACATGACCTCTCACATTGATTTGCCCTCCGAAGCAGCTCCTTACGTAGTGATACTCACTGGCGTTCCAGAGCTTGCTCCGGGTAAAACGGAGAGATACCAGGAACTTAAAAACAAAGTGGTATACTGGTTAAGCCAAAATAGACCACTTTCCCCTGAAATTAATGGCGAAATATTGCATGTGAGAAGACTGAAGTGGTTGGGCCCAAGACCTAAGGACATCCAGGGAGATATCATCATAACCAACTTCAGGGACCGCAGGGCACCATCCTACATAGTGGACTGGTACACTGAGTGCAGGGGTGTGGGTATTTCAACGCACGACCTAAGCTATTTTTACCCCCGTTCCCTACTGCTAAACCCCCCAAAATCATACTCAGCATCGAGGTTAAATACTGATGCTCACCATTTCATCTTACCCACCTCCAACAGATTTGCAATTTTCTCTGGCCTGGATGACCAAGATTGACTCTCCAACTTTGCACCCACGGCGGATAATTTACCTAAAACGATCCCCTCGCAAATTATCTCTGATTCCATTCATTCTAATCTGAAGAAAAATACTTTGTCTGTTGACAATTTTGCGAGGAACCCAACCCATGGCCACGCCCTCCACTCTCCAATTCCAGAACCAACCACCCCAATCGATCGCTTATTATCCAATTCCTCCCTGGTTAAACATCTAACGAGCGACATTTCCCTTGTTTCAACCCCCCTGCAATCTCAGGAACTCATTCTGATTCCAACAGATCCTACGACTGCTAACACCTGTATGGACGTATCCCTACCGGGTGATAGCCTTTTGTCCTGGAACGTGGCAGGTCTCCATGACAAATTGACTAACCCCGCATGGGTCCAAATCGTCTCTCGATATAGCATCATCTGCTTACAGGAAACATGGTCTATTACAGAGCTTCATCTCCCAGGGTACCAGACTTTCCACACCCCAGCTTCCCCCAGTCTCCACGGGAGAAATAAGGGGGGACTATCCACTTACATTTCCGTAGAAAGCCAATTAAAACCATTGCATGTTACAGGGACCTCAAATTACCAGATTATCAGCTTAACTGGTGGTTATTATAGGAACATCATTCTGGTCAATTTCTTTAATAATATCCCAAGTTCTCACCAGGACTTGGCTCTTAGTGGGCTAAAGGCCGATTTAATAAACATAGAGAATCAATCTAAATCTGACATGCTAGTCATCTGGCTGGGTGATTTCAACTGCCCCTTGTGTTTACAGAGTATTAATGGTACCTGTGGTATGGTCACTGATATGGATGACCCTTCTACCCATTTTCGGCACACTAAATTGGGAGACCTCTTAAATGGCTTAACATCTTACTTTAACTTATCTTACGCGAACGAACTTTGTCTCCCTCCTAAGTGCTTTAAACCTACTTATAATGGGCGAGGTTGTCACACTATAATTGATTATATCCTAATATCTTCCAGGTAATCAGGATTGATACTGATATTGGGAGACACTAGATACTGCAATCAGTGATCATTACCCTATAGGGGCGACCTTAAAATTAACCCCGCATGTTAAGCACAAGGCTGGGAAAAACCCACTCTACACCCCTCCGCTGAGGACGGGAACTACCACGGGGCTGTATTTAAAATGGGATAAAGTAGTCCCCCCCCATTTTTCTTAACTCCCTGGTTAAGAATACATATGACCACATTCAAAAATGCCTGTCAATCACAGAAAACTCCCAGGCAATAGGTCATTCTTTTTCCATAATTTCGTCAGAAATTAAAAGACTGCTTGCACGTGCCCCTAGGAACTCTTCCTTAAGTAGCCATGGCTGGTTTGACAGGTCCTGCTCAAAAGCCTTGCGACTCCTGAAAGTCGCCTTAAAATCTAATCCCAAAAGCCGCCTGGAAGTCCAGCAAGCCAGACAAAGCTATCGTACTGCTCGTCAGGCTAGGAAAAATCAGCTGAAGTCAGAGGCATGGCAAGCACTCTTGGAAGCCTCCAGTAATAGGGACAACACCGCCTTCTGGAGAGCAGTTAATGCACCTTTTTTCCAACCCTCCCAGTCTTCAAACCTGGACTCAGCAATAACTGCCGAAATCTGGGTTAAACACTTTAGCACTTTATATAATCCCTGTGATTCGGCAGACCGATAGAATGTGCGGGAAAACAACTCTAATTCCCTGCCAGATTCAAATACTTTTACCTTATTTCCCCTGAACATCTTTTTCGACCACACTGAGGTACTTATGGCATTAAAAGAAAGTCCTTCAGGGAAGGCTCCTGGTCCTGACTGTGTGCCCATAGACGTATTTAAATCACAGCCAGACCTATGGGCTCCTTTGCTCACTAATGTTTTGAACTCCCTGAATACCACAGGTTTTATTTCCACCTGGCCAGAGGCGATTGTAGTCCCGATTTTTAAAAAAGGTGATAGGGATAACCCTGCTAATTATCGCCCAATTTCCCTATTAGACTCTCTCATGAAGGTAGCTGGGCGAATCATTTTAAACAGAATACATGAATGGATAAATGGTCAAGACATAATCTCTAATCTTCAATATGGCTTCAGACATGGTAAAGGCACAATAGAGCAAGGTCTAAATCTGACTCTCATAATAGCCAAATACACTCAGGCTAAAAAAGGTAATTTTTTTATAACCTTTGTAGACCTTAGCTCCGCATTTGATTGCGTCGACCATGAGCTGCTATGGGAATCCCTTGTAGAGATAGGCATAGGTCCCCCTATTCTCGCATTTATTAAAGAGCTTTACAGGGGAGCATCAGCCCGCGTCAGGTATGGTAGAAATGGAGAATGTTCTGATAGATTTTACATCAGGCGAGGTGTTAGACAGGGATGCATATTAGCTCCCCTACTTTTCACCCTCTACATTAACTCCGTAGGCCATCATCTAACTAGATCTTTCCATGACTACCCTACCATAAACGGCAAACCCATACCCATCCTCCTCTATGCGGATGACGCAGCAATTATGTCCCAGACCCGTATTGGGTTACAAAGGGCAGTCGACGAATTCACGGTTTTCATGTCTAGGAGAGGTCTCAACGTCAATGCCTCCAAAACCCTCACCATGTCTTGCGGCTTGGGGATTGGGAAAAAACAATGCTCTATCTTCCTGAATGGCAGAAAACTAGATAGCACTGACAGATTCCCTTACCTGGGTATTATTTTTAACAACAGAGGCACCTGGCGGGCTGCTGCCCAAGCTAGAGGCTTAGCATTGTCTAAAGCTATCAGTGCACTGACCAATTTTTCAAAGAAACTTGGGGGCCGCCCGATAAACCCCCTACTCCAGATCTATCGGGCCAAGTGTATTTCAGCTGGCACCTATGGATCCGGGATTTGGGGGATCGAATCCGTTGACCATATTCAACGCCTCGAGAACGCCTTCCTGCGTTATCTCTTGGCTGTACCTCGTGGTACATCCACTTATATGGCGCACGCTGAACTGGGTCTTACATATATCGCGGATACGATCAACTCCGCCCCCATTATTCTATGGCATAAAGTCTGGACCAATCAAGAGACACCTTTTAATAGAGAAATTATTAATGATTGTCTCAAATTGGACGAGGTCAAGAACATTAAATGGCTGAATTATGTGAAGTACTTGTTTTTTGATTTGGGGCACCCTGAATATTTTACTGATCCCTCAACTCTAAATAACATACCAAGAGTTGCGTTAAAACGCCTTGTTTCAAATCACCTGAGTAGCCGCCGGTGGTCCTTAGAAAAACAAAAGTGCTCCATCGTCGACTACCACCAATACACCACCATAAACGAGATTCAGCAATACTTACTTTTGAACCATCGCCTTTTATTCGCATGCTCTTGACCCGTTTTCGCACTGAGACTTTTTTCAGACTTTTAACATTTCCCAACCCAAACTGTTGGTCTAGCACCTTGGAGAAATGCCCCTGTGATGACTTGTCAAAGCAGTCTAATATTCACTGCATCTTATTTTGCAGATTTTATCAACGGCCAAGGGCTATCTTCTTGAAACCTCTGCTTAAATCATGGGGACTATATTCATGCAGAGCAGCTTACCATAAATTAAAATCTCTGGAAACCCCTTTAGCCTTGGCTGCTGTTTCATCTTACTTACAAATGACTGTGAAATTGAGGGCATCAATGCAGATTTAGTTGACACATGTCTCATTATCCTCTCATGCAACTGTATTTTAATTGTTCTTGTGATAGTTGAAAAAATAATTGAAACTATCCGTTTTATATTACCAATTATTTTAATGAATTCTTTTTTAGCTATATTTATGTACATGTACTTTTATGATATTGTTTTTACATATCGAATAAAGTTCATTATGACAACTACTTATAAGGTCCCAAAAGCGAGACCTATTGGCTATGCCAATGCTTGTTATATATATATATGATGAGCAGAAGGCATGCTGCCCACCTCAAGAGTGGAAGCCCTGAATGAGTACTGTGCTAGCGTACAGCGCCACAGAGGCGTTCAATTGTTCCTAGGAACGGTGAGCCACTAAGATTCATAGATGGCTTTTATACCATCGGTACTCTAATGTGAGAAGTGGCTTGCTAGAACAGAACGTTGGAATGCCTCAAAAACTGTCAAGATACCTTCGACAAAACAAGAAAAAAGTGCTAGAGGCAGGAAAAACTCTGTACTTTTGATCAAAACTTTTCACCAACTCGGCTGTGGAGACGATTGGTGAAAGGGAGCCACCCAAGCCCAGCACAAACCAAAGAAAGCGAATTATCTGAGGTCATGCCCTCAACCCAGGCCACATAAATAAGGAGCCTCGGTATAGTTAAGAAAACTTGCATTTTCCAGGTTCAGTGCGTTTAACTTGACCTCCCTACAAACGTCAAATCTACTTTTGAGGATTGAGGTATTAGCCGTGGATTGATAAAATGTCTTTATATGATATGAAAAATAACAATTCAGATGTGTACCTGTCACATGGTGTATACATATATTTGGTGCACCTAAAGCTAGTTGAGCGCACTGCATTTAGCTTTATCCGAATCATTTTGGTTTGGCCGACAGCCAAGAGTTAGTCTTTGAAAAATGAGCAACAGGTGAAACGCCTGGATCCGCGGGGCGCAGTGAAACGACAACAAACGACCGGCCAACGTCCCACGGCAATGGACGCGATGTTTCAAAAGACTACAAGTCCCGCCGAGCCGCGCGCCGGGCGAGGACCCGTCGCTCCGACGGCGTCACGTGCCGGGTTCCTCCCCAACGCTCTCACTTCGCATTTTCCGTTAAAGAAATGCGCAATTAGATTTTATTTAGCTTGTTGATTTTCAGAATTCTAGGTTAATGCAAGTTGCGCGAGGCTTGGTGACGAAAAGTGACCTGTGTCGTTTTTCGGTGTTCGCTCTGGTGCCTGCGGAATCGCTGTGTTTATTTCCACTATTTTCCTCGTCTTACTGGGTTTTTTGTTTTAATTCATTGAACACCCTGCATGAGGACATTTCCGCCCGTTACCAGATATTGCATTAAAAATAATTCCACGCAACAACAAATAAGGCATTTTGCGTGGGGACCTAAGGGGCTTCGACGTGTGGACGGGATGCGACGCACCTCCCTCGCCGTTCATTGGGGGAGGCGGAATCCGAAGCAATGCTCCTCGTGCACTCGCCGAGCCTCTATTGGTCAGCGAGGACAGCGCCCCGCCCTTACGCTCCCTTCTATATATAGGCCTAACGGAGGGAAGAGCACTTCAGAAAGCGCTCGGAGCGGGACTGCCTGGGTGTTTGCTGGGAATAGGGGAAGTAGTGGGGCGCGCGGATAGGGGCGGGGCTCGCGGGTAGCTGGTGCTCCCGACGTCACGTGGCGGCGACACTAAAGTGACGCTGAAGCGACGCGTTTGAGGAGCCAGGCGGACTTTTGAGTGGCCACCCACATCATCTTTGGCAGGCAGGTCGTTCTGGGTTTCTTTATTTTAAGTATTTTTCCTTGGGAGGGGGCAAAAATACACAACCTTTCGCGGTGACGTCACGCTCAGTTGACATATGCTAATGAGGGGGCGTGGTGGGTGAAAGGGGGCGGTTGGAAAGGGGAAGGAGTAGGCGCGGAATGCGCCCGCCCCCTCCCTCTGTGATTGGCGAAGGGCGCGCGAGTGACTGACGGCGCGCTTGTACACAGCCGCACCCCCTCGCGAGTGGAGGCTTGCGCTCGTGCGCCGCGGGGTGTTCCTTTTGCTGGCGCGAGGCGCCCCTTGCGCACTCATGCCCGATGCAGACCATGATTGACACGCCTAGCGAGAAGAAGGCCAGGGGCGGGGCCAGTCCAGCGGGCGGTCCCGCCTCCGCGTGCATGCCCCCGCCCCCGCGGTCAAAAGACGATTGCAACCGGCCGCGCAATGGTTTCCAGGCACCCAAGCCCGGGGGCGCCGGCGGTGGCAAGAGGAGGAACAGCTTCCACGTGGGGGGCTTCAAGCACCCCGGGGGCCCCTTCGGCAAGAGGCGGCGGAGGGCCAACTCGGACTGCGACCCGGTGCTGCCCTCCAACTTCCTGCTGGGCGGCAACATCTTCGACCCGCTGAACCTGAACAGCCTGCTGGACGAGGAGGTGAACCGGGCGCTGAACGCCGAGACCCCGCGCAGCTCTCCGCTGCCGCGCCGGGGCCGCGACCCGGTGCAGATCCTGGTGCCCCGCGACATCACCGACCCGCTGTGCCTGAACCTGGGCACGGACGGCGAGGTGCTGGTGTCCCCGCTGAAGAGCGGGGGCCGCAAGAGGCACCGGCACCGCCACCACCCGGCGGCGCCCGCGGAGGGCGCCGCGGCCCCCGAGAGCCCTCCCGCGGAGGGCGCCGCGGCCCCTGCGCACCCCGCGCCCGCCGCAACTGCCGACCCCCTTCCCTATGAGCTCAACACAACCATCAACTGCAGGGACGAGATGATGGCGCCCGCCAGCCTCCGCCACCGCAAGAGGAAGCAGACCTGCAGCCGGGGCAGCGCGGAGCCGGTGGAGGGGCGGCGGAAGAGCAGCCCTGAGCGGGGCCGGAGCTCGACGGGGCCCCCCGGGCCGCGCCCGCAGGCCGCCCCCAGGCCCGCCCGCAAGAAGTTCCAGTACGGCAACTACTGCAAGTACTACGGCTACCGCAACCCCGGGCGCGGCGAGGACCCCCGGCTGCGGGTCTTCCAGCCCGCCTGGTTCCAGGGCAAGGAGGTGCTGGACCTGGGCTGCAACGTGGGCCACCTGACCCTCAGCATCGCCCGGCACTGGGGGGCGGCGCGGGTGGTGGGGCTGGACATCGACGGGCGCCTGGTGCACGCCGCCCGGCAGAACGTGCGCCACTACCTGTCCGAGCAGCTGCAGCAGCAGAGCCGGGGCCAGGCCGGCGGCTTCCCGGCCTCCCTGGTGGCCAGCCGAGGGCCCATCGCCGCCCCGCAGCTGCAGCCGGAGGGCCCGGCCCAGGGCTTCCCGCACAACCTGCTCTTCGTCACGGTAAGGGCTCCTCGGAGCATGTGCTGCATGTGTTGTGTTGTCATCACTCTTGCTCACAGATAGCCATGCATAAACCTTTACCACTTTTGCACTCTCGGCTCTGCCTAAATGTATGGCCAGGGAAACCTGGAGGTGGGCACACAGATCTTGATACATTTTAAACCACATTTCCTACAAAACGGGCGAGTTGTTTGGCTTGACTCGTAGCTTGATCACTTTCTCCTCTCACCCGCTAAAGGGCGCGTGCTCTGGTTAAAGTTTGTATGGAAGCAGCAAACTTAATCCTTTCTAGTTTAGGTAAGAGTATGGACATGCTGCTCATTTTTGGGGGGGGGGGGGGGTGTCGTCTCCCCACAGGCAGCATCCGCCAGGGCATCTATCACACACAGGTGTCTGTTAGCCAAACCTCCGTCTCCCTGACAGCAAACACTTCCGGGGGGGGGGGGGGGGCGGCATAGCGGCATTTAACAGGTTTCATTTTCAGTTGTTCTCAGCAGTGTGTGCAACCGAGGCTAGAGCTGAGATTTAAAGTCGATGCACGAGGGATGTTTTGGGTTTTGAACAGCTTTAGGTGCCCTTGCACTGTAGCCCAGTTGACTTCATCCGTTACCCTGCACCCACCTCATCTGACTGGGGTCTCCTAGCAGTCCTTGCACTGCTGTTCAAGCTGTGTGCGCTTTCGGAGGGGGCTGCTGTCACTACTACCTAACCAGTACCAGTTGTGGGTGTACAATTTGCACTGCTGTTTATACAATGTATGCTATGTACCATTTGCACTGCTGTTTATACAATGTATGCTATGGCTTTTTTTTGTGGGGGGGGCATTTTTCACTGCTGCAGCCTATTACTACCATGTATAAGTTTACACTACTGTGCAAGGTGTGTGCAGATGTCGCTGATAACGGTTGTGTGTATAGTTTGCGCTGCTGTCCAAGCTGTGTACTTGGAGGTCACTGCTCCTTCCTGCCCTGTATCCGTTGTGTGGATACCATTTTGCCCTGTTATTCACGGTGTTTGGGGCAGAGGTCACTGCTCCTTCCTGCCCGGTAGATATCTTTTTTTATTTAAAAAGTTTTATATAGCGCGACCCGTGAGGGTATCCGACTGCTTTACAGGTGGGCGAGGTAAGAGGCAAGTAGGAAACAAGAGAAGAGTTGCATATACGAGGGGAGGGACAATCTGAGAATAACAACAAGTTGAGGAACATGATCTCCATAGGAAATCAGCGGGACAGTAGTCATGATCTATAAATGAATAATAGTCCAGGGTAAGATCAAGAGACCGTGTGATCTCCGGGCAAATATTTGTTCAGTAGGAGTGTTTTCACTTTTTTTAAGGAGGCGGTAGACTGAATCAGACAGATTTCCAGAGGCAGAGAACTCCAAATTATCAGGGGAACTGCGAAGAAGGCTCTTTATTTTTCCTTTATAGAAAAATCTGTGGTGTCAGCAGCAGGGAGCTGGTGCTTGGTGAAGTTCTGCATCCGATCCATCCATACCTAGGGGTATTGAAATGGAAGGTTTTGAGACGTGCACACCATTTTTAGTTGTATTTTTGCCTCATAAGGGCAGCCAGTTCAGAGATCTTAGATCCGAGATGTATTTTCTTTTTGTTCTGATGACAAGTCTGACTGTTGAGAGGCCCATAGAGGGGCCAACTTGTATCTAGGCAGGTCACAGGGTGAGGCACATCCATAATAAGGCCGTGGACCGCAGATGTAAGGGGGGAGGAAGGGTTCCATTTTCCTTAAAAGGCTCTTCTGATAATTCTCTCCTTTGGTGGTGGCACTGATGTGATAATGCAGGTTCGAGGATTTATCTAGTGTAATTGCCAGAAATCTCTGAGTCTGTAATGTGAGGCGAGCAGTTGGGGCAGTTGGATGCTTCATCCATAAGTTGATGTTGTGGTTAGGTGGGGTCATGAGATGGGATTCTGCTTTGACAGTATTGCGATTGATGGCTGCAAGTACATGTCTGTATACCGTTTGCATTGTTGCCCAAGGCGTTTGCTCTATGGGGGCAGATTCTGCTGCTTTCTGTCTCACATGTGCGTGTATGCCGTTTGCATTACCGTCCATGGTGTGTGCACTCTGGCCTTGTTGTGTGTATCTGGTTTGCACTGCTGTGTTCTCTGCGGGGACGGGTGTCGCTGTTGCTTCCTCTCTTGTACGTGTATGTATGCGGTTTGTACTGCTGTGTGCTCTGGGGGGACGGGTGTTGCTGCTGCTTCATGGCTGGTACATGTGTGTATGCGGTTTGTACTGCTGTGTTCTGTGGGGACAGGTGTGACTGTTGCTTTCTGTCTGGTACATACTGTGTATGCGGTTTGCACTGCTGTGTGTGTGATCTGTGGGGACAGGTGTCGCTGCTGCTTCCTGTCTTGTACATGCGGTTTGTACTGCTGTGTGCTCTGTGGGGACAGGTGTTGCTGTTGCTTCCTGTCTTGTATATGTTGTGTATGCAGTTTGCACTGCTGTGTGCTCTGTGGGGACAGGTGTCGCTCCTGCTTCCTGTCTGGCACGTGTGTATGCGGTTTGCACTGGTGTGTGTGTTCTGTGGGGACAGGTGTGACTGTTGCTTTCTGTCTGGTACATACTGTGTATGCGGTTTGCACTGCTGTGTGTGATCTGTGGGGACAGGTGTCGCTGCTGCTTCCTGTCTTGTACATGCGGTTTGTACTGCTGTGTGCTCTGTGGGGACAGGTGTTGCTGTTGCTTCCTGTCTTGTATATGTTGTGTATGCGGTTTGCACTGCTGTGTGCTCTGTGGGGACAGGTGTCGCTCCTGCTTCCTGTCTGGCACGTGTGTATGCGGTTTGCACTGGTGTGTGTGCTCTGTGAGGACAGGTGTGACTGCTGCTTCCTGCCTGGTACATGTTTGTTAGCAGTTTGCACTGCTGAGTGTGCTCTGCGAGGACAGGTGTCTCTGCTGCTTCAATGGCTGGTACTTGTGTGCATGCGGTTAGCACTGCTGTGTGCTCTCTGCGCAGTCTTGTCACTGCTGCTTCCTGTCTGGTACATGTGGTGTGTATGTGGTTTGCACTGCTGTGTGTGCTCTGTGGGGACAGGTGTCGCTGCTGCTTCCTGTCTGGCATGTGTGTATCTGGTTTGCACTGCTGTGTGTGCTCTGTAGGGACAGGTGTCACTGTTGCTTTTTGTCTGGCACATGTTGTGTATGCGGTTTGTACTGCTGTGTGCTCTGTGGGGACCGGTGCTGCTGCTTCCTGTGTGGTATGTTGTTTGTAAGCAGTTTTCACTGCTGTGTGTACTCTGCGAGGACAGGTCACTGCAGCTTCCTGTCTAGTACATGTGTGTATGCAGTTTTTACTTCTGTGTGCTCTGTGGGGGACAGGTGTCGCTGTTGCTTCCTGTCTGGCACATGTTGTGTGTATGTGGTTTGCACTGCTGTGTGTGCTCTGTGGGGGACAGGTGTCACTGTTGCTTTCTGTCTGGCACATGTTGTGTATGCGGTTTGTACTGCTGTGTGCTCTGTGGGGACCGGTGTTGCTGTGGGGACCGGTGTCGCTGCTGCTTCCTGTCTGGTACATGTGGTGTGTATGTGGTTTGCACTGCTGTGTGCTCCCTGTGGGGACAGTTGTTGCTGCTGCTTCCTGTCTGGCACATGTTGCTTAGCGGTTTGCACTACTCGTGTGCTCTGCGAGGACAGGTGTGACTGCTGCTTCCTGTCTGGTATATGTTGTTTGTATGAGGTTTGCACTGCTGTGTGTGCTCTGTTGGGACAGGTGTCACTGCTGCTTCATGGCTGGTACATGTGTGTATGTGGTTTGTACTGCTCTGCGAAGACCGGTGTCACTGCTGCTCCGTGCCCAGCAGCTGTTGTGTTTGCTGTCTGTCCTACTGCCTTAGCCGTGTAAGTTACTTCTTCACTGCAGCTTCCTGCCTTTCACATGTGGTGTGTGTATTGTTTGCCCTGTTGTCCGAGCTGTGTGGTGTGCAGGGGTCACTGCTTTTGTGTGCCCTGCACCTGTTTTTGTGGGTGTTTTGCTTGAACTGTGTGTATAGCCCGTGCTGTGTGCACTGTCCTGCCCGAGCTGTGTAGTGCGTCTCACTGCTGCCCTGCTCCTGATGTGTGTGTGTGTGTGTGTGTGGCCCGAGCTGTGAGCGCGGAGCTGCTCCCATCCCCCGTCCCTCTGCTGCTCCTTGGAGTAGGCTCACAGGTGTGTGTAGCCCGAGCTGTGTGCGCGGAGCTGCTCCCATCCCCCGTCCCCCTGCTGCTCCTTGGAGTAGGCTCACAGCTGTGTAGCCCGAGCTGTGTGCGGAGCTGCTCCCATCCCCCGTCCCTCTGCTGCTCCTTGGAGTAGGCTCACAGGTGTGTGTAGCCCGAGCTGTGTACGCGGAGCTGTTCCTATCCCCCGCCCCTCTGCTGCTTCTTGGAGTAGGCTCACAGCTGTGTAGCCCGAGCTGTGTGCACGGAGCTGCTCCCATTCCCCCTGAGCCAGAACCCGCCAGCCAACACCGCTGACACCCAACGACGCAGCCCACAACCTCGCACAGTGAATCGCCAACTGCGCTGACGACCTCGCCCCACTGAAGAACCCCCCCCAGGCATGACCAGCACCAGGAAAACCCCATGGTTCACAGACTCCCTCAAAGAAATCCTTCCGAACCCTCAAACCTGGCGCCATGAACGGGCAACAGAAAACATGACAGCCCTCAAACGCCACTCGCGAACACCACCAGCTGATCCGCACCACCAAAAGGTCATCGTTCAAAAAGTGGCTCGACAGCAACACCCACAACAGCAAGGAACTCTTCAGCATCATCAAAGAGCTCTCCGACCCCAACGCCAGCAACAACGACATCACACCATCACAAGACCTCTGCGACTCCCTTGCCACGTACTTCCACCGCAAGATCGCAGACATCCACAACAGCTTTGGACCCCAGACTTCGCCTCAAGTCACCGAACCAACGACCCCCACCACCACCCTCAGCGCCTGGACCCCCACCTGCACTGAAGACACCACCCACGTCATGAACACCATCCACTCGGGCTCCCCCTCTGATCCATGTCCACATCATATCTTCAACAAAGCCGACCTCATCATCGCACCCCACCTCGAACGTCGTAAACCACTCCTTCACGTCTGCCACCTTCCCAGAGAGCTGGAAGCACGCAGAAATCAACACCCTTCTGAAGAAACCCACAGCGGACCCCAAAGACCTCGAACTTCCGCCCCATCTCTCTTCTGCCCTTCCCGGCTAAAGTCTTCGAGAAGACCGTCAAACAGCTGACTGCATTCCTCGAGGCAAACAACTCGCTCGACCCCGTCCCAGTCTGGATTTCGAGCCAACCACAGCACTGAGACCGCCCTCATCACAGCCACCGATGACATCAGGACCCTGATGGACAACGGAGAAAGAACCGCTCTTATCCTCCTAGACCTATCGGCAGCCTTTGACACCGTATGCCCCCGCACCCTAATAACCCGCCTCTTCAACACTGGGATCCAAGGAAAGGCCCTGGACTGAATCACCTCGTTCCTCTGACAGAACCCAGAGAGTCCGCCTCCCTCCCTTCCGTTCAGGGGCCACCGAGATCTGCGGCGTACCCCAAGGCTCCTCGCTCAGCCCAACCCTCTTCAATATCTACACGAGCCCCCTCGCCACCATCGCACGCAAACACAACATCAACATCTCCTACGCTGACGACACCCAGCTGATACTCTCCCGCACCAAAGACCCAGCCACGTCCAAAACCAATCTCCAGTAAGGAATGAAAGATGTCGCAGAATGGATGAAGCTCAGTCGCCTGAAGCTGAACTCAGACAAGACGGAGGTCCTCATCCTCGGACAATCCCCATCCGCCTGGGACGACTCCTGGTGGCACACAGTGCTGGGCACTGCACCGACATCCACGCACGCAACCTCCTCCCTCACGATGACCAAGCAAGTCAACGCCGTCTCGTCCTCTTGCTTCAACATCCTGCACATGCTCCGAAAAACCTTTCAGGTGTATCCCCACCGAAACCAGAAAAATGGTCACCCAGGCCCTCATCAGCCGACTGGACTATGGAAACGTCCTATACGCAGGAACCACTGCCAAACTTCAGAGCATACAGAACGCCTCCGCACGACTCATCCTCGTCGTCCCTTGCCAAAGCCACATATCCGCCCACCTGAGAAACCTGCACTGGCTCCCCGTCAGCAAGAGGATCACGTTCAGGCTCCTCACCCACGCACACAAAGCGCTCCGCGACATGGGCCCCGAATACCTCAACAGCTGCCTCTCGTTCTACACCCCCACCCGCCAGCTCCGCTCCGCCAGCCTCGCCCTCGTCCCACGGATTCGCAGAACCACCACCGGAGGAAGATCATTCTCCTACCTGACTGCCAAGACATGGAACTCCCTCCCTGCACACCTACGACTGACCCAGGACCATCTCGCCTACAGGAAACACCTCCAGACATGGCTTTTCGAGCATTCCCCCGTTCTCCTGCCGCTCCTTAGTCTCCCCCAAGCCGCGGACCCCTCGGCAGGTGAGCGGGGGCAGTGCGCAGGATCACACTGAGCTGCGCTCTGCACATATGGCCCTTCATGGCCCTGCTCTGCATGCCAGGCCTTTCCGTGCCTGGGAGCAGCCAACAGAGAGGCACCGTTAGAGGACTGGCATTCTGCCGGAAGAGCCTGGCCATGCCACCTGCATGTGCCCCACAGGCAGGCGCAGAGCCCAGGGTGGGCACATTGGCGCGTCCAGGGAACATGTCCAGGCGGTCCCCGGCCGCCCGGTCAGAGGAAGAACAGCCGAAGGGGCGTTCCGTCGGGTGCAGAGGACCTGCCGCTGCCAGCGTCGGGCCAAGGGGCAGCTGAGAATAAACCCTGCCCACACGATGCACCGCCAACCTTTGTATCTGAGTATAGTGCCGCGTGCCCCTGCACAGGCCTTCCAGGGTTACAGCGCTCGCAATCCTTCTGTCGGACGGGAGTATAGTGCCGCTTGCCCCTGCACAGGCCTTCCAGGGTTACAGCGCTCACAATCCTTATGTCAGACGGGAGTCCGTCCACACGTGGCCTTTGGTCGTGCTGGCCGGGTGAATATGACGTGGCGGAGCGCAGGGCGTGCTGGCCGGGTGTATATGATGTGGCGGAGCGCAGGGTGTGCTGCCCGCGTGTATATGATGTGGCCGTGCACAGGTCATGCTGGCAGTGTAGGAAGGTCTTTTGCTCCAAAACATTTTTATTCCCTGAAAATTGTGAAAACTTTGCCCTTACTTCATGGAAGCTTGTTCAGGACTCAAGACTGTCTCGGTCTCTTGGTACAGTGCTTACTTTCGGCGCAGGTTGGTCATTTGTGGCATATTTTGGGTATCCTTGCTTGATGTTTTGCCAAACGAGGCAGGGTGCTAGACCGGTGCATGTCTCAAACATAATGTTGCCGACCTCTGCAAAGGGGCCAGCATTGGCCAATCCTGGTCGTCCATGGCATAATGGCGGATGCCTCCTGGGTGACAAATCACCTACCGGTTATCAATAGTGTTTCAGCCTAGTCTGCTGCCCGAGGCCTGCATGTGAGGCTGGCGTAATCTGAGGGATAACTCTGCTGTCCCTGGTCCGGGTCAACACAGGGGCAGGATCGCTTCCTTCCGCTCTCCCGGGTATGACCACAAGGCTCTTAAGACACGAGAGGGGTTTGTAATGAGACCATTGGCGTCCTATCAAGTAGCTTTACACGCAAAGGGTGACTGACCCTCCAGTCTGGGTGAGTTGATTCAAGGTGTGAAGTCATTCGAGGCTTGACCGGAGTCAGTCGAAGAGTAGATACTAGGTCAGTTCGAAGTGACTGGGCATCGTGAAGTCACCTCGAGCCTAGACCTCTACAAACGGCCCAGTGTCACTCTGCCAAGCCCCTGCCCGCCTGCCTTTGCACTGACCACACGTGTGGCCCTCTGCAGCTGCTTCAGACCAGCGCCCCTTTGAAACTTCAGTGATTAGTGGGACTAAATATCTGTTGAACTGGCACCTCTGTGTGCCTGCTAAAGACTCGGCAGGATGCATCTGCAAGCCTCCCCTCAAACGGCCTTTAACACAGCCATACATACCCAAGGACATCCCTTCAATCCCAGGCGGCTTGGTGTGAGCTCAGACTGTACTTGCACAAGCCCTGTTGGATCTGAAGCGCCTGTCCTGGCACACATCTGGTGCAGCGCATCCCCGCTGACCTGCCACTTGGATCTGAAGCACCTATCCTGGCACACATCTGGTGCAGTGCATCACCACTGACCTGCCACTTGCATCTGCAATTCCTGTCCGGCACACACCTGGTGCAGCGCCTCACCGCTGACCTAGGACTTGGATCCGCAGCGCCTGTCCTGGCGCAGCGCGTCCCCGCTGACCTGTGTGAGCCCAGACTGTACTTACACAAGCCCTGTTGGATCTGCAACGCCTATCCTGGCACACATCTGGTGCAGCGCATCACTGCTGACCTGCTACTTGGATCTGAAGCGCCTATCCTGGCACACATCTGGTGCAGCGCATCACTGCTGACCTGCTACTTGGATCTGAAGCGCCTGTCCTTGCACACATCTGGTGCCGCACCTTACCGCTGACCTGCCACTTGGATCTGAAGCGCCTGTCCTGCCACACATCTGGTGCCGCGCCTCACCGCTGACCTGCCACTTGGATCTGCAGCGTCTGTCCTGCCACACATCTGGTACAGTGCCTCACTGCTGACCTAGCACTTGGATCCGCAGCGCCTGTCCTGGCGCAGCGTGTCCCCGCTGACCTACCACTTGGAACTGCGGTGCCTGTCCTGGTACACATCTGGCGCAGCGCGTCCCCACTGACCTCAAACTTTGATCTGCAGCGCCTGTCCTGGCACAAATCTAGTGCAGCGCCTCCCCGCTTGGAACCGCATCGCCTGTCTCTGCAGAAGTCATGTCTGTGCTGTTTCTTTCCTAATCTTAGTACATTTAAGGCTGCCCCTTCAACCGTGCGTGTAGTCCAGATCTATCCACGCTCCTAAACCACACTGCCCGTCAGCACAACTTTAATATAAACACAGGCTAGCTGCGGCGCACCTCTTGGAAGAACCGACCTGTCCAGTGAGACTGTACCCCTCCTGGCCACCCTAGACTCACACCCCTGCAGGGCCTTCTCCTCTCCTGATAAATGCTAGGAGTGAAGCTGAAATGACAAGTGCAATCTATTGCATTAATCAAAAGATTACAATAAAACCCCTCACTGCCACTCAGCCCCCTGTGTGGCTTGAGCACCGCTGCTGCTGCCCGTTGACCGGTATCCCGCCTGCTCTTGCTTTATTTTCGTTTTGCCCTGTACTGCTTGCCTCATTCTGCTGCTGCCTAGATTTCTGTGCCCCCACTGTTGGTATTTTTGTGTCAGCTTTTATCACTTGTGCCCCCTTCTCTTGTTGTGCCTTTTGCCTTCTGTGGCCCCCCCCTCCAAGGCCATTCGCCACCCCGCTCCCGCCTCCCAGCTGCTCCTCCCTCCCACAGCCCCTCATATGGAGGCTGGCGCGCCTAAGGCAAGCCCGTCTGCACCTGGACCGCACCCAGCGCCAGGACCCCTGGCCCCCGCACACACCACGACGCCCGCCTCCACTACGACTCCAGCACTCCAAGCCGGACGATCTCGCACCTGCTGCCAGGCCGCCCCGAAACGCACCCAAGGACCCTTCTGCCGGAACTGCAGCTTGACCAGCATCCGACCCGCCAACCCGCCCAAAAAGGAACCCAACTTCCTCAGATGTATCCTGCTCAACACCCGCTCCGCCCGCAAACACGCCGTCTAACTCTGGGACCTACTAGACACCCTACGCCCCAGACGTCGCCTTCCTGACGGAGACCTGGCTGACCCCTTCCTCTGCACCTGACACTGCCATAGCCATCCCGGAAGGCTACAAGATCACCCGCAAGGACCGCACCAACGGAATAGGAGGAGGAATGGTCATCGTCCACAGGAACACTCTCAAAATCTCGACACATGCCGACACTGCCGAACACCTGCACTGCAGATCCACACCCTCTCCTACACGGACTACATCCTCCTCGGGGACCTGAACTTCCACCTGGAGAACAACGCCAACTCCTTCACCCTGATCGGCAACCTCGGACTCGGACAACTCTTCACAACACCCACCCACTCGCTCCGCCAGCCACACGCTTGACCCCAACTTCTCAGCGAGCACTCACGTCTTCTTTGACCGCACCACCGAACTTCACTGGACCGACCACCGATGCATCCACTTCACCTTCCGGAAACCCACCCCACCCAGCAGATGCCTCGTTGTAGCTGGGGCAAGATCACCGAGGACCAGCTAACCGCCACCCTCGCACAGAGCCCACCCGCAGACCCGCCCACCTCCGACGCCTCATACAATGGATCAACGACTGCGCCAACACCCTTGCCCCACTCAAGAAGCACCCCAACACCCACACCAGCAAGAGAGCCAGCTGGTTCACCAAGGACCTCCAGGCCTCCAAGCAAACCTGCCGAAAACTAGAAAAAAACTGAACCCGTGAAAGAACACCGGAAAGCTACACAGCCCACAGGAACGCCACCCGCCAACTCATCAGATCCGCCAGAAGAAACGCCTTCGGAGACCGCACGCCTGATCCTCGACATCCCCCGCCTCAGACACATCACCCTCCACCCGAAAGACCTGCACTGGCTCCCGATGAACAAGAGGATAACCTTCAAGCTCCTCACCCACACACACAAAGCACTCCACGACACCAGACCAGCGTACCTCAACAGCAGACTCAGCCTCTACACCCCTGCCAGCTCCGCTCTGCAGACCACGCAGATCGTTCTCCCACCTTGCCGCCAAGACGTGGAACACCCTCCCCATTATACTGCAGACCGAAGACCTCCTAACCATCAGGAGACTCCTCAAGACCTGGCTCTTCGAACAGTAGCAGCATTCCCCCCCACCCCCCCCCCCTCCCCTCCCAGCGTCTTGAGACCCTCACGGTATGTAGTGCGCTTTACAAATGCCATAATTGATTGAATACCACATTTGGTGCAAATACCAATAGATAATAAATCCTGGACGTGTAAAATTCAAATTAATCATAAAACAGATGCGAACCAGGAGGCTGACACTTGATAGATAAACTGTGTCTAAAATGGTATTCTCGTTAGAATTGCACTATTACCTCTGACACTAAAACAACATTTAACAACCTCAACAGTGTTGTTTTTGCTATGTAAAAAATCGGTCAAAAGTCAGTGGCGTAGCTAGAGCTTGCAGGGGGGGGGGGGGGGGGGTCTGCCTCCCAAATTCGCCCACGCACCCACCCCCTTGCTACACCACTGTCGTAAGTACATTTGTCTTAAATACAAAAGTTTGGGGCAAATACTTAAAATGTGCAGAAGGGTTTCAGTTGCAAGTCCGCACTCGACGAGCTGTGTTTCCTTTAAGCGCCGGACTCCATGTCCCCTCAGATTCATAAATGGAATATAAAACATTGGACATTTTCGGAGTTTCGTTTGAACAATGGTGACCCTATAGTCTTGGCTCTGAGGCGAGGGTGTCGACCTGAATTAGGAGTATGGAGTAGTTACTTGTTTGCAGGATACGCGCGCCTTGTGCTTCTGGGCGGCTGTGTGAAGGATGTGCTCACTGGTACTGGGTGGGTGGGCTTGGTTGCCCCGACTCCTGATCCTTCTCTGATGCAGAGTGAGAGTCCCTAGGGGTAGTGTCATGAAGGGGCATCTAGCAAAAGCATACTTCATAGTAGTAAATTGTAGTGCCACTACTCAGATGCCATCTTTTGTGTTCTAGGGGAACTATGTGCCGGAGCGAGACGAGCTCCTGGAGACGCAGAGCCCGGAGTACGATGTCATTCTGTGCCTGAGCATGACCAAGTGGGTTCACCTGAACTGGGGGGACGAGGGGCTGAAGCGCATGTTCAAGCGCATCTACAGACACCTCCGTCCCGGGGGCCTCCTGCTGCTGGAGCCGCAGGCCTGGTCCTCCTACGGCAAGAGAAAGAACTTAACGGTAAGCGAGGCCCGTCCCTCAATGCTGCTCTGGGTCGTAATGGTAATGATGGAGTGCGTGCAAAAACGGGGCTTCTTTTGGGTGCAGAAATGTCAGTCTCCCTCAGTCCTTCTGTGACTGTGGTCTCTAGGCTGCAGGTGCCCGCCACCCTTCTGTGACTGTGGTCTCTAGGCTGCAGGCGCCTGCCGCCCTTCTGTGACTGTGGTCTCTAGGCTGCAGGCGCCCACTGCCGCCCTTCTCTAGGCTGCAGGCGCCCACTGCCGCCCTTCTCTAGGCTGCAGGCGCCCACTGCCGCCCTTCTCTAGGCTGCAGGCGCCCACTGCCGCCCTTCTCTAGGCTGCAGGCGCCCACTGCCGCCCTTCTCTAGGCTGCAGGCGCCCACTGCCGCCCTTCTCTAGGCTGCAGGCGCCCGCTGCCGCCCTTCTCTAGGCTGCGGGCGCCCGCTGCCGCCCTTCTCTAGGCTGCGGGCGCCCGCCGCCGCCCTTCTCTAGGCTGCGGGCGCCCGCCGCCGCCCTTCTCTAGGCTGCGGGCGCCCGCCGCCGCCCTTCTCTAGGCTGCGGGCGCCCGCCGCCGCCCTTCTCTAGGCTGCGGGCGCCCGCCGCCGCCCTTCTCTAGGCTGCGGGCGCCCGCCGCCGCCCTTCTCTAGGCTGCGGGCGCCCGCCGCCGCCCTTCTCTAGGCGGCGGGCGCCCGCCGCCGCCCTTCTCTAGGCGGCGATGCCCGCCGCCGCCGCCCTTCTCTAGGCGGCGATGCCCGCCGCCGCCCTTCACTAGGCGGCGGGCGCCCGCCGCCTTTGTGTGACACTGCCTCGTGACGGCAGGCGTCCCCCCCTTTTTTCTGGCTAGTACGCAGCCTTGGGATGCTGGTTGACTTAACCCTTCACCAAGGCTACTCGATCTGTACCGAAAACAGTTGCCTTGTCAGCCCAGGTTTTTGTTTGGTGCAGTCTGTCATGGTTCTTCTGCTGCTGGTGTGCACAGTTGGTACATACAGGACTCACTGTAGGCCATGAAATGGTACCTCATTGCAACAAATGAAATGAAAAAGGCTCTTTTATAGCGCATGGCTACCCGTGAGCATCCCAGCGCTTAGGACCAACAGTGAGTTGAAGCGGAAAACATGAGGCCTCTGCGTGGCAGATAGTTAAGTCCGAGGGAACAACCAGGTCTTTAGTCTTTTACGAAATGCGAGGAGATTGGGTTCCTGGCGAAAGAGCGGGGGCAAAGAGTTCCAGAGTCTGGAGGCGTTATAGGAGAAGAGGCGTCCGCCCGAACGGGACCTGCTGATTCTGGGAACTTCTGCCAGATTGAGGTCATTGGAACGCAGGTTTCTGGGTGCTTTATATGGTTTAATCAGTTTGCCAAGGATAGGGGGGCCTCTGCCATGGAGGTTTTTGTGAACCATGCAGAGGGCCTTAAAATGGATCCGTTCCTTTATCGGAAGCCAGTGCAGAAGTTCTAGCGCGGGTTTAGCTGAGGAGCGATGGCTAGTGCTCGTCAACAGTCTGGCTGCAGAATTCTGCACAACCTGAAGTCGGCGGATTACCGAGGTCGGGGCACCAAGGTAGATGGAGTTTCCATAATCGAGCCTGTATAAGATTAGGGCCTGGATTAATATTTTTTTGGCTTTTTCCGGCAGCTGAGGGAGAATTTTACAGATGGATTTTAATAGGCCGAAGCAGATGGCCGCAGTTTTCCTCGCTTGAATTTTAAACGAGAGGTCCACATCTAGCCAAATGCCCAGGCTCTTGATCTCACTTTTGGGGATGGGTCCAGGGCCCATACAAGGGGGCCATAGCGTGGAGGTGTCGAATGAGGCCTGCCTGCCTGCCTAGAAGCATAAGCTCTGTCTTTCCACAGTTTAATTTAAGGTGAGACGGATACATCCAATTGGCTACTGACTCTAAGCAACTAAACAGGTTCGAAGGAGGTGATTCTGCTTGGTTCAGAGAGACCACCAACTGGGTGTCATCAGCGTAGCTGACTAATTCAATCCCAAAAGGGGCCACTATCTCCACTAAGGGCGACATATACACATTAAACAGCGTGGGGCTGATGGTGGAGCCCTGCGGCACCCCACACTTCAACTGTACCGTGGAGGAACACCGATCGCCTTCAAATACCTTGACAAACCTATCCTGGAGCAAAGATTCGAGCCACGTAAGGGCCTTCCCCGTGACTGAGTTTGTTAAGGCGAGCTAGGAGGATCCGGTGATTCACCGTGTCAAAGGCGGCACTGAGGTCCAGGAGGATAGTGGCCACCCTGCCACCTGCGTCCAAAATACTCCTGGACTCCTCGACCACCTTCAGCAGGGCCGTTTCAGTCCCTTGCCCGGGGCGAACTTCAGTTTGAGAAGGGTAAAGCAGGTTGAATGTTTCTAGAAATGAGGCGAGTTGTCTGTTTACAAATTTTTCAATTAGTTTGCTGATACCGGGGAGAAGGGAAATGGGGCGATTAATTAAAGAGGTCGAGATTGGGTTTCTTTAACAGTGGCTTGACCATGGCCATTTTCCAATCTCGTGGAACTATCCCTGATTCAATCGAAGAATTGACCAGATTGATGATGGGCGTATTGATGTAGGGCATGGCTGTTTTTATAATATTCATAGGGGCTGGATCGAGCGGGGAGCCGCTTTTTATGGCATTGAGGAGGGGGGTAACAATTTCTCTGTAAGCAGAGAAAAAGAGGAGAGCTGGGGGAGCGCCTTTTGAACAGGTGTGTTAATGGAAAGGCATGAATCTATGAAGGATGTAGGGGGGGGGGAAGGGTAAGAAGGATCTTTTGGATTTTGGTGTAGAAGAAATTTGACAATTCTTCACAGCGAGCTCCTGTTTCATCTGGGATAAGGGGGGAGGTTCGGAGACTTTTATCAAAGTTGTAGCAATTCTGAAGATCTCTTTTGGGGTGTTAGCGGAGGCCTCAATCTTTTCTGTAAAGAAGGTAGATTTTGCAGTTTTTATCGCAGATTTGTAAGCCTCGATAGACTCTGTATTTGCTTTTCTTCTCAGGGGTGAAATCTTTCCGCCACTGTCTCTCCTCACGTTTGCACTTTTGTTTGAGGGTCCTGAGCTCTGGGCAAAACCATGGAAAATTAATAGAGCCCTTTTTTTTTTGGGATTATAGACTTTCTAGGGAGTACAGTATCGAGCGACTGCTCGATCCACTGGTTAAACTCAGAGTTGGCTGAGTTTATATCAGAGTTAGCACGGGGTTCAGTTGCCCTCAGAATTTCAGACCATTCATTGAACTTGAGCTTGGGCAAATATCTGTCTTGAGCTTTGTGGAAGGGTTTGATCGGGCTGGGGAGAGGTGCGTTCCAGGCAAAAGGTATTACCATGTGATCCGACCACGGGACCGGACTCGGGTCCTTAATAGTTAACTCTGGGATGTTTGAAAAAATTGGGTCTAGAAGGTTGCCCTTGGAGTGGGTGGGCAACTGAGACTTTAAGGTAAGTTCACAGGAGCCCAGGTCTTTAATCAGATCGGTGGCTGTGGTATCTTGCGGGTCGTTAAAATGAATGTTCATGTCCCCTAAAACAGTGAAATTGGGGGCTGAGCTAGCCAGGTCCACTACCGCTTCTACTAGACCCTCATGATATTGTCCTAAGGGTCCAGATGGTCGTTATATCAGAAGCCCTGGGAAGGAGGCTACTGGGGACAGGGTGATAGAGAAGTGGACGTTTTCGCAGTCTGGGAGAGGACTGCCCAATAAACGACACACTAAGTGGTCTTTGTAGAGGATGGCAATCCCACCTCCAACCTTAACTACTCTTATCAATATGTTGGATTAAGTATCCAGGTGGGAAGGCCTGTACCATGTCAGGGCCCGAATTGGGTCATGTTTCGGTGAGGAACAGTACGTCGAGCGCCATACTGTGCAGTAAGAGGGAGATTTCAACTGCGTGCTTGGGTAAAGATCGGCAGTTTAGTAGTGCCATAATAAGTTTGAGCTCCTGTTTCCGTCTAGTTTCTTCTGGCCTAATCGTTTGGAACAGGCAGTGCTGACAAACAAATTTGACTGTGCACGAAATCTAATGAGTGCCTGCAGGGAGAAGGAATATCGCTTCTTAATTGAAGAAGAGAGGAACGCGAGTAGGTAAGGGGGGCATTAGTGGTATAAGGAGGGCCCTGTTCCCTGGGCCCGGTCATGCGCAGACGCGCTTACCTTTGGCGCACCTTCGGTGCGCCATCGGTACGCCCGCCGCACGTGCCCGCTGCGCGCCCACTGAGCCAGCAGCCTAAGTACGTGAAGTGGAGACGCGGCTCCGCCCCCTATTAGCAGGAGGTGCGGCCCGGGGTTAGTCTACAACTAACACGCCCTCCTCTCTAACAGCTGAGCTGCGGGGACCAAGGCGGTTAGCAGTTCTTTGTTCGCCACCTCCCAGTTTAATGGAATTCACAGAATGCTGGCTGATTTACCTGCCTTATGAGATCGAGAATGCAGAACTGCTAGTAGTTCTGATCAACACCTGGTTCGATTTGATCCTGGGGGAATTAGATCATTGGTAGTTAATACTCCACAGTCCAGCAACCTTTTCTTGATGTCGGCAATTCTTAAACTGCAGTGCTCTGCTCGTCACGTGTTTAATGTGCTGGTTTCATTTTAAACCTGTCTCTACCACACACCAATGCGTTCAGAGTCAGTTTAATAATTTTTGTATGCACAAAAGTACATTGTTTGCATTAACTCCGCAGGTCATTCCATGCCAGGAAAAAAACAGGGAATTTTTTAAACTTGCATTTTGAGCAAGATTTGCAGATGCAGCCAGAATGAGTTGGCTGTAACCGAATTGTATAGTTATTTGCAAGTTTAACCTGTCTATAGAAAAGATTTGTTCGAGGCATGTGTGGCTGTAGATACACATGCTTTGCATACTCATGCCATCTAGTGTTTGGTCCGTATGTTTGCAAGTTGTTGTTCCTCGAAGTCTTTCTAGTCACGAGGTAAGGTGACTCCTCCTCTTGGTAATGGTGCGCATGGGCATAGACTCCATTGTTAGTTTTCTTTGTGCCATCGGGTGTGGGCGTGTATTGTGGTGGTCCGGTTCAATCCATTTTGGCGATCCTTTCAGTGCGCAATCCACTCTACCTATGTCGGTATTGTTTCAAACGCATTTTCCATTCAATGTGTATCGAAATTTCAAAGACTTTCACCAATCTGATCGGCACACTCCAACCGCGGCCTTCGGCCTAGCCCGTCTGGGTTAAGTTACACTTGATACCAACTCCATCAAAGATAATGTTTTTTTCTTTTTTTCATAACATTTTATAGTCCAAGCCGAATCAGCCCTGTTGCATCCAGGGTGTGCAATGTTAAAATATACACAGTAGCGGTATTGTCAATATCTACAGTATCAAAATGAAGCAGTATAGCACTTGAGGATTTCTGACAAAATTCCAAACACATTGAAGATAATTTGCTGATGGGACTGACTGTTTCAGTTTTGTACTCCGTGCCATTTTAAAGTGCCCGCACACAGACCTTCACAAAGTCTGCAATCTGTGCTTGTCGCCAGAGCACAAACAAGATTGTGAGGCCTGTCGGTCGTTTGATTTAAAAAGACCATCTGGGACTGTCTGGCCCCACGCATAGAGATGCAGTGGCAGAACATACAGCATACTCCCAATATCTTCATCCAAGAAGGTATCGAAGAGGAAGACATGGAAGCGTTTGCTGCTGAAGAAGGGGCCTTTTCTGGTCAAGATTTCGATTCCGAACTAGGATCCATTTGGAGTGCCATGATCCTCCCCTGGTCAAAGTTTCGTGAGTACCTAAACCCCTCACCTGCCCACACTTCGATTCCTTTAAACTGATCTATTCAAATTATTTTTACTGTACCTACATGAAACAAACCAGGCTCCGTAGCATTGACCAAAGCAGTGGGTCAGGTTGTCCGCGTTGTGGGGAAAATTGAGCCATATTCTTACATCTGGCCTGGCACTGTGTAGAGGACTATAATTTCTGGCAACTAGTAGTGCCCCATGTCTCGGCTGGTGTGGGCATTGTAGTCCTCTTGACCCCCGGTGCCTGTTTGTTGTGGAGATCAAAAAACTCAGGGGGTGCAAGACCTCATATGAGCTTCTTCAATTGGCTCTTCTCCTTGCGAAGGGCTACAGTAGGCTGGATGGGTTAAAGAATCCCAGGTGAACTGTTTCGGGTCAGAACTCTGCCCAAGAGGGTTGTAGAGACATCTGACTTTCTCTATTAATCCTAGTTTTATGTGTAGTATAATTCTCTTGTATATTAAAGTACTTTTCTTTTATGAAAACTATAGCACTGACTGGACATTGATTTTATCAGCTGGTAGCACGGTGTGCACTGCATTCTGAATGTCTAACCCTACCTCACCTCCTGCTCTGTCTCGCTACCCTGAGCGTGAAGTGCTGGATAGGATTACTTGGTTATCCAGTTTTGGGTCCAATAGAACTGAGGCCTCAGGACTCCAGCGGGGAACACTCCAGTTGATGCGATTGGACCGCATTAATCCCTGAGTGCCCAGGAAGCCGGGTCTAACCACCTCTATTCTTGGCATGTAGTGCTGTAGATTCACATGTGCCCATACTCTTTCCCGTACACCTTACGGTCGTTCTAGTTCTCATATCTTCACATGCATGGACATCTTTTTATTTACACTTTCTTATACTCCAGTCATGCCCTCTTGCTGGAAAACGATTGCAACAATGGAGTTGATGCTCATGCATGCTATTACCAAGAGGAGTCACCTTACTTTGTGACTCTAAATACTAATTCGAAGAAGAACTTGCAAACATCCAGACCCAACACTAGATGGCAGGAGTATGCAAAGCATGTGAATCTACAGCACTACATGCCAAGAACAGATGCTTACAGGGTAAGTAACATAATCCAGATATAGGTGGGGAACTTCCTGACTGCTCCCTTCTAAAAGGAAGTTCATCTCGAAGAAAGAACGGTAAACTAATAACCCGATACTCTGGACAACTTGAAACTAAAACGAGTACAGAATGGAGGCCTGAAAAATGAATCTGAATAAACAAACATTGATGCATGCCAGAGATGTGGTTTTAAAATCTAGATTTGAGAGGGAGCAGACTATTGTAAGCATTGAATTTCACTAGAGGGTGAAATAGGGCTGTGTGGGGGGAAATTAGAGGTACAAAGATTGTCAGGGGCTCAAAAAATATTCCGTAGTCTGGGCTTGGTGATGGCACATACAGTTGTCTATCAAAAGTTGAGGATTGAAGCAATTTTCACAACGGAAACATGGAATGCAACCATAGTGTGGTTGGTGCATGAGAGAGGGTCGTGTAACCCAAGTGTCATAAAAATCTGAAAAGTTTGCCACTGTGGATGTAGCACCTTGTAAAGATGGAGCATAGATTTGTAAATGGACCATTTGATTTCAGGCATGGGAGTGGACGCCCCTTATGGTACTAGACACCCCCGTGTACTGTTATTGAGTCCAATAGCAAGAGAATGGGCATGAAATGTGCTGCTCTAACATATTTACTTGTGTTGTATTTGTGTACCTTGAATTGTAAATTCACATTTTCACATTTTCTAACGTGAGAATTTAAACTTGTAAATCAAATCGGCCATTTTTTCACAGTGATTTCATGCAGCCTTCACATTTAATTTCAAATACTTATCGGACTGTGCAGTGTTTGCTCTTGAAGTTAGATATTCAGCCTTCGAGTCGTTTTCATTTCCTTCTGTTTTTTAACTAATTCAAAGTATATAGTTTCCTGAATTTCTTCTTTCTAAACCACCCTGTATCTTCCTTGACCTTCTTTTGTTGTGTAAAATATGCAGTTCTTTGTCATGAATAAAGAAAAAAGACGGGTAAACTTTGAAATGCTGCTGATCCTTTAGTTTCTTTGCTGATCCTTTTAGTTTCTTCATTACATCATTTGCAAAGTAGCACAGTCCTGGATTTAAACTTTCACATTTATTTTTTAATCCTCCATGCAGGAAGCCATCTATAAAAATTACAATCGAATACAGTTTAAGCCAGAGCAGTTCACATCCTATTTGGTGTCACAAGAGGTGGGCTTCACCAGATACGAGTTGGTAGGAACTCCACAGAGCACAACAAAAGGTAAGTTGCAGGAGTGGACTGGTTTTAAAGATTAATAAAAGTTTTTTAAATATTTACAAATTTGGGTTTTACTTTTTTCTCCTGGGAACTATGCCGTGTGTGTGTATCTGTTTGAGGCATGTGTGTTGTAGATACACATGCTTTGCATACTCCTGCCATCTAGTGTTGGGTCTGGATGTTTGCAATTAGTTTTTTTGCGAAGTCTTTCTTAGTCACAAGGTAGGGTGACTCCAAGGTAGGGTGACTCCTCCTTTTGGTGGTAGTGCGCATGGGCATCGACTCCTTTTTGTTTATTTATTTTTATTTTTTTCTGCCATCTGGTTCGGACGTATATTTCTGCGCTCTGGTTCGAAATGGTCCTTCGGTTTCCCCCTTGTTGTGCAGTCCACTGTACCCTCAACTATTGTTGTACGCGTTTCCCCCTCTCCGCGTATCCATTCAATCAGGAAAGTCCTCTTCTATTGAAAACATCATGGACGGCCTTCGGGCCTAGCCACAGCGGTCTATTCTTCTGCCGGTAGAACGGACTCAGTTTCAATTCTGACCTTGGTGCCACGCCAAATACCCTTGCACCGATATACACCAAGTCTGCAACTTGTGCCTCACAGGAGCACAAGGAAGAATATTGCAAGGCCTGTTGGTCGTTCCGATCAAAAAAGACTCTTCGAGATCATTGGGCTCAACAACGAGAAATGCAGCATCAAAGCACTCAACATATCTTTGGAGAAGAATCTGAACATGAAGCGACAGCTGTGGAAGAAGAGGCCTTCTCGGTCACAGATTCTGATCTGGAGATGGAATTGGAGTCCAAAGATTTTCCAGCGGGGCAGGTGGTCGTTAGTAGTAAAAACCCTGCATCCCATCTTCCACTAAGGCTGCGGCACCACCTCTACCATCGGGCCTTGGTCCGCACCAAGACTATGCTTCTGATGCCCTGCCCTCTGGCCCTTCACCGAAACAAGAAGTCCAGCCTTCTGGCTCAGGATCGAGCCGAGACAGTGTTCAGACCCGAAACATTCCGCTCTGAAAGACCAATCTAGTTCAGAGCCGAAACCTTCCGCTTCTAAGGACAAGGAGCAGCCAGGTTCGGCTACAAAACTGTTGGCGCTGTCATCCAAAGAAGATATTTCAGATTTCCCCCTGTTCATGCACAAATTTTAACCTAGGGTTGATTAAAAAAAAAAAAAATACAAACCATCACCCTCTGATCCATTAGAAAAAAATTTAAAAAGACAGACGTGGCGAAACCATGGGAACGCTTCAGTCTCCTTCAAGCAGAGGCTCCTTTTACCGCTCATTCTATAGAGCTGGGTCTAAAACTACATCCTGAGACACCAACACTTCCTCCTACAAGTTCAACACGCAACCCACTTCCAGTAGAGATTTCTTTAGCAGAGGGTATGGAGGAAACCGTTTTAAGGGTAGAGCTAAGGGCAGGTCAACACATAGCTCCCCTTCTCCCAATAAGCAGTGAATTGCCTTTGCTTCCCCCGTTCATCAAACACCTGTCGGGGCAAGACTTTAACAATTTCTCCCCATTTGGCAATCCATAACATCAGACAAATGGGTGCTAGACATGATCCGACATGGTTATTGCCTGGAGCTTACCAGCAATCCTCCCAACATTCCACCTCGCACACTAACTCTCGCTGGAACACCTGAAGCTTCTCAAACAAGAGGTACAAGCTCTTTTAACAAAAGAAGCTATAGAACCAGTTCCATTACAGTACCAAGGTTCAGGAGTGTACTCTGTACTTTTCTAATCCCCCAAGAGGGACGGCTCCTTAAGACCAATTTTAGATCTAAGGACATTAAATCTATACATACTTTCAGAAAATTTCCACATGGTCACGCTTCAACAGGTCCTTCCACTGCTACAGCAAGGCGATTTTATGTCCACACTAGACTTAAGACGCATACTTTCTTATTCTGGTTCACCCAGCTCATCGCAAATACCTCCAATTGTGATAGGGAAACTATCAATTCAATGGTCTCCCGTTTGGAGTAACTACTGCTCCCCGGGTATTCACAAAATGTCTGGGGTAGTGGCGGCACATCTTAGAAGACAACAAATTCAGGTCTTCCTATATCTGGACGACTGGCTCATCAAAGCCAGCATACACCAAGTGTCTACACCACACACTGACAACATTAGACCTACTCTTTTTTTTTTTTTTTTTTTTTAAATTATTTTTATTGCAGGAATTAGTAAATCTTTACATAATCGGCCAGCATTACATCTCAAGCCGGAGCGTTGAAACCCAACCCTCCGATCCCCTCCGGAAGTTGCTTACACAGCCGTTCAGCCCACAACCCTGGGGTCGGGCGGCGAAAGTCCGTGGGGGCTCAGGAGGTTGTCGAGGTCGGCCCGGAGGATTCGTTGTCCTTCATCTGCTTTTCTAAACAACCCTATAACTCCAAAAACACCCCCCCACCCTTAAAACCCCCCAATCCCAGAAAAACCCTCCCCCCCCCCCACCGCCATCAGCGCGCGGCATCAACCGCAACCGGATCTTCTTGGGGACCCATGGGGAAAGCAATAAAGCTGAGAAGTGCAACAGTCTACCGGGACTCAGGGCGCGCCGCTACCTACATTAGACCTACTCTTCCAATTGGGTTTCAAGGTCAATGCTCAGAAGTCTCACCTTCAGCCTTCACAAATGCAGCTTTATCTGGGAGCGACTCTAAACACTTGCACAGCTCTAGCCTCTCCCAATGCAGCCAGAATTTCAGAATATTCAATCTCTGCTAATGTAGTTTCAGGACAATCAATACTTAGCAGCCAGAACGCTCATGCAACTGCTAGGAATGATGACATCATGCATCACGATAGTGCCTCTTGCAAAATTGCACATGCGTCCTCTACAGGAGTGCTTAGCATGTCTGTGGAATCCTTCTCTGGCTCCATTAACGATCTAATGTTGGTAGACAGCCGCCCCCATTGCTCTCTGCAGTGGTGAAACATCTATCACAGGTTGGGGCGCCCATCTACAGCACTTGACAATTCAGGGTCTATGAGACCAGTACAAAGCTCTGCACATCAATTATCTGGAGCTTCTAGCTGTGTATCTAGCACTAAAAGCTTTTCAGTCTCACATCCTAGAGAAAGTTGTCCTAGTCCGCACTGACAGCATGACATCAATGTACTATGTACAAAAACTGGTGGGATCTTCTCTGCACATGTCGCGCCTCTCTCAGGCCTCTTGGTGTTGGGCAATTCATCACAAAATTCATCTTCTGGCAGATCACCTCGCAGGAGTGGACAATCAAATTGTCGACCTCCTCAGCAGGATTCGGCAACAAATTCACGAGTGGGAACTTCATCCCTAGGTCCCGTACTTTCAACAATGTGGATTCCCACAAATAGATCTGTTTGCCACAGTGGATAACTCAAAATGCCTAAACTTTGTGTTCAGGTTCCCACACCCTCTATCCAAAGGCAATGCCCTATGGATCAACTGGTCAGGGATATTTTCCTACGCTTTTTCGCCTCTCCCTCTCCTTCCATTTCTGGTTTGGAAGCTCAGGCAAACTTCCCTCACATTGATTCTAGTGGCTCCTGCTTGGGCTCGTCAACCGTGGTTCACCACACTTTTAGAACTGTCCGTTTCATCAAAAGCTACATCTCAATTCCAGTCTTCTCGGGCAGAACCATGGAGAAGTCAGACATCCAAACCCCCAAGGAGCTTAATCTAGCGATTTGGCTCCTGATGTCATAGTTTGAATATCTTAATTTGCCACCAGAGTGTATGACCATTCTTAAAGAAGCAAGAAAGCCTACCACCAGAGCATGCTATGCAGCTAAATGGAAACTATTTGTTATGTATTGTACTAATAACCATATTGGTCCTCTAAACACATCTACTCTAAATATCAGTTCTTCTGTGTTTACAGTGTGCTGGTTTAGCCTACACTTCCATCTGTTTGCATCTTGCAGCCAAGCTGCATATTTGCAAAACAGACCTCTCTCTGTCCAAGCTTCCAATAATTAAAGCCTTTATGGAGGGCCTTCAGAGAATAATGCCACCCAGGGTACCTCCAGCACCAGTTTGGAATCTGAACATTGTGCTTACACAGCTCATGGGTCCACCTTTTGAGCCGTTACCCAGCTCTGCTACAGTTTCTTTCTTGGAAAGTTACCTTCCTTGTTGCAATCACTCCATTAAGGAGAATTGGTGAGCTACAAGCTTTAACCTTTGAAGAATCCTTCTTTCAACTTCATATAGACAGTAGTTCTTCGCACCAACCCAAAGTACCTTCCCAAAATGGTTTCTGCTTTCCATATCAGCCAATCCGTTGAGTTGGCTGTGTTCTTTCCTCATCCTGATTCGGTTGCAGGACGAGCTCTTCATACTCTTGATGTCAGAGCGCTGTTGTATTACATTAAAAGAACAAAATATATACGCAAAACTGTTCGTTGCACTTGCTACACCTCACAAAGGCAATCCCATTTCTAAATCTTGTATTGCAACATGGATTGTGCATTCAAACCTGCTACACTAAAGCTAAACAAACTTTGTGTTCGAGGCATATGGGCTGCTGAATTCATATCTGTGCATAGATCGCTGCCTAGTGTTGGGTCCGGATGTTTGCACGTTGTTGTCCTGGAAGAGTCTTCGAAGTATCCTGGGATAGGTGACTCCTCCCCTGGACTACAGTGCGCATGGGCATCCTCTCCATCCTCCGATTGTTTTTTTCCGCCATTGGGTTCGGATGTGTTATCTTGACTCAAGTTAGGAAAACCTGTTTTCAGGCCAAAAGGCCTTTAGCTCGCGTCGGTACTGTTATCGATCGGTATCGATAGTATCTCTGTTAGTTTACTAACTTCTAGAACAAACTCTCGCATCTTACCCGACCGTCGATTCGACATCAGCGATGGAATCGAGAACACCATTCAAGAGGTGTCCGGTATGCAATGCGAAATACCCCCACGTCGACGTCCATCCGGTGTGCAACAAATGCCTCTCACCGGATCACTACGAATCTACATGCATGGCCTGTGCCAGATTTCGATCCAAGAAGACTCTACGGAATCGACGAGCGGCGAGACTCGAGGCGCAGCAAGCGGCACCGGCCCCGGCCGACATCTTCAACGCCGAGACCGAAGATGTCGAAGAAGTGGAGAACCTACCCTCCAGTCCCGTTTCCGAACATGACTCCGGATCGGGGGATGTCGATGAAACACTCTTTCGCAGAGATGAAGACGACACCGAGGTAGGAGACTACGATGAGGCCTTAGGAGCCGAAGAGAGTAGCTCCGGTGACGAGCAAGGCCTACCTGTTCAGACTGAAGAAAGCCCAGTGCAACAGTCTATGGCTCCGGTCGAGGGATCGCCTTCGGGCCTTACCCAAGACTTATCCCGCAGTTCTTCGGCCCCACCCTCGGGCCCGGCCTCGGACATTCAGCGGCAGCCATTAATGCCAAAAATGGCTGGTTTCCCTTCTCTAAAACCGAAAGCAGTATTGGTTCACTTGAAACCGAAACCGGCGCTGGTCGGATCGACGCCCTCCACACCTTCGACGCCAGCAAAACACATCGGCACCGAGCGCACCAAACGAGACTTCGGTGCCGAACTCGAAGCGGCCGACGTCGGAGTCGACATAAGGAAGAAGGCCCTCGGTACCACCAAACCTGCTCGGCTCCCGGCACCGACGCAATCTACTCCGACCCCAAAGGTCAAACAGCCTGCTGCGTCTCACGCCGCTTCCACGGCGACATCTAAGCCACAATCATCGAAGAAGTCGACGGCCACTTCCGCCCCTCGACTCGATGACCCACCGGCGTCAAAAATCCACGACCGCCTCCACTGAACCGGTCGGTGCGAAAGACTCGAGGGCGCTCCAGACTCGACCCATTGCTGCGCAAAGCACCAAAAAGAAAATGGTCCTCCAGGACACGTCTGGCTCCGAGCCAATTAAAGCTCCAGCAGCCTCTTCGACACCAGCCAACATTACTTTTGGCCTGCCACCATCCACGGCCCCGAAAATGTTCCAAATCAGGACACGGGTGACCCATACCACAATCACGCCTGCCGAACACTCTGGGGAGACGTCTCCATCGCATATAATCGACGCCGACACCGGCAGGATGATTATCCACAAACGGAAAATAACTTCGGAGCCGGCTTTGGACTCCTTCAGGATTCCACTAAAAAGAAAGCTGCCTATGGCTTCAGAACCAGTTCTTTACGAACCTTTCCATTCACCCTACCAGGATCCACAATCCTTCTCTCCCACACACTCCGACACGGATGCGTTGGGGGACTACATGGGTGACCAGGCCCCCTACCCCGGAGACATGGACCCTGACGGCCAGCAAGACCCTGATCAAACTTGGGATGACCCTGTGGACCCAGGTGCACCTATGGATGCACAAGACCCGCAACTCTATGGAGCAAAAACATCTCCCACAGAGGACACGGCAGCATTCAACGCTCTGATTGAACGTGCTGCGGCCAATCATGGGGTGCAACTTCACTCGGACACCGTCGGACGACTTTCTTATGGACACTTTTGCTTCCTCAGAAAGAAATATAAAAACTCTACCCATGTTGAAGGGTGTCCTCAAACCAGCAAAGGACATCTTCAAGGAACCCACCAGGGCAAGAGTGATAAACCCCAGGATCGACAAAAAATACAGATCAGCGCCTGGGGACCCTACTTACATCAGAGGCCAATTACCTCTGGATTCCATTGTCGTTGCGAATGCTCGCAAGAGGGCACACTCACAAACAACAGGTGACGCTCCTCCCCCGGACAAGGAGTCCAAGGTGTTAGAGACCTCTGGCAAACGGATTGCCGCCCAGGCAGCCAACATATGGCGTATTGCCAATACTCAAGCACTCCTCGCTCGCTACGATAGAGCGCACTATGACACATTAGAGCAACTAATCCAACATCTCCCTGACCAATTCAGAGAAGGTGCAGAGATCCTCATCAGGGAGGGACAGCTCCTCACAAACGCATCCATCAAGTGCGCGCTGGATGCCGCAGACACAGCTGCCAGGGCCATAAACACTAGCGTCATGCTGCGACGACATGCCTGGTTACGAATCTCCGGATTCAAACCTGAGGTGCAAAACAACATACTCAACCAGCCTGTCAACCCCGACTATTTATTCGGCCCGGAGGTTGACCCCACCCTAGAGAAAATAAAGAAGGACACGGACACTGCAAAGTCCATGGGGGCTCTCCAAACTCAGTCCTTTCGGAGCGGCTCCTTTCGTCGCCCCGGAAATAGAGGAGCAGGTAGAGGACAGGGGTCACAGCAAACATTCAACAACAGCAATACACAAACCACCTACGATAAAAACACCCGGGGTGGATATCGTGGCTCCAGTACAAAGGGCAGAGGACGCGGCTACGGCAACACCAGGTCCTCCCCCCAAGAACAAGCAGTGACGCCCTCTCCCTTCCTCCCGACCACTTAACACCTGTCGGGGGAAGGCTACAAAGGTTCCTGTCCACGTGGAACTCCATCACCACGGACAGGTGGGTCAAAGATATTGTCAAATACGGTTACTGTCTAGAACTAACCTCCACTCCACCCACAATACCTCCAAAAAACCGTCCTATGTCCTCAGAGCACTTAACGCTCTTACAGCAAGAGGTGCAAAGTATGCTTCTAAAAGGCGCAATAGAGGTCGTACCCGTCCACGAGCAAGGTAGGGGGGTGTACTCCCTGTACTTTTTAATACCGAAGAAGGACGGGTCACTCAGACCTATATTAGACCTGAGACCCCTAAACAGATACATTCTTTCCGAGCATTTTCACATGCTCACTCTCCAGCAAGTCCTCCCGCTGCTCAAGCAGGGAGACTTTCTAGCCACACTGGACCTCAAGGATGCGTATTTCCACATACCCATTCACCCATCACACAAAAAATACCTCAGGTTCACTGTTCAAGGACAGCATTACCAATTCAGAGTCCTTCTCTTCGGTGTGACAACGGCACCAAGGGTGTTTACAAAGTGCCTAGCTACTGTGGCGGCACATCTACGAAGGCAGCACATACACGTCTACCCTTACCTGGACGACTGGCTCGTTCAAGCGAAGTCAGCCCAGCAATGTGCCAGCCACATGTCCCGCACCATTCACCTCCTTCACAGTCTAGGGTTCTCACTGAATTACCCAAAATCCCATCTCCAGCCCGCACACGTACAACAGTACCTTGGTGCAACTATAGACACTCTGGCAGCCACAGCTCAGCCAAATTTAGTGAGAATCAACAGCATGCAAATGCTGATTTCCAAGTTCAAACCACAACACTCCCTGCGCGAGTGTTCATGCAGTTGATAGGCATGATGGCCTCCTGCATCTTCATAGTCCCACACGCGAGACTACATATGCGCCCGCTTCAGGAGTGCTTAGCACGTCAGTGGAATCGGGCTCAAGGACAGTTGAAAGACCTAGTGTTGGTGAGCGGTCGGGCATACAACTCTCTGCATTGGTGGAATTCACAAAACCTTTGCAAGGGCCGACCGTTCCAAGAGCCTGTCCCACAGATAATACTGACGGCGGACGCGTCTCTCCAGGGATGGGGAGCTCATGTACTCCATTACACAGTGCAGGGACTATGGACACAACAACAAAAGAAGATGCACATCAACCTCCTAGAGCTGATGGCAATCTTCCTCGCTATGAAAGCATTCAAAGTACACTTGTGCAACAAAGTCGTGTTGATCCGGACGGACAACATGACTGCCATGTACTACATACAGAAGCAGGGAGGAACACTCTCTCCACAGTTGTCTCATCTGGCTCAGAGCATGTGGAAGTGGGCCATTCAGAGGAACATGTTCCTCATGGCAGAACACCTCCCCGGCAAAGACAACCAGATGGCGGATCTGCTCAGCAGACACAGCCACCAGATGCACGAGTGGGAGTTACACCCATCAGTACTCCAACCGTACTTCCAGCAGTGGGGTCATCCAGAGATAGACCTATTCGCGACAAGCAAACGCAAAATGCCAAAGCTTTGCCGCCAGGTTCCCACATCCACAGTCGCAGGGCAATGCGATATGGATGAACTGGTCCGGCAGATTTGCGTACGCTTTTCCCCCAGCACCACTGATACCGCTGGTGGCACGCAAACTGCGTCAACACTCACTGACGCTCGTCCTGGTTGCTCCAACGTGGGCGCGCCAACCGTGGTACACCACCTTTCTCGAACTTTCCGTGGTGCCGCATCAAAGGCTACGGATCAAACCCGAGCATTTGACGCGGAACCATGGAGAGATTCAGCACCCAGATCCGCAACAGCTGAACCTGGCAATCTGGCTCCTGAAGTCCTAGAGTTTGGCTACCTCAACCTGCCACCTGACTGTATGGACATCATTAAGGAGGCCAGGCGACCCACTACCAGAGCTTGCTATGCAGCCAAATGGAAGAGGTTCGTCTTTTATTGCAATAATAATGACATTAACCCGCTAGACGCATCCATCCAAAACATTATTCGTTACCTATTACACCTATACCGATGCAATCTGGCGTACACCTCTATACGTGTCCATTTGACCGCAATATCAGCCTATCTGCAGACCAGGCAGCACCTCTCTCTATTCAGAGTGCCTGCCATCAAAGCATTCTTGGAAGGGCTCAAACGAGTCATTCCTCCAAGCCACCCACCGGCTCCGATGTGGAACCTCAATTTGGTCCTCACACGCCTGATGGGTTCACCCTTTGAACCTCTACACTCATGCGAGATTCAATTCCTTACCTGGAAAGTAGCTTTCCTAGTAGCGATCACTTCTTTGAGGAGAGTTAGTGAACTCCAGGCACTAACCGTTCAAGAGCCATTTATACAGGTCCACGCCAACAGGGTCGTACTACGTACCAACCCCAAATTCATGCCAAAGGTGGTATCGCAGTTCCACATGAATCAAACCATTGAACTGCCCGTTTTCTTCCAAAACCCACAAACTGTCGCAGAAAGGGCACTCCACACACTAGATGTCAAAAGAGCCCTCATGTATTATATCAACAGGACCAAACCCTTTAGGAAAACACAACAACTTTTCGTTGCCTTTGCCCCACACCACAAAGGTAACGCTATCTCCAAAGCAGGAATAGCCAGATGGATCGTTAAATGTATCCAAATTTGCTATCAAAAGGCTAAACTTACTTTAACGATTCCCCCACGAGCCCACTCAACACGTAAGTTAGGGGCCTCAATGGCTTTCCTAGGAAACATTCCTTTGCATGACATATGTAGAGCAGCCACCTGGTCCACTACACATACATTTACCAAACACTATTGTGTAGATATGCAATCAAAACAGCAGGCAGCTGTAGGACAGGCTGTTCTCAAAACTCTTTTTCAGACCGCTGCAGCTGGCACTGGTAGCCGCCGCTAATAAGAGGGCACTGCTATATATTCTATGCACAGATATGAATTCAGCAGCCCACATGCCTCGAACTGAATATGCTACTTACCAGTATGCATCTGTTCTTAGCATGTAGGGCTGCTGACATTCATATCGCCCTCCCTCCTCCCCGGCGCCTGTAGCAGCTGCAGCTCTCAGAATTACTGTAAGCATGGCCATCACTTTCTATATCTACTCCATCACTGCCACAATGGCGAAAAACAATCTGAGGATGGAGAGGATGCCCATGTGCACTGTAGTCCAGGGGAGGAGTCCCCTATCCCAGGATACTTCGAAGACTCTTCCAGGACAACAACGTGCAAACATCCGGACCCAACACTAGGCGGCGATCTATGCACAGATATGAATGTCAGCAGCCCTACATGCCAAGAACAGATGCATACTGGTAAGTAGCATATTCATTCTACCTCCTAGAGCACATTTCACTTGTAAAAAATAGGAGCATCTATGGCCTGTTTAGGTAACCTCCCTATAGCGGACATTTGTACAGCAGGAACATGGTCCATACCACACACTTTTACCTAATATTACTGTGTGGATGTGTTAGTATGTCAACAAGCTAGTGTATGCTAAGCCGTGCTGGAAACAGTTTATCAACAACTGCAACATCAATGGTTAGCCACCGCTTTGGGAGAATACTGCCATTTTAGTCTATTCAAAGCATGTGTATCTACAGCACACATGCCTCGAACGGATTATGCTAACTTACCCTGCAAGCATCTGTTCTTGGCATGTAGAGCTGCAGATTCACATGTGCCCTCCCACTGCACCTGTAGCTGTTACAGTTTTGCGTTATTTACATTACATAACGCATAATCTCTACTACACTTACTTACTCCAGTCTCACCCTCTTGTGGGAAAACAATCTAACAATGGAGTTTAATGCAGATGTGCACTATCACCAAAAGGAGGAGTCCCCTTATCTCGTGACTAGGAAAGACTTCTTCGAAGAGAAACATCGTGCAAACATCCAGCTCTTTGAAGCCTTAAAACACCCCTAATTAGGAAAATTGTCATTTTAGTCTCCAAACAGGTAGACGTGGCCAGATTTCTTTTATAATAAAAAATCCCCATTTATGTTAAAATATCCACTAAATCTAAGAATAGAAATATCAGTGTCTTTTTAAAAAGGAAAAATAAAGGGAATGCAGGGCAATGCTAGCATGTGGACTGCACAGGTAAACCATTAAAATGTACACTATACTTTTTATGAGCCTCATCCTTGCTCCAGTGTCTCATGCGCCAGAGGTGACAGGTCTATTCATTTTTCTGGCTATTAACAACAGTATCTTTGAGCATTGAGCTTGGCAAGTGCCAGCTGGGCAAGTTTTTCTTTGATCTGCAGGCACAAGCTACAGTGGTGACATTCCAGAAGAGGGAGTGCTGAATTGGAAGGCAAGTGATCGGTTGCTTTTGGGGTGCATAAACAATGGCCTGGGAGGAGTTACAAAACTCAATTCACTTCAGTGGCTTGGGGGGGCAGGACGATGACACACGGAGGAAGTGGTTGGCAGCAATCTGTTTGTCGTCGGAGGGGAAGGCTATAGAAGTGATTCAGGGGGCTGCTCTCCTGGCAGTAACGTGTTTAGTACTGCATTTGGTTTCCCTTTGGTGGAAAAACATTATGGAGCTGAGCACTAGAGTGCTCCTTATCTTGACCATAGAGGCCCAAGAGTGAAGTAAGAAGCTGCAGACAACAATTGCCCTTGGGGACTAATGGGTAAGTGTGCAGTTAAGCTTCTGCCTGGATCAGGGGTGCTGTCAACGCCCCACCCACGCCTTTAGCAGCTACAGAGGGGTGGGGTTCTTGATGGGCCCCTTCTGTATACAGCTTGGCAGACAAAGGCTCATAATGAACGTGAGTGAGAGGAAGGAAGGAAGGAAGGATGGGTGGATGGATGGATGGATGAAATGGTGGATGGATACATGCGTTGATGATTACGTGAAAGAATGGAAGAGTGAAAGCCAGGGAGGGTGCTTGAGTGAAAGGGAGGGATGGTTGGTGGATGAGGAGGAGAGGATGGTGGGTAGAATGAGTGAAAGGATTGGATGAGAGGCTGGATGGATGGATGGATGGATGGATGGACGAGAGGATGGATGTAAAGCTGGATTAAAAAACAATGGATGGATGAATGAGTGAAAAGCAAGGTAGATGTCTGGATGGGTGAAAGGATAGATGGATAAGTGAAAGTGTAAATGGCGGATTGTATTCTTTTATGGATGGGGATGAAGGGTGTAAGGATGGATTGAGTGAGTGAAAAGGTGGATAGATGAAGGAGCCTAAGGGAGGATGATGGATGGAGCTAAAGGATAGATAGATGATTGAATGGATGAAGGGGAGCTGGATAAGTGAAAGGGTAGATGACTTAGTGTATGGATTGGTTTGATGGATAGATGTCCCTGGCCCAGTGGTGGCTCTCCTTTATGGGTTCCACAGTTACACCATTCATTTTTATTGTATCAAGAGTGAATATTCTTTTTTTTTTTTTTTACCGGTTTATTCAACATTTTGCTCAGGTACAATACACCCATTCACCAATCTCGCATTGAACGCAGGTCTAGACACACTAACATTTGTAAGACCTTGTGCACTAGGGCTCCAAAAGACTAATCCCACCAGAGGAGTACCCTGATTGCAGTGGAGGAAGTGCCTGCTTCCCAGAAAGGAGCAGGAATTTATTCATGTTCTCCAGTATTGGGGTGCCTTTCATAGATTCACATGCTTGAATATTCCCCGTCGTCGGAGTGGGAGTCCCACGGTAAATAATATAGCAATATATACAGTCATAATAAATAAATATATATATATGATCTACTGCCGGTCGCCAGTAGATAGTTATAGTTACAACCTAGTTTCCATAGGAAATCTCAAAATTCTATTTTGAATAACTTTGGCGCCGGTTGACGAATCCTCGCGAAATTTTCAAAACTAATGGGGCGCTCCGTTCAGCCCCTACCCTGAGTCTTGGGGTGATTCGTCAAGCGGGGGCCGAGAAAAAAGGGGGGTCCCAAAACGCGTTTTCCCCATGCATTTTTCCATAGGACCTTTAAACACAGCTACAGCCCGAACGGCTGAACAGAATTACTTGAAATTTGGCAGAGAGGTAGCCATAAGGTCAAGGAAGTGCCTTTTGCAGGTCTGGTGTAAATCTGTTCAGTATTTCCTGAGAAAATAGCATTTAAAAGCATATCAATATCTATACGCGCGCAGGGTGCGCGCACCGTGCGAGCACCCTAACGTGCGCGAGCGTAATGCTGCTTGGTGGTTACATGTTAGTCAACGTTCGAATCAGTCAATCAGGAAGTGTCGGCCGCCATTTTGTTTGTTTTCAGTGCGAGAGTGAAAAAGGAAGGTGGCGAACGTGAAAAGGGGGCAGGGTAGAGAGTTCCTGACCCCCTAGCCTTTGTCAGGGGGTCCCTGAAGGACTCCGAAGGCAGACTTTTTTTTTTTTAAATCGCGGGGGTGCGCGCACGGTGAAAAAAAAAATACGTAGTTTATTGTAAAATAAATATATTAAAAAAAATAATACATAAATTAGCATTTAAAAAAACGTACAAATTCACTGAAAAAACCATAGGTTTCACACACGTTATAGTTGGGAATTAGCATTTAAAAAACCTTGCAAATTCACTTAAAAAACCATAGGTTTCACACATGTTATAGTTAAGTGGATATTTCACTCGTAAAAAAACCAATGAAATTCCCCCGTTATAGTTAGTTCAGATAACTATAACTCGCGCGACCGCCACTCTATCACAAGGATGATGTCATCAGTGATGTCATGAGTGATGCCACTGACCATGTCATGAGTGATGTAATATATGACGTCATGAGCAGTGGATTGCTACCGTTCTTCTTGCAATTGGCTAAGTCCAGACTTTCTCATGCAACTTTGAGAGTTTTTCTGGCGGCAATTTCTCGTTTCCGTCAGGATGGTTCAACTTCCCTTTGTTCTTCAAGGATAATGCATCAATTCTTCAAAGGGTTGTTTCGTAAATTTCCACCTGTTAGACGCCCTCCTCCATTGTGGCACCTTAACATCGTGTTGGCACAATTAATGAGACCACCGTTCGAACCAATACATAAAGTAGATTTGAAATATCTGACATGGAAGGTGGCTCTTCTAGCATTAACGTCTTCACGTCGCGTCAGTGACATCCACGCTTTTACTATCAATCCTCCTTTCCTACAGTTCAAACCAGATTCTGTAGTATTACGCACTAATCCAACATTCTTGCCGAAGGTGCCTTCAGATTTTCATATGAATGAACCAGTCATCTTAAAGACTTTCTTTGCTAATCCTCAAACACCTGCGGAGCAAAAGTTACATTCCCTGGATGTGAAACTGTGTTTAAAGTTCTACATCAGCAGAACAGCTTCTTTTTGAAAATCTGATCAGCTCTTCATAGCTTATGGACGATTTCACAAGGGGGGTCCAGTTACAAAACCAACCATTGCACGTTGGGTTTCAGCAGCCATCGCCTTCTGCCATCAAAAGGCGAACAAGCCTTTGCAGTCACCAGTGAGAGCTCACTCCACTAGAGCAATGTCATCCTCAACCGCCTTATTTGCTGGAGTGCCTTTACATCAAATCTGCAGAGCAGCTACATGGTCATAATCACAAAGTGGTTCTTAGGACTAACCCAAAATTTCTACCTAAAGTAGTGTCTCCTTCCACCTGTAGAAGTCCCAGTGTTTTTCCCCTCTACCAGACTCCGTGGCTGAACGAGCTCTTCACACGCTAGACGTCAAAAGAGCAATACTTTTATTACACTGAAAAAACAAAATCCTTTAGAAAGACAACAACTTTTTGTAGCTTTCTCTCCACCTGATAAAGCCAATCCTATCTCAAAACAAGTATTGGCATAGCCAATAGATCTCGCTTTGGGCACCTTAAGTATTTAGTTATGCAGCACAATATACTTGGTGCAACAACAACTGTTGCATAGCTAAACACTTATAAGGTCCCAAAGGCGAGACCTATTGGCTCAGCAAATTTGGTACCTCTCATGACCAGTGTGGCTGAGGTAGTGAATTGAAATTGAATGAAAACCTCTCCACTGCTTTTCTCGTCAGACATAGAAATAATCAAATGCCTCGCTCAGCCTGATGCGGCTGAGACTGCCCTGCTCAGCTTGACTTTTAAAGGCACCAGCGCAATGTCCTAATCGGTCCATTTCTCTTGTACAAGCCAATAGCATCATTGGCAGCTCCTGTCCAGTCAATGTTTTTCCCTTTTTTGCATGGCTTCCCAGTAGCCTTCAGTGCGGCTAGACCACTGTGGTGCTCTGTTGGGAAGTGGAAAGAAAACCAATGGCAAATAAATATTTATTCCTCAAATGTCTTTATATGTCACCAAGGATTAAAACATGAAAATAATGGAAAAAGATGTAATACTGCTTACAAACAGTGGTAGTGGTCTGTTTTGTTGTCTCTTTGATCGAAGTGTTGCAAGTGCAGTTTTATGGATGAGGGAGGATTCCAAAGTATTTTTAAAACCATGTCTGCCTCTTACAAGTCCAGAACAAGCATTGGCCGCGCGCGCGAGAACAAGCCTCGCGGCACCGGCGCTTTACTTTAAACATTGCCGCGATTATAGCAAAAGTAAAGAAATAGATGTTTTTTTTTCTATTTCTTTACTTTTGCAAAAGTGAAAGTCATCACGGTTCTAATAACCCGTGAAAGACTGCTGGCGGCCGGCTGCGCGCGTGCACGCAAGCGCTAGGCCAGCCAGCAGCACTTTGAAAACTCATCTACTACATGTCTCTCCGAGCAGCGCATGCGCGCTGACTCTGCGAGACCTAAACAGGGATTGCAAGGTGGATTGTTAAATGCATCCAAACATGCTAGGCTAAAGCTAAACGCACCTTAACCATTCCCTCTAGAGCACACTACACGTGAACTAGGGGCGTCTATGGCATTCTTAGGGAACATACCCCTAGATGACATCTGCAAAGCAGCAACTTGGTCTACACAACACACCTTCACAAAGCACTATTGTGTGGACGTGCAAGCAAAGCAACAAGCTAATGTGGGCCAGGCTGTATTAAAAGAACTTTTTCAAACCACTGCAACAGATGCAGGTAGCCACCGCTAAGGAGGTAACTGTTGTACAGTCTATGCAAAAGTATACAATCTGCAGCGCATATACCTCGAACGGAAAATGCTACTAACCCAGTATGCATCTGTTCTTGGCATATAGAGCTGTAGAGTCATGCACCCACCCGCCTCCCCAGGTACCTTTTTATATGTTGCAGTAATATCTTAAATACTTTATACATGGAAATCTCTCTTTACTACTCTTACTAACTCCATCACCATTTACGGCAAAACAATCTAAGGATGGAGTCGAGTCCCATGCGCACGGTCACCGAAAGGAGTCCCCTACCTCGTGATTAGAAAGGCTTCTTCGAACAAAGTGCAAACATCCGGACCTAACACTAGATGGCAATCTATGCTTAAGCATATGACTCTACATCTCTATATGCCAAGAACAGATGCATACTGGGTAAGTAGCATTTTCCTTTCCTCACAGGGATCCTGCATTTTGTAAGACAGGCAGCCCAAATTCCTGGAGCTCCGTTTTAATAAAGCAAGTGAAGTGTGAATAACAGCGGCTTTGTCCACAACTGTTTCGTCACTTGTGCGATTCAGCAGTGCTCCTCGTAGCCAGCTCCAATCGGATTCCAAAATAGCGTGATTTTGGGTGTTTGACAATATTACCTGCACCTGTTAATTGTGAGAAAGTGCCATCTTTCTTGCATGATATGCCCCCACTTTTTGCTGAATGTACTTTGACGGAGTGTGCCCTGGACTCCTGCCAATCAGGTGCCCAGGGCCTATGTTCTTTCCCTACAAAAACCTCAAACCCAAATTGGCAAACCCTGGCCACATGTCAGCCCCTGGTAAATGGTACCCTGGCAGCTCCTCCCACCAGTCTTTGTGTAATGACAGAAAATCTAAACCGGCTGAAAACAAAGTTGGCCAAGAAGTCACGTCCCAGATAAGAGTCCTACTAGAAGGTGGCACCACCTTCAGGAAGTACATCAATCTCACAATGGACTTAACTGGTAGAGCAAATCCTATTGGATTTCCGAGGCAAACCAACACCATGTCCCAACTCACATGATCAAACGGCAACCAAACTCAGACTGACAGATGAACAAACTGCTGAAAAGAAATGTTAATTGCAAACTATAAGCTCTTGTAAAGCAATCGTTATCAATTACAGCGAGACACGGCCTGAGTGAAGCAAGCTCATGGTTTAGGAAAGCGGAAGAGGAAAAAAACAGACTTCTGGTTGCAACTGCCAAACGCCAGCACGGGAAGAAACGCAAAGAAATTCTTGTCACTAATCAACCAAGCCACAATAGGCCCCAGAAGAAGCGCCACCGCAAACATTTTGGAACCTGTGTGGGCCTCATTCCTTTTGTTTCATTTCTCCACAAACTGGCATGCCTGTCGCCATCCAGTAGCCTGCCAAGCAAATCACCTACGACTCCGCATGTTAGCAGTACACCAGATTCTCCAAATCTTTCCGTGACCACTAGCAATATGGAAAAACGCTCTACCCTTAAACTAAGAAGATAACGGAAAGATGCAGCTCCCAGCCCTAATGGGCTTCCCACTGCTCTGTTTACCTCCGAGCCTATACTCTGGTATTGGACATTGACACCATTGTTCAAATACTGCTTAGCAACTGGTTCCATCCCGGACTCCTTGAGAGGCTCCATCAATCAGACTATTTTTAAAGGAGGCTTCAAATCAGATCCCTGCCTTTATCGGTTTATTGCACTAATCGACGATGATGCCAATATATATGCCAGCCTACGACCTGAAGAACAGAGGATTGTCCCCAAGAACCAATGCGGCTTTAGAGACCAATGTAGCACCACAACGTATTTGATGGCTCTTGATTGAATGACAAAGCTATTACGCAAAGGAACTCTTTACTCCTGCTTTGTGGACTTTAATTGTGTTCAACAGCATTCCTAGAGGTCCGCTATGGTGAAAGCTACGGGACTGCGGTTTACCAGACATCCTGCTGAGGACAATAATGGATTTATATACGAACACCTGGGTGCAGACCAAACTGGGTGATGGCTGCTGCCTCTCAAGGAGGAGCCATACAAACTCTGGGCTGAAGCAAGGCTGTGTGCTGGCACCTCTGCTCTTCAATCTTTATATAACAGACATGTCCAACCATCTGGACAAAGTAAACTGCCACGCCCCTAAGCTAGAAGGCCAAAGAATGACTTGTCTGCTATATGCAGATGACCTTGTACTCCGCAACTATACAGAGGTCTGCAACGATTACATTTGACCCTTCAAAACTACACAACAGGAAACCATCTCGATCAACATATCTAAAACCAAGACAGTTGCCTTCAGCCTAAAATCCAGCTTGGCTAATAGGTGGCATCTTAATGGCATTGAACGCCAACAGAGAAAAGATTAGAAGTACTTGGGAATTGTTCTAGATAGCAAGTGGTCACTGATGCCAAGTGGTCACTGATGCCCCATAAATACCAAGTGTACTAGTCTAATGTCTGCTCTTACATCCATTGCGCCAAAGTTACAGTGCCTCAGCCTTGACCCGCTTCTCAAGGTAAAAAGTTGGGTCTGTGGACAAACTGTTCAGAAGATTCTACAAAACCCCCCTGCGCCATCCAAGAAGTGCATCTCCTGCCCAAGTGAGATTAGAATACATCACACAGCAGCGCTGAGCCAGTCACAGCTGTTTTCTTAACTTGTGCTACCGGCTCAGATGGGCGCCTCCCAAATCCATGCATGCTATACTTTGGACCAAACTGGTGCAACCCGGACAACGATCATCATGCTGAGGGACTTCTTACTTACCGAAGCGTGGAGTAAACCCCTGTTCGAGGCATATGAGCTGCAGATTGTACACTTAGCATAGGTCGCCATCTGGTGTTGGGCCCGGATGTTTGCAGTTTGTTTTTCTTCTTGGACCGTGCTTGGAAGTCACGAGTTTGGTGACTCCTCCTTCGGTCCGTACTGCGCATGGGCTTCGGCTCCATCCTCAGATTGTTTTTTTCCGCCATCGGGCTCGGATGTGATACTTCGTGCTCCGGCTTCGAACTTCTACGGTTCCAGCCTTGACGGAAAATCCTCGATTCTTCGAGTTCCTTCATCATCTTCATCTCTCGAAGCGGCACTTTTTCCATCCCGTACATCGACACCGGCCTTCGGGCCCTCCACGACTCCGGTCCCGGCCGATGGAAAGGACTCCGTTTAAAAAGTGCCCAGAATGTGGGTCTAAATTTCCCCACACCGACCTCCATCAGGTGTGTAACCTTTGCCTCTCTCCGGAACACGAGGCTCGAGACTGCCCCGCCTGCAACTCTTTTCGATCGAAGAAAACGATCCGAGATCGAAGGGCTCGACGCACCATGGCGCACTCATCCTCGACAGTTCCACCGGACATCTTCGGAGACGACGCCGAAGCTTCGGGGCAGACACACACCGAACTGGGAGAAGACATCGTCAGCGCTTCCGAGGCCGACGACTCCGACCTGGAGGACGTAACACCAGGACAGCGGGCCGTGAGTACAATGCCCCCTCCCAGCCCCGCACCAAAAACCAAAGAGACTCCGGTTACTCCCTCGCCTGCCGGCCTGGGCAAAACCAAAACCAAAGCCTCGATCACCCCACCTTCGGGCCCGGTGTCGAAGCACTCAAAGTCTCACGGCAGCTCGGGATCGAGCCAGCCGACGCCCGGTGCCGATAAACACCACTCGGCACCGAAGCCTGCAAAATCCAGCTCCACTCCGAAACCACCGGTGCCGAAGCCTGGACACTCGGCGCCGACCAAACACAAACAGAAATCGGTCGGCACCGACGCTCCGGCGTCGAAACAGCATTCGACGCCGAAACACACGGAGACCTCCAAAAAGCAAGGCGTACACAGAACATCGAAACCTCCGGTTCCGAAATCGCCGGTGCCGACAGACGACTCGGCGCCATTGGCTCTGTTTACACCAGACCCTTTACAAAAGACTTTGTCCAGAGATCCAAAGACTGGCCTTTTGACTGTGATTACTAAGAAGCATCGCCTTGAGGCTCCGGCTCCTCCTCCTCCACCCAAAAAGAGGGACTCAGCTACTTCTCCCCTTAGAGTACCCTCCCCACTGCCACCCCCCCCCCCCCACCACCACCCCCTCCACCTTTACCTCACTACGATCCGGCCCCATCCCCAGATCCGGATGACGGGGACCCGGACAATGACCCAGGGGACGCCCCAATGGATCCCACTCCACCAGGGACCCCAGATCCATGGGAGGATTATAATAACCCTGATGTACCCAATGTACCTCAAGACGACCTATACCCATCAAGGCCGTCTCCTCCAGAGGACTCTTTAGGGTTCCACCATTTAGTGCAGAGAGCAGCACACTACCATGGGGTGGACATGCACACGGAACCAGTGGAAGAAGACTTCCTACTGGATACATTTGATTTACAAGATCGTTCCACTGCTATTTTACCCATGCTTAAGGGTGTCACCAAGCACGCTACAGAGGTATTCAAAGACCCTGTCAGAGCCAGAGTACTAAACCCTAGAATAGAGAAGAAGTACAAGGCGGCACCCACAGACCCTGCATACATCAAGGGCCCTGCTCCTCTAGATTCCCTAGTTGTCTCCACAGCTAGAAAGCGGGCTAACTCCCAATCCTCAGGGGATGCCCCACCACCAGACAAGGAATCTAAACTTCTGGACGCGTCTGGTAAACGCACCGCCTACCAGGCTGCAAACATGTGGCGCATTGCAAATACACAAGCACTGCTTGCGCGATATGATAGAGCACACTATGATGAATTAGAGGCTCTTATGCAGCACCTTCCAGAGAAATACAAACGCCAAGCTCATGACCTGATACAGGAGGGCAAACTAATCACAAACACCTCCATTAAGTGTGCCCTCGATGCAGCAGACACTGCTTCTAGAGCCATAAACATCAGTGTCCTGCTTCGCCGCCATGCCTGGCTCAGGATATCAGGGTTCAAGCCTGAGGTCCAGACATCAATACTTAATCACACCTTTGACCAGCAAACACTCTTTGGCCCAAAGGTAGACGAAGCGCTCGAAAAAATGAAGAAAGATACAGACACAGCGAAGTCTATGGGAGCGCTCCAGACCCAAGCCTCTAAGCGTTCTTTTCGACGCTCGTCCTTTCGTGGCACAGGTAGAGGCTCCTCCACCGATAATGCCTCTACCTCCTACAAATCCCCTCCTCAAAATACCTTTTCAAAGGGCAACCAAAGAGGTGGCTACAGAGGCAACAACAATAAGGGCAGGGGCAAAACCAACAATACCCGTTCTGCCACCCCACCCGCACAATGACTCCCCTTCGCTCCCCCCCGACCATTCCACTCCGGTCGGGGGCAGACTACAAGATTTTATCCACGTATGGGAGTCCATAACATCGGACAAATGGGTGACCCAAATCATTCGGTCAGGGTACTGCCTCGAGCTAACATCTACCCCACCCAATATCCCACCAAGGCACCGCCCAATGTCCCAAGAGCATTCCACACTGCTCAAACAAGAGGTACTCTCGCTCCTCCAGAAACACGCCATAGAGCAGGTACCCGACAATCAACGAAATCTAGGGGTCTACTCCCTATATTTCTTAATCCCAAAGAAAGACGAGACCCTCAGACCCATTCTGGATCTCCGGCCTCTAAATGCCTACATACATTCAGACCACTTTCACATGGTCACCTTACAACAAGTCCTCCCACTCCTCTGCCAGGGAGACTTTCTCACAACACTGGATCTGAAAGACGCGTACTTTCACATTCCAATACACCCCTCTCACAGAAAATACCTCAGGTTCGTGGTGGACGGGCAACATTACCAATTCAAGGTTCTCCCCTTCGGGGTCACCACTGCACCACGGGTGTTTACCAAATGCCTAGCCGTAGTAGCAGCACACCTCAGACGTCAACATGTTCACGTCTTCCCTTACTTAGACGACTGGCTCATAAAAGCCGCGTCCTACCACCAATGCGTGCAACATACAAACAGCACCATCCAACTGCTTCATCAGCTAGGCTTCACGGTGAACTACCAAAAGTCCCACCTCATACCATCTCACACAAAGCAATATCTCGGGGCCACCATAGACACCTCAAAAGGTATTGCCTATCCAAACTCAGCCAGAATCACAAGCATTCTAGCCTTACGCAAAATATTCCTTCCTCAACACTCTCTACCAGCAAGAGTGTTTATGAAGCTCATAGGGATGATGGCGTCTTGCATCTTCATAGTGCCCCATGCAAGACTCCACATGCGTCCACTTCAGAAGTGCCTAGCACAACAGTGGAACCAGGCCCAGGGTCAGCTGACGGATCTGGTGTTGGTGGACGGCCGCACACATCACTCTCTGCAGTGGTGGAACACCACAAACCTTTCCAAGGGACGGCCGTTCCTGGACCCGGTTCCCCAAGTGACTCTAACAGCGGACGCATCGCTCTCCGGCTGGGGAGCGCACCTCTTACACCTCACAATGCAAGGTCTATGGACGCCACAGCAAAAAACGCTCCACATCAACCATCTGGAGCTTTTGGCGATCTTTCTAGCCCTAAAATCTTTCCAAAAGCAGATTTCAGGCAAAGCAGTCCTCATTCGCACAGACAACATGACTGCGATGTATTATATACAGAAACAGGGGGGGACACACTCTCCCCAGCTCTCCCGCTTAGCCCAGAGCATATGGAGATGGGCAATTCCCCAAAACATTTTTCTCCTGGCACAACATGTTCCAGGCGTACAAAACACCATAGCAGATCTGCTCAGCAGACAGACTCAACAACTACACGAATGGGAACTGCATCCACAAGTTCTTCACCCATTCTTCCAACAGTGGGGGCATCCTCAAATAGACCTCTTCGCCACCCACGAAAACAAAAAATGCCCAAGCTTCGCCGCCAGATACCCACACCCATTGTCCAAGGGCAATGCGATATGGATGAACTGGTCAGGCAGATTTGCATACGCCTTTCCACCTCTCCCACTAATTCCATTAGTGGTCAGGAAACTACAACAGCACTCCCTCACACTCATTCTGGTAGCTCCGACGTGGGCCAGACAGCCGTGGTACACCACGCTACTACAACTATCAGTGGTACCACATCAAAAACTGCACCTTTCCCCATGCCTCCTAACCCAGAACCATGGAGAAATCAGGCACCCGGACCCAGCTCAGCTCAACCTGGCGATCTGGCTCCTGAAATCTTAGAATTCGGGTACCTTAACCTTCCCCCTGATTGCATGAACATCATCATGGAAGCCAGACGTCCTACCACTAGAGCATGCTATGCCGCAAAGTGGAAAAGATTTGTAATGTACTGCCGTAACAATACAATCAACCCTCTAGATGCATCCATACAACACATCATATGCTATCTGCTCCATCTTCACAGGTGTAACCTGGCGTATTCATCCATACGCCTACACCTAGCAGCGATCGCTGCCTATCTACAAAACAGACAGCATTTGTCACTCTTCAGAGTGCCCGCTATTAAAGCCTTCATGGAAGGCCTTAAACGAGTAATTCCTCCCAGGGCACCACCCTCCCCTGTATGGAATCTAAATTTGGTCCTTACACGACTAATGGGTCCGCCCTTCGAACCAATGCACAAATGTGAGCTACAATTTCTCACCTGGAAAACAGCTTTCCTTGTAGCTATCACTTCCCTTAGAAGGGTTGGTGAAATACAAGCGTTCACCATACAGGAACCTTACATACAAATGCATCACAGCAAGGTCATACTTCGAACTAACCCGAAGTTCCTGCCCAAAGTCATTACCCCCTTCCACCTCAATCAATCAGTGGAATTACCTGTCTTCTTTTCGCAACCCCAATCTGTTGCGGAAAGGGCCTTACACACACTAGATGTGAAAAGAGCGTTGCTATATTGCATACAAAGAACGCAACCCTTCAGGAAGACCAAACAGTTGTTCGTTTCCTTTTCTCCACCACATAAAGGCAACCCCATCTCAAAATCAGGGATAGCTAGGTGGATTGTAAAATGCATACAAATTTGCTATCAGAAGGCAAAGAGAACATTATCTGTTCCCCCTAAAGCCCACTCTACAAGAAAGTTAGGGGCTTCTATGGCTTTTCTAGGGAATATACCCTTAGATGACATATGCAAGGCAGCCACATGGTCTACACCGCACACATTCACAAAACACTACTGTGTAGATGTGCATTCCCAGCAGCAAGCTAGGGTGGGCCAGGCTGTACTAAAAACACTCTTTCAAACAGCTGCAACGGATACCGGTGGTCGCCGCTAAGGTTGGGTACTGCTATATAATCTATGCTAAGTGTACAATCTGCAGCTCATATGCCTCGAACGGAATATGCTACTTACCAGTATGCATCTGTTCTTGGCATGTAGAGCTGCAGAGTTGTACACGCCCACCCGCCTCCCCGGCTACCTGTATCCGTTCCAGTCCATCTTATTTAGATACAACACACATGGGTTTCTCACTGTTATTACTACGCTCCATCATTTCCCTGTTGGCGAAAAACAATCTGAGGATGGAGCCGAAGCCCATGCGCAGTACGGACCGAAGGAGGAGTCACCAAACTCGTGACTTCCAAGCACGGTCCAAGAAGAAAAACAAACTGCAAACATCCGGGCCCAACACCAGATGGCGACCTATGCTAAGTGTACAACTCTGCAGCTCTACATGCCAAGAACAGATGCATACTGGTAAGTAGCATATTCCTTCTCAGCAAGTATTCAAGTGACATTCTCCACGGCCAAAAATGTCTACATTAGAAGATAAGGCAGCTCTGTGCAAACGTGCCCACGCATGGTTAGTGATTAACTCGTACTCTTCAAAAAAAGCAACAGTACTATATAACCTGCACCTGTCTGGATTAAAGTCTTACTCGTGTTTCTAAGAATAGGCGAGTGAAATTTATGATATCCCCTCCCGGCTTGGCACCATTCTGCCAACTATGACACAAGCTGCCGCCTATACGGTCATGAGGGAGAATCTCTATCTCCTATTCTATGTATCTGTCCTCAGTAACTGCTGCAAAGGAGATTACTTTCCCCTGCTGACTATCAGCATAGGTGTGCACACATGCCAGCAGGCAGTGATCGCCAGCCTGAACCCGCTAATATATTTTCAATTAAATATCACAACTATCAAATTTCTTAGTATCGTAGACCCCATAATAGGTATAGCAAGTACAGAAAATAACATATGCAGGGTTAAGGCAGTGTACGGTCTAGCTGTCTGGATGGGTGGGGAGATTGACTGGATGCGTCAGAAAGGACACGTCCAAACGAAAAGCGGACCGGGAAGTGGGCCTGGGGCCGGGTTGGTTTTAAGGCTCGGGGGAGGGGGGGGGGAATAGTATTTGGAAGGGGGCAGAGTTTCTGGTTTTAAAACTTTGGGAGGGGTAGTCTTAAGGGCAGGGTTTGGGAGGTGGGTTAGGGAAGGTTTGGGGGCTCGGGTGGGGCGGGTTGAGTTTTGGAAGGGGGCAGTGGTTCCAGTTTTAACTCGGGGGTGGGGGGGGGATGATTGTTGGGGTAGTTTTAAGAGCTAGGTTTGGGGGGGGGTTAAGGGTGAGGGAAGGTTTTAGGGCTCAGTGAGGGTGGGTCGGGGTAGTTTTAAGGGCTGGTGAGGGAAGGGTTTCAGGCCTCGAGTGTTGGGGGGGGGGGGGGGGGGGTCGGTAGTTTTTTTTTTTTTAAATGGGCAGTGTTTTAGGGCTATGTCGAGGGGTAGTTTTTAGGTCTCCGCAGGGGAGATGGAAGCTTGGGGAAGGGTTAGGGTTCTGACGAACTTAACCACGTACATTCCCTTATCAAACGTGCCTTTACAACAAAAATGCGTGTCAATGGAATGTGTGGTTGTCGCGTTTGGGCTGCGTTGTAGAGGCCCACATGCTTTAACCATGCATGCCTCCATCATACAACTTTTAAAAAGGTTTGTAGAATGTTAGTGCTAACCTCTTTAGAATTGGTGATTATTTTAATATAATTGGAGGTTTTTTCAAATGGGCTGCAACGTACTTTTTTAAAATTGAAGTATATGAATGGTGTACAAATAAAGTTGCGCACATATACACATTTTGCAAAGTGCTCGAAGTTCAGTGGTTATGGCTTTGAACATTCCCCTGTAAAGAGAACTAAGATTACAGGTAAGAAAATGTTCCTACTGCACTGAAACCTTTGTTTGTTGATGTATAGTTTCACAGTGGGCTGCTGGGGAACCAGTAAGGAGCTGCACTTGTTGATTGTATTGGTTCACAGCAGGCTTGGGTGTAGGGGAGGGGAGTGCCTGTGCTTGCTGATGTACTGGTTCCCAGGCTTCGCGGCTAGGGTTGAGGGAGTGCTTGTATTGCCTGTATTAGTAAGGTGGTCCTTTCTGCGGCTGTGGCCACCCCTGCTTCTGGTCTGGAGGGAGCTTCATGCTTCTGAAAACCAGGGTGGATCACTCACCCTTGCCTGTGCTAGTGTACATCACTCCTTATTCTCAGTGGATCACAGGGGATCTTAATTGCATTAACCCAATTTTTGAAAGCCTTTCTGATTTGGTGTTTCCGGTCCCTCTTGCAGGATTTCAACGTCCAATCTATCTCTTCCACAAGAGCCATTCTTCTTTCAAGTAACCAGCTGGAGACAGGATTCAAAGAAAATGGCGTTTCAGCTGCAGTACAGTCAGTTCAGCTGCTGGAATGCAGGGTTATGTGCACATGTGTACCCGGATGTCTTGCCGTGGGAATGTGTTTCCAAGAGCTCTTCACTCCGGGTGGACCAGATATTTGCATCCCCTTCACTGGTATATGCTCAGCAAGTGCATATGATCGGACTCTGGGCAGTCTGTTTACAATGGCCATTTGACTCCCCATCAACTGTCACATACGTCAGCATCTACTGTTATTAAACTTTGATGGAAGGGGTGTGGAGCTGCAGTTTTTCTTGACTGTAAATTGATCTATAAAACTTGCTTTATACAGAAATTTAAAATGCTTGTCATTCAAGGCTGTTAAAAGGAAACTACTGCTTGCTGTCCTCTGCAAACAGCCATCTACCTTCCCAGGCTGGAATCCTGTTGTGTGGACTTTTGAACCCCTGCTGTGTGAAAACATTTAAGGGGCAGAGCATATTCTCCCCTCCAGGCCACGCCCCTCCCCACCCACGGATGTTAAATTCATGACTGGTGCTGGCACTAAGAGCTTCCAATTCTCTCTGAATATTCATGTTTAAGAATCCAGAATGGAAACGTGTGGGCTGTTTCCACATCTTGATAGCAAGAACTAAATGGCATATGGGCGTCCTTGTTGGCAAATTAGTTTCAGTATTTTCGCCCATATTTGTTCCAATAACCACATCCTTCTTACTACATACATCCTTCCCAGTTTATTTATGTTGTGGCTAAAATCTGTAATTCCATGTTCCTTTTTCGGCATCTACTGTTAATTGACTAAAATGTATATCTGGTAACTGACGCAATCATTCTACGTTCTTCGCAAACCCAAGTTTTGCATGACCCCCTGAGCAATGTTATTTACTCATGGAACCAGCTGTCTTTGAATTATTGGGGGAAGAGGTGCTCCAAATATGTTTGATCATAAAACCCGCTATGGTGACTTTTCAGAAGTGAAGCAGGCCTTAAGTGATGTTTCGTTATCTGCGAATTACAGCGGTTGAAGCTGGTGTACAACCCTACTTTATATCTAAATCTTGTTCTTTAGGGAGACCGATTGAAGCTGGTATTCAAGCCCTCTTTCTCTTAGAACCAGTTGTTTGGGAATGGCAGCTGTTTAAGATTGCATTTCATATTTGCTTCTAAATCAGTTTGTCAGGATTTTTAGGAAACGCAGCTAGCCCCAACACTTCTCAACACCATCTCAGGGAATTTTGGGACCTGAAACTGCTCATTGAATTTATCTGGCCTAAAAGGCTTTGCTATTTACATAATTATGCACAAAGGCATGGCGCAAATAAGTAGATGAATTTGCCGTAGTTTTGTTTTAATTTTGGTTTCACCTTAATTTAAAGTCCTTTTCAGTTCAATCACCATATACCTTAATCTTCGGTTTGTTTAATTTGGTAACTCAGGCTGTGTATTGGGCATCACATCCTCTAAATGGGTACAGTGCCCTTGTCTGGTAAAAGCTCTACATGTCCCTTTACATTATGTATTATCTGAAATCCATTATTACCTGACTGCCAGGTTTACAGTAAAGTGGCATCCCAATAATGTGTAATCTTTTTGTGCCATAGAGCATGGGCAGTCCATAGAGCCTGTGGTCTGATCTTGGAGCCTGTGGTCTGATCTTGGTGTCTGCCTGCTCACTGTTCAGAATGGAACTGATAAACAAATCCCTTTTTCCTTCTAGTGCTGCCCCACTTCTTCCTCTGTATGGACTTGGTCCACAGTCCTCCTTTTTGGTGCTCTTATCCCAATTGATATTTCCAGGAACTGCATTGATGGCTAAATAGGAATGGTATAATGCTCGGTTTGTCGGTCAGCTTCTGACCTATATCCTTAGTGCCATTTTCCCTTTTCTTAGGATAGTGGTAGCAGGAGTAGGACATGGAGCAGTTTTCAGACATCTAAAGGGCATTTTATTCAAAACAGACTTACTCTTAAAACCAAGATCATTTTGCACCAGATTAGTTTTCTTTTTTTTTGGATGAAATTTGTTTTGCAGCGCAGAGGACCAGAATTTCAAAAAGAGAGCTCGGCACTGCTTCCTGCACCAGTGGGTCGAAGGAAGCAGACCAGGATACCCTTGAGGTGCTTATACCTACAGTCTGTTAAAGGTAACTTTATTAAACAAGGACCCAAGGATATCCATCTAGTTGCTGTTCAATATAGGCTTACTATGATTTAGTCTTGACATTCTAGTGGTGCTAAACACGTAAAAAAAGATGCTAGCCAGTTCCTTCATATTAAACTAGGGCAGAATGATCATTTACTTCATCTCGTTTCGTAATAAAAAATCCAGAAATAATTAAATTCAGTATTTATGTACTCCCAAATAGCATTTTGTGGTTCGTTAGTAATTTGGTCCCATCATACATACTCCTGAAATTTAGACTAAAGGCTTGCCTAGTGTGAAAGCCAGAAGGGAAATTGAAGGGGTGGATTGCACCCTAGTTGTCGTGATTTGTAGTGAAAGGACATCCTATCTGTATAGACAAAAACAAATCCGGAACTAAATATTGTCTTAGTAACCACTTAGATTTTCCACCTTCTGCACCCAAGGGCTCTAGTATGGTTTGGTGCAGTTAGGTAACCAGAATCTTTTTTTATTTTTTATATATATATAATTTGTGGCTTCACACCGATGGAAAGGAAAACTGCCACATTTCTAGTGCTGCTGAGTCAGTTTGTCCATCCACTAGAATCCCTTTTGAATCTTGAGCTGGGCCAAGCCTGTTCATTTACCACAGTCCGGTTTGCCTGTAGTGTCCATATGAATCCCAACGAGAGGACTTAAAGATATATTCAGAAACTACAGGGGAGTTGTAATAAATTCCATTTATGTTAAGTTTGTGGTAACGTATTTTTTCCAACCCTCCTTTTGGAAACCAGTCTGGGTAGGAGTTTAACATTCTCGTGGAAATTGCAGCCGAAAATTCCACAATTTGTTTTGGCTGGAGTTAAAGGTGATTTCAGTTCATCTTCAACATAGTGCAGTAAAGGAAATCTATTATTGTTTCTCTTAGGAAGCATAAGGCATAACAATGTTTCCTGCTGTAATAATAGATCCTGCTTATTTTGTATACTTCTGATTGGTCTGCGCTTGTTACAGATCCAGTTGTATCTTTGACAGGTGCTTCACTGCAGCTTCCAAATGGCCTCTTTCCAGTTTTTTATTTTTTATTATTGCTTTAAAAAAAAAAAGCATCCACGTTTCAGTGGAGAGCAATTGTCAATCGAAATTCAGATATTTAAGATGATTATTAAGTGTTTAACTTTCATACAATTTGTAAATGATTGTTTTATAACAAAAGAAAAAAGCTGCAAAAAAACAAATGTCAAACATACAGTTGTCTTATTTTTCATCCCCTTATATTTGCAGAATGTGAGACTGGCTTTTGTTTGGAAAGGGGCAAGGGTGAGGCACTTGCAACTGAAAATAAATGGACTTTACAATTACTTTAGCTTTGAGTTTTTGTTTTTTATGGATTTTAATGTGGTTATCTTCAGCTAGTAATGCCTTCATTCTGTTTAATGTTTTAGTGGTGAATCCAACAGCCAGGTGCCAGAAGACTTGATAGGTTAGGATTGATCTTCACAGTGTGGGCAGCTGTGATCTTCAGAGTGTGGGCAGCTGTTCTCCCAGCCAGCTAATCTCTATTTAATCATGCAGCCACCTCATTTGAACGAACCCAAGCTTCAGGTAATGGGATAGAAGCTTAAGCTCTCCTACTTACTCTAGAGGCTGCCATAGCTGATTTTTACCACATGCCTTGTGTGTGGGAGCCCCTTGGCAGAGCTCTGCTCTAACCTTTCAGTGAACCTAATATCTGTTACTTTCTTGATCTGCCCTGGATTTGAAGCAGCCCGATCGTCTGCACTGAAGTACTATGAGCTGCTTTTAGGGGATATTTGATCAAATGCTGTACTAGGGAGATCTTTATACCCAAAAGCTAACTGTCACCATGGCCTACAGAGAGAAGATATCCCTTTTCGAACCTTGTTTGAGTGGATTTACATTGATGATCATCTTTGTCAGTGTATATTGCTTTTATCCAAATGATAAAGCATCTAAATGTAAGAGTTAAAATTAGGACCATTCAGGACAGAGAAAGGAGGTTGGCATTGTATATGATGGCTATGGAGAATTTTCCTTTTCCTAAAGGAGATAACCCTTCTTCTTGGGAAGATTCTGTGAAGAGTGCTTCGCCTAGCACTTCTATGACGGCAGCACTGAAAAGGAGTCTATGCAGTTTCCTGAAATTGAATTGTTTGTTACAGTGCTTGCAGCCTCCTTCTGTTACTAAACATGGACAATGAAAACATTAATCTGAGGGATTGTAGTCTGTGCAAAATATAGTGCATATGAGGATGAACCTGTAATTAAAAATTAGAAATCTTCTAAACTACAGCAGTCGACCACAACATTGATGACCAGACCAAATTGATGGTCTACATCGTCGAACCAGTCGATCAACACCACTCCCATAGACTACGGGAACTGCTCCACCCATGACCTTGGCGTCAACAGGGATCATGACTCTTGACAGCAGTTTTGATAGGACCTGAGCTTTCACCCTTAAAGGTTTCAACCTTACTGTCAGCTCAAATTTTAAAATCGTTTCAGAAAGATGAGGCTAGTATCTAAGCCTCAAACGTCTTACAGTCCAATGCAATTGAATGATATGTCATGCATTTTGAGGAGGATCTGGAGGAAATTGAATTTTAGAGTGTAATTTCCATCAGAATTATAAATCCTGTGCTTATGGTTCAAGATCCTTTTTTTAAAAAAAATGTGCATTACACCAGGTGGAGACTTTCCAAAATATTGCCACAAATTCTGGCTCAAATTTCGCCACTTAATCTTTTGCCATCTATGCCTCCTAAAACGATCACCACTGCCTCTTCTACCACTACCATGAGTTTAATCCCTCAGAACTTTTAAAAAACCACTGGTTCTACCAACTGCTGAAGACCTGGTTGATGATTACTTCAATCGCTGTATATTACGCTACAGATTAAGAGAGGGGTTAACTTCTGCAAGATAATTGAGTTCAAGATAATGTTGCCGGAGATTGGTTATCCCAGGAGAAGTGTATTGAATACCTAATCCGCAGGATTTAATATACTAATGGAAAGAGCTGCTAAGAAATTCAATCTACCAAAGAAGTCTATGAATCAGCAAAGTAAGGTTTCCTTAATGACTTCAAGGAGCAGGCACTGAAGTCTGTAAGATCAATATTAATTTTGTCTGGTTGGAAGGACTAAAGTTAATAAACTCCGGTGAAGATTCCAGTGGTGATGCCTCGTCTGGAGATGTGTAAAGCTCTGGATCCTGCTCTGGCTTGCCTCACTGGACATATTAAACCGGAATTAGTCCTCTCTTTAGAGGCTCAGAAAAACCAAACCATTGTTATAGCCTGTTGTCAGCCAGACAAGGATAGTAGATGTATAGATCATTTGTTTAAAAGAATTTAATCTATGGCAGCAACTTCTATCAAGACTGATAATTCTCTGGCAATTCTAGGGTGTTATGATCGCCAGATGTGGAACGATACTGCACCATTACTTGCTCTCATCCCGGAAAATGAGAGTGAGATGGCAATTGCTATCCTTGGAGAAGGAAAACTGAAGCAGTAATGAGTGCTTCAAATACAGGTTTTTGCCAACTTTCAGGAGGAACGGTCTTGAGAAAACCAGGATGGCTAAAGTCCTGAGGTGCAATCAAACAAATTGGACATGCTTTTCGATGTCCTTACTCTTTTTGGTCAGCATGTAGATGAGTGCTTCAAGGACTTGAAACCGATGGAAATACTGCTAAGGCTTTGTATTTTTTTACAGTATTGTAGGTTTGAATCTTTGGAGGCTGTCCGGATGTGACCAAGGATATTCCCACAGCTATAATCAGTCTTTTGGCTGATCATCTGGAGAACTTCGCAGTATGCTCCTGCTTGAGAGACTAACCTCAGACAAATGGGTGTGAGGCAAATTATTTTTTCAGTTCCTGCATTGGAATTCATTCAGAGACACCCTGTAAACCCACCCTTAAAGAACATAGTATCTATTTGAAGGAGCTTCAGCAGGACATTCTCTGCCTCTTCTTCAAAGGGGCTATTTAGAGTGTCCCCAAATCCCAAAGAAACCAAGAATTTTCCTCCAGGTTTTTTCTAATTGAAGAGAAAACGAGCCGGTGGATACCAATCCTTAATATGAGACAGCTGAACACATTTTTGAAAAGTATTTTCAGATTATTCTACAAGAAGTCCTCCGGATGATGTAAAAGCCCGATAGCAAGTCCAGCACTGGCTCAGTAGGGCAGGTTCTCCATAAGCTACAGGAGCTCTGCACAAGGAGAAACATTTGACACTCCACTGCAGGGTAACCCATGAGATTCCTACAATGTAGACCCACCAGGGGATACGAACTCCAACCTTCACCCTGCCCGTTCCGCCAAATTATGCCACATTCTTTCAGGAACTTATCGGTAGGGCTGCCTCCTTTCATCAGGTAGAGTTCCAAACTGAACCCTTAGAGAAGGACTTCTCTTTGAAGCCTTCTCCTTCACTCTGTATCTCCCCTGCTCAAGCGCATGCTACGTTACACTTCAGTGATTGTTAAAGACCCTATGTGAGCTAGGTTACCTGGAGTGGATAAAACATAGAAAGCTTCCCCATTCTATGTTCGTGGTCCGCTCCCACCCAGTTGTCTGGTGGGCACTACTGCCCGTAAGCGAGGTATCACTTGAGCCAGCTGTGAGGCCCTGCCACCAGAAAAAAAGTAACTGCATAGATGTGGCAGGGAAACTGGTGTCCGCAATTGGCCAACCAAAGGCATAGCAAATTCAGTTAGTACTCTAGCAAGATATGATTGTGCCCTCTGGGAAGTAATGAAGGAGCTCCTCCAATTCCTCCCGGACAATCATATACAAGAGTTTCTGAGGGCAAGTTTATATCCAGTGCTTCTATTTGGTGCAGTAAACACCACTGTCAGGGAGATAAAATCCAGTGTTCTGTTATGCAGATGTGCCTGGTTCCATATTGCTGGCTTCAAGCTGGAAGTTCAGCAGACCATGTCGGTGATCAGATTCCCTTCCTGTGCAGTTCCGCCTGGTAGCTGCTGCCCCTTGCAGGCTCACTGACCCTTGATGGTTGGTGGTTTGAAGCCGTCCACCCGCAGGCTCCCGCCTGCGCCTCATCCCTGGTGATCTAGTGGTGAGCATCTTTGCTCTGCTGCTGGTCTTTCTTCTGTACTTTAGCTTTCGGCTTCTTCTACCCTCTGCCTTCTTGAACTCTTATCTTTTTTTTTTTTTTTTTATTATTGCTTTTTTCCCCTCTTCCCCATTTTTTTTTTTTTTTTGTGTGTGCTGTTTTTAAAAAACTTTCTCTTTTGCCCCGTGCCCCTGCCTCTGCTAGAGCCTTGCGGTCTCACCCCCTTCCTAGCGCTGTTTCCGGCCTACCATGTTTCCCGCGTCCCAGCAGTCCAGCCCTCCCCTCAATGGCGGCTGTTCAGCGGGCACATGCAGTGGGCAAAGGCAAGCCGGTCTCTGCCTGATCTGCACCAGCTCCATGGGCCCTGGTTCTCGGACCTTCCACTGACATGCCACCAGCACCTTCTTCTTCCTCAACTCTAGCGCCGCGTCACCGAAGGACACCCAAGGACCTTTCTCCTGCTAAAACTGCTGCTGCACTCACACCACCGCACTCCATCTCGGCCTGCCCAACCCACAGCACACCTGATAGGCTTGGCTGCATCCTCCTGAACACGTGTTCCTTCCACAGACATGCCACAAATCTTGGACCTCCTTGACTCCGTCTCCCCCCAACAGCGCCATACTCACAGTAACCTGGACGAACCCCAGCTTGGGCCCGGACATAGCCATCGCCATTTCTGATGGCTACAAGATCACCTGCAAGAATTGCACCAACAACTTGAAGGAGGCATTGTTATCGTCCACAAGAACGCCCTCCGCCTGACTACCCACTTGGACGACCCTATGGTAACCATGGAACATCTCCACTTCCAGGGCTTGACCAACACCACCCTCTGCAGGACAACCTTCTACAGACATCCTATAGACCTGGCCCCTGCCCTTCGCCGATGTCATCGACTTAATCACACCCCAGACTCTTGCATCCATCAATTACATCCTTCTCTGCGACCTCAACTTTCACCTGGACAACCTAATGACCATGACACTGCATCCCTTCTGGAGAGCCTCGCCAACATGGGACTCGAACAGCTTGTCCTCTAACCTCCACACAGCAGAACACACACTTTAACCAGTCTTCTCCACCAGTGAAAACATCACCTACAGCAACCTCTCCGAACTCCTCTGGGCCAACCACCACTGCGTTAATTTTGCTTTCACCAAACCCACCATACAGCAACACAGACCCCCCCCCCCCCCCCCCCCCAATCTTGCAACTGGAACATGGTCACTGAAGAACATCTCACTGTCTCCCTCAGCACAACCGTACCGCCTACATCCATAGACGCCAATACCTCCGCGCACAACCTCCACTGATGGACCTCCAACTGTTCTGACATGCTGGTGCCCCCTCAAGCAAGCAACAGTCCAAGAAAGCCAGCTGGTTCACTACCACCCTCCACGAGTCCAGACGCACCTGTAGACGGCTCTGGAAGAAATGGAGGAATAACAAAACCCCGGAAACCCATGCAGCCTTCAAAGCTGCCACTTCTGCATACCTCATCCAAACCGCAAAGAAAATGGCCCTTCAAGTCAGAATCGATTTCCCCCCCCCCCCCCCCCCCCCCCCAACAAAGAACTCTTTGCCATTTTCAAGGCATACACCAAACCCCACAACAAGACCATGGAAGTCCCACCCTCTCAAGACCTCTGCAACAAACTCTGCACCTACTTCCACCACAAGATCAAGCAGATCTATGACAGCTTCGACACCCAAGACCTGCCCATCACTCCCACCACCTCACAAGATGATGATGCCCCTCAACAGATCCTGCTCAACTGCACCCCGCTCACCACAGATGACACCCTCAAGACCATGAAGAGCATTCACTTCAGCGCCCCCTCGGACAACTGACTCCACCACATCTTCCACAGAGCTGCCACCACCCTTGCCCCTGAACTTCGCTACACCATTCACTGCTCTGAGACCGCCACCTTCCCCGATGACTGGAAACATTCTGAGATCAAGCCCCTGCTGAAGAAACCCACCCGATAGACCTTAAGACCCATCCCAGCCAAGGTCTTTGAGAAGGCCATCAACACCGAACTCTGAGTTCATTGAAGCCAACCATGTTCTAACTCCTCAATCTGGCTTCTGAAGCAACCATAGCACTGAGACCGCCACCCTCTTTGCCCAGACTACATCTGCTCTCTCCACAACAGAAGAAACAGCAGCCCTCCTCGTCAACTCTGCCGCCTTTGACACAGTCTCTCACTGCACCCTAATCACAAGATGATGCGGGCATCCACTGCAAAGCCCTGGACTGGATCTGTACCTTCCTCACTGGTAGAAAACAGTGAGTCAGACTTCCTCTGTTCCTCTCGAAACCTACAGAGATCAGCTACAGAGTGCCTCAGGGCTCCTACTTGAGCCCTACGCTTTTCAGCATCTACGTGGCCCCACTTGCAGCTATCGGAGCAACGAACCCAACATAGTTTCATACGCGATGAAACCCAGCTGTTTCTCTCACTCACCAACGAGGCCACCATCGCCAGAAGCAACTTTCACAACGGGATGAAGGCCGTTGCCACATGGATGCGCGACAGCTACCTCAAGCTCAACTCAGTGTTGGGCTCGGATGTTTGCATGTTGTTTTTGTCTAGGAAGAAGTCTTTGTAGTCACAAGGAAGGTGACTCCTCCTTAGGACGATAGTGCGCTTCAGCATCGACTCCATCTCATTTTTGTTTTCCACCATCGGGTTCTGATGTGTATTGCTGCGCTCTGGTATCGTCTTCGAACCCTTTTAACGTGCAATCATTTCCCCTCGACTGTATTGTTTCGATCACAGGTTCTCCCTTTTGACGTGCATCGTTTAAATCCAACAAATTCGATCGGGAGCTTCGACATGGGCCGCAAGGCCTACCCACGCTGACCATGCCAGCAGTCGATGGAACGGACTCCATTTACAAAATGCCCCAGGTGTGGTGCTAAATTTCCACACGCAGATCTACACGAGGTTTGTAATCTGTACCTATCCCCGGAGCACAAGGAAAGTCGCTGTGAGGCCTATCTATCATTCTGATCGATTTGTGACCGTCTGGCTCAGCGTCACGAGATGAGATGTAGCACTAGCCCAGTGCCGGACATCTTCGGAGAACAGTGAGTCTCATCAGCACAGCGTTGAAGAAATCTGTGTCTGAAGCAGACATCTGACATGGAGAAAGACTCACACATCACTCCAGGTGAACAAACTGTGAGTAACAAGCCTCAAGTCACCAAAAAACCCATGAAGGCTCCGGTACTACCTTTGCCCTCGGGCCTAGGGAAACACCAAAAACATGGTTCAGATGTCCCGCCCTCCGGCCCAGCTATGAAACCGAAAGACAAAGCCTCCGGCTCTGGATCGAGCAGTCCCCATGGTACCGAAACTCCATCTCTGGCACCGAAAACCAAATCCAAGCATGGATCCGATGCTTTGATACCAGCACCAAAGTCATTTTCGGCACCGAAAGACCCTGACCCGAAATCTTATAAACCAAAAACGTTCAGATCCGGCAATAACTAAGCCCAAATCTTCGGAGCAGAATCCCAAAGATAAGCCCTCAGAACCGAAAAACAAGCCTTCGGAGCATAAACAACATGCACCAAAGGATTTGGAACCGAAATAACAGACCACTCCTCTTAAGGCTTCAGACACTATCCATAAAATAACCTCTGAAACAACTAAAGAAAAGGAAATACCACCTAAAGGACTTACTTTACAAGAAACCGTGGATCCCAAGCAAAAGAAACTGCATATGGATCAAACAACTGGACATCTTGTAGCAACCCTCCCTAAGAAACGAAAACTGGACATTTCAGAGGAACACTATATACCTCTCAAAAAGAGCAAGGACATGGGTACTAACCCCTCTCCCCCTCACATACCTCCCTCTCTTCTACCTATTGATCCTAACTTACTAATATCTCCATATAACTCACCACCACCTAATTTCTCCCCTGAACCACAGGGGGATAATGATACGGATGGGGATAATGACCATCACACCATACAAGACCCAGATCCATGGGACGATTATGATAAAGACCCAGACAATAGTAATGATCCGGATCTATAGCTCTCCAGACCATCACCACCTGATAATATTGGATTTGCACAGCTGCTCAATAGGGCTGCTCTATATCATGGAGTGGAATTACACACTGACCCACTAGAGGAGGATTTCCTCATGGAATCATTTGCTCCATCCTAAAAATCTACTAATACATTGCCAATGCTAAACGGCATGCTAAAACCTACTAATGAAGTATTCAAGGACCCAATTAGAGCACGAATATTTACCCCAATAGTTGAATAAAAATTATAAAGCTGCTCCTTCTGACCCAGTTTATATTAAGGGTCAAGTGCCCCTGGACTCCCTTGTTGTATCTTAATGCCCGCAAGCGAGCCAATTCACAAGCCACAGGCGAAGCACCTCCTCCTGATAAGGAGTCAAAGCTTAGACGCTTCAGGCAAACTAATTACGTCATAGGCTGCTAATGGTTGGCGTATTGCCGATGTGCAAGCCCTCATAGCATGCTATGACAGAGCGCACTATGATGAACTAGAAAAGCTAATACAGCATTTACCAGATCAATACAAGGGTAAAGCCAACAACCTCATTCAAGAGGGTAAATTAATTTAAAACCTCTATAAAATGTGCACTATATGCCGCTGACCGCATCCTGTGGCGTTAACACCAGAATCTTGCTACGCCGCCATACTTGGCTTTGAATCTCCGGATTCAAGCAAGAGGTGTACAGTCAGCTATACTAAACCAGCCTTTTGACCAACATCTTTTTGGACCAAATGTATACTTTTCATGAGAAAAAATGAAGAACAATACAGAAACTGCCAAATCTATGCGAGCCCTACAACTACCCTCGAACAGAGGCTCCTTTCGTCGCTCCTTATATAGGGGTGGCTCCAAAACAGTCATCAGAGAATACCTCTCTTAATTACAAAAACCGAAATCAACCTCCCTCCTCGAGGAGGATATTCGCGGAAACAGCAATAGGGTAAGAGGCAAAAATAATTCCACCCACACTTCCCCCTACAACCAAACAGTGACTTTCTTCAAACCTCCCCCCCCCCCACCAGAGACCATTTCACTCCTGTCTGGGGATGCCTATCACAGTTCCTACCTGTCTGTAATTCCATTACAACAGACAAGTGGGTGAAACAAATCATCCAGTATGGTTATTGCCTGGAACTCACTGGTACTCCACCAAACATTCCTCCCAGAGAACGCCCAATGTCCTCAAACATCTCGCTCTTCTCAAACAAGAGGTTCTCTATCTTACAAAAACATGCAATAGAACCAGTCCCTTTGCCTCATCAAGGCACAGGAGTGTATTCACTGTACTTTCTAATCCCAAAAAAGGACGGCTCTCTCAGACCAATACTGTACCTCAGGCCATTAAATCTATTCATTCACTCAGACCATTTCCATATAGTCACTCTCCAACAGGTACTCCCACTACTTCAACAAGGTGACTTTCTGTCTCTGGATTTAAAGGAGGCCTACTTTCATATTCCCATTCACCCTGCTCACAAGAAATAACTCAGGTTTTTGATAAACTGCCAACACTACCAATCAAAGTCCTCCCATTCGGATTAACCACAGCTCCCAGTGTCTTCAAGTGCCTCTCAGTAGTAGCGGCTCACTTACGATGACAACATTCACGTTTTCCCTTACCTAAACAACTGGCTCATAAAAGCCAAGTCACACAGCAGCAGTGTTCAACACATACAAAACAATACAGTTGCTTCACTATTTCGGATTCACAGTCAGTCTCTCCAAATTCCATCTCCAACCGTCCACAACACAACAATATCTAGGAGCTACAATAAACACTTCAAAAGCTCTAGCATATCCCAATCCAGTCAGAGTAAGCACTGTGCAAGACCTCATATCAAAATTTACGCCTCAACACTCATTACCAGCTCGAGTGTTCATGCAGTTAATTGGGATGATGGCCTCTTGCATTCCCATCGTCCCTTACGCAAGACTCCAGATGCGTCCCTTACAGGAGTGTTAGGCACGTCAGTGGAACCAAGCTTAAGGTCAGCTAACAGATCTGGTGTTTGTGGACAACTGCACACATCGCTCTCTGCAGTGGTGGAACACTGCTCACAACAGATGCATCACTCACTGGTTGGGGAGCTTATCTTCATAATCATACTAGTCAGGGCATATGGATCTCTCAACAAAAACAATTCCACATTAATTATCTGGGATTGCTAGTGATCTTCCTAGCATCGAAATCCTTTCAACACCACTTTGTAGGCAAAGCTGTCCTGATCCGTGCAGACAAGACAGCAATGTATTAAATACAAAAATGGGGGGGGGGGGAAGAGATACACTCTCTGCAGCTTTCACACCTAGCTCCAAGCATATGGAGATGGGCCATTCCGCAAAACATATACCTCCTTGCAGAACACCTTCCAGGAGTACACAATCAGATTGCAGATCTGCTCAGTTGTCAAAGACTGCAGACCCACGAATGGGTTCTTCACCCTCAAGTTCTGCTTCCATTCTTTCAAATGTGGGGCTACTCAGAAATAGACCTGTTCGCCACACACCAAAATGCCCAAGCTTTGGACAATGGGTGTGGATACCTGGATGCAGAGGCATTGCACTATGGATGAACTGGTCAGACAAATTTGCTTATGCTTTTCCGCCTCTCCCACTCATTCCGCTAGAGGTTCCGAAGCTCAACAGCATTCCCTCACAATGATCCTGGTTGCACCAACACGGGCCCGACCGCCATGGTTCACAACCCTCTTGGAACTATCAGTAGTTCCTCATCAAAAGCTACATCTCTCACCAAAGCTTCTCACTCAGAACCATGGCGAGATAAGGCATCCAGATCCCAGTGAACTCAGCCTGGCGATCTTCTTCCTGACATCTTAGAGTTTGGCTTCCTCAATCTCCTGCCAGACTGCACGAACATCATTAAACAGGCTAGACGTCCTACCACTAGAGCTTGCTATGCCGCAAAGTCGAAAAGATTTGTAATTTACTGTACAGATAACAAAATCAATGCACTAGATGCTTCCATTCAAAACATCTGTTACCTTTTGCATCTACAACAATGTAACCTAGCGTATACATCCATTTGACTACATCTCGCTGCAATAGCAGCCGATCTCCAAAACAGACAACATTTGTCTTTGTTTAGAGTACCAGCTTAAAGCATTTGTGGAAGGACTCAAAAGAATAATCCCACCTACAGTTCCACCCTCTCCAATATGGAACTTAAATGTGGTAATTACCAAACTCGTGGCCCCCCCATTTGAACCTCTGCATAAATGCAAATTACAATTTCTCACCTGGAAAGTAGCTTTCCTGGTTGAAATCACCTCTCTCAGAAGAGTTAGTGAACTCCAGGCATTAACCATACAAGAACCATTTCTGCAAATTCATCATAATAAAGTGGTTCTTAGGACTAACCCAACATTTCTACCTAAAGTAGTGTCTCCTTCCACCTGTAGAACTCCCAGTGTTTTTCCCTCTACCGGACTCAGTAGCAGAACGAGCTCTTCACACGCTAGACGTAAAAAGAGCAATACTTTATTACATTGAACAAAATTCTTTAGAAAGACTAAACCACTTTTTGTAGCTTTCTCCCCACCTGATTAAAGCAATCCTATTTCAAAAACAGGGATTGCAAGGTGGATTGTTAAATGCATCCAAACCTGCTATGCTAAAGCTAAACACACCTGAAACATTCCCCCTAGAGCTCACTCCACATGTAAACTAGGGGCGTCTATGGCATTCTTATGGAACATTCTCCTAGATGACCTCTGCAAAGCAGCAACTTGGTCTACACCGCACACATTCACAAAGCACTATTGTGTAGACGTGCAAGCAAAGCAACAAGCTAACGTGGGCCAGGCTGTATTAAGAACACTTTTTCAAACCACTGCAACAGATACAGGTAGCCACCGCTAAGGAGGTAACTGCTGTACAGTCTATTCAAAAGTATACAATCAGCAGCTCCTATTCCTCGAACGGAAAATGCTGCTTACCAGTATGCATCTGTTCTTGGCATGTAGAGCTGTGGATTCGCATGCGCCCACCCGCCTCCCAGGATACCTCTATTTGTTCCAGTACTATCTAACTTAGATACATTACACATGGACATCCTTTTCAATTTCTTACTAACATCATCAACCCTCCATGGCAAAACAATCTGGAGATGGAGTTGATGCCCATGCGCACTATCGTCCTAAGGAGGAGTCGCCTACCTCTGAATACAAAGACTTCTTCCAAGCCAAAGACAAAAACTAAGTGCAAACATCCGAGCCCAACACCAGATGGCGATTTATGCTCAAGTATACAAATCTACAGCTCTAGATGCCAAGTGTAGATGCATATTGGTAAGTAGCATTCTCCAGTATTGGGGTGTCTTTCATAGATTCACATGCTTGAATATTCCCCGTCGTCGGAGTGGGAGTCCCACGGTAAATAATATAGCAATATATACAGTGATAATATATATATATATATACCTATACATACGTAATCATATAAAAACAGAGATATAAGCATATAATAACCTCAAGAATGTCCCTATATGAAATTTCCATAGAGATACATGGAAAGAGAAAAAAGACATTCGCAGTCTATCTCTGTCATTATGTTAGTCCGAACTCTGGCCAATCAGGCGCCAGCTCCTCTCTAGAACCTTCTCAGAGCTCCTCACCTCAGATTTTCTACTGCACGTCGTGTGAAGGTGAGTCTCCCTGAGCTCTGCTCAGTTTTTTCTCTTCAGGATGACTTCAAGTAAGAAGTCTTTGTTTAGACCTTGTTCTTTTGTGGAAAGCTACGTTATTCTCACAAGATCCACACAGTAAGTGTATTTACTGTCTTTACCCTGACCATGAAGTGGGTGAGTGTAAATTCTGTAGAATTTTTCTACAAAAAACTCTGAAAGACAGGGAAGGCCGTCTCTTGTTGTGGCTCCAGAGACTTAAGGATAAAGATGAAGTAATTTTCTGAGGTAGAAAACTTTACTTCTGGCCGTTCCCTCACAGCCTCAAAACGCAGTAGTGTACAGGAGTTACCTACTCCTTTCCTTAAAGAGAAGAAAATGTCTCTCACTATGACCTGCCACTTCTTCTTTGAATACTGCTGTGTCGCCCACGAGACATAGTTCTCAGGCTAGTGAGGGTTTCAACTTTCCAGTTTCGAAAAAAAAATAAAAAAAATAAATGGCTTCATCGTCTACGATGGCTCCGTCTACGATGGCTCCGTCGACGGTGGCTCCGTCGACGGTGGCTCCGTCGACGGTGGCTCCGTCTACGGTGGCTCCGTCTACGGTGGCTCCTTCGACGGTGGCTCCGTCGACGGTGGCTCCGTCGACGGTGGCTCCGTCTACGGTGGTTCCGTCTACGGTGGCTCCGTCTACGGTGGTTCCGTCTACGGTGGCTCCGTCGACGATTCAGTCGACGATGATTCCGTCGATGGTGGTTCCGTCGATGGTGGTTCCGTCGATGGTGGTTCCGTCTACGATGATTCCGTCTACGATGATTCCGTCTACGATGATTCCGTCTACGGTGGTTCCGTCGACGATGATTCCGTCGACGATGATTCCGTCGACGATGATTCCGTCGACGATGGTTCTGTCGGCAATGAATCTTTCGATGGTGGTTCTGTCGACTATGGTTACGTCGACGATTCCGCCTACGAAGATCTCTTCAATAGCCTTCTATGCCTCAGAGCCCGTCGACTGCAGCCTCATCGGTGAAAATAAGGGTTTAAAAAAGACGACTTCTGCACAGAGGTCATTAAAAATCCAAATCTCTTCCACATATACAGCGACTACTTCGTCCTTTGCTGCTGTTCCTTTAATACCATTACCACCGAGTACTTGACAAGATATGTCGGGTGAGGTTATATCGGTGGAGGATTCCCACCTTCCTTCACCATTGTTTTACCACTGACTCAGATCAAGATTCAGAAGAAAGTTTAGCTGAATCGGTTGTGACACAGTCCCTTAGATTTAGTAATAAGATGCCAGGAAGATAATAGTGATGAACAATTTTATCAGGAAGAAATTCCTACGGAAGACAAACTGCGACGCTACCATTGTCACTGATAACTATTCTGCAACTCATGTTGGACGACTATAATCGGCGTTTTTTTCCTTTATCACCACAAGTGTCTGTGGTTCCGCTTACTCCAGTGGTGCCAACAACTATATCGGAACCGGTACCGGCTCCAATACTTTCTGTGGTAATACCTACAGTACCGCTGAGACATTCTTCAACTCGGACAGTACCTCCTCATGATACTGAAGAAGAAGAAATTCCTCAGGACAGGGAGGATGGTGAGATTCTCGATGATGGTGGCGATGCTGATGATGATGATGGTATGGCGGAGTGGGATAACTATCTTGCCCAAACACCATCTCCCTCTCCGGCGCCGGGCTAGAAACCCTGCATCTACGATCACTGCAACACCTGATCGTGGTGGATGTCGTTTGGATGCCATAGGGTGAAAATTCTCTTCGATGGCTTCCACCATGGTGAGAGCGGCTAATGCTTTAGCCATCCTGGGTCGTTAGGACCGTCAAGTATGGGCGGATATGTCAACACTAGTCGAGCAACTGCCGGAACCGTCAAAGACCATGGCATATGACGAGGAAGTTTTATTCGGAGATCAGGTGGATGAAGCTCTCCAATCGATAAAGAAAGATACAGATACTGCTCGCTCTCTGGGCACATTGCAATTTTGAAAACAGCCCTTTCGGGGTGCACGCGGACGCGGCACCTCCTCTAATTTTCGAAGAGGAATCACTCAATATCGACCTTATAACCAGGGTTCAAACCGATATTCCTCTAACCAACAGCAAACTTCTCGACAGCAGTCTTCCAAGACTTACAGAGGAAAATCCTCTTACAAGGGTTACACTCCTAAGAGAAAATTGGAGGTCGAATCTATCGGTACTATTTTCAAGGGTCCTCCATACAAGGAACCGTTGGGTTTTTGGAAATTATAGAAAGAGGTCACACTTTGGAGTTCATCGAATTCCCTCCACCCACACCACCTACCGGACTACCACCGGCTCGTATCAAAGAACTGTTACAGCAAGTTCAATTTCTATAACACAAGGGAGCCATAGGAGTAGTACCAAGATCTCAAAAGAGGGAAAGGATTTATTCCCGATTCTTCCTTATCACCAAAAGGAAGGGGGAATGTAAGCCCATTCTAGATCTGAGGGCTCTCAGCAGGTATCTAAAGAAACAATCTTTTCGTAGGCGAACGCTTGTAGAGATCTTGCGATTTATTTTCACAAGGAGATTTCATGGAAACAATCGACCTCCAAGATGCATATTTACATATCTCCATACTACGACAACATCGGAATTTTCTTCGTTTTCGAGTGGGTCGAGAGGATTTTCCAGTTCAAAGTATTACCATTCGGACTACGCTCGGCCCCTCGAGTGTTTACAAGGGTGCTAGCCCCTGTGGTAGCGTTCCTACGTTCCAGGGTGTTCAGATCTTTCCATTTCTGGACGACTATCTCCTAAAATCACAATCGAAAGTTCAACTTCTACAACACACACCTCTTTGACAGGAGATGTTTTCGCGCCTTAGGGCTCTCCATAAATACCACAAAGTCCCATCTACAGCCTTTCTCATCGCACGGATTTTCTGGGAGCAACTTTAGACAGTGTCAGCAAGGGCACTTCTCTCCCAAGCCCGTTTTCAAAAAAAAAAACAAAAAAAAAAAAATTCTCCGACTGGTAACCCTTATCAGATCAAAAAGATCCGTTTCTGTAAGAATATTGAAGTCCTTTCTGAAAATGGCGTCATCATGCATTGCATTGATCCCTCATTACAGATTACAGACACGCCCCATCCAAGGAGTACTGGATGTCCAAGAACGCCAGGTTACAGGTTCTTTAAACGATGTTGTAAACGTCACAGATCGGATGAGGTTGGCGCAAAGGTGGTGGACACAACCGTTAAATCTAACGGAAGGCATTTCTTTTCTGACAATGGTACCAGACATGACAATAACAGACGCCTCTCTGGAAGGATGGGGTTCTCATTTGGAGGAGGTTATCAATACAAGGAAAATGGTCAATATGTCAAAAAACCTGGCACTTCTACAGGTTGGAACTCATGGCTATATATTTCTGTCTCTCAAAGCTTTTCATCCTTTAGTCCAAGGAGAATCAGTCCTGATACAAACAGACTATACAACCTGCATGCACTATATAAACAAGCAGGGCGGGACAAAATCTCCGAAACTGTCTCGACTAGCTCAGTCGATTTGGGATTGGTCTGTCAACCATCGCATCACGATTGCAGCAGTTGCATCGACCGGGGGTATCCAATATCCTGGCGGATTCCCTGAGCAGGTCCTCCTCATCGACCCACGAATGGGAGTTGCATCAACCAACTCTAGAGAGGATATTTCAACGATGGGGTCGCCCACAGCTGGATCTCTTTGCCACACTAGAGAACCGGAAATGCCGAGATTACACAAGCTGGCATCCCCACAAAAGATCTCTGGGCAATGTTTTTTTGATGGACTGGTACGATCTGTTTGACTACGTTATTTCTTCCCCCAATCCCACTCGTACCTCGAGTTTCTGTGGAAGATGCGGAGGCAACCTTGCCATCTACTTCTATAGCCCCCCGTTGGCCTCGGCAGGCATGGTTCTCAGAACTACTCCTACTGTCTTTATGCGAACCAATCCTTCTACATCCTCGTGCAGATCTCTCACGATGGACAAGGGGAAAAATTTGTCATCCGAATCCCTCCTCACTGAGCTTATCAGCTTGGAACCTGAGCACTGTGAATTTGCCCATTTAGATATTCCACAGGACTGTAGACACATTTTGGCTCAGGCGAGGGCTCCTTCTACGGTGAAAACGTACAAATTGAAGTGGAAAAGGTTCTCCACTGGTGTACATCTAATGGGGTGCACCCGTTTTCACTCCACACCAGAACAATTGTTACCGTTCTTCTTGCATTTAGCTAACTCCCGGTTCTCTCATGCAACCTTTAGGGGGTTTTTCTGGCGGCAATTTTCCGTTTCCGTCCGGATGGTTCAACTTCCCTTTGTTCTTCAAGGATTATCCATCAATTCTTCTAGGGGTTATTTTGCAAATTTCCTCCTGTTAGACGCCCTCCTCCATTGTGGCATCTGAACATCGTATTGGCTCAACTAATGAGACCACCGTACGAACCGATTCACAAGGTCGAGTTGTAGTATCTAACATGGAAGGTGGCTCTTCTTCGGGCGCTAACGTCTTCACGTCGCGTCCGTGACATTCATGCATTTACAATAAATCCACCTTTTCCTACAGTTCAAACCAGATTCTGTAGTATTGCGTACAAATCCAACTTTCTTGCTGAAGGTGCCTTCAGACTGTCATATTAACGAACCAGTGATTTTAAGAACTTTCTTTGCTGATCCGCAAACTCCTGCGGAGCAGAGATTACATTCCCTGGATGTGAAACGATGTTTAACATTCTACATCAGCAGAACGGCTGCTTTACGAAAGACTGATCAACTATTCATAGCTTATGGACGCTTTCACAAGGGTCGTCCACTGACTAAACCAACTATTGCACGTTAAGTTTTCAGCTGCCATCGTCTTCTGCCATCAAAAGGGCAAACAAGCCATTGCAGTCACCAGTGAGGGCTCACTCCACCAGAGCAATGTCTTCCTCAACTGCTTTATTTGCTGGAGTGCCTTTGCATCAGAGCTGCAGAGCAGCTACGTGGTCGAGCAGACACACGTTTACAAGACATTATTGCTTGACAACTTTAAATGAGGAGGATGCTGCAGTTGGGCAGGCAGTGCTTCGCAATCTTTTTAAATAAGATGAGCCTCTTCCTTCCTCCATATTGTTTCCATTTATAATTGACATAATGATGCATTTATACTGTTACAGTTATTCAGTACTGTCATATGCATAAGAAGATTGATTGTCATTACAATTTCGAAGCTGTGTGATCATGGAAACAATGATGATTGTTACTGCTAGCTATTCTATATTCAAGCATGTGAATCTATGAAAGACACCCCAATACTGGAGAAGAACAATTGTTACTTACCTGTAAACAGGTGGTTCTCCAGTATTGGTGTCTTTCATAGATTCACATGCGACCCTCCCTCCTCCCTTCAGAGGCTCTCTTCTCCTCATACACTCTAAGTCACTATGGTGCTACGAAAATCTGAGGTGAGGAGCTCTGAGGAGAAGGTTCTAGAGAGGAGCTGGCGCCTGATTGGCCAGAGTTCGGACTAACATAATGACAGAGATAGACTGCGAATGTCTTTTTTCTCTTTCCATGTATCTCTATGGAAATTTCATATAGGGACATTCTTGAGGTTATTATATGCTTATATCTCTGTTTTTATATGATTACGTATGTATAGGGGTATATATATATATATATATATATATATTATCACTGTATATATTGCTATATTATTTACCGTGGGACTCCCACTCCGACGACGGGGAATATTCAAGCATGTGAATCTATGAAAGACACCAATACTGGAGAACCACCTGTTTACAGGTAAGTAACAATTGTTCTTTTCCTTCCTCCCATAGGAATGTATTGACTGCTTTTCTTTAAAATTGTTTTAAGTGTGGAGTGGGTTTGTTCGGAACACTGAAAAACTGCAAATGTACTAAAAGTGAATTACTTGCCTTTTGTCCAGGAGATGTCTCAGTGTGATATCGAGGCATATCATACTGATTAGCAAAAGCAATCTTAAAAAGTAATAGTAATCTATAAAGTAAGTGACAAATTTCATGTAATCCAACCAACTGTATTTGAACCTGCATTCAACTGTAAATCACTGCATATGATTTTGCAAAGCATTTATTTCACTTACCTGCAGCAGGCTTGGCTTGGTTCTGGAAATAAAATAACTAAATAAAATGTTTTATACAAACAAATTGGTCGAAGTCCGTCTTCGAGTGTGTGACATCATTTGCTGCCTGAGTGTGTACAACAAATGCTGAACACTACCCTTTGATAAAGCCTTACTGCTCGCCCACACTACCACAAAGAGAGAGTAAGGTGCTGTCTACTTTTACCTCTGCCTACCTTTGGGGTGCCACTGGACTCTGAACACTATACCTCATTTTGGTATAGTATATACAGAGCCAGCTTCCTACAACTATGGATGAACTGGTCAGGGATATTTGCATAAGCTTTTCATCCTCTTTCCCCCTTCTTTCATTTGTGGTTGAGGCTACGACAGACTTTCCTTCCTCATCTTAGAGGCCCCCACATGGGTGTGCCAGTCCCGGTTCCACACGAGAAGCTCCCCAACAAGCCGGACCTCCTTGCACAATCATGGAGAAATCAGGCACTCCGATCCCAAATCCCTGACTCTTGCCATCTGGCTCCTGGGGTCATAGATTATGGATACCTCAATCTTCTCCAGTATTGGTGTCTTTCATAGATTCACATGCTTGAATATTCCCCGTCGTCGAAGTGGGAGTCCCACGGTACATAACATAGCAATGTAGTAATGACATAAGCCTAATAGGCATAAAAGAAAGTAAAACCATAGATTTTTTATGGATAGACAACTTGTCACATACATAACATATATTACTGTCATTATGTTTTAGTCCAAAATCCAGCCAATCAGGCGGCCACACCCTCTAGAACCTTCTCCCCAGAGGCTCAGGCCCTCAGATTTTCTACTGCACGTCGTGTGAAGGGAGTCTCCCTGAGCTTGCTCAGTTTTTCTTCTCAGAAGATTACCTCTGTGATGTCTACTTCCAAGAAATCCCTCTTCAGACCTTGTGGAAGTTGTGGTAAACTGAGGCTTCATTCTGAAGACCCTCACAAAATATGTATTTATTGCTTATATCCTGAACATCAGGTAAAAGATCGTAAAATTTGTAGGACCTTCTCTCAGAAGACTTTAAAAGACAGAGAAGGGTGTCTCCTTCTGTGGCTACAGAAGTTGAAGACTTCAGAGAATCCTCTCAGATGTGGAGAGTGTGTCTTCAATCAACACTGCTCCCTCCTTGAAGAGAACAAGTGACTCTCAGAAGGTTTCTCCAAGACCTAAAGTGGTGAAGAAACATCATGTTGATAAGCCCACTACCCAACCTTCAACTTCAAAGGGGTAATTCCTCCCGCCCCCCAGGAGCCTATCTGAATCCTTTACGCCCCCGAGATCTGATTCACAGGCGTCAGACTCCATCTGCACAGTTTTTACCTCAAACTGCCTCTCTCGTCGACGAGCTCATCAACGCTTCCTCCGTCGACGAGAGCTGCGGTCGTCGCATCTACGACTTCGACTTCTAGGTCTATAAAGCTGGCTATGATCCTGTTGTCGGCATTTTCACCGTCGACGTTGGTATCTGTTAAGGTGAGACCCATTTTGTCTACAGTACCTTTAACTTCGTTGACGACGGCAAACAAACATAGAAAAAAAGCATACGTCGTCGACAATGGCTTTGTCGTCTACGGTGGCTTCGTCATCGACGGTGGCTCAACGACTACTTTTATCGTCAGCAACAACGGCTACAACGCTATCTATAGATCTGATACCACTAAAGACTTCAAGCTCTGCTTCAACGATGACATTCCTCTTTGGATACCCCTTCTCAGCCTCCAGAGGTGCTATTTACATCGGACGGTGAGGAATCCGAGGATGACAGATTTCGGGCTGCTCGCAGTCCCTCTGAACTTCTAATAAAGTGTCAGGAATCTGATGATGACTTACAAGAGGACGATTTCTCTACTTGTGACACACACCCGGTGTAGGAACTTCCTATGGCACAACTGCCTTGAAGTCTTATTTCCAACCTCCAGTATATGTTGGATGATTACAACCGCCGTTTTCCACGTTCTGTGCAGACTTCTCCAACGCTGCAGGTACGTCCACAGCCTCTTTCGAATAAGGAATCGGTGGCCACACCTACGTCGGCGACGAGTTCAACATCTTGAAGTTCCTAAAATCATAGAGTAAGACATTGTCGACGAGCAGGATGATGACGGTGACAAAGAAGGTGAGCTGGATGACGGATCCCTTCTTTCTGAATGGGACAACTATCAAATCCAAACGCCATCTCCTGCTGATGTAGCTCCTTTGGATTCTCCACCGGTCGACATTGGTGGTTTTCATTTGCTCATGGAAAGAGCAGCTAAGAGATTTCACCTTCCTATGACCACCAGGGAGGAAGATTGTTTCCTGTATTATTTTAAATATCAACCTAAAAAACAAGATAGTTGTATTCCAATTATCTATTTTATCTGGCAAGAAGGCCTCAAGCTAATGCAAACTCCTAATTCCATTCCAGCTATCCTTCCTAGGATAGATAAAAAAAATACAAAGCTCCTCCAAATTCTCCTGCTTGTCTGCACCGCCAGATCGAGAGGGTAGACGCCTAGATGGTATAGGAAAGACATTTTCCACTATGGCTGCAACTACAGTGCGTGCGGCCAATTCTTTAGCTATCCTGGGCCGTTACGACCGCCAAATGTGGTCAGACATTTCATCTCTTATAGACCTTATCCCTGAGGTGTCTAGGCCAAGGGTGTTAAAAATTCTCCAAGAGGGAGAAAGAATTTCCTCGGAAATTGATTGTGCTGTTGATGTATCCTCCACTGGTTTCTGTCTTTTGGCTGGTGCAGCAGTACTCAGGCGTCAGGGCTGGTTACGGGCCACGTCTTTCCGTCAGGAGGTACAGACAAAAATACTGGACATGCCTTACGACGGTGAGTCATTGTTTGGCCAGCATATAGACGATGCACTTCAAACAATTAAAAAGGACACTGACACTGCTCGTGCTCTTGGGTCTTTACAGTTCAAGAAGCAGCCTTTTTGAGGGGCAAGAGGTCGTGGCTCCTCTTCCTTTCGAGGAAATTCTAATCAGTACAGACCAGGTCAAAACCGCAACTCTTCCCAGAATCAGCAGTCCTATAGACCACAGCATTTTTCCACCTACAGGCAATACAGAGGAAAATCCTCTTACAGAGGAAAGGATTCCTCGAAAAAACAATGACTCTCACCAGACAGTCGCAAGATCCTCACGCTTTTTCAAAGGTTGGAAGTCGATTCTCCCACTTCTACTCCAAATGGTCACAAATTACTACCAATCAATGGGTTCTGGATATTGTGTGCAGGAGACGCGCATTGGAATTCGTAAAGATTCCTCCCAATACTCCACCAAGAGGTCCCCCTCCTGCTCACCTAAAAACTTTTGAATCAGCTGAAAATTTTATTAAGAAAGGGCGCGATCAAAGTGGTGCCAAAACTACAGACGGGCAGGGGTCTCTATTCAAAGTTCTTCCTCATACAGAAAAAGTTGGGAGAATGGTGCCCCATTTTTGGATCTACGTGCCCTGAACAAATTAATCAAAAAACAAACTTTTCGCATGTTGTCCCTTCAAGAAGTTCTTCCTTTTCTATCCCAAGGAGAGTATATGACAACTCTAGATCTTCAAGATACTTAGTTTCATCTTCTTATACTTCCGAGACACAGAAAATTTCTCAGATTCAGAGTGGCCGGAAAGGACTTCCAATTCAAGGTTCTTCCATTCGGCCTTCGTTCCGCACCCCGAGTGTTTACAAAGGTCCTTGCACCGGTGGCAGCTTACCTTCGTCTACAAGGAGTGCAAATCTTTCCATACTAAGACGACTGCCTACTGAAGGCAAAGTCGTTCGAACTGGCATCCAAACAAACTCTTTTCTGCAGGTCCATCTTCCAATCTCTGGGCCTCACATTAAACATGGACAAATCTCCGTTTCTCCCAGCTCAAAACAGACTGTTCTTGGGAGCCATTCTAGACACCAGGCAATGAAAAGCTTTTGTGTCGCACGACCGACGTCAACGTCTTCGCAATCTAGCAACTTCTATCCATTTAAAAGAGTCCGTTTCTGTCCGACAGTTGAAATCTTTCCTAGGGATGTTATCCTCGTGCATTCCTCTAGTCCCTCACTGCCGCCTGAAAATGAGACCTGTCCAGGAGGAATTGGACAAACAATGGGCTCAAGTCTCAGGAACTTTCAACGACTTAGTCAGAGTCGCACATCGACTAAAGAGAGCTCTTTTATGGTGGACTCACGAAGAAAATATATCCTCAGGGTGTCCATTTTTGGCGGACACTCCACATTTCACCCTCACGACCGATGCATCTCTCGAGGGTTGGGGCGCCCACTTACAAGGACTGACTGTAAAAGGCAAGTGGATCGTTCAACAAAAGACAAAACGCATCAATCTTTTAGAATTACTGGCCATTTCTGGCTCTGAAAGCTTTCCGAACCATCATTCAAGGAAGCTCGGTGTTGATCCGTACGGACAACACAACGTGCATGCACTACATCAACAAACAGGGAGGCACAAGGTCCGTCTTGTTGTCCCTTCAGGCTCAACAAATTTGGAATTGGGCGATTCAACATCACATCGTCCTCACAGCAGTTCATGTTCCGGGAGTGTCGAACAATCTTGCGGATTCCCTAAGCAGATCGTCCACGACCAATCACGAATGGGAATTGCACCAACCCATTCTGGATCACATTTTTCAATTATGGGGTCCCCCAAATCTGGATCTGCTTGCAACATATCTGAACCGCAAATGCCTGTTCTACGCAAGTTGGCTTCCCCAACCAAAGTCATGCGGGAATGCCTTTTTTGATGAACTGGTCAAAAATATATGCTTACGCTTTTCCACCAATACCTCTAGTCCGCAAGGTTCTGCGGAAAATGAGGAAAGAACCCTGTCACGTTATTCTTCTAGTCCCTCGGTGGCCTTGACAAATCTGGTTCACGGAACTTCCGATCATTCTTCGCCCTCTTCCAAATCTTCTGACCATGGAACACTGCCAAATTTGTCATCCCGATTCAGCATCTCTACGTTTAGCAGCTTTGAACCTGAGCACTATGAATTTGTAAATTTTGACATTCTTTTAGATCGTAGAGAGGTCTTGGCTAAGGCTAGAGCACCTTCAACTGTGAAAACATATAAACTCAAATGGAAACGATTCTGTCTATGGTGCAAAGAAGCTCAAGTACATCCTATACATTCCAAGCCAGAACAACTTTTGCCTAGCAAAATCAGGCCTCTCGTACTCTACCCTGAAAGTTTTCCTAGCAGCAATCTCACGATTCCGTCAAGATGGCTCCAACTCCCTTTACTCATCAAGAGTAATTCAACAATTTTTCAAGGGTCTTTTTCGAATGTTTCCTCCGATACGTCGGCCACCTCCACCTTGGCATCTAAACATTGTATTGCCACAGCTCATGAAACCACCATTTGAGCTAATTCATAAGGTCAGTCTCAAATATGTTACTTGGAAGACTTCTCTACTCCTGGCTCTTACATCCTCCCGCCGGGTCAGTGACTTGCAGGCGTTTACTACTAAACCACCTTTTCTTCAATTTACGAAAGACTGTCCTACTCCGCACCAATCCGGCCTTTATCCCCAAGGTGCCATCGGATTTCCACCTCTATGAGCCAGTTGTTTTAAAAACATTTTTTTCCAAATTCTCAAACTCCTGCAGAGAAAACGCTTCATTCTTTGGATGTCAAGAGATCTCAAATTTTACCTTCAGAGAACAGCTACTATTCGTAAGAGTGACCAACTCTTTGTGGCCTACGGACGGATGCGAAGGGGTCATCCGGTCACCAAACAAACTATAGCACGCTGGATATCTTCTACTATTGCCTTTTGCCATCAACATGCGGGAAAACCATTTGCATCAACCGTTCAAGCGCATGCCACCAGGAAGGTTTCTTCTTCCACAGCGCTATTTGCTGGGGTGCCTCTTCAATACATCTGCAGAGCTGCAACATGGTCCAGCAGAGACACCTTTACGAGACACTACTGTCTGGATGCTGCAGACAACACGGACACAGCTGTGGGACAGGCAGTCCTTCGTAATCTTTTTCAATAAGGTGAGCCTCTGATTCTTCCCTCCTCCTGTATACAAGGTACATTTATTATTTATTTATTTCTACGTATATATATAATATTTTATATGCCTATAGTCTTTTGAACTGGGTATTGCTATTGCTTTGATTCTTATGTACCTTGTAATATTCTGATGTTTGAGGCATGTGGGCTGCTGAATTCATATCTGTGCATAGATCGCCGCCTAGTGTTGGGTCCGGATGATTGCATATTGTTGTCCTGGAAGAGTCTTCGAAGTATCACGAGATAGGTGGCTCCTCCCCTGGACTACAGTGCGCATGGGCATCCTCTCCATCCTCAGATTGTTTTTTTCCGCCATTGGGTTCAGATGTGCTTATTTTAGCTCAAGTTAGGAAATCTTTATTTAAGGCCAAAAGCCTTTAGGTATCGTCGGTATTGTTTGCGTTCGGTATCGATAGATTATTATACTTGTTCTCGAACTTATTCACCCTTCTCGGACAGAGTTTCGGTCCGAACATCTATCGACGTTCGAAGATGGAATCGAGGACTCCCTTCAAGAGATGTCCTCTATGTCACGCAAAATATCCACACGTTGATGTCCATCCGGTGTGTAACAAATGTTTATCACCGGATCATGATGAGACCAGGTGTATGGCCTGCGCCCGGTTCCGGTCAAAAAAGACCCTTCGGAATAGACAAGCGGCTTGATTGGAGGCCAAAAAATCGGCGCCTAACCCGGTTAACATATTCGGCACCGAGGATGAAGAAGTCGAGAGCGTCGAAGAGGTAGAATCGGGCCCTGCTTCGGAGCATGAATCCCAATATGACGGCGATGATGAAGAGATCTTCGAGGACGAAGACGTCGTCGATGAGGTAGGAGACGACGATGAGGCCCTTGGGGCCGAGGAAGATAGCTCAGGCGAGGAGCTAGGCCAATCCGTCGATGCGGAGGCCGAGGGAGATAGTCTTGATAAGGCTCAGGTCGAGGGATCGCCTGCGGGCCTTATCCAAGATCGGTCGGATCGTTCTACAGCCCCGCCTGAAGGCCCGGCTTCGAACATTTCAAAAGGGCCAGAATTATCGAAAAAGACTGGAGTCGATTCCGTGAAATCGAAACCAAAACCTGCACCAGTCAAATCGAAACCGAAAGTGCAACTGGTTCAGGTCGGATCGAAGGCATCGCAACCTTCCAAGCCGTCGACACAAAAGAAGGACATCGGAGCCGAACAAACAAAGAAGGACTTCGGTACCGAGAAACCAAAAAAGGACTTCGGCACCGAGAAACAGAAGAAGGCCCTCGGTCCCGAGAAGACGCAGAGGCCTATAGCACCGAAGGTTGGGGCACCAACGACCAAGGTCAAGGTGGTCGATCCGACTACATCAACACCGAGGAGTGCTGAGACTGCCAAAATACCGGATCAACAAGGCGTCGATCCCAAACTTCGGATCGAAGCCCCGAAGACTGGAAAGAAACCGGAGACTGAGTCGAGGCCTGTCTCCAAAGAGCCTGTCGGATCAAAAGCACCGTCGGCATTCACGTTGCAACAGGTGTCGGAGTCCCTAAAGCGCATCAGGGAACGGGACACTCTCGGACCGAAAACGGGTCCCGAACCGAACAAGGCCGCCAAGGCTCACTCTGCGCCGGCACCGATCAAGTTTGGATTGCCACCACCGGGGGCACCTAAGATGTTCGAACTTAGGAAGAGTATCGAACAACCAAGAACAGTGTCCACAGAAAGAACTGATGTCGAAGACTCACAGGACCAGTTTATCGACGTCGACACTGGTAGACTGTTGTTCCGCAAGCGGAGAATTGTTCCAGAAAAGGCTTTGGACTCATACAAAATTCCACTAAAAAGGAAAATGGCGTCAGGTTCGACACCAGTGCTTGTAGAACCTTACCACACATATGATAAGGAACCACCATCCTTTTCTCCCGCACACTCGGAGGCGGATGCAGGAGAGGGCTATACTGAGGATACCACTTATCCTGTGGAAAATGACCCTGATGAACAACAGCAAGACCAGGATCAAGCATGGGGAGACCCTATTGACCCAGGAGACCCACAAAATGCTCCTGACACATCTTTATAATATAAAACCATCTCCCACTGAAGATACTGCTGCTTTTAACGCCCTCATTGAAAGAGCGGCTGCCAATCACGGAGTGGAACTTCATTCTGACTCTGTGGAGGAGGATTTCTTGGTGGACACGTTCTCCACATCAGAAAGAACGGTCAAGACTCTACCAATGTTAAAAGGGGTTATTAAACATGCTAAGGACATCTTTAAGGAGACAACCAGAGCACGGGTATTGAACCCGAGAATAGAGAAAAAATACAAACCAGCCCCAGGAGACCCAATGTACATTAAGGGTCAATTGCCGTTGGACTCCATGGTAGTTTCTAATGCTCGCAAGAGAGCCAACTCGCAAACTACCGGTGATGCTCCTCCTCCGGACAAGGAGTCCAAAGTGCTAGAAACATCGGGGAAAAGGATAGCAGCACAAGCAGCAAACTATCTGGCGCATTGCCAACACTCAGGCACTCCTGGCCAGATACGACAGGTCACACTGCGATACCCTAGAAACACTGCTAGAACAACTACCAGATGAATACAAAGATGGAGCGGAGCTCCTAATCAGAGAGGGACAACTCATTACAAATGCGTCCATCAAATGCGCACTAGATGCAGCTGACACTGCAGCAAGGGCAATCAACACTAGTGTGATCCAATCCACCCAACATACCGCCAAGACACCGTCCTATGTCCGCAGAGCACTTGGCATTATTGCAGCAGGATCCCAAAAAAGGACGGGTCTCTCAGACCTATACTGGACCTGAGACCTCTCAACCAATACATTCTGTCGGAGCATTTTCACATGCTCACCCTCCAGCAGGTTCTGCCGTTACTCAGTCAGGGAGACTTCCTAGCAACACTGGATTTGAAGGATGCGTATTTCCACATACCCATACACCCATCACACAGACAATATCTCAGGTTCACTCTTCAGGATCAGCATTATCAGTTCAAAGTACTCCCTTTCGGAGTAACAACGGCGCCCAGAGTCTTTACCAAGTGCCTAGCGACAGTGGCGGCACACTTAAGGAGACAGCACATTCACGTCTTCCCTTACCTGGACGACTGGCTTGTTCAGGCAAAGTCAGCCCAGCAGTGTGCCAGCCACATATCCCACACCATTCACCACCTTCACAGTCTGGGATTCTCACTAAATTATCCAAAGTTACATCTTCAACCCGCCCACGTACGGCAGTACCTGGGCGCGACCATAGACACTCTGGCAGCCAAAGCTCAGCCAAATTTAGTGAGGATCAACTGCATGCAACTGCTGATAAAAAAAGTTCAGACCTCAACACTCCCCTTCCAGCGCGAGTGTTCATGCAGTTGATAGGCATGATGGCCTCCTGCATCTTCATAGTCCCGCACGCAAGACTACATATGCGCCCGCTTCAGGAGTGCTTGGCACGTCAATGGAATCAGACTCAAGGACAGTTGAAAGACCTAGTGTTGGTGAGCGGTCGGGCATACAACTCTGCATTGGTGGAATCCACAAAACCTTTGCAAGGGCCGACCGTTCCAAGAGCCTGTTCCACAAATAATACTGACGGCGGACGCGTCTCTCCAGGGATGGGGAGCTCATGTACTCAATTACACAGTGCAGGGACTATGGACGACACAGCAACAGAAGATGCACATCAACCTTCTGGAACTGATGGCAATCTTCCTGGCAATGAAGGCATTCAAAGTACACTTGTGCAACAAAGTCGTGTTGATCCGGACGGACAACATGACTGCCATGTACTACATACAGAAGCAGGGAGGAACACACTCTCCACAGTTGTCTCATCTGGCTCAGAGCATGTGGAGGTGGGCCATTCAGAGGAACATGTTCCTCATGGCAGAACACCTCCCGGGCAAGGACAATCAAATGGCGGATCTGCTCAGCAGACACAGCCACCAAATGCACGAGTGGGAGCTACATCCATCAGTACTCCAACCGTACTTCCAGCAGTGGGGTCATCCAGAGATAGACCTATTCGCCACAAGGGAAAAAGCAAAATGCCAAAGCTTTGCCGCCAGGTTCCCGCATCCACAGTCGCAGGGCAATGCGATAAGGATGAACTGGTCAGGCAGATTTGGGTACGCTTTTCCCCCAGCGCCATTAATACCGCTAGTGGCGCGCAAACTAAGGCAACACTCAATGCCACTCATCCTGGTTGCTCACACAGAACCATGGCGAAATTCAGCACCCAGATCCGCAACAGCTGAACCTGGCGATCTGGCTCCTGAAGTCTTAGAGTTTGGCTACCTGAACCTGCCTCCAGAATGTATGAATATCATCAAGGAGGCCAGGAGACCCACGACCAGAGCTTGCTATGCGGCTAAATGGAAAAGATTTGTCATTTACTGTAAAAACAATGACATTAATCCGCTGGATGCATCCATTCAGAACATCATCTGTTACACTTATACCGATGCAATCTGGCATACAGCTCCATCTGTATACATCTAACCGCAATAGCAGCCTATCTTCAGAACAGGCAGCACCTCTCTTTATTCAGAGTGCCTGCCATCAAAGCCTTCTTAGAGGGACTCAAAAGAGTGATTCCTCCAACACACCCACCGGCACCGGTGTGGAACCTGAATGTGGTCCTCACCAGATTGATGGGTCCAGCTTTTGAACCTCTACATTCATGTGAGATTCAATTCCTCACCTGGAAAGTAGCTTTCTTAGTGGCAATCACTTCGTTGAGAAGAGTTAGTGAACTCCAGGCACTAACCATTCAAGAGCCATTCATACAGGTTCACGCAAATAGAGTTGTACTACGTACCAACCCCACATTCATGCCTAAAGTGATATCGCAGTTCCACATGAATCAGACTATTGAACTGCCTGTTTTCTTTCCAAATCCAGAAAATGTCGCAGAGAGAATGCTCCATACACTAGATGTAAAGAGGGCCCTCATGTACTATATAGACAGAACAAAGGATTTTAGGAAAACAAAACAACTGTTCGTTGCTTTTTCTCCACAACACCAGGGCAACGCCATTTCCAAATCAGGGATAGCCAGATGGATCGTTAAATGTATTCAAATTTGCTATGAAAAAGCTAAACGCACATTAACGATTCCCCCAAGAGCCCACTCAACACGAAAGTTAGGGGCGTCCATGGCTTTCCTAGGGAACATTCCTTTAGAGGAAATATGTAGAGCAGCCACATGGTCCACTAAACATACATTTACTAAACACTACTGTGTAGATGTACATTCAAAACAGCAGGCAGCTATAGGACAGGCTGTTCTCAAGACCCTTTTTCAGACTGCTGCAGCTGACACGGGCAGCCGCCGCTAATGGGGGGCCTGCTATATAATCTATGCACAGATATGAATTCAGCAGCCCACATGCCTCGAACCGAATATGCTACTTACCAGTATGCATCTGTTCTTGGCATGTAGGGCTGCTGACATTCATATCGCCCACCCTCCTCCCCGGCGCCTGTAGCGGCTGCAGCACTCAGAATTACTGTATAGCATGGTCATCACTTACTGTATCTACTCCATCACTGCCACAATGGCGAAAAACAATCTGAGGATGGAGAGGATGCCCATGCGCACTGTAGTCCAGGGGAGGAGCCACCTATCTCGTGATACTTCGAAGACTCTTCCAGGACAACAATATGCAATCATCCGGACCCAACACTAGGTGGCGATCTATGCACAGATATGAATGTCAGCAGCCCTACATGCCAAGAACAGATGCATACTGGTAAGTAGCATATTCGATCACTGCTCACTACTCTTATTCAAGCATGTGAATCTATGAAAGACACCCCAATACTGGAGAAGAACAAAAGTTACTTGCCTGTAAACTGTGGTTCTCCAGTATTGGTGTCTTTCATAGATTCACATGCGACCCACCCACCTCCCTCCGAGGCTCCCATCATGTATTTGACTATTATGTCACTCTTGTGCTATGAAAATCTGAGGGCCTGAGCCTCTGGGGAGAAGGTTCTAGAGGGTGCGGACGCCTGATTGGCTGGATTTTGGACTAAAACATAATGACAGTAATATGTTATATATGTGACAATTTGTCTATCCATAAAAACTCTATGGTTTTACTTTCTTTTATGCCTATTAGGCTTATGTTATTACTACATTGCTATGTTATGTACCGTGGGACTCCCGCTTCGACGACTGGGAATATTCAAGCATGTGAATCTATGAAAGACGCCAATACTGGAGAGCCACAGTTTACAGGCAAGTAACTTTTGTTCTTACACCTGACTGCATAAGCATTCTCAAGGAAGGGCGCAGACCTCCCACCCGTGCTTGCTATGCAGCCAAGTGGAAAAGGATTGGCTGCTTCTGTCACTCAAAATATATTAACCCTTTTCAAGCCACAGTGCAGGACAGTGTTTAATCACTATTCTTGCTGGTTGTTGGCCTAGCTATTACCTCTATACGATTACATTAGGCCGCTGTAGCTGCCTACCTTCACAATAGACAACATATCTCTGTCTACAGTATATCAGCCATTAAAGCTTTCATGGAGGGTTTCAAAACTCTAAATCCTCCCAGATTACCACCAGCACCATGATGGAATCTGTGTTGTACTGGCTCGACTCATGGTTCCTCCATTTGAGCACCTACACGCCTGTTCCTTTCAGTTCCTATCTTGACAGGTGGCATTCCTGGTTGAAGCTGGCATGCCTGAGTAAGTTAACAGGCATTAACCCTGGAAGAACCTTTCTTCCAAATGTAAAGGGATAGGGTAGTTTTCCATACCATCCCTAAATTCCTCCTTAAGGTAGTCTCTCACTTCCATCTTAGTCAATTGAGCTACCTGTTTTTTCCTGCAACCTGATTCAGCTGCAGAAGAGACTCTGCATACTTTGGTGTAAAAATTATCTCTTATGTACTGTGTTGACAGAACCAAAAAATTTAGAAAAACACAACTTTTTGTTGCTTTCTCCAAACACCACAAAGGGATGGCTATATCCAAGTCAGGCATTGCCAGATGGATAGTTAAATGCACCCAGACCTGCCATCCTAAAGCTAAAAGGTCTCTCCCCACTCCTCCTAAAGCACACTCCACAAGGGGGCCTTAATGGCTTTCCTGGGGAACATCCCAATAGCAAAGCAGCTACCTGATCCACACCACACACTTTCACACAGCTGTACCGTGCGGATGTCTTAACCCGCCAATAAGCTAATGTTGGTCAGGCAGTTCTCTGTACACTCTTTCAATCTACTGCAACACCCACTTGCTAGCCGCCTATTTTTGGGAGGACTGCTTTACAGTCTGCATAGCATGTGTATCTACAGCCACACATGTCTGGAATGCAATATGTTACCCTGTAAGCATCTGTTCGTGATGTAGTGCGGTAGATTTGCATGCGTCCCTCCTCCTCACCTAACGGCTGTTTCAGTACTTTCCATTACCTTGCCTCCCTCTTAGTCCCCTCTCTATAATATTGCTTTCAATCCTCACCGGTTGTGTGGAAAAACAATCCGACGGAGTTGAGGACCATGGGCACCATCACCAAGAGGAATCGCTGTACCTTGCGACTCAAAAGAAGAAAAACAATGTGCACACATCTGGGCCCAACACTAAATGGTATGCACAGTATATGAATCTACAGCACTACATGCCACCAACAGATGCTTATAGAGTAAGTAACATTTTCCTTTTATGATGACCTTGGATCTTTGGGTGGGGCATACTGCCACATAAACATTTGCCCAAGTCTTGCTCCAGAAGCTATTTTCCTCAGAATAGGTCATCTAGAGTTCCCATACTGTGGCGACTGGCTTGCCAAAGCACCATCAAATGAAGAGGCAAAAGCTTAAATGGCCGTCTGCATCAATCCATTTCAGATAGTGGGCTTCCCATTTAACAGAGTGAAATCGCCCTTAGATCCCCAGACAATGACCCGGTTCTTAAATGCATTAATTGAAATGCTTGAGGAAGCCTTTACCATACAAGGAAAAAGCTAAAATGTTGCACGGAATAGCCCAACAAAGCAATCCGTCACAGTGTGATATGACCAGTCCCTACAGACCTTGTCCCCTTTTTGCAGGCTTTGCAACAAGAACTGGATTTGCAATGAAAACCGATCAAAGGATCATGGGAAGATACAGTCTGCGTCCCACAGTGGCTAAAGCAGCCATTGTGGTGGAGGCTTCCCGCAAATGTGAATGCAGGACTTTCTTTCTTACCTATATCAGACAGGATGAGGCTTATAATTGATACATCCAAGTGGAAAAGTGGATTCACATCCATGTGTTGTAACTCTGCCATAAGTCTAGGTCTTCAAGCGGTCTTCCCCAGATTAGCAGGTCAACCAATCCTAGTTAAAACAGACAACTCAACCTCTATGCTCTACATAGCCAAGCAAGGAGGCACTGGGTCCAGAACACTCTGAAGATGCTCAACTGCTTTGGGATTGGGCCATTTCTCATCACATCGGCATTGCTGTAGAACAGCTGCCGGGCTGCCAGAATGATCAGCTGGATTCACTCCATCACGAGTGGGAATTGCAGCAAGACCAAGTGAATTACATATTCAGTCGTTGGCATCAACCTGTGATCGATCTGTTTGTCACTGCAGGCAACAGGTTTTGGCATACAGGGATGGTGGGCAATGCCCTTTCCATCAGTCGGTCCAAAATCTTTGTTTACATTGATCTTTCGTAATTTGTTTTCCGAGCGGACAATAAAACGGTTTAAGAAAGGGTTCTTTGGAGAAATCCCACCTATTCAACATCCTCCCAATTCCATGGGAACTTAACACTGTACTTGGGTAATGTTACCACCTTTCGAACCTATAAAGAAGGCACATCTCAAATTTGGCTCATGGAAGACCGCACTTCTTCTAGCCTTGACATTTGCAAGGAGAGTGAGTTTCAAGTGTTCATCATCAAGGAACATTTCCTCCGATTCATACAAGATAAAGTAATTTTGAGAACCAACCCTAGATTCATACCCAAGGTTTCTCCTGACTCACTTAAATTAACCTGTCTTAAATCTTTCTTCCCAAATCCATCTATGGTAGCAGAAAAATAGTTGCATTCGTTGGACTAGCGTATAGATGTCTCATGTTGGCTGTAGATGTAGACAAAATAAAGAACATAGCACATCAGACCAGCTGTTTGTGTTGTTTAGACAGCCACAAAGAGGTCGAAACAGGGCAAATCTCATTGGCTATCAGCCTGCATTATCTTCTGTCATATCAAGGCTAAGCACCCACTCGACAAGAAGAGCGAGGATGCGATCCACTAGGAGCATGGCATCAACTGGGTTACTCTATGCTGGTGTGCCCTTGAATGCAGTGCAGCCACCTGCAAGAATAGATTATGTTCATGAAGCGTTACTTCCTAGATGTGGATGCAGCAGCTGACGCAGCAGTGGACAGGAAGTCTTGAGAAACCTGTTTCGATAAAGGTGAGCCTGCTTCCTATAATAGAAAAGATCCAATGTTGGAGAAGAAATTAGTTACCTGTAACTCTATTTCTCCAATGCTACCCACTCCTCCCCGGTCAGAGGCTCATTCATTGTTTATTCTTATTACACTTGTGCTTTGAAATCTGAGCTATGGTAGCCTGCAAGGTGAGTAGGAGAGATTATGCTTTTAACGATATTGGCTGAAGTTTGTGTTCTTTCATATGATGTGGATGCACTACTAAATAAATGATGGATAAACCCTTACTAAGAAAGGGGATTTCAGGGGAGGATAGAACAAGTTGAGACAGATTGAAAATGTGTATGGTTTAGTCACATGATTGCGTACTAGCCCCTGGCAGTATGTCTGGCATTTCATCAGTGACTAAGGGCCCTCTGGCACCTATGTCTAAGATTTACTCTTGGTTTGGGGTCTGCCATTGTTTTCCCCTACCCCTCACCTGCCTTCTCGCTGTCCTCTTTCTAAAAAGGTTTGTTAGTCTGAGTTCAAACAACTGCTTGTTCCTTCTTGAGGATCAGAGTCTGAGAAGGTGATACTTTTCTGATTTTTAAATCTCCCCCATTTATATGTTCTATTAAATGTAAAATGCTGGGTATAGAATTTGTCTTTTAGATAGTTGTAAGCCTTTTCCTTTTGAGAAGTTTTTAATTTCCTTAATAACCTTACCAGTTTTGTTTTTGATCTCTATGGAGGTGAATTCAGTAATGGCTTTGTTTAGATTCTCTGGGGCTGTTTTAGCTTCTGAGATGGCACCAGGGCTAAAAAGTTATTTTTTTCCCAATTCCGTGATCATGTTCAGCTCTTCTTTAGCATGTTCAGAGGCAGTCTCAATACCTAATGCCATCCAGTCGCGAGAAGTTGTTGTGATGTTACTGAAACTATCCCTGAATTTTTCTTCTTCTTCTGAAGATACTGGGTATGTTTCTAATTTGTATGCCCAAAGGGATGATCCTGGCTTTCAAATATTTTGTAAGCATGTAGATGTTACGAACATGCTTTTTCTTCTTTATCAAGTGTTGTTTGTTTTGGGTTGGTAGTCACATGTGGTGTTGTGAATAATGAGGGGCCACTTATGACCTTAGCTGTGTATTCCTCTGTATAAAGAGGTGCTCTATCTCTGTCATAATCTCAACACAAATTAGTACTTGAACCCCCAAAAGAAAGTTGGGTTGGGAGATTGTTTTAAGTTCTCGCAGTGTAGCCACCACCCTAAATAGTCTTATTAGGATACAAGAGCAACCCATGGGAACCTGGGTAGTACAAAAACATAATGCATCAGTGGTTCTCATTGGTATCATTTGATAATGGGTATTAAATTAGGAGGTTAAACAACCTCATCCAATCAATGGCATAGTATTAATAAGTCAACAAAGACCACCACAGTACTAGGTGAAGCAAAAGGGAAAGAATTGTATCCTCAAATATTGTATTTCAACAAAATGTCCATAGAAACACATACAAAATAATTTCATTTAAGAAAATTATATGAAAAACAGTGTAATTGGTCCCCAGTTTAACAACCACTGCAACAACAAATATAACAAACGTATAGCAAAAAGCTGATGTTTTCGTAACCAACAACCATTTCGAATCTATGTGGCAACATTAGCAGTTCCATTGTTTGTCAGTTACTCATTCGTGTCGGTGACATTTTGACCCTTATTTAGTATACAAGGGTCCCATTAGGACAAAAGGATTTTGGGGACTTCTATAATAATGAATAGTACAGAATTATGTTATGTTAATTTACTCTTGTATAGCGCATATACACCGACAGGTCTCTTAGCGCTCTGGAAGGACCAGGTCTTCAGGTACTCGAGGTACTGTAAGCCATGTCTAAAACGTCTCTGAAAAGGAAGGTTTTCAGTTGTTTCCGGAAAGGGAGAAGTCTGGGTTCTTTCTGGAGATCGACGGGCAACTGATTCCAAAGTTGTGGCAGAAGGACCGAAAAAGCTCTCCCTCCTTTGGCTGTGGTGTTAAAGCGTGGGCAGGTCAGCCGGCCGGCTTCCGCTGAGCGCAGTGCACGCCCTGGCACATATTTGAGTAAACATTCTGTTCGAGGCATATGAGCTGCAGATTATACACTGTGCATAGATCGCCATCTGGTGTTGGGCCCGGATGTTTGCAGTTTGTTTTTCCTCTTGGAAAGTCTTTGGGAGTCACGAGGTCGGTGACTCCTCCTCTGGTTAGTATTGCGCATGGGCTTCGGCTCCATCCACAGATTGTTTTTTTCCGCCATCGGGCTCGGATGTAAAACTTCGCGCTCCTGTCCTGAACTTCCCAGTTCACCGATCGACGCACAAATCCTCGCTCATCGAGCTTCTTCAACGACATAAATCATCTTATTCATCTTCTCTTCGGCACTTCTTCGATTCCGGTGGTCGACGGCGGCCTTCGCACCTGCTCCGGTCTCGGCTGATGGAAAGAACTCCCTTCAAGAAGTGCCCTCGATGTGGGTCCAAGTTTCCCAACACCGATCTCCATGAGGTGTGCAACCTCTGCCTCTCCCCAGAACACGAGGCCCGCGACTGTCCCGCCTGCAAGTCTTTTCGCTCAAAAAAGACCATTCGAGATCGACGGGCTAGACGCAACATGGCGCACTCCTCGACCTCCGCTCCAGTCGACATCTTCGGGGACGACGTCGAAGCTCCGGGACGGCAGGACATCGAACAGGAGGACGACGACCTAGTCAGCGCTTCCGAGGCCGACGACTCATATGTGGAGGACATCACCCCAGCGCAGCGGGTCGTGAGTACAATTCCCCCTCCCCCGCCCACGCCGATTCCGAAAAAGGCTTCGGTCACACCTTCGCCTCCAGGCCTAGGCAAGACCAAGGACTCTGCTTCTCACACCCCACCTTCGGGCCCGGTAAAGAAGCCTTCTAAGCCTTCCGGCAGCTCGGGCTCGAGCCAGCCGGCCACCGGTGCCGACAAACACCCTTCGGCACCGAAGAAAAAAATCGGCCTCTACCTCCACACCGACCTCGACACCGAAGTCTTCGGTGCCGAAACCTGCTCCGGTGCCGACCAAACATCACAAGACCCTCGGCACCGACACTCCCGCGCCGAGACCCCTTTCGACACCGGCCAAAAAATCGGAGGTTCCCAGGAAGCATGGCTTCGACACACCTAAGAAGCCTTCGGCCCCGAAACAGTCGGCGCCGACCGATCAACCAGTGTCACAGGAGCTCTTCACACCGGATCCTTTGCAGAAAACCCTCACCAAGGATCCAAAGACCGGACACTTGACATTGTCTTCAAAAAAGAGACACTTGGACAGGCCGGCTCCACCCCCAAAGAGAAAGGACATTGCTACCTCTCCTTTCAGGGTGCCTTCCCCACCTCCTTTACCTCCTCCACCCTCTCCACCTCCACCCCCTCCACCTCATCGTTCCCCCACCTTGTCCCCTGTCCCGGACGATTTGGGGGACCCTTACTTTGATCCAGCAGATGTGCCACAAGATCCCACCCCTACTGGATCCCCAGACCTATGGGATGATTATAACAATCCGGACATCCCAGATGTCCCACAGGATGACCTTTATCCATCCAAGCCATCCCCTCCTGAGGATTCCTTGGGTTTTCACCACTTGTTACAAAGGGCGGCACACTACCACGGGGTGTAGTTACATACCGACCCAGTGGAGGAGGACTTCCTCCTAGACACCTTCGATGATACACATAGGTCCACTGCCATTCTACCTATGTTAAAGGGCGTAATTAAACATGCCCCTGAGGTTTTTAAAGACCCAGTCAGGGCCAGGGTCCTAAACCCTCGGATAGAAAAGAAGTACAAAGCCGCCCCTACAGACCCTTCTTACATTAAGGGCCCTGCACCATTAGATTCCCTAGTGGTATCCACAGCCAGGAAGCGCTCAAATTCTCAGGCGTCAGGCGAAGCGCCCCCACCTGACAAAGAGTCCAAGCTCCTAGATGCGTCAGGGAAGCGCACTGCGTCACAAGCGGCCAATATATGGCGTATTGCCAATACGCAAGCACTGTTGGCCCGATATGACAGGGCGCACTATGAAGAGCTAGAGACCATCATGCACCATCTCCCTGAAAAGTACAAGACTAGGGCTAATGAACTTATTCAAGAGGGAAAAACAATAACCAATACCTCGATACGATGTTCCCTAAATGCGGCAGATACAGCCTCCAGGGCCATAAACACCAGTGTCCTCCTCCGTCGCCATGCCTGGCACAGGGTTTAAACCAGAGGTTCAAGCCTCTATACTAAATCACCCATTCGACCAAGATCATCTCTTTGGTCCTAAAGTAGATGAAGCCCTGGAAAAAATGAAAAAAGATACAGACACGGCGAAATCTATGGGAGCCCTACAAACACAGACTCCCAGGCGGTCCTTTCGCCGTTCTTCCTTTCGGGGCACGGGCAGAGGCTACTCATTGGATGGTGCATCCACGTCCTATAAATCCCCCCCTCAGTCTACCTTCACAAAAGGTTATCAAAGAGGCGGATACAGAGGCAATAATAATAAGGGCAGAGGCAAAACCAATACCGCCCGCTCTGCCACACCTCCCGCCCAATGACTTTCCCCCGCTCCCTCCAGACCATTCCACTCCGGTCGGAGGCAGACTACGACATTTCCTTCACGTCTGGGAGGCCATCACCTCAGACAGATGGGTGACACAAATTATTCAGTCAGGGTATTGCCTAGAATTAACATCTACACCCCCCTACATTCCACCCAGGCACCGCCCTATGTCGCAAGAACATACTGCGCTACTGACACAAGAGGTGATTTCCCTCCTCCAAAAAGGAGCAATAGAGCAGGTCCCCATAATTCAACGAAATTTAGGGGTCTACTCCCTGTACTTTCTAGTTCCAAAGACAGACGAGACCCTAAGACCTATCTTAGATCTCAGACCTCTAAACACTTACATTCATTCGGACCATTTTCACATGGTAACCCTCCAACAGGTTCTTCCACTTCTCTCCCAGAACGACTTTCTCACCACTCTGGACTTGAAAGACACGTACTTTCACATCCCAGTACACCAATCTCACAGAAAGTACCTCAGGTTTGTGGTAGACTGACAACACTACCAGTTCAAGGTGCTCCCGTTCGGGGTAACAACAGCACCAAGGGTGTTCACCAAGTGCCTGGCAGTAGTGGCTGCACATCTCAGAAGACAGCACATTCACGTCTTCCCCTATCTGGACGATTGGCTCATAAAAGCTACGTCCTACCAACAGTGTGTGCACCATACCGCTGCTACAGTCCAACTACTTCACCAGCTAGGCTTCACAGTGAACCATCAAAAATCCCACCTGGTACCATCACACACAAAACAATATCTCGGTGCCACCATAGACACCTCAAAGGCCATAGCCTATCCCAATCCTGCCAGGATTGCAAAAATACAGGCGCTGTGTCAACAATTCCTATCCCAACACTCTCTCCCAGCAAGAGTGTTTATGCAACTCATAGGGATGATGGCCTCTTGCATCTTTATAGTGCCACATGCAAGACTCCAAATGCGCCCACTCCAAGAGTGTTTGGCGCGCCAGTGGAACCAGGCCCAGGGGCAACTGACAGATCTGGTGTTGGTAGACGGTCGCACCCATCGCTCTCTGCAGTGGTGGAACACCACAAACCTTTCCAGAGGTCGACCGTTCCTGGACCCGGTCCCACAAATAGTTCTAACAGCAGATGCATCGCTCTCCGGCTGGGGAGCTCATCTGTTACATCTCACAGCACAGGGCACATGGACGCCGCAACAGAAGTTACTCCACATAAACCATCTGGAGTTACTGGCGATCTTCCTCGCCCTAAAATCCTTCCAGGCGCAGATTTCAGGCAAGGCAGTCCTCATTCGCACAGACAACATGACTGCCATGTACTGCATTCAAAAGCAGGGGGGCACACACTCTCCACAGCTCTCTCAATTAGCACAGAGCATATGGAGATGGGCAATTCCACAAAAGATTTTTCTCCTAGCCCAACACGTCCCAGGAGTACAAAACACTGTGGCAGAGCTGCTGAGCAGACAGACACAGCAGATCCACGAGTGGGAACTTCACCCACAGGTTCTTCACCCGTTCTTTCAGAAGTGGGGGCATCCACACATAGACCTATTCGCCACCCACAAAAACAAAAAATGCCCAAGCTTCGCAGCCAGATATCCACACCCATTGTCCAAAGGCAATGCAATATGGATGAACTGGTCAAACAAATTTGCATACGCTTTTCCACCTCTCCCACTAATTCCATTAGTGGTCCGGAAGCTACAGCAGCATTCCCTAACTCTAATCCTAGTAGCTCCAACATGGCCCAGACAACCGTGGTACACCATGCTGCTGGAACTCTCAGTAGTACCACACCAAAAGCTACGCCTCTCTCCATACCTCCTAACCCAGAACCATGGAGAGATCAGGCACCCGGCTCAGCTCAACCTTGCGATCTGGCTCCTGAGGTCCTAGAATTTGGCTACCTTAACCTTCCCCCTGATTGCATGAACATTATCAGGGAAGCTAGACGCCCTACTACTAGGGCGTGCTATCTAGCAAAGTGGAAAAGATTTGTTATTTACTGCCACAATAACACGATCAATCCCTTAAATGTATCCATACAACACATTATATGTTATTTACTCCATTTACAAAGGTGTAACCTAGCATATACCTCCATTCGGTTACACCTTGCTGCAATTGCTGCCTATTTACAAAACAGGCAGCACCTCTCACTTTTCAAAGTACCTGCCATCAAAGCCTTTATGGAAGGCCTCAAAAGAGTAATTCCACCCAGAGTGCCACCCTCACCTGTTTGGAACTTGAATATAGTCCTCACACGGTTAATGGGACCCTGTGAGAAGTTGGCCTGGTATATGATGTTCACTAGTTAAAGTGACCACCTTGTACCATGCCAAGCAACCCTTATGGTGTGGTTGTAAGTCAACCTTTTCGGACTAGCTGCCCTAGTGGTAGCGTAGGCTAAGCAGTCTTTGAGGCTAAACTCGTGAAACGTGTTAAGCAGGCTGTTTTACCAAATGTAACCCCCTTTTATACCAATGAAAGGACACCACACAGATATATATTCAAAATATATATGTATTTATTTCTCAAAGTAACCCCTAGTCTCTTTATGAGCACAGGAGCACAAATCGTCAAACAAGACTACAGTAGAATACACAGAAGTTGCACTTTATATGGATAGGCCCTGGTGGCCGCTCAAACCATATACTAAAATAGTGGTATAAGTACCATGAACAGAAAAGGGAAAAGGCCTAGGGCCTCTAGAATCGCTGGGCCTACAAGGAGCTAACTTCAGTTAGTGACCAGGAGGTCCACGGGTTGCGTGTGCAGAGCAAATAGTCACACGCGAGCTCCCATAGGTTTTCAATGGATGCGTAAAAAGTACAAAGTTACTGCAAAAAGGATCTTCCGGATGGACTATGAACTCAAGATTCGAAACACAGACACTAGAGATGATACTCTGCACTTGGGCACCGGAGTGCCAGCTTTACCTCACCCACAGGAAACGGGTGCATAGGCGTCGAAGTGCGTCGGGTTTCTTCTATCTGTTCAATGGAGCCTGTGGACAAAGATGCTGCAGGCGGTCGCCCCGGAAGAGATGCAGTGGATCCAAGAGTGGATCGGAGATGTTGAAGACCTGTAAGCAGAGGGGACAGTGTTCACAGTCACTAGCCAGTGACCAGCGTGGCACCAGGTGGGTACCAGGCGATGTCGGGTGCAAACAGGAAGGAAGGTGTAGCTTGTCTCTGCAGCCACGTGGTCCCTGAAGGTCGACGACGTCCAGGAGTCGGTTCACGAGCTGTCCCACGCAGGCTCTCGCTGTCGGCGGTGTCGGCGACTTGATCGAAGCAAACAAGCCTTGGCAAAAGCAATTGTTGTGGGAGATGAAATAAGCTGATGGTTCTGACCAGCAAGGTCAGAGGGATTGCTCCTTTGGAGGGGAGTGAGGGCCAGTCTGGAGCAACCAGACCAGTGGTGTATTTCTTGAAGTTCGTCGCCAAGATGGCCACTAGCCAGCGGGCCAGCAACCGGTTAGGCGCGTCGAGTGGCAAAATGCAGAAGGGCCCCACGCAGATCGTGGAGATGCTGGAGGGCTCACCTTTGGTGCAGATGCTGCTCGAGGGTTGGGCTTCTCAGATCCCAAAGCACAACTTGGAGGGAGCCTCGGTTGTTGCGCTTGCAGCTTGTCGTGGTCTTTTCAAGATGGCTGGCTCCACGTGTCTCGGTGCCTCCACGGGTCTCCTCTTCTCAGGGACTGTGGATCGGGCGGTGAGAGGTCTGGAGGTCCAGGTCTTGTCAGTCTCTGGGCTCGGGCTCCGGCGGGAGGCGGCGGCAAAGCAGACGTTGATTCGCTGGATGGTGCTTGCGTTAGCAAGGTGGTCACTCCCTGACCACAGGGGAGATTGGCTTCAGTCCTCTGTGCGGCAGAGCGTCGAAGTTCCCGTCTTCTTCTTAGTTTCAAGTTGATTCCAGGATGTCTGAAGTCTTAGGACACAGCTCCTACCTTTAAGCGGATTCTAGGGGCCGGACTACCTGCTAGGTCCCTCCCTAAGGGTGGGACCAGGAAGGGGGGTGGTTACACCCCCAATCCTTTGTCCAGCTCGCCCCAGGCCCGGGACTGGTGTGCCCCAGGACCAGATTGAACTGGCATATGCACCGAGGCTCCTTGTGAGCCTCAGGCATGTCTGGTTTCTTTCAAGCCCTACCTGACCAATACACAAAATCCTGTCTGGGGTGGTGCACGCACCTCCCCTGGCAGGAAACCTTTTGTCCACACCTCCCAAGCTGGAAGGACTCCCAGCAGCAGGAGGGCAGACTTGTGTCTGTGGTGGCAGCATCCATTTTGTGGAGCTGAGGCTATGTCTGATTTTACCCGGGTTTCAGGTACTGTACATGTCGTGTCCCTCTAGAAGGGTGGAATGCTAACCCCGTCGCCAGAATTGGCGAGGGGTTAGTATTCCAATTCGTATGACACCTTACTCAACATGTTTTGATAAAGCCAAACCAAAGTTAGCATTTAACCGCGAGGTTCATAATGCACTTAAGAGTATATGGTATGACGATACCTGGAAAGAGTAGAAGGAAGTTGTTCCGACCACTGCAGACAGGCTCAGCTCATGCCAGAGCACCATCTCACATGGAACCAAGCACTCTGCCTTCAGGATTGTTAAGGCCTGCCATAGGAGTGACTTATAGGTTAACATGTGTCCCATTTAAGGTTAGGTATAGGTATACTACACCTAAGTAAGAGGTGGTTACACCAACTTACCCCAGCTGAGTGATCAGCCAGTTGTGTCAAATTTGATAGGCCAAGCCTGGGGTGGCATAATACATGCTTCAGCCCCTGGCAGGCCTTAGATACACCAATGCCCTGGGTACCTAGTGTACACTGGTACAGGGGCTCACAGGGTGATCCACTTCCAATTGGTTATGCACCTAGGGTGCATAGTGTGAATTTAGTAGAGAGAACAGCAGGCTGGGGGTCTGATTGGCAGGCCCACAGCCTCAATATGTCAAAAACCAGTGAAGCAAAAAGCAAAAATTTGGGGTGACCATAGGATAGCAGACCCTACTCTCCTACAGACCCCCTTTCGAACCATTACATAAGTGCGAGCTGCAATTCCTCACATGGAAAACAGCTTTTCTAGTGGCCATCACTTCCCTCAGAAGGGTTAGTGAAATACAAGCACTCACTATACAGGAACCTTTTCTTCAGATGCATCACAACAAGGTTGTACTCCGCACCAATCTCAAATTTCTACCCAAAGTCATTTCTCCATTCCATCTAAACCAGTCGGTATAATTACCAGTGTTTTTCTCGCAACCCCAAACAGTTGCAGAAAGAGCCTTACACACATTGGATGTCAAAAGGGCTTTACTTTACTACATCCAGAGAACACAACCTTTCAGGAAAACCAAACAGCTATTTGTTTCCTTCTCCCCACCACACAAAGGCAACCCTATTTCCAAAGCTAGGTGGATTGTAAAATGCATACAGATTTGCTACCACAAAGCAAAACTAACGCTATCTGTTCCCCCTAAAGCCCACTCTACAAGGAAGATAGGGGCTTCTATGGCTTTCCTAGGGAACATACCACTAGATGACATCTGCAAAGCAGCCACATGGTCAACACCACACACCTTCACAAAACATTACTGTGTAGATGTGCAAACTAAGCAACAAGCTAGTGTGGGCCAGGCTGTACTAAAAACACTGTTTCAGACAACTGCAACGGATGCCGGTGGTCGCCGCTAGGGTTGGGTACTGCTATATAATCTATGCACAGTGTATAATCTGCAGCTCATATGACTCAAACGGAATATGCTACTTACCAGTATGCATCTGTTCTTGGCATGTAGAGCTGCAGATCTATACACGCCCACCCGCCTCACCGGCTACCTGTATCTGTTCCAGTCTTATCTTATTTAGATACAATACACATGGGTTTCTTTACTGTTACTACTACGCTCCATCTTTCCCTGCTGGCGAAAAACAATCTGAGGATGGAGCCGAAGCCCATGCGCAATACTAACCAGAGGAGGAGTCACCGACCTCGTGACTCCCAAAGACTTTCCAAGAGAAAAAACAAACTGCAAACATCCGGGCCCAACACCAGATGGCGATCTATGCACAGTGTATAGATCTGCAGCTCTACATGCCAAGAACAGATGCATACTGGTAAGTAGCATATTCCTTTATGTACCCTGGGGCGTGTCCGTAAAGAGCTTTGTGAGTAATGCACAACCCCTTAAACTTCGCTCTTTGCTTAATGGGCAGCCAGTGCAATTCACTCAGCAGGGGTGTTGCATGAGTTCTTCTGGGCAGCCTGAAGATGAGCCTGGCTGTGTCATTCAACACTATCTGCAGTTTGTTAGTGAGTTTCTGGGGTAGCCCAACATAAAGCGCATTACCATAGTCAAGTCTTGAGACAATAGTTGCTGCTACTATCGTTTTCATTGTCGAGACCGAAAGAAGAGGGACCAGTTTCCTCAGCTGTCTAAGAAGACCTATACCAGTTCCGACCACCGAATTAACTTGATTGGTCATAGAAAGCTCCGAGTCGATCTTGATGCCCAGACTTTTCACCACTGGTGCTGGGGTAGGGGTGGCCCCTAGCTCCTGGGGCCAGAACTGATCGCTCCAGGGGTTGTGTTTAGTTGAAATGGCTAAGACTTCCGTCTTGTCTGATTTTTAAGGAGTTAGCAGTCATCCAGTTGACTGTAAACCTGAGTATGCTCCGGACTGACTGTTGGGCGTGGGCAGAGTTATCGATCCTTAGGATGAGTTGGGTGTCATCCGCGTAGTTGAATACTCAGCAGTCCATTTTGGCTAGCGCAGCCATTAGAGGCTGTAGGTATATATTGAAGAGGAGTGGGGGGGGGGGGGGACAGTGCGGAGCCTTGAGGGACCTCGCATGAGATGTTACCCTTTTCAGATACCTGCTTGCCCAGTTGGATCCTCTGTGTTCTTCCTGATAGAAAGTATTCTAGCCATTTGTGGACCTGCCCTTGAATGTCCAAGTCCGCCAGCCGGGTGAGTAGTTTTAGGTGGCAGAACGTATTCAACGCCGCTGACAGGTCTAATAAGATCAGGGCGCTCGATTCTTTGTTGTCGGCCTTAAGCCTGAGTTTGTCCATAACTGATAGCATAACCAGCTCTGTTCTATGATGGGCTCTGACGCCTGCCTGGTGGGCATGGAGAAGCTCGTGTTTCTCCAGGAATGCTGAAATGGTCCTCAAGACGTGTTTCTCCATGACCTTCGCCAGGAGGGGAAGCTGGGAGATAGGACCGTATTAAAAAATTACAGGCCTATCTGCCCCTGGTTTTTTCAAAAGAGGAGTAACTCTGGCCTCCTTCAAATTTGCGGGGACCAGGCCAGTTGCCAAGGAATTATTCAGGAAGGTGAGAATCTGGCTTTCCAAGGCAGGCAGTGCCATTCTGAAGATTCGTGGCGGGCATGGGTCGACAGGGAAGCCTGACTTGGTGCCATTGGCCAAGAGTGTAAGAGCCCTTGAGTCTTGTTGAGGAAAGCTAGTGAGAATATTACCGGTGGGGGGCAGGGGAGTGCACAGTTCCAGGGAGCTTGTGGGTAATATGCGTGTTTTCAATCTCTAAAAGAATGTCTGCTACTTTCTGGAGGAAAAAAGCCTGTAGGACATTAGTCAGTGGGTGCTACTGCAAGGTTAGCATCTGACTTTTTGCTGAGGTCTTTCAAGATCTTAAATTCTCCTTTTGTATATTAGGCGCGTCAGTGATTCGCGCTGCATAGTACTCAGCATTCCTAGATATGATGGCCTTTTATGAAGTGTGAGTAGAGATTTATAAGTTGTTAGTTCGGCGGGGTCCTAAGCTTTCCGCCACCGTCTTTCGGCTTGACGAAGGCTTTGTTTCCTTTCCCTCAGTTGTTCGTTAAACCAGGGGGCCCCCTTGCCTTTATGTCTAATTCTTTCGTTATGTTCTGGAGCTACCTGATCAATAGCAGCTTGTAGGGTGTTAGTGAGAGTTACGCTTTCTATATCAATATTGCCTTCCTCAAAATTGGGTGAGGGTAGCCTCTGTAGTGTATCCACTAAGTTCTCTGCCTGAATTTTATTCCAGCACAACACCTTCCTCCATTTAAGAGGAAATTATGGAAGTGGGCTATCTATAGGCACCCAGCACGAGATCAACGAATGGTCCGACCAGGCGCAGGGCCGAATATCCATAAGCCTATCCCGCGGGTCAGAGGACCAGACCAGGTCCAAAGTGTGCCCTTTGATGTGGGTTGGGCGATCCACCAGTTGATGGAGCCCCATGGAGGACATTGCCATTTCAAGCTGTTTGGCATTCGCCTCTCAAGGGTTTTTTTCCCCCAGTGGTGGTTGAAGTCTCCAACCACCACAAGTCGTTGGTATCGTGTACTAAGATCAGACACGGTCTCAGCGAAGTAGTTGTTAAACCCAGGGGTTGCCGCTGGGGGGCGGTAGACTACCTAGAGGATATTCATGCCTGCCAAGATGCTGAAGTTGACCAAACTGTGTTAAAAAACACTATTCCTCACATTAGCATCATCTAATCACAGGGTACTGCCTATTGGAGAAAATTGCTTTACAGTCCGTGTATAATATGTGTATCTAAAGCAACACTTGTTACACTCAGAAGATTTTACCCTGTAACCATTTGTAGCTTGTTGGTGTACAGAGTCCCATGCTCGTATGTCTCCCCGGATGTGAGCAGTGATCTCACATTTGCTCACAATACACAATCTTAGCGCTTTTACTTCGTGGCATTCCACTTACATCACTAAGCTGCTGTAACAAAAACATTAAAGGGAAAGCATAGCTTAACGAGCAGAGAATGGTGGCATTCTATCATCTGCTGCCTCTTTTCAAGTCCACTCTTCCGCTGACTGTAAGAATTGTAATAAAACTTTTGGGTATGATGGCATCCTACATACCAATTGTGCCACACACCAGATTACATATGAACGCACTCCAATAGTCGTTCACAAGGCAATGGTCACAAGCGAAGGGCCAGTAGGCAGATCCAATGTCGATAAAGGCCCGTACTCCCTGCAGTGAAGGAGCGGCAATAGCCTGTTGCTTGGTAGACCTCTCATGGACCCTGTTGGAAATGGCACTCTGGTTGGCTGAAGGGATCCCCCCAGCCTGGCAGAGCCACCGCTCCCGTCAAGGGTGGGTGATTACATGTGCTATATAACCTGGGCTCACCCTTGGGTAGCTGGCACTGAGCAGTCAGGCTTTCCTCAAGGGCAATGTGTAAAGCGGAGACACAGCAGTCACTTGCAGTAAATAAACTGAGCGTCACAAAAGAGACTTCACACAGGATGTATGTAAATAAAGTTTACGCTCAACACATTCAATCATAAAATGAGCTTAATATACTTTTGGCATGAAACACATTTGGAAATATTAGTAGCGGTACTTGGCCCACCATTTCATTGCAAGACCGGAGGTTACCATTATGCAATATTCCTTTAATGCTAATTCCACGCAGCACTTGGAGGTAATAAATCCTAAAAGAAATAGTTCTGGAACAGAATCCTCTTGATGTGTAATAGGCATGCACATAGAGTAGACTGCCTCTCTTGAATGCGGCTCCACGCAGATAAGTATACCTTATGCTCTCAATAGTCTCAATGTTACCTTGTATTTCGTATATAGCTTATTCTTACCCTGGTTTACAATTTACTGAAACCATCTCTTTTTCACATTTATGTTTTGATTTGATTCTAAACTTTATCTCCCTGACTCGTTAACTGATTTCGGCCCCTTGTATTGGTGTGCACTTGGTAGGGGCCTAGAAAATGTGATAGTTTCTTTCAAAACCCAAGGTGCTCGAGCTGAGCATCCGGCTCTCGCGCTCTAACCCCGGTGCTCTCTCTCTACTACGGATACGGCGAGGGGATCAGCCAGGGGAAGTGTATCCGCCCCATTAGGCCTTCTTTGCGATCCTTCCTGCACCCTTCAGGATGCGTCAGGATGAATCTTAAAGGAATGACCTCGGCAACGACCTCGGGAGGCGTATGATGCTGTCCATGCTGAAAGACTGTTCAAAAGCAGCTGATTGCTCAAGACATACTGTGAATGTCGGGGAACTCTTGACAGTTACGACGGCCCAGCCGATTGGCTGCCAGGGTGGTACTACGGTTGTTACTATTGGAACAGGGAATAGAAAAACTCTTTAATCAATTTGGCTTGAAAAAAAGAAAAGACATGCATTTGCAATGCAATCGGTCTCGCCTTTGGGACCTTGTATGTATTTAGCTATGCAGCACATTAGCCTGGGTGCTGAAAGATTAACTGTTCTTTAGCATGGAGGGAAAGTAAGCACCAAACTGCGTGACACGCCAGGTATAGGAACACAAGGAGAGATCAATTGCCTTTCAGTGGGAAATGGTATAGTCCAAAGCTCCGTTTTTAATATAAAAGCAGGGCCTTCGGTGGTTATATCGCTGAAAATACAAGATTTGAAAAAAATATTATTGTCTATGGGTGCTTGTGGAAGAAAATTTCTATGGACTGGATTCCAGAGAATGCTAAAGCGATTCTGGTATTTTACTGACCTCTGCTGGTCGTTTTCCATCAAGACCGTTAAATAGAGGCGGGGCGTGGCTAGCCAGCCATCATGGCGGACGCAGGTCCGTGAAGCTCATATCGCTAATCCCCCCCCCACTCCTGGTCATTTCCACCATCCACGCACCTGTTAATTGACGACCGGTGGCGGAGGTGCTCCCGCGCCCAGCGAGCTGTGTTCCGTACCCTCTGGGCCGCCGATGCTGAGGCGGGGACGGTGACAGCCGCGTTTCCCTGTTTGCTGCCGGTCTGCACGCGGTGCCCCTGCATCTTAATATGGCCGCCTACATGCAGTAGTTAGCGGCGGCGGAGCGTTTTGATCCCCGGCGGAGCGGAGCCAAGTGGGCTGTGCGGCAGGGGCAGCGTGATCGGCGGTTGGCATCGGACCGCCCCCCCCCCCCGTGGGGACGGAGTGTTTTCCTGTGCGAACGGTACCTGCAGAGGGCAGCAGGAGAACCACTCGCACTGCCCTGGGTGAACCCGGGTAGTAGAGGCGCTGCATCCGGCGGGGCCCGCTCTGCTCACGCGGCCCCCTTGGTGAAGATACAGATCAGAGGTCAGGGGCCTGCCGACGGTGGTGGCTTGCTGGGGCTCTGCCTGCCTGGCCTTCGCTGCGTGGCACAGGTGCTGGAGGATACTGAAGTACTGCCCATGAGTTGACTCCCGGAGCTCGGCAGGTGCTGGGGGAGTCGCTTGTGCGCTACCAAGCACATGGTGCACGTGCAGCCGTGTGGTGACACGGCTGTGGTGGTTGGGCGCAAGCACCGGCGATCCTGGTGAGGCCTGTGCAGAGGTAGGACACCCCGTGCCAGACTGTAACATCACCGGTGGCGTATCTAGGTGGGTGCAGGGCGGAGCCAGGTCCCCGGAGCGTTCACTGGGGGCCTTCACTGGGGCCACCATGTTGTGATCTGGCACCTGTCATCCATGGGGGCCACACACGCACCGATTGGAGCCTGGACAAAGGACAGGGCTGGCAGCGCTGGGAGCACATCATCCACAGGAGGACGCTGATCGACATTTGCTGCTGGCGCAGTGGCGCCCTTCGCGAAACCCCCTCGTAGTGGATGGTGGGTGTTCTAGAGGAATACAGTTGTAGGCAAACCCCACAGTTTGCATGCCTGAGGCTCTGATACTAGAGAGGCAACCACCCGTGCAAGCAGTCACCCCGGGGACCTACAAACCAACTAAACTGATATATAGCTGGCGGCCCCGCATTCCGGCTCAATAACTGTCGGGATCTGCCGCCACCCCATTGCTGGCCAACTTGGGTAGGAGTCCACCCACGGCCTCCACGGGTCAGCATCCGAGTCCTGGTTATAGTTCACGGGGTGCAGCAGACGTTTTGCCTCACTGAACCATATCCGCGTGCAGTTGCTGCGGGGGCGGCCTATCCCGTCAGTAACCCCCTTGTTGGCATTTAGCCTCGACTGGTGAACACCTGCGAATGCCACCAGCGCAGCAGCTAGTGATGGGCCGAATGAGAACCAAGATGCAGCAGGGGCCCTTGCGCGGGAACGCTCTGGATCCCCAGAATCTGAGCACTGGAGGGGCGCTGGACTCCACGGCCTTAGCAGCCAAAATGGACTCTGTCCTTGCAGCAGTGGAAAGGATAGGTTACGCGCTGGAGCACACCAGAACCTCCCTGGAAACCAGGATAGACAAGGTCACCTCGGATTTCACCCTTCTACATGCCGACCATCGTAAGCTGGCCGAAAAAGTCACTGCGCAAGGCCACACGATTCAGGAGCTCCAGCCTACCACTCGAAGCCATGCTGCTGCGCTGCAAGACCTAATGGACTGGAGGACAGAGCGGACGTTGCGGAGGGCCGCTCCCGCCGCAGTAACGTTCGCGTGGTGGGCCTGTCGGAGGGCGAAGAGGGTAGACGCCCAGAGCTATTTACGGAACGTTGGCAGCGTGATCTCCTCCCTCAGGGGACATTGTCACAGCAGTTTGTGGTCAAGAGAGCCCACCGCATCCCGGCACAAAAACCTCAGCCGGGAACCAGACCACGTCCGTTCATCTTCAAGTTGCTCAACTATAGAGACCGTGATGTGGTCCTCCATGAAACCCGCAAGATGGACGACCTTAAGGTGGGCGGCAACCCAGTTATGTTATTCCCTGACTACACAGCTCGAGTACAGTAGCGTAGGAGCAACTACACAGTGGTCCAACGTCCGCTCCGCACCCTGGAGCTGCCTTACTCATTGCTGTTTCCAGCCCGCCTGCGTGTTGTAACTAAGGAAAGGACCCACTTCTTTGACTCCCCAGAAGAGGCGTTGGACTGGCTCGAAGAGTCGGGACGGAGGTCGGGCGTGAGGCCGCCGAACTCAGAGACGGACACCTCGGCAGGCAGGAGAACTAAACGTCGCCGGCGGCGCGGGACTATGAAGACCGCCCAACCTGGGACAAACGCCCGAGCCCGGAAAACATGCACAGGGAGAGAATGGAAGCCCTAGAAGCGGTCACCACCCTCGGCTGCCCACACGTCCAGGACCGTCTGGACTCCCATGTGCACACCCCTGTGGTACCCAGCGGCTCCTCCTCGCCCTCCACCATCGTTTCAGAAGATCTTGGTTTGCCAGTGGTGACTCCGCAAAGTGCCGATTGATATTATCTGAACTGAAGTTATTGTGTTAGTCATCCGCAAGTACCGGTCACGCAGGTAGATCATTGTTTGTTCACTTTGCGTATCAGATATGGTGGGGTGTAGAGATGGGTCTTCTGCACTGTTGGCGCTGCCTGGTCTACGTGGCGGAGACACAGCGGTGGCGCGTCAGACACCGGTCAGGCCTCATACACCACCCTGTGGGGGATGGGGGGAGGGGGGGGTGGGGGTTAATCGCGCGGGGAGACGCATTTACCTGGCCTGTCGGCCTGACTTAGTCTGTTGGTCCCAAGTGGCGTCACCGGTGCTCCCACGGATGATACTCAACACGTTCAGGAGCAAGGGGGATAGCTACAGTGCGACACCGCTAGCATATGCGCACCCCTATAGGCACACTACTGACCTAGTTCACGACACATCATAGTTACAGAGGTTTGGACGGACACCGCGCAATGTCTGCCCCAGATGTTATACTGTTCTTTGTTCATCAGTTACGTTTTCTGTTGCGGCACACCGACATGATACTGTCTATCCTTGTTCCCCGCGTCGTCTGGGCCTGCCCTGGCTTCGGCGCCCTTATTGCATTACCTCACCGAGATGGCGCGCACTGACATAATCACTTGGAACATACGTGGCATGTACACACCCACACGTCGCTATGCCATTTTCGTATTTCTTCAAAGACACTGCTGCTATTGCGCTCCTACAGGAAACACATATGACGCAGCCGGATTAGACAAGTTGCGCAAACGTTGGAGAGGTCAACTTTATGGCACCACATACTCAGCGCACGCACGGGGCACGCTAATCTGGGTGCGGGCGGGTACCCCGTTCATTTGTACTGACACAGTGATAGACCCTGCAGGCAGGTACACTCTGGCTCGCGGTACGCTTAACGGTCAACAAATATTGTTGGGCTCCATTTACTCCCCGCACACTGACCAACCCTCATACTTGGCGCAGTTGTCTACTTTGTTGGCTCCCTATGTTGGGCTCCCCTGGCTGGGCTCCCGCTGGCTGTTGGGCGGGGATTTCAACTCGGTACTGGACATACACCTAGATAGGTCCTTTCCACCCCCTCCGAACCACAACAGCCGTTTCGAACGCGCAGGCCCTCACAGACTGAATATGGCACTGGGCGTTACAGGATGTGTGGCGTCGCTTACACCCCGATGACCGTATCTATTCTTATTACACCGCAGTCCACGACCTCCACGTACGCTTAGACAGGATAGTGAGCTCACAAACACTAACCCCGTTGATTGAGGACGCAGAATATGTGGGGCGGACACATTCTGACCACAATCCTCTGAGGTTGCGGCTGAACTGGGACCCCGGTCGCCCCCCTGTCCCCACCTGACGCCTCCAACCGGCCGCACTGGAGGATCCGGAGGTCCGTGCATTCCTGGGGATGGCTTTCCTGGAATACTTTGAACTGAATGATGGGACGGCGAGCAGCGCACTGGTGGAGTGGGATGCCCATAAAACGGCTATCAGAGGCCACTGCCTTGGTGCAACGTGGAATATCCGCAAACACCTAGCGTTGCCGCTTACTCGCCTCGAATCGCAATTGCTCAAGTACGAATGGGAAGGCGAGGGCGGAGGTCGTCACTCAGCCCTCCTGGCGCGCCTTCGGGCGCAACACGCGGACCTTATGGATCGCCTGCGTTGCCATAATTATTCAGCCCACATGGCCCGCACTCATGCCAAAGCTGACAGGGCTGGTCGCCTGTTTGTTTGGCTGCTCCAGCAGGAGAACACACATGCCCCCATTGGGGCCCTACGCACGCCTGAGGGGTCCATAGTATACACACAACGTGAGATCACAAGGTGATGTCTGACCATTACGCGCAACTGTCCCGATCTGCGGGGCACTGCTCTGGGCCCGAACTGGATAGATTCCTCGAGACCGTCTGTCTGCCCACGGTTCCCGAGGACCACCAGGAGTCGCTTGACTGTCCCCTCACTTTGGAGGAAATCGGGGAGGCGATCGGTTCCATGGCCTCTGGGAAGGGGCCGGGCCGGATGGCCTCCCCGCTGAATATTATAAGGCCTACCGGGAGTCCCTGGTGCCAAAATTGCACGCCCTTTACACTGCAGCTCTTGAGGAACACACCCTGCCCCCTTCAATGCGCGAGGCCTACCTGGTGTCCCTGCTCAAACCAAACAGGGACCCCGAGAATCTGGGATCATACCGATCCCTGGCTCTACTTAACACGGATTATAAAATATTCGCCAAGGTGTTGGCGGAACGCCTGGCGCCGGTGGTACCGGTGTTAGTACACAGCAACCAGAATGGCTTTGTACCTAAGCGCAGTACTTCATTGAACTTGCGGCGATTCTTCAGGGTGGCGTCGGACAGCTTGCGGGGGTGGCCCAGGGCGGGTTGTCTTATGCTGGACCTCGAAAAAGCCTTTGATTGTCTGGAATGGGGTTATCTTGCAGCAGTGCTGACACGCTATGGGCTGGGCAAGGGGTTCCTCCAGATGGTTGCGCTCCTGTACAGGAATCCCACAGTGAGGGTGAAAACTGGGCCCTATATTTCTGATGCAGTACCAGACAGGAGTTCCCGCTCTCGCCCCTCCTGTTCGCGCTGGCTATTGAGCCACTTGCTGAGACGCTGCGCACGACACTTGGAAACGGTATCCCGTTAGGGGACGCCACACATCAGGTGTCACTGTATGCGGATGACCTGTTGGTCTTCGTGAGAAATGTGAGTAACATCCCGGCCCAGCTGGAGCTCATACTGCTCAATTTCGCCGCTCTCTCGGGCCTTAGGGTGAACGCCACCAAGTCCTGCCTTTATGCGTTTGGTGGTGACATCCAGGACCCGGGCTATACCCTGGAAGGCACGCGTGTACAGTGGAAAGTGGACACATTCTGATATCTAGGAGTTCAGATATATCGCCACCCGGCGGACCTCCTTGAGGGCAACCTGGGCAGGGCAGTAACAGCAATTAAGTCCCAAATGCGATTCTGGAACACGCTCCCACTAACAGTCACTGGTAGGGTAGCTTTATCTAAGATGGTGATCCTTCCCCGCTTCCTGTACTATTTTGCCAACCTACCAGTGTACATCCCAGCGGCCTTTTTCATTACACTCGCTCAGTCGCTCCGGGATTTCCTCTGGGGTAATGCCAGTCACAGGGTAGCGTTGCCCAAGTTGTACTTGCCCACTGACCAAGGAGGCCTGGCTGCACCATGCTTTGAACATTATTATCTGGCGGCGCAGTTACAATGGATAGCCCGCTGGCTGGCAAACAGAGGCCGCGAGGACACCGCGTCCACAACACCTCCCCTCTCTCTGGCTGTCATTACCAAGCTTTTTCACCCTGCCACGAAAGCCCCACCGCTGATGCCACTCCTCATGGTGGTGGCCTACAAATGCTACCGCCGCAGTTTATACCTTACCAGATCTCTGGTCCCATAGGCTCCGGCCATACCACTGGAAGGCTTCCCCCAGCGAGCTGGGGGCGCTCACCTCTTCTGAACTTGCAGAGTGGCACGAAGCAGACATACAGACCCTGGGAGATCTATATCGCGACGGTAACCTCGTGACGTATGAAACCCTGGTTGACAAAGCTGGGCTACCACCTGGGCAATTCCTCAGACACCGCTCCCTGATTGCGACACTGACCGCTAGCTGGGGGGGGGGGGGGGGGACATGAGTGTGGAACCGAGCCAACACCTCACCATGCAGTATCTCCATATTATGGGGCGTGGTAGGAACTTAATTTGGTGGTTTGCAGCATCCCTACGCACACATGCAGCGATTAGCCTGGAACCTCCTCGCCGCAAATGGGAAGCAGACCTAGTGCGGCCACTAGCAGACAAGGAATGGGGCAGGTTACTACAGGGTCCAACGCGCATACTCAGAAATATGCGGTTCCGCCAAATACAGCTGTTTGTACTTCATAGGGCGTACCTTACACCCGAAACAATCAATAGGTGCTTCCGCCACACAGACACTGCCTGCCCTTGCTACGCGGATTTGGGAGCGGGGTTAGTATAAATATACTGTGGAGCTGCAGCCCTACTGGGAGGCAATTCACGTGGCGCTGCATACATGCACGGGCCGCACCATACCATTTGAATGGCCCGTTTACCTGCTGCATCTCTTTCGCAGAACACTGACTACGAAAGTCACCTCCCGCTTCCTCGACTTGGGGTTGGTGGTGGCTAAATGACTACTCACTAAACGTTGGAAGGCGCCAGACCCGCTGCACATACAGGCGTGGCGGTGTTCGCTTCAGGCGTGAGCCAAAGCGGAGGGAAAAGCTCTCCTGAGAGAGGAAACATTGGGACTCCGGAAGACGCCTATTGTGTCACAGTGGGAAGGCTAATTACAGGCCTTGACACGGATGGTGGGGGGGGGGCACTGCGGAGAGACATCCTGCACATGGAGGAGGCGCTCTCCTGGGGACTGCTAGCTAGGCCACCGGGGATCGGCTACTGCCACGTAGATGCGTGTGTACTATCTGACCATTAGGATGGCTAGTGCCGGGCTCCCTGTGTGGTGGTGCCTGCCCGTGGGGTGGGCGGGATAAACAATGCGGGACGCACATTTTAATGTCTGACTATGCTGCTGTTCTGGATTATTGGGGGTTTCTTGAGTTTTGCTCCGCTTTCTGTATTTTTTGTTTTTCAATGTTCTCTCATTACATCTGTACAGGCATGTATCCTGAAAACTTTGCATGAACTCTGTACACCATATCACTGGACCTGTAGTTCCAAAGCACGAAGCCGATTATTGTATCGGGACCCAAATGGCCCCTAAGCCAACAGTGACACTTCTGTGTGTTTATTTTTGCGGGGGGGGGGGGGGGGGGAGATCCTGATCCAAGGTCATGCTTGCCTGTTATCACCTAGTACTTTATGGTATGGCCATTGTTCTTTGATGTCTGTTGCCTATCTACAAGACGTGGCGTCTGCAAAACAATAAAACAGATTTAAAAGTCCCTAAGTGGAAGCAGACAAGTCCTTGGGCTGATCTCCAGAGCCCACAAAGTACACACACATATAAGTACATACTAAAGTATATACAAGAGGTCTCGAATGCTCGACCTAAAAAAAAGGAAGACAAAAGAACATATTTAATTTTACAATCTTTATTTAACCCCTAACTATTGCAAGCAGGGGAACATGAACTATTATTTAAAAAGCTCATTAGCCCTATAACAGTGTTCACATCGTGTCTGATGTGCCTACACTTAATCTAAATGGGGAAGAGATCAAGAACTGCGCTCTTGCATGTGCGAAACACTAAGCCAGGTTATGCCCACCAAAAGGACTCTTAACTGATGAGGAGGACTGCAGAACTGAGATCCCCAGCGTGGGAGAAGGTGGCTATAATGAAACAAAAAGGGGCAAAAGACAAGGAAACTAACAACACGGAAGGAACAACTTCCATGAGCACATTAAGAGGTCCAAGCACCTCAACCTATAAAGGAGGTTTAAGCACCTCAAAACCATCAGTTGTCCTCGCGGCACAACTTAGAATATGTGTGCCGCTTTGGACACCTTTATAAGTGCGCCTAATGAAACACAAGACATTGCAATGCAGGAACAAGGGCACTAAGGCACAGATTTAATGGATGAATACATCCTTTATCGATAGCAGGAAACAATAATTTGGCATCAAATAAATACAGACAATGTGCAGAACGGTATCTCCAATCCCCTCCCTCGTAGGGGGGGGGGTCCTCAATCGTGACTACTACTTTCAGTTGGTTAAGCGTCCCACCCGATATCCTAGAATGCTTGTGGGGGTATAGTCTTGATCCAAGTTCTTAACGCCTATGGAGGGGGCACTCCATCTATCATGAGACGGGCCATCTTTCACGCCTCATTTCCACTGTTGGGGAGATGCATATGTCCCCCTGATATTTGTTCCACTGTCCCCACTTTTGGTCCCATTTACTGGGGCAGCCCCGTCCCTTGAAAACAGTTTTCTCAGCAATCATTGCCCCGTCTATGTCCTTAGTCCAGTCTGCCACCTTCGGGCTGGCGTCTTGCCCCCATTTCTGTGCAATATTACGCTTGGCAACCATCTACCCTATTCCGGCCCATGCCTGTTCCATTTGAGAAAGGTCAGTAGCTTCCCATATATTGAGGAGACAAAACTTGAGCGAGGGACTCAAAGGTTTGTCACATGCCTACACACGTATGAGAGGCAACACAAAACTAAATGTACTGTATTAATACAGAATGAAAACTGAGTGCTGAGTCCACACAACTGTTGAGTATTTTCAGATGTTCTTTATTCCAAAATTCAGTGCAACCATATCCGCAGCCAACGCGTTTCGCCCAAACATGGGCTTCTTCAAGGCTGTTTAAAGATCATACAAATACATTATTTGTAACATTTCATATGTACATAAAAAGGCTGCACAAACACGACTCGTGTGATGAAGAAACACCAGAAAGTGCAGGGAAAAAGAGACTATAGAAAACAAAGGAAGAGCATGAGGCGGCACAGCACGTAGAAGACAGTAGACACAAAGTACTAAAAAGCAAAAAATGTGTCTGACGAAAGGAATTAAAAGAAGCTAAGTGAATTACACCAAGTCCAAAGAATTTATATTAGGCTAAGAGAATATTACGACCAGAAGTGGAAGATCTAGGCTAAGAAAGTCGCTTACCAAGGTTAATAGAGCGTGAGTACACGTCAAAACATTCACAAAGTAGTGTGACGAAGGCAGCTGGACCCAGTGGTGTGTCTGTAATGTAAGAAAGCACAATAAATAGTGTCCCAAGGTAGGGAAACACCTATCGGAAATATTCATGGCGTGAAAACACAGTAGTGTCAACTCACCTTGCTAAGTAAGTAGCCAGTGAGCAATGCAAGTACAATGCGCTAGCATCTTGAACAGGGATGCACGTCCCAAAAGGGTGAGAGGAAGAGAACGCCAGTGCCGGGCATCTGACTTTAGACGTTGAAGGGGCGTTACTAGGTTACGCTCGAAAAAGAATTGAGCGTCTGCGGTTACAAATAACCCCAAGTATCGAAAGCTGGGTGGGGCTCGCCCCACAGTACGTACATCTGGGATTTGGACCAATTTATCCGATATCCCGAGTGTTCCCCAAAAATATGGAAAATATGGAGTACTCTCCTCAGCGAACACGCTGTAGATGATAAATAGAGGAGGATATCATCCGCGTATAGGGAAATTCGTTCCTCGTGATCGTGTGTCCATTTGAGTTCTCTCAACCCCGATCCAGACAGCGAGCGGCTCCAATTCTAGTGCGAAAAGGAGTGGGGACAGTGGGCAGCCTTGTCTTGTGCCCCGTGGAGGGGGAAAGTATCAGAACGACGATTATTGACAGTGACGTATGCCGTGGGTTGTGTGTAAAGTAGTTTGATCCAGTCAATTAGTCGGGGCCAAATCCCACACGACTCAGCACTGCGAAGAAGTCCCATTTGATGGTATCAAAGGCCATGGTGGCGTCAAGGGACAACAGTATCACTTCCTCTTCAATGGTGGCAAGTCTCCCCAGTGCCCCATATACGTGCCGTAGATTCCTGGCTGTATTCCTACCCGGCATGAAGCCGGATTGGTCTGGATGAATTAACTCAGTGGTGTATGGGAGGAGTCGGTTAGCCAGGAGTTTGGCGAGAATTTTGGCTTCTACTGTAAGTAGTGATATTGAGCAGTACGATTTGCATTCTTCCGGTATGTTGGGTTTATTGATTACTACTATGGCCGCTGTGCGGATCTCTTCAGGAAGGAGCCCAGTTTGGTAGCTTTCGTTATAGAGGGACAAAAGATGTGGCGCTAATTTTCCAGACATGGGTTTGAAGAGTTCAATGGGAAGTCCATTGGGATCCATTGCTTTACCTGAGCGCACCCCCATTATGGCCTTCCGAATCTCTGCAACGGTAATGTCTTCCTCCAAGGCTTCCGTATCCTGCAGGGTAAGGCATGCCATTTTAGTTGTGTTGAGTAGATCAGCCGAAAACGGAGCCTGGGAAACTTTGGGCACCTTAAGCATCTCTTCGAAATAGGAGGCAAACATATTTGCCATTTGCTGAGGATCAGTAATAAGCTCCCTGTCAGGGCCAGCTATTGCTTGGACCCATCGTGACGCCTGTTCTCTGCGCTCTAACCATGCCAGGAGTTTACCTGTACGCTCCCCCTGTTCATAGATGAGAAGCCTGATAGACAAGGAGCGCATCGTGGATTCCTCTTATAAGAGCTGTCTGTAATCATGACGTTTAATGTTAATAGTGTGCTGTGCTTCGTGGTCAGGGGCCCGCGAAATGGACGCCACCAGGGCGAATATTTCTGTTTCAAGTTCGGGTACCCTGCGGTAGCGCTCGGTTCGGTGTCCCACTGTCAAGGAGAGTGCCCTACCTCTAATCACCGCCCGATAGTGTCCTGTATTATCGCCTCCCTAATGTGAGGTATTTTTAGTGCCCATGGTTGTATCTTAAGAGGACCTGGTTGCCTGGAGCGTGTTTGACCAAATGTCGTCAAGAGGGGTGAGTGATCAGAGATCCCTCATGCCAAGCAGCGGGCCTCCGAGAAATTGTGAATATCTTGGGTGTGGGTGAACATGTAGTCAATGTGGGATTGGCTTCCGTGGGCACCAAACTGGAAGGTGTAGTGAGTGTGCGTGGGGTTCAGCCACCTCCATAAGTCCACCAAACCCAGGGCAGTGGCAAAGTCTTGAAGCTGTGAGCCTCTTCCCGGATCGTCTCTGGGCGGGAGACAGTCCCCGGTGTCATCCATAGTTAAGTTGAGATCCCCTCCCAGGATTAGTGTACCCATGGGTAGTTCCATCAATAGCTTCCCCACATCTCGCAGTGTCAAATGTTGTAGGCCGGGGGGGGGGGGGGGCATAAACAGCCACTATATTCAAGGTACGCCCTTCCCAAGTGCCCGTAACAACGGAAAACCTACCCAAGGTCCATTTGTCATTCACAATGAATGGGCAACCCCTTCGAAGCAGGACCCCCACTCCCCTAAATCCTGAGGAGAACCCCAAATGTACCTCCATTGTGTACCCCTTTCTGTTCAAGGCCATGCATGTATTCCCGACCAGATGGGTCTCTTGCAACATGACTAGATCGAGTTTGTTTGTTTTAATATATCTTAGAACAATTCCCCGTCTAATTTTGTCCCCCAGACCATTCACATTCCACGTGGCGACTTTAAGTTGATGAAGACATCCTTGACCTAGATCAGGATGACTTAGACTTTGAGACTGCCTTATCAGAAGAGGGACACCTGTCCACCTCCAAAAACAAGTAATAACTGCCACACTAGGAATGGAGATGTTCTCCCCATGTAATAACAGACATCTGAGGAGTGCAGAATAGTGGCCTCAAAACCACCCCCACAGAAAGAGAGCACCTTATGCAGTGTGACAACTATCCACCCCTGGCCTCCCCTAGCAAGCCTAATAATACAGTCCCAGCCTGTTATAGGATGCACCACGGGTCCCAATGATATCAAAGATATGTACATACAAGAACACGTTTTAGCAGCACCGCAGACTGGAGCCACGTGGGTAGACCCAATGTCAAATGTATTGTGCTTTTGGCATGAAATTTATGTATAAAGCAACACCGCCAGTCTGCAGACCATCACTCCCACACACTTACTCCGCACTGCTACACGATGCGACAGGTATCAGCCCAGTCCATCCGAAACACTAACAAACATATGCACTCAGCACCCTGATGTGGTGCTACTGGTACCCAGCAGGTCATTGGATAACAACCTGCAGACTCCGGGGCCCTAGCCTGTATCCACCCTCTAATTCACCCTGATAGTCCTATACCCCCGTATGGAAGATAACCAGCCCGCCTCCCGGATACTAGACCGCAAGCGGCCGAAGTCAGACTTAGGGGCATATGTATAAGAAGGTGGCGGAGCATGGTTTAGCTTCAAAATTGCCAATGCCGTGCTCCGTCACTTTAGAAATGCAGGGATGCACCGTATTTACAATAGAATGATTGTTTATGTACAGGAAGGTGCCCCTTCCTGCACGTAAACAATCCAGAATGGCGATTTGTAACTTCTCTGTGTGCTGCATTGTGCAGCACACATAGAAGTTGCAAATTGTAATTTTTGTAAAGGATTATTTATATGCAGGAAGGGAGACCTTCCTGCACATAGACAATCATTGATGGTGTTTTGCTGTTTCTATGTGTGCTGCACAACGCAGCACACATAGAAACAGCAAAAATTAGGAGAAATAAAGCATTTTTTCTCGTTTTGCCGTGTTCAGAACAGGTTTTCCCTGGTTTTAATTTGGCGCTGCCTCCTATTTACGCCAACCTTGTAAATAGGGGTCAGAGTCAAAATCAATGGGTGTTGCGGCGGAACGCCCACTCCAACACCCATTGCACGCCAATTTCACACTAAATGTAGCGTGAAAGGGGGCCTTAATTATAAGGTGGCATTCCGCCACGTTAAGTGATTTAACGTCACCTTGTAAATAAGGAGATGGATTTACTGCCACAGGAACGTCACTAAAAGTGATGTTCCTGTAGCGCTACGGACTTATAAATGTGCCCCTTAGTCTGAGTCCTCAGAAAGTAGGAGGGGATCTGTTGCAAGTTTTAATTAGGAGGTAAACGTAAACCAGGGGAGTTCAGTAGCCACTCTGGAAGGTCACCCACAGTTCTCAAAACACAATGGATTCACTTGGCCCACTTCCGAATTGTCTCGGAAGCGTTCCTTCAACCCAGTCAATTTCTCTTGCTACTACCTGCCACCAAGATGTCTTTGGGAGGGGCCACGTGTGGAGAGGACAGCTGGTCTGCCGCGATGAGAGTCAAAAAAGAACAACTGATGAATGGGGAGAAACACAGGGAAGCCTCTCTGTTGGAGGAGGCACCCTGAGTGGTACACAGTGATCAGGCAAACTGGGCATAGCGTCTGGTGTGTGTTGGAATGGGTCACACCAGACATTAGATATGTAAATCCTGTATCTTGCTGAAAATGATGCACAATGACCAGTGCACGTTGAGATGAGTCACACCAAGTAATTCCAGTCGCACACAATGAAGAGTTGCAAATTCCGTACCTCACTGGAAAGGAGGCACAATATCCGGTGCACGATGATACAGGTTGCACCAGACCAGTCCGGTCACACAAACAGGTGCAAGTTCCGCAGAGTCACATTAGGTAGAATGAGGCACTACTATGGGTACAACCCCACCTCTGAGTTGCACCCTGGGAATCGGACACCGCATGCAATGAGCATGCAGTCGGCATGTTGCATGGGAAAAGTGCAACACGATTGAATTGGGCCATGTGGGGTCCCGCAACTGGTGAATCAACTCACCAACAACAAGATCTTATGAGTGTTAAGGTCCCTGCGGTACAAGCACCACACGCCATGGAGGTAGGCAAGATTTCTGGTGCTCTGCACTAGACAATCCAGTCTCCAGACACAAGACTTTATTCCACTCTCACACTGTGCTATCTTATGGGATTCTTTAGCCGATGTGGGCACTTGAGAGGTCACTGCTCCCCAGATGTCACAGGTAGATGGTATAGGTCCCTCATGGAAGATCTTTGACGTCCCTGAAAAATCTTAGGGAGAACAGGAGGCCCGCTGACCGGCCCTTGGAGAGCACAATTCCAGGCACTACTTAAGCAGGTCTTCGGCCCAGGACAGCCAATATTCATAAATGGCATGCGGTCCCTTTAACAGGCAGTAATCCTCCATGTGCACAACAGAGTCGTCTGGCAATGTGCACCATGCAGTCCGCTGTCTCCGGTTCTGCGTCCCCACAAGTGTATCTCACACCTTTTGGAAGGATGGCACCAATAGTTATACTGTTGTGTGTCTTTCAAATTAGGGGTGATTTCAGGGGTTTCCATTTAAACCACAGATGTCTCCCCTAAAGTGTAGGCCAGTCTGACATTGGCCTGTGGAGTGCAGATCTTAATAGTGGGGCAATGATCTGGCCCGAGAGGCATATAATCCTGATTTTTGAGCTGATGTGTCCTGAATTCAAATCATCTTGTTAATTTGTAACTTTATTTTGCTAACATTGAAATCAGCAGACGAGTCCTGATTTTGGAGCTGATAAATCCTGAATCCAAATCATCTTGCACATTTGTAACTTTATTTTGCTAAGATTGAAATCAGCAGATGAGTCCTGATTTTGGAGCTGATGAATCCTGAATTCAAATCATCATGTTAATTTGTAACTTTATTTTGCTAACATTGAAATCAGCAGATGAGTCCTGATTATGAACCTGAGGAGTCGTGAATTCAAATCATCTTGCTGATTTTCATCTTTATTTTGCTAACATTGGAATCAGCAGATGAGTCCTGATTTTGGAGCTGAGTCCTGAGTTCAAATCACCTTTCTGATTTTCATCTTTATTTTGCCAACATTTAAATCAGCAGATGAGTCCTGATTTTAGAGATGATGAATCCTGAATTCAAATCATCCCACTAACTTGTAACTCCACCCTGCCAACATTGAAATCAGCAGATGAGTCCTGATTTTGGAGCTGAGTCCTGAATTCAAATCACCTTGTTAATTTGTAACTATTTTGCTAACACTGAAATCAGCAAATGAGTCCTGATTTTGGAGCTGATGAGTCCTGAATTCAAATCATCTTGCACATTTGTAACTTTATTTTTCTAACATTGCAATCAGCAGATTAATCCTGATTTTTGAGCTGATGAGTTTTAAATTCAAATCATCTTTTTAATTTGTAACTTAATTTTGCTAAAATTGAAATCAGCAGATGAGTCCTGATTTTGGAGCTGATGAGTCCTGAATTCAAATCAGCTTGAAGATTTTAATGTTTCTTTTGCCAACATTGAAATCAGCAGATGAATCCTGATTTTTGAGCTGATGAGTCCTGAGTTCAAATCATCTTGTTAATTTGTAACTTCATTTTTGCAACATTGAAATCAGCAGATGAATCCTGATTTTGGAGTTGATGAGTCCTGAATTCAAATCATCTTGTTAATTTGTAACTTTATTTTGCTAAAATTGAAATCAGCAGATGAGTCCTGATTTTTGAGCTGATAAATCCTGAATTCAAATCTTGCACAATTATAACTTTATTTTGCTAACATTGAAAACAGCAGATGAATCCTGATTTTCGCGCTGATGAGGCCTGAATTCAAATCATCTTGTTAATTTGTAACTTTATTTTGCTAACACTGAAATCAGCAGATGAGTCCTGATTTTGGAGCTGATGAGTCCTGAATTCAAATCATCTTGCAGATTTGTAACTTTATTTTGCTAACATTGAAATCAGCAGATGAATCCTGATTTTCGCGCTGATGAGTCCTGAATTCAAATCATCTTGTTAATTTGTAACTTTATTTTGCTAACACTGAAATCAGCAGATGAGTCCTGATTTTGGAGCTGATGAGTCCTGAATTCAAATCATCTTGCAGATTTTCATGTTTCTGTTGCCAAAATTGAAATCAGCAGATGAGTCCTGATTTTGGAGCTGATGAATCCTGAATTCAAATCATCTTGCACATTTGTTACTTTATTTTGCTAACATTGAAATCAGCAGATGAATCCTGATTTTCAAGCTGAGTCCTGAATTCAAATCACCTTGCTGATTTTCATCTTTATTTTGCCAACATTGAAATCAGGAGATGAGTCCTGATTTTGGAGCTGATGAATCCTGAATTCAAATCATATTGCTGCTACATAAGCTTACATTACAAAAACTGAGCTCAGCAGATGAATCCTGATTTTCGAGCTGATGAGTCCTGAATTCAAATCATCTTGTTAATTTGTAACTTTATTTTACTAACATTGATATCAGCAGATGAGTCCTGAGTTTGGAGTTGATGAGTCCTGAATTCAAATCGTGCACATTTGTACCTTTATTTTGCTTACATTGAAATCAGCAGATGAATCCTGATTAACGAGCTGATGAGTCCTGAATTCAAATCATCTTGTTTATTTGTAACTTTATTTTGCAAACATTGAAATCAGCAGATGAGCCCTGATTTTCAAGCTGATGAGTCCCAAATTCAAATCATGTTGCTGGTTTCTAAGCATGTTTTACAAAAACTGAAATCAGTAGATGAATCCTGTTTTTCGAGGCGATGAGTCCTGAATTCAAATCATCTTGCGGATTTACTTTATTTTGCCAGCATTTAAATCAGCAGATGAGTGCTGATTTTAGAGATGATGAATCTTGAATTCAAATCATGTTGCTGGTTTGTAAGCATATTTTGCAAAAACAGCTTGAAAATTGGGATTCATCTACTGGTTTCAGTTTTTGTGTGGTGTGCTTGTGGACCAGCAGCATGGTTTGAGTTCGGGATTCGTCATCTCCGGGATCGGGACTCATCTGCTGATTTCAATGTTGGCAGGGTGGAGTTACAAGTTAGCGGGATGATTTGAATTCAGGACTCATCAGCTCGCAAATCAGGATTCGAGCCCTGAATTCAAATCGTGTTGCTGATTTTCATCTTTGTTTTGTCAGCATTGGGGTCGGCGGATTGCGTCCTGGTTTTGCAGCTGGTGAGTCCGGAGTATGGGTCGTGTTGCTGCTATATAGGCTTACATTGCAGGGACTGACATCAGCAGATGAATCCTGATTTTCGAGCTGATGAGTCCTGAATTCAAATCATCTTGTTAATTTGTAACTTTATTTTGCTACCATTAAATCAGCAGATGAATCCTGATTTTCGAGCTGCTGAGTCCTGAATTCAAATCATCTTGCTGATTTACAACTTTATTTTGCCAACAATGAAATTAGCAGATGAGTCCTGATTTTGGAGTTGATGAATCCTGAATTCAAATCATGTAGCTGGTTTATAAACTTATTTTACAAAAACTCAATTCAGGATGAATTCTGATTTTCGATCTGAAGAGCCCTGAATCAAAAAAGCTAAGAAAAGGTACTACTCAGACAGAATTCAAAATGCTAAATGTAAAAATAAAGAATTCTATAAAATTCTCAATGAAGAAGCAGCTCATTACGTTACCCAAGATTTCACAGGCAACCTGGCAAATCATTACACGGCCAAAGCAGACACGTTGGATTCATATTTAATACAACAAAGCACCAGCACCGACCCAACTCCAAAACAACAATCCAAGAATACTCTAACCCAGCCTCTCCATTCCTTCCAACACATTTCACACAATGAATTTATGGACCTGGTTAAAGCAAGCAGGCCTGCCACCCGCCCTTCTGACCTGTGTCCACCACAAACCTTCAAGACAATTCTTCTAACAACCTCTGCTGCCACTCCAGTAAGAATCATCAACAATTCCTTAACTACCGGAATATTTCCAGAAGAACTCAAAAAGTCATACATGCGCCCATTACTGAAGAAAACAAACTTGGAACCGCTGAACCCTTACAACTACAGACCATTTACAAATGGATCTTTCCTGGGCAAATTGATAGAAAGAGCAGCATTTGCCCAGATGCCAAAATTAATTGAAGATAATGCCATATTTTTGGACTTCCAAATGGGATTCCGCACAGAATCTGCCCTCGTTGCCATCTGGGATGACCTGGAGAACACAGCTGACCGCAACGGGTTTGCTGAGCTACTTCTCTTGGACCTCATCTGCCTTTGACACGGTCAACCGTAACACTCTGATACAAAGACTTTATGAAGCGGGCATAGAGGGGACTGCTATAGACTGGATCACATGCTGCCTCCGCAACAGAACTAATGTCAGAATTAAAGGGGGGGCCCTTTCTCATGAAAACTGTGCTTCACAAAAGCAAGGGTCCCTCAATGCTCTATCATCTCACCCATGCTTTTCAACATCTACATGAAGTCATTACCAGCACTGATCAATCAATTTCACCTCATGTGCTATAACTATGCAGATGACACGCAAATACACCTTCAACTGAAATGCCCCTAAGACATTGGAAAGTCGCCAATTTTCTGTTGTCTCAGAGCCATGGATCAATGGATGACATGGAGTCATCCCAAAATGAATGCTTCCAAAACAGAAATACTCATGTGAACTCAGCTGCCAGACTACTCTTACATATGAAGTCGCAAGACCACATCTCCCAAGCCTTGAAAGCCCTGCTTTGGTTACCAGATGCCAGAAGATCCACGTTCAAGCTGCTTTGTATCACCCACAAAAGTATACATGGAACAGGACCGCTCTTCATCAGAAATAAAATAACCAAATACTTTCAACAAAGGAACCTCTGCTCTAGAGTGGCACCTCACCTCAAAATCCCAATGTACAAGAAAAAAAACATGGGTGGCACATCCTTCTCTGTTTAAGCAGCCAAACTATGGCACTCTTCACCCCCCAACATAAAATCCATAGATAAGTACCTTATCTTCTGAAAACTACTCAAGACTTGTCTCTTCCCCACATAAGCACCATACGCAAACATAAATATACAGCAAATCTCTCTGTATATAAGCATTTATTTGGACTACAGATATGTACCTATATATGTGTATTGCTTTGTATAAACGTGTATAATAATTATGTTTTTAAAAATATAGATATTCTTTAGTTCTGCGTAATGTACATATTAGTGATAGTTACATTATTCTATGTTTTTAACATGTATGTAAGTGACTGCATAAATAAGAAAATCTTTTATCATAACTATTTATCTACAATTGCTTCACTATTAAATTATAAAAAAAATATGAATTTAAAGTACAACACTTGAAAGCCAGAGTTTATTAAAGGCGTCTTTAATCTAAATATACTACCTTCCTTATGCATATATATTTACGTTCCATATACTCATGCATCTATATATTTATTTATTTTCTTCTAATTAAGCATATCCAATGCACTAACCTATTTCTCACCCTATACCTCTATCAATATATCTTCTACCTCCACTCTCTCATTCATCCCAAACCCCATACCACTACTATGATCCCCCAAATAATCCTTTCTAAACTCTTCCCTACTCTAACCCTCCTTGCATCATCTCATACCTCTTTTACTATTCAGATATCCCCAACAAGCCTTTCTAAACCCTTCCCTCTGACTCTTCCCCTTCCACCTCCCTTTTACTCATCTCAAGCCTCTTCCTTGTGCTATGAGCTTCAAAAAGAAATTTCTAAAACCTTCCCTCTTCTATCTCTCCACTACCCTTTTCTATCCAAATAACAGACTAACATGTCCACCAGTCACATTAATTTCATATTTCGCTATACTAATTCACCACTTATCCTTTATGGGTTCTGGAGTAGTGTGTTACTAGCCAGAAAAGCGCTTCAACCCCTCATCAGGGGTAGCAAGCGCTATTTATATGCAAACCTTTTCCCTCTTCTATCCCTCCACTATCCTTATCAATCCAAATAACTGACTAACATATCCACTACTCAAATTACTTTCATGTTTCACTATACTAATTCACCTCTAATCCTTTATGGGTTCCGGAGTAGCGTGCTACTTGCCGAAAAGGCGCTATGACGCCTTGTCAGGAGTAGTAAGCGCTATATAAATGCAAATACAATACAATATTTACAAGGAGCTATTGTCACTGCAGCATACATTTTTTGATGCTGTGGTTTTTTTTGGTGCTATATTTACGTGATGCTGGAGGTCTTTGGCATCACTTTTTTACCTCCAGCGCCTATTTTTCTTAGCGCCAGATCTGCTTGCCCTGGTTTTCTCTAATGGTATGCAAGGTGGGCGTTCCCCCAGAAAAAGCATAGCAAAACTGACTCAGCTGTATTTTTAACAATTTTAAAAACAGGTACAGCGTCCCAATAGCGTCTGTTTTTTACCACTACAGAAAAGCAGACGTATGCATGGACACTGGTATAAAAGCAGAACATTCCAAAATCACTCTGGCAAGCTCACCTATGGCATGGACCTTCTACTATTGCAGCTTGGAGCACCAAGAAGACCACCACCACAGAGGCAGCATAGGAGAAGGGAGCAGACATACTGCCAGAGGATTACCCTCATCAGCCTCAGGGAGGAGGAGGTCATTGCCCATTATAGGCTCAGGAGGGTGCACATCGTAGCGCTGCACCAACATACCCCCGCAGGTCAAGCTATTGGCTGTCCTGCACATGCTGGTGTCTGAAACTTTCCAACCCACCACAGTTGCAGGAGTATCCCAGGCATCTTTCTAAAGGTTCCTCCCCTCCGTCCTCGATGCTATCATAAGCCTCACACCCCAGTATCTTTTTTTCCCCAACACAGTGCAGCAACAGGAGAACAAGCAAGGCTTTTATGCCATTGCAGGATTTCCACATATGTTGGTGCATGGGACTGCACCCATGCACAACTTGTCCCCCACCAGCGGCTACATTTCACCTGTACTGCAACAGGAAGCACACCTATTCGATGAGCGTGCAGGCAATCGTGGACCATCTGGGTCTCTTCATTAATGTCCTTATGAAATACCCTGGCAGTCCTATGATTCCTTCATCTTCCAGCATTCCACCATCAATAAGTGCTTCTAGAATGGGACATATGGGAATGGCCTATTTGTGGGCAAGTACTTTTCAAGCACATGACAGTCAATTACGTTGGAATACATTGGCATATTAGCTTGGTTTGAATGAGGCTGCATGCGTAGTTGGTGTGTACCTACATACTTGTGCCATGCTACATGGCATATGTGAAACATAGTCCTACAAGTCATACATGTCAAGACTGCCTATGCCACTGTGGGCCATATGTATAAGTGAACTGCGCTAATGGAGTATCGCTGGTCATGTTGGACTGGTGGAGCAGCTCCTCAAATCAAATCAATGTGGAAATGCAAACTCTGCATGCCATTGTATGGCCTCATAGGTATGCAGTAAGGCAAGCCACAGCAAAGTGCAACATTCATTCACGCTATGGTAAGGATGTGTACCAGGGGCCTAGCGGTGGCCTCTCCCATGCAACACCAATGAAAATCTCACACATTTCCACACATCCTACGCTCAGGGACCCTGGGACTGCGTGAAAATAATGTACATCCCAAGGGGAGGTGAAATGAGGATTCATAATTACATGTCTCTTTGTCATGTCCAATTACTAGGCTCTGCATTACGCAGAGTACATAGATGGAAATTGCATAGATAGTGTTTTTTTGGTGCAGGTATGTGTCCCTTAAAGCACGTTATGTGAGGACACTATGCAGACACACGTGGACCATTGTGCAAAGGGGAGGTGTGAGAGGCTGGGTTTCTGTTGCAGTAACCCCCCCACTTTTTGCCAGACTACTGATGCACTTTTTATTTGATGTGCCCTGGGTCCCTGCCAATCGGGTTCCCAGGGCCTGTGTTCTTTCCCCAAAACTAACCCAAACGACATCTCTGGCCACAGGTCAGCCCTCAGTTAATGGTACCACAGGTGTTCTTTTATGGCTATCATTAAGCCGAATAAAGATTTTTGACTGACTGGTATCACAGGTACCCAGGGCACTGAGACCAGGGAAGACCTCTAAGGGCTGCAGCACTTATTGTGCCACCCTTAAAGGTCCTGCACTTTTATACACATACACACACACACACACACACACACACACACACACACACACACACCCATACACGTGTTACCATCCTTGTGGGGACTATGTGTGAATACCTGCCTTGTGGGGACTAACCTTTCCCAATGTTTATACAACACACTAATAACAGAAAAATGTTAAGAAAAAATTCATGATACAGGATCCTGCTTCAAATTTGCAAATATATTGTTATTTAATCGCGCGCACAGCGCCATCCTTGTGGGGACTTGAACACGTGCTCCCATCCTTGTGGGGACCTAGTCCGTAACACTATTTGTGATTGAATATAGTCGAAGGCACATGGCTAAATGTTTATTTTATCAACAATATACACAAACAACACTATAATCTATTCATATATGAATTGCTGAATATATACTAGGGGTACACATTAAAGACAGATTATGTTAATGTGCCAGAAAATATCATATCATGCTTAAAGGAAGAGACTTAAAGCTGTATTTAACTTATTTATTAGTGCTTAAAGTCTTAGGAGATAAGGGAACTAACACATAAAGAAATTAACATATGGAACCAAGGAATTTGGTCAAGTGGAACCCAGAGCTTGATTAGCTGCTTACATTTTTGCCAAAATAGATGTTCAAGTCCCCACAGAGATAGCGGGTGAAGATCATTGTGTTTAAGTCTCCATAGAAATAGTGTGTGCATTCAAAGCTTAAATCCCATTATAAAGAGTGTGAAGCTAATGATGTTCAAGTCCACACAGAGGTTGTGTGTAATTACAGGAATGCTCAGGTCCCCACAGAGATAGTGTGTTATCATAGAGATGTTCAAGTCCCCACAGAGATGGTGTGTTATTATAGTGATGTTCAAGTCCCCTCAAAGATAGTGTGTTATTACAGTGTTGTGCAAGTCCCCACAAAGATAGTGTGTGATTATAGTGATGTTTAAGTCCCCACAGAGATAGTGCATGAAGATGATTGTGTTTAAGTCCTCATTAAAATAGGGCCTGATTCACAAAGGTAAACTTAGACCAAAAGTCTAACTTTACTACTTTTCAGTATTCATAAAGGTAAATTTAGACCAAAAGTCTAACTTTACTACTTTTCAATATTCGCAAATCCCCATACAGAGAATGTGAAGCTGATGATGTTCAAATCGAAGCAAACACAAGGAGATGATGGACGGAGTGCTGAAACTTTCCAGTCACTCACCCAGCTATATGCAAATCAGTCTTAACCCTGTGTCTCATGTCACCCCTGGTGCTTCAAGACGAAACAGAGCTTGTGTTTAATTACAGGAATGCCTAAGTCCCCACAGAGATGATACGTTTTTATAGTTATTTTCAAGTCCCCACAAAGATATTGTTTTATTATAGTTTTTTTCAAGCCCCCACAAAGATAGTGTGTTATTATAGCAATGTTTAAGTCCCACAGATATAGTGCATGAAGATGATTGTGTTTAAGTCCTCATTAAAATAGGGCCCGAATCACAATGGTAAACTTAGACAAAAAAATCTAACTTTTTTACTTTTCAGTTTCAACAATGTAAACTTAGACCAAAAATCTAACTTTACTACTTATCAGTATTCACAAAGCCCCATACAGAGAATGCGAAGCTGATGATGCTCGAGCAAAAACAGAGCTTGTGTGTAGTTACAGGAATGCTCAAGTCCCCACAGAGATGGTGTGTGGCTATAGCATTACCATGGTTGCCAAAGAGAATGTGTGTGATTATAGACATGCCCAGGTCCCCACAGAAATAGTGTGTGATTATAGACATTCCGTGGTCCCCACCGAGATAGTGTGTGATTATAGAGATGTTGAGGTCCCCACAGAGATAGTGTGTGATTATAGACATGCCCAGGTCCCCACAGAGATAGTGTGTGATTATAGACCTGTCGAGGTCCCCATAGAGATAGTGTGTGATTATAGACATGCCCAGGTCCCCACAGAGATAGTGTGTGATTATAGACATGCCCAGGTCCCCACAGAGATAGTGTGTAATTACAGAGATGTCGAGGTCCCCACAGAGATGGTGTGTGACTATAGTATTACCACGGTTGACAAAAAGAATGTGTGTGATTACAGACATTCCCAGGTCCCTGCAGAGATAGAGTATGATTAAAGACATGCCCAGGTCCTCACAGAGATAGTGTGTGATTATAGACATGCCCAGGTCCCCACAGAGATAGTGTGTGATTAATGGGATGCACAGGGATAGCACAACGTTATAGTGCGTGATTATAGTTGTGTACAAGTCCCCACAGTGATAATGTGTGATTACAGTCATATTCAAATCTCCACAGTGGTGTGTTTAATGATAGGTATGTTGAAGAACCCATACAGATCTTATTAGTCTGTTGGCTTATTAAATAAATTAATCCACTTGACGGATATGTGTTTGACCACTCTCTCACATGTTTGAATCCTGGTGCTACCACTCAGCCTTTATTCCTGCCAAGGTCTCTACAATAAGTATTATTTACTTGGATAGCAAAAAACATATGGTATTCAGAAACAAGATACCCTCAGGTGTGAATGTGCACTTTATATATGCACATGAGATGATGTGATGTGATAATAATGGTACTCAAGTCACCACTAGAGATAGACTGGAATTATCCCATATCTATGAATCCCACTTCAAATGCAACATTAACTGATTTAAACTGTGTTCATCCAGGAAGGTTTACACTTTCTTAAAAATCCAAGTATCAGAGTTCTCATTTTCTTTACTAGCCCCCATTTATCAATTATAGTCTCCTTTAAGAAGATAAAACTGCATTTCTGATTGCAATAAACTCCCCATACTGATTCACTCTGACACCTTAGGATTATTACAGTAGAGAATTTGATTTAAGAGCTGGCACATCTTTATAATTTTCGTCTCTATAATTCAAGAATGAAATGGTCCTCTTCTCACAAAGCTCTCCTTTCTCTCAAACTTTCTTATACCAGCTCTTGGGACTCTTTCTAGCTAACCAGGTTTACAATCTATAAATACCTGTATATATGTGTATATATATATATATATATATATATATACTGCAATGCGGCTTGGATACGGATCGCTCAGCAGCGGGTGCGAGTGTTGGGCCAAGCTAGCGGCCAAGAGTCAATTTTGCAACAAATGACGCTCGCACTCAGGAACCTTGCAAGTATTTTATTCTTAACAGAGTACCCTTCTGTTACACCGACGCGTTTCAGCCATGTCGGCCTTGTTAACTTATAAAATGTAAAAACTACAGCTCCCAGAAGCCCATGGGGCGTATTACGTTGCATAGGAAATGCTTTAAATTGCAACAGGATATGGTGTCACCTACCGTGAACAAGGCCGACATGGCTGAAACGCGTCGGTGTAACAGAAGGGTACTCTGTTAAGAATAAAATACTTGCAAGGTTCCTGAGTGCGAGCGTCATTTGTTGCAAAATATATATATATATTACCTACTGGCGGTCGCCAGTAGGTAGTTATAGTTAGGACCACGTTTCCATAGGAAAACCTCAACATTCTATTTTTAATAACTTTGGCGCCGGTCGACGAATCCTCGCGAATTTCTCAAAATAGGTGGGGCGCTACGCTCCGCTCCTACCCTGAAAGTCTCGGGGGGATTCGTCAAGCGGGGGCTGAGATAAAAGGGGGGTCCCAAAACGCATTTTTCCCATGCATTTTTCCATAGGACCTTTAGAACGAGCTACAGCCCGAACGGCTGAACAGAATTACTAGAAATTTGGCAGAAAGGTAGTCCCTAGGTCAAGGAAGTGCCTTTTGTAGGTTTGGTGTAAATCTGTTCAGTAGATTCTGAGAAAATAGCCTTTAAATCAATATATATATCTGAGCCCGCTTACGGTACGCTTACGGTACGCTTACCGTACGCTTACCGTAAGCTTACGGTGGCGTGCGCGAGCGCGATTCTGATTGGCTCTTAGATCTTAGTAAACATTCGAATCGGCCGAAACCAGGAAGCGGCGTCCGCCATTTTGTCTCTCGCACTGAGTGTTGTTTATCAAACATGATGGCCAAAAACATGTTACGGGGCTGTTTTGACAACTCCCTCCCACATAGTCATGTTGAGGGAGTCCCCAAACATCCCCCAAGAGCAAAAACGGTTTTATTTTTTTTTCGGCAATTTCGCGGGGTACGCTTACCGTACGCTTACCGTACGCTTACCGTACGCTTACGGTAAAAAAATAAAAAAATAAAAAACACTATCCACACTTACCCCACCCCCTGTGCTTTTGGTGGCCGCAGGCCACCAAATGTGCAGGGCTTATTAATAGAGAAAAAAAACGTAATTTTGGCAACATGAAATTATAAAATCGAAATAAAAAAAACACTATCCACATTGCCTCACCCCCTGTGCTTTTGGTGGCCGAAGGCCACCAAATGTACAGGGCTTATTAAAGTTGATAAAAACCGTGCACGGAACGAACTGCGTTAAGTGGGCGCGCACGCCACAAATGGCGTAAAGTAACTTAGCATTTAAAAAACCGTACAAATTCACTGAAAAAACCATAGGTTTCACACACGTTATAGTTAGGAAATAGCATTTAAAAAACCTTGCTAATTCACTGAAAAAACCATAGGTTTCACACATGTTATAGTTAGCTGGACATTTTACTGATAAAAAACCAATGAAATTCCCCCGTTATAGTTACTGTAGGCAACTATAACTCACGCGACCGTAATCCTCTGCTGATGACATATGTGTCTTTATGAAAAAAAAATATTTGTAATATATGTATAGCTAAAATTTAATGGAAGAAGATATGGGCAAATAAGTGTCTAAATACAGTATTAGCATCAGCAGAGGATTGCGGTCGCGTGAGTTATAGTTGCCTACAGTAACTATAACGGGGGAATTTCATTGGTTTTTTATCAGTAAAATGTCCAGCTAACTATAACATGTGTGAAACCTATGGTTTTTTCAGTGATATATATATATATATATATATATATATATATATATATATATATATATATATATTACCTACTGGCGGTCGCCAGTAGGTAGTTATAGTTAGGACCCTGTTTCCATAGGAAAACCGCAACATTCTATTTGGAATAACTTTGGCGCCGGTCGACGAATCCTCGCGAAATTTTCAAAATAGGTGGGGCGCTACGCTCCTACCCTGAAAGTCTCGGGGAGATTCGTCAAGCGGGGGCTGAGAAAAAAGGGGGGTCCCAAAACGCGTTTTTCCCATGCATTTTTCCATAGGACCTTTAGACACGGCTACAGCCCGAATGGCTGAACAGAGTTACTTGAAATTTGGCAGAGAGGTAGTCCTCAGGTCAAGGAAGTGCCTTTTGTAGGTCTGGTGTAAATCTGTTCAGTAGTTCCTGAGAAAATAGCATTTAAATCAATATATATATCTGTGGCAGCTTACGGTGCGCTTACGGTAAGCTTACCGTACGCGTACGGTGACGTGCGCGAGCGCGATTCTGACTGGCTGTTAGATCTTAGTAAACATTCGAATCGGTCGAAACCAGGAAGCAGCGGCCGCCATTTTGTGTGTTTCACTGAGAAAAAAAAGGGTGATAACTTGAAAAGGGGGCAAGGAAGAGAGTTACAGACCCCCTAACATTTGAAAGGGGGTCAAAGAAGGACAGAAAAGTACAAAAAAAACATTTATTAATTTTTTTTAAAAAATCGCGGGGTACGCGTACGGTAAGCTTACGGTAAGCTTACCGTACGCGTACGGTAGAAAAAATAAATAAAAAAGACAGATTTAAGTGTTTAGATATTAGGGGGCTCTAAAAAGAGCCGTTGTGTTTATAAAGTGATTTGATTTTTTAGTGGTACCTACAAGTAAGTACCGACGCAGAGTCTAAGGTTCAAGAGGAAGACTCTGTTTCCTTCATCAGTGAAGTGTACACCATCTCCTCTATAAATGTCTTGCATGTCGTAACGCAAGTTGTTGTGGTAAATGGAACCCATACCATAGTCTCGGAGGAAAGCAGAAACAGATTTGTTGACGTGCTTTCTTGCTTTGTCAATCTGCGGACAAAATTGATTGGACCAGTTCCATTTTTGCCTTTGGCATATGTTAGAATACACAAAGGCAGTTTTAGGGAAAAGTGTAAACAGTTGTGCAAAGGTGTCCTTCATAAGCATTTCCAGACCTACCCCAGTCAAAGTGCCTAGGTCATTGCCACCACAGTGCACTATTATGAGGTCAGGGTGTTGGATTTGCATGAAGGATTTCACCAATGGCATCAATTGGTGCCACTTTAACCCTCTCTGACCAATCCATTTAATGTCTACATTTGGCAAAGCAAGGTCTCTCACCATACCTGTTTTCTCTGCATACTTTTCACTCCAGAAGACATAGCTGTGCCCTACAATCCACACTGTGAACATCTTCCAAGGAGATCTGGATGCACTCAGGAGGTGTAATTCAGTAGAATGGTAAAAAGAAATGAAAGACAGTTTGAAAATGGAGGCATACATATTTTTTTTTTTAAAAAGAACTGATTGGCTGTTTCATACCATTCTACACTTAAAACTAGGCTGTATGTGTAAATTTATAGAAGCATGTTTTGTATTGGTACAGAAAAATGTGTTACCAAAGAACAGTACTATGGATTTGCTGTTAGGTTTGAAAAGTCAAGCACTCCTGCTCTTTGGAAATGAAACATTGTGTGGTGAACTTCTGACCTAACTCTACACATCAGTGTTTCAAGAGCAGTTGCTATGGTAGCAGGCAGAAGTCAAGTTGGGGGAAGGGTACTAGGCTGAAGTCAAGTTGGGGGGAAGGGTACTTTTGGAAAAGGGTTGGGTTTTCAACCAATAGAAATGTGTGATTACATTTGAAAAAAAGGGGGAAGCACTGAGATTTGAAACTAACATGTATATGTGTGGAAAAAGAGAGGGAAACATTGCCATTATCTGGTTCTGCTGAGAGGAGAGAGGTGTACAGAACAGAGATCCTGGCTCTGATAATCTGCTGTTTGAGTGCCACATTTCTTTCACAACTAACTAATTTTAAAGGTGAGTTAAGAGTTTGAGAGGGGATGTATATGGTAAATTAAGAAATGAATAATAGAATTGGAATTCCTTTTGTGGAAGTTGTGTTTATCATTTTGTGTTTTGGGAGAAATTTAAATGTGAGGAACATGTAAAATAATATGGACTATGTTTTCACCATAAATTAAGATGTACTGGTATAAATGAGGAATACTTTTAGGGTTTGAGGTTCCAGTCAGTAATGCAAATACATTCAGCATCACTAAGGCTGGTTGCCCTTGCTGGAGTGTAGTCAGTCACCCAGGTTATACATGTTTCTGGTCTGAAAAAGCTGTTTGGACATGTGCTTTTTTAAGAATCTGAAAAGTGGATTAAAAATGTGTCAGACTGTAAAAGTACTTATCACTTGCCAAAAAAAAGAGTAGTAAGTGTGCTTTCAAATTGGCAAAGAAATTTCGTTTTCTGACTAATATGAAAACATGACTCTGTGTGCAAAGAGGAATTATAGACAGAGATTTATTGCGTATTGCTCTGGTGATTTTACATTTGCATTAGATGGAAAGGGGGAGCTATTTTTTCTGCAGAAGTAGACTCTTCGCACACACCCAGCTGCTTATCCTGTGAAATCATGCACAGTATTCACAACTGAGTGGGGTTTGAGGTTGCAGTCAGTAATGCAAATACATTCAGCATCACTAAGGCTGGTTGCCCTTGCTGGAGTGTAGTCAGTCACCCAGGTTACACATGTTACTGGTCTCAAAAAGCTGTTTGGACATGTGCTTTTTTAAGAATCTGAAAAGTGGATTAGAAATGTGTCAGACTGTAAAAGTACTTATCACTTGCCAAAAAAAGAGTAGAAAGTGTGCTTTCCAATTGGCAAAGAAATTTCGTTTTCTGACTAATATCAAACCATGACTCTGTGTGCAAAGAGGAATTACACAAAGAGATTTATTGCGTATTACTCTGGTAATTTTACATTTGCATTAGATGGAAAGGGGGAGCTATTTTTTCTGCAGAAGCAGACTCGTAGCACACACCCAGCTGCTTATCCTGTGGAATCATGCATAGTATTTACAACCGAGTGGGGTTTGAGGTTGCAGTCAGTAATGCAAATACATTCAGCATCACTAAGGCTGGTTGCCCTTGCTGGAGTGTAGTCAGTCACCCAGGTTACACATGTTGCTGGTCTCAAAAAGCTGTTTGGACATGTGCTTTTTTCAGAATCTGAAAAGTGGATTCAAAATGTGTCAGACTGTAAAAGTACTTATCACTTGCCAAAAAAAAGAGTAGTAAGTGTGCTTTCAAATTGGCAAAGAAATTTCGTTTTCTGCCTAATTTCAAACCATGACTCTGTGTATTTTAAGATTTGAAAAGATCAAAAAAAATGTAGTAATATATTTAAATAAAATAAAGGAATTTTTTTTTAGTTTTTTTCAGGTATTGCTGAAGAGCAGTGAACAAAATTTAAGATGCCTACAAAATCCAGACTAAGGAAAAACCACAAAAAAAAACTATATTTGAAGACAACTGGAGGACCTAAGTTAGTTGGAGATGCTCATGTTGGGAAAAAGAGAAAGTCTTCTGGTAAGCAGACAAAAGATTTTTTAAAGAACATCTTCAAAAAAAGGAAAAATGTACAAAATGTCTGTACTGGAAAGAATGTTTTAAATAGAAAAAAAACAGGAAAAAATTGAGCATTTAGTTAATGCAAATATACCTTCAGAAACAATAAAGATTAAGTTAAACAGAAAAACAGCGTTTAAGGAGATACGTAGAAAATGTTTCTGAGAAGAGTTATGTCCAATTTGATAAAGGATGTGAAGAAATATAAGCAAAAGGCTAAATTTTATAAGAGAAAAAAAGAAATTGAAGCCATTGCAGCTAAGGCATTAGAATTAAAAAGGAAACTATTCATTTTAATTTTGAATAGGATGCGTACATTAGATAAAATGGTTAATGTACTGAAATCACAAAGCAAAAGGAAAAGAGTAGTGAAAAGAACAAACTTTTGTAAAGTGTTTTTAGGAGAATGGATGCATAGTTCAAGTAGTGAACCTTTTTTTAATGAAGAGAGTTATTTTCAAAGTAATAGTTTGCTGCATGCAGTTGACACCAGAGGTCGTGCTTATGAAGTGAAAAATGGTTGTATAATGGAGAAGGAGAAAATGGTTCCAAGAGATGAGGTACAAGTGATGGCGGATGAGGCTGTGGGGAGACGTCCTAAAGCCCCAGTGTACACTTGGAATTGTAGTAGTATTTGCACTGTGCGTCAGGAATCTATTGATAAATTTCGTGAGTTTCTAAGAGAATATAGTAAAAAAACTGTAAAACAGAAGATTAAGGTGCTTCAAAGTCTAGATCCATGCAGAGTGAGAGAGAATACTGATTTGCAGGGTCATTCTCTGGCTTGTCTATCTAGAAAAGTGTGTAAAAGTGTTTTTCATCATTTTAGGATGCTGGCTGTTCATCATACTGAAATGAGAAAGTTTGTGAGACGGTTGTATTTTGCTAAAAGTCCAGCAATAAAGTTGGATGAATTGAATAGGGCTCTGTTCCGTGGATCGGTATCAGATGTAGAGAAGGTTACTGATGAAATTCAGTTTTGTTACTTTGGTCCTGAACAAGACAGTGCAGAAAAGGACACAGTAAATGAGGAAGAAGTGGAAGAATGTAGAACCCTCTGTAAGTAAGACATTTAATGATCACATAACAAAATTTGCAATAATCTCTAATGAAAGACCAAATATTACTTGTATTTGTTGCCGCAGAACTCATTATAGAAAACAAACCAGGAATGTTGATCTCTACAGAAAAAGTGAAAATGAAGATAATTATAAGTGGAAGGATTTTGCCACATATATATTTCTTGAAAATTGTTTTGAATTGGGTGAAGATCAGCGTATTTGTAAATACTGTTACAACAAGTTAGAGGAAAATAGAATGCCGACCAGAGCTGTACATAATAATTTAGAATTGGATGTTATTCCTGCCGAACTTTCTGAATTAAATACTTATGAGTCTATACTTATTCAATGTGTTCATCCGTTCCAGACCATAGTACGTATGGATCCCAAAACTGGTAAATTACCTCCTTCAGATTTACTGAGAGGTTTAAAAGGAAGAGTGGTGTATTTGCCCTTGGATTTGAAAAAAAATATGGAAACTATTGATGCAGATACTTTGGAAACTGAACCATTAGTTATTCTGGTTAATGGTGTACCTACAAAGAATAAGAAGATTTGGCAGGAGCTGGTAGATGTACGGAAAGTACAAAGAGCAAATTTGTATTTGAAAAGGAATAACAAATGGTATGAATCAATTTATATAGAAGAAGAAGAAGAGGATTTACAAGAAGACACAGAAACACCAACTGGACCAATTGAAAAAGTGGACAAGTCAAAGGAAGAAGAAATTTATGAACATTTTAGCATACATCCTCTTCATTCAAAAGAAGTTATGGGAGACAATATTGATCTGTTTCAGATGAAGAAAGCAAAAGGAACTCCCGTGAGTGTATGGGAGGAGAGCTTGGAAGCTCGATGTTTTCCCCAGCTGTTTCCTACAGGAAAAGGAGGACGATACAATGAACGTCCAGAGCAGATTCCAGCTTCTGAGTATCGAACTACAAGACTATATGCAGAAGATCCCAGATTTCGACAAAGTATTCCTTATTTGTTCCATCTTTTATTTGAAAGCGACTTGTCTGCATTATCATATGCAGTAAATCACATTTTAAAAAGTGGAGTACATTTACAAAATGTGTCTGCTAAGGATTTTATGGAGAAAGTGCAGCACCGAGATGATCATATGTAACGTCTTACATTACTAAATCTGAAAAAACTGAATTGAAAGAAATGTGGGAAGAGATTTCTCACGAGAAGACTGTCAGTAAGAAGCTGTACAGTTTCAGTTTAAAGATGTTATCGCATCGAGAAATTGGATCCTACGAATGTTCAGATAGGTTATCTTCTGCAAGTCTCTACTCGAAATCAAGAAGAATAATTTGGGCAAGTTTAGGCCTTGCAGCAATGAGAAATCGGGTACTGAAATCTGTTGGAGAAATTGAATATTTGGCCGAGAATGACCCAGAAAGTACAGATATTTTGAAATCAAACATGTTGGACACATATTATCCCAAGAGAAGTCATCATCTGGAGAACATGTGTCTCTATGAAGTGCTGCAGAACTACATTTATTCACGGAAAGCCGCAGAAGACATCAACAATGGAAAATATAAAGTCGTTGGTGAGGAAGGATGTTTGGTGAAGCAAACAAAAGGAAGTTTGATAAATCACAGGAAGCTGAGTTGCGACACTACTGACAAAAAGGAATTTTACTACTTGGCTCTTTTACAGCTGTTTAAGCCATGGCGTACAGAAGATGAACTACTGGGAGAATTTCAAAGCTATGAAGATTCCTTTAATGCTTGCAAAGACAGCATACAATGCAGTACATTCACAACTTATGTGCAAATGTTAAATGAAGAAATTGAACAGGAAACTACAATTGCAGCTGAAGTAGCTAGAGACAGTTCTCAAGACAGCCAAAGTTCAGGAACACTCAGTCAAGATCCCCTAGGACAACCAATCGTTGAAAATGAAGCTCCACTAGCCATGAATGAAGTGGAAACGGCTATGAATCAAGCTCAAGAAGAATTTATAGACTTACCAAATTTGGAAAGACAACTGAATGAAGAGCAGCAACAAATTTATGAAGAGATCAGAAACAAAATTGATCACGGATTACTACATGAAAAAAAAGAGTGCTCATGCACATCATTTCAACCAATCAGGATGTATGTAAGCGGACAAGCTGGAACTGGAAAAAGTTTCTTAATAAAAGTCATCAGAAGCTACCTACAGCAAAAAACGGATTCTACTTTGTCTTGTGTGGTTACTGCTCCAACTGGGTTAGCAGCATATAACATAAAAGGAATCACCTTCCACGTTTGCTAATGTTACCAGTGGAGCATGAGAACAAAATACAATACCACAAACTAACTGGAGAAGCATGCTTGGAAGTTTCAAGAGTATTGAAGAAGATGCAAGTTCTCATTATTGATGAGGTGAGCATGGTATCAAACTTAATGCTTGCCTTTGTGCATTTAAGAATGCAGCAAATTCTAAGGACAGACTATGACGTGTTATTTGGTGGAAAGCATGTCATAGTTTTTGGGGATCTTCTACAGCTTACTCCAGTTAAAGGACAACCAGTGTTTAATACTGTGACACATGAAGACACAAAGAAGTCATTGGGAAGCATTGGTAATGCAAATATTTGGTCCTTCTTTGAGTACAAGGAACTTACTACTAATATGAGGCAAGCAAACGATGAAGAATATGGAAGTATTCTGAAAGATATCAGGATTGGACTACTGACTGAAGCTGGCACAAAAGCATTACAGAGTAGGTTGCTACATAATTTATTTCCAAAGGAAGAAATAGTTGCAGAGAAGATATACAAGAACATTGCAGAAAAGAAAAGTGTCATCTGCTTAATGCCAACTTTACGTGAATGCTCAATATTCAATGAGGAGCTTTTGAAATTGGAAAAGGAAGATATCAGGAAATTGGAAGCAGTGGACAAAATTCAGGATGGAAGAATTACTATCACATTAACAGGCAAACTGAAAAATAAATTGGATTCACTAGAGAAGAACATTTCCAAAACTGCTGGATTAGAAAAAAATCTATATGTTTGCATGAACTGTAGAGAATTTTTAAGGAGAAATTTGGATGTTGAAAAAGGTTTAGTTAATGGAGCTATGGGAAGAGTTGTGGGTTTTATTAATTATCAGAAAAAAGATGGAATAGAATGTTTAAAAATAAAATTTGATCAGATAGAAGAAGTTATAGACATTTGTCGTTGTGCAGTTCGTTTCATGCTTGTGAAAGACTTATATGTACACAGGAAACAGTTTCCGTTTTCTCTAGCATATGCTGTAACTATTCACAAGTCTCAAGGATTGACTGTAGATTGTGCTTTTGTAAACATTGGTTCAACTGTGTTCAAAGAAGGTATGGCTTATGTAGCTTTGTCACGAGTGAAAACATTATCTGGATTATTCATGATAGACTTTGATGATTAAAAAGTTAGTGCTGATGCAAATTGTGTAAAGGAGTATAATAGATTAAGAAGAACCTATGCTCCTCATTTAGGTCAGTATCCTGTGTTAGAGAAACGTGTAGTTTCTCGTAAAAGGATGATTGAGAATATCTGTAATGAGGATGTAGAGAGGAGGAAAAAAAAGAGGAGTGATGTAATTGCAAGCAAAAAGAAAAAGGAAAATGAAGAAGAGGTTGTAGGATGTCATTTTGAAAATAGCTCTGGTGTCAACTGCTACGCTAATGTAGTGCTGAATGTTGCATTTTATCTGGAAAGTTTGCAAGAGCAGATAATAGTAAATCAGAGAAAAAGATTCTGTTCTGAGTTGAGTCTCCTTTTTCAAAAGCTGAGTAATGATAAAACTCAAATAGAAAGTGCTACTGAAATTAGAAAACTTTTAGATGTATGTTCAGGACGAACACAGTTTTCTCAAAATGTACAGCAAGACGCACAGGAATTCTTGATGTATTTTCTTCAGGTACTGGAAGAAGAAGGGGTTCCCATTGAAAATATGTTTGGTGTCTCTTATAAATGGGAACATAGTTGTGAAAACTGTTACAATACATGTGGCTCTAATGTTGATTCTGAAAGGTTTATTTATTTAACATTGCCAGACAGTAAAACAGTCACTTTTGCTAAATTAATTAAAGATGCTAATCATAGCATGGAATGCGGTGAGTGTAAATCTGACATGTTTTCAACGTTAATTTTAAAGGAATACGGACAGTATGTAGTTTTAATGATGCAACGATGTAAAGCTGATGGTTCAAAATTGGATACTTTAATAAAGAAGTTTATAGGACAGCAATTATCAATTTCAGGAAAAACTTTTGTAACAGTTGCAATAATTTTCCATGAAGGACCTACTGTTACTTCTGGACATTACACAGTTTATCTTAAATGTGAAAAAGGCTGGACACTTTGTAATGATTCCCAATTGATTTTCAAGCAACGTTTGCCTTTTGATTTAGCAAATTCCTATCTAATCTTCCTGAAACCTACATTTTAGAGAGACTTGGCAAGATCTGTACAAAACAATTTTACCATTTTATTGGATTAGCATTGGAATTTTCCCCCAAAATTTTTTTTTAAATTACCATTTGGCCTAATGGAAAGGTAACCAATTGTAATGTGGTCTTATTTAATTCCTAATGAATTTTTCGGAAACCAAAAATTTAGAGAAAATCGGTAACATCTGTACAATTTAAATTTTGGAATTTTATTGGATTACCATTGGAAATTTATTCAAAAAAGATTTTTTAAATTACTATTTGGCCATAAGGAAAAGTAACCAATTGTATTGTGGACTTATTTATTTATTAATTAATCTTTTGGAAACCAAAATGTTAGAGAGAATCGTTAACATCTGTACAATTTTAATTTTGGAATTTTATTAGATTACCATTGTAAATTTAATCAAAAAAGAATTTTAAAATTACTATGTGGCCTAAAGGAAATGTAACCAGATGTATTGTGGAGTTATTTGAGATATATTATTTTTGAGATTATGCTTCTGTAACAAAATTGTCTCAGGGTATTTTAAGGAAATAGTTATTGTTATTAGATGATATTTTTTTAGATTATTATGCTTTTCTATAATGTTATGTTTAAGTAAAAAGAGATTCTGGGCTTTTTTAAAACAATCTTTGAGATTGTTATTTTTTTTTTGCCCGCTGTTAAGTGATGAATGCAATTGCTTTCACGATTTATAGTGAAATGCAATATATTCTGAAAACATCAAAAAAAAGGCAAAAATATTTTTTTAGAAAATATGTAAATACGTGTACTGTGTTATATAATGATTTATTAAATATTAATACTTTTTTCTTTTTTTTCACATTGTGAAAGAAAATTTTTGAAAAAAACCTACCATTTTTTCAAGTAATTTCAATTAAATTTTAATTAAAAATTAAATTGTTGGGTGGGTCAGGTAAGTCAGAAATTAGATGGTCCCTTTCTTCCACTTCTCCTCAAACAGACTTTTAGTATTTAGTTATTAATTCCTCAAGGATCATGAGATGTGGTAATTGATTTTTTGTGTACGGTAAAAAAAAAAAAAAAAAAGTTTTCAAGAAAAAATAAAAAAAGTTGAGAGGTAAGGTTGGCTCTTAAAAGAGCCGTTGTGTTCATGCAGGGACAGAGGAAAGGAAGAATGGGAACATTAGCTGGTAGGACATATGTGCTGGTCTATTTTGTTGTTAATGAGGGGAAGACTGGTCTCCCTATGAACAATTAGACCATGGCAAAATGAACACCACATAGTAACCCTCGCAAACCGATGGTTCGTTTCCACAGGATCAGAAAAAGTTGAATCTGCCCCCACAGATGAAGGGCTCTGCTGAGCTTCCGAAGAAGGACTCGGCTGAGCTGCTGTGGACGTGCTTGCTCGACTTACTGAAGGGTTGCCTCTAGTATGTCGTGCATGTGTCCTAGGATGTACATCCTCAAGGTGTCTCAACATAGTGTGATTCCCGAAGGAATACTTCTTGTTGGGATTTCCTCTCGAAAGTAAACGCTGGCACAGCTTGCAAGTCACCAAAGCAGCATTGACTTTTTTCTCACCCTCTGGAAAAGTAAAATACTCCCATATAAAAGAGCTCTTCTGTTTCCTCTTTCTCTGCCTGATGGTGGTGCTGCTAGCCTCACTCTCAGCAGAAGAGTGCTGTTCTGCCATCGTATCACAAAGACAAGTCAGCTCCTTCTCCTAAGGGATCACAAGCAGAAATGAGGGGAATGGGTGTGGTGTAGGAGAGTTCTAGAACTGAAACTACTTTGAACCAATCAAAAGTTTTGTTTTATGATCACATGACCCACCGTGCGCGTACGTTACGCTTACGTTACGCTTACGGAGCGCTTACGGTGCGCTTACGGTAAAAGTACGCATGTGCGTAAAAAAGACACGCGCTTGCGCGCATGCGCATATCAGTCACTCCTCTGCACTTCCGCATAACGTGCGCGTGTAGCGTAAATGCTTAAGCGCGCCATACGCAGTACGCACGGCTACGTAAATTGCGTAACCATACGCAAAATGAGTAGCATTATTACGAACATTACGCAAACCGTACGCTTACCGTAAGCTTACCGTACGCGCACTTAAAAAAAAAAAAAATAAAAAAAAAAAGATTTTCTATGTTGTACTAATATATCTTACCTGTTTGGTTAAAAAAAAAAGAGAAAAATTAATATATTGCAGAATTAAAAAAAATAAATAAAACTGTTTTAAGAGAATATAAAGTTTAAAAAAAAAAACTTGCATTTTTTTTTTTAAAAAAACACATATAATAAAATAATTTATAATAAAAAAATCATACAAAATCAATGAAAAAACCATGGGAATCACACATGTTTTAGGTAAGAATTAGCATTTAAAAAACCATACAAATTCACTGAAAAAACCATGGGTTTCACACACGTTATAATTAGGAATTGGCATTTAAAAAACCTTGCAAATTCACTGAAAAAACCATAGGTTTCACACACGTTATAGTTAGCGGACATTTCACTCATAAAAAACCATTGAAATTCCCCCGTTATAGTTAGTTAAGCTAACTATAACTCGCGCACCTGCAATCCACTGCTGATGACGTAACATATTACATCACTCATGACATGGTCAGTGACATCACTCATGACATCACTGATGACATCTCAAATGACATCACTGATGACATCATCCAGTGAATGTGTGTTTTTCTGAAAATTAAATATGTTTTATATATGTATATCTCAAGGTCGATGGATTAATAAATGGGTATATAAGTGTGTAAAAGGATGATTTGTTTTTGAAAAATTGATTGTGTAAGTGACTGATTAAGTGTATCATAGTGAATACATGGCTTAGTGAGTAATGTTTAAATATGTAATTTTCTGTATGAGTCTCTCACTTTGTGTTTAAGTGTCTGCATGGGTTGGAGAGTAGCTATATGGGTGTTTATTTTGGATTTTAGGTTGTTTTTTGAGTATCAGTCTGAGTGTCTGCATGGTTCGGTGGGGGGTTTAACGTAGTGCATAGGTGCATGAATGATTGTCTGTCTGGTTGTATGTTTTGAAGACAGCATGTGTGCATGACTGTATGGTTTGATGAGTGTGTGTAAGGGTGTGTTAGTGAGTGAATGACTGTCTCAATAGTGTCTTAATGAGTAACTACATATGTTTTAAACTAGTATATGTGACTATTGGTGTATATAATTGAGTATATGTGAGAGTGAGAGATTGAAAGAGTTCCTGAATGAATAAGTATGTGTTTTTATTAGTGATTATTTTAAAGGGTAAGTATTTGTACGTTTCTGTACAAGTACGTGTTGAGGTGTGTGTATAACTGAATGTGCAAGTAAATGGATGTATGATTCTTTATTAGCATGAGTGACTATGTGTGTGAGTAACTCTATGGATGAGTGGCAATGTGTAACAGGATGTATAGGTGTATGAGTACATATGATGAGTGAGTACATGTATGAGTGACTGTACAGGACTGTTGGTGAATGAGTGGATGTGTATGTGGATCTAAGAATTACTGAATAGGTTATTGTAACTGGTATTGGTATGTCCATTGTTTTGAAAATTGTAGTCTCTATTTTTGAATTTGTGTATCAAAGGTTATATTAGGGTGAGAGGAGGTCTGCCACTCTATCACAAGGATGATGTCATCAGTGATGTCATCAGTGATGTCGTTTGAGATGTCATCAGTGACAAATCATATACAAGAGTTTTACAAATTGTATTTCTGAACTGAGCTGGTATGCTCATAATGTAAGAGTAGAGAACGTCACTTTGGCTGACATACAGCTGTCTTTCATGGGAATAAAAACCTCAGAATGTGCCTAATTTAATTATAGGAATTTTATCACAATGTTGACAATTTTTTTTGAGGAGTGAGCCCAAATATTGTACTTCGGTGTGTGGGGGTATAAAACTAAGCTTCCAAAATGGAGCCGGTGAATCTTTTGTTCAGGAAAAGAGAAGAACAATTTGATAGTCATGCACTAGCTGTTTTTGTGAGAAAAGAAACCTTAAAAGGTGCCCATGTTAAAGATCGAAGTCCTTCACAAAGTTGAAAAACGTGTTTTTGGCTGTGGGCATTTTATACATACAGTCTTAAACACTGTGGGCTTCATTTATGAAAAGTGTTGCATCGCTGCGTGAAAGCAGCGATGCAACACTTTTCAGTGTGCCCTCCTTGCGACATGATGGATGAGCAGCATTTCTTGTACGGCGCACCATGTCGCTAGGAATGGCAGATACGTCAGGAATCCTGACGTATCTGTCGGCGTGAAACCCATGTATTGCTGGGGTTGTGTCGTAAGCATGATGCAAATCCAGCAATGCATGGGGGAAGGCTATTCCCATTGCCCAGGCAGCTAACATATGGCGCATTGCCAATACTCAGGCGCTCCTTGCTCGCTACAATCGAGCACACTACGACACATTAGAACAATTACTCCAACATCTCCCTGACCAATTCAAAGAAGGAGCAGAGATCCTCATCAGGGAGGGACAACTCCTCACAAACGCATCCATTAAGTGTGCACTGGATGCCGCGGATACAGCTGCCAGAGCCATAAACACTAGCGTCATGTTGCGACGACACGCCTGGTTGCGAATCTCCGGATTCAAACCTGAGGTACAAAATAACATCCTCAACCAGCCTGTCAACCCCGACTACTTATTCGGGCCAGAGGTTGACACCACCCTAGAGAAAATAAAAAAGGACACAGACACTGCAAAGTCCATGGGGGCTCTCCAAACGCAGTCCTTTCGGAGCGGCTCCTTTTGTCGCCCCGGAAATAGAGGAACAAGTAGAGGACAGGGGTCACAGCAAACCTACAACAAGGGTAACACACAAAGCTCCTACGATAAGAACACCCGGGGTGGTTATCGTGGCTCAAGCACAAAGGGCAGAGGACGCGGATACGGCAACACCAGGTCCTCCCCCAAGAACAAACAGTGACGCCCTCTCCCTTCCTCCCGACCACATAACACCTGTCGGGGGAAGGCTACAAAGGTTCCTGTCCACGTGGAACTCCATCACCACGGACAGGTGGGTCAAAGATATTGTCAAACACGGTTACTGCCTAGAATTAACCTCAACTCCACCCACAATACCTCCAAAACACCGTCCTATGTCCTCAGAGCACTTAACGCTCTTACAGCAGGAAGTGCTAAGTATGCTACTAAAAGGCGCAATAGAGGTCGCACCCGTCCACGAGCAAGGTACGGGGGTGTACTCCCTGTACTTTTTAATACCGAAAAAGGACGGGTCACTCAGACCTATACTAGACCTCAGACCCCTGAACCGCTACATTCTCTCCGAGCATTTTCACATGCTCACTTTACAGCAAGTCCTCCTGCTGCTCAAGCAGGGAGACTTCCTGGCCACACTGGACCTCAAAGATGCGTATTTCCACATACCCATTCACCCCTCACACAAAAAATACCTCAGGTTCACCGTTCAGGGGCAGCACTACCAATTCAAAGTCCTTCCCTTCGGCGTGACAACAGCACCCAGAGTTTTCACAAAGTGCCTAGCTACTGTGGCGGCACATCTACGGAGGCAGCACATACACGTCTACCCTTACCTGGACGACTGGCTTGTTCAAGCAAAGTCAGCCCAGCAATGTGCCAGCCACATGTCCCGCACCATTCACCTCCTTCACAGTCTGGGGTTCTCACTAAATTACCCAAAATCCCATCTCCAACCCGCACACGTACAACAGTACCTAGGTGCGACTATAGACACTCTGGCGGTCACAGCTCAGCCAAATTTAGTGAGAATCAACAGCATGCAAATGCTGATTTCCAAGTTCAAACCACAACACTCCCTTCCCGCGCGAGTGTTCATGCAGTTGATAGGCATGATGGCCTCCTGCATTTTCATAGTCCCACACGCGAGACTACATATGCGCCCGCTTCAGGAGTGCTTAGCACGTCAGTGGAATCAGGCTCAAGGACAGTTGAAAGACCTAGTGTTGGTGAGCGGTCGGGCATACAACTCTCTGCATTGGTGGAATCCACAAAACCTTTGCAAGGGCCGACCGTTCCAAGAGCCTGTTCCACAAATAATACTGACAGCGGACGCGTCTCTCCAGGGATGGGGAGCTCATGTACTCAACTACACAGTGCAGGGACTATGGACAACACAACAAAAGAAGATGCACATCAACCTCCTTGAATTGATGGCAATCTTCCTGGCAATGAAAGCATTCAAAGTACACTTGTGCAACAAAGTCGTGTTGATCCGGACGGACAACATGACCGCCATGTACTACATACAGAAGCAGGAAGGAACACTCTCCACAGTTGTCTCATCTGGCTCAGAGCATGTGGAAGTGGGCCATTCAGAGGAACATGTTCCTCATGGCAGAACACCTCCCCGGCAAAGACAACCAGATGGCGGATCTGCTCAGCAGACACAGCCACCAGATGCACGAGTGGGAGTTACACCCATCAGTACTCCAACCGTACTTCCAGCAATGGGGTCATCCAGAGATACACCTATTCGCCACAAGGGAAAACACAAAATGCCAAAGCTTTGCCGCCAGGTTCCCACATCCACAGTCGCAGGGCAATGCGATATGGATGAACTGGTCCGGCAGATTTGCGTACGCTTTTCCCCCAGCACCGTTGATACCGCTGGTGGCTCGCAAACTCAGACAACACTCCCTGACACTCGTCCTGGTTGCTCCAACGTGGGCACGCCAGCCATGGTACACCACTTTTCTCGAACTTTCCGGGGTGCCGCATCAAAGGCTACGGATCAAACCCGCGCATTTGACGCAGAACCATGGAGAGGTTCAGCACCCAGATCCGCAACAGCTGAACCTGGCGATCTGGCTCCTGAAGTCCTAGAGTTTGGCTACCTAAACCTGCCACCTGACTGTATGGACATCATTAAGGAAGCTAGAAGACCCACTACCAGAGCTTGCTATGCAGCCAAATGGAAAAGGTTCGTAATTTACTGCAATAATAATGACATTAACCCGCTAGACGCATCCATCCAAAACATAATTTGTTACCTCTTACACCTATACCGATGCAATCTGGCGTACACCTCTATACGTGTCCATTTGACCGCAATATCAGCCTATCTCCAGAACAGGCAGCACCTCTCTTTATTCAAAGTGCCTGCCATCCTTGGAAGGACTCAAACGAGTAATTCCTCCTAGCCACCCACCGGCTCCAATGTGGAACCTCAACTTGGTCCTCACACGCCTGATGGGTCCACCCTTTGAACCTCTACACTCATGCGAGATTCAATTCCTTACCTGGAAAGTAGCTTTCCTAGTGGCGATCACTTCTTTAAGAAGAGTTAGTGAACTCCAGGCACTAACCGTTCAAGAGCCATTTATACAGGTTCACGCCAACAGGGTCGTACTACGTACCAACCCCAAATTCATGCCCAAGGTCATATCGCAGTTCCACATGAATCAAACTATTGAACTGCCTGTTTTCTTTCAAAACCCACAGACTGTCGCAGAAAGAGCACTCCATACACTAGATGTGAAGAGAGCCCTCATGTACTATATCGACAGGACTAAGATCTTTAGGAAGACAAAACAACTTTTCGTTGCTTTTGCCCCACACCACAAAGGTAACGCTATCTCCAAAGCAGGTATAGCCAGATGGATCGTTAAATGTATTCAAATTTGCTATCAAAAGGCTAAACGCACATTAACGATTCCACCACGAGCCCACTCAACACGTAAGTTAGGGGCCTCCATGGCTTTCCTAGGAAACATCCCTTTGCATGATATATGTAGAGCAGCCACCTGGTCCACAACACACACATTTACCAAACACTATTGTGTGGATGTGCACTCAAAACAGCAGGCAGCTGTAGGACAGGCTGTTCTCAAAACTCTTTTTCAGACCGCTGCAGCTGGCACTGGTAGCCGCCGCTAATGGAGGGACTGCTATATATTCTATGCACAGATATGAATTCAGCAGCCCACATGCCTCGAACTGAATATGCTACTTACCAGTATGCATCTGTTCTTGGCATGTGGGGCTGCTGACATTCATATCGCCCTCCCTCCTCCCCGGCGCCTGTAACAGCTGCAGCTCTCAGAATTACTATAAGCATGGTCATCACTTTCTGTATCTACTCCATCACTGCCACAATGGCGAAAAACAATCTGAGTATGGAGAGGATGCCCATGCGCACTGTAGTCCAGGGGAGGAGTCACCTATCCCAGGATACTTCGAAGACTCTTCCAGGACAACAACGTGCAAACATCCGGACCCAACACTAGGCAGCGATCTATGCACAGATATGAATGTCAGCAGCCCCACATGCCAAGAACAGATGCATACTGGTAAGTAGCATATTCAATTATTCACATTTGCGCGCTCGGTAAACACCTAAAGTGTGACAATATACACATGATTATTTAAGCAATAAATTTCAAACTTATAATCTAAACACTTGGTAAAAATGCTTACAACTCTTGCCGTTTTACTCTGTTATCTATTATAAGAACTTAATAGTCGGGCATCCCATCATAATACATTTTATTTAAATGAAACTTGGAGCGATAGTCCGCTGTTTTTACTGAGGATCAGCAGTTTCTCAAGAATGCTCAAAATTGTTTCAAAAGGGTTCACCTGTTATAAATTTAGGGGCAGATTTGCAAGCCCCTTGCGCCTCATTTACGCCGCCGTTGCGTCAATTTTGTGACGCAGCGGCGGCGCAAATCCTGCGCCATGCTGCGGTGTATTTACAACGTGACGCATCTGGGAGATGCGTCACGTTGTAAAGCCCTGCGCCACATGAAGGCGTTCCTGCGCAGGGGGGGGCGTTCCGGCGCAGGAATGCCTTCTAAAAGTGGCTGAGTGAAATCTACAAGATTTCACTCAGTCACTTTTAGGCCCAAGCTACGTCAAAACCCTGCGCCTGCCTGATGCAGGCGTAAGGATTGACGCAGCATTAACAAGATAGGGCACCTCAGAGCCTTGCTGGAGCTGTGTCGCGCTTGCGATGCAACTCCAGCAATGCACCACTTTTATGGCACAGATGCGTCACGCATCTGTGCCGTTTTTGGCCCATGGTGCGCCGCATTGTAAATGCGGCGCATCCATGGTGGCGGAGCTGTGGCGCACGATAACTGGCGCATCCCTGCTGATCTGCAGGGATGCACCAGTTATTGTAAATATGCCCCTTAGTATTTTTAAAGTTTTCACCTTCAGTATGTAATATTCACTCATGGCTACAAAAACGTTTTTCGTCAAAATAAGTCATGGTACAAAAAAACAAACGAAAAATGGTTTGTATTTTATTCTGATTGTGTATGTCCAGGGAAAATTCAGATCAGACTAAATAAGTTATTCTTAACAAGTGAGGTACCCTGAATTAATAACGTGTCTTTCTATTGGGCAAGATTAATTACAACAGAGTAATTTGTCATTTTCAGCTTTGTTTTGATCATTTTAAATCGTAAGTGGATTTATATAGCGCTTAATACCAGGAAGAGGTGTTGAGGAACAAATCAAGTAGATCCAACATCACTCTGCAGGGCATTACACAAGTCCCCGCATTCACTACATCACAGGGGAGCCCCCGCCTCTTTTAGGGCCCCATCAAACTCTTCAGGGAGCTTATTCTGACCAAGGTCAAGCGTATCAATGAATTTCGAAGACTTTGGGAGCCTCCCTAACATTCTGCGGGCTGGGGGGCATAATTTTGCTTTACACCACAGTCACTCAGCTTTATTTTCAAGTCACCATGAACTGAAATAGCAAGGAGAACATTTCACACCCCTAAGAAGCCCAAAATGCACGTGTGTGATGCAATATCGATGTACATTGATTAGAACAGTGATCTGGTTCAATAGCAAGGTAGCAGACAGACAAGGTGCTCGGTTGCCCCAGTGTTTTTAGCACTCTCCACACCTATTATTTAAAAGGACCTATGTATACAGATTATTTTCAAAAGTAGACAAGCATTGACAAAGTCAATATCTGTGGCATGTGTGCAGTGACAAGGGTTTCTTTGTGCATATACAAACATTTGCCAAAGAGGGATATTTGGAGGGGCGTAGCTAAGATGGCCAAAATGGTAGATGTGTGAACCTGGACTTGTCGCCGGACTAATTACATCCTGCCATAATCCGTCCGGACACTATCCATACTTCCGCAGCGGTGGAGGAGTCTCACTGGAGTCTGATTCTGAGACGACTCCCCTCCAATAGAGGGCTGGGGCCTAGTGGGAGCCCACAGCCTGATCGAGGAGCAGAGACCTGTAGCTACTGACCAGAGTCTGAGGTGTGCGCCGGCCGTGCCCAGCTGAGCGCAGCAGCCTGGGGTGCTGGGCCAACATGTCAATCTGGCCAGCACATAATGGCAAATTTGTAAACAAACTCAGACATTTTACCTACAAATTCAACTGTGGGAAAAAGCTAAACAAATACAAAGTGTTTGGCAGTCTGTGCTGTTCAAAAATACTTCCCCTCTAATGCACCAGTACAGGAAACTATCTATACCTATGAAATGAAATATTTTGCATTCTGTAGACATGTACCCATAACTGTTTACCTAAATTTCTGAATAAATGCTGATCGATTGTGAAACTGAAACTCCAGCGGCTTATCAATGTGTAGAAATTACTGTAAGTCTGAGTATAGAGTTTCACTTTGCCGTTTCACTGATAACTGGACAGCATGGAGTGTGTGGTTCACGATTGCAACACAAACTTTTAATGTACCTTTGTAGACGTTCTCGTTTCTTCTTCCTTGGAAAAGAGTCATTCCAGTGCAACCCTCCTTGGCAGTACCCACCCCCTCCTGATGGTATGCAGGGTGTGGACTCTGCAGAGCAACACAGCCTTATTGTCATGCCCGTGGCTGAGGACAAGGTGTAAATGGGCGCTCCCTTCAGCACTGCATCTCAAAGCCCTTGCCTTTCCCAAGCTGCGCACCTGTCAGGCCTCTTTCAACCTCTGTGCCCCGGTTCTTTTGAGAAAGCATCTTCCATGTCTTTGTTTCCTCAAGATGCCCCCTTTGCTTAAAATGATTTTTTTAATCAAGAAGCTAGGGTACTGATTTTGTGCTGTTCTTTCATTTTATTCTTTTTTTTTTTTTAAATTGTGCCACTGTTCCTTGAGCTTTTGGGGCTTCCCCCCAGTAGAATCCGATCCTCTTGCTTCATCCATCCTAAGACCAGTGTGTTTGTGTGAGAAGGTAGATCTCTTTCTTAATTGTAAACTTTACACCCAGGAGCACAGGGCTTCATGCACATCTTCTGTTTTTAGAATTAAACTCGGCGTGTGAACCACATTGTACAGAGCCCATTGAAATAATTTTTTAAGTATTTGTAAGCTTGAGAGTGACCCTCATAAAGGCATTTCTAAATAAATATACAACATTTTATGATATGAACACATTCATTTTCCCTAGGATTTTTTTTACAGCACATAGTGGGTGTTTGAGAGGAGAGTATGTATAAAGCAGTGTGTAGATAAAGGTGCAGTTTGATTGAAGAGTCCTTGGATCAAAGGACTTTGTGTACAAATCCAGTGTGTGTGCATTAACAGTATGTATGGATAAAATAAGTGTTTCACGAATCATTTTTGCGCCTTCCTGAAGTGAGTGCATAGGATGTGTGTGGATGAAAGGAGTGTATCCATAATTCAAATGTGATAGAAAATAGTGTGTACATAATGGAGTGCAGTTATGATTGGAGTATGTGCATGACAGAAGTGTATATATCAACAACTTTAGTGCATGACAGGCGAATGCTTATGAAATAGATGTGTTTATGCCAGGTTGTAAACATGAAAGCAGTATGCACTTCAGCAGAACAGGTGCATAAAACAAAAGTGCACAAACGCAATGCATATATGAAAACAGTTTAGCCATGTGCAGTGCATGAGGCACGTGTATGCATGAAACAACTATGTGGCATTCTCCGCTCAGCAAAAACAACAAACACTCAACACAACTTGCTGGACAGAACCTTGTACATCCATGTGACACTTCCAAGATATTCTATATTCTTGGGAATCAATAAGCACAAAACAGAAAACACAGCAGAACTAAACACTGACAACTGTGCTGTTTTGATGAGTCCTTTAGATGACTAAAACATGCATCTATCATTTAATTCCACAGAGCCTGGTCCCTATTGGCTCTTTACCAATACTTTAACACTTACATATAAACATACATTGTTGATGGATAATACCATTCCAATAGATGTCTGCTACTATTCTAATTCACCATTCTAATAAGTGTCTGCTGCTATCCAGAACTGGACCTAATCTCCCCTCTATGTATCTCATACAAGTCACTTCGAGGCTACTGCAAAATGGTTTGCAGTGCTGTACAAAACCAATGCACAAATAAATAAATTCAATTGAGGGAGAGACCTGTTAATGTATTTTTTTTTTTTGCCAGGTGATGCGTATATCACCATCAGCACTTTGGGTGGGGATACAGGAAGGAGGGTGAATAGTAAAACATTGTGCTAATAGATGGACTCTCAATCAGGGAGTAAAGCGATCCATCACGCAAGATGCCAAGGTACAACATTAAAGCCTTAAGCAGTAGAGCAATACACTACCATGTCTAGGAGGGTGTGGGCATGCAAACAGTCATAGGAGTCTTTCCAAAATGACAACTTTAACTGTTGGTTGGCTTGGTAGGAATGCATCTGCTTCATAATATTGGATGGGCTGCTCTGTCTAATGGGTGTATTTGGATAATTGAGTGTGATTTATCTAATTTTTCTGGGTGTGTACAGTTGGGAGCTAATTATTAGCTGAAACCAAGGCAAATGTGATCAAGGCAAATGTGATTAGGCCTCCTAATGTTGGTGCACTGTGTGCTGCTTAACGCCAAGACAGCCAACTTTGCACCATGGTGCAAGAGTGCCTGTGTTACGGGCAGGATTGTTTTTGTACAGGAATGGATACCTTCCTGCACAAATGCAATCCTTAGAGGCATATTTTGCTTCCTGCGGGTGCTGCAGAATTCAATACAGTGTAATTTTGCACGAGCTACAGTTTGCAAACATTATGTGACTGCAAATCCAGGTACATCAACTTGTAGCAGTCCAGGCAATCTGAGCTGAAGGCATTAAGAATCTGTGCTTTATGCTGGAAGGAGTGCAACTGCAATAGGTGCTTCAATGTACAAGTTGACTACAGAGTAAACTTGATGTGTCACACAAGAAAGGTAGTTCCTGCAAAGGGGACAGTCTTGCGAGCCTTAGGATCTCTGTCTTCCCTCTATGTAGCTTCAGATGGTTGAAACATATCTATGTATTAATGCCAGAGTGTAGTTTTTAGGGGATTATTTGGGATGGGACACCATCTAAATAAATGCATACATGCCTGTGTAGTTAGGTCTGTGGGCCCTGAGTCCGTTCTGCTATGTCTAAGTTTTTCTAATTGTTCGGAATTCACTAACACTTTTTAACTTGTTCATTTTGAGATCAGGAACTTGAATATATAAAGTGACCAGTTTACAAAAAAACGTAGCAAATCTGCACTGTTAGAGGAAGTCCTTGAATGGATGCAAATCTGCTTCTTTTTAGAATCCACAAGCATTGACAGCAGTAGGTTTTTTAAGTTGTGCCAGTCTCTGGTTTCCAAAGCAAAACCAAAGGCAATGATGGACGGAGTGTTGAACATTGCAAGCGCTCACCCCCAGTCAACTGAACTGGGTTTAACCCATCATCATTCTTTAGCTCACTCCGCTACCCCAGGTGGAATTATTTACACTGTTTCACTGAGATCACTGGTTCAGGAAAGAAGCAAACCACTGAAGAACAGTACCATTGATGCCTGCACACTGAGGAAGGGTGTTTGGGAGGATCTCATGGTTGACAGTATCAAAGGCTGCAGAGAGATCCAGGAGGACTAGGAGGCAGGCCCAGCCATCTTCCAAAAATCTGTGTAGATCGTCTGTGATGTTCAGTATTGCACTTGCTGTGCTGCAGCCACTCTTGAACCCAGACTGGGAGGTGTCGGAAAGTTTTCTTTCAATGTGGTTGATGACACACACACCATAAGGGTGGTTGGGTCTCTAATAAGATGTGACAGGGTGAATTGAAAAGTACAAGGAGAAGAGCAACCAAACAGGTACTAGTGAAAAATGATTGACAACATCCTAAGGTGGAGCATGATAGACAAGGGTTATTCTCTTGAAGTCATTGAGGCTCTCCCCAGTCTACAACAATGTGAACATTTTGTTGTCTGTCTATTTACTCCTGCCACTCCTCCCCAATTTCCTCTGTTCCTTTTCCGCTCACCCCACCAACAAAGAGCTCTTATGATTCCACCAGATTTCCATGCACCACCAGATCTCTAAGGCAGTTTTATCTCTCTTTGGCCGGCAGGGCTCAAGGATAGCTGGACAAGTGCATATAGAATCACATTCTATGATCTACACAAAGTACCATCCTCCATGGTCCTCATAGCTCAACTAGCTTGTTGTAGGTGGTGGACATGCGCACTCTTTTTTTGTGGAATTGAGATTTATTATTCATCATCGGATTTATATCCAGCACGAGCGCGAAAGTCAGGAAAGAGGCAAAGAAGAAGGAAGGGTAGCACACAAAAACAGTAGCAATAGGACAATGCAGGGACAAAAGGAAACCTGCAAGAGAAGGATAAAGGGGCAGGGTGTTTAAGGTGATAGAAGAGGGGAATGAATTGTAATCAAAGCTATGCAGCCTTGATAGTCGGCTTCTTATCATTCATCCGCCGGCTTCTGAGAAAATCTTTGGGCCCGGCGCTTATTCTTTTACAAAAAAGGCACTGCCCACAATCATGGTGTTCTCCAAGCCACTAATCCCTATTTAAGCTTATTTTCCATCCCAGCCCCAAATATTTGTGGCTCAAAATCCAGCCATGTTTCCATCCTGTGGCTTCTAATTCTTCCTGCTGCCACTGTGGGGAAATGCACCTTATGCTAAATCAGCTGTGTGACTTGGTCACACCTGTTTAGAACCAGTTTCATCAAACTTAGAAACAATAGGCCAGCTCATTCAAGGTACAAGAATACACAATTGCATTCAATATGCAGTTGAGCTTTAGAAATACTGCAGCATGATAGCTGGTTCAGCATTATAATCGGGGTCACTGGGATTGTCCAATTAACTAGCTGTTGTAGTTTTTTCATAATTATGTATTTGCTGCTAATGCTACATAATTCATCATCTGCACAATCCAAAGATTTTAACAACATGCAATTTAGTTTCTAGCTCGAACGGATCAAACGTTACTAAAAGCGTTGCACATGCCCTGCACTGAAAGGGCATCCACAAACTGGTCATCTTTCAGTTGGAAAATGATGCATTTGGGTGTTAAACTGGTACTACAGAGGTGAAAGCTTGACCCCATACAGTGTTTATATGAGTAAAAAAGCAAAATAATGAAGGACAACTGTCACAAAATGTGCCTGGATAGTTTAGTCAAGCCTCCCGCATAATTTCCTCTTCCCTTGCCACATAATTGCAATGACCCTGATTATAATACAGTATTCCACTGGTTTTAAACAGGTGAATCGGTATCGTCTTGTACATAGTTCACGCTACAGCTGCGATGCTGTGAACACTTTCCCTCATTTCACCTTCACCCTGCACAATGCACAGGAATTTGGAAGGACATTGTGATATTTTTCTTTCTTTTGAAAGCTTAAAAGTTAGATAAAAGAACATATCTTCTAGCCTAGTTCTCCAAAAACTGGTTAAAATTGCATCAGATAGTTTTAGTTACATTTTTCACTTCATGGCTCCAAACGGCAGACCTAGGGTGATCGCTCTATAGCATTCACATCTATTGTATGTTTTCATGATATGTTTTGGCAAATACTTTATGCCACTGAGATTGAATTCCACAACTTTAATGTTTAAACAAGCTTCTCGTGTTACAGTAAGCCGTTAGTTAAATTATTGAGTGTGGCTCTATAAAAATATAATCGTTTTTTTCCTTTTGTTTAAATTAGAAGATAGAACACACCCTAATGTTTTCCCTATGCCGTACGATTTCTAAAATGCTGTTGGAAGCACCTGAAAACGAGACAGGTTTTTTTTTTTAACATAAAATCGGTCTCTTCTGGAAGTGGCGCATAATCAGGAAAAGTTTCCGTTTCGGGCCACAGTGACATTCTGGCTGGCGCTATCATCAGTAATTCAAATAACGGCTTACTTTAACATGAGAAAAATGTTTTAACATTAACAGGTGTGGAATTCAAGCTCAGCAGCATAAAGTATTTGCCAATACTACTGCTCTGACTGCCAACCTTTTTAAGGTATGTCCGTGGAAGCACGGCCCATCCCCCAGTCTGGGCGAGGCACCATGCTCAGGTGTTTCCAGCGAGCAAGCCTCTTGACATGTTAATGAACCCTTTGTAATGCATGAATCGGCGTTTGCACATCTTTGAATGGCTGTGCTGAAGCCCGGGTTTGTGTTTCCGTTCTTTTTAGGGGAAAAGAAGCAGGGAGTAGGACATTGGGATTTCTTTCAGCAGCATTGTTTTCTTAACACTTGAACTTGCGCTGGCTCATTATTTTAAACAGTGAGAACTAAATGTAACATACCATACCAGGACATTTTGGATGAGTGGTTTAGTTTATTGCTGCGTGTGGTACCACGAGGCATGCTTTGTATTTATGTTTTCCCAGGTTCACCTCACATGATCTTAAGCAAATAACATGATCGGTTTGTGTCCCAAGCCCTTTATTCTGCAAACATCCTTGACATGACGTTTTGTATGAATCCGAAACAATAACATTAACAAGCTGACATTATAACAATCAGCAATTGCTTTTCTCAGGCGTTCTGGGTTTTTTTGCCCACATGTTTATATTTGTGTAGTTTCAAAGTAATGAATACACGCACGTGCATTTGTTATTACTCACATCTCTATTATATACCCACTCCAGCAGTTGGTACGCACACAAACTATGTCGCTTTCCACCTATCCGCCATTACAAAATAAGTGTGTCGCAGAGCAGGAGAGAATGTGCATGGTTGCTCCAGTGAAGTTTTAGCACTATCGAAGTACACACATCATTAAAACTGTATGTATATTGGTCACCTATGCTAATTCTAAACTAAAAACACATTGAAAAAAACAACAGTTATGGCTTTTGTAGGGTGAAAATAATTTGTCTCTCTTTATAAACTGAAGATACAAGTGGGTGGAGGGGAAACAAGAAGAGCGGAGGCACATGGAGGGTCTTTGAAGAGTGGCATAATGGCACTAGAGCAGGGGCCTCCAACCCTATCTCTAATGGGAGCTACTTATGTTCAATGAAACTCATCGAGAGGTTTTATTATTATTTGTTTTGTAAAAGTGACCACATGTGACAAAATTAGATTAATAGCAACCATATGCAAGATAAAGACCAGCAGTAATCACTTCAGTTCATCATGTGTGGTTGCCAAGCGTAATATAAGAAAGGCTTTGCTAGTATGCTTGCCTCTATTTGGGTTATACATAATAGCCATAGCACCAACAACTCTGGTACTAAAGTGATAACATTTATAGAACGTCTCCCCAATGCCACATGATTTATCACTAGAATATCCAATTTAAATACATTTTTCTCCAAAAACCCGCTGAGTTCTGATAAAAACATATTTTTGTCTACAACATATACTCTCAATTTTGGTACAAGTATATTGATTCTACCAAGCAGGGCTTGGGAGTCTGAGGAGGACCACAGGGGCCATATTGCACTGTTTACTTGAGAAGGCTGGTACTTGCACCACATCACTTTAAAGCACGCCCCTGTTTTCCACTGCTGAGATGCTGTGACATTGTTGCAGAGGAGGACTACTGGGGCCATACTGCACTGCTTCCTGAGGACGATGAGGGGCCTTGCATCACAGTGTTTTGAAACATTCTTCGGTTTCTCATTGTGCACAATGCTGTGACAGTGTTGTGGATGTCACAGGTGACTATAGGAACCATACTGCACTGCTTCATGATTAGGCCAGGCCTAGCACTATGGTGCTTTAAAGAGCACTTCTGTTTCCTTTTGCTTGGGACACAGTGACAATGTTTTAAGGGCTGAGGAGAACTACAGGGGCCATACTGCACTGCTTCCTGGAGGACATGTGGCCTTGCACCACAGCACTTTAAAGAAAGCTTCTGTTTCCTGATGTGTGGGATGCTGCAAGTGTTTTAGGGGTCAATGAGGACTACATGGGCCATACTGCACTGCTTACTGAGAAGCTGGGGCCTTGCACAACAGAGCTTTATAGTGCACCTCTGTGGAGCAGATCTGTCTGCGCCCGTCCACGTCCGTAAGGGGCTAGGTTGGGCCACGGCATTATGAGCTCCACCACAACAACTAAGTGTGCCACAATTTACTGTTTTATAGAGTGTGAAATGGGTGTCCTATTAAAATAATTTGAGCTTCCTGCATGCCACCTTTCTATTGATGGCGTAAATCATGCAAGTATTATGAATGAATGAATGAATGAAATAGGTTTTATCACGCGCAAACTTAGCCCAATGGGCGTCAAGGCGCCTAAATCAAAGTAATGCAGCTCGCAAATCAAAACCAGCAATCTCTCATTGGTAGGCCATAGTAAAATACCACGTCTTCAGGGCCTTTTTAAACAGATCGATTGAGGGAAGGGTTTTAACCTCAATTGGAAGGGAGTTCCAGAGCTTGGGGGCGACTACAGAAAAAGCTCTCGCTTCCCATCTGGCTAATCTTGTGCGAGGCACTACCAATTGAAATAGCCCAGCCGACCGAAGTGATCTGGAAGGGATATAACGAGTCAGCAGAGACCCCAATGCATCGTTAGAGCCTGCCAAGAGAGCTCTGTAAGTAAGACAGAGAATCTTGAAAGTGATTCTATACTGAACAGGGAGCCAGTGAAGCTTTTTCCTAGCGGTCGTGGCTGAAGACGCCAAGGGGAGGGCTAAGACAAAGCGCGCTGCGGCATTCTGCACGATTTGTAGTCGATGTATAAGGCCCTTATAAATGGGACACCCTCAGCTCTTCGCTATAATGGAAATCTTACTTCTCTTATGATGGCTATTTCCTCTTGTTTAATTTCTGCTGTTAATACCCTCAACTCAAAATTAACCAACAGCTAAGTATGAGAGGAAAGCTGCAACTTTCACCAAATATTAGATAAATGTGTAAAGACCTCCATGGAATTTTTACCATATCATGCTTTTCAACAGTCCATTTTTGATGAGTTGCATTTTAAATTAGATGCAAAGTTTGAAAAAGTGGTCCAGTCTCTTCTTGAGCAAGTTAATCACATTGAATTGCATTTGGTAAAGGTATTAAATTCCTCAATTGTACAATTGTACAGCCTGCTTGGCTCAATTATGGTTTACCTTTGTACTGACCTTTGCCTCCCCTCCCGATCTCAGAATAATGTACCATCTTCAAAGCCACCTAATGCCTGTTCTTAGCCTTGTCCATTAATTAACTTTACGTAGTGGGATGAACTTAGAAGTGACTGACTCAAGGCCAAGTTGCGATTCGGCCACTTCAATTGTCCCCTGAGCTTTTACGCTATTATGCACACCCAACCATAATCCAATACAAACTATGCCATCTGTTGTTAACTTTGTGGCTCCACTCGAGACTGCAGTGAACCCACGTAGGAGCACACACACCATTCTAGATTCACCACCAGTGGCATGTCTGTATGTGGTATTATAAATAAACTCTAAAATTACTCTAAACACCATTTACCACTACCTACCCTAAACCCTAACATTACCCTTCCCACACTTCACCACTACCCACCCCATAACCCTAAAATTACCCTTAACACCCCTTACCACCTCAAACCCTAAAATTACCCTTTATACACTGCCATTAGACACCCCAAACCCCCAAATTGCCCCTACCACCCTTTACCACTAAGCACCCTTAAACCTTACAAATACCCTTACCACCCCTAAACCCTAAAATTACATTGTCCTCCCTTTACCCACCCCTAAACCCTAATATTACTTTAAACACCATTTACCAATACCTACCCCCAAACCCTAAAATTGCCCTTCCCAAGCTTTTCCACTACGCACCCCATAACCCTACATTTAATCTTACTATCCTCTACCACTACACACCAGACACCTAAAAATGTACTCTTAACACCCTTTACCTCTACCCACTTTAAACCGTAAAATTAACCTTTACACCCTTTACCATCATCCACCCCTAAACCCCCCTACTGCCTTTTCCACTACCCACCCTTAAACCCTAAAAATACCCATACCATCCCTAGACCCTTAAATTACCCTGCCTGCCGTTTACCACTATCAACCCCAAACCCTAAAATTACAAAGGCAAAGCAACATAAAGACTCTGGATTCCTAGAACAAGCTTTAAAATGCAACAATAAGCATTATTGCCTCTAAGTTACTTGCCAAAAATGATAAAACTAGTTTATATTGCATTGCTGCATAACTAATAACATTTAAATGCAAAAAGGCTAAATAAATACTTCATGTAAAAAAAAGTTTTATTTTATTAAATAGACAAAAGGTTAATTTACATGAAAAATATTTGCATAAATAGGTTTATGCAGCTTTTCCTTTGAAATGTCTGTCCTTTCTGCTGCTAGAGTGTGTTTCCGGTTAGCAAAGTGTGTTTAAATGTAAAGTGTGTTTAAGACTGCAGTACCACCTCCTGTCTACAGGGGCAGAGCGAGCACAAATATAAACACACTTGATGAAACACAGGTCCCCACAAGGCAATTTTTTTTAAAGTTGTAAAAATTGACACGGATGTTCCTGAAGCCATTTTTTATCATTTTGAAGACATTGCCTTGTGGGGACCTGGGTTCAAGTCCCCACAGTGCAGTCAAGTCCCCACAGCGTGAGTGTGTTATCACACCCAAGTCCCCACAAGGATAGTAACACAAACCCACACACACACACACACACACACACACACACACACACACACACACACACACACTCTCACACACACACACACTCACACACACACACACACACACACACACACACACACACACACACACACACACACACACACACACACACACACACCCCACCCCCCCCACCCCCCACCCCCACCCCCACCCATTTGCAGGCTGCATGTTTTGTTGTAAAACAAAGTGAAGATTCGACATGGCACACATCCCTGTGTGCCATGCCTACAACCCACTGCCTGGGCATAGATCAGTCGCCCCTCTAGCTGGGTGTACTATACCAGTGGTGAAGGTACAGGTGCATGAGCCCTGTACCCCTACAGTGTCTTAAGTCTATTCTTAGACATTGTAAGTGCATTGCTGTCATTAAGAGTATATGGTGCTGGGAATTTGTCATTACGAACAGCACAGCACCATAATGGCTACACTGAAAACTGAGAAGTTTGGTATCAAACTTCTCAGTACATTAAACCCACACTGATGCCAGTGTGGGATTTAATGAAAAATGCACACAGAGAGCATCTTAGAGATGCCCCCTGAAAACTAACCTACCACTAGTGTCCAGGCTGAGTGGCTGCTTTCAGCTGCCACCACCAGACATGTTCTGGACCCCTGGGTCGAGAGCCTGCTGCTCTCGGGGGGCCTGAAACAATGCACATCCTGGGACGAGGTGCCAAGCCTCCTCCCCCAGGATGGGCAGGGTCCATGAAGGGGAAGCTTCAAGGGCTTGCTGCCTTTGTGAGCTTCCCGGACACTTTCTGCTTTCAGAAACTACCCCCCTTTGGTTCTGATACCCACTTTGGGCAGGAGAACCGGCGGGAGAATCAAGGGAGGAAGAGAGATGTGCTCACCTCTGCCAACCGCACCCCTCAGGTGGGGGAGGCGAGGTGAAGTACAACTCTCAGTCCCCGCCATCTTGCAGATGGGGGGACTGAGCCAACCAAGGAAAGACTTATGCCCCCCTACCATTGGAGGGTGGCATAATAGGAGGTGTACCCTCCCCAGGGAAGAGAACCATCGGTCCCAACCTTTTTACCTATCTGTAACGCCCTTAAATGTAGTATTTAGGGGCACCCCTGAACCTTGCTTCCTCAGACAAGAACCTACAACAAGAAATGAAGAAGGACCGAGCAGCTGTGCCGAAGCTAACAAGAGGAAGACGCCCACTAACTTGGCCCCAGCCCTAGCGGCCTGTCTCCACATCGAAAATCCCGGTGTGTCCTGCAGCCAGCAACCTCGAAAACCCCGGAGGACCTGCCTGCCTTCAATCACAAAGACTGTGTCTCCTGTGAACACCGGATTTGTTCAACAACAACCTCTGGCCCCGGCCGGAAACCGCAATTCCGCACCACTCTGCACCCGCCGTCCACGGCCCGAGCTCTAGTGGGCAAAAACCACGAGGAGGTCTCCCCGGCATCCTGACCCGAAAGTCGGTGACCCTTGACCTGCCTCAAGCCTCTAGCTGATGCCTGCAGCCTCAAACCAGAAGGTCCCCCCAACCGGAACCAGGAGCTGGTAAGAAGATCCAACCCTAAAAGGCACCTCTGCACCCGACGCCCCATGTCCTTGGGTGGCCCAACTGACGGTGCCTAACCAACCCCCGAAATCCCAACTTACCTCTCGAAGTGATGGTTGCACCCAGAAGACCTTCATCCCCGAGCCTGCAGTGCCTTTGCGAACCGGAGGTTCCCCATTGAAAACAGGGAACCCGACGTCGAAACAGCACCCTGCACCCAGCCGCCCTTGTTTCCCCATTTGCCCTGAGCTAAAACCCAGGAGCTTTGTTCCCACAACCAAGTGACCTGCTCGTCAGCAGCCACCAACAGTAATCCCTCTATCCCCTATTGGATAACATTGGGCCTCAGCACTCTACGCCCGGCCGCCCTAATGCTGCTGAGGGTGTAATGAGAGTGCATCCGTGGCCCTGGGGGACCCCTGAGTCTACCCCCAGAACCTCAACTCCCACTACTGAATACTTACCCTAAAACCGATAACACTATTTTTCTCCATAGGATAACATTGACTGTTTTTATTGGAAAAGTTTCCAAGTGTTGAGTTTGAAAACCTAAAGAAATTCTTTAAAATGATAATAACAAAAACAATTTAACTTACCTGTTTACAGGAAATGTCCCAGTGTAGTATCCAGGTATACTACACTGTGTAAGAAAAGTAATCTCAAAAGTCATTTAGCTGTAATTTTACTCACGATCCTATACAAAGTATATGTACTGTATCCTGAAAAGCACTGCATTATCAGTAACACTACTGTAATCAAATCAAAGTACATTTACAATTGCAATCCGAACTGTGTTACAATCTGTATATTTTCTGCAAAGTACTTATCACTTACCTGTGCCAGGCTTGCTTGGTTCTAGAAATAAAATAACTAAAAGAATATTTTTACACGAAAACAATTGGTCTGAAGTTCAGTCTTTCAGTGTGTGAGACCATTTGCTGACTGAGTGTGTACAACGAATGCTTAACACTGTCCTCTGATACTGCCTTACTGCTCGCCCACACTACCCCAAATAGAGAGTGAGGTGCTATCTAACATTACCTCTGCCTACCTTTGGGGTTCCACTGGACTCTGTGCACACTATACCTCACTTTGGTATAGGATATACAGAGCCAGCTTCCTACAGGAGGTGATGGCCCCGGTCACTACCATGTGAGGGTGCGTATGCGGACAAACTGTGGATGTGCTGTATGCTAGGAACATGGCACATTAGACCCCTTCACATTGGATGCAGGTCAGGTCAGCGCAGCTAGATAACAAACATCCAGTGCTGCCCAGTGGCAATAACGGCTACATGAGGCCGTGTGCATTCAACAGTGCCAATGAGCGTCACTAATTCAACACCTTGTAAAGTGCTGCGTCCAAACACCCTGTTGAAGAAGGGTCTCTAGTCTGTGTCCACATGTAATCCCATGGTTATGAGGCATGAGATGTATCCCAAACCTGTGAAACTGAGAAATATTGTCAGATATAAACCTTGCAAGATCATGCCTACCATGCTACATTACATCACTCATCATATACACACATCACATCGTATGCGCCCACCGTTTTGTAGTGCACAAACCACTATCAGTCCTTCAAGGCCCAAGACTGTGCAGCCCGGTGCAGCCTCAAGCACAATCTACATCTCCCATGACGGCCAGCAACACAGTCATCTCTGGAATAATGTGCCTGTCTTGGAGCAATGCTGCACAGTTTCTGCCAGCGCAGGCACAAAACCCTGGACACTGAATCATGTGGAAAGTATGTCCTACACTGTCCACAAGCAGTATAGCACTATAGTGTAGTTAGTTTACCAGTTGCACTGTGCATTTAAGATTCCCACATATCTCAAACCCCTTGTGTACTGTCACCATAGTGGACACTGTGCACTGCCATGTGTACACTATCATGTCACACATTGATATTCACTCACTACCCTTTCCATGGCAGTACAAATTGAACAACATTGACTTCAGCTCTCAATGCCAAATATGTGTGACTGAAGTACACCACATCACCTACTCCAGTAACAGGTTGTAAAATCAGACAGGTAGCAGTTCAGGTATGGCAATAATAGACACAATAGATGAGTGTGAGTGATTTGTATCCTCAATGGCTAAGAGACTCTCCTTACTGGTGACAAATCGTTGTAGGAAGGTGGAATCTGACTGCATGGTTGCCCCCACTTTTTTCCTGGTGTTTTGCTGGTTTTCGACTTAGTTTGGTTGGGAACCTGCTATTCAGGACCCCAGCCTATCTGCTTTCCCCTTTAAATTGATTAAAAGTACTTTAGGTACACTCCAGATTGGATTCTGGGGTACCCTTATAAGTCCCTAGTATATGGTATACTATATACCCAGGGCATAGGTATCTCAGAGGCCTACCAGGGGCTGCAGCATGTATTGTGCCACTCCTGGGAAGCCTTACAAAATGACGCCACAGGTCTGCTACTGCAGCCTGGGTAAGGTGGTGTATACACCCCTTACTGAGATATAGGTCACCTATATCTCTCCATATCACTGCACATGTAAACCTATCAGTCACCCCTATGGCAGGCCTTAACAATCCTGAAGGCAGGGTGCTGGGTTTCATGTGAGAGGGTGCCCAGGCATGAGCAGAGCCCCTCTGCAGCTTTCGGAACCTTTATTCTGGGGTTGTTTGTGATGCAGCCAAACCATATACTTTTAAGTGCATTATAACCTCGCGGTAAATGCTAACTTTGGAATGGCTGCATGGAAACATGTTGTGTTTGGTGTCAAACACCTTGGAATCATACCCCCACACCAGTAACTGGTGTGAGAGTATGATCCCACCCTTCTAGAGGGAGAAACATGACAGTACCGGCATACCCGGTACCAGCTTAACAGACCCTGGCATCACAAAATGAATGCTGCCAGCCACAGACCGGAGTCTGTCCTCCTGCTGCTGGACGAAACTCTGGCAGGGGAGGCCTGGGCAAGAGGTTTCCTGTCACAGGGAGGTGTGACCACCTCCCAGACAGGCTTTAGTGTATTGAGGCTGGGTAGGTGCACTCCAGGAGTGCTTTGAAGTCTGCACTGGGGGCACATTTGGTGTCTCTGTGCATAGTCCAGCTCAAACCGGTTGCAGGGGCTACCAGCCCCTGCTTTGGCACGAAACTGGACAAAGGAAATGGGTGTAGCCACCCCTCTTTCCTGACCCTCCCATAGGTGGGTCCCTAGAGTTTGTCCCACCCCTTCCTTGGGTATAAGATAGGAACCCTGGCAACAGGATTTTAGATTTACCTGGATGAAATTCTGATACATAATCCTGGAACTTCGACGATCTACAAGGCACTATATGACTGAAGAATCTACCTTGGAGTAAAGGAGTTACAACCCTGCAAGGCAGGCACCTAAGACGCATCTGACCGGTTTGCATCTCCGAAGCTCCCACTGGACTCCGAAGAATTTGCAACAAAGGAGGTGGGTTCCCAGACGCCGACCCAAGCTCCCAGCAAAGCTGAGACCCATAGCACTCGTGGGGACCTTGGAACTGGACCCCCTGGACACCGTGCACATTTGCAAGTGCATATGCTTCTCGTCGATGCTTGAGGCTGTGCTTTGGGCTACTTGTAGTCCACAACCCGAGCAGTGTCTCCACTGAAGATTACTGGCCTACACTCACCGAGTGTCCCGTGGGCTGGTATTGTGTGATTCCTCTCGAGGTCCCTTCGTGATCCCTGGTCAGTCGACTGGTGGGTCCCTGTGAAGGCAACTCTAACTCTGATTGGGCTTACCTGGTTGCTCCAGACGTGCCATGACTCTCCATCGCTTGGGGAGTCCCCAGGACCTTGCTGATCAGCACCGAAGCATCTTTTCTCTTCCTGCGTGGGTTGCTGTTGCCAAGGCTTGTTGGGTTCAATCCAAGCACCAACACCGCAGCACTCGACATCCTTCGTGGGACAGCTCGATTCCAACTCCAGGTTGTCGTCGACGCCTCCTGGTCCTCGTGGCTGCAGAGTCAAGCTTCACCTCTTCGCACCTGAAACACCTGACATTGGTGGGCATTCGTCTATCGTGCCCCTGGTCACTGGCAAGTGACCCAGACTCTTTTCCCTCTGCTTTCAGGTTCTTCTGATCTTCGATCCAGGCTTGGATCACACCGGACACTTTTCTTCTTCCCGGCAGCAGCACTTTGCAGCAGATCGCCATTGAAATGAACGACGATTCCCGACACCATTTGACACCTATGCAACCGGCTTCCCTGGGTGAGGTAACTCGAGTACTCTGGTGCTCCTGTGGGTGTTGGCTCTAGTACCCCCCCCCCCCCCCCCCCAAGTCTAAAGGGGTTTGCTGAAAGTCCTCTCCTAAGTGTCCTTAACTTCTAAAATTCCAACCGCGACTTTCCCATAGAATAGTACGGGGCTCGCGCCTGTGTTCTCACACTGCACGTGTCCCCCTTGGGTCTCCTGTGTTACTACCTTGGGTGGTACCTTGGGGTCCCAGCGATTCTACGTGCTCTAGGCACTGTGTCTAGTCAAGTTGTGGTTCTTAAACCACTTTCTTAGTATATGGTGTGGTCCCCCCCCCCCCCCCGGGACCCATTGTATATTGTGCTATTTACTGTCGTTTTAGAACTGTATTATTGTGTATCTTGGACTCTAAGCTCATAAAGAGATTAGTAGTGAGAGTTTAGAAATAAATACATACATTTTATATATACCTTGTTTGGTTCTCCTTTCATTTAGTGATTCAAGAGGTTATAATCTGGTAAACCAAGCTGCTTTACACTCCTTCAAGTCTTAGCCTGAAGGCTACTCTCCATAGCTACCACTAGGATAGCTTTCAATAAAGGTTGTCTTTAAACCTATTCATCAATAAGGGTTGTTTGGACTATAACTAGTGGACAGCGTATGCCAGGCCAACTTCTCACAATCATCACCTGCATGGCATTGGCACTCACCAGTATGACAGATAGTAAGTGAATCACCGAGGACGACACACCTGTATGTGTAGCACAGTGTCAGTCATTTCCAATCCCTACTTGTGTGTCTGCCACACAATGCCATAGCACGTTTCTTACAGTAAGAATGCTGCACGAGTCATTCAGGATATATAACAGTATGTACACGACTGTGGGCCCTCGTTATGACTCTTAACTAATTGTACACCTCCTGCCTTTGCAGCTGACCAAGGAGGCCCAGTGGAACTACAGTCATTTCTTGAGCTGCACTTGGTCCGTCACTGAGTGGACATTTGGAGTTTTAAAATCCCACTTCAGGAGCCTTGACATATCTGGGAACCGATTGCTAAACTCTCCACCTATGGTGTGCAAAATAATATTGGTGAGCTGCATACTGCACAAGATTTGTGTACCCGACAAATGTGCCACGGTCTGATGGCAACGAGGAGCAGGAGCTGCTGGGTGATGTAAAAGATGAAGATGAGGAGCCGCACTGAACTGCACCATCAGTTGCCGCAACGCGGCGGAGGAACCACACCAGTGATGTATATGAGGTCACCAAATGATGACAGATGTAACTTTCTATATTCACCTGTAAATAAATGTATGAGCACTACCACTGTGTATGCATTTTGATTCCATAGTCACAGTAAGCATCAAAACATTCACATTACACACACTACTAATTGTCACACAGAAAATGTGTGTAGCTATGTGTAACAAACAGCATTGAACACCATCTGCTACAAACAAATAAGTCATTCGTTGCTCGCCACAACTAACATGGTGTGGTCACACAGGTGCAATGAATGTGTGTGTGTGTGTGTCCCTCATGCAGCTAGCCATTTGTACGGCCTCTTACTTGTGGGCGATAGTAGAGCCAACTCGTAGTATGATGACTGTGAAGTGATCCACATTGTAGTTTTGGGACTGTGTTCCCTTGCACGTACTGTCTGCATATGCTACATCAATAACTGTATCCACATATGAAATCCATTAGGCGGTCTCATATCACACAATCAAATGCTACATACCACACTTTGCCAGTGCGACAGTGTCGCATGTGAACACCCACTGCTATGCACAAACACCGCCTTAATGCAGAGTGTACTTATGGTGTGATTTACGTAGCCTTACTGTCAGCAATATGTAGGAGGTCGCGCCTAGGCATGCATGGTGATCTAAAATAGCACCATCAGCATGAGTGAGAATCATGTTGGACACAGATGATGACACTGTTATTTCCTGTGGGGTATAACCCTCGACTATGAATGGCCAATTCTCCAAATGCCAATGGAGCCATCCATACATCTCTGGACAGTTGGGTGCAGCAAATCGCTGCACTCGCCTGCAAGGGAAAATTTAACCCTACCAAGTTTCCCCACAGCCTGATGACTCCACTGTGGGACACGGCTCAGTTTGGCAGTAGGCTGCACTTTCGATGTGGGTTGCATCCCTGGGGGAAGGTAATGTGATGTCAGTGGGTGCTCAGACGAATTTAGCACACAGGGCACCTCTTGTAAGGTGCACCCTTGTGCTACCAGTGTTTGGTCACTATGAGTATCCTTAAACAGCATGAACTCACACATATGTACACTGTCAACATGTATAGTACACACATGTAAAGACAGTAAAGAGGTCAGCTCCACTATTCACACCTAAGACTGCAATCTCTGTACATTATTACATGCACTGTACATCCCAATGCACCAAAAAACACACATTTGCCCTACTGCATAAAAAAAAGACGCATGAGCCTAAAGCAGGACTTCAGCAGCCACGGCGTCAGCCAAAAATGACACTTCCCAAACGATGATTCGAAATAACCGCATGATGCCTTGTCAGGCCTTGTGTAAAATCGACGCATTGACTGGTAACATAAAAAACACGAGGATGCATCAGCTGAAAACGTGATGCATCCGCCCAGGAAGTGATGTTATGGATAAAGAGAAATGATGTCATGGATCCTGAGTGCTGTAAACCAGGAACTCTGAAGTCACTTTAATTTTCACTGTCAGTCACAGTTTTACTGTCTGAGCTTAAGTGTGGTTGTGTTTTGGCTGTGCTGGAGAGTAAGTTGGAGTGTTTGTAGCTGGTTTGTTGTGTCTGCTGTCCTGGTCATGTCCCTCAAGTACTTTTTGTACTGTTTTATCACCCACATGTTTGACCAATGCCTTAGATTGCATAACTGTTTTGTAAGTAAAATAAAACTCGGTTCAGCTGAATCAAAGTACACTACAAGATACTGGCTTTTCTTTTCGTTTTGAAATAATGTCTATATTGATTAAATCAAGACAAGGAGATTAATTGAAAGAGAGATTAAATCCACCCAGATAATTCTGTGTCATTACAAATCTTTTCTTTAAATGAGTTCCCTGTGAATACTTATTCCAAGGCTACTTTATATCCAGGTTCACATGGACTTTAGGGTTGTTCTTCCTCTCATTGAACTATGGTAATAGTGCTGGCATGATCTGTGCACCTGTGTTTTGTGACACTGAGCGGGCCACACAAGTGTTAGTGTCCCTGTAGGTGTTACACATGACTCCCATGTAACCATTGAGCTGATGCACATGCCCGTAGCCCATCCAGACAACTCATATGATGACAGACCAGGTAGTGCAGATCAGCTCCAGGGGGGCTTATTTCACAACCAGCATTTGTCAGGTACAGTTGTGATGGGCCATTACAGAACGTACGTTACACATAAAGGGGCTTATTTACAAGCCTCTTGTGCTGCTGGGATATCACTTCTTACATTGTCGAAAGTGATGGACCGGCCGCCGAAGGGCCATGCAAATAAGCCCCATAGTGATGTGCGGATGATCCTCCTTGGCATACCTCACCGGGGTCGTCGGGCATTAATGAGGGTTGCCATGGCTTACACTGCTGCGCTAACCTGTGAATGTGGAAAAACACATATCACTGGTCTTTAACTGCATTTTCTATTGAAAGGTATGGCTCCTTGATGGCCAGCATGGCTACGCGGTGCTTTGCACTGGCTTGCCGGACTCCATACCCCTGAAGGCATAGCACATCTTGCATGCTGCCTTTGCATGGCCTCATGGAGGGGGTTTTTAGGGAAGAGCCACTGGAGCTGTCCCTACATATGAGACTCCCACTGTCAACATGCCTCTAGTATGAGAGGCACATTTTATTTCCCAGGGGAGCACACTCACATGGTACAGTATCCAAGGGTATGCTAGCCTGAATATAACATCTCAACATATCCCATATGTGTTAGTGTTCAATTATGCAATTTCAAACTTAGGGATGCATGGAACATGTCTGAACAATATCAGCACTGACAGGTACAAACCTCACCTAACTTAGGGAACAAGTATGCATGATGTGTGATGTATGTAGTGTACTCATTTCCTGGTATCAAAATTTAAGAGGGCCTGGGTATTGCAATACCTTGCCGGGTATGTGTTTTATGTAGGTGCAGAGACTCATCAAAGTCAACTACCATAGTGAGATATGGTAGTGATGAGAATCATGACCTGGTTCTGCAAATTGGCCAACAAGCTCATCATATGTATGTACACTTCAGCCCGCCTTACCGATGTTCATCATTCAGGCATATCAACGGTGCCATTTCATTACTTACAACCTTAAGGGTTACACAGCCAATAGCTATGCATATGTACTGTGCTTCTGTAGCAATCCAAATATGTGTTCTAAGCTTACTGATGTGTTTTACATGTTATGTCCTGTAGCTGAACCCCGATCATACACAGTTGGTGAGGTGGATAACTTCAACAGCCCCAGGGGTGTAACACAGGCCCCCACAGCCCCGCGGTGCGGGGGGGACCCCAACATCTAGGGGGCACCCTCAGCACCGCACTTCAGCTGGAGAGCTCCAGATTGAGTCCAGAGGGGGCCCCTCCACATACCCTGCAGGGGAGCCCCCTCAAGTTTCGTTACTCCACTGAATGGCCACAACTTCACCGGTGAGTGCCTTCATCAATGCTAATTGTGTAGTGCAAAGATTGAGCGTGATGTCAGATGCTGTGTGACTTGCCAGATGCAATCTGCATCCCATCACAAATAAACTTTTATATGATGATAAACAGGTCAGGGATAGTGGATGTTAAGTGTTGCACGTCTACCAGCCTCTAACTACTATCAAGGAGAATATATTGGCAATCTGGGATGGACCACTTGATAGGGCTTGACAGGGGAGCCATGATCACAGTGACAGACTATGCAAAAACATGTGGTAGTGGATACACATCTGAACATGCCCGTGGTTGTGAAGAATTCGGAAGGCATGTCAGTTGCACATGAAATGATATTGAGAGCATGTAATAAGCAGCGGCATGGTCCACCAGGGACTTACATCAGTTCAGATAGGAGCGGTTTCAGATGCCTCTGTGGGATCTTATCCAGCATCCATTGTTACATGTCATACCTGCCAAGTGTTCAGGATAGTTATCAGTGTGTCCTGATATGGGTCCTTGCCATATCAGTTACACTATGTTGTGAGACAATACATGTACTTTGCAGACATTGCACATCTTCCTGTGGCAAATGCCTACGGCATAAAGGCAATTGCAGGATGTGTGGTCTTATCAAGATGTGCCATGGTATTGTTATAGGTCACTTGTAGAGCGCACGTTCACCATACGGTCTCTTGGTGCCAGTAGCAGAGGGAAGCATCAGTCACCAATTTAGGCATAAGATTGTCGGAACAACCAAGTTTGTAAGAGTCTCCTGAATTTCCCGTAGTTGGATAGCGATCTAATATCCAAGGGGAGGGTCTTCCATGTAACAGGAGCCAGTACAGAAAACCTGTCCCCTCCTAGCCTTTTCCTTTTGCTTCTTGGCAGTTGATATGCTAGATAATATGCATGTGAATGCTCACTCTAAGATGCAAGCTGAATTTAGGCTGTAGGGGCCGCTACCTCTGCATTTGTGAAAATAATATTGTTTCATGATGTTTGCACCTGTTCCTAGTCACGCTTTAGCTGACAGTTATCCTTATTGCTTAAACAAACAACATGACCCCGAGCAGCTGAGTCGTTAAGGCACATGGCCATGAGGAAGCATTACGAGGAGAAGGCTATGGGCAAGTGGACAACCTTTCCTTTAGGACCACCAATACAGGAGAAGAGGAGTTCCAGCAGGAATGGACATCAAGGCCAAGGTACCTCCAAGGCAGCAATACCCAGCACATCCGCCAGCGGACCATCCCAAGCACCTGGCCCCACACCTCAGGCCACAGGTGGGCCATGCTCACTTGAGGTTGGCATTAAAAAGGACCTCTCAGAATTAAAATTGCGGGTGGCTGTGTTCGAAAATAAAATGGACCAGGCTCTGACACTCCTCCATGAACTGAAGCAGGCAGTGGGAAGACCCAGGCCACGTTAGCCACAGGGGGCCTTCCTGCCTTTGCCCCTGTAAATAGTTTTATTGTTAATTATGTTTTATAGCTTAGTGTAGGTTAGTTAGTGTAGTAATAATGTAGGGGTTGTGGTTTTAGGGGGTTTGTAGAGGGGAGTTACAATTTATTTAGTGGTAGGGGAACTGTGTTTTGTTGGGGTGGACGGTTGATGTGTTTTATATGTCTATAAAAAAATACACACATTTAAAAAAAAAAAAGATGTGATTGTTTAGCATTCTATGTGTAGTTAGTTGATGTTTAGGTGTAGTTTATGTTGTCCTTGTGTGAAGATGTGTTTTAAGGGGGGTGGGGGGGTTGATGTTTATCAGATCCTGCTAAATGTGTAGAGTACGGTAGGTGGTAGGTTAAGTTAAGGTAGCTTTAGATAGTATGTAGAATAAGATAGTGTAGGTTATTTTAGTTAGTTAGTGTATGGTAGGTAGTTTAAAAAAAGGTTTTTATTTACATTAAATATCATTGTTTGCTACACACAGGTCTACATCATGATTTACTGTATGGGAGTTAGCATGTCTGCTCAGGTATGGTTGTGTACATGCATTTGTCTTTGCTAGCAGCGTTTGGCAACATGTGAGTAGGTGTCTTACCTATGGCCAGGGATCTGTCAGGTTGGCCATGGCTTTACATTATCTACAGACATTGCTGGGCAGAGCACGTGGCAATCGTGATGGAAATGGCACATAAATCAACTGATGTGTTCACATTCGATAACTCTGTGTGGGTAGGTCATGCAGCATGCTTTGGAGTGATGTTTTGGTCAGAACATTTCCCAAATTGTAGGTTTTTGGACTCACACACTGATGGCTGCCCTGTGCCCACTCACACTTGCAGTGTTTACTTGTCAGCCCAATGCTGTATGCTTGCTAGTATCCATGGGTAGACCTGGCACTTGTGGTATGACTTAAATCACCATTAACATTGATTGCATGACACCAGTCGTACTTCACGCGTGCAACCTTGAGTAACCACTTGCTAGTTAACACACAAATAGAGTTCACCAAATATGTTACACTCTCACTGCCTAGCATTGTCCCCGACTCCAAAAAACACATGTTCCTTTGGCAAGTAGTTAGCCTCACAGAATGCCCAATAGTTAACCTGGTCTAGACACCAACAGACAGACAACACACAGATAGAACTAAGTGCATTTATTTACATGTGCAAATGATGAAGCGGCTCACAGGTAAAGGTTATTGCACAACACCCCCAAAAGGTGTTTTTAGCCAGTGGATATCCAATCAGAGTCCATGGGGGTAACATGTCACGGACATGTGGAGGAGAGGAGTGCTTCAGTGTGGAGGATGATCACAATGTCCGTAGTGAGGATAAGCCACATTAACAGTCCACAAATGGTCAAGGTGAACTGGGCGAAATCAAAATGAGGACAGTGACAGCTGATTTTCCCTGGCTTGTTTATAAGCACAGGGCAAAGGAGAAACTGGGTACGTGGCACAGATGAATGCTACCGGAGACTTTTTTGTAGAAAAAGGTGCTGTCCACATCTTCCTCCTCTGATGTGTGTGGTGTCTCCCATTAAGTAGGGTTTTGTAGGTGCGGCAGCCGAGGGAGGCTCACACACACACATCAGGGGCGGAAGATGTGGATCATGTGCCTGCAGCATCATTCATCTGTGCCAGCACATGAGGCAGCACAGCAGCGAGGAGGATCTGCTAGTTTTGCAAAATTGCAGCAACGTTGCGGTGGTAGGTAGCCCTGACAGCAAAGTGGGAGTCCTGCTTCTGCTCTATGGACTCCAGGATGGTTCTCATTTCCCCCAGCTAGTTAGCCACCTCGCTAGTGCCACTTTGTTCATGCATCTGCCTCATGACACCTAGGATGTCAGCCAGGAACTGCTGTAGGTCACGGAGAAGAGAGTAGGTGCCTCTGATGGTGGCAGTGTTATCCCTATTGAGACTGAGGCACCCACGGACTCCCTCTAGGGTGGCTGCGATGGTCTCCATCTCTGCCTGAACCTGCTCTACACCCAACTCCCACTGGACTCCCACCGCAGTACATTGGAAGGTGATCTGTGGGTCCTCTTGAGTCCAGGGACCTGGGTTGGGTGGCGCCTGTTGGTTGGTAGGCTGGGTATGTGGAGACCCAACAAAGCTGTTGACCCTCCCCGTGTCCGGAGATGGTGTCCCGATGGAGTCTAGGAGTTCTTGGAGGGTGTCCTGGTCAATTGTTTGCAGGTTGTCATCCCCATAATTGCTGAATTCCGGGACAACGTGCCGGCCAGGTAGTGAGTGTTCATCCTCTGCAATGAGATGGAGAATCTCTTTTGCTGATCTCTCTTAGAAGTTGACATGAGTAATCCAGTTGACAATCAAGGTGCATTGATGCGTAAGACACCTGTTACGCAAGGGTGTGGATTGCAAATAGCACTGCGTTTCCCTTTCAGATGAGTGGCTCTCAGTATTGTTCTCACTACTACTGTATGCCAACTCTGAGTGGATGGGCCCTGTCATACTAGTCAGATTACGATCGCGGACATTCAACCCATTTCATCGTGACCACAGTTGGTTTTCTGCTGAGGCCAACACCCTTGTGCATGGTGCAAGGATACCAGCGTTGGTACACAGCTGTTATTTTTGCACCGGCGATGGGGTGAGAACAGGGGAGGCACATATTCCTGTAAACACAGCCCACCCATGCATTTTTGCAATGATGCAGCTCGGCGCTGCAGATTTGTTTGCATTGACGTGCCACGCCATTTCACTGTAAATATGCCCCATGGTCCTCTGGTGTACATCACTTGCATTCACCCCCACATCCAGTCATATTTAGTAGATGAGAGGAGTTTAGGTGGTCCCTACCATGGCAGTCGACAGCTGTGTGCTCTGAGCCTGTATGCCAAGGCAGCTGCATGCAATGTAGTTTAATCTAGGCGACTATGGAAGTGACTCTTGAAATTGTCCCTATGTGTAGGTACTACCCATGGCCCACATATCCCCCACCCCTCAGGTGTGTTGTTTCTCCTCTGAGATACCAATTCTAAGCTATGGATTTGCAAGCTAGGTTTATGTGCATGGGCCCAGGTGAGACAGAGAGGCATATTTCATAGACATGTGGCGCAGCGCCATAAACCATCTTGTTGCACCAAGCTGCGTTATTAGGAAAGTGCAGGGTCGCGCTGTAGTTACAACAATACAACGCATCCCTGTGCTTTCCTCTATGCTGGTGCACATTCAGCTGGCTAGCAGCAACACAGGTGTGGAGTTTGAAAAACTAAAGAAATTCTTTAAAATTTTTACTGTTTAACAAAGACGATCTTACTTACCTGTTTACAGGAAATGTCCCAGAATAGTATCTAAGTATACTACTCTGTGTAAGAAAAGTAATCTAAAAAGTCACTTACCTGGTTTTTTACTAAAAAGCCCATTCAAGTCTGTGTACTGTACTTACAAAGTATTGCATTTCTCTGCAACCATACAGTAAGTCAAAACAAAGTGCATGTGCAATTACAATTCAAACTGTTCACAAACTGCATTACTACTGTAAAGTATTTATTGCTTACCTGTGCCAGGCTTGCTTGGTTCTAGAAAATAAAATAACTAAAAGAATATTTTTATACAAAAACAATTGGTCTGAAGTTCAGTCTTCGAGTGTGTGAGACCATTTACTGACTGAGTGTGTACAACAAAGGCTTAACACTGTCCTCTGATACTGCCTTACTGCTCGACCAAGCTACCACAAATAGAGAGTGAGGTGCTATCTAACTCTATCTCTGCCTACCTTTGGGGTTCAATTGGACTCTGTGCACACTATACCTCACTTTGGTATAGTATATACAGAGCCCGCTTCCTACAAGCAGTGTTAACCTACACTCCACTTTATGCTGCGGGTTGAAAAAAAAGAAATCTGAGGGGTAGTCCGTGTCCATGGACATTGAGGACTAAGGGAGGAGTCACTGCACATCCTGCGACTCAAAGCTTCATTGAAGAAAAACAAGTTGCAATGCCCAACGCTAGATGGCAGGTGTATGTAGAGCATGTGAATCGCTGTGAACAGATTCTTACAGGGTAAGTAATATTTTCGTTCCCAGCGATAAATACATTTTGAGAGTAAAGCTGTACCTGCTGCCAAAAGTGCGAACAGATGGTCATTTAAACCACTCTAGTTAGGCACCACTCTTGTTCCAGAGGAGAGCATGAACCAGATCCAAGGAGGGTAGTGGGGCCCTTTCACTAAAGCCTGCACAGTAGCTTCTGTAACAACACAATTTAGCGCTGCCTAAGTGGGCTCTTACTGGGATTAGTAAATTGATGCTTTCTTTTTAGTTAGGGTGCATGAGCTCTCATTCAAAACATTAATAAACAAGGGCCTCAGTCGTATTTCTTCTAGATCCGACGAGCACAAGGAGCATTTCATTGTTGGAACCAGGCCCTTCTGGTCTTCTTGGCGAGGTGTTCTTTGAATGACAGGTTCGAGTTGAGGGTGAATCCAAGGGATTTGGCCTGCTCTGCCAGTTATGGTGTGAAACCTCTTCGGTTCAAGTTGGAGAGCTATGACCGAGTCAGAAAATGTTTGGTGGTTTTGGCAGAATTTAGGAGTATATTTATAAGGAAATGGCGCAGCATGACACTGCGGCTAATTTTGCAGCGTTGCGTCATTTCCAAAACACAGGGATGCCCAGTATTTACAAAAATAGAGCGTACCCATGTGTTTTCTCCATCAAAAATAACTGCCTAGCACCAACACAGACACCATTGCGCCATAGTGCAAGGGTACTTGCGTTGCAGGGATGATTGTTTATGTGCGGGAAGATGTCCCTGTGTGCTGCATCCTTCTATATCTTTTGGTGGCGTTTAGTTCCTCTGTATCTTCATTGCAAAGTGCCCTTCCTTATACGCACTTCTCTGACCATTCCAACATGGCACCCTCTCGTATGATGCCTTGGTTATTCTTTGTGCCTTCTGCTGTGTCCGCATCCATTTCTGCATTTGGGCTTTGCCTCTGTGGACTCTATGATGAGAATTTTGTTCCTTCTCTAGTATTGTGATTCCTCTTTGTAGTAAACCAGATTTTTATCCTTTCTTTCTTCGACTTTGTGAATAAAAGTTGACTTCTCTGGATGCCTCCAACATGGCTGCCTCTCTCTCGCTCTCCACCCCCCTCCAGATGTTGTGTCCTTCTGTGTTCATCTGTTTCCATCACTTTTTCTATCCCAAATGTGGAGACACGTACACACTGTGCCCAGAGCTCACTGATCATCCGAGCTCCTTTGTGGACTGCAGGTTTGCCGGTCCCTGCTACATGCCTCTCTTCCCCTCGGGGCACACGTCCAACCCGGGGGGCTCTACTATTAAGAAGATACATGCGCCCGCCTCCCCCTCGGTATAAAGTAGAAACCCCTGACTACAGAACTTTGGATTTACCTGGACGAAACTCTACTACAGAAACCAAGTACTTAGACTATCTACACTACGCTGGATGACTGAAGAATCTCCCTTGGAGTAAAGGAATTACTCCTCTGCAAGGAAGGCACCTTAAACGCATCTGACCGGTTTGCATCTCCCGAGCTCCTGAAGACTCCTAAGATTTCTGCAACACAGGAGGTGGGTTCCCAAGTGTCCCAGAGGTCGACTAGTGCTCTCAGCAATCCTGAGACCCGCAGCCCTCGTGGGGACCGTGCAACCCGTACCACTGTGCACCGTGTCCATTTGCAGCAGCATATGCTTTTCAGTGATCCCTGAGGCTGTGCTTCGGCGCTACTTGTAGTCATGACCCAAGCAGTAATTCCACTGAAGATTTCTGACCTACACTCCATGAGTGTTCCGTGGGCTGGTATTTTGTGATTCAGCTCGAGGTCCCTTCGCGGTCCCTGGTCCGTTGACCTGTGGGTCCCTGTGAAGGTAACTTTGACTTTCTGTGAGCTTTCCTGGTTGCTCTAGACGTGCCCTGACTTATAGCTTGGAGAGTCCCCAAGACCTTGCTGGTCCTCACCTAAGCATCTTTCCTCTGAACGCGTGAGTTGCAGTTGCCAAGGCTTGTTGGTGTTCAATTCGGACACTGACCCCCCCGCACTCGGCATCCTTCGTGGGACAGCTCACCTCCGAACTTTGATCGTCGTCGACGTCTCCTGGTCCCTGTGGCTGCCGAGTCAAGCTTCACCTCTTCTCACATGAAACACCCGACATCGGTGAGCATTCGTCTATCGTGCCTCTGGTCAATGTGAAGTGACCCAGACTCTGTCCCCTCTGCTTTCAGGTTCTTCTCAGCTCCAATCCAGGCTTGGTTCACACCGGACACTTCTCATCTTCTCGGCAGCAGCACTTCTTCGCATCACGCCATTGAAATCAACCAGCGTTTCCGACACCAATTGACTCCTATGCACCCGGCTCTACTGGAATAGGTAACACGGGTACCTCGGTACTCTCAAGGGTGCTGGCCTTAGAACCTTCTATGTACCAAAGGGTTTGCTTGAAGTCCTCTCCTAAGTGTCCTTAATCTTTAAAATTCCAACCGCGACTTTCCCAGAGTTGTACGGAGCTCACGTCTGTGTTCTCACACTGCACCCGTCCTCCGTGGGTCCCCTGTGTCACTACTTTGGGTGGGTTCTTGGGGTCCCAGCGATTCTACGTGCTCTAGGCACTGTGTCTAGTCAAGTCGTTTTTGTTATACCACTTTCTTAGTATATGGTTTGGTCTCCCCCTGGGGCCCACTGTGTACTGTGCTATTTTCTGTCATTCTAGTAGTTTAATATTGTGTGCCTTGTTCTCTAATCTCATAAAGAGGTTAGTAGAGAGTGTTTAGTAATAAATACATATATTTTATATATTCCTTGTGTGGTTCTGCTTTCACTTGGCCATTCAGGAGGTTATAATCTGGTAAAACAAGCTGCTTTGCACTCCTCTAAAGACTTAGCCTGAAGGCTGCTCCCCATAGCTACCACTAGGATAGCTTTCATTAAAGGTTATCTTGAACCTAATCATCAATAAGGGTTGTTTGGACTGGTGCAAGGTGCCCACTTTAACTAGTGGACAGCATATACCAGGCCAACTTCTCACACTCACTTCTTTTACTCTCCCTAGGCTCCTCCCATACTGGATTTTCCTAATCACATATCTGCAGTATTTCTACCCTGAAGTGAGCCTTGTCCACATTATGCGCTACTCTGTTTTCACTGTTTTACTTTCTCCTACAACATGCCTTGTCTTTTTTTCAGTGCCATGAAGCTTTTACCCTGTGAGTAATTTTTACCCTGTGAGTAATCCTTCAGATTTTCCTTGTACCTTGCACTCTCTCTATATATATCTTTTTTTTAGTATGGGTTTTCTCTATTTTTGTCCTTGTGTGATTTAAGTTAACTTTTGAGCTCCAAAAAAGGCCTTTGCGTCCTTATATAAATCCTGATATCTCTCTAAGGGATTGAAACGTCGCCTATTGTTACGGACCCTATTTGCACTGTTTATCAATTTGCAACAGAGCGTGCTGTTCTTGTTTTAGATACACACTTCGGCCACGATTATCACATGTATGTATCACGTATAAGAGAGCACTGAGCTTGTTTTGTAATCTTCACCCACTGCGCCATTGTTAAGGAGTTTGAAAACCCTTTTTTAAATATTTTTTTCCTTCTGTTACAAATAAACAACCATTTGCTATATAATATTGCTGATACCGTATCTCTAGGGACCACTGTTCTGATATACTATGACTACCTAAGGTCCCTGTCGACTCCCAGGTTCCCTTGTTAATAAGTACTATTCCCTTAGCTTGAAAGGCCTGGGAGAAGGAGGTCTCGGGTGGACCTCTGAAGGTTACAAAGGTTGAGAAAAAGTCATGTCTCTTTCTCAATAGATGGAGGCTGAGAAATGCAGTGATGTCACTTCCTGTTAAGATGGATGCTGTGGGAAAAAAGCAGCAGAGCGGGCAACTCCTTCTTACATTAACAGTAAATCTGCAAGGTAAATATTTGGTTTTATTTCCCTAGATTTGCAAAACATTACTGCCCTGAGTCAGATGCCAGGTGTGAATCTTCTGTAAGATGAGTAGTTCAACACAATTTGGTTCCGATAGACCATATATTACATCTACAGATACTTTGTCACCTGCACTCCTAACCGCCTTGGATCTTCAGATACATTCAAGTAGCTCATCCTAAGATGGAGAATGCCTCTTGAAATTTAGTTTTACGTTAAGAGTTTAGTTCTGCCCGAATGGCTTCCAGACTAATTATTTAAACGACTCTGAACAGAAGTAATAAAACCGGCTATGGGCATTGAGCCATTGGCGGAATGGATGCGGGTTGATGGATTACTTACGGTATTTGAATGAGCACCAGGGGGCAAAGATAGTGTCAATCTGTGGAGAGCATACTCGTCTTTCTGCAGAATCTGGAATGTCTTGAGGACCTCCAGATGATCAGAATACCAGAAAAGTTTACTGCTCTTTCAATGAAACTGGTCAAATCCACAGGGCCCTCTATCGGTACAACACAGCAGCGATGGGCCCTGGACCTCAAAATGGCCAGTAATGACTTTAGATATTGGGAGTCCAATGCTGGGCAGAAAAACACTCTGCCGCAATGTTGCGACATTGTCTTCTGCCCCCACCCCTCCATTATTTTTAATGAGCACAATAGCTATACCTAAGATGGGTTGCCTTGCCGCAACTACTTTACCCGCTCTAAAAAATTTCCCATTCAAGATCCATAATAGACTTTTATATGGTTTACCTCTTTAATTCAGGGCTTTTTATGGAATAGGGGTCCCCCAGGATAGCCTTAATGAAATGCTTTAAATCTCAAAAAGCCAGGGGGGTGAGTATAATACGCATCTCCTTATACTACAACGCATCCCATCTGGTCATAGTAAATAAACGGCAGTAAGACACACAATTAGACCCCATGTTTGCAACCAAAGAAGAGGCAATGAAAGACACCCAGTCGGTGCCTGCTTTATGGCGGAAGGTGTGAACCCCCTTTTTCACAGATATCCATTCATTAAGATATGGCGAAATGCCCTAAAAGACTTGGGCGGTGGAACAAACTGACAAAAGACACTCTGTCATTTGGTAAAGATATTGGCAGGGCATGGGAGCTATGCAGCAGGAGAGGGTCATATTATGCGGCAGGGTTGGGTAAATTATGCAGCAAAAAAGGCAAATTATGTGGCACAATGCAGCACATTTTGGAACAGTATTACTCCATTATTTCATCATTTTTAAACTTGACCATATGTTCAACACGCATTCATATCCGCAGAATAGGCAGCGGAGCACAGGCAAGATGCAGTCAACTCAGACTGATCTAAACAATAGGAACCAATACTCGCTTAGGTCCCGAAGTCGAGGTGTGCCTAGAAGGAATACCATGCGTTCACGGCATCGTCGCACAAGGAGCGTTTTTTCCATATCTTTGGAAACTGGGACGTCCATTGCGTAGCAGGAAAATTACAACCAGGATACCTACTCCAATTAGTAGGACCAGCTGAAGCCCTCCAAAAACTTTCCTAATCCGGAGTGTATAAATGCTGGAATAACTCTGAAGATCGTCTGAAAGGTGCTTAATAGTCCCACTCATATCAGACATGTTAAAGATACGATGTACCATTTCTCCGAAATGGAGCGGGAAGTTAGTTGAGACTAATGCTTGTATCTCAGCTGAAGACCTTGCAACCTGGAGATCAAAAGACACTCGGGCTTTGGTTAAGGCCACATCCTTCTGTAAAAGTATGGCTTTCAGTCTTCTCAGAGAATCAAACCGTATAAGGGAAACATTCAATGCAGGCCACAGCATCACCTCCATGATTGTGTTGGTCGTTGGACACAATACTTGCATACAACAAGTAACCCTGGAAATTACTGTGACAAGATATGCGATGCCTGGCAGCATCCTACAACAACCTTGATCATTCAACATTAAATAACTCCCATTCAAGAGTAGTTTGAACACTGGATGAATCACGGCAGCTGGGGATCCTTTCAAGTGACATGATAGGTTTGCAACCAAAGCATTATGAGCTCCGTGAAGCATAATATCCTGACAAATTAGAGACCCACTCCATGAATTCTCACAGTCTGAACCACTGAGAAAGACTTCAATGTCTCCATTTCTGCATGTAAATCTTTACGGTAATTCCCAAGATTGATGAATGTATTTCTTACCCAATGCTTCATACCTGCCTACTTTATAATACTGTAGGCAATATTGAAACTGGAATGTTGTGACTGGCAGGGTAATATGGCCATTAATTAAACATTCTGTGGAGAGTCATTCAGCCATTCTTCGTTCACCCAGGTGTATAAATGATCTGTTAGATGTGCAACATTTGATTCAATGCCTATTAGACTCCCCATTTGACTCATGTTTTGATTATTGTTTTGGTACTGGTTATTATTCCTGTATATGATTATTGTACATACCCCTCTTATGTCTCTATGCTCCATCGCATAGCCCATTCCTACTCGTTCACTCAGGTTTATAAATAAGCTGTTATGTGTGTACTATTTGATTCAATACCTATTAGATTCCCCATGTTAGACTCATGTTTTGATTTGTTACCTTTGCCTCAAATTGTAAAGCACTCTGATATCCTTCGGGATCAAGTTCACGCTATATAAAACTTTATAAATACAATTTAAAATAAATAAACAAAATAACTGGTCCAATTTTTCAATTTGCAGCATTGTATACTTCTCATCTCTTCGTGCCATTGTTGACTGCAGAAAACAGAGACGTACTGATGATATACCGCCATGGCACGTGACCAGAGCACAACGAGTGTAGCGTCCAGCTTAACAATAGAGTGGAACGCAATTGTGATGGTCCATGCTGAAGAATAGACAAATCCTGCTCCATTATATCTATTGCAGAAGACACAATGTTGCCCAGTGAATAAATCCTGGATGTCAGTGTGGTCATGCCATTGTCGACCACTGCCAAAGCATTTTCTAGATTAATCCTGTCATTCTCACACAATCTCTCTGCAGCCTCCTGTTGAGAGATTTTCCATACTTCATTATAAATAGCATACAGGAAATGTTTCTGACGTGGTTTCTTGGGACTTAACAAAAAATCCCTAAGATTCATGTTGTCTGATGGTAAGGACAAGTGTTGTTTCAGATCAATGGAGACAAATCTATTTTCTTTTTTGCCGGCAAGAGGCGGAAGAAGTACTGTTCTTGTTCCTTCGACAGCCAGGACAGGTACAGGCACTCTATAAGATGGCCCAAATTCTTTCTTGTCCACATTCTTTTCTCTGACCAGATCCCCGATCTTTGGGATCCAGGCAGGTCTTGCCGGAACAGCTTTCATTTGCTCGGTGGCGGTGCTTTTTACTTAGACGTTGCTTTGTAATGCCCGTAATTCATTGAGTTCCTGTAAAACAGCCAAATGATCATTGATGTCAAATGCTTTTTCATCCACCACTGTGCTGCCACAATCAAGGTCTGGTACCCACATTCTAGTCCCAAACAGGACCTCATATGGAGTACGGCCTCCTAGGGAACTTCTTGGCATGTTATTATGTGCCCTCTGGACCCCATATAGGTGATTTACCCAACTGCCACCCGAACCTAATACTCTAGTTGCTAAGGATTGCTTTAAGTCCCAGTTTCTCCTTTCCACTATCGAATTTCACTCTGGATGATACGGAGAGGAGTACCACAAGACAACACCCAAACTTCCCATAGTCTCTTTGTAAGCCCAAGAGCTAAACGCATGGTCAGAGTGTAATGTATCAATTGTGTATGTCCCTATGATTACTCGCAAATCCCTTATAACAGTTTGAGCATCAGCTGAGCGCTGGGGCCAAACCCATAGGTATCTAGAGCATGAATCCACTACCACCAAGATGTACTTGTAAGCCCTGTCAGATTGTAAGGGGACGCAGTGGCCCAAATAGACACATGTGAGATGCCTGTCTTATATCAGTAATGGTGTATGTGGTAGATGTGCTACTGAGGAACCCTTCATCTGCTGACAGATGTCGCACTTAAGGACAAAGCCCTTGGTCTGCTTGGTAAGACCTAGCCACCAATAACGTTGCTTCAATAATGAAACTGTCGCAGTAATATCTGCGTGTGCTGAACCCAGACCCTCATGTGCAGCATGTATTAAACCTAATCTGTGATCCATGTTTGGTATTACTCTATCCCCCACTCCTGGAATTTGAGCATACAGAATATTTTGTGTTTCTAACTTTTAGGAGTTCTTGAGTGGAAACCTTTTGGCAAAGCTGAGCTGTTATTACGCGTCGCGTTGACAGCTAGTATTATCTGTCAATCTATTCTCATGCTAGAACGTGTGATTGTAGCAATGGCAGCAGTTCCCACAGTCACCTTGGCGGCTTCATCAGCCAATGAATTTGCTTCAACATGCACGCCAAAACATTGATGACTCAGCGTATGATTCACATGAGCCCGTGGCAAGCCTTTTTTCACCTCTACCACTTGTTTCCAAAGCACCTTGTGCTTTATTGTTCAACCTTTTGAATCTCTAAACCTATTCTGGCCCCAATAGTGAAGGTATTCATTGTAAGACTGGACACAGTAAAATGAATCGCACACAATCAGTGTAGGGATTTCCGGATCTGTATTTTTTAGTGCCATTATCAGGGCTTTTAGTTTTGCCAGCTGTGCCGTGCAATCTCCTAGAGACTGCGTCTGCGTATTGCTAGTACGGAACTTGCTGTCCCCCATACATCTATTTACAATCGCACATGCGGCGCTGTATTGCTGTTAACTTCCTACAGGAGGCTGAGCAAATCCATCAGTGTAAATTATGTATTCATACTGATCTAGAGGCATTCTTTCTTTCAGGAGAGGATATTTTTGTTTGTACTGCAGAAATGCTTGTTTTTAATGTAGAGTCAAACTTGTAGTCTAGATCTGTTGCAGTGAGAGAATTAGCCCACTGTATCTACCTTGGATGCAGTGCTTTTGCGTTTGGAAAGCTTGCTTTTGTAACAGCCTCTAAGGTTGGTAATGGAGTCACGACAATTATTTGTTTCCCTTGAGCTAGTGCCCTTTCTCTCACTACAGCAGTCTGTACTGCTGTCAGTTTTTTTTCAGTTGATGCAAAGCGCATTTCAGCGTTTGTGTACAAATGAGATTTGTAAGCAATGGGTACAGTTTCGCCTTCATTGAAGGTTAAGTAATTGTACCCGGATTGACCCACGATTACACGGATCACCAAATTCGTGGTGTTTACATGTGTGTGTAAATGTTTGGAAGCTATCATGTCAGTATGTAGGGAATATAGTATTTCTCTGTGTTCCTGGGTCCAATGTCGAACTGAAAAATCAGGTCTGATTAAGTCATAGAGAGGCTTCACTTTTTCTGAATAATCCAAAATGTTCTGACAAAATTTAGGAATCCTAAAATGGATTGTAAGTTTTTCAGAGTTTTAGGAAGTTGGAGCAGCGAACATTTTTCTAAAAAACATTGAGGTGGTCAATTTTTGATTTATGAAAGTTACATTTGTAGCCCTCAGAGATGAATCCCAGAATTATGTTGTGCCCCTTGTTCAAATGTACCAATAATTTCTCGCCCAACAGGTATATATTGTCTACATAGGACAATGCCTCCTCATCAAAATTTTGAAGTAACTCTGATACTCTTGCTGAGAACAACCCACGGCTATTCTCATACCCATGGGGCAGTCTACAGAATTGGCTTTAAGAGTCTAGGGCCGAAAATGCTGTCAAATATCTGCTTTCAGGGGCTACATTTTGGCAAAACAATCCATTTGAGATATCTAGTGTTGGTTGTATTTTTTCCGCACAATTTTATTAATTACTGCGGCACTGTGTGCATATTGTACTGCAAATGTTATTGTGCATGTGTTTACATGCCTGTAGTCTAAAACTAGAAGGTGTGAATTGTCTGGTTTCATTACGGGAAACAAAGGATTATTCATGAAAGAGGTGCAATTTTCAATCAAACCTTGATATTCAAATTGATCTAAGATCTCCCTAGCTTGTTTTTTCACGTCATGTTTTATTGAGTTAGAGTTGTTTTTACTGGGAAATTTTATTGTGAGGTGACTCAGCATCCCACCCTACATGATTACGGTATAACGCAGGAGCTAGTGCTTCTGACCACTCCTGCGCATATGAGTGTTTTTCTGATTCTGGAACGAGGTTTGAGAAAGCTGGTAAAATTACTGTCTCTCCCTTTGGCCAGTCCATAACAAACTCAGGCAGCCAATCTTTTTCAGCCAAAAGGAGATTGTATCCAAACGTTAGGTTTTCCTAAAAGAGACCCTTCACTTTCCTCAGTATGTCCCCCTCCATATGGAGTGTTATTTCATGTATCCGATGTGGGATGCTTACCCTTGTATCAGGTGTTTTTACCATGATATGTTCATTCAAAGCTGCTTTCACCAGGAATTCCATCAGGTTCTGGTGCACTGTCTAGCATTGTCAGAGCATGTCTTATTTTAAGGCCAGCTCCTTCTTTTTAATTGAGGTGTCAAGAATTCCTGTCATACAAGGGAAACACGCCCTTATGTAAACAGGAGAGCTGTTACATAACTCAAGGGAAACACGCCCTTATGTAAACAGGAGAGCTGTTACATAACTCAAGGGAAACACGCCCTTATGTAAACAGGAGAGCTGTTACATAACTCAAGGGAAACACGCCCTTATGTAAACAGGAGAGCTGTTACATAACTCAAGGAAAACACGCCCTATAAAGGGAGGAACCGGGAGGTACAAGGCTGTCGGATATTGTGTTTACACCGACGTACCTGCTTCGTGAAGAGCAGTGTTCCGGAGTGGTGCTCCAGTAAGGCAAGAACGGAGGTAGGTCGAGTCGTTACTCCCTGGGCCGTGTCTTGCCCCATCGTCACCTGTGAAGGACCCGGAAGCTCTACCGGTCAACCATTGAGCTTCGCTTTTTGACTCGGCTGAGTCCAAGCGCAGTGGCGCTTTTGCTGGTTGGAGTCGTAACTCCCAGCCCGACCAGAGACACAGGGACTGCCAGCTGTAACGCACACCAGGAGGTGTTTGCCGCGTTACAGACTCGGAAGTCCACAGGATCGATCGAGCGGCTGCTCTCGGTTCAGTCTTCTTGCTTGTGATTGGGGTATCGGTGACGCATCACCAGGAGGTGACTCCGCGTCCCGGTGCAGTCTGAGGAAGAGGTTGAGCGGCTGCTCCCTTCAGGTAGAGACCCCGGCTGGGTGTTTCCCTGACTCCTCGATTCTCCCCAACACTCTTCGTGCCCCTCACAGCCTACCGATTGGCATTGTCGGCCATTTCATTTCTGCCCTCTGTTGGCATACGCCGGGATCGGCGTATATGCAGAGGACGGTTAGGACCATCCGTGCTGTGGGCTGGTAACGTACTTAGCCTGGAGGATTCCAGTGACTATAACTTTTGTTTGTTCTTTGTATTTTATTTGCCTTCATTAAAAGAACTAACCCTTCACAAGTGGTTGCGTCCTCATTGTCGTGTCTGTTAAACGATCCTGAGACGTTCAGGGCGTTACATGAGGTTTTTTTTGTTGGTTTATCTTCTTTTTTGATAATGTGGTCTGGAGTGTGCGGTGTATCTCTTGACTTTGCTCACTCTTCTGATCTGTGTTCTGATCGCCCTTCCCTCTCAGAGTTTTTTGATTAACCCTGAGAGGAATGAGAGGAACGTGTATCAGTATCCTGATACCTGTCAGGTTTTTTTAATATCACAATTTCAACAGATATATTTCCTGTCAGAGGGCTCCTGTTGAGGAGACCCACCCTGTGATTGTGATGCATTTTACTTGTTTTTTGCTTGTTTATTATCCCATTTCTTTTTAGGAAAATCGGGTGCTTGCTTTGAGTTGTCCTTTTCAGTATTGCCCATTAACTGTTGTTTCATAGGTCTAGCTCCCAAATTATCTCTTCCTAGTGCAGCATAGGTCTCTGATAATTTTAGGTCATTTCCGCTCCTGTTTTGCAGGAGTGCACTCTCTCAGGTGTTGGCGTATAGCCACCACTGCTGCCTCCCCTTTTATGTTTGCTGACATCATTGTAGATACCTAGGCAAAAGTGCCTATCAATTTCATCCCTAGGGCCAGGGCAGGTTCTGCCCCATACTCATTCTGTATTTGACTTAATACTGGTATAACTGCTATTGAGGGGGTACCATGAGTCCTGGTATAGATGGCAGCGAAGACTGTAACCCAAGTGGTACAATCCTCTATCTGGGGAGCTATCCCAATTGGCAAGCAGATTGTCAGTATTCTGTGTTTGTCTTGCGGGCTTGTGTGTGGAAACACTGCATCAAGCTGTACCATTTTCTGTGCTATCCAGAATGGCATTTGCTCACGTTTAGTGGGCATTCTTCCCATAATCACGTTTAGCGTTTGTGGTGTGATTTTAGTTGCGGTCCTTGTAGTTGACCTGCTGGAGTGACCCTTGTAGGTTGAAGTGTTATTGTTCTCATAACGAACTGTGTAAGATTTCTGTAAAGTTTTATTATTTATTTGTGAAGTGGAGGTAAGTCTGCTACTGGCAATGTGTCAATTTCTGGATGTGGTGTGTTAGCAGCCAGAACCAGTCAAGTCGCTCCATCTCTGCTGAGTGGACCGAGTCTCACTATATCTGTGGTATGGGGAGGGCACCTTGTGTGCTTTAATTATGAAGGCAACGGTCCCACCTTATGATGAGAGGCCAAAATCTGCTAATTTTATAGTAAGTGCATTTCTGCAATTTTCTGATATGTTAAGAGCTTCTTCAAGCTCAGCTTCCTCTGCTCCAGCACCAGTCGTACCGGCGTTCCCAGTTTGAGACATTGTGAGGGGACGTATTTTATGAAAAAGAGATCAGGTTGATGCACAATGTAGGAAACTATAATCCTTCAAGCTTGAGTAAACCTACAGCCAATACATAGGGTATACCTACTCAGCTGCGGCGGATTTTCCCTTCCCACTCCAGACATCTCTGGTTAAGTGTGAGTATGGGTATCTGAGAAAGCACGACTGAATGACTCAAATTTGACCATTAAATAAGAACCAAACCAACGTTGGCGGTGACATGTTATGTAGTTCCTATAAATCTGTATTGGATCTGCGCGTGTCAGCATGGAAGATTTTCTCCTCTGGTTTGCCCAGCAAAGAAGTGGGACTTATATACCCAAAAGTTACCCTCAGGGGTTCTACCCAGATGTGTTGTGGTACTGTGGGCATGTACAGAGTTATTATGCAGAAGATGGTAATCCTGCTGTGATGCTAAGAATCCTCATGCATAATAGATTAGGCTACTTTTCAAAGAAAACCACACGATATTTATTCAGCACCTAACTAGGTAAAAGGCCAGCACCAGAGCCATTATGTAGAGCAAGTAGGACAAATGTAGGTAAAATGTTGTGCAACTATCTAGGCCTGTATTGGGGTACATTGGGGCTCATAACAATATATGCGACACCCGCCTTCAGCCATTCATGGCAGGGGGTTGGCTGCAGGACCTGGCTGCAGGGCCTGGCCTGCTGCAAAAACAGAATTACACCAAATTGGCAGAAAGCCAGATTTTGGTCCACAAATTTGGCATTTTGTGATTTGGTGTAAATGCGTTCAGTAATTTTTGAGAATTTATGGTTAAAAAATATATTTGTATATCTGGACGGTTGGGTTTGAGGGGCACTCGCAAAAGTCCCGCAAGCTCATCTTAGAAAAATGGAGTGTTCTGATTTGCCTTAGGGTCTTTATATCACCTGGGCCACTTCACTCCAGCTGGAGTGAGGTTCCCGTAGGAGCGAGCGCTCTGATTGGCTGGCAGCAACATGAAAGCAAATTTTGCGGCAGCCATTACACCACACCGGGGACTTAGTCCCCTGTTGTGAAAATTCTGAAAAAAAGATATAAGGGGGCAGGTAGGGATACCCTACTCTCCTAACTCTCATGGGGGGTCCCAGAGGGATCCCTTGAGGCCAAAATAAAAAAATCAAACAAATCTGTGATCTTCCAAAAAAGCGTTAAATTGACATTATATAGAAACTGTAATTATATCTTACTTTACATTTTTTTTAAACTAGAAACTCATTGGATAAACAAAGGTTGAAGTAATTTTATAGGTAGGTGAAAATTTCAGTGACAATGTAACAATTTAAACTCACAAAAAACACTGAAATTAATCAGTTATAGTTATCGCAAGTGGTAAGTAACTATAACTCGTGCCCTCGCCATGCACTGCTACTTACCTCACATAATATATCACTCATGACATGTTCTACGACATCACTGAAAACATCACTGCTACATTTGAAATGACATTATTGATGCCAAAACTGCGCATGGTGGGGGCACTCGTTATAGTTACTTTAGTGCATGAGTTATAGTTACTTGATATAACTATAAGTGGTAAATTTAAGTTTTTCCTTTTTAGTTTAATACGTTACGTTGTCACTGAAAGTTTCACTTAACTAGAACGTTATTAATCTTACTTTAACCTTTGTTTTTCCCAGTGAGTTATAGATATACTGAAAATACCAAAGGTTACAGGGAGGTTATAGTTAGGCTTACATTTTACTCTTACAAAACCATCGAAATTCAGCAGCTATAGTTACCTTTTTTCGTTTCTTTTTTTTTTTGTGTCCTCATCTCACCATATAGCGTCTGCAAATATAAGCGAGAAACCATCCTTCTGTCGAGGGCACCCCAGGCTTCTGCCATTGTATTGGCTGTGGGCCTAACCAGGCCAGCTTCTTCATATGAAGCTTGGTGTAATCATTGGACTTCGGGGCATTAGATCAGTCTCAATTCTTTGCCCCATACTAAGAGCTGTGACCAGATGTTACACCCATTATCATTCAAATGTACCAGTTCCAACCGAGCCATACCCAGTGAGGCCCTCATACAACAGGGGCTGTGAATCCTTCCATAACTTGCAAATCTCCCTCCGAGCAATAACAATCAAATACAGAAGCAAACCTTTTTGTATTACCGACAATAAGGTCATCAAGTTGCTATCAATGCCAAATATTACTATGGATAGATTCAAATTGAACTTGACTTTGAAAATAGCACCAAGTGCGCATTCCACATTATGCCAAAACCCCTTTAAGATACCACATTCAAAAAATATATGTAGGTCATCAGCCGGGAAGAAATCGCATCTTGGGCATTTTGAGGAGGAGAGAGGAGCAAATTTAGCTAGCTGCATTTAAAACTTTCAGGCGGACGTTTTTGAAGAACCTCGGCGCACCAAACTTATATAAAAAACCCTCTCCACCACCCTCAAAAATAACTATTTCGTTGAGTATCTTACCCCAATTAGATCCCCCCGCCGTGCCAAGTAGTGTCCAAATGTTTTTAAACAGAAAAGCAAAAGAATACCAAAGTATATAAGGGAGTGCAAGGCCCCCTTTCAGAAGCTTACCCCATAATTTCTTCCATGAGAGCCTTGCAGTTTTATTAAACCAAATAAAACTGCCCATCTTACTTTGGATTTTACTTATATCTCTACATGGAAAATCAAGGGGGATGGTGCTGAATAGGTGGGTCAATTTTGGTGCTGAATAGGTGGGTCAATTTTGGTAAGATGACCATTTTTATCAAATTAACCCTGCCGTATATTGTCAAAGGCAGGTTTTTCCATCTTACAAAAAGGCGGTCAATCTCTTTATATACCTTCTTTAGATTGATCTTGGGGATGTCATCTAAGTTGTCAACTATGATTATCCCAAGGTATCTAAATTCCTTACTTATTTTACCAACCCAATTGTCAACGTTCCAACACCTTACCTCTGTCTTGCAGGAGTTTGCGAGATATCCCGAGTATGAGCTAAATTCCTCCAAAAGGGCTTCCACTCTTGGAAGAGCCTCGGCTGGATTGTCAGTATACAGCAGCAAGTCGTCCGCATAGAGGGCTAACTTGCTGCTATAAAGAGGGACACTAAAAGGGGCAATTGAGTCATCCAATCTTATTGCTTGGGCAAGAGGCTCCATATACAGATTAAAAAGTAAGGGCGAGATGGGACAGCCCTGCCTCGTTCCCCTCGCAATATTGAAACTTGGTGTTAACATGCCGTTTAACAGAATCACTGCTGAGGCGCCCTGATAACAGTTAATCAGTGTCTGTATAAAAATTGGACCAAATCCCATTGTCTTTAAGATTTCCCACAGGAAGGCCCAGCAGACACGGTCGAATGCCTTAGCCGCGTCAAATGCTGCCACCGCCAGAGGCACCGAACGCACCACAGCCAGATCAATACTACCGATTAACTGTAGGGTCTCTTCCTGAATATACCTCCCAGGAATAAAGCCCTTTTGGTCCATGTTTATCAGCTGTGGGACTAACTTGACCAATCTCCCTGCCAAGATGCTCATAAAGATCTTGTAATCAGCATTAAGCAGGCAGATTGGCCTGTATGAATCAGCTTTAAGAGGATCTTTTCCTGGCTTTAAAATAAGGACAATCATAGCCTCCTTCCAGGAGTTTGGAACTCTACCTTCTGAGCTGTAGACATAGTTAAATAATTCACACAGCCTTGGAGCCAATTCATCCTGAAGAATTTTATAAACCTCACCTGGGAGAGCATCAGTCCCAGCAGCCTTGTTGTTCTTAATCTTTTGAATATGCATTTTTATTTCACACTCTGTATTGGGGGCATCTAGGGAAGCTCGACTACCCTCAGTTAAAACTGGTAATTCTTTATGCCTCAGCCAGTTTTGGATATTCTCTGGGCTGTGGGTAATCTCTTCCCTATAGAGGTCCGAGAACAAGGAGAGGAGACATCTTTGCATATCCTCCTGTTTACATGAGGTTGCTCCACTCTCATCGATGGTTAATTCACTTATATTGTTCTTGGCTGGATCTGCCCGCACCTTCCAAGCCAAAAGAGCCCCCGCCTTTTCACCATATTCATAGTGCTGCATGTTATGAGCTGACCACTGGGCTTTTACTTTTAGTTCCAATTTTCCCCTATATTCCTGGCGGAGGCGATCAAGATCATTGTTGACTTGTGCCAATTTTTCGGTGGATAACTGAGGGCTACTCAGCCTCTCATCTTCCACCTTCCCTATCTCTTTTTATAATTTCTGAAATTCCAGTAACTCTTCCCTATTTTTTGAGCAGATCAGACAATGAATCTGACCGCGTAAATATGCGTTAACAACATCCCAGACTAAGTCTAGGTAGGTCGAACCAATTTTGATGGCAAAGTAATCTATAGTGGAAGCTTTAAGTGCACTAATTATTTCAACATTAGAAAGCATTGCCCTTTTCAGGGTCCACCTGGATCTAAGACTCTGTCTACCACCTACATAAGAAAAAAAGATAGGGGCATGGTCAGAAAGAATACTAGGTAGAATAGATATATCGCCAACATTCTCTAAACCCAGCTTTACTATTTCTGAAACCAACCAAGTCGCAATTCAATCCTCATGCGAGGCATTAGCTCAAAAAGTCGAAGAAGTATCACAAAGAACTGATGTCCTGGAACTTGAAATCCCAAAAATAAAGGAAGCCTTGCACTGCTCTTCAGTGGAAATGGACAAATTAGCCCATCAAAATAGGGAGCTGAAAGACGACATACAGCGTCTTGAAAACCATGCTCGAAAAAACAACTTAAAAATATTAAATGTTCCTGAAGACTTGGAGGCGGGAGATATTAAAAAATTTGTGATTTCCCTCCTAAAAGATACAATTCTTAAGGACTCTCCGGAATTTGATCTAGCCCAGGATATTCAGCGAGCACATCGGGACCCGTACAAGAGGAATCCTGCAGAATCTAAGCCAAGGAAAATCGTAGTAAATTTTCTTACATACTCCTTAAAGGAGAAGATCTTATCCTTGGCCCTGGGAGCAGGCTTGGTTAAATGTAATTCCTTTTCTAGCCCATTCTCCTTTTCCATTAGGTCCGACATATCAAATATCACTGCAACGAAAACAGTGGGAATTGGGTAAAAGAATGACAGTTCTGAACTCACTGGGGGCTAAGGTACAACTAAGATTCACGGCATCGCTTCGAATTATGTGGAACAACCACATGTATAATATGCGACAGATTGAGGAGGTAGATACCCTCATTGATAAAATCAGGAGCGGGGTGAGGTATAGACTGGGGGGGGGGGGGATAGGTTCTATCTTAATCTAGTAAACATTACTATGATCATGTCGCAGGGTTTCCTAGAGTGGATAGGTTCATGATTTGTATAATTGTATTTTTGATGGCGTCAAGGGGACCCCGCCCATAGGGCTCATGCCCGGAGGAACAGGGAGGCTTTCCCAGGGTAGTAAGGGGGGTTCACAGGGGCAGGGATGGGTTGAGGGAGGGAGGGGGAGCACTGGTGGGGGTGCATTGGGAGAAAATCAAAAAAATATCCTCAATCTCAAATTTGTTTTCGAAACTAAGCCATCCTTAGAACATTTGAACGTTGTCTTCTTAATGGGCAGATACTGCTGCCTTAATGAGTAATAAAATTACATTTATCTCATGGAATATCAACGGGCTCAGATGTCCACGTAGGCAAAGATTGGTTTTTAAGTATCTTGAACAATCTTCTGCCCAGATTTGCCTCCTTCAAGAGACTCATCTGAGCCATTCGGAATGTAGGATCATCTTTGGCAAATACCGTTGGATTGAGCTTTTTTGCTCCTCTGAACAGGTTGCACATAATAGGGGGTTGCAATTATAATCAGATCAGGGGCAAAAGATAATATTAAATCAGTCTCCTCGGACCAGTCTGGGAGATGGATTATAGCACAGATTGAAATTGGGGGGGGGGGGTCTGAATTAACAATGGTGTCATTTTAAGGCCCAAATGTCGACGATCCAGCATTCATCTGTAATATGCAGGCTAGAGTAACAGAAATCACTACCCCAATAATTATCGGAGGAGATTTTTATTTCCTTCTTAATCCTATACGGGACAGATCTAATCACAGCTATCATGTAGGAGCCCCACGCATTTGTCGAGCAATGTAAATGTATGTGTCTTGTAAAGCGCACTGCTGCCCTGAGGCGTCCTGGCGCTGTAGACCGCTGGGGAACCCGTCCTGGCTATCCCTGTGAGATGGTCCCTCCAGGGTATCTCCAAGGTGAAACCAGGCATCCCCGGCGAATGTGGGGGGCCGTTGTGGAGATGAGGCAAGCTAATGCCCAGAGTTGCCGAGTGTGTTCCTGGTTAGAGTAGGTACCGAGGCGAGAATTATCGAGTCCGTTTTGACCCTGGTTCACGACCCTGCCGCGTCGGGAATTGAACCCTGGTCCCTGGCCGATTCTCTGCTTACGGATCTGCCGCATCTAACCAGTGAGCCACACCTCTCCACCAATGATCAACATGATACATGATCTTGGGCTGGCTGATGTTTGGAGGGCCAAGAAGGGAGACAAAACAGGTTTCACCTTTTTTAGCAAAATATATGGTCACTCTTCGCGGATAGATTATATCCTAGCAGTTATAGTTACCTCAACTAACTATATAACTTACGCCCTTGCAATGCACTGCTTCTAACCTCACTTATTACATCACTCATGACATGGTCAATGACATCACTCATGACATCTCAAATAACATCACTGATGACATCACTAATGACATCACTAATGACATCATCCACAGAACGACTCACATACTCACTAACACTCCAATACAACCTCTCATACACCCACTCCTTAACCCATGCAACCACTCACATACCCATTCACATACCCATAAAAGTACTCACACACCCACTCATGTGTAGAACCACGCACAAACCCACTCACTCACTCATACAGCCACTCACTCACCATACAGATACTCACACACCCACTAACTTACACATACAGATATCGATGCATGTACTCAGTCACCTAAACAGTTACTGAGACAACCTTATAGTTTCCCATAGAGCCTCCCTCAGACTCACTTACTCACCCAGGCAGCCACAAAGACACCAATTCACTCACCCATATTGCCATTCACACACCCACTCACTCACCCATACACCCACTTAGACACCCATTCATGCACTGTAGGAGAGTAGGTGCTGCATTTATGTTGCCCCCACTTTTTTTCTGATGTATACACTGGTTTCTGGCTATAGTCTGGCAGGGTCCCTGCTAATCAGGGCCCCAGTCTCTCTGTTCTCTCTAAACAACTTTGAGTGCATACTAGATGCACTAGTGATTGGATACTGTGGTACCTTATGAGCCCCTAGTATATAGTACCCTAGGTACCAAGGGCATAGGTACTTCACAGGCCTACCAGGGGCTGAAGCATGTATTATGCCACCCCTGGGAAGCAGACTAAATCTGACACCACAGGCCTGCTACTACAGCCTGGGTGAGGTAGTGTTAGCACTCCTCACTGAGGTATAGGTTCCTATATCTCACCATACACACTCATATAAACCTATCAGCCACCCTTATGGCAGGCCCTATCAATCCTGAGGGCAGGATGCTTGGTTTACAATGTGAGGGGGTGCCTCTGCCTGAGCAGGGCCCCTCTGCAGCTGGCAGGGTCTATTCCTTGTGGCTGTTTGTGGATGCGGTTAAACCATATACTCTTAAGTGCATTATAACCTAATGGTAAATGCTAACTTTGGAATGACTGCATCAAAACATGTCCTGTTTGGTGTCAAACAACTTGGAATCATACCCCCACACCAGTAACTGGTGTGAGTGTATGATCCCACCCTTCTAGAAGGGACGACATGTACCTACTGTGGTAACACAGTAGAAATCTGAAAGAGCCCTGGCATCACAAAATGGATGCCACCAGCACAGACACGGTGCTGCCCTCCTGCTACTGACTGAAACTCGCAGTGGAGGAGGCCCAACAATAGGCATCCTGTCACAGGGAGGTGTCACTACCTTCCAGACAGGATTTAGTGTATTGGGGCTAGGTGGGTGCACTCCTAGAGTGCTTTGAATTCCTGCACTGGGGGAGCAGTAGGCTCCTCTGTGCATATGCCAGCTCAAACCGGTTCAGGGGCAACCTGTCCCTGCTCTGGTGCGAAACTGGACAAAGGGAAGTGGGTGTAACCACCCCCTACCTTGACCCTCCCAGAGGAGTGGTCCTAGAGCTAGTCCCTCCCCTATCTTCAGTATAAGATAGGAAACCTTCCCATTGCAAAGTAGATAACCTTTGACGATGCTCTACAAAGAAAAATCCTGGCCCTTCGACGTTCCACTACCTTTGGAAGACAGAAGCATCTCCCCTGGAGTCAAGGAGTGACTCCCCTGCTTGGCAGGCACCAAAAACTCTAATCAACGGTCACAAACTTTCACGCTCCCGCCGGAGTCCGAAGTCCCTGCAGCCCCGAAAGTGGATTTCCTGACTTCTCGACGGCCATTGTGAGTCCCCAGCAGAGCTGAGGCGAGTGGACTCCACGAGTGACGAGGAACCACAATACCTGGGAACCGTGCACTATTGTCGAGTTCAAATCCTTCACGACGTTCTACGAACTTGTGCTTTGGACCACTTGTGGCCCAAGCCTTCAGCAGGTTTTGCAGCGAAAATCAGAGGCCTACCCCGTCCCGAGTGACCGTGGGCTCCTGTGAAGCATTTCCTCCAGAGGCGTCTTCGCGATTCCTTGCCCGTTGGCTTGTGGGTCCCCCGAAGACTTCATCGACTCAAAGGGCTCCCCTGGTTGCTCCAGGCCTGCCCTCACTCACCCTCGCCGGGCGAGTCCCTCAGACCTTGCTGGTCTGCACCATTGACTAAATTCACTTTCCACGAGACTTGCTGTTGCCAAGGTTTGTTGGCTCCAATCCGATTGCCGACACCGCAGTCAGCTGCAGACGTCGTGGGACACTCCGAATCCAGCTGCTGGTCATCGTCTATCTCTCCTGGATCGCGTGAGCGAAGAGTCAAAACACCCTTGATCACCTGAAATCACCTGACTTCCGTGGGAATCCATCTTCCTGGCCCCGGGTCACTGGCAAGTGACTGTAAACACTGTCCTTTCAATTTTCAGGTCATCTGCATCTTGAATCCAGCCTTGGATTCCACCGGACACTTCTTCAGTCTTCGCAAGCAGCAAATCTTCTTTGGTCTCCATAGAAAACAGCGACGCGACCCGACACCAAAAGACACCTATGCACCCGGCTTCCCTGGGTGAGGTAACTTGCGCACTCCGGTGCCCTAGTGTGTGTTGGCCCTCGAATTACTTACCTTGTAAGTGGCTTGCTTGTAGACTTCCTCGAAGTACCCTAAAACTTTAAAAATCAAACCGCGACTTGCTCCATTGTAATCAATAGGGGACCCGCGGCTGTTTTCTCACACTGCATGCGTCTCCCGTGGGTCTGTTACTTACCTGCTTTTACTGCATTAGTGAAGCCCCAGCGATTCTACAGGCCCTAGGCCTTGTCATTCTGCAAGTCGACTTTCCTAAACCTCTTTTTTAGTATATGGTCTAGTACCATATTTGTGCTTAACTTATTGTGCAGGAGCCATGTCAATTGCACATGAGGACAATATCGACCCGCAGAGCCATTCTGTCTCAATGAAATAACAGCACCGGACAATACCCAGTGGCTTACATGTCTAAAAAGTTAATATCTGCAGAAAGTAATTACACTATTGCTGACAAAGAACGATTAGCCATTTGGGAAGTATTCAAAGAATGGCAACACTATTTGCTGGGCGCCCCTCACATGGTGACAGAAGACACTGATCACTGGAATTTACAGTTCATGAAAGCAGCAAGAAACTTGACCCCTAGACAATTAAGATGGATGACCGATTCGCAGACTATGATTTCATTGTCACCTTTAGGCTCCGGGGAGGAAAACCATAAGCTGATGTATTAACCAGGCAAGACCAGTCAGGTAGCAAACAATCTCCAGTCCATAATTGCACCTAACAAGGCGATTGCTCTCCTTTCGCCCAAAAACTAAAAGAGGCAATTATAGACCATTTTCTGGCACACAACTGGCAATCATGGCTTCAAGGAGCGACAAATCATACAAGAATTACCCATCCCCAATTGAAAACTATTTGCACCCACTAAAGAACTGCAAAAAACTGTATTCCGCTGGTGTCTCATGAGCTTACTTGTGCAGGGCACCAAGGCATACAACAAACTATAGAGGCAGTCACCCGCAACTTTTGGAGCGACACATTGAACAAGATATACAGCCATGGGCCAAGGAATGTGACTTGTGTGCTCGAGCAAAGAATGAGCCAGGGACGCCTAGAGGATAGTTGATCCCTTCACCAACTCCCAAAAGACCTTGGGAACATTTTTCACTTGACTTCATAACAGATCTGCATAATGATCAGGAGTACACCACAATTCTAGTAGTCATAGATTGTCTAACCAAACTGGGAGATTGTCTATCCTGGAAAAAATTGCCAACTCCCAGTCAGCTGGCACAATTACTCTTACATAACATAATTTGATTATATGGAATCCCTAAAAAGATTATTTTGGATCGAAGCCCACAATTTACTGCCAAGATTTAGAAGACCTGGTGCTCTGTATTGCACATTTCCCCATCCTTGTCGAACAGTCATCATTTGCAATAGGATGATCAGATAGAATGCCTTAATCAAACATTAAAGCCATATCTCAAGTGTTATGCAGAGGAAGCGGATGATTCCTGGGCGGATATTGTCTGGCTAGCAGGAATTGCTTATAATTCTTTGCACCACTCCTCTTTTCAAAGTTCACCTTTTTACTGTACATACGGATTCCATCCTGATTTTCTCTCTCTCCCGTGCTTGGACGATATGGATATCGTACTCGCTGTGCAGACTAAACTCCAGAACTTGAACAGAACGTCTGGGCATGCCCGTCTCACTCGGGTGACAACTGCAAAAAGAACCGTTGATGGACAGAATGTTGAACAATGTTAACCATTCACCACAGTACAGAGATCTGGGCCTAAATCCATAATTTTTTCTCACACTTTTGAAGTAATCGCAGCCCGCATGATGTTCAGAGCCTAAGCATGGATGATGCCATTGTAACAAAAGTAAACAAATAGAAAACAAAAACCATGCCACCACCATTTTTACTTCTATTTGTTTACTTTAGCTACAAACATGACACCCGCGCTTTAGCTTTAAATATCTTAAGCTAAATCACGCGGGCTGCGATTGCTTCAAAAGTAAAGAAATAGAAAAAAATGTTTTTTTCTATTTCTTTACTTTTGAAGAAATCCCGGCACCCACGCTTTAGCTTAAGATATTTAAAGCTAAAGCGCGGGTGACGCGATTCATTTGCAATGCAATAGGTCTTGCATTACTGAAAGTTTGAGCTATTGGCTTTGCATTATTATTAGCAATGCCAATCGCTCAAACTTTCAGGAATGCGAGACCTATTGTATTGCAAATGCTTGTTTATATAAAGTTGCCTTCCTCTTATGCTTATGCCACTGAAGATTTTCTTCTAATAATAAATTTGATTCAGTGGTTTCTTCTTTTCAGCTTACATGTGCTGTTTGAAGAAGTTTTTCTGGTGAATTCCTCTCCTTTCTGTGCTGGAATCCAGAGGAGGTCGAGGAGGATAAGACTCATGTCCATATTCATGGGCTCATGGACACCTTCTTTCATGTCTGAATCAAGATAAGGCATCATCAGTCTCTTCGGATTGCCACTGGAGGTCCTAGTTACAAATGTTGATGTTCAGCTTTAACTAGGGATCCAAGTTTGCTCCATGTCATGATGGACATTATGTGCCCCTGGCTTCAAACTCATCAATCACTCATTGTCAGGTTTGTGAGTTTAATTAACTCCTATACAGAGAGGCTCAGCTGCTGCAATATAAGGTAATTTGCAGCACATTACATATGTCAATAGAACAGCTACCAGAAAAGTAGATTGAGCAGGCTGAATCTCTAACAAGACCCTTTACAGTAGACCAGTAACGGCATCTGTGTCCAGTGTGACCGTGACCACTGTCCGACAGAACCTCTCAAAGCTTTCTTCTCCCATGGAAGGAAATTAGAAGTGCTAACTATAAGGCTCCAGCAATCAAAATCAAAATCCAGGTGTAATACCCTCCTGGTAAGCCAGTGCAGGAAACCTGGACATGCTTTTCCTTGAAAACCATTAACTCTGCTTAAATTCCAGAACTCAACATGGACAATGATTCTCATGGCTTACAGCTCATACCGGGGTCCATTTCACAATGGCGGATGGGAGAACGCAAACTTCATAGGTGGAAACCTTAAGAGTCGATGCCAGCAAGTTCTACATGTGTGAGCATTTAAAAAAGGTGCCACTTACAACAGAAATAGCGGAGCCTTCTTGAGAGCTACATGATATCGCTCACTAATACACATGCTACCTGCCAGCCACTAAGACGCAACTACAAAATGGAAGAGAAGGCTCGTTTGTACCACTTACTGTTCCCTGTACCGAAAGAGATGGATGCTACGAATCCTGTCTGAAACTGTATGTTACCTTCCATGTCGGCCGGTGATCCTTTTGTTAACTTTTGTTTTTGGGAAGTGTTTACTTGTGTTTCTGTTATATCCATTGGTCGGCTCATATGTCATGGTGATCTGTCATAAGCAAAGAACCTCTTGTGTAGAAGTTGCTGTGAAGGTTCTGTGTTTGGCATTTACAGCTGTAAGGAGGCTGGGGATTTCTGTTCTCTTCTTGAATACTTCTCACCTGGAAACTGGAGTCCCCTGGAGTTTGTATGCTTGAAAGAAGACTTAACACTGGTGATGAGTACTGCAAGTATTCTGAATAAAGAGGCAAATTTGCATATTGTAGCTGTCACAGGAAATAATCACACTAAATGGTTAATACGTTGTCTGTGTAAAAAGAGCAGAGGTGCAGTCACATTTGACAAAATTGAAGTTCAGTTCCCTAATAACATGTGGCTGGAGAATACTTCCAACATGGCGTCCAAAAGTTGACGAAGTGGTGAGGCAAGACACAGACATGTTTTTATGGAAGTCAGATTTGGTTCACAGAGATGTTGGAGGAAAAAGTCTTTGAAAGTTATATAAAGAGAACAATTCAGCAGCTGCTTGCTTCCCAAACCAGTTCATCTCTTTCCTCGGACTGCCGTTTGTACACTTGACCACGAGAAGCATGGTAAAATTGTTGTCAATTCTTTTTGGCACACAGTTAAATGTGTGAACCATCGACTACTGGAGCAAGAAATTTAAACCAAAGATTTCTGATTTCATGAAACCTTTGTTTAAAACATAAAGTGTTTTAACTAAGCTATCCCAAAGTGAAAGACGCTGGACAAAACGTTCCTGAGCTCCTAAAACTTAATTTTCAGCATAATTCAGTTTGATAAGGAACTTCAAGTGCATATTTGTTTTGTGAACATTATTTAGTTTGGAGTTTAGTTTTATGAGGTACCAAAGGCCATGAATCTTGACATTTAGAGAAAGACAGTCTGAACTTGCAGAGGAACTTTGCTTAGTTTTGAAAGCATTGCAAGTCATAAATCATGGCATTTGGAAGGACAGTAAATGAACTTAAAGTATTTGGAGATTTATTTAGACATGTTCTATGTGGACTCTTGACAATTTCAGTGTGAGAAGAGAATTATTTGTTTAAAAGATTATGTGTTAAGAACCTTTTTTATTTTCAAGAATCCTTGGCATAGAGGTGGGTGTAAACACACATTAACAATGTGAGTGTACTCAGTTATGTTCACAACTTACTTGGGTATGTTTATTTTGCAGATTGCCAGAGCTGATGAATACAATAGAGAAGGGATAGCTGAGAAAATAGATGTAACTCAGCAGGTATAGCAATGTTCCAAGTGACTGAATTGTCCAAGTTACAATCATATGCTTTAGTAAAATATTTTTCTTTTAGAAGTTCCCTGAAGAGAGACTAGAAAACCTGTACTCCAGTGAGACATACATCTGAACCAGCTATCTATTATTCTTCCAAATCCCCTTTCCCTCTGAGACTCCGCAGTGCAAATAGTGAATTCCTTTTGGGCAGTGGATTCTAGTAGGGCAAGTTGGAAAGCACTGCGGACGTTGTGGCATCCCTACATCCAGGGACATTTGAATTTGTGACAGGTATCCGGAGCGTCACTGGCGCAGGGGAATCAACAGTTGTTCTCGAAACCATTGATTGGCCACCTGAAATATATTGGGAATCAGAATGCTACACTGCACACTGTGGAACTTCGGCAGCATGGGAGGAACTCAGTCTACAGTGTATCATTTCCTCGAGGAAGTAGAAGGAGCAAAGTATTTTCTTTTGTTATTATTTTTCACCCATGGACCGCTTACACTGTCTCTTGCATGCACTTTCCTTGTGCGCACCTCTGTGAGTTTCTGATCGTCACGCACATTCAGATGCGGCACTCTGAGCAGCCATATTAGATTGGTTTAGTGGTCTTCAACGGTTGCATCTTGATGTTGCACGTCACAGTAGTCATATTGAATTGGGCCAGCGTGCTATGCAAACTTCGGATGTCACTCGCATCTTGACTGCGCGTCATAACGGCCATACTGGATTGGGCCAGCCTGCTATGAGGACTTCAGCTGTGATGGGCATTGTGACGGGAAATGTCAGAGCGGCCATATTACACTGAGGAAGCTTTTAAGGTTACGAGGCATCATCTTTTCATCGGACATTACATATTAGAGCAGCCATAAAGTACTGGGACAACTCTTTGGCTGATTTAATCTTCCACAACGGTACAACGTGTACCTCACAGTTATCATATGGATGTAGCATACTTTTGCTTCATTTCACAGGCATCCTCCACGCTTCATGCAACCTGTCAGGATCCACAACAATTTCTTTTGGAAGAATCCAGGAAGTGACGGTCCTGTGTCTGGATACTGTGATTTCCTGGAAGTTAGGAATGTCCATATTCACAACTATTATCATTTGCATGTGTACATCTAGCAGACATATCAATCCCCATCACTGACAACTCCAATCCACTACAGTTAAGTTGCTTAATATGGCTGCAGCAAGCAGGTCTCAAACTTCGCAAATTTTATCAGCGAAAGGAGACCTAATATTAACATGGAAACAGTGGAACAACTGTTTGTCTCATATTTTTGCCATTGGAGGAGAAAGATTTTCAGCGGTTAGAAAACAAGTTGTTTTGCTACATAATTAAAGTGGTGAAGGTAGAAATGCATATGAAAGCTTAGATGAGATACCAGTTGCGAGAGGAGACAGTGAACCCGTTGATGTATCCGAAATGTCAGTAATGATATGAGAACAATACTTCACACAACCTATTAATGTGGTTCTTGAAAACACAAGTTCTTCACAATGGTACAGGGCAAAGCAGACAAGATCAGAAAGTTATGTTGCTTCTTTGAGAACATTGGCACGGACATGTGAGTTTGAAACGCTCATCAATTCATTGATTAGAGATCAGCTTGTGAGGTGCAAGAATAATAGGAGGGTGCAAGAGAAATTGTTTGCCCAGAAACCTGGTTTGAAGGAGGCAGTAGGGAATGGAAGATACCACAGTGTGGGTGTGTGTAATGAGTGAAGAGAAAAACAATGCTGTGTGCAAAATAAGTGACCCAATTGAGGTACAGAGTAGTGTGCAAGTTAGAGTGAAGGTAGGTGAAGTTAGTGAAATGAACGAGACAAATGTACTACTGATGCATGCAGGCAGTAAGACCTCGAAGTTAAGGAGATGGGAAGCAAATGTTTCAGGTGTGGTAGGGCGGGGCATTTCTCCAACAGTCCGGGGTGTTTTGCAAGTCTGCAACTTGCAAGATGTGCGGGAAGAAGGGTCATTACGGCAGCATCAGATATTCATTCTTTGGTTGAATGGGTATGGGGAGATGCTCTAATGGTGGATGAATGGAGTCAGTACAGTAGCAATGATGAAGTTCTTAGAGAAGAGGCCAAGTATGTGGTCAAGGGTTGACCTGATTATAAGAATTTCTCTCAACCTCCAAAGGTTTTTTGGAATGTGCCTGAGAAACTAACGGAGTCCTGTTGGTGAAGAGGTTCAAGGATACCGCCATTCGGGCTAAGGGAGAAGGTAATCAGTCTCGCACATGAGGGACATCTTGGAAGCAGTTCAAACAAGTCCAGGCTGGGACAAAGGTAATGGTGGCCAGGAGTGGATCATCCAGTTGAGGAGATTGTGAAGGATTATTGGTCTTGTGGCAAGAATGACAAAAGTAAGGTGACTCATTTTCCACCTTTGGCATCAGTGGAAATTCCTTCTGTACCTTGGACAGAGGAAGGTTTGGATTTCATAGGCCCGTTTGATTTATTACCTCGGAGGGAGCATTTGTTTTACTCTTAGCAGTTTATACCTCCAGGTGGGTGGTCACCAAGTGTCTCAGTGTGCTGAACACAAAAGTTGTTGTTGATTTTTTGAGGGAGAGATTTGCCAGAGAAGGTATTCCCCATTCCTTAGTCACCAATAATGGTGTTCAGTGTGTGTCCCAGGAGATGCATGTGTTCTTAGCTAGGTTGATGATAACTCATTTGAGAACAGCCCTCTACTTGCTGCAAGCGAACAGTTTGGCTGAGTGGATGAAAAGAGTGGTTAAGAATTGCACATAAAGAGCAATTGATAACGAGAGAATATTTTGCTGAAGTTTTATGAGAAACATGGTGGGATCACGGGACCACGCCACATTGCATTGTGCGGGAATCACCCTCTCTCTCCCTTAGAGGTAGACTACCTAGGACAAAACTCAATCCTGCATGGTTGAAACCTCTGTGGTCTGTGTAGTGGTATTTTGATTCCTGATAACAGCAACATCAGAAGGAAAATATATCAGGACAGATACAAGTCTAGGTATGATGCAACATTCAGTACTGGGCTGCGTGATTAGGAAATTGGCGATCGACTCTCGGTAAAGAACACAGGACATGTGAGGAAGGGGTCAACGAGATTCATGGGTCCGTTTGTTATATAGAAAGTGAAAAGGAACATGCGGGTATTGGACTCTGGAGATGTCTGGAGCATGCCAAGAGTGGTGAGGGTCGAGGATTAACCATTTGTATTGTGCGGATATGCTTCTTGATTGCTGCTTACATTAGCAGTTTGTTGTGTACTAGAAATGTTTTACCCAGTTAAAAAAAATTTTATTTCTGTTTTTTTCTCTCTTAACAAAAATGCCTGGGTGGAAGGTGAGTTATATATTGGTTGGCTCCTATGTCCTGGTGATCTGTTCCGACAGAAGCCTGGAACCTCTGTGTAGAAGTTGCTGTGAAGGTTCTGTGTTTGGCAGTTACTTCTGTTAGGAGCTGTAAGGGGGCTGGTGATTCCTGTTCTCTCCTTAGGTTCATTAAATACTTTTTACCTGGAAACTGGAGTCTGCTTGAAAGAAGACGACTTAACACTTTCATTACAATGTTTGACTATTGAGAGATTAATTTCTTATGCCTTGAAGCGCGCTTGGAGTGGTAACTTTTATGTACATAATAAAAAGGAACCAAAAAAAGCTAAATGCTTCTCCTCCTCTGTGAATAGAGTATTATTTATTGAGCAAGAGGGACTGCTTTCTTGAGAAAAGCTGAAAGAATGGCTGTGGGTGGAGCCAATGGCTGTGGGTGGAGCCAATGGCTGTGGGTGGAGCCAATGGCTGTAGGGGGAGCCAATGGCTGTAGGGGGAGCCAATGGCTGTAGGGGGAGCCAATGGCTGTAGGGGGAGCCAATGGCTGTAGGGGGAGCCAATGGCTGTAGGGGGAGCTAATGGCTGTAGGGGGAGCTAATGGCTGTAGGTGGAGCTAATGGCTGTAGGTGGAGCTGATGGCTGTAGGTAGAGCTGATGGCTGTAGGTAGAGCTGATGGCTGTAGGTGGAGCTGATGGCTGTAGGTGGAGCTGATGGCTGTAGGTGGAGCTGATGGCTGTAGGTGGAGCTGATGGCTGTAGGTGGAGCTGATGGCTGTAGGTGGAGCTGATGGCTGTAGGTGGAGCTGATGGCTGTAGGTGGAGCTGATGGCTGTAGGGTGAGCTAATGGCTGTAGGGTGAGCTAATGGCTGTAGGGTGAGCTAATGGCTGTAGGGTGAGCTAATGGCTGTAGGGGGAGCTAATGGCTGTAGGGGGAGCTAATGGCTGTAGGGGGAGCTAATGGCTGTAGGGGGAGCTAATGGCTGTAGGGGGAGCTAATGGCTGTAGGGGGAGCTGATGGCTGTAGGGGGAGCTGATGGCTGTAGGGGGAGCTGATGGCTGTAGGGGGAGCTGATGGCTGTAGGGGGAGCTGATGGCTGTAGGTGGAGCTGATGGCTGTAGGTGGAGCTGATGGCTGTAGGGGGAGCTAATGGCTGTAGGGGGAGCTAATGGCTGTAGGGGGAGCTAATGGCTGTAGGGGGAGCTAATGGCTGTAGGGGGAGCTAATGGCTGTAGGGGGAGCTAATGGCTGTAGGGGGAGCTAATGGCTGTAGGGGGAGCTAATGGCTGTAGGGGGAGCTAATGGCTGTAGGGGGAGCTAAGGGCTGTAGGGGGAGCTAAGGGCTGTAGGGGGAGCTAAGGGCTGTAGGGGGAGCTAAGGGCTGTAGGGGGAGCTAAGGGCTGTAGGGGGAGCTAAGGGCTGTAGGTGGAGCTGCTCCTCCAACAGTAACCACCTTACAACACACTTCATGGGAGGTGTGGGATAGAATCTTAAAAGTCAATCGACGGATGGATGCAAACCCAACATCTACTTTCAAACCTTGAAGGCAGCAGAGTTTACATTGCGAACACGAGAAAGCCGACTTTCCTTAAAGCACGCGACTCTTCACGTTGCAGTGCTCAGGAGAGGAAACACAAACCAACTAAAGAAAGAAACTGACTTTAGTTTATTGTTTTAAAAGAAAGGAAAACAATGGTGGGCAACTTGTGATGTTACATCTGTCCACTGAGGATCTACTAAGGCTACCCAAAATCTTCTAAGAGCAAGGCTGCTGGGATACTGCAGTGATCTTTGGAGTTCAACACGAATGCCCAAATGGCAAAAATGCCATTCGAATCCGCTTGCCCGTGGTTTCAGGCAGGTCTGACAGATTTGATCCCAGATCCCATTACTTCCCCTCATCCACTGTGACCTGCCTGCGCTTGTTGCCTCCTTCATTGATAGGAATGAACTAGAGGCAGTTGAGCAGTGTTACCGGCTACATGCAATTGAGAATATTCATAAATAAACACTACACATGTTCCATTCCAGCTTCCCCCCCCAAAAAAAAGGTAGGACCAGACAACTGATCCCAAGATGGCTGCCTAACCCTTAACCCATTGTGTACCCGCCAGCCTTCATAACTGAGTAAAACACATCCCCTCCCTGGAGGCCCCAGAAACACTTGGAACAAAAGCGGATTCATTCTGGAAATTCCACCATTCAAAAGAGCAAACACAGCCAAAGAGGCTTTTTCCTGCCTACCCCCGGGCTTTGGAACTCTACTCCGATCATATTAGATGGAACCAGAACCTCCTACTCTTCCATGATTAACTAGAAACCCGCCTCTTCACATTGCGTCTATCTAACATTACTCTCTTTCCCAGTCCTCCTGTCCATGTAAGTCATGTGTGTGTTCTTCTAGTGTTTGTAAATCACTCTGCTTTCCTAAATGCTCGGTCTGTGCTATAGAAATATTCCCAATGAATATATAAATGTATGCATTCACACAGAGGCTTGGGGGGAACCCTCTTTACCCATTGGGCTGCTCAACTGTCATTCACGTTTGGCTTCTGCACCCCACATTAACCAGCATGGGGCAAGGGATCCGCCCACTTCAGCCATGTGCTCTGTGGCACCGTGAAGGGCTGGAATGTTGCTTGATCACATGTGCACATCAGCCTGAAAGGTTGTATACTTCAGTGTCATGGAGGGTTGGCTAACACTTTACCTTTGCCAATGTTTTTCTCCTATTTTTTTACTTATTTTTTTCTTTTGTATTTAAAATATGGGCCCAATTTACATACAAAAGTATAAAAGTACAGGCAAAAGCTATGATGCTGCCTGAGAATACGTTTACATTTTCTTTTTGATATTTACAAAACAGATGTCCTAGTATGCTGGAAAGAGGCGAAGGGAACGGGTTTCCAGGTGTACTATGGTCATGTGACTTTTAGAAACTCATTCTCCCTGTGTGGAATTGTACATTACATACAATCCACACACGGGGAAGGCAGCCAAAAGTGCAAAAGCACATTGTCTTACCTTTTGTATACGCAGGGACACATTTTTCCACCATGGAGAAAAGCCCTTTCCCTAGAACACCACAAACCTAACGATGGAGTTATTACCTTCCCAACCAGAAAGGATGTTGTATGTCCCGTGCAGGCGCATTGTCATTTTCCCTATGTTGGCAGGAGTACGTTGCAGACTGCCCTCTACTTTGCGCGTGTTACTATACAAACGTAATATGCTTTGTGCCACACTGTATTTCACAGACCTTGCTGTTGCCTTTGCATTCTGTTCTTTCCTGGGATTTAGTGTGAACACTGTAGACAAGGTCAAACAACAATTCCCCTTTTTATTCTGGTCAGGCCTCAGCAGCTAGACAGAACTAGAAAATGTAGCTGTTGTTTGGGAACACGTACTTTTGTCATATAGGTATGCACAGATAGGTAACAACCCACTTGGAGAGGCATCTTTTCAGGGAAGAGATTGTGACAGCACCTGAGATGTAGAACTTTTCATCTGTGCATGCTAAGGTACGGGGTCTGCTGCTAACACCCAGAGATCTTCTGATATATAATCAATTTGCTTCTGTAGAAGGGGAGGAGGGTTAGGCCACCCTGTCTTACATAATGGCAGCTCCTTTTATGATTTATGGACTACTCACTATGCTGACCGTATTTGTGCTAGGCATTTTCCTACTTACTGTGGCACTTATACTACATACTAGAGTACGATAGTTAAAATAAACATTTTAAACTTTCCTTTTGTCTTTGTCAGAACTTATTGTGGACTAGTACGAGTGTGAGAGTGAAAGGACGTGTTCTGCAAACGCCATTCCTGAGAGGGTCCGCAGTGTTGTGTTCTGGGGTGTCTAATCACTTGTTCATCTGTGAGTAAGTAGGAGGGCAAGTGAGACACTATAGCTAGTCAGTACCGGGGCTTATGGGTACTCAGGTGGTAGGATGACTCAGTCTCTGCCTACTAAGGTTCTATGATCCCAAGATAAGTTCTGTGACTCAGAAGAATCCCTGCAACAAGGGGAAGTACTCCGGCCCTTGTTTGGAGGCATTTTCCAGCCATTTCCAAGGTGGGAAAAGGTTGGGTTTAAATTTGTGAATTCCCACAAATGTACAAGTTTGTGGGTGTTTACACACTTACAAGGCGCGCCATGCCTGGGATGGCCTGCTTCTCACCTCTTACCAAGGATTTACTACCGCAGATTTCTCCCCATTTGTGGTGGGGAATTCGCAGTAGTAAATCCATTTACACCCGTCACAAATCCTTTTGTGAATTCCTATGAGGTATAAATGAGTTGTTTCCTCCTCAATTACAATCAGTAGGCCTTGCAAACCTAGAGACCGTACTCCTACAGCTTCCGGATGGGCAGCTGATGATCGGAGGAGACTTTAACTTAGTTACGGCATAAACCATTGACTGACTTACGCAGTGTGCTACTAGTGGTTGCAGTGGCTTGAGATAGCTGGTGAAACTGCAACCCAACTACACAGCAGTACTCTTTTCACTCTGGGGCACATTACTCCTATTCCCATTTAGACCACCTATTTACGAAAAGCTTGTATCTTCCTTGAGTTTTGACCACTCTTTTCCTGGCTCAGGGAATCTCCAATCACTCACCTCTTTGCGCGGAATTGGGTGTACGCAGGCAGAGGTTGGAGATTAGACCCCTGGTTATTGAAACACCAGTGTGTGACGGACGAATTGCGTCAAACCACAGAGCACTACCATAATGAAGAGGAATAGACAGTGGGGTCAAGGGCGGTGCCATCGGAAGCATACAAAAGAGTATTGTTGAGTTGGGTAACAATAAACATCTGTTAATCAGTCCAAGATACCCTTCTGGGTGAACGTGCAGTTTACAAATACACGTTCTGTTATTACGAGGACAGGCAAATTTGTTTGTTCAGCTAATCGTAAGGATAGGTGGCAGCGAATGCAACGTTTTGAAGACCACCTCCTCCAACTAGGAAGATTAAACATACTTCAGTCGAGAGAGGATTTGAGCAACCGTATAGAATTAATCCATAGGGAATATCATGCCCTAGCTACTTATGCAGTGTGTAAACATTATGTTGCTGCGCAGAGAAGGATCTATGTGGTTAACAACAAGGCGGGGAAACTACTTGTGTGGCCCGGCAAGAGAGAGGAAGCGGAGAGATGGGTTTGGGACGTTCACTCTGACAAGTTGGCAAAGTCAAGGACAGCATCTGCATCATGGAGGATTTTGCCCAACACTACACTATATGGGACTGTATACATCCACATTAACCTGTACAGTAGAGGAGATACAGGCCTTCCTCTGATATGTCCACTCCCTTGGCTTCCGGACACGGATAGTGAAGCACTTGACCCACCTATCACCGTGGAGGAGATAGAGGCTGCAATTGGAGCCTCGTAGTCTGGCAGGCGCCTGGCACTAATGGCCTACCGAGCGAACTCTATACATTTCTAACCACTTGCTCCAGATGTGTAAGGCAGCATTGGAGGAGGGCTGCATGTCCAGGGAGACTCGGTCGGTCATGATTGTGGTCATCCACAAAGCGGGGGAACCTGTGGATCTATGTAGCTTCTATTGGCTCATTTGTCTCCTAAAACGAGACAAAAACCTTGGCCAAGATACTCGTGAATTGCCCATCACAAGTAATAACAGCCCTTGTGTACCCCAACCAGTCTGGGTTTATGCCTGGGAGGAGCAGTGAGCGGAACCTATGACGCCTGTTTGAGTGCCGTGCAAGGAAAGGCGATGTCGCGACACTGGCAGTGGTTGTCTCTTTAGACGCATCCTACATCTTTGACTCTCTAGAGTGGCTCTATCCATTTCAAGTCCTAGGGGAGATGAACATTAGACCGCGTTACATTCAATGGGTGAAATTACTCTACTCTGACCCCCTGGCATAAGAGTCAATGGCGGACATTCCGCCACGTTTTCAGTGCATAGGGATGCCTGACAGGGTTGCCCACTATTACCCATGTGTTTGGCCCGAGCAATAGAACCCCTGGCGTGTTGGGTGAGAGGGCATTCCCTGATCACTGGTCTGCGGTGGGACACGGACTGGGTGGAGAAAATCTCATTATATGTGGGCGGTATGCTACTATATGTTTCTGATCCGGAACTTTCTAGTGACAGGATAATGCAATCTATACGCATATTTAGGAAATATAATGGATTCTGCATCAATTGGTCAAAGTCAGTCCTTTATTCCCTCGTGTCATGGAATCCTGGCCTGCCTCTTCTGGGTGACCTACTAATCTCCCGGCACGACTTTCAGTATATTAGAGAAATTCAGACATTATGCTGCACACCAGCAAACCTTATCGCGCTCACTGCTGGGAAGGGCGGCCTTGTATAAAATGATTGTCCTGCCCAAATTCCCGTACGTGTTACTGAGCACACCATATGTCATACCCTACAGCTTCTTCCAAAATGTAGATTGTGAACTGAGACAGCTCCTCTGGTGTTAAGGCCCCCCGAGGATTGCTTTCACTAACTTACCAGGGGGGTATATGAGGTTGGGACCACCCTCCCAGAACTCGGACTTTACTACTGGACTATCCAACTGGACCTAGTTTGTGACTGGTGTACACAGCTCTACGCGGACCTTCAGTGAGAGCAGGCAGAGTGCTAATGGGAGCGGGAGAACATATGGTGGCCCTATATGGGCAGAGCACATGGGCCAACGTAGAGTTGTGCATCAGGTGTAGGCTATGGCCCTCTGCCAGAAGGAGGTGGTTTGGGACCTTAACGGGCATCTCCTCACTGGCATTCCTAGAGGTTGCCCGAGAGACACCGGGCCTATTCGGGCTTCCAGCACTGAGATCTAATCGGGATCAGCACCGTGGGAGATGTTCGGGCGGGCACGTCCATGAAAGAGTTCCGAGTGCTTAGTGGGGAGCACATGATGCCTGGGGGGGGGCTTCTGATACTTGCGTCTCTGACATGCCTTAGCTAAGGATATCCCAGAAGTGGCCAGATACCGGAGGGGGGTCAATCCATCAGAGGATAGCATTCAGGGAGAGCCCCTTAGACACAAGGCGATATCTCTTATTCAGCGAAAGCCTATGAATAACTTAATTAGAGTAAAGGTACACCGAGCAAACAGCTCAAAAGTCAAAGCATCAAATAAAGTCCAAGCATCAGTTCTGTGTTTTTTTCTTCTTCTTTTAATTCGTGCTTCTCAGATATTTACCTCTTGTTCCTGTACACTTTCTTCAAACAAATGCCTTCAAGCCAAGCCAACACGTGTTTCGTCTAAAAAGCTGTTCGCCATGGACTTCATCCGGGCAAACTCAGCAAAATCTAAATTGAAGTTCAGATCAAGAAATTCCTCTGTAATCCTACAATAGCAATGCACATTTCTTCCATCTGTAGAAAAGTCCAAACCTCTATCGTTCAAGTGCCAGGTCATAAATATCAGCCTCATATCCTAAGAGCCGTATACCAGAGACCCGCAATCAGAACCTCGTTGCGCGACTATCGGCATTGTCTTGTCAATTGGACTTGTCAATGTTTGTTTTTAACGTTTTTCTATTTAGTAAAAGGCATACGGCTTTACTGACAGCAACATAAAGAAGCGAGTTGAAACACTTCCATGTCTTGAAGGCGCCCATTTCTCGGGGGCTCGGCATATATGGCAATATTCAAGTGCACAGCCCCCAGCCACACGCTGCTGTTCCGTGCCACAAGTACATGTATGTACTTAACCGGTTCAGATTGTCCTGTTCATCCGTGACCGTACATCTCGTCTAGGACCGCTAGAGGGTGCTGTGGTACTACACACAGGCAGCGTGCTTTCATCCCAGCGGAGTGTCAGGCCGCGAGGCGCTGCACTGTTGGGTATTTGTGTTGCATGTAGCGCTTTCAGCACCCTTGTGAGGCCCCGACGACGTTAGCTAGAAGTAGATTCACACCAGGCGCGCAACCCGTTGGGCTCATGTGCTTCCGCCCCCCTCGTGTGTGGCAGCCGGGCTGAGACAGCTTCCCGGGCACACACTCTGCCGCACCCGAGTACTTCACAGGTCTTTAAAAGACCATTTACGTGTTAACGAGGCGTTGTTGATTTTCCACCTTCATCTCCACCCAGCCTATTGCTGAAGAATTATGCTCCCCCCCCCACCCCCCTCCCCGAAATGCGGCTCTAGTTGCACCTCTGATTCATATCATCAGCAGCCTGCGATTCCGTCTAAATCGCTTTATTTCCCGTGCGTAAAAAACACGGACCTTGTGTACTGGAACTGGTGCTCATGTAAAGCGCTTCAATGCCCAGGGGCCGAGTTCGCGCTATATAATGGGCCTTTGATGTGCGTCTCTTGGAATCTCCGCGACCATAAAACCCACTCAGTTGCATCACCAGACAAGACCGCTGGAGGAGCTCTTTCACCGGCGGGGGTATTTTATGGCGTCCTCCCAGAAGTGACAGAGGAGCAGCCCGTTGGCGGCCCCTGAAGCGAGTGGGGTCAGGCTAAAGCCCCAAGACCCTACCTGGCCCAAACGGGAGTCGCCACAAGGACTCGGCCCTCCCCTGACCGCTCTTTCCCTGGACGCCCAGGCTTCACCCGAGGAGGAAGACTTCCTCAGCCAGAGTTGGTCAGTCTTTGATTCTGCTGGTGCAGAGACTTGGGAGAGTCTGTTTAGGGGGGGGCTTTAAGTGGGCCGGATCACTCCGGGTCTCAGACCCAGCAGAAATTTAAAGTGGGCATTGAAACGTGTTCCTATCAGGCCCTATATACATGCCCTTAACTTTACAGGCAGTTCAGTTCAGTTCATAAGGCTTTATTCGGAGCTTAACACAAAGTCCATAAAAGCACATACATTACATTTAAAAAAACATCTTTTAAATACAAACAAAAAAGATAGACCCTAAAAAACATCCTCTATGCAACATGGTCAAACAAGCAATTAAAATACAGTTGAATAACAATTAAAAAATAATACTAGGCCATGCCTTAATGGCTTGGAGAAGAAATGTAGCAGTAAAAAAGCAGACATCGGGTGAGGGGTTAAATAACAATTTCATGGGGTCTTTAACTGTCCTAACTCCATATTTCTTAAAAACTGGTTTTAAAAAGGCTATACGAAAGTTGCCATAGAGTGAGCAGAACAATAGAAGGTGCAAAGTGCTTTGTGCAGTAGTATAATCACAAGGGCAAGGGCCAATCGGGTGCTTTTTGATACTTGGGAACGCCACTAAATGGTGGACGATCCCAAAACGTAATCTGGTCAGAACGAACCGATGGGAGGGTCTGGTTACAAAGCTCAAATACGGTTGGTAACCTATTGAATCGCAACAACTTCCGTAGAGCATACAAGTGGTAAGGTTACTACTGGCCCTCTCACGCCGCTCAGACTTTTGGGTCATAAAAACAGATTTCATCTCGCTTTTGGTCAAACTAGAGGCGGCATGACTATCCTCAGATAGGTTAAGACCATAAATCTCCATGAAACTACTCCTGACAAAATTAACCCATGGAATCTTTAGATGGTTATCAATCGTAAAACAATCCTTAATAATATCTCTGTTTAAGGAGGTCTCTTCCTTTATCCAAATTGCACGCCACAACAGAAGTGGTCTAAGGGCAGCAGAATCTGAGAGATGTTGGATTCCGAACTCCCTGTGCACCAAATCCGTAGAAACTGAAATGGGTAAACATAAATAATCTTTTTAGGAAGAGATTTTCCTCCACTTGTAGACTCCCGGTCAAAACGTGCCCCCAAACACCCGCTCCATAAAGGGCAATTGAAAGACACCTCATCTGGTAGATTTTCAACATATCTCTAAGCCGCTTATCCCCAATTTTTGAAGCGAACATAAACACCCCGTGGGCACATTTCGCCATTCTAGCCCTAACATGGGTGATTTCACTGGACCAACTACCTGTCTTGGAAAAGGTTATACCTAGGTAGTTAAAAGTGTCAACCGTTTGGACCTTATGCCCTTCGATAAAATAAGAATGCGGTTTTTTGCGGCCCTTCCCACATTCCATAACGAAGGTTTTTGATTTGTTAATCATCAGCTTCCTTTCCTTAATGAACAGAGAAAACCTGTCCATTAGGCGTTGTAGGCCGATGGGGGTCCTAGAAAGAAGAACGGCATCGACCGCATAAAGTAAAACTGGAGCATGAAAATCAAGAATTTTTGGTGCGTCTGCCACAACAGTCTTTAAAACAGAGTCAACCTCATTAATAAAAAGTGTAAAAAGTAGAGGGGCGAGCACACACCCCTGTCTGATACCACGCCTAATGAGAAACTTTGGGGTGCGCTCCCCTCCAGGGCCGTATCGAACACTTGAGCTAAGGTTAGCATATAACCTTGCCAGAAAATAAACAATGCCCTCCGGTGCCCCCATTTCAAGTAATTTCTCCCATAGGATCTTGTGGTTTACCATATCGAAGGCACTGCTTAAATCTGCAAAGCAGAGAAAAAGGGAGCCTTTCTTGGCCTTCGTATATTTCCCTATGAGAAGTTCTAGGTTGAGGCACTGTTCTACTGTCCCTCGTCCCTTCCTGAAACCGTATTGGGAATTTGCCAAAATGTTGTTCGATTCGGCCCATTCTTCTAATCTGACAAGAAGCACCCGGCTCATAATTTTCACGGAGGAATCTAGGAGGGAGATTGGACGGTAATTCTTAGCATCCCTTCTCTCCCCCTTCTTATAAATAGGAATAATAATAGATTCCTCCCAGGTATGCGGGACACCGTAACAGACAGCTGCATTAAACACTTTGGTTAGTAGCGGGCCCCATATCTCAGGTTCTTTTTTATAGACATCTATGGGCACCCCATCAGGTCCCTGGGCCTTCCCTCCTTTACTAGCAGAGATGCAATCCTGAACTTCAGATAAAGATATATCTAAGGGAATGATTGGCCAGACACCTCCCCCTGCCTCCAAAGGTGTAGCTGAATCAAAAATCAGGGAAAAGTGAGAGACCCAACTTTCCGAGCTGACGTTTGCCGTCAATACAGGTATCTCCTCGTTCTTTAAGAAGGGACAATTGACTGTCGCCCAAAATAGAGAGGAATCTGATGTTTCAGCAGCCTGATCTAGCTTGTCCCATGCCTCTTGTCCTAGTTCAACCTTTCTGTTGGTAACTGCAGCCTGGTAGGTGGCTCTAAGCTCCCTGATCAGGATTTTGTCCCTTGGTTTGGCTGCCAGAGCCTCTTTTAGGCCCTTGAGGGCGATGGTGCTAGCATGATCGAACCACCCCCTTTGCCGACATGACATACCCTTAAGAGGCTTGGTAAGTTTAGCTTCTATACTGAAATTAATGTTAATAAACTTGTGCATGATTGCATCAGTTAAATCTCTGCTCTCTATAATAAAAACAATTTCGTTAACACAATTGGTAATAATGGAGTTGGACAGGATATCCGCCTTATCCCCCTTCCACCCGATTCTGGGTCCATTGGGTCGATGTGGTTCGATATTAGCTACTATATTAGGTTTAGGGCCATATTTTGCCTTCCAGAGGACGGCCTCCATAGTCAGGCAGTTGTGATCACTAATTAGATTATCAACTACCAGGGGGACTGTACACCATGGGTTAAGGCTAGAAGAAATACAAATGAAGTCAATAACAGTGTTAGCATTTCGGCCCGTGAAGGTAGGGAGGGTTTCGCCAATAGCGCCTTTCTTATTACCCAACATCTCCATGTCATAGGTCATCAGAATTTTATTCAATGATTCACCATAGGGATTATGGGGAAAATGAGGGACGCCCTCCCCCCAACAGTTTACAAAACCACAGACCCTATTTGCAGAAAATGGACAAGCAGAAGTATTAAAATCCCCATGCCAGATAAAATCAAAGACAATATCATTTCCCGAGACAATGTTTGCCAGAGCAGACTGTTGCCTAGTATTATCAAATACATTATTATAAAAATTGATTAAAAGGATATTTCTATCCGGCTCCTGACAAAGCCATAGGATCTGGGAATGGGCCCCAATCAAAACATATTTCTTTACAGTAAGTGGTACTTCCACTGAGATCAGTGTCAAGAGCCCCCCCTTGGCTCTTCCCGAGTTGGAAGCCACGGCCGGCAGTTGGTAAGAAACAAAACCATTATAATTGATGGGGTCCACACTCCAGGTTTCCTGAAAACATATAATGTTAAAAAGATTGATAAAATCAAACCAACCTAAACAAGCGTCCTTATGTAAGAGTCCCGCAACATTCCAGCAGGCAATTGAGCACGGGCCACAGTTGGCTGGAGGGGTAAGCTTATTTAGTACTGTCCAATCCCTATCATCGGAGACCTGACTTTCGGACTCACAATCCACTGGGGAATCAATAGGACTACCACAAGCACCAATAATATTAATAGGGTCGACAGGATCAGGAACCCCAGGGACCAGACTACGCCTCCCCTTTCCCAGGGAAGCGTCCTCGAATCCAATATCAGCTAAAAGGGGTACCAGTCAGTCGTTACAATCAAGCCCGCTCAGGGGCTCGAATCTATTGAACATAGGGATAGTAGGGCCGGCACACAAGTTCCGGTCGCTTGGCCTCCACCGGTGACACTCAGCATCAGATTGAGTAACAAGATCTCTATAAAAATACCCAAGAGGGCGTAGAGAGATACCTTGGTCACTTGTAGGGAGAGATGCGGCTTTAATCAATACAGTGGAGGTAAGTTGTGGGTTCCGGAAATTAATGACAATACAGTCTCGCTCACAGGTCTTACGGGATTTGCCAACCCAATTGGTTCTTCTAGTGCTTAGGATATCCTTTGATAGGGCTACAGGGAAGCCACACCGTCGATGAAGCCAGTCCACAGTCTTATTCTTTAATGACGAGTGGGATTCACCAAAGCCATAATTACTACCGGACTCTCTAACTGGGGGAACGTTTGTCAAGACTGCCACGAAAGGTGCACAAGTCGGTGGCAAATCCGGTTGAGGGCTACTAAGACTGTTAGCGTTCACATTGGGGCCCAACTGCTTCCCTATTACTGGATCAAAGGGTGGATTAATGGGACCCGGCCGCTGAGGGGGAGTATTGGGGACAGCGGATGGTACTTCACAAACATTCCCAGTACAAAAATTAGAATTTCTGCTACCTGCCGTTAAAGGGATTGAGTTAGAAGTAATAGGAATTACCTCTGCCGGTCCTTGTTCATTTGTTTTTGCCTCAGTACCAGCCTTAATAAGTGAGTCCAATAAACCTCCCAGTCTGACTACTTCATCTGTAAGTGTAGCGAGTTTAGTCAAAATGGGTTTAACCAATAAATCAAGCTTGACATCTATGGCGTTAATCAGAAAGTCAAGTTGCTCATTATCTAGAGTGATCTTAGTACCATCCAATGATGCTGATTGATCTCGTTGAATAATGGATATTATGGGGTCAGTTCTCTTAGTGGAGCGGTTCCCCCCTCGTTTAGGCTGTGTAATTTTACTATAGTTCCTGCATGAGCGTAATAATCTTTGTGGCCTTGGGGCCGTCAAGCAAGGAGTAGGTGAGACAGCTTGGCCAGAATCCGTATCATTAGAAGGGCCAGGGGTATCACTAACCACGCTTGTGATATCCTTTGGAACACCCAGTATCGAACAATCTATAAGATCTGGAGAAGTAATAACATCTTGGTTGGTACTAGACTGGAGGACCAGTTGGTTGAGCGGGGGGGGGGGGGGGGGACTCGTGCATTGTGGCCCTGAGCGTCCTAGAGACTTCCTACGTTCATGGTTGATTTTGTCAACCATCTTGACCAAATAATTATCCAGGGTGGTGGACACAGCAGCAGGTTTAGCTTTAGACATTGTGGCTGGGCCTGGCCTATAACAAATCCTCACAGCAGACTGATACCGCAGGAAGCGGGACAATATTGACTTACTCTGAATGTAGCTGCCTATCCCAATTAATTAATCACATGGGACTGCCAAGCACCTTATTGACCGATCCTGAAAACAGTACTGTCTGATCGGGTCCAACAGCTAACTAAACGAAATATTAACTTACAATAGACCAGTATGCTGCCCCCTCCTTCCCCCTCCTGTCCCGAACTGTCTCAGACTGTCCGCCCTTCGTCCGGGCTTCGTCCGGCGCGTCCCGCACGCGTACCGCGTAGCGGTTATCGGTGAGACTTTAATAAGATGAGTGGGCGTTGAAGCACAGGTGTTGCGCCGCAGGGGCTGGTGGGTGACTGAGTCCCGTAAGGCTTTCCTTTCCTTTCCCCTCTCTACTCGCTCTCCAATGGCGGCGATATGGGCCCCTCCTGGGGCGACAAGCTGTGCGGTGCGGCGCGGCCCCTCCCCTCTCCGTTTCCAGAGGTGCGCAGACCCCACAGCGCCTCGAAGCCCGCTGCCACCGGCAGCCGTGAGCGCTGGAGACCCCGCGCCTCTCACCTGAGCCTCCTCTGTCGCTGGTGAGCGGTGCCAGGCTCCCTCAGAGCAGAGGCAAAAACATTAATCCAATTTCTGAACAATGAATGTAAAACTTGTTAAGGTAATCGATGGCAGTGAGTTAGTTCCTGCATTTACACCTGCCACATAATCCATTATCAGCTGCTTAATCTACAGATTTTAATAAAAAAATTATTTCGAGCTCAAACAGGTCAAAAGTTACTATAAACGCAGCAACGCGTTGCTGCGCAGTGGAAGGGCCTGTGCAAAAGTCGCCAGGTCCCCTTTCTGGTGCTTATTGCTATATCCGCGTGTTACACCGACACTAATGAGGGGCACCCCATGCCCAGATAGTGTTAACAAATATTGAAACGATAAAATAATGAAGTAATGCTATCAAAAAATGTGCCACTTTATGACGCATAAACTGCCTTTTCTTACCACATAATTTAGTCAACTCTGCCGCATAATTTGGCCCTCCCCTGAGGTTTGTGACCTCCTCTAGGTCTGCCCTTACTCTCCTCACCTCTCCCACCACTATGGCGTGACTGGCACCCGTGTCTCTCAACGCCGTAGTTGGGATCCCAGTCATCTTGAGGTGGTGGAAGGGCCTACTCCCACCCTCAGGGATCACCCGCTTACCACCTGGACTCTTCGCCCAGGTGAAAGCTGTTAGCACCTCCCCATCTGAGGAATCCTCATCAAAGGCTACAGTAGCCCCCCCCCCCCCTCCACCCCCCCTGGCAATCCTTCTCTTAGAACACGCGGCATCCCCTCTGTGGTACCCTGACTGCTGGCAGTCCAGCACAACCTCTTCAAGAGGGTCTTCAGCCCTGGGTCCCCACCGCTCTGCTTGCTAGAAGAGGGCTAGCTCTGGACTCCCTCCTTAGGGTACGGAGAGAATCTTTTTGTTAGACTGACTACTTTCCTCCTCCTTTTCCCTTCGAAGGGCCCAACCCCCCTTTGTTGGGATCATCCCCCGGGCCTCCTTGGGTACACTTGTCCTAACCCACTCACCTGCTTTCTCGCCCAGCTCTCTGGGGCTAGTTGGCTTTCAGTCTTCCAGATGTTGGTGTAACCTTTCTGAAGGGCAATCTGTAAGGATGTGCTCCTTGAACTCCACATTGTAGATCCCTTCGTAGGTACTTACCTGGTTACCTTTTACCCAATTATCCAGAGCCTGTACCGATGTATCCTCATGTGACTACGTATGCATTGAGATTCTGAATAAGAACAATCCAGTGTGCAAACTGCACACGACCTATCATCCACCAGGAGATAGCATCACAGCCATAGAACAAATAATGGAAATCATCTCTACCAATGCTGGACAACACTGCACCCAGATCGTCCTCGGAGATTTCAACCTCCACTGGAATGACCCTAATGGCCCAGTCGTCAACAGCTTTAAATCCCTCCTAGCAGACTTTAACTTGACACAATTCTGTGACAGCCCAACCCACAATTTTGGGGAGACTTTGGACCTTGTTATTGCCAAGAGTAATAACATCCAACTGCAATCCATCTTCTCTTGTGATTGGACAGATCCCCACAGCATCACTTTCCTCATCACAGAATCCGTGAGGACAAAAAAAGGCCCACCTAAAGGAACCCAAACACCGGAAAAGGAGATTGCAAAGTGCCAACCTGAATAATCTCACTTCCCTCAGCAACAACGTCTTGCCACCTACTACAGATATGGTAGATGTTCATGACAACAATTCAATGCTGAACATTCTAGACACGACCGTACCATTCAAATTAAAAAGATTGTCCACCAAAGAATCCAAACCATGGTTCAATGACAGCCTAAATGCAGATAGATGTAAACTCAAACTAGCTGAACCATCATGGAGATTTGCACCCTCTCTCGAACATCTTAAACACCGGAGATCATTGTGGAGCACTTACAGCAAACGCATCAGAATCTCAAAAGCGAATTTCTTTAGAAACGCATTAGATAATGCTAGAAATCGTCCAAGAATTGTTTTTGAACTTATCAAGCTACAATCCAATGGACAACCCAACCATGCCCCAACAGGCTCTAATCCACAGCAAAACTGTGAGGACTTTGCTTCCATCTTCAGGGAAAAAACAAGAAAGATCGAAAGCGACCTGCAAACAGTTAGGGAGCACCTCCCTCTCACACCTCATATTAGCACACCCTTGCTTCGTATTGACGAGCCACCATGCCTTTCAGCTCACAGCCCCAAAAACCATGCCTCTTGGAGCACATTCAAAACTTTCGATGACAGGGCCAGTCTCAAAATACTAACAGCAATAACACCCTCAAACAACTTTAGCGACCCCACACCAGCGAATGTCTTCAAGGAGGTCAAAATGTCCCTACTCCCTCTCTGGGCCAAGATAGTCAATGCCTCACATCTCCAAGGTTCGATCCCAGATTACCTTAAAGCTGGGCAGGTTACCCTATTTTGAACTCAAGCGGATCACGCAGATCCCCAAATTTCCGGCCAATCTCTAACATGACCTCACTGGTGAAGCTCCTTGAGAAATGTGTCCATGTACAACAATTCAGCCTCCTCGATCAATGCCAATCTGGCTTCCGGCAGGGCTACAGAACTGAATCGGCGCTCACTCATATAGTTGATGATGCCCTAAAAATGTTGAATCAGAAAGAGTCCTGCCTTCTCATCCTCCTCGACCTCTCATCAGCCTTTGATACAGTCAAACACGACAGCCTCTTAGACCTAGCTGAACGCAGGATGGGACTATCAGGGTCCATTCTAAACTGGTTCACTTCTTTTCTCCACAACAGAACCCAAAGAATTAAGGTCAATTCAACCTTATCCAACCTCACACAGGTCACACCTGGGGTTCCACGGAGGCATCCTCGCTCTCACCCACTCTGCTCAACTTATTCAAGGAACCTTTAACGGAACTGCTGAATTCAAACAACATCGACTATCACATGTACGCTGACGACACCCAACTGTACCTAAAAATCTCTTCACCCAAAGATATAAGGTCTCTCAATACAATCTTACAAAAAAAAAAATAAAAAAAAGGAATGACATGTAACCACCTTAAACTGAACGCTCTAAAAACAGAATTCCTCCTTATAGCCCCACCCAAACACCCTCTGGACATCGCAGACTGGATGGTACAACTTACAGTTTTTAACTGCTTACCACACATAATTGACTCAACAAGATCTCTGGGAATAACGCTCGACAAGAACCTGAACATGCAGGATCACATCACCTCTATTACCAAAGAAGCGAACTTTCAAATGACCATCTTAAAAAAAGTAAACCATTCCTTCCCTGTGGTGACATCAAGTCAGCTGTTCAAAATCTTGTGATTTCACGGTTGGGCTATGGGACTGTAACCCTATGTGGTCTTCCCAGGTATAAGCTTGCGCCACTAAGGGCCTCTCTTAACTCTGTTGACTCATCACAGGATACAAAAGAAACACTCCCATCACTCCTGATATGAAATATTTAAACTGGCTCCCGTATGAGGCAAGGATTCACTTAAAAACCACCTGCATCACCCACCAAAGCCATACACTTCAACACCCCTAGCTACCTTGCACAAAAATTGGAGAATAGGGTGCTGTGGAGCTTCCAGAGGTAATAGCACCCTACTGCTGAAACCACCAAAATCCTACAAAAAGAAAACATATAATCGAACATTCTCAGGTACTGCACCAAGAATCTGGAATGCCATACCCCCTGAAATCAGACTGAACCCCTCAACAGCTTCATTCAAGAAATAAGTTAATGTAATACTGATGAATACATTTCTGCCATAGGATCTCTACTCCTGAACACTATGCATTCCGTAGTCTCACACGCACGCTTATCTCTTGCATGTTTTTGTGGTGGTCACTCTAGGTTTCTATCATAACGTTTTCCGTCCTTGATAATTATGCTGGTCTGTATATTCTCTAGCTCATTTAACAATGTAAAGCGCTCTGACACCCGTAAGAGTGATATTCACACTATATAAAACTTTATAAATAAAAATGAATAAAAAAAATATCTATAAAATCAACCCAGTTTGTGTTGCCCCCTTGTGTGATGTCCTAAGCTTCTGTCTGTACTCCTCAGGAGTGAGACCAAGCAACTCAACAAGTCCATTTCTGTCAACTACTAACACTAACTCCCAAGCAGTGTTCCCCAGTGTGGAGTACCCGCCTTCCTCAATTTGAGAGCTCTCTCATATGAGGCCAGTAACTTGTCTGTCATCCCCTGATACGTAGCTTGAGACTATCCCTTCGGGCAATCGGACTTGGGCACCGCTGTCAGATACTTCAGTGTCTCGGTTGCTGCCGCCATTCTCCTGGGGCCTCATACCTAGCTTGGCTATGCTTCCCTCAAGGGCCAGCTTCCTTTCTTCCAGGGATTGGGCTCTCTCTTCCAGCTCCAGGGCTGCCACTTCCTCTTGAAGGGATCTCCTGCAGCTGTGCGAGCTCTACACACTGCTGGCTGTAGACTGCGCTCTTGGCCTGGTACTGGGGTGGAGGACATCTTCCTCCTCCTCTCATTATTCTTTCCCACTACCTTGGGCTACCTCCTTTCCCAGTGATGGAACTCCGTGGGCTTTCTCCATTAGTCTTGAGGGCCTTCACCAGATAATCTCTCTCTGCCTTTGTTCCCCACAGTGATCCTTCTGTCCATACACAACTCCATCAGATCCTTCCTTTTGAGGGTGGAAAGATTGGCCATGTCAAGCTCCATGTTCCCCCTGCTCACAGTGACGTCCGGGAATTTGTCAAAAACTTTGACGTCTTTCAAACTTTTGTAAACTTTGTCACAACTTTTAAAACGCCTTTAAAAGTTCAGCAACTCCTTGGAAACAACACTGTGGAACCCGATAACTGCTGGAAAAACACAAGGACTACTTTACTACATGTCTACCTACGTGGATTCTCCGGTCATAACTTCAACAACTGTATGGTACTGCTAAACACAGGTTCAGGATCCCACCCCTGGGCACCAATGTGACGAAATGTGGTATATTATATGGTGTGGTTGTGCGACCTCACCGTGTAATACACTTACCAATCCCTTTAGGACCCTTAGGTTTCATCTGTCAAACCCTCAGCCCTGGGTAGTTGTGGCACTGAGCAGTAACGGTTACACAGAAGAACAAGTGTAAAGCATTTAGACAGCACCAAAACAATCGAATAAGAAACCACCACAACACTCAAGAAATCCAACACCAATTTATAAAATTATAAAAATAGACTGTAGTTTTATAAGAATTTAGATATTAGAACGAAAGAGATCCACGGGAGGGTTCCAGAGATAATGATTTTACAAGTAATAATAAATCAAAGCAAGCCTTGGCAAAGTCAAAAAATTGGACACTTATTTAAGTTTTCTTTGAAAAAGTTTCTAAGGGTCAAATGCGTTTAATTAGAAGTACAAGGGGTGACCAACTCCGGCAGGGAGCTAGCCGGAGGACTTGCAAGTTCCTCAGGAACAGTTACCTCCACACAAGGAGCAGACTTCCAGCAGTTCAAGGCCCTTTATCCACGTTGCAATGGATTCTTATGAAGTGGTCCTGATACAAGGGATGTAGCATGTTGAAGATGCTCTGGATGCAACACACGGTCGGTGGGGGTCATCCTGCAAGAATTCCTCAGTTCACGTAGATGGTGAGGGGGCCATGGTTGCGGGTTGATGTCCCACAAAGTCTTCTCCTGCCTATCGAAGTCCAGTTTTGACTGGAATACCAGTCACCCGTTGTTGTGGTCACAGGCTAATCCTTCCTGGGTCGATTATTTCCCTTCTGAGGGTCCTAGCAACCTTCCGACAGCACTCCCGGGCTCAGCGAACCTGGGTGCAACTCTTTGCATCGGGTCTTTGTCCTCAGTGCTGTATGGCAGCGGTGGTAGCAGTTTGAAGACTTTGGGCTACCAACTTGCCCCAGCAGGCTTCTTCAGCTGTTGTGTCCATGTGCAACGAACAGGAAGCCAGTCAGCTGGCCCTCAGGGCTCTCCTGGCTTGACTGGGTTCTAGAGAGGTCTTCTCCTTGAGCAGGACATGGCAGGTACAGTCCCTCTTGTCACTACCTACCTGGTGCAACCTCTCTTTGCTGGTCCTTCAGTGCAGCAGGATAGTCCTTCTTTCAAGTCGTCGAGATCTAAGATCTGGGCGCAAGGGGTGCTCTATTTATCTTCATTAAATGCCCTCAGAGTAGGATGAGGTTGGTAGCCAATGGGCTACCAAGTTCCCTTTCTCCGAGTGACCAAGTAATAGGATTTAGAACATGAAACAAAAATCTCCATCGGCCTGACGAACGCACTGTGCGTGTTAATTATTACAAGTCTCACAGAAACTCAATAAACCCACGTGCGTGAGGTTGTTCTTTGGACAGAGAAAGGCTTGTGCTTTTGCAGGGAAGAGGTGATTCCTGGATTTGTTGGGACTTTCTTATTGATTACATAGCAGAGTCAAAAACCAATGAGTACTTTTCAAACTGAGGATCCGAGAACTGAAACAGCAACGATCACCAAAAGACTATAAACACAACCTCCCGCCCTGTCAAATTCAGTTATCCGTTCGTAATCCAATGGTTTCAGCTCGACCGGCTTCGGATGGCTCTCTGCCTAGCGCCATCTGTGTAGGTTTAAAGGTGTGGAATTTTTTTTTTAAAATGTACTTGTCCAAGGGACAAACTGCTACATAAAATTAATTGTCCACTAAAGAAAGCCACTTGTTCCACCGACTTCTTAAATAAATTAGAAGGGCTGACACACGTATATTACCAGTAGGCTTCAGGCTCCCAAGTAAACCTGCCCACTCAGTGGGCTTGCTTCCCTCTCTCCAGTAGAAGTTGTGCATACTTTCCTACGGCAAAGGATTACTTTCCACACTGTTCTCTCGCCACAGGCACTAAACTTCAATAAATGTACTCATTGTTCACAGTCTCTGTACCTCTTCAACTGACTCCTCATAAGGTGTAGCGCCCTTCTTACCTCCGAGTATAGTCTAGATTCCCACCCCTCTTACTCCACGTTCCGCCTTCTCGTCACTCACACCACAAGCTCCAGACCCTTTGTCTGTTCTTGCAATGCATACACGATGTCCGTCCCTCTCAGTTTCCCACACCGCAGGCTCCACGCCCCCTTCTCCACTCTCACCACAGGCAAAAGTGCTCCTGTGGGGCACTTTGGAACGGGAGAACCAGCAGGAGGGATGAAGGTGGGAGGGCTGACAGGACAGCGGCTGTTACAGTGACCCATGAGGGGGGTCATATAAGTACCTGAGCAGGGGTCTGGCATAGCCTGGGCTTATGGACACTGACAGGAGCATGCAACAGACCATGAAGGGCCTGCGTGGGTATTACAGATATAGCGTAGTGAAGCAACAAGAAGGCAGTACAAGGAGGTGCATGGAGGCAGAGCAGACAGAGAAGAGGCAGAAGCTGCATGTACAGTGCAGTGCTTAAGGCTCGCTTATGACATCTGGTGCAACCTGCAAGTCACAAGTCAAAATCTTGGCAAAGCAGACCCCACCTCCTGTCCTTTTGGGGTCAGTAAATGCAATGAAATAAATGAACAGTAACATCTGAAACTGTGCAACCACTGCTTTTACTGTGGAAAGACTTGGTCGCCCAATTGGCGAGTAGCAGATTACACGCTGACCCCTCAGATGTGCGAACTCCTGAACGGCGCAACCAAAATGGACACTCCAAGGTATCAAACAACTCGCTACATTATGTCCGGCTTAAATCTGAAGTCAAAATTAATGCAACTTGTTGCAGTGTGCAGCTTCAACAAAGCTGACACTTTGCTGCCTTTAAAACTCCTGCACCTTCCCGGGCACACACGGAGCCTGTTCCATGAGACAGCTTTCTGCCCCCCTGGAGAGACCCTTTCTGGCCTCCTGGAGAGACCCTTTCTGGCCTCCTGGAGAGACCCTTTCTGCCCCCCTGGAGAGACCCTTTCTGCCCCCCTGGAGAGACCCTTTCTGCCCTCCTGGAGAGACCCTTTCTGCCCTCCTGGAGAGACCCTTTCTGCCCTCCTGGAGAGACGCTTTCTGCCCTCCTGGAGAGACGCTTTCTGCCCTCCTGGAGAGACGCTTTCTGCCCCCCTGGAGAGACGCTTTCTGCCCCCCTGGAGAGACGCTTTCTGCCCCCCTGGAGAGACGCTTTCTGCCCCCCTGGAGAGACGCTTTCTGCCTTCCTGGAGAGACCCTTTCTGCCCCCCTTGAGACACCCTTTCTGCCCCCCTGGAGAGACCCTTTCTGGCCTCCTGGAGAGACCCTTTCTGGCCTCCTGGAGAGACCCTTTCTGGCCTCCTGGAGAGACCCTTTCTGGCCTCCTGGAGAGACCCTTTCTGGCCTCCTGGAGAGACCCTTTCTGGCCTCCTGGAGAGACCCTTTCTGCCCCCCTGGAGAGACGCTTTCTGCCCCCCTGGAGAGACGCTTTGTGCCCCCTGGAGAGACGCTTTCTGCCCCCCTGGAGAGACGCTTTCTGCCCCCCTGGAGAGACGCTTTCTGCCCCCCTGGAGAGACGCTTTCTGCCCCCCTGGAGAGACGCTTTCTGCCCCCCTGGAGAGACGCTTCTGCCCTTCTGGAGAGATATGTAAATGACTCTCAGGAAGGCCAGGGAGGTGTCGTCTCCCTCCTTCCAAAAGCCACTTTGGTGTTAGCCACAAAAGGCAGGTTTCAAAGGAGAAGGGTAGATGTAAAACACCAGGAAGGAGGGATGCCCCATTGTTTAAAAAAAAAAAAAAAAGTTTAACATTTTTTTTATATAGCGCGAACTAGACCCAAAGATATCAGGTATCAGAGCACTTTACATGAGCACCAGTTTAGTTACAGATGGACACATTCATTTGGTAGGCACAGAGAGATTAAGTGATGTGCCCAGAATCACAGGATGCTGAGCGTCGTTGCAGAGACTCGAACCCGGTTCCCCAGCTTCGAGGTTGACCGCTCTAGCCGTAAGGCTACATTGAGTTAAACGGGCTGGCATGGGAGGCGGAGAGGGAAACCAGTTGCCAAATGGGTTTCCCAAGATGCGTGCAGCCCTAAGGTAGCCATCAGAACCTGGTTTCAATAATAGGCCCAGCCTAGCCAGATTTTGCAAACCCATCCCCTCTCTCCATTTGATGGACACATAAATCTTCATATTGATTTCCCTGCCCATGAATTTTAACGGCCTCACAAAGTACCCCATCTTATCAATTTAGTTTTCCCCAAATGCTGTGGAATTAATATCAGGGCTGTATAATGGCAAGCTACCGCCCCATACACACAAACCTGTGATGGGTCAACCCGAATCAGCCATCGCACCTACCAACACATTCTCAAAGTGTACCATGCATAAAGGTCCTTCGGCTGGCTGTGTGTAGAACTCATTTCTGAACCTACTGTTAGTGCAGATTTAATTCGATCCAAGTATGCCTGCTCTTCAACATCTACTTTGATAACTCTGGCAGCGTTACCTAGACTTTTACTAAAAGCTTGAAAATGCCCAATTTTCCTTCATAAACTGCTTCTTCTACCTTGCGCAGGGCAGCTAACACTTACTTAAAAGTTTTTTAGAATCACACGTAGAACAGTTTCCGCTTGGGTTCTTCATATAGTCTGTAGTCATTTTGTCTTAGGAATTCACAGCACACACAGGTGACTCCTGGACGCTGCTAGCAGGGGACAGGCCTTCCTCAGCAGTAAAGCGCTCTTGAAGAACACGCACATTGCTCCAGCCATTGAGCGGTGCCCAACACCACCAACAGTGTGGGATTCCTGCAACTCAGCAACCTTTCTTGGATCTTTTTTGAAGGACTATTATTAGCAGATTGGTCTCGGATTTAACTATTTAAATTAGGCTCAAAGTCACACTCTGCTGCTAAAAGCATGATGTTAGGGTCATGTGCTTTCTCAGTTGCTTCACAATATTCATCCCAAATTCCAAAGATGGCAGGAGCGGCCTCAGGAACGGTATCTAGAACTTGTCGAAATGACTGAGTAAGAGTGCTCTTCTCACTGCATCAGATTTGTCAACATCTATAGCAGCTAAATAGTTTTCAAATACTCTTCAAATAAGCTTCCACTTCAGAGGGGTCTTTCCAGGACTGTTCAGTAATGGGGGCGGTTGCAAAACTTGCTGTGTAGAAGCCATGGTCAACGGAAGTGACAAGGTAGCAGGTGAAGGCGCATGCATAAATTAAAAACACTGAGGAGATATAGGCAGATCAAACCTTTGGCATATAATTGTTGAACTACCTGCGCTCATGTTTTACACAACGGTTAATAGGAAATGCAAACACACACTGGAACAGTTACCACAACTCCTGAGTAACAAGCCGCTGGAAGCTGGGTACGGGCCACTAACAGGGTGCAGGCTATCAGAAAGTAGCTGTGAATAACAATTCTGCCAAGTAGGTGAAAGCAAAATTAACACAAGGAAATGTGCAGATTAGGAACACTGCAGGATACCTGATCAATCTGTCCGCGGTTGCCAATGCCGGATTGAAGGGCGTGTTGTCAAATCAAACGCGCCCTGGTTATGACCAATGACTCAAAATGGCTGCAAACAAGGTGACGTCAAGTGTAACAGTGCCATACCAAAGGGAATCCTGGGAAGAGCTGACATTATGCGCGCGGCAGAAGTGCGCGAGGGTAAATGGTGCAAGGTGAGCGCGTGCAGGGCTTGCAAGCATTGCAGTGCTTATGAAGTTTGCAGAGACTCTTCACTTGAAACTGTCCAAGTAGGTTGTCAAGCTATGAAACAAACAATCATGGTGGTGGATCAATTACTTAAATCTGCCCAAAGCTGCAAACATTCCCACAAATCTCCTCTGGCTGGGTTCTGCCCGACCAGAACTGCTCGCATTGATGCAGGGGTAAGAAGATGAGACGGGTCACTCTGAAATCCAAACAGGAAGTTTATTTACAAATGGGCCCATGACAAGGAAGCGGGACAGCAAGCCTCCAGCGCCTATCAACAACCCCACAAGTGGGATGCTGTTGAAATGCTCTGGTCCAAGAAGAGGCTCGAGCTAGAAAAGCCAGTACCAACAATTCCAGTAAGGAACTAACCAGTGAATGCACAAACAAAGAAATAGCAAAGAAGTCACAGACAGTGGAATGAATTGTACACTAAGGTTCTCTCATCCTCAAGGGGGTCTGCTCCGTCATGGCCTGCTAAGTGTTATGGGGAAGTCATCTTAGAACAGATGATGGCTCCCACGAGGAGTATCTTCACAACCCACCATAAAAGCAGAAGCAGAATTTTCAAAATGGAAAAAGTATGAGTTCATTTACATTCCTATCTTCCTGGAATGCACTTTTGCCAGTGACCCAGAAGATCCCATGGTAGACGAGGAGTCAACATCGTAAGTCAGGCACCCTCCGCGCCCCCATCAAGGACCTCTCAGTTATTGGGGTAACTCCTTGTCGCTTCTGTAGGGCGCCGCTGCACGCTATTGGAGGGTCTCTGCATGGCCTGCCGACAGCCCAGAGCTCTCATCCATCAAACCTGCTTGTTCACTCTGCCCAGCCACCAATCCAGAGAGGACAGATAGCTGGTTCTGAAATGATCCCCATACCTGGAAGAAAATCAAAACAATGATTGTTTATGTGACAAAATCCAGAATTTGATCCATGCATCCCTGGAAACTGGAGTAACGAGTGTATAGAACATTGGTCTTTTTTTTAATGAATTTTGGTTACATTTGGGTGCAGCCATTTTTTCAATCAAAGGTCTGAGGGTTTTCCTAGACTTCATTTCCAAATTACTGGCAGGCTGGATCTGAAGGACACACTCACTGGCTCAGTTACTTTGACAGCCACAATAAACTTATTTACTAACAAATAGACTTCAAGGGGCGACTCAGTACTAGGTGACTTTGTAGAATTTTCATTTGCACAGTACGGCCCTGAGCTGCTCATCGCGGCATGACCTGGACACTAGCCTGCCTCCCTCAGGTGCGCCCCTTCCGTTGGGGTGCACCTTTGGTCTCCCCGCATTCACTTATCTTGTTGTGAAGTGATATACATCCTCTCACCCTTTCTCCCCACTCTTGTGGTCCAGTTTCAAACACAGGTTGGACATGCCTACGCCCTTCCTTCAGAGTTTGTGGGTGCCAGCTGCCAATTCCAATAGATGGAGCGCCATGTACTGAAGCTGAAGTCTGCTAGACAGAAGAAATTAGCTTTTTTTGCGCCTCAGGAAATGGGATGTTACCCTTCAGCTTTGTAGGTGAAATGAGGGGCAAGTCCATGATTTTTCGATCTCATAGTTGGAGAACTTTCCTTTCTTGAACGACATTTCCCAACTGGGGGTGATAGGAGCAGTTTCTTTAAAGTGGGCCATTCAGTGAAGAGAAAAAAAAACAGTTCTCTTTCCCCAGACCTCTGTCACTTACACTTCCCGACAATAAGCATTTTAGAAAGTGCCATTATTTGATGATGTTTGCTTGGATTTTGAGGCCCACTGACATCATTCACAAGATGGTCCCTTTAAGGCCTGATAAACTATTATTTATGGGCGCGTCAAACTACTTACATTGCAGTGTGGTTGGTTTCTGGTTTACCCATAATTAGTCATGTCTCTTGTATGAAGTTGGGGTTCTGTTGCAGTACCCCCCCACACTTTTTGCCAGATATCTGATGCACCTTGACTGAATGTGCACTGGGTCCCTGCCAATCAGGTTTCCAGTGCCTGTGTTCTTTCCCCAAAACTAATCCTCAATTGGACCAACAGTAAATGGTACCCCTAGTACCTAGGGCATTGGTACTGAAGAGGGTGCCCAAAGGCTGCAGCACTCGTTGTGCCATCCTGGGAACCCCTCACCGAGGCCATGCAAATGTCCACTGCAGCCTGTGAGCCTTGGTACAAAGAAAAGTCAACTTGACACACTGCCCTGTGTGCCACGCCAAAGCAGCACTGCCCTGGTATATGTAAGTCACCCCTCAGGAAAGCCTCACAGCCCTAAGGCAGGGTGCAATATATTTGTGTTGGGGACACATCTGCATGAGCAGATATGCGCCTATAATATGAAGTCCATTCTTAATATTGCAAGTGACAGTGAAGCCATATAGAGTCATGGGCTGTAAACTCCCCAAAGTCGAGTTTCCCAGCAACATGATGGCTTCACTGGACATAGGAGCGTTTGATATCAAACTACTCCTAATAATAAACCCATCCTGATGTCGGGGTTGGATTTATTAAAAAATGCACCCAGGGGTCCCCTGAAAAACTAACAGCTCTAATGTGCTGCTTGACTGGCCTGAGCCAGCCTTCTGCCCCGAGATGCTGTTCTGGACTCCTGGGGTAGGAGCCAGTGCGCTCAGCGCCTAGAACACAGCCTGTGCTGGGCAGAGGGCTTCACACCCCCTCCCAGTCAGGATGGGTAATCTGAGGTGGTGAGCTTCAAAGGGCTGAGCCCCCAGCCTCTCCTGTAGCAGGAGAAGGCCCCCCTCCTATCCCAGCCCCTTTTGGCGGGAAAAAAGCCAGGAACTCCACAATAACCAGGAGGTGTTCCCACCTCCGCCAACCTTCATCCTTTTGGTGGGGGAAGCGAGGTAAAGCACACAATTCAATTTCCACCATCTTGAAGATGGGGAAAGATAGCTAATAGGGTTTAAGGAAATACCCCCCTCCCACTGGAGGCTGGCATTTAGGGGGTGTAGCCACCCCAAGGTCTGGGGCCCATTGGACTTTGCCCTCTACTCCCTTGCAACGCCCCTAAAAGGTAGTATTTAGTGGCCTCCCTGAACCACTAAAGCAGATTCAATGGACAAGACACTGAAGAAGAGGAACGCCTGCTGGAGCAAGAGATCCTGGGAGGAATTTTGGTGCCAGACCCCTGCCTGCCACTCTGGAACTCGAGAATCACCTCCCTCAGCCACTCTTGCAGCTGTGTGCCCTTTACAAAACCCAGAGTGCTGCCAGCCTATGAAGAAATCCCAAGATCTACCTCGGGACAGAGGTACTGTCACCCCTGCAGTTGCAGGCGCACTAAATCCCTAAAATCAGGTACTGCGTTTTTGCTCTGCCCGGCCCGTTCAAGACTGCAGAGGGCAGAGCTTTGGTACTAACCCTTAGGAGGGTCAGATCGGCCACCACACCACATTTGGTGGTTCCCGGAACCTTCCTAGCCCTAGCACCAATACCCGGGGTACTTGGCCAACGAACCTGAAACCCGGGTGAAACGAGTCCTAGCGGGCTCCCACTCTCCAGTGTGCCATCACCCCTCCAGGGACGTCCAGCTTCCGGAGACCCACTGCCTAATTGGCCCAGAAGACCCGGAAACCAGAGAATCATGCCGGTCCTGACCTCAAGGCACACCTTTGTGCACGGTGCCAAGCTGTCCTGTTTGTGCTGCTCCCTGCCCGTCTGGCTGGGAACTCCAGAAACCTGTGGAGGCCCGGGGTCCTACGACCCTTGCAACCTTCTCCCTCTTTGGGAAGACCTCTGACATCCTTGGAAGTCCTTTTCTACCACCTTCATCCAGGAGGTCCCCTTCTTGGAGGCGCACCAGTGACAGTGTTCCTTTGTCCCGCTCTCCCACCAAAACTCAGGAGTTCCCCCAGAAGCACTTCTTGGAACCTTGGACCCGAGCCTCCCAGCGCCTGCTCCTTGAAGGGGAGCCCCCGAATGCCATGCATTGTATGTTTTCTTACCGTGCCAAATTTCTCCTTAGGAAACGCCCGTTGTGCCATTGCGCACCCTTGGGTAACATTATCTTAGAGACTTAATTGCCTTGTAAATGTTTTTTCACTTGTATTCAAAGCCTTTCTAAATTGAATGGCCCTAGGAAAAGTATTCCCAGTACATACCTGTTCAGAGTGTTGACCTGTCTTCCTTCCATAGGATTGTAGGGTACTTTTCTGGCATTGCACTAAATATTGATTTCTCAAAGTATTACAGCCATTTCTCCATACTTTAAAGTATTTTACTGACCTTGTAAAACAATCCTACTGTATTTGAAAAGTATCACTGCTTTTGGAAATGTCACTTACCCGCAACTGGAGTTACTCTTGGTTCTAGAAATAAAATAACAAAGTAACAATTTTTCATACAAACAATTGGTCTTGGATTAAATAATTGAGTGTGTGTAATAATTTCTTGCCTGAGTGTGTACAATAAATGCTTAACACACCCTCGGATAAGCCGGACTGCTCAGAGCAGCTACCACTAATTTGAGAGTAAGGTATTATCAACTTTAGCCTCTGCCTACCTTTCGGGACCTACTGGACTCTACACACTATACCTATTTTTGGTATAGTATATACATAGCCAGGTTCCAACTACTCTCCAGTGTCAGACAAGTTCATTAGCGCCAACGGAAAACTGCAATATTTTCAAGGAGCTATCCCCTAGCCCTTTGCTTCTGCATGAGATACTGACCCAATATGTTCTATCTTGGACTTTGTATTCTGCCAATTTAAACCTCAACTGTTCCATAGTTTGAATTCAAGAGAATGTGGCCTGCGCCCATGAAGCGATCACCCCCTTAAAGTCGCTCTTTGGTGAGCAATTCTGTTTTTAAAGGCTGCTGAAAACTGGGTGGTATCAGAGTAACACATCTATCCTCCAGAGGACAGGTTTTGTGCTGCTGTACAAAGCTTCCCAAAGTGAACACGGTTTATGGGTTGTTTCGGAGTTTGACTTCACAGTACCTTGGATGGGCGCTGAAGCTGCAACAGAATACAGACTGGAATGTCATGGTTCCGGGGGGACAACAGGAAGTAAAGAAGCCACGGTTACAGAGGTACCACATGCACCTGTTACCCTACGGCAGGCGCCTCCTTGCATGTGCTTCTTTTGCTCACCTAGGGGGGTGGCGCCTGGCTGCTTTCCATTACAACATGCCGCCCACAGACGTCAAGGCTCCCAGCACTGTGCAAGTGTGCACACGACGCATTAGGTGAGGTTTCCTCCCACACAATGGGTGAGAGGCCGCTCGTGCATAGTGTAACAAAGCTGCTCTTGTCTTTGACCCTCTGCTGCTTTTTGACTAGTTGTGGCTATAGAAATACCAGATACACACAAAGCGTATACAATGAGCCTGTTTTACACACAACATATAAACATTTGTTTCCTTACTAGAAAATACATTTTTGTATTTTAATTAGCCAAAGTATTTTCCATAAAAACAAATGCAAGAATATAAACATATGAAATGTAGCATCAGAATGAGATTGGAGACCACAGTAAAATACAGCATCGTAGGAGAGATGTCATGCTGTCCACAGAGGATCAGGGGGCAAAGTGATGGCATGCTGTGCACATAGGATCAGGCGCCAATGTGATGGCATGCTGTGCACATAGGATCAGGCGCCAATGTGATGGCATGCTGCGCACACAGGATCAGGTGCCAATGTGATGTCATGCTGCGCACACAGGATCAGGTGCCAGTGTGATGGAATGCTGTGGACACGGGATCCGGTGCCAAAGTGATGGCGTGCTGTGCACACAGGATCAGGTGCCAATGTGATGGCATGCTGCGCACACAGGATCAGGCGCCAATGTGATGTCATGCTGTGCACACAGGATCAGGCGCCAATGTGATCCAATGATGTGCACACATGATCAGGTGCCAATGTGATGTCATGCTGTGCACACAGGATCAGGTACCAATGTGATGTCATGCTGTGCACAAGGATCTAGGTGCCAATCTGATGTCATACAGTCCACACAGGATCAGGAGCCAATGTGATGTAATACGGTCCACACAGGACCATGTGAAAATGCAATCTTGTGCTGTCCCTACAGGATCAGGCGCCAAGGTGATGTCATACTGTCCACACAGGATCAGGTGCCAATGTGATGTCCTTCAGGATCAGGTGTAAATGTCGGACAGAGGCTTTGTAAACGGTTGAGTTGAAAAATCCACGATAGGGAAGTGAAGCCAGTGTTTCCTTGGGCAGTTCCACATTGTGTAAAATGGGGCGCTCACATATTGATCATCTGTGATTAAAAAGATGCATTCCCAGAGAATGTACATTACCGGGGATACTGCAAAGTGTTACAGCCAAAGCTCTGCTTACTATGGCTCGTGTTACAGGTAAGTAACTTTTAAGTCAGGGCCAGTGCAAACAGTGTAAGTAAAGATTTCCGTACCAGGGCTAGTTTATCCACCTCTCCCATCTTTGCAAACACTGTCACAGGCGAGTAAAGATTTCCGCACCAGGGCTAGTTTATCCACCTCTCCCATCTTTGCAAACACTGTCACAGGCGAGTAAAGATTTCCGCACCAGGGCTAGTTTATCCACCTCTCCCGTCTATGCAAACACTGTCACAGGCGAGTAAAGATTTCCGCACCAGGGCTAGTTTATCCACCTCTCCCATCTATGCAAACACGGTCACAGGCGAGTAAAGATTTCCGCACCAGGGCTAGTTTATCCACCTCTCCCGTCTATGCAAACACGGTCACAGGCGAGTAAAGATTTCCGCACCAGGGCTAGTTTATCCACCTCTCCCGTCTATGCAAACACGGTCACAGGCGAGTAAAGATCCCCTTACAAGAGCTGGTTTGTCCACCTCTCCCATCTATACAAACACTGTCACTGGCGAGTAAAGATTTCCGTACCAGGGCTAGTTTATCCACCTCTCCCGTCTATGCAAACACTGTCATAGGCAAGTAAAGATTTCCGTACCAGGGCTAGTTTATCCACCTCTCCCGTCTATGCAAACACTGTCATAGGCAAGTAAAGATTTCCGTACCAGGGCTAGTTTATCCACCTCTCCCGTCTATGCAAACACTGTCACAGACGAGTAAAGATTTCCGTACCAGGGCTAGTTTATCCACCTCTCCCATCTATGCAAACACTGTCACAGGCGAGTACAGATTTCCGTACCAGGGCTAGTTTATCCACCTCTCCCATCTATGCAAACACTGTCACAGGCAAGTAAAGATTTCCGTACCAGGGCTAGTTTATCCACCTCTCCCATCTATGCAAACACGGTCACAGGCGAGTAAAGATTTCCATACCAGGGCTAGTTTATCCACCTCTCCCACTTAAGTAATGTTTTCTTAGGCAGAGCTAGTACAAACACTGTCACAGGTAAGTAAAGGCTTCCTTAACAGGGCTACTTTATCCACCTCTCCCATCTATGGGGACTAAACATCTCCTCACCAGGGCTAATTTATCCAGCTCTCCCATCTATGCAAACACTGTCACAGGTAAGTAAAGATCTCCATACCAGGGCTAGTTTATCCAGCTCTCCCATCTATGCAAACACGGTTACAGGTAAGTAAAGATTGCCTCACCAGGGCTAGTTTATCCACCTCTCTCATCTATTCAAACACGGTCACAGGTAAGTAAAGTTAGGCCTAACACAGAGGAGTGTAAGACATGTATCGCACAACAGTGATCAATAATGGACACACGACTCAAGAAGGAGCTCCACACCAATTTTAGAAAATGGTACTTTGTACTTTATTTTAAGACCAGGAGCTTCGTAATAAGGCAAATACGTTTTTAAATTAAAAAATCTTTGCACTTTGAAAAATCTACACTTAGAATATTTTCCAAACAGGTCAATGTTATCCTTACAGTTCCAGTCTTCGGGACCAAAAGACAGCAGTGGACAAGGAGTAGGTAAATACCAGCACAGCACCACCAGAGGCACAGGGGCGGCCGGGTGCAGAGGTCAAACTCGGAGGTCGGCCCAATGCGTTTCAATGGAGACAGGGGGTCCTTGGAGCCAAGCTGCTTGCAGGTAAGTGGAACGGTTGCAGGGGCCAGGCTTTGGGTGGTAGGACCAGCACAGGAGGGGGGACACAAAGCACCAAACCTACACCAACAGCGGCACAGGAGTGGCCGGGTGCAGTGTGCAAACATAGCTTTGGGCACCCAATGCAATCCTATATACTTTCTTCTTTTTAGAAACAGGCTGTGGCCGCCGAACTGGAGGCTCCAGACTGAACACCAGCGATAGCACAGATAAGTGGAGGTGTTGGGGGTCACAGGGGCACCACTGGTCCAGCCCACCAAAGTCCAGGGGCTGTGGGTGCAGGGGTACCGTTAGATGTCGGAAATATTCTTACAGTGCCCCTCAAGATGGAGAGGACCCTTCAGATTCACTCTGTAGGGACTGTTGTGTGGTTCAGGAGAGGCCGGCCAACGTTGGATTCAGAGTCCTGGTGGCTGGGGAGACCTCCCTGGGCAGTTGGGACACGCGGACTCGGGCCGTGGGCATCTGGTGCAGAGAGGGCAAGAGTTGCAGATCTGCCTGGATCCGGAGTGTTTGCTGTGGTTTTCTTCTGGACAGTAGCGCTGTCCATGGGAAATTGGAGTATTTGCTTAAGGGAGCAGTCCTCCCAGGTATTAGAGAGCTGGCTGGCTGCAAGACAGATTCGTCGAAGCTGGAGACAGGCTGGTAGGGGTATGGCCAAGTCAGTCGCAGTCTTCTCTGCAGAGTCGTTTTCTTTGAAAGTTGGTCATCATAGATCTTGTTTCCAGGTCTGGGGGAGCCACCTAAATACCAGATTTAGAGGGGTAACAGGTAGGGCCAATGGGCCCCTTACCTGGGGTGACTACACCCTCTGTTATGCCGCCCGCTTGTGGGAGGGGGGCATAGTCCTAGCCCTGATTGGAGAGGTCTCCCCATCTTCAAGATGGCGGGGACTGAAAGATGTGCTTCACCTCGCTTCCCCAACCTTAGGAGTGGAGTTGGCAGAGGTGGGCACACTTCCTATTCTTCTTAAGCTTTCCTGCCAGTTTTGCTACACAAAGTGGGGGTTTAAACCAGAGGCTGCCATTTGTTGCTAGCAGCAGAGGCTGGGGGTCGCATTGCAAAAGCAGTAGGCCTTTGAAGCTCCCCTCTTCAAGCACTGGCACCTCTGCCCAGGATGTGCATTGTTTCTGGTCCCAGGGAGCTGGAGCTCTCAATTGAGGGGTCCAGAAACATGTCTGGTGGTGGCTGGCTACCTACAGTAGGTCAGAGACCACACCAGGGTTAGCAGGTTTTCAGGGGGCACCTCCGAGGTGCCCTCTGGGTACATGTTACAAACAAATCATCCCACCCTGGCATCAGTGTGGAACTGTTGAGAGGAGTAGTTTGGTACCAAACACTCCTGTAAACAGTGAAGCCATCATGGTGCTGAGGAACTTGAGTTGAGGAGTTTCCAGCCTATGTACTGTCTATGGCTTCACTTGCACTTACAATATTAGGAAATGGACCCCATTATTGTAGGGACATATCTGCTCAGGCAGATATGCCCTCTCCTGTGGTATAGTGCATCCTGCCTTAGGGCGGCTGTGAGGCCTGCTAGAGGGGTGACATACCTACGCCTTCAGGCAGTGTTAGCTGGCATGACACCCAGGCAGGGTGCCATGTCGACTTTGTCGTTTTCTTCCTCACAGGAACCTGCAAGCTGCAAGGGCAGTGGCGTGGTCCCTGTGAAGGTGGTCCCGATGGACCCTCATCAGCTCCCAGGCCCTGGGTACGCAGGGTACCATTTACTGGGACTTACAGGGGGCAGAAGTACCAATTGGGGATTTGTTTTTAGGGAAGAAGCACTGGGACAGGGGACCTGGTTGGCAGGGACCCGGTGCACTACAATTGAAACCACAAACACAAGGCAAAAAGTGGGGGCTAACTATGCAAAAGAGGCGCTTTCTCACACAGGTAAATAAAGATGTCCTTACCAGGGCTAGTTTATCCACCTCTCCAGTCTAAGTAATGTTTTCTTAAGCAGGGCTAGTGCAAAAACTGTTACATGTAAGTAAAGATATCCTTACCAGAGCTAGTTTTTCCACCTCTCCGGTCTTCTCGGCCCAGTAAGCGAGATTCTGATTCAGTCGGGTTAGCAGCTCTGCCGCTTCCTGCAGCTCCTATATGAATTTACATAGCAGACGTCAGAGGAATATCATATATCACACAGGACTAGGTCTACAAAATATGTCTATGCAGAATCCACGCTCATGTTCAGTTGTGTGCCAGTACAATTCCCTTACGATGAGCATAACTAGAAAAAGTTATATTTAAAATGTATTTTAATAATAAAGTCTATTATATTAAAAATTTTCATTTTTGCTTTTTGATGTACCTCAGCCTCAAATAATCGCCGAGTGCTATTTTGGCACGACAGAAGGACAGAAGTTTCAAATTTCCAAAAGTGACAAAAAAAAATACAAGTACACAGCAAAATGTTTCTTTACTTACAAAAAATCCAAAGGGGTTGAATCGTCGATGTGTATTTATAAGCGTTACAGCCTAACCTGACCATCACATATTCAAGGATATATTCTTGGTCTTGTTGAGAGTGTTTTCACCATCAATTTCACACTGTGCCTAAATGTATTATTTTGTTATATGTAGTATTTGTTAGATTTCAACTGTGTTGTGATATATGTACAAAAGACCCTTGTATCACTTTCGCTGCGTCTTACCTATGCAAGAAGTAGAGTTGCATGATTTATACATCTTTGTGTGTATATGTTCTGTTTCTTATCAAACTATGATTTTTTTCTGATAAACTTTAAACACATTTCAAATGGTGCAATTGGTTTGTTTTTCAAAAATGAGTTAAGATAGATCACTGTTGTTTATCATTTATTGCCATCCTACTTTTAGAGGGGACAGAAGAAGAGTTTATTGTAGTTTATTTTTGTGGCAGAACCACCGCTCTGCACATAACTGGGTTACCCCATTGCTTAATATCGCCTTTCTGTAAACTGGCCTCTAAATCTTGTTCTTATCTCGTCACAATAGCTGGGCATTCAAAGACCGAGGTCAAATGACAGGCACAGTCTTCCGAGGGAGCTTGGTGTTTACTTTTCTTTCTCTGACTTCAAAGTTAGAGGATTTATGTGACAATCTTGCTGGATACTGGGGGGGGTATGAAAGGTTTTTTTTGTAGCATACAACAACATTTAAATGAACTGTGCAAGTATTTCAGACTGTATTAGAATTGAGAAAACACATAGGAAGCACATTACTTGTTTACTCTGACGTGTGTTGGAAACAAATACTTTAATATAATCAAAGCAAATCAATACTTTTCCACACATTATCCTTTGCGCGCTTAATCGTTTTATTAGTAAAACTGTATGTCTCTACAAATTTAATGGTCATTTCAACTAAAAATGTGTTTCTGTAACAGCAGTGTGGTACCACACCATGTATACTCCTCTACACCACTGCACTCTACTCTGCACCACTCCACTGCTCTCTATTCTGTACCACTCCAATCAACGCCACTGCACTCTACTCTGTACCACTTCACTCTACGCCACTGCACCCTACTCTATGCCAATGCATTCTACACTACTGCACTGTTTGCCACCACACTCCACCACTGCACTCAGCACAACTCCACCGTACGCTACTCTGCAACACTGTACTCTATGCCCCTGAACTCTACACCAATACACTCTTCGCCCCTGCACTCTACACCAATACACTGTATGCCACTTCCATCTACCCTGCACCACTGCATTCTACACTACGTTACTCTACACCACTTATTCAATGCAACTGCACTCTAGCCTGATCCACTCCACTCTATGCCACTTCACTCTACTCTGGAAAAAGCTACCCTACGCCACTGCGCTCTACTCTAAACCACTGCACTCTACTCTAAACCACTGCACTCTACTCTAAACCACTATATTCTACGCCACTGCTCTCTATGCCACTCTACTCTGCAACACTGCACTCTATGCCAATGCAATATACTCTACACCACACCACTCTACTCCGTGCTACTCTACTCTGCTCTACTGCAGTCTATACCAATGCACTCTACTCAACGCTACTCTAATCTGTGTCACTGCACAGGACTCTACTTTTCACCACTGCACTCTATACCACTGCACTCTACGCCACTATACTCTACTGCAGACGTCTTCAAACTGCGGGGGCCCATGGATGGTTTCCAAGGGGGGCACGAATGCCTCTGCAATCACATGTAAATGAAGATGGCCTGGAACTGCGGCCTTATTTGTCTGCTGCATTTCCTGGCTGTCTTCATTTACACGCATCCCGGAGTGCTGTGAAGGGAGGTCACTGAGTGTCAGTAAGTTGCCTAAAGGAAAAGAACCAACTAGTCTGAGCATTTGTTTTTTTTCGCTGTCAGCTAACTCTATATGAAATAATGAGCAAACAGATTCACTGAAAAATAAAATCAAGTTGCATTACACACCGTCTAACATAGGCTGCTGCAAAATGATGCAGTGTTTGAAATAAAAACACTTTCCTACAAAATAGCACTTTTAATGTTTCCCATATTGTTATCTCAAAATTCCCAACATTTGAAACTTTAATCCATCATTATCATCTGTTTTCTACATTAGTGAGCGCTGTGAATCAAGTTATTTTGGGCTCTCCCCCACCTCAAACTGCTTCAAAATTGTAGTTGGACTTCTTTAAGATTGGAATGTCTTAGTTCTTGTTTTTCAAAATTTGGAAAGTTTTTTTAAGGATCTATATACTGAAGATCTAGTTGTCACGGACTCCCAAATCAATAATTATTTAGAATAGATCCCTTTACTGCTGTTATCTGAAGAGCAGGCTCAACAGCTCAACAGGAAGTTTGTACTTTGACATCAGGGCTGCAATTAAAAATCTAAAGAGAGGGAGTGCTGCAGGTTTAAATGCAATCCCTAATGAGTTTTATATTGCCTTAAACGAGACTCTTGCCCAGTTTATGGAGGTACTTTGACAGTATTTTTACAAATTACTCCCCAATCCCTAGTTCTTGGAATGAGGCAGCTATCACATTGATATTGAAACCCAATAAAGATTTTTAAAAATGTGAGTCCTATAGACCCATCTCCCTGCTTAATAGCGATTATAAAATCTTTGCGCAAATTTTAGCAGGAAGAATAAAATAACATAATAAGTAATCTAATTCATCCTGATCAAAAGGGGTTCATTAGAGAGCGCCATCTGCATGATTTAACCCATGAGCTAATTGGTGCCATAGATATTGCCTCTACTAATAACCTGCCACTGACGATCTTTGCATTCGACGCAGCCAAAGCGTTTGACCGGGTCAACTGGTCTTGTTTACATCAATTGGTCTATGCGTTTGGTTTAGGAGAAAACATTGCGAGAACTCTTAGGAAGATCTACAACTCGCGAATGGCCAGGATTATAGTGAATGAGAACTTAACCAATTCTGTTCCTTTAGAGCGAGGTACTAGGCAGGGCTGTCCTCTTTCCCCTCTTCTTTTTGATTTGTATATAGAACCACTTGCACAATTAATTAGGTCTAGTAAGCTTTTTATTCCATTTGAATTCAGGGGGTGGTCAAAAAACCTGGCCCTGTATGCAGACAACCTGATGATTTTTACAAAGGAGTCTCCCGCAATCTTGCCAAGGTTAGAGCAAATGTTGGATGAGTTTGGGGAGATATCGGGCTATCAAGTGAATCCCCCAAAAAACCAGATTATGTCTTGGAATTGGCAATTTAGTTCACCCCTGGTACACCAGCGAGTAAGATATTTGGGTGTTCAAATAACCCAGAATATTAGCGAGCTGGCTCAGGCCAATTTAGAGCTTAGACGGAAGGAGATTAGAGCCTTATTGAAATCTTGGCGCAACCTCCCATTAACCATCCTTGGCCGGTCCAACTTGGTTAAAATGTCAGTTCTGCCAAAATTGACATTTATCTTCGATGCAATTCCCCTTCTATTCAGCCCAGCCGCTTTAAAACACTTGCAGTCTGAGGTTAATAGTTTTCTCTGGGGTGATAAAGGGACTAGGATTGCATGGAAGAAACTGAGATGTGGAAAACAAGAGGGGGGTATAGCTAGCCCTGATTTTGGGTTCTATAGTTGGGCGTTTTTTTTTTTTAAGAACATGAGATCTCTTCTTCTTGATACATCCAGCTTCACGCCCTATCTTCTAGCCATGTCTAATAGTGTTTCGCAAGGGGGGGGGGGGGGGGGGGGGGAACGGTCTTCTCTTCAAATTTGGTCACCCGAAATATTTTAAAAAGATTCAATTGAAGGTGTTACGGTTGGCCTGTGAACTTTGGTTCCAGATGAGGAAATTGCTTAAAATTCCTTATTATTGCCCTAGTGCCCCCATTTGGAACTCTCCGGGAACCCCAGAATGCCTAATTGATAGCTTATCAGCGCCCCTACGGGATTCCGGCTTTCAGAAATGGGGCCATTTGCTGTGTAACAACAAACTTTAGTCTTGGAATGAGCTTATGCTCCTGACAAATCAAAGCTTATCCAGATTTAAGTTCTATCAAATTTCCTCCTGGCTCATAAAGCAGGGTAAAATCGGCTGTACACATGATGAATCGGATGAACAGGTTTTTGGTCCCGTGCAATCAAAAAAAGGAAGTGGCAAAATGGTACTGGATTTTGATTGAAGGGGATCTACCATTGTTACCTATGGAGGAGCCCTGGAGAAGAGACTTGCCTTGCAGGTTGTAAAGGTTGCATCATTTAGAAGGAATCATCGGTTTACACTCCACAGAGCTTACTGGACCCCGAAGAGGTTATCTAAGTTGGGTGGCGGAGAGAAGGCCTGTTTGAAATGTGGTCTGAGAAGCGCAGATGACGTGCACATGTTTATGCAGTGTCCGCAGATTCAGGGCTTTTGGAGCCAAGTCGGTAGGATCATTTCAGAGGTAATGGGCCAAGAGATACAGGTAAGCCTGACTTTAATTATTTTTGGGATTTTACCTGAAGACAGTATTATTACCAAACTGTCAAATTGTCAAGTCTCATTATTGTTTGTTCTTATCCTCTTGGCAAGGAGAGAAATCTGTTTAAATTGGGTCTCACCTAACTCTCCAAAGGTTTTAGACTGGGTTTCATCGGTTAAAAGAACTTATAAATTGGATATGGAATGTAAGGCAAAGAAAAGAACTAGATTTTGGGTGATTTGGGACAACTGGGTTAATAATACTAATTGGAGCCTTGCAACTGCTTAGCACATAATAAAAAGTCCAATGATTATGAAACAAGTGAGTCTTGAGGAAAATGGTCCATGGGCAACTTTGGTTGTGTTACCATCTCTGGAAATTCCCAATCATAAGGCGGTTGGTTTCCCTAGATACCCACGAGGTGGAAAGAGTATTGTTGGGTCTTGTCTCTTCCCTGTGGGGTTGAAGAGAGTGCCATGATACCGCTATTTGATCACTCACTCTATTTTCGTTAATGAGGACAAAAAAAAAAAAAAATATGCAGTGTTTGAAATAAAAACACTTTCCTACAAAATAGCACTTTTAATGTTTCCCATATTGTTATCTCAAAATTCCCAACATTTGAAACTTTAATCCATCATTATCATCTGTTTTCTACATTAGTGAGCGCTGTGAATCAAGTTATTTTGGGCTCTCACCCAACCTCAAACTGCCTCAAAATTGTAGTTGGACTTCTTTAAGATTGGAATGTCTTAGTTCTTGTTTTTCAAAATCTGGTCGCCCTAAGCAAGGACAATTGTGCTGAAAAAAAGCAAGGCGAAGCTAGAGACATCTTTGTTCCCATCTGAGTATCTGATGAGTCCATTTTTTTCCTTTCTGTCGTGGCACTGTCAGTCCTGTTACTCATAATAAAACCATCCCAAAAGAGATAGAGAGAGGACTGATGAGGGGGTGTTACACAACCTCCCAACATATACATTAACGCAATACCAGTGGAATGCACCCTGCAATCATGGACAATACCTACTACTTCAGGAGATGACTTCTCATGGACCCAACTGTATGATGTCATAGTGATATATGAATCATCAGGATGCAAGACCATCCCCCATCCAAGAGGCTTGCTTCATCATGGGGTCTGCTCCTCGTCTGGCTAAGGTGTTTGGTTTGTCCATGTGGCCTCCACGGTGGAGCACTTGATTGAGATCTTTTGTTGTAAGATATTCCCTAAGGTGGAAAAATGCTATGCGGTGGGACCATAATGTGTGATGATTAAAATAACCTGGAGGTAAACAGAGATAATTTATTAGCATTCCCAAGGTAAGATTAAAACTCAGATATTATAGGGACATTAGTGGGTATCAATCGGCCAACTTGTTTAAGCCAACTCACTGAACTTCTCATGAGGTCTGTGGCTTTCATCAGGACCAGAGAGTCCCTGTGGTCGCTCCTCCTACATGTAACAGTCAATCTAATTAGTGTAGGGAAGAGGGGATGCATTCAATGTAGAGAAGAAAAGGATCTCTCAATAACCTCTAACAGAAAACAAGAAAACACAGGGTCATCATCTGTGTATCGCCAACCTGTATGTTGTTCATAGCAGTAATAATCAGATTATGCTTTGACCAAGCCAATGCAAATACATTCACAGCAAACAAGTCCCACGCTAGCGCCAATCTTAGGTGATAGAGTAATTCATTGGTGTGACTTACCCTAATTGCCATAACTACTTCAAGCCTAACTCAATCTCTTTAGTGGTAATAGGGGGCAGTAGATCCAGTATATGCCCACTTACTAGTCCCATAAAACAGACTGAGTTTAGCTTGAAGTACCCATGGCAATCATGCAAACACACCAACCGCAAAACTGAAAATGTGGTATAGTTAATCATGGGCATTAGTGGCCCGGTGAGGAGCAGTCACTCCCTAGGAGAGTCTGATTAGCCCACTGCCCTCCTGAAACCTTCCACGGAAGCTTAAAGCAGTCCCAAGTGAACTGTTTATGCCCTAGAAGCGGAGCTCTTCAACGGAGCTTCTGTCCCTCTGCCATCTTGGAATCTCAGATAAAGTGGTCTGTAAGCTTTACCTTAAAATTCACCACGATTCAAAAAAGCGAGTGATGCTGCCCATCAAGGTGTAAGTTTGAGGTTCCAGGCTTTGGTACCTTTTTTATGACACATTGGCATGACCACTGGGAAGGTGAAAATCATACGGGGGAACACAGAGACAAGATTCATTGTCACTGTGATCCTACCAGTATGACATCACTTGCTACAAATGGGATGTAATGACAAGTATTTGAAAGAGAACAGAGATGGGTATTCTTATCTGTGGGCTGCTTAATGTAAGATCTTTACCCAAGCATTGCGTGGAAAGTCAGCTGCTGCTGGAACTCCAAGAATTAGACGTATTATTTATGACAGAAACGTGGACCGACTCAGAGTGTGAGGTAGATCCTGGTTGGGCTTGTCCACCTGGGTATAACATTTTCCACAAACCTAGATTGAGTGGGAGGGGGGAGGAGTGGGCGTGATTTACAAAGACTCTTGGAACTGTGTGATAATAGATACGGATATAATTGAAGGACTTGAGCTACTCGGTTTTGCTATTAAAGACGTTCATGGACACATCTTAACTGGGGTTGTCTGTTATACCACCAATTTGGCTGCCACTCACGCTAGATTAGTGTTTATGGGGGATTTTAATCTGTGGATGAATGGGACTCTTGATTCTGGCTATAATAATGTCCTTCAGTCGTGCGAAGGCCTTGGCCTCTACCAGCGGGTGGCCGAGGCAACACATAAGGGTGGACACATACTTGATTTAATCTTCTCTGGGGAACAAGTCCTTAATATCGTGGACATTTTGCCGATGGACTGGTCTGATCATTTCTTGATTCAATTTCTGGTGCCTAGTCCTAGCCATAATACCCAGGTAGTTAGTTCTGTGAGCAATTATGTTAGCAGGGACTGGAAAGCCCTCTTAAGAAAAAGAGGACTAGTTCCTGTGTTTTACCTGGAAGATTGTTTTTCGCCAGTTAAGCAAGTGCAGGAGAATTATGCCTCCCTCTGCTCACAGATTCTCTGTATTAGACTCTACTGCCCCACTAAAAGATCATAAGAGAGCGGGCAGACCTTCGCCCCCCTGGTTTAATGACAAACTAAAAAAATTGAAACTTGATTGTAAACAGGCGGAGAGAAAGTGGAGAAGGGGATATGATGATAAGGAGAAACTTATTTGGAAAAGTCTGACGGTGTGTTAGAAGAAAGAAAGAAATGTGGCCAAAGCAGACTATTACTCCAGTACGATACTGAAGGCTCATAATAGACCGACATGCATTTTTTAAATATAGAATACTTTAACTAGTCCTGACTGTACTAAGAATCAGACACCCCCCTCCCAAGATCTATGCGATAGTCTGGCAAGATTCTTTCTTGACAAAATTAAAACTATTATTGCTGATCTGGGTGAGGATTCTCTGCACTCTGACGTAGTAAGTCCAGAACGTAACTGTCTCAGTGGCTGCTCTTTGGGTGATGATGAAATTTTACCTAGAGGCTCGGAGAGGCAGCCCTCTGATAAGCTAACTGAGTTTGCGATCCTCTCAGCAGAAGATTTTGGCAAGGTGGCCCTAGGGATTTCTTCGGGTTCACCTTTGGACCCCCTGCCACAGAGATTCTGGAAGGAATTTGAAGCAGAGCTGTTTCCCACACTTCGGCTGATCTGTAATCAGTCTCTCCTTAGTGGTGTGGTCCCGTCTCAGTGGAAACAGGCACTGGTGACTCCTCTGTTAAAGAAGTCCACTCTGGACCCTGCCAGTCCCAACAACTATAGACCTATCTCCCTCTTGCCTTTTCCAGCCAAAATTGTAGAAAGAGTGGTCGGAAGCTACCTCTCAAAACACCTAAAAAAAAAAAAAAATCCTAGAGGATGTACAATTTGGCTTCCGGCCAGCGCATGGCACTGAGACGGCTTTGGTGACCGTGATGGACGAGCTTCTGATGCGGGCAGACAGCAGTTCTTATTCTGCTTGTCCTGTCTGCCACATTCGATACGGTCAACCATGCCATCTTGTTGAGGAGGCTGAGGGAGGTTGGGGTGACTGGCCTTGCTCTGAGCTGGTTTCAATGCTTTCTCTCGGAGAGGAGTCAAGCAGTGGCCCTGCCTCCTTATCAATCTCCCTTTACTAATATCACGCATGGGGTACCTCAGGGCTCTGCAATCAGCCCTATTCTTTTTAATATTTATATGTTACCTCTGATTGCTGTCATTAGGGCGCATAATATTAATGCAGTAAATTATGCCGATGACACGCAACTGATTCTCTCCTTAGAGGGAGATGAATCGACCTCTTTGGAAGCGTTTCATAGCTGTCTGCGGGCCATGGCTCACTGGTTGAGAGGAAACTCTTTGCAATTTAATGCTGGAAAGACCGAGGTCCTTTATTATTCAGTCGGGAAGGTTCCTTCGGTGCTGCCTGTTAACTTTTGGCCTTTAGATTTACCCACCGTTCTACGACCGGTGGAGAAGATTCGGAACCTGTGCGTTATGTTAAACAACAAGTCAACGTTGGAAGCTCAGGTTAACCAAACAGTAGGAAGTTGCTTCGCCATTATACGAACTCTGCGAAAGATCTTTCCCTTAATGCCGTCCCAGGCGCTAGCGCTAGTAGTACAAAGTACTATATTAAGCAGATTAGATTATTGTAATGCGCTGTTACTTGGGTCCCAGAAATATCTTTTGGATAGACTTCAGCGGATTCAGTCAACAGCGGCTAAGCTAGTACTAGTCTGGCCTAGAGATGCATCATCCTCACTGGCTATGGCGGAGCTGCATCGGCTCCCAATTAGACAGAGAATCCAGTTTAAATCTCTCTGCTTGGTGTTCAAGGCCCTGCATGAGATCAAGCCTGTCTCCATGCAGAGAAAGTTTGAATGGTACACTCCAGGGAGATGCCTGCGCTCTGCATCAGCTAGACTGGTGAAAATACCTAGAGTCAAGGAAGTTAAATCAGGCGGTAGAGCCTTCGGTGTATCAGCTGCCAGACTATGGAATGAGCTTCCGCTGGAACTGAGACAAGTCAGGGATCTTTTCCCTTTCAGGAAGAGATTAAAAACCTGGCTATTTCCCATTATCTAAGCTGTTGTCTGCTCCTCGGGGTTTACCCACAATACGTGCACTCGTGTTTGTCAGCGCCAGGATGCCTGCAAGGTGATAGTGCTCTCTACAAGTGATATAAATAAATGGGTATATAAAACACATACACGTGTAGAAGGCCAACATTCTCCTGTTCCAAGTGGGACACTAGTGGAGTCGTTTGTTGAGTAAATGATAGGACAATGGACACTTTTTTTTCGCATTCACTTAGATTAATAGGAACAAACCCTCATCGACACACAGAGTGCCTTTTAGCCTGTAATGTCAGGTCTCTGTGATTAGATCATTAACATCTCTTTTCACTTCTGGTAGAATTGCCCTTTTGCCTGTGTCTCTTATAGTTCAGGTTAGCACTAGTTCACATTGAGGCCTGGGCCGAGTTCTGCGAGCGGCAGCTTCCTCAACGTGAACTGAAGGTTTCTCAACACGAGCAGTAGTGACCATCTCAGACCCGCCCGTACTGAGAAATTTTCCTCACTCGCCAGATTAACGTTGGTGTGAGCGAGGAAAAGACTCTGCAGAAGTATGTACACTTCAGAAGAGAATTTACATCCCTGGATAGAACCCACATTAATAATTGCACCTTCCAGTACCATCTATAGTATACAGAAATGGAACAGCCAAACAAACACAACTTTCTACGTCCAAGTAAGTTATGAAGGCCTGACATATATCTAGCCTGGGTATTATATAGTACTGTCAAATCATATATAACCCTCCTGGCCTGCACTAATACTAATACCATTACACTCAACAGCCGGGCAGCTGATTGCAATTTGTACAGACTGCATAATAATCCCTGTTTTTTGCGTGACCATCCTACAATAATGAGACAGAACTGCTGCAGGTCATTGCCAACACCCAGTACTGTACCAGTCCCCAGAAATAAACCTCAAGCCACCAACTGATGGAATTGGTCAAGAGATCTTATACATGCCGCTGGCCCACAAAGGACTCAAATTTAGTCCGACATTGCAGGTTCTAACTAGCCATATACTATGACTGCTCCTTGACATTTCACAATGAAAATCAGATATGGGATTATAGCAACAAAGTACATCACAGATCTCCCCACCATTTCTCCGCCAAACCTATGGCTGCTCAGGACCATTCATGTTAAAACAAAAGGTCTCAGAATGGACAACTGAGTGCCTTAACCAATTAAGTGGTCTATGATCACAAGCAGTACCATAAAGTGACCCAATCAAAGCTTCCATCGTAATGATAAACAAACTGTGCACCTCTCACACATATTCTTCTTCACATTGCCAAGCGTTGCATCCCGTAACATGATAACTGCACCTCAGTGGTCATCGTGCACGACATGAACAAACTTCCCACATAGGATCTAAAGAAAGACAACATGCGACCAACACTGCTCAAGCAGGCAAGTGGTTCAGCTCGCCACATAGGTATAAGTGCTATATAAATGGTATAATACAATACACTGAACGGTTGATCACAGAATGCCAGTTCAAGAATGGACTCACTGACAAAATCCCAGATCCCCACACCTCTCAAAAAAGGTAAGCATGCCCATAGGACCATCTAGGAGAAAGAGCTGAATCATGATATGAAAGAAGGGGTCTGTATTCTAATGGGGCTGAGATCACCAGAGTACTCCACTTGCTCCCAGTACAGAGAGAACGCCCAGAAGAAACTAACTCGGTAGCATTATATACCCTGCGGGCTAAAGGCTATATTTGTAACTGTTCAGATGTATTACAGTGGAAGGTATGTACGGACCCTGGCATATATGGTGCCCGACATAAGGATATTAAATTAGAACTGAAGCCTTTAGTGATCCTTTAGGGTAACACGGCTAAAGTGGGTTTGTACCTCCCAAGGACGATCACTAGAAGCTTTATATCTCATGTGCTACCAAAAGCTAGGTTAGTGTCAGCTGATGTTTTGGAACTTTTTCAACCGTCTCTGGTCACTCCGTGGTTCTGTTCGCGCTGGGTATATGTGCAATTGAGAGACTGTCTGCAATAGGTAGACACAAGATGACAAAACGCAAAAGATATGGGCTGCATTCGGAGCTTTTATTTAAGGGGATAGGCACCTACCCCTGCAGAGATTCGCCAGCTGCTATGCATGCTGAATGCCCTCTTCCCTCCTTCTAGCTGTACGGAAGGGGAGACCATTGGGAATCTAAAATGAATGCCACATTTCGAATGAAACCTGAGTCAGTTCAAAGCACTGCTGTCTATTTTGTTTCATACTACAGCTATCGCTTTGCCACGTCGAATCTTAAAAAATAGTTACAACGAGAAAACTGTTTAGCCCCGTGCCTCGCTCCGCCCTACACCCAGCTACTAACAGTTACTATAATACGGGTTTGCTCTCTTCCTATGGAGCAGAAAGTAGCAACACCTTCCTTTGTAGTTCAAACTAGTGTTTTGACAGCTACTCGAACTACACTTCCCAGCATGTCGTACGGGTACGCCGGGAGCTGATTGGCCCAGCGTGTTCCTTCCTAGCACGTGCTCCAAACGCACCACTCCCAGCAGTGCTACGTGCAGCGTGGTGCCCTCTAAACCTCCTGGGAAATGTAGTCTCCAATCGTAACCCCACTGCCCTCCTTTCCTTTCTCATGGAGGCTCAGCTCTGTGACAGCGGCAGAGCCGTCTTTCTCAACCGCCCCCTCACGCAGCCTCACCTCGGTGATGGCGGCGATGTACTCCAGTCTAGTCTTTTCAAACTCGGATGCCGAGCTCCATCCACTACGCAACATTCCCGCCATCCTGGTTCGTGCTATGACGCATGCGCAGTCCTTCACCAATAAAGCTGGGCGACAGATCAAGGAAACAAGCGGGGGGGGCGTGTCGCGTATGTAGATTGGTTATTGAGATGAGTCGTCTTGCCATTCTTTACAACAGTAACACAGCGGAGAGAGGATGTAGCTATTAAGAACAGCTGTTAATCATCTCCCTGTGACATGTACCTCATTATTTCTATCTAATTATGTTACAGTTTCTCATACCTGCCAACTTGAAGAAACAATCTCACAGTTTGAGGATGGGGCGGGGCCTCGTCCCGAGAAGTACCTACCAAGCACGTTTGAACCCAACCCAACCCCTCCCCTAGGCCCCCATAGCTGCCAAGGTTTCAGATTGCTATGTGTGACATTTTCATGATTTCACTGTAATTATGAGTGACATTTCAACGACTATGAGTGACACTTTCTCGCGAGCAAAATCAAGCAATGAAGACAAGGGAAACAAATAAATATCAGAAATTACACCCCTCCCTCCTCCTTTGAAATTCATGAGGGACTATTTTTAAACACTGAAACGTTTGCTGTGTTTCAGCACAGCACCGGAGGCAGTCAGATCTGCTTCAGCAGAGTTGACTGTAAAGCTCTCCCAGTAGTTGTCATTGTGGTGGCCCTGTGAAGGCCACGCATGCAGGATGATACGGACACGATACTGGGACGATGAGTCAGGTATTAGGTAACCGGAAAAGACCCCGAGCGGTCTTCCGTGACTTTATTTATACCCTTGAGGCGAGCCCGCCTCGAGGGGTGGGGGATGCATGTATGTGTGTATACATTGTAGTGTAGAGGCCGAGTAGCTCTCTACATCCCTCCAACATTTTAGATAGTGTCATTCATTTAAGAGTCTCACTCAAGGCGAGGGGCATACACAGTCTCGGAGTCTTTGGCTGGGAGCTGGATTACTTCGCAACCTGGAGCCCGCTCCCCTGCTGGACACACCTCTCTCGTCCCTGCTCCGGGGACCAGACTCTTCTCCTTGCTCTTGATTTTCCTGACTGTTAGTTGCAGCTTGCCCTGAGATTTCGGGTGGAATGCCTCCATTCCGTCTTGGGGGCACTCTCTCCGGGGTGGCCGCTCGCTCTGGGAAGACGTCCTGCTCCCCTCCTGCTTCTTCACTATTTTGTTCTGCGGCCAGTTCTCCCTCGACTTTCTTGAAGTACGATGCATTCCTTGTCACCCTCACATCGCCTCTCCTGGCCGTTACCATCGTCCCTTTTGTTGATATCACTGTCCACACCTCTGGTTCAAAAGGTGTCCGGAACTTCCACCCCGGGTATCGATCTTTCACTATGACTTTGTCTCCAGCCACTATGTGATGTTCGCGGGCTCTACGGTATTCACTGGCTTTGTTGTTCGTTAGTTCCCTTCTCCCCTGCACTGCATCATCGTCATGCGCCGGTGGGCTCCAGGACGGGTCAGTCGGTATTCCATCTCGCGGGGCTTCCTTGAACAGGAGATGGGCTGGGGCGCACTTCGTGGTGCAGTGTGGTGTGTGTCGATATGCGTCAAGGAACTTAGTGCCGCTTCCGCATTTTGTCCCTGCTCATCAGCAATGCGTAGGGCTCTGTTCAGCGTGCGCATCAGTCTCTCGACGTCTCCGTTCGCCTGCGGCCACAGAGGGGTTATCCGCCAGTGCCTGATCGCCCGCTTTGCCAGGTATTCTCTAAATTCTTGGCCTTGGAAGGGTGGCCCATTGTCCGATCGAATTACCTTCGGGTTCCCCAACATGGCGAAGGTTTTCTCCAGAGCCATCCGAATGTGCTGAAATGACGTGGACTCCACCACCTCCACCACCGGGAACTTCGTGTACGCGTCCACCAACACCAGCATCTGTCTCCCATCCGGGAAACTGCCAAAGTCTACACTCACGTTGTACCATGGGTGGTAACATGGCTCCTCCGTGATAACTGGCGTTGACGGTGGATCACCCCCTGTGATCGTGCATGCTCGGCACCTCCGTACTAGCTCCTCCACTTTTGTGTCCATAGCTGGGAACCAGACCTTGTTCCTGAGACGTGCTTTGGTTTTCGCCATCCCCTGATGGCCTTCATGTGCCAGGTGCAAACAACGCTCTTGTACGACCAAGAGATGGCCTCTTAGCACCGTGCCACACTCCCCAATGCTCAGTTCGTGACGGACTTGCCACAGTTGCTGCTGCGCGTGCTTCTCTTCCCCTGTGAGCGCCTGGTTACCTTCCAGGAACCACTTCCAGTTGTGGGACGCCAGGGCCTCCTTGACTTTGGTCAGAGTTCCATCCTGATCTGTGGCCTGGCCGACTTCTTCCAAGGTCATTGCATCTGGGCAGGCGTCTCGGCCGATCATTTTCACGTAGGCGTCGGAGTACGTGACGTCCGCGGGGACGCATGTTGGGGGAATATCTTCGGGGTGCTGGGACAGGTAGTCGGCAGGGTTGTGTGCTCTTGGGCGGAAGATTACCGTGAGCCGGTATTGTTGCAGCTGCACTGCCCACCGTTCAATCCGGGGCGGAGCCAGCCGTGTAGTGCCTCCAAACAGGGGGACCAGCGGTTTGTGGTCCGTGATTACGGTAAAATCCTGTCCGAACAAATACAAATGAAAATGTTGGCAGGCCCACTTTATCGCTAGAGCTTCTCTTTCGATCTGAGAAACAATAAACAGGAGTAAGACCGTTTTCCCAGCAGAGACCGGGCAATAGTTTATAACAAAACAACAACGTCTCAGCTGGATATCATTTAAAAGATAGCAAGTACCAAGTCAGTGATATAAATCACAAAGGGAAGGGGGAAAAAAGGGAAGGGAGACCACAAGGAAATAAGAGAAGGATATATATTGTAGATAGTTATTACAGCACTACAGTACAATAAAGGTACAAATGACCAAAACACTCAAGTGAGCACTGGGCGTGCTAGTGATAGTGAATGGCGCAGTGACACAATGGGTGAAGACAGCGTGAACGGCGAAAACAATATAATAACAATGTGATCAAGGAAAAAATTATATACAATCTGGTTTTTCAATGAGCAAATTAGATTGACCACAAAAATGCCAAAATTCTTTGCTGGGAGTAGTCGACGGCGTTTCAGCCTGATTGATTCCAGGCCATCATCAGGACAATGGTCATAATTACAGTGTGTGCTGTAAGGGGGAAGGAGAAAGGTAGTGTGAGAAGTTGGCCTGATATATGATGTCACTAATTCTAGTGTACACCTTGTATCAGTCCAAACAACCCTTATGGTGATTGGTTGTAAAGTCAACCTTATAGACCAGCTATCCTAGTGGTAGCATGGACAAGAGCAGTCTTAGGCTTAACTCTGAATGGCATGTGAAGCCAGCTGTTATACCACATGTAATCCCTTGAATACCAAATGAAAGGACACCACAACAGATATATATATAAAATAAAGTGTATTTATTCTAGTCAAACCCTCAGCACTCTTTATGAGATTCGAGGTAAGTACAACACAGTCTTATTCAAGCATACATTAAGTCACACAGGTAAGTAATACAGTTAGGCCCTAGGGGCCACGCAAACCATATACTAAGTAAGTGGTATAAGGACCACTGTCACGGAAATAGGATAGGCCTAGGCCTAGGGAATCGCTGGGGCTACACTATACTACCCAAGGTTCGGAGGTGGGAGGCCCACGGGATTCAGGTGCAGAGTGGAAACACTCACACGTAATGCGTATAATCGATAGAAATAGTACAGTTTAGAATTAATAAGATTTAGGACACTTCTGGAGTAGCTAGGAAGTCGATACTTGAGAACTAGACACTAGGATAGTCAATACCCTGATGAGCACCGGAGTACCCAAGTTACCTAGCCCACGGGCTGCAGGTGCATAGGTGTGAACTTGCGTCGGGTTTCGTCGTCGACTCCTATGGATGCCTGAAGGAAAGATGCTGACAGGCAGTCAGTGAAGAGTGTCCGGTGGATCCCAAGGCCGGGATCAAGAAGGAAGGATACCTGCAAGCAGAAGGGACAGAGTCTGGGTCACTAGCCAGTGACCACGTGGAACCAGGAAGGAACCAGGCGATGTCGGGATGTTGCAGGTGAAGAGGTGAAGCTTGTCGCAGCAGCCACGGGTACCAGGAGATGTCGAGGACGACCAGGACCAGGAGGCGAGCTGTCCCACGAAGGCTCGTGCTGTCGGCGGCGTCGAAGTCGAACTAGGACTCACCAAGCCTTGGCAAGCGGAACCCACGAAGAATGGAGGACTTGCTTGTGGTGCAGACCAGGAAGGTCTGGGGTGCTTCTCTTTCACAGAGGAGCAGGAGCCAGTCTGGAGGAACCAAACCAGCAGTGGAAAATTGAAGGTGTGTCGTCACAGAGGTTACTAGCCAACGGGCAAGTAACCAGACAGACGCGGCAAGCAGGAAAATGCAGAAGGGCCCCACGCAGGACTCGTGGAGTGTGGGGGGCTGATCTTCGGTGCAGATGGTGCTTGGGGTTGGGGCTTCTCAATCCCCGGTGCACAACCTCGAGGGTGCCTCAGAAGCTGCGCTGGAAAATACTCGCCACTTTTCCCAGGTAGCCGGTCCCACGTCTCTCGTCGCCTCCACGGATCTCAGCTCGGCTGTGGATGTGGATCAGGGTCGGAGAAGTCTGGAAGTCAAGGCTCTGGTCAGGCTCTGCAGTCGGTCCCTCGTAGAACTTCAGCAAAGCAAAGGGTAAGTCTCTTGATGGTGCCTGTTCGCACATGGTGGCCACTCCTTGGCCACAAGGGAGTTTCTTCAGTCTTCTTCTTTCGTCGAATGTCGAAGGTCCAGAGTTTCTGTTCAAGTTGCAGGTTCAGGATAATCTAATCTCCTGGGGCCCAGCTACCACACTTATACTAATCTGGGGGGCTGGGTTGCCTGCTAGGTCATGCCTTATGGGTGGGACCTGGGAGGGGGGTGGTTACACCCCCTTGCCTTTGTCCAGTTTCGCGCCAGGACTCGGGCTGGAGTGCCCCAGCACCTGTTTGAACTGGACTATGCATGGGACACCTTGTGTGCCCCAGGCAGTGTCTAGTTTCTTTCATCCCTCCCTGCCCCAATACACTAAGGCCTGTCTGGGGTGGTGCTCGCACCTCCCAAGGCAGGAAACCTATTGTCCAAGCCTCCCGTGCCGGGATCACTCCCAGCAACAGGAGGTCAGACTTGTGTCGTGGCAGCAGCATCCATTTTGTGATGCTGGGGCTCTGGTTAACTTTAACCGGGTAAGTAGGTTTCAACATATCCTCTCCCTCTAGAAGGGAGGGATAATATCCTCATCACCAGAAATGGGATGGGGGTATTATTCCAAAGCGTTAGACACCTTCACGACATGTTTTGATAAAGCCAAACCATAGTTACCATAACCGTTTAAGATTATAAGGCACTTTAAGAGTATATGGTAGGCTATATCATAGAACAGCTATAAGGGCATGGTTCCGAAAGCTGCAGACAGGCTCAGCTCATGCTAGAGCACTATCTCACATGTTACCAAGCACTCTGCCTCCAGGATTGTTAAGGCCTGCCATAGGAGTGGCTGATAGGTACACATGTGTCTATACATAAGGTAGGTATAGGAATACTACACCTAAGCAAGGGGTGATTACACGACCTTGCCCCAGCTGAGTGATCAGCCAGTTGTGTCATAATGGAAGGCCAGGCCAGGGGTGGCATAATACATGCTGCAGCCCCTGGTAGGCCTAGGGTACACCTATGCCCTGGGTACCTAAGGTACACTGTACAGGGGCCAATAAGGTGATCCTATCCAATTGGGTTATGCACCTAAAGAACATAGTATTAATTTAGAGCGAGAACAGCAGGGCTGTGGGTCTGATTAGCAGGCCCACAGCTACATCTAAGTCGAAAACCAGTAAAGCAAAAGCAAAAAGTGGGGGTGAACATAGAAAGCAGACCCTACTCTCCTACAGGTAGGATTTAGAATTGTCTGAAGGAAAAAAGCTTGGAGTAAAGAGTGACACAAGGGATTAGAGGAAGGAATACCTGGGCGTAATACAGGTAAATACAAGGAATCCAGTTGAAGTGGAACAAACGCGGGCATAAATCAGTGCGTAATCTGGGTCCTGTAGATATGAGGCAAGGGGGGGGGAGGGGAGGGGGGGGGGTTTGGGGAAGAAAGGAAGGAAAGAAAAAAGAAGGGAAACGCGATTAATACAGCTAGGTATGAGGATAAGTCATGTGGCCAGTAAAGAAGGTAAGGTCTTATAGTTACCATGGAGATTTTTAGCAATCAGTTGTCATCGTCATTAATGGCTGCTGCCGGGATCAATTAAGGAGTCCGGGCGCCGGGTATAGAAAATGAATCTGTGTACATAGAAACGGAGGGAGGCTAAGGGGAGTGGAGAAACGAACTCGAAGTTCGTACGAGGCTGTCAGTTCTTACCTCGAAAACGAGTACAGCAAGTTGGTCCAAAGGTGACTGGAACGGTGGACGGGAGTAAATCCTGATACAATGAAGGGACGGGCGAATGAAGCGTCTGTGCCGGTGGCGGCGGGTATGGTGAAACAACGTTAAAAACAAGCAAGGTATGTCACGTGATTGGGGCAGGAGAGGAAAAAGGCTGGGCCTGTGACTAATGAAACCAGGTAGTGCCCCAGGGGGACAATCAGAAGGGAAAGGAAGTGGAGAACGTAGTTATATAAGGAGAAAACACCGAAAGTGACAGGTTCGAGGCTGTGGATAGCCACATATTGACTCATATGTTATTTACATTTTGAACAACAGTACAATAAATTTGACGGCTGGTAATTAAAGAGGAAAGAAAAACAAATAAACAGATCGATAGTCATATTGCGCATGGTAAACTACGACATTAAATAAATCACAGTGTGGGTCTGGATGATTAGCGCAGACTATAAGATAAAAATGACATGTATATCAAGTGGAAAAAACTATTATATGGTAGTTAATATACAAATTAACAATTAAGATACAGAGGCGTCAAAAACACAATATGTTAAACATATAAAAAATTACTCTATACAATGTAGAGAAAACAAGAAAAAAAGGGAAAAGGGGAAACAGCAAAAGGAAAAATAAGTGCAAGGGACACATTGTCAATAATATGCACATGATGGAGAATCGACATTATTTATCAATGGTATTGGATAACAGAGTAAATTTGTACATTAGTAGCGTCTCTGTGTCCGACAGCGTCCGACTGGCGTATGCGACTGGTTTTCACGTGCCTTTCTCGTGCTCCTGAAGCTGCACCGCTCCGAGACCCACCGGACTGGCGTCCACAACGAGTTCAGTCGGCCTCCCTGGGCGGAAGTACGCCATGACCGTCTTGTCTTGCAGTGCCGCTTTGATCTTCACGAATGCTGCATTGGCCTCTACCGTCCATAGCCAGGGCTGGTCGCTTCTCGTGAGGACACGGAGGGGTTCTGTCAATGCAGCTAGGTTTGGGATGAATCTCCCACAATATGTCGCCATCCCGAGGAAACTTCTCACTTCGGTGGGTGATTTGGGTATGCTCGCCAACTGCAGGGCGAGTGCTTTCTTTGGGTCCACCTTCAGGCCTTCTCGTGTGAACGTGTAGCCAAAGAAATCGATAGACTCCTGATAGAACACACACTTCTCTTTGTGCAGTGTGAGGCCATGGTCTCTCAGCCGTTGGAGTGTGGCTCTCAACTGGGCATGGTGATCTAGTGTACACGAAAATACGAGAGTATCATCGCTTAAGTTGATCACTCCTGTCAGGCCTGACAGGGTTTCCCTGATGGCATTTTGAAATACCTCTGCTGCCGACGATACCCCGAAGCTGAGACGTTTATACCCTCTAAGGCCCACATGTGTCGCAAACGTCGTGATGTACCTGCTGCTCGGTTCCAGCTCCAACTGGTGGTACCCCGCGTTGAGGTCTAACTTCGAAAACCATTTGGCGCCATTAAGGTCTGCAACAATGTCGTCCATGGTAGGTGTTACATGGCGCTCTCTCTTAACCGCTGCGTTGGGTAGTCTCATATCTACACACAGACGGATAGCTCTGGGTTGTTTCGGCTTCGGGGCGACCACTAGCGGGGATACCCAGGGCGTGGGACCAGTGACCTTCTCGATGACGTCCAGTGCCTCGAGCTTTGCCAACTCTGCTTCAACCTGGGGTCTCAAGTTGTAGTGTACTCTTCGGTGTTGCAGGGCTACCGGTTTGATAGTGGGGTCTATGTAAAGCCTGAATTGCTTTCCTTTTAGCTTCCCCAACCCTTTGAACAGCTCGGGGAACTCTCTTAACATGTCCTCAGCATGTGCTTCGTGCACTTCGTTCGTGAAGAACACAAGACCCAAATCTTCAGCCGTATGGCAGCTTAGGAGGGTGCCTTTCCTTCCTTCCGTCACATGAAATCTGGCCACGGTGTTGAGGGAGCCGCTGGCGACTGTTGTCTCAAAAGTACCTCTCAGGGGAAGGGGGTCGACTCCTCCGTATGCATAGATCCTCGCTTTGGTCGGTAGTAGAGGAGGTCTGTGTTCCAGGGCTTCGAATTGCTGGGAGTCCATGACATTCACCGTTGCCCCGGTGTCAATGAGCGCTTGAAGACTGGTGCCCAGTATCCTGACTGAGCACATGGGTGGCGGCCTCCGTCGACTCCCTGACTGGCCTACAAACGACACATAGTATATCTCGTCGTCTTCATCCTCCAGGTCGAGGTTTTGGTGGTGCGACACCCCCTTTTCTGTTCCATCTGGCTCCGCAATCGACAATTGTCTGACTCTTTGCGTGAACCCTCTTAGTCTCCTCGGGGCAGGCCGTGGCTGGCCACTGCGGCACACTTTCGCATAGTGGTTCAATCTCCCGCAACGGGAGCATTTGCGCCCTTTCGCTCCGCACGTGGCCGTGGGGGGGTGCTCTTCCCCGCAATTTCTGCATGGTCCTCCAGGTGGCGGTCGTGCTCTGACAGGTGCGGGCGTAGGCTGCCTCCGGATCACGTCTAAGCGTTCCTCCTTGATCTGGGGAGCCCGGGCGGTGCTCTGTACAGGAGCGGGTTTGTGTAGGGCGGCGGCCATCTCCTCTGCCCTGACATCCGAGAGTTCGTGTGACCTGGCCAACACCAGGATCTGATCCAGCGTGATGCCCGGCTGGTGCAGTATTAGCTTCCGGAGCAGAATCGACTTGCATCCAAGTATGATCTGGCTCCTTATCTCCTCCCTTTGATCGGAAAACTCGCATGTGGCTGCCAACTTCCGCAGGCGCGCGTGAAACATATCAATGGACTCGTCCTCTAACTGGAGGGAACGTTGGAATTTGAATTTCTCAAAGTCTAGATTTAGCTGCGGATCTAAATGCCGGTTGAGAGCCGCCACTGCGGCGTTGTAGTCGTCCCCGTTGCCTGTGTTTGGAAGGGTCTCAAAGAGATCATATATTTCAGGTCCCCCGTATAAAATTAGCAGGGAGCGCTTAACTGTGCCGTCCGTTTCACAAGTCCCCGTGAAATAGTTGTTAAGCTGACCGACCCATGCCCTCCATCGAGGTGCTGCAGTGGCTGGGTCCGCCATTTCGCTAAACGGCGGGAGCAGGTTGGTTGTCGCGTGGTGGCAGCGCGGGTCAGCCGTCTGTCCACCTCCTCCGACCTGGGCTGCTTGCTGGGGCGGCGAAGCATTGCCAGCAATAGGTGGCGGGTTGCTCATGTCGAACGGGCGTCGCGCCGCACCTGGCGCCGCACGCGTGGGGCAGCTGTGCTGGGCGGGTGATGAAACGCGGGGCGCGTGGCAGGCGTACTCACTCTTCTCCTCCGTGGCTCTTGGCAGCAGGCCGGTGAAGATCAGCAACTGTGGGGACCTTATAGCATCCAAAGGGGCCTTGGTGCAGCCAATGCTTGTTGCTGGCAGAGCTTGCTGTTGCCAGTGCTTGTTAGCCCATCCAGCATTCAGACGAAACTTGGTGTCGCCAATGTTTGTTAACGGCAGAGCTTGCCGGTGCCAATGCTTTATTTGTTTTCCTGGGACCAACCACCACGTGACCCGGCCTTCGTTGCTGAGACACCGGGTAATACTCAGCGCGCTGAGGTGTGGAGCCTCCGCTCCGTTGTCAGCAGGGGCGGGGCGCTCTGAAGGCCTCGTGGGAATCGAATTTCTCCGGGCAAGGCAGCGCCTCCAGCGATGCGCGAGGCAGCGCTTCTCGAGTCCGCGCCGGCTCCACCGATGACGCGGCGCGCCCCTGGAGCGTGTCCCCGCAGGGAGATACACGCGGGTGGCGCGGATGGGCCAGAGCGTCAAGGAGATCTCCGTAGAGGAGCGCGACCGGCTGTGAGCGCCGGCAGCGATGGAGCGTCTCGGGTGGGCTCTGATGACGCCGCGGCGGCAGCAGTACTTGCGGGCAGCACGCAGCGGGACTTCCGGCCTCGTCGCCAATGTGGTGGCCCTGTGAAGGCCACTCATGCAGGATGATACGGACACGATACTGGGACGATGAGTCAGGTATTAGGTAACCGGAAAAGACCCCGAGCGGTCTTCCATGACTTTATTTATACCCTCGAGGCGAGCCCGCTTCGAGGGGTGGGGGATGCATGTATGTGTGTATACATTGTAGCGTAGCGGCAGAGTGGCTCTCTACAGTCATGAGGACAGGCAACAAACTGGCGGCACACAGGGAGTGGCATTTCACTGTTGGCTGGCCGACGGAGCGAAGTATTATATGGTGAAAACTAAAGTGTACTCACGGAGGAGTCACTGTCAGTCAACACTACATACATGGTACTCGCAGCAGCGGACTCACTGTCTGCACTCATAGTCTGTGCTCATTCACCTGCAATGCACTGAATTTACATTCTCTAATTTATATGTACTCGGAGACAAAAATCTGTGCATCAACCTATACACACCTGAGAATATCAATGAATGTGCACTCATACTCCTGCCATCGCCGCACATGTGAGATTACCACGAAACCTGCACCTTCTCTAAATCTTGGTAATGTGCACCAGCACACATGATATCCCGTGTACCACAATACACACAGAAAATTATCTCTGAATATATACACAGATGCCTGTGAGCCAGCACTCTCATATTGAAGGAGAGGCATTTTAGGCGGGAGACAGCTACAATAAAGCCAATTTTGGCTTAAAACATCAGGAGTCTCCGGCCTGAGAAGGGTCTGTTGTTATGTATACCTATTTTGCTAATTTCAAATGCGTGGCAAGGTATGTGCAACACAAACTCGGGCTGATTTAAGCTTCATGAAGCATGCAAATTACTGACTTTAGATATTGTAACACTACAACAAGCACATAGGTAAAAACACAATCAGTTCTAATTAGCACAAGTTTGCATTTATGCTCCTCCAAAACCATCTTATTTACATATTTCATCTTTTTGTTTACTTGTAGCTGCGCAGTATTTCTACTAATCAGCAAAGCGCCTTAAGCTATGTTTCCAAAATCTTCAGGCCTTAGCAAACCACAGTCTGTGGTAGAATTCGCGCACGGCCGGCCATGAGGACATTGGACCTGCAAAACATTCCGTTATTCTGGCCAAATCACCCAACCTGCCTGGGCCGAAAAACTGATTGTGACCCATGCCACGTGACTGGTGCTACTCTAAAAAGCGTTTATTTAGTTCAGGTTCGCAATGTATAAAAGTGCAAAAACAGACAACAAAGAATATCAAGAGACAAGTGTTGTCAAAACACGAAAATTGTTAACTGCTCCCTACTCCGTAGAGCGCCTATACCGGGAAAAACTGAAACCGTTTTAAAGATTTTTTTAGTGCTGCAGCCGCATGGTGTAAATCAAAACTAGGGTGGCTGGTACTTACTTTGAGTTTGCCACCCGCCTCCTTAGACCAGGGCTATACTCAGAGTCTGCTGTGGTCCAGTGACAGACGGAGAAACTGCTAGTCACCGGCTCTGTGATGTGAGCTCGTTAAGAAATAATTGAATCCACAGCGGGCTCACAAGATTTGTGACAGCACGCGACGACCTGTTGGCAGGAGTGAGCAGCAGGCAGGGATGCGAGCTCCATAATTGCGGTGGCGCCCGCAAAGCCAGCCCGAGCCGCTTCCCCCCCAAAACAAAATCCCTGCCTTCGGTAGCAGGACGCTACGTCCACCCGTAGCACCTGACTAGTGTATGTATCCTCACACTGGGCACTACCGTGATGTCAGGCTATGAGAACCACGCTACACAAAATATTCACAATGAAACATTGTTGCCCTTTGCAGTGAGCCTGCCAGCAGCCAGAACTGGGCTGCAAGACCCAAGCCTGCACAGGAACAGTGCGCGCACGACACAGGCAGTGCGCTGCCAGTTGCCACACTGCCACTCCATGATATAGTTTAGGCAGCGCTTCAGTGAGGCTGCTGAAACACTATGCATATGTGTGACAATGCTTTTCAGTGCGGTGATGTGGAGCACCACACTGAAATGCGATCGTCTAACGCCTGATGCGTGGTACGTGGCAGGATGGCGCCCCCTCCCCCCCCACCAAAAAAAGCTTACTGAATCTGGTGCCAGGTCCTGCGGTGTTTTCACATCCCTTAATGGGCGTCGGCAGTTCAATGCCTCGGAAGACGAGCTGGAAAACCACTATTTACGCTGGCTTCAGCTCGTTTTCCATGCCACAGTGTAATATCGGGTCCTTACCAGGAGACCGTGTGATGGGAGCCGATATAGTGTATCACACTGTGGCACCCTGTGAGTAGGCAGGTAAGGTTTCTACTGCCTGAAGTTGTGCATTCCCGTTTAATGCCCGATGGTGTCAATCTGGTACATCATTTAGCGGCATCATGTAATGGTACATCCATTGGCACAGAGTTTCGCTTGAGGTACCAGGTAAAGTCCAGAGCCGTGTTGGGTGTCTTAAAACAGCACAAAACCATTTCTTTAAAAACTTGATTATTTAATCGTAACAAAGAAAAACATAAGGATCACATTCAGCAGTAAGATCAATTATCACGACAGAACAGTTCATGCACTTCTGTATAAGGGCCTGTCCATTACTTTCCATTTACATCATATGCATTCACACCTTGCAAGTGGTGCTCAATTCATCTACTCCCAATAAGAGATGGTTTATAGCTGTCAAGTTTGATGGTTTCTGTTGGTGAACAAGTGACTTTCAGCCGTCAAATGTGTGACACTTCAAAATACACTTTCTTGCAAGAAAATCAAAGCAATATCTAGTGTTACACTTCAAAATACACTTTCTTGCAAGAAAATCAAAGCAATATCTAGTGTTAAGTGCCTCTCTGTGAGCTTGCTGTTACGCATTCAGACAAATACATGCCTAAAAAAGCAGACCTGTTGGTGTTGCCAATGCTTTTTAGCAGTATCAAGTCCATGAGCAATAACAGTGATTTTGATGTGAATAAATAGAATTGACAATGTTTCAATTTCGAGAATATTAGACTGGGGATTGGATATTACTGGACGTGTGAAAAGTGTAGGGAGCTTTAGAGTACCTCAACTACTTCTGTTGTCCCCTCGACACCGCTGCCATTTGCAGTCTTCAACACTTTTCACTCAACATCTTTCTGAAATCCTATATCTGCTGATCTTACACGTGAATTCCTTATTCACCACAGTCCAACTTCTTTGACAAGAATCACCTGGAGCTTGCTCTCCGCGCTTTTCTCCTCATCATTCAGAACAAGACATTCTTGATACGCACAGACAACACAACTGACATGGTGCACCTACAGAAGCAAAGGGGCACACCTTCACCACAGCTATCTAGTGTAGCCCAGAGGATCTGGTGGTGGGCAATACATCACAGAATACAACTACTAATACAGTATATTCCAGGGTGGACAACAATTTAGTGGACATGCTCAGCAGGATGCATCAAGTACACGAATGGGAACTTCACCCCCAGATCCTACTCCCATACTTTCAGTGCTGGGGGTTCCCACAAACAGATCTGTTCGCTACCGCAGAAAACTCAAAATGCCCACGCTTCGCCACCAGACTACCACACCCACAGTCCATGGGCAACGCACTATGGCTGCGTTGGTCAGGAATATTTGCCTATGCTTTTCTGCCTCTCCCACTCCAACCATTTGTGGTGAGGAGACTGAGACAGACATCCCTCATCCTCGTTCTAGTGGCACCAACCTGGTGCTCCACGCTGCTAGAACTCTCAATAGTCCCACACGAGCAGCTCCCCAACAGGCCGGACCTTCTCATACACAAAAACACGATACTCTCAGATATCCCAACCCTCAGGAACTCAATCTTGCGATTTGTCTCCTGAGGTCTTTGAATCGGGTTACCTCAACCTACCAGAAGACTGTATATCTATTCTTAAAGAGGCACGCAGACCCACCACCAGGGCATGTTACGCAGCCAAATAGAAACGTTTTGTACACTGCTCCCTCCCAAAACACATGAATCCTCTCACAGCACCAGTACAGTATATTGTTTGTTACCTTCTGAACTTGCAGAAATCAGGCCTAGCCTATACCGTGATCCAATTACACTAGGTTGCTGTAGCTTCCTACCTATAGAACAAACAGATTTCTTTAATTAGAATCCCCGTTATGAAGGCATTAAGGGAAGGCCTTAAAAGAGCTATTCCACCCAGGGCACACCCAGCTCCGGTCTGGAACTTAAACATTGTTCTCACTAGGCCCATGGATCCTCTCTCTTTGAACCCCTTCACTCTTGCCCACTGCAATTCCTGTCTTGGATGGTGGCTTTCCTTGTGGCCATCACTTCCTTATGACAAGTCAATGAGATACACACTCTTACCCTAGCAGAGCCTTTTTTCCAGGTACATCAAGATAGAGTGGTCCTCAGAACCAATCCAAAATTCCTTCCTAAGGTGGTCTTGAGCTGGGCTTGTCATGAGCATACAACGGGTTAAAGCCTTCATGGAAGGATTAAAAAGAATCATTCCAGCACATACACCACCAGTACCAGCATGGAATGTAAACATTGTCCTTACACAGATTATAGGACTACCATTTGAGCTACTACACAATTGTCAAATACAATTCTTAACATGGAAAGTAGCTTTCCTAGTAGCAATAAGGGTCAGTGAAATGCATGCTCTCACAAGTGAAGAGCCTTGTTTCCAAGTCTTCACAAAGTGCGTTTGCGTACAAACCCAACATTTTTACCCAAGGTTATTTCACCATTTCATTTGAACCAGACCTAGGAATTGCCAGTTTTCTTTCCAAAACAACAAACTGTTGCAGAATGTTCCTTACATACGTTAGATGTTAAAAGGGCACTTATGTGCTATGTCGAATGTGCTAAACCCTTCAGAAAACTAAACCAACTGTTTATCTCCTTTGCTAATCCAACAAAAGGAAATGCTATATCCAAAGCTGGTAAAGCAAGATGGATTGGAAAATGCATTCAAATAGGTTATGTAAAAACAAAAAAAAATTACCAAATATGCCAAGAGCTCACAAGGAAAAAAGGAGCAACCGTGGCTTTTTAGGAAATAATGATATTTGCATAGCAGCAGCGTGGATAAACCCACACACTTTTACAAACATTATTGTCTGGATGTTCAAACAAGACTACAAGCTCTAGTTGGACTTACAGTCCATCAAACATTATTTCAAAGAACTACACCATCTGATGCCTAAAGTCACCACGTGGAGGGGTGCTGCTTTACAGTCTATGCATGGCATGTGTATCTGTAGCCAACACATGCTACGAATGGAGTATGTTACTTACCCTGTAAGCATCTATTCATAGTATGCAAAGTTCTTGATCTCCTCCCCATTAGTGCTAGAAAAACACTCATCCACGCCTTAGTTACGCCTCATCTGGACTATGGCAATGCTCTCCTTCTGGGCCTTAGCAAAAAAGGTATTCACCAACTGCAGTGCGTACAAAATGCGGCTGCACGTATGGTGCTAAACCTCCCACGTAGAGCATCAGGTAAAATGGCACTTCATGAACTCCATTGGCTCCCTATTGAAGAACGAATTAGGTTCAAGGCTCTCTGTTTTGCCCAGCGCATCGCCCAGGGAAAAGGCCCTGACTACTTGCGTAATCTTCTGACTCTCCATCGTCCCATCCGCAATCTTAGATCTGCTGGAGCAATGTTGTTCCAACTTCCCCGCGTTCGCAAGACCAAGATTGGAGGTGCTTCCTTTAGGTTCCTAGCCAGCAAACACTGGAACAGGCTTCCTCTTGATTTACGCATGGAGCCCTCTGAAGCAAGATTCAGATTAAAACTGAAAACTCACCTATTCCCACGTAAATAATAGTCTTTTTCTGGGATCCAGGAGTGCCTCAGACTTTTTGTCGTTTCGGGGTGCAGTGGCATTTGTCAGCGCAGGGACACACTATGCCAGTGTAACCAGGCGCTTTAGAAATGGTTTTATTATTATTATTATTATTATGTACTGCTGCAGATTCACATGCACCCTCCCGCCTCCCCGGCAGGTATTAGATGGTGACAAAATACCCACAAAGCAGCATGCCTAACTCAGAACGCTTACTAAGCAGACTATATCCTCACTCCTTTCATGGCAAAAACAAAACTTTCTGAGGAACAACGTTTTTGACATGGGCAAAGCCTCGAGGGGGAGGAGAAATGACGCATGACGCTGATCATAAGTCTTCCTTGAGAAAAAGAACTTGCAAAGTCGGGGCCCCACACTAGATGGCAGGAGTATGTACAGCATGTGAATCTGAAGCACTTCACGCTATGAATAGATGATTACAGGGTAAGTAACATAATTCTTGCCCTGTAAGCATCTGTTTGTGGCATGTAATGCTGTAGACTCACATGTGCCCACCCTCCTCTCCGGTCGCCCGAGGTTGTTGCAGGTTCTATTCTTTCCTGTCATTCACATTCTTTTTCCTTTGCATGGTCATCTTCAGTCTTGCCCTCCATGCTAGGAAAAAACAATCTAACGATGGAGCTGATGCCCATGCACAATACCACCAGCAGGTGGCGTTACTAGACCCTGTGAGCCAGACAGACTTCCTTTTTAAAAAAACAAGTTGTACACGTCCGAACCTAACACTAGATGGTGACAGTATGCACAGCATGTAAATCTACAGCTCTACATGCCATGAACAGATGCTTACAGGGAAAGTAACATTTTCCTTTCAGCATGATTGTGTCCATGGTAGTGCATAAGGCGCACTGTTTGATTTGGGTCACATGTATGTTTGTGGTACTCTTACGTGCCAAAACTCCTGATTAAGGAAGGAGCCTGCTGATTTTATAAGCAAAAACTGTTCTTTTTTTACTTTTATACCCACTTGTAACTCACTTCACTCTGATGCAAGTTAACATGGACATTCAAACCCCCGGTTGCTAAATGTTGTCTTGTAACAGTAATCTCACTGGTCAGGGTAAAGGTGGACTGGTGTTCTTGCACATCATCCGTTGCGCATCTCCAGGTTTTGAATTGCCTTATTGGGAGAAAAAATACAGACAGGCCTAGAAAGGCTGCAAAGTTGTACAGTTACTGATGCAAAATCCTGGTAATTTCTTACGAAAAGTACTTTAATAAATACACACATTAGGAGGCACCCACCTGAATTCTACACTCATTAATAAAAAAAAATCTGATACGACCCTCCAATTTATTCTGTCATTATAAAATATTTCAAGTCGTTTGGAGGAGCATTTTTATGTATGACACTTTCAACCAGGAGTTGAAGTGGGCGGGGTGTGAGGGGCACGACGTGCCCATATGTTTTTTAGTTTAAGAAAAACAGATCTCCTCCTTTTTGTTAAAAGACACCCATCCCGGGACGGTTAATTCCGAGAGCTGAAATGTGCGGCAGGAACACCCCTGTGCTGTGAAACAAATGATAGCAAAATAACGATGGATTAAACCCAGATCTGTGACTGGGGGTGAATGTTTTGCCATTGTGCAACATTCCCTCCATCATCTTGTGTGATTTGCTGTTCGGCCTATGCGGGAAGGGTATGCCCAGACGTGGGTCCCGTGCTCACTACGCCACTGGAGTCAAGCTATCCTGGCTGAAGAGGGGTGAAACCCCAAAACCGGTCCTAGGATGCTTGATTCCGGTCCAGGGAGGACCTGGCTTGGCAGTTGGGGCTGGACTGTTCCCATGAGGCACAGGGTCAAGACTGATTTGCATATGGCCATGTCTGAACTGGGGTGGCGTGATGAGCAAAATAACGATGGATTAAACCCAGATCTGTGACTGGGGGTGAATGTTTTGCCAATGTGCAACATTCCGTCCATCATCTTGTGTGTTTTGTTGTGAAACAAATGATATGCAGACAGCTAAACAAGGAATAAGGCTTCTTGCCAGGGTGCCTGCTTGCCTGAAAGAAATTAAATGTGTGCAACTGGTTAATCTGCAAATTTAAAGGGTGCTCGGAAGCCGGTATTAACTTTAATTGATGGAATCACTTGAAGCTTCCTGATGACAGATTTAACTTTTTGAGTGGTATTACAAGGAGTTACCAGCTGAGCTGTAAAGTGTTTGCTATTAAAGGACAGTTATACAAATATCGAACTATGCAGAGTCTGGTTATTACTAAAATCTATATTTTTAAAGCACTTTTTAATCTTGAATTTTTTTTGCATTTTGTAGCAGTCTATCTCATACTGTGTGTAATCCGAATTTAAAATAATGACTTGCATATTCACAGAGCTTTCTGTCACAGACTGGGGCACCTTGTAGCAGTAAACATACACAAGTCACTATTCTCCACTGCATCAATCAGGATTCAATTCTGTGGGGCTCTCTACTTTCAGACACAGACCTCTGCAGTGCATTAACTAACAAAGGTTTCATAATGTAGGATAGTGCATTTCCCACTGAATAACTCACGTTGAATTTCTTTTTCAATCAAGCTCTGTGAGTTATTTTAGAAGTAGTTACCGGAAGGTGAAAGACCATAAAAAGACAAAATATATTTTTTTTTAGGCATGGCTTTGACCCTGCCCCCACACTCACTCACTCCACCCCCTTTACGCACAGCATCACAGTTCAAATACTTTTTTAAATATACTTTGACCACAGCTTTCAATCAATCTACTGTTTGCTCCGATTTTTAGGTCTAGCTTAACAGTGCCATTGTTACAGACCTACTGTTGCTAATTCTTTCAATATAAAGAGAGTGGGATTTGGCGCCACCCAGAGTAGTATTTTTTTCTCACCTCAGGCAATTGGGTGTTTGGAAATGAATATGAAAGTGTAGCATCAATGCTGGAATCAGGATTGGGTCTAGATGTGTTCGATGCAAAATATATTACAAATTTATTTACAAGGATAAAAACATACAGAAAACATGAAGTGAGCTGAACGTGACAGGGTAACTGGAAATCAGCAGATTTCCTTACCTTAGGCATGTAATAACAAGCATTGGCATAGCCAACAGGTCTTGCTTTTGGGACCTTATAAGTATTTAGTTATGCAGCACAATATCCTTGGTGCAACAACATCAACCGTTGCATGGCTAAACACTTATAAGGTCCCATACCTTTGGGTTGAGTTTGCGCTATATAAAACTCAAAAAATATATACATATAAGCACCTTCAGGGCCATACACCTAATGAGCAGGGTCAAGACTGTTTTGCATATGGATGGGTACAAACTGGGTGGCATAGTGAGCAAAAGAACTATGGATTAAACCCAGATCTGTTGACTGTGTGCGAGTGGTTGAGAAGTTTCAGCACTCCGTCCATCATCTTGTTGTATTTGCTATGCTCGCCCTAAGTGGCCAAGGGTATGCCCAGACATGGCTCCCTTGCTCGCTTAGCCACTGGATTCAAGCTAGCTTGGCTGATGATGGATGATGCTCCGAAACTGGTCCCAGAATGCTTGTTTCCGGTCCAGCAAGGACCTGCCCTGGCAGTTCGGGCTGGACTGTTCCCATAAGGAGCAGGGTCAAGACTGATTTGCATATGGCTGGGTCCAAACTGGGGTGACATAGTGAGGAAAAGAACAATGTACTAACCCCAGAGCTGTTGACTGGGGGCGAGTGGTTAAAAGTTTCAACACTCCGTCCATCATCTTGTGTTTGCCACACACCTATACACCTTGCTCAAGCACCTGGATACCCTCTAGGGTGATACAAATCAACATAACACCGTGCACCAATGTGCATGCCCCCACTGAATACAGCATACAACGGCCCAGCACTTCACAGTTGCAGGCAGAGACAGTCAGTAGAAAGAAGTGCCTGGATGGGAGCTTCACCCCGCATCAAAAGGTCATGTGTTGGGCCCTGTGGCTCAGGGATGCCAGCATCACGCAGCAATACTGAGTGCCGCATAACACTGCGAGCGCTTCACAGCACCAGCTGCAGGCAAAGCAGAGAGATGAGGCTGACTAGGAACTGTCTCCCGGGGCAATAACCGGAGCACGGCAACCAAAGAGTACTTGAGATTTTGGAGTGGGTAACGCAGGGGACACCGTCGTCGTCCACCACCCACATTTTGAAGCGGAAACTGAAGATGAATTTAAAGAGCGACAGAGAGCACCGCTTTCCGAAGTCACTGCAGCCGTGTGAAGCGGTGCACCCTGGGAAGGCAGCGGATGTTATTTCAAGTTATTGTTACTGTTGGCTCACCAGGCTTGACACACTCGCTCAAGCATGTCTATGACCACAATTAAATCATTAGAAAACCAAACAAACGGTTTTGGAGCCGCCTAGAGTTTGCACCTAATTTACATCTCTTCGAGGAGAGACAAGTGAAGTGCAGCGTGGCTTCAGACAGACTTGTAAAAGGGGGTAAGATGTAACCCCCAGACACCTTGACTCCATTCTGGGCTCTTCCACTTGAACAAACTGTGTGATCCTTGCCCAATTACTTCATTATTATTTTTCTTAACCGACTAGTTTATGAGTGAATCGAAGTAATTTAGTCCAGGTCTGCGCTCTACAAAGCACCATCTGTGTATGGTTAGTATACAATCATCCCCTGTTATATGTGTGAATCACAATATAGGCCACACACATAAAGGACATGACAAACTCAGACGTTTTGGGCAACATCAAGGCATGGGGGATTTTATTTAATACTACTTTCAATTAATGTCACTCAATTCAGTGACACGATCGTATGTACTTAATTGAGACACAGACATATCAAAAAATACATTTCATTGCATTTCAAAGAGCCTTTGTCATATGTTGTTTTCTGTACCTTTTGAATATTGTGTCGGTTTGTTTCAAGACAATTGGAATGAATCTGGTATAGACATTCGTGTAGCGCTTTTCTAATCTTTTCGATGCCTTACTAGAGATGTCACCACAATTTATAGCGCGCTGATACCATTTGTAGGAGCTCGCGGCACTCAGATCTAAATAGAAATATTGAAGACAGCCGTCACATCTCATTTCTTAAGATGCATATGTATATGCTCAAAGATTAGCGCCTCCGGAATTGGGCGCTCGAGCTCAGCAGAGGCTTGGAGAGGCTTATGGATCATGCCCCGCCTTCCCATCCTGACATTCACCACCTCACTTTCCACTAACTATGGCTACCCTAGCAACGCTGAGTCTCAATCCACCCCCACGCTCATGCCGCTGGGGGATGCAAGGTCAGTGTATATGCCACTTAGTGCTTTCATTGGGAGACTAAGGGCAGCTATCTAGTGTTTATCTGGGAGGCCCGCCACCAGTTGCCGGAAATAGCTTACACCAAAGCAGCCTCGTTTTGATTCCACCCTGGCCATCCTTCTTCCACCATGATGCGCTCTCTCTCTGTCGTACTGGTTCTTTTTCTTCCTTACTTGTCCCCTTTATCACTGTTTAGTTATCTTAAGATCCTCTTCTGACTCTGCGCTTTTCTATCTCTTGCTTTGAGTCCGTGACGACGAAAGATAAGTCCTGGACCCTTCCGCCCCTGCAATCGCCAGTACACCAATTAAGCACGTGTGCCCCTCCCAGTGTCACCCAGTCAGACCCTGCAGAGCAAGGTGAGTGCCGGTGCGACAGTAGCAGCCATTCAGGGGGAGCAGGGGGAGGGTCTCACCAGTACAAACCCCTGCTCATGGACATGGGGAGTGCCTGACCCCACCTATCCAGGCACATCGGGAGTAGGGTTAAAGCCTCTCCCACACTATGGTGCACTTGTAAGTAGTGGGTCCAGGGGAGTGCCTCTCCCATGCACTCGCGAGCAGCAGACCAGGGGGAGTGCCTTTCCCATCCTGACACACACACACGATGTGAGACCGGCCTTGTGGCGTGGACCCTCCCGACCAGTAAGCAACCCTGCAACCACACCTGATCCCCGGTATCACAGACTTACGGCCACCATGGCCCAATAAACCCGATGGCCGGCCGGGGCACCAGCAAAACCCAAGACACTACCATGCATGCCCGGCCGAGGGAGAGAGAAACCCCCAAGCAAGACCGGGAGACGCCGTCTCTGTCACACCTCTGATCTCCTCCCCAAGGAGGGTTTCGATCGGCCACCAGGCCCCCGGTGAGCAGGCGCCTCGCATGCTGGGCGTCTGGAGTCCCTCCCAGACCAACCTGAACAGATCAAAGGGCCGAGCGGCAGGAAATCCCAACACACCGCCCCCAGGCACCAAGACCCCTCTCTGCGAGGACTCCGGACTTCAAAGAGGAGGGGGAGTATAACAAGGGGTGCTGAAGGGATAGGCGGCAGAGAAGACCTGGACCTACAAGAGCCCTGCTGACCGGGTCGCGGCTCGACCGACCTCTGAACCCAAGGACGCTACCTGACCCACGGAACCATCTGAGCCCTGCTGACGCAGTTGCGGCTCCCCGAACTCTGAACCATCTGAACCCTGCTGACGCTGTCGCGGCTCCCCGAACTCTGAACCATCTGAGCCCTGCTGACGCTGTCGCGGCTCCCCGAACTCTGAACCATCTGAGCCCTGCTGTCGCGGCTCCCCAAACTGTGCTCCATCTGAGCCCTGCTGACGCTGTCGCAGCTCCCCGAACTCTGAACCATCTGAGCCCTGCTGACGCCGTCGCGGCTCCAGAGAATCTGAAACCACCTGTGCCTGCTGAGAGACTCGCGGCGCTCCTATCCAGAAGGATCGGCGGAGATTGCCGAGTGAACCCAAATCCCCCAGCTCGAGGATTGAGAGCTGTGCGAAGGATACTCCGCAGAGACACTGAACTTAAAGACTGTCCCGCTGCCCCAATACCCCCATCACGAAACCGCCACCGCTTGTGGCATTGATCCAACGGCTGTATCACGGATCATAAAGATCCCCTGAAACTATTGATAAAGTATACTGTCTTACTAAGAACTACTGTGTGGTGTCCCTCTGTCAAATAGTGTAAGCTCAGCGTGTACGTTCCTAGGAACGAGACCCTTCCAGGAAGGGCCTCCCCGCCATTGCTCGGCCTAACTCTGGGAGAGGTGGGTCAAAGGGTGGTCAGGAACGTATTCTGAAGCCCCCCCGGAGAACGCCCTTCCAACACACGAGTAACAGGGGCAGGATTGAGTGTCTCTCTCACACTTCCACACACTCACAAGCAGTTGGACAAGGGTGAGTGCCTTCTCCATACTGTCACACACTCACCAGTACCAGGAGCTGGGTGAGTGCTTCTCCCATGCTGCCTCACACTCGCAAGCAGCAGGACCAGGGTGAGTGTCTTCTCCATACTATCACACACTCACCCGTACAGTAGCTGGGTGAGTGTTTCTCCCATGCTGCCTCGCGTTCGCAAGCAGCAGGACCAGGATGTGTCTTTCCCATACTATCACACACACCAGTACAGTAGCTGAGAGAGTGCTTCTCCCATGCTGCCACGTGCTCGCGAGCTGCAGGACCAGGGTGAGTGTCTTTCCCATACTATCACACACTCACAAGTAGTTGGACAAGGGTGAGTGCCTTCTCCATACTGTCACACACTCACCAGTACCAGGAGCTGGGTGAGTGCTTCTCCCATGCTGCCTCACACTCGCAAGCAGCAGGACCAGGGTGAGTGTCTTCTCCATACTATCACACACTCACCCGTACAGTAGCTGGGTGAGTGTTTCTCCCATGCTGCCTCGCGTTCGCAAGCAGCAGGACCAGGATGTGTCTTTCCCATACTATCACACTCACCAGTACAGTAGCTGGGAGAGTGCTTCTCCCATGCTGCCACGCGCTCGCGAGCTGCAGGACCAGGGTGAGTGTCTTTCCCATACTATCACACACTCACAAGTAGTTGGACAAGGGTGAGTGCCTTCTCCATACTGTCACACACTCACCAGTACCAGGAGCTGGGTGAGTGCTTCTCCCATGCTTCCTCACACTCGCAAGCAGCAGGACCAGGGTGAGTGTCTTCTCCATACTATCACACACTCACCCGTACAGTAGCTGGGTGAGTGTTTCTCCCATGCTGCCTTGCGTTCGCAAGCAGCAGGACCAGGATGTGTCTTTCCCATACTATCACACTCACCCATACAGTAGCTGGGAGAGTGCTTCTCCCATGCTGCCTTGCGTTCGCAAGCAGCAGGACCAGGATGTGTCTTTCCAATAATATCACACTCACCAGTACAGTAGCTGGGAGAGTGCTTCTCCCAGGCTGCCACGCGCTCGCGAGCTGCAGGACCAGGGTGAGTGTCTTTCCCATACTATCACACACTCACAAGTAGTTGGACAAGGGTGAGTGCCTTCTCCATACTGTCACACACTCACCAGTACCAGGAGCTGGGTGAGTGCTTCTCCCATGCTGCCTCACACTCGCAAGCAGCAGGACCAGGGTGAGTGTCTTCTCCATACTATCACACACTCACCCGTACAGTAGCTGGGTGAGTGTTTCTCCCATGCTGCCTCGCGTTCGCAAGCAGCAGGACCAGGATATGTCTTTCCAATAATATCACACTCACCAGTACAGTAGCTGGGAGAGTGCTTCTCCAAGGCTGCCACGCGCTCGCGAGCTGCAGGACCAGGGTGAGTGTCTTTCCCATACTATCACACACTCACAAGTAGTTGGACAAGGGTGAGTGCCTTCTCCATACTGTCACACACTCACCAGTACCAGGAGCTGGGTGAGTGCTTCTCCCATGCTGCCTCACACTCGCAAGCAGCAGGACCAGGGTGAGTGTCTTCTCCATACTATCACACACTCACCCGTACAGTAGCTGGGTGAGTGTTTCTCCCATGCTGCCTCGCGTTCGCAAGCAGCAGGACCAGGATGTGTCTTTCCAATAATATCACACTCACCAGTACAGTAGCTGGGAGAGTGCTTCTCCCATGCTGCCACGCGCTCGCGAGCTGCAGGACCAGGGTGAGTGTCTTTCCCATACTATCACACACTCACAAGTAGTTGGACAAGGGTGAGTGCCTTCTCCATACTGTCACACACTCACCAGTACCAGGAGCTGGGTGAGTGCTTCTCCCATGCTGCCTCACACTCGCAAGCAGCAGGACCAGGGTGAGTGTCTTCTCCATACTATCACACACTCACCCGTACAGTAGCTGGGTGAGTGTTTCTCCCATGCTGCCTCGCGTTCGCAAGCAGCAGGACCAGGATGTGTCTTTCCCATACTATCACACTCACCAGTACAGTAGCTGGGAGAGTGCTTCTCCCATGCTGCCACGCGCTCGCGAGCTGCAGGACCAGGGTGAGTGTCTTTCCCATACTATCACACACTCACAAGTAGTTGGACAAGGGTGAGTGCCTTCTCCATACTGTCACACACTCACCAGTACCAGGAGCTAGGTGAGTGCTTCTCCCATGCTGCCTCACACTCGCAAGCAGCAGGACCAGGGTGAGTGTCTTCTCCATACTATCACACACTCACCCGTACAGTAGCTGGGTGAGTGTTTCTCCCATGCTGCCTCGCGTTCGCAAGCAGCAGGACCAGGATGTGTCTTTCCCATACTATCACACTCACCAGTACAGTAGCTGGGAGAGTGCTTCTCCCATGCTGCCACGCGCTCGCGAGCTGCAGGACCAGGGTGAGTGTCTTTCCCATACTATCACACACTCACAAGTAGTTGGACAAGGGTGAGTGCCTTCTCCATACTGTCACACACTCACCAGTACCAGGAGCTGGGTGAGTGCTTCTCCCATGCTGCCTCACACTCGCAAGCAGGAGGACCAGGGTGAGTGTCTTCTCCATACTATCACACACTCACCCGTACAGTAGCTGGGTGAGTGTTTCTCCCATGCTGCCTCGCGTTCGCAAGCAACAGGACCAGGATGTGTCTTTCCCATACTATCACACTCACCAGTACAGTAGCTGGGAGAGTGCTTCTCCCATGCTGCCACGCGCTCGCGAGCTGCAGGACCAGGGTGAGTGTCTTTCCCATACTATCACACACTCACAAGTAGTTGGACAAGGGTGAGTGCCTTCTCCATACTGTCACACACTCACCAGTACCAGGAGCTGGGTGAGTGCTTCTCCCATGCTGCCTCACACTCGCAAGCAGCAGGACCAGGGTGAGTGTCTTCTCCATACTATCACACACTCACCCGTACAGTAGCTGGGTGAGTGTTTCTCCCATGCTGCCTTGCGTTCACAAGCAGCAGGACCAGGATGTGTCTTTCCCATACTATCACACTCACCCGTACAGTAGCTGGGAGAGTGCTTCTCCCATGCTGCCTTGCGTTCGCAAGCAGCAGGACCAGGATGTGTCTTTCCAATAATATCACACTCACCAGTACAGTAGCTGGGAGAGTGCTTCTCCCAGGCTGCCACGTGCTCGCGAGCTGCAGGACCAGGGTGAGTGTCTTTCCCATACTATCACACACTCACAAGTAGTTGGACAAGGGTGAGTGCCTTCTCCATACTGTCACACACTCACCAGTACCAGGAGCTGGGTGAGTGCTTCTCCCATGCTGCCTCACACTCGCAAGCAGCAGGACCAGGGTGAGTGTCTTCTCCATACTATCACACACTCACCCGTACAGTAGCTGGGTGAGTGTTTCTCCCATGCTGCCTCGCGTTCGCAAGCAGCAGGACCAGGATGTGTCTTTCCCATACTATCACACTCACCAGTACAGTAGCTGGGAGGGTGCTTCTCCCATGCTGCCTCACACTCGCAAGCAGCAGGACCAGGGTGAGTGTCTTCTCCATACTATCACACACTCACCCGTACAGTAGCTGGGTGAGTGTTTCTCCCATGCTGCCTTGCGTTCACAAGCAGCAGGACCAGGATGTGTCTTTCCCATACTATCACACTCACCCGTACAGTAGCTGGGAGAGTGCTTCTCCCATGCTGCCTTGCGTTCGCAAGCAGCAGGACCAGGATGTGTCTTTCCAATAATATCACACTCACCAGTACAGTAGCTGGGAGAGTGCTTCTCCCAGGCTGCCACGCGCTCGCGAGCTGCAGGACAAAGGTGAGTGTCTTTCCCATACAGTCACACGCTCACCAGTACAGTAGCTGCGAGGGTGATTCTCCCATGCTGCCTCGCGCTCGCGAGCTGCAGGACCAGGATGTGTCTTTCCCATACAGTCACACTCACCAGTACAGTAGCTGGGAGAGTGCTTCTCCCAGGCTGCCACGCGCTCGCGAGCTGCAGGACCAGGGTGAGTGTCTTTCCCATACAGTCACACTCACCAGTACAGTAGCTGGGAGAGTGCTTCTCCCAGGCTGCCACGCGCTCGCGAGCTGCAGGACCAGGGTGAGTGTCTTTCCCATACAGTCACACTCACCAGTACAGTAGCTGGGAGATTGCCCCTCCCACGCTATCGCACGCTCACTAGCAGTTGGACCAGGGTGAAAGAGACTTACTCAGGTTCCCCTGCGAGGGAGTTGAATTTTCAGTTTGAAATTCCTAATCCCCATGAGCAGGGTTTTTCTGACTGCACACTCCACATATGACTGGATTTTCCACGTCCGATGTTCACGGGGTAGATGTGGGGGGCGGATGTTTAAGAGCGAGTAATGGGATGTGGTAATGGAACCTAATATTTAACTGGAGTGTAGGGAAAGGGGTTTCTCCTCCTGGAAAATTTTTAAAAAGTGGTTACTTGTGCCACACTCAGTCTGTTTGAATCTGTGTAAATTGGTCCAAGGTAATAAGTCTGGCCATTGGAATCTGCAGTGTTAACGGATAACAATTGTTGTGTAAAGGTTTGTATAGATATTTCCAAATATTTCAAAAATGTAAATTTGTGAAGCAGGCCCTGCATAGTATCCTATGGTCCACGATTTTCCTTTATTCTCCCTATACACTCCCCTGGCCATTAAGCACTTGTGGCCAGGAGAGCTGATTTGAAAGTATATAGATAGCACTCGGCTGTAGCCGGCAGACTGCTTGTATAGTATCTGCAACTAGATGGCATCAGAGTCACGTCTCTTTTACATGCTCGCTATTTTATAATGGACCTTCGAAAGAACAGCTTGTAGCGTGAAATGCAACATTTCTGACCTTACAGTGACAGAGAATTTGAAAATACATGTATTCCAAAGGGAGCCACAATCCTCTGTAGTTCTGGTTGGGTAGCTTAGTCCATTGGAAATGCCTCTGTACGGCAAAAACATTGGCTTCGTTTGTCGAATGCGCACAAAACTTTTTTAAAGCAGTGTTTTCCATTTTATATTTTTCACAAACTTTCAATCATGTAGATCGCGAGTGCGTAAAAAGTTGTAGGGAGTAGCAAAGTTTGTATTTACCATTTAAAAAATCTAACTACATTATTTGCTGAAGTACTCAAAAGAACAAATTGAAGGAAATAAACGCGCATTAAGTGAGTGTATGGTTGGTTTAGTTATAAAAGCTCAAATTTCTCGGACTGGCCCTTTCTGATTACACTTGGATGTATAACGCCTCTAATGAAAGGAAGAGTTTGAGGGGCGGCGGGGGCCTTATGGCAAAGTAGGCGCTCAGACACTGGCTACCTTCAGAGGCATTTAGTTTTATACGGTTCCCCAGTGAACCGGCTGTGGTGTCGGGCCTCAGGCCCACATGGTGATACACAAGGGACACGGACTCGGTATAGTATGGTGCTACAACTGGCCTGGAGCACGTGCACTCCGGCCCCTTTTATTGACAGGGTCACCTGACTGGTGACGCCTGTGGAGGGTGGATGTTCAGTGTGGGTGAAACACTAGAATGTTTCCCGCCGGATACTACATCCCTCCCAAATTTCAATGAAAAGAAACAAACAAAAGTCCAACCTGTAAGAAAACACACAAGCAAAAATCACCGCCAAATGAGTCTCTTCAGGCCGTCTGCTGGGCAGTGTTAGAGTTCTGGACCGCATGGTCAGGATGCCTTCTTCGGCCTTGGCGATGTTCTGTAGACCGGCCTGGTCTCGTGGTAGTGGAGTTTATGTATACAAGTTCCCTGTTGATCCACTTTGGTGTCGGAGACGATCTCTGTGAGTGAGGCCTTCGAGTGGGAGTGTCGTGCTTGGTGACTCTCCTTACTCCTGATGGCTGAGCGACGTTCGACTTGTCTCTTTCGCCTGGACTCCTCCACCACTGGAGCCTCTTGGAGGGCTTTTCCTGCTGGCTGCCATGGGACCGTGTGGGGCGTTGTGTGAGCCGCGCGAAGGCGTCGCTGGGGGGGGGGGGACTGCCAACGGACTCACAGCCAAGTCGCTCATGTAGCCTCCGAGGGTGGTGTCGTTGTCTGGGTGTCCTCGCCGTCTGGACTCGGGTTCTGCGCCTTCCTCTGGCGATCTTGTGGGTGACTATTCTTCAACCGTGACCTTCGTGTTTCCTGTGCCTGACGTGGAGCTGCGGCCGACCTATCTCTCCTACTCGGACTCCCTTTTCACGGCAGCTCTTACGAGGCCCTTGTCCCCTGGACTGCCACGTGGTGATGATGCATCTGGAAGGTAGTAACAGGATTTTAGTTTTCTTCAGGGGGCAGACAGGCGGTGCTCTTCTGTCGGGATGACCTTAGGGAGTAAGGAGGACTTGAGGGACTTTGTGGCACTGCTCTGTTGTCTGCGGGCAGGTGCACTGCGAGGTGTGGTGCTATCGATACCAAGCAGCCGGTGACAGGTGAGAGGACGGTCGAACTGCGCAGCGTGGGGCCAGGACGCAGACTGCGCTGCTAGCGGCTTACGGTAGGTCCTCCCGCGGAGCTGTCTCCAGTGACGTCTCTGCACCCCAGTGGTTGGCTTGTGTGGATGAACACCTTCCTCACTGCTGGTGCGATTCCTCAGTCTTGTCGCTCTTGCGTGCCTGTGGTGGTTGTCTGCCCTGTGGCGTCATGCCACTGTTCTTTCCTCCTTTGCGGAATGGCATCGCGCCACGCTCTTCTTCTGACCAGGTTTTTCCTTGGATGTTGTACCCTGCCACCTGTCTCATGTTTGCTTCACATGGACATCTCACTGGTCGCTTCGATCTTATGACGGTCTTCCCTTCTCTCTTGTGGGCCTGTTGCAGGCCTGTCCCGTCCGTCGGACTTGGATGTGCTTCTTGGGGACTTCCATTGGCACCATCCCCTCTTCAGGGATCTCGCGGTGTCCCACTTCTCTTCACTCGAGGGCGTCTTGCATGAGCCCCGAGGCTGCGCCATCGTGGTGCCTGCTTCTTCCTTTCTTCCGGTGCGTTAGTCCGGACTGGTCACTCTGCGTGATAGGCTCCTTTGTTGCTGTGCGCTGTGGCATCCGGTCACATGGCGTTGTGCAGTCGAATCACCTGTCGCTGTGGCGGCCTGCCATATGGAGTGTGCTATTCCTCTCTTGCCTGTTGTGGGTCACTGCTGACTCTGTCTTGAGGCAGTGCGAGGGAGGACACTCGGTTATCTTCGGACCACTGCGGTGCTTCGCTGGGGCAGTGGAGACGTGGACGCTCTCCTACCTGCGTTCAGCAGTGCCTTTTCTTTGTGGAGATGTCTCCCGGGTGCTGTCTGTGCAGTTAGGTTCAGTGGCGCGGCTTTCTGCGTGCTTCTGGCTTTGCGTGCTCTGTCTCGTTCTTGGGCTTTTGCTCATCGCTTGCGGTGGCGGCCATTCACCACTGGGTTGGGTGATGCGCGCTTCTCGCTGACTCAGTCTGTGGACAGTCCCTGGGGTTTGGCGCGTGCTGTGTTCTGGGGTCCTGGTGGCGTACTTGCTGCGCTGTGGGACTGGCCGTCCTTTACTATGCTGTGTGGGTGTGCCTGGATCTCTGGCAGCTTTTGCAGTTGGGCAGCTGTGACTTTCCTGTGGGGGTTTAACAGTCTCTTCCTCTCCTACGGGATAGGCAGCCCTTGTGTGGTTGCTCACGTGATGCACGTCCTCCTTGCGCCTTTATGGGGCTTGGCTGCTTCCAGTCCTCCTCCTTGCACTAGACATTTGGCAGCTTCCTTGGCTGAGCAACTTTGAGCTTGTTGGGAAACACTGCCTGGGACTCTCTGCTGGATGCACCAGTCTCTTGCCTCTGTCTGGACTTTCTTGCTGGAGTCTTCTGTGTTTCTCCTTCTTCCGAAACCACCAGGCAGACCGTCAGGGGTACGTGGCGCAGTTTCCTTGCTGGCAGTGGCGACGAATAGCCACTGGGGATGTGCGCCACACTTGTTCTGCTTATGTCTTTGTGGACTTGTCACCTTGGAGCTGTGCTGAGTCCCACACTCTGGGCTGTCCCTGCCTGCCCGTGGCTTCACAGCTTTGGCTTTCGCTGTGCTCCTGGACGCTCCCTTGGCAGGGGCTCTGTGGAGGGGTTAGCAGTCTGTTCGTGCGTGCCTTCGCCTGGTGCATTGGGCTATTTGCATAGGGACCGATACGCTGTAGCTCCTCACGCGCCTTCTTCTTGCAGGGCAGCTGGCTGCATTCAGTTCTTGTACTGGTTGTGCTTCGCAACCTCAGTTTCCGTTGAGCAAGTAAGGTGCAGAGCTGTAGATGTCGCTGTTTTCAGCCTTGCGTTAGGTGGGGCAGTGCTTTACGGAAGCGTCCTTGTGGGCACTACCGGCCTTCTGGACGCATTGCCTCATATGCTGCACAAGTGTAGGGGCTCCAGCAGCAATCTCCCGGGCCAAGTGCCGTGAGGCCTATTGACAACCAGGTGGTGGCGCAATACTTTAGAGCCGACTCGAAGAGTTTCGTTTACACACGCTTAGATGCTCTCCAAACATAATTTCCCCTGAAGAAGGGCCAAGGGTCCGAAATGCATAGGGAATGCTAAATCTTTGGAGAGTTCTTACATTGTGATTCAAATTCAATGGGACATTTTTGAAGGAAATGTATTAAATTCCTTTGATGGTTTACAACCAACCCAGTTTGGATACACCTTCTTTATATTGAAAATCTTACCTTCAGTAAGACTTTACGTTGTGCCCAGGGGGCCGCTGCTTAATTTAAGCGCCGCAACTTCTAGCAATACTTCCCAAAGCCACAACAGCCTTCTTGATGCTGCAGGTCTGGTGACCTGCCCTGGTTTGCTGCAGGTGCTGGGTGCTGGAGGAGCTGGTGCGATATTTCCCACTGGCCACTAGGTGGCGGCGGAGGAAATTCCTTGGAGGCCTTGTACTTCGCTGGCGCTGTGGATTGCTCGGTTGTCCCCTGGCGCTGGAGGATCTGTGGCAGGGTTCGGTGCAGTGCTGACACGTGGCGATACGGGTGCCAAACAGTCGTGGCGTAACCCTTTCCCCTGCCCTTTGTGTAGCGCACCAAACCCGGCGAGGCGTGGTGCGCAGACTCGCTTCCTAGAGCAGGTGGTAGGACCTTACGTTGTGCAGCTGGCTTACGGCGGCAGGACGGCTCTGGTGCTTGTGCTGGCCGGTAGGGCGGCGTGCTGCTGTGCGTGCTTTTGCGTAGGCACAAGTGATTTCGGCCCACGGCGTGGCGCAGGCAGGAGGCCGCTGGGTGGCTCCGTGTGCAGGTTCTCTCTTTTTATTGATTTTTTTTTTTCCGGCTGCCGCAGCCTCCGTACTTACAGGCGGTGGAGCGAGCTGCAAGCAATAAGCGCAGGGCCTCCCACCACGTCAATGCCTCTTCCCTCCATGTCACCTCAATGCTGTGCAGGGATTGTCTGACGCCTCGGCTGTACGGTGAGATGGAGCAGGCGGGGCCTTGAATGTCTTTCTTATGCCACCCGTTGGGGTCGCCGGACCGTGCCCCTGCGGAGGCGCGGCTGCGGGCACATTGCGAGTGTAGTAATGTGCATGCTATTCATGGATTCACTTTGTAAATATCTGTAGTACCACTTTAAGGAAAATGTACAGAGAAGTTGTTATTGTTGAAGAAGCTCCATGGTGATGGAATACACTGGTGTGGGGATGAGTCAGTTGTACCTGACAGATTGGACATGGTGGCTGGGATCTCATTTCCTCTACAATAAACTTCACTCCTCTTCATTTGAAACCTGCATCTGGATTTTTTCTTAATATTTTACACTGGCGACGAACATGGGATCCTGAGAAGTGAAATCTCTACTCAACCTTTCTTCTTCTGCATTCATGAGGAACTTAAATTTTAAAGGAGATCCCAGCATCTAATTTTCTTTCTGGAACAGACTACTTACTTGTAAGTGTTTCACATTTCTCTACAAAGTTTTTTTTTTGTTTACACCACTTCTTCAACCCTTGAACTTAAAGAAAATTTATTAGAGGGTTGAAAATAATAAATTAAAGGTTGGTGTAAACTTAAGTTAATCCTGGAAACTTTGACAATCTGTGCCATCAAAGTAAGGATTCGCTTATATATCTTTATATCGTTTCTCAGCAAAACCCTACTTGGGAAGGAGTTTAAATCCATACGGGTCTGAGACTTCTTGGCGCTATCATATTTTCACGTGTTTACACGCTGCATTGTGTCTTTGAGATGCAACTGTGAAAGCGGTGCCATTTGTGAGAAATTGCGCATTGAAGTTTTAAGGCTGGTTTGTTCTCGATAGCCTGAGGTGCAGCGCTCTGTTTTGTTTTCTTGCCAAGCCTGAGATACATTGCAGCGCTTGCATTTTCCTTTGGTGTCTCTGGCAAGACAGTGTTCTGAAAATAAAATAAAAAAATAACAAGGACTTTAGGACAAGTATTTATTTTTTGTCAGCGTGATTGCAAACGAACATAAGCACATGCTACATCTCAACAGAGGTACTGTTATTTTTTTTTTTCTCTCCTTCGTGGATAAGACTACATGCAACAGTGCCAACACGTGTTTTTTTTAAAACTCTCTTCTGTGAAAACATTGTTTATTGTCATCGTTTGACATATCATTTGAGGCAATGTGACTTCTTAATATTATTATACATGTGTTATTTTTCTTTCTTTTGTTTTTTTTCACTTTACAGATCCTTACTCAACCAATGCTATTTGTTTATCTCTGATAAATGTTATGGTAGTACAAAAGTTGATATTGTACTGTATTACAACAAGGAAACATTTTTTTAATAGGTATCTTCCATAGGTTTGCATTTTCTTGATTTAAATTGGGTAACTATCTTATTAAATTTAATTTCACTTTAATTAATTCATCATGCATAACGTTGCTACCCCTCCTTTCTTCCTTTCTAATCCTGGTGATCCAGCAATTAAGTGGCAGAAATGGATGAAAGTCTTCGAGAGGTATGCTAAGGTATGTGGAACTAATTTAAGTGCAGAAAGAAGAACAGCTCTACTTCTTCACTACCTAGGGTCAGAAGGTCAGGAAGTATTTGATCATTTACCGGAAATAGATAACTCTAGCCTGAATGAATACGAGATCTGTATACTCAAATTAGATCAACATTACTTACCTAAAGTCAGCACCATTCTTGAGCGTTATCATTTTGGTAGACGTACACAAAATGAGGGAGAATCAGTTGAGAATTATGTCACTGCTCTCAGAAAATTAGGATCATCTTGCAAATTCGGAGGTCTTTTAGAGGAAAGAATAAGAGATCAGTTCATGCTAGGGTGCAACGTACAAAAAGTGAGTGCCAACTGTTGTGGCCGGGGTCTCGAAGTACTCTGCAAGGTCAGGTGAGCTGCCCTTCTGTCCATGAGATCCCAGGAACACAAAGGATCTCATTGTCTCCACGAGATCATAAGGACGCACAGGTGGAAGTGATCATGGTTGGGATAAGGACTGTCCTGACATACACCATCATCTCGCTGTGCAAGAGGAATGTGTGTGCACAAATTAGCAGTCATCTGAGGTGCTGGGACGTGAGAAGTGCGGGGGAAGCTTGCAGAGTCCGAGTGACCTGTGCTTGCAACCAGGGGGCCTGTATTTGCTTGCGCTCCAGAGCATGTGGTGTCCAAGGGGTGTTAGGGGAACCTGAGCCGGGAGCTGAGACCATCTTTGGCCTCCAGATCGTGAAGACGAAAGTGCCTGACATCACAGCCTCTGTCTGAGGTTATTGCTCCCTCTCCCTGGACCCACCACACATGGTGCTTTGTTGTGGAACACACTGTGACGAGGCCCCAGGGTTTCCGTGTGCCTTGTGGGCATCTGCAGCTGACTGTCTAGGGTCTACAATAGGTCACACCTCCTCCCTGGGTCACAACCTTTTGTCTACAGGGGGGGATAGTGATCCCGCACTCGTGCAGATGCCGTCAGGCGCCTGGAGGTGTAATCCGAATGGACAAAACTAAGTAACTGTTTCTTGTTGTGTTTGGTGGGTCCGACTGTCTAGTCAACAGGGTGCCAACGTGTATCGTTGGCGGGTGGAGCTGGGAGACTGAGGGGCTTGGTCCCGAGGTGTAGTCAGAGACTGGTGACTGTTCGACCTTCCTGGAATGAGAAAGTCAGACAATCGCATATAACTGTAAAGTGTATATACAATGTGTATCTCGTTTTGATTTCAGTGTGTGTGTAATATAAAGACAAGTGTTTTTTATACATAGTGTGTGGTCACTTTTTTGGCTAACGCAGTGTGTTGCAAGATGGGGTGTTGTGCCAATACTTTTCACTTGAGCCCCGAGGATAAGGCTGACTGCTCGTTGCCAAGCTACCAGAGGGTGAGCATAGGTTATCGGACAAGTATATCGTACTGATCCTATTTGGAACGGTGGATTCTGACTGGCTTCGATGCACCTCAGCCAGCCCGAAGCCACTGGGTCTAACACTGGCCATCCCAAGGAATGAATGTAACATAGAAATGTCCTGTGGGGGACTAGCAGTAGACAGCGCTTGCACTTTGGCTGGATCACGTTTCATACCCCCATCAGATAAGAAATGGCTAAAGAATTTCAATTTTGTCTTACGGAATTCATATTTATCTGCATTCAAAGTCAAACCAGCATCATTTAACAAACAACATACTTGCCTGAGAGCTTTGTCATGCTCTATCTGAGTAACTCCGAAGACTAGTATGTCATCACTATAGTTGAAGGCATTTACAACAGGCTGTATAATACGTCCAATGACGTCTTGGAAATGTTCTGCAGCAGAGGATACATCAAAACTCAGTCTCTTATAGACCAATGTGTGTAGAACAGTTTATAATGTACCTGAAATTCTCTTCAAGTTCCAACTGTTGATATTGTCCAAGAAAAGTCAAGAGAAAAAACTTGGCACCATTTAATTGAGTTATCATATCATATCAGCAATGTGCGGTCCTGGATGTCGTTTCCTCAACTACCTTGTTGGCCTGACGCCTGTGAACGCAAATGCGTACTGCTCCTTCACTGTCTCTTTTAGGCACTACCACTATGAGGGAAACCCATTGCTTTGGCCCAGTGAAGCGTTCAATTATATCGTGCTTGAGCTACAAATTAAGTTCTCTTTCAACAGCTTCTTGTAAGTGAAAATGCAATTTGTCTGTGTCTTTGTGCAATTGGGCGAACATCGTCGTTTATGTGCAACTGTACTTTCATAGACTTGAGCTTTCCTAACCCCCAAAATAATGAAGGAAATTGACTTACTGTTTCATGATGAGCATTCATATTGTAGTTTTTTTTTAGAAAATGTCTTTATTGATATTGTGAGTGACAACATATTTAACAACAAGGAGTACACATGTATTTAAGCAATGTTACTGAAAAAAGATATCTATACATCCGTGGAAGGGTTTTCAATGCGTACACTGTACATAGGGCGCATATGATTCCGCAATATGTGCATGGTCATAGGGAAAACGAATGCTTATTTTAAAATACATCACTAAACATTATAAGAACAGTTCAAAATGTGGATAAATAACCATGGGACAACTAGTAGTGGTGTTATGGTGTGTCGGATGGGACGAGACGAAAGGGAGGAGGTTGATTTCTCAGAGTCTTTGATTAGTGTATTTCATCATTGTATGTAGGGGGTTGCCTGGCATGTGTGGGTAAGAGAGGGTCACGCCACTGATCCCTGGGTCAGAAGCATTCATATTTTAGTTCACTGATATTAGTCCCATATCAGCAGCGGTGTTGAAACTGAGCAGACAGGCACTTGAAGCCGTACCTTGAAGCACATGAATAGATGCGTGCACCACTGATTTGTTGTGTTTCATCGTAGCTACAAATGAACCTTGACTTTTTAAAGGTGTCGGTGCAGCTCATGTATATACTTTAGTTTTTGATTGCGTAAGTTGTGGTAATGGAGACAATTCACAATATTTCTCCTCAGGCTTAATGTTGATCGATGCACCACTTTGTATCAATAATAAAAGGTATCAAACACCCATTTATCTTCAGGGTAACAATCGTACTATGTTTGAAGGTTTTGGGTCTTTTTCAGGTTGCTCTTTCTTTCATCTGTGTTTTTCTCACATTTGACTAGCCCCACATGTGCATGTCTCTCTGAAGTCAACATCGACATTGCGCAGTTATCATTATCACTTTCACTTAAAATTGATAATGAGGAACTCTTTGATGACGATTGTGATGACCTTCGACCTTGTTTGGTTTCAATTTGCTTCAGTTGGTGTGACCACTTGGCCTTGTGGAACGCGTTGAACATTGTTGATTCCACGCTCACTCCGCTATTTTGTCTTCACGCTGTGATGCAGTTACTTTTCCCTTTACCTTGCAAACCATCACAAAATGGTTTGCCTTGACACAGCTGTTGCAAATCTGTCCAATGGCGGGACATCTACCCCAGAGTGCAGACTTCTGGATCCTTTGGCCCCTGACCCCCGTGCCCGGAGAACACGTTGAAGACCCCCGCCGCTTCCATTCCTTATACTCCCCAGTTGTATCTGGAAGCAAAATTGTGAATTGCCGCAGGCGCACAACAACCACTGTGATGTTGCCCCAATCGTACCTCCGTTAATTCATGTGAGGTTTTCTTAATTCAGTGGCCAATCAACCATATCACTCCGGTTCCACTGTGGATCACGTAGTTCCGTGACCGTGTTCTCCCACCGGAACTGTCCGGCATTCCTGCACTCCAGCCACGGCTGCACCAGCTATTTTGGACGGGCCCGTGCAGATCGGTTTGTGACCGCTCTTGATTCACCATGATCCCGGCTTCATCTCCTTTCCCGCTCTGCACTGGGACTTCCTTCTCAGTAGCTACTCTTTCTATTCACCGCAACTTCTCAGGCATCTCTTGATCGTTTAGTCCTGATGATGAACCCATAACTCTTTATGGGGATCGAAAAGTCGTCGACACCCACATGTTGACTCCTATCTGTATTATTAATTTATGTGGAGCATAAGATGTCTTTATTATTGTGACTAATTGATTGTTTATTCTTACCACTGAGTCACTTTTTAGGTCTCCCCTAACCCAGCGCATGCGCTGGTCTAGCGAGACTTTTAGTAAGGGCTTCAAAAAATGCTACCATGGCCGGCCTACAGCTTGCGTGCATGTGTGCGGGCACGCGCTTACGAGCAGAGGCACCATATGGCTTTCCTCGTCATGCTCATTAAGCACATCGCTCCCCGCGCTTGATCGCGATCACTTTCACTTGCGTGGCCGTGTCACTTTCACGGCCGTGCGACCAATGCTTGTTGCTTTAGTGTGCAGAATGTAATGCTGTGTGGGTTTTGCAATTAGCTGTGTGATATTCCATGTTTGAACACTTCTGTGTGCATACCTTGTTTTCTGTCATAGGTTTTAGGGGTGTTATAGTTAGCTGGACATTTCACTTGAACAAAACCATTGAAATTCCTCCGATATAGTTAGTTGTACTAACTACATCTCGCGCGCCCGCAATCCACTGCTGATGTCACATATTACATCATTCATGACATGGTCAGTGACATCGCTGATGACATCTCAAATAACATCACTGATAACACCCCTAAAACCTATTGTTTTTTCAGTGAATTTCTAAGGTTTTTTAAATGCTAATTCCTAACTATATCAGGCCTGAAACCTATGTTTTTTTCAGTGAATTTATATATATATATATTTATATTTATATATATTATATGATGAGCACAGCACTTTCACTGAATGGCAGTGCCAAACGCGCCCCATTCCTAAGGCTAGCAAAACAAGGTCAAAACATGAGGTTGGGATCCAGAAAGGTTAGGGCAGACCACGCCAACAGAGGCCAGGTAAACAGCCACTTACTGTTCAAGATACATACAAGACTATGCTTCGGTCAGTGCACCGTTACTAGAAAGAATGTGGTGTTTTCAATGGTCACGTGACTGTGAGGAAAGTTTCAAGAGAATCAAGCTGGCCATCGGAAATGCCACTGAAATGGCCTCCTTTCATCCCAAGCTTCAAACAGAGGCCGTAGTTGATGCTAGCCCTGATGAGATAGGTGCAATTCTTGTACAGCACAATGGGCAGCCAAATACCCGAAGGCATATCGTGACTTACACCAGTAAAAGCTTGTCACAAACGGAACGTGCTTATTCACAACCTACAAAAGAAAGCTTGGCAGTGGTGTGGACTTTTGAATATTTCCATGTGCTCTTGTATAGAAAGCCTTTCACAGTACTGACCGATCATCAAGCACTAATGACAACATTTGCCCATCCTAAAGCCAAGATGCCCCCTCGTATTGAGCGTTGCGTTCTGAGTTTACAAGAATACAACTACATAATTGTTCATCGTCCAGGGAAGACAAAAATCCTGCTGAATATTTTTCAAAAGTGCCATTACAATGACCTGAAACCCCACCTAAGACAGCTGAATCCTACATAAATTTCACTGTAAAATCAGGCACACCAGCTGCCATGTCATTAGAGCGAATTGTCGCTGCTACAAGCGAAGACAGTGACATGCTAAAATTGAAAGACATTATTGCTCACCAATCTAGGAACCAGCACTCTCGACTGCTCGCCAGTGACAGTGAGTACTTAAAATTCAGAAATGTCAGAGAGGAACTGTCAGTAACTCAGAAAGGCTTCATCTTGCGAGGTACCTGAATTGTCAGTCCGGAGAGTCTACGACAACAAGTAATTGAAGTAGCCCATGAGGGACTGGTTGCTATAAAGAGAGCTCTTCGAGATAGAGTCTGGTTTCCTCCTCTCGATGAAACGATTGAAGAGAGTTAAAGGCCGGTCACTTATGCAACTGTCTCTCATCAGACATTACTCAGTACCCATTAAACATGTCAGAGTTGCCTAACCATGCTTGGGCGAGAATTGCTATTGATGTCTTTGGTCCTCTTGAGAATGGTCATTGTTGATGAATACTCCTGCTTTCCCCTGGTAGATGTTTCATCCATCGCTCATCAAAAGGTTACTGAAAGATTGGATGGCATCATTACAAAATGGGTTATCCCTGTGATCTTGAAATCTTACAACCGCCCGCCCTACAATAGTTGAGTTTTCAGAGACTTTCTCAGCCATCTCAACTTAAAGCATCAGAAAAGTACCCCTCTATGGCCCCAGGCCACTGCCTGGTAGAACGATTCATGAGTACTCTAAAGAAAGCTGTGCAACGTGCTGCATTAGAGAAGGTCGCCCTCAAGGTTACCACTCGAGCTTACCCATCGACCCCTAACTCAACTACAGGCAAAGGCCCTGCAACCTTAATTATTGAGAGAGCCATGGAGACCAAGTTACCTCAATGAACCAGCTTCATATCAAAGACTGAGAAAGACATTGGCACAGAAGATTCTAGTCTCAAACAGAAAATGAAAACGATGCTGGCAAGCGATGTCATGTGAAAGATATCCCTTTCAAGAGCGGAGATCAAGTTCTAGTTCGACAATCCAGAAATGAAACTCTGAGGCTCCTTTCGAGGCTGAGCTCTTTACTGTAACAACCACCAAAGGACACATGGTGACTGCCTAACGTCTTGGGAAGTCCCTTACGAGAGATTCTTCTCACTTCAGACATGTGGCTCATCACTCAAACATCGATGTCACCGTAGAGAATGGGTCCAGGCAGAAAGGTCATGACCCTGCAACTGCTGCTGTTTCCACCTCACCTATGCAGGTCACTGACACTTCGATTACCAGCTCCCGTTTGTCGATGACCCGATCAGGACGTGTGATTCAAACACCATGAAGGCTCATTGGAGAGTTATAAGTGCATATACATTTGCACTTGTTTATGGATTAATGTATTAATTTATTTATTGTAAAAAGTTGTAACTTTTTATTTAACGAAGGAGGAGATGTAGTTTTGCGTAAATAAAGAATGACGGGACTCTTTTGGTTTCCGCTGGACTCCGTTGACATGTGACGTAAGCACTGGAGAGTAGTGAAGTGAATGAAGGTTTAGAGCGCTGAGTTCTTGCTTACACGCTGAAAAATAAAGGCGTGTATAACTACTCTTCGTGTGTGGAGTAGTCATTGGCGAGTACCCGGCCTGGGTAGGACGCAACACTAGGGTGAGGAGTTGTGAGTGTTGGAAGAGGGTGGGGAGGGAAGTCATAATGTAGAGAAAGATGGGAAATTTAGGGTGACGTAGTATAATGTGCCATTGGACGTTTTGAGAATTGTTTGTTAGAGGGACAACTGTTGGGTATCCCTGGTTGTTGGAGAAGATGTGCTAACAACAAGACACTCTTCAACGAGAGACCTGATTTAACAGACGGCACTTTTTTGCGACTTGCTATGAGATTGAGAAAAATGCAATTTCCCCAATTTCTTAACTATTTGCTGATCTATTGTTTCTTGTTTCTTGTTTATAAATGATACTTGCGTCCAGAAACGCCGCTGCCACCAGCCGCCGGGCCCTGCGCCAGGGACTGGGACGCTGGCTCACTCTTGAAAGACATTTGATGTCGTTTCCAATGATGACTTCCCAAGGTCAAAGATCATAGTACATCCCTTTCCCTGACATCATTACGTTAAAGCGTAATTACCTGTATGTCTCCAGCCTCATCATTGCTAACTGAGGTGAGTTCAACCGCCAGAGATAGGAAACAGAACAGGAATGCTAAAAGAAGCCTCACCCACACTTGACTGGGCGCAGTAATAGGCATGGCATTCCCCGGCCTCTTCCTGTTTCGTTCCCTGGCGAGGGAATGCCAAGGCACTGATGGGCTCCACTTTCCCTCTTGTTCCATGGTTTTCCTCCCTTGCTGGTCTTAGGGGAAATCTGGAACCTTGGTGGGAGCGCTGAGCAGGGGAAGAATTTGGGAATAGATTCCCAGTTCATCTGTTGCATGGTAAGCGTGTTGGTTTGGACGCTTCCAGTACGTATTGGAAAAACCGATCCTGACCGTTTACGCTGCGGTGGGCTGTAAAACGTGTGAGGAAGTTGTGGTTGTTCTTACCCGTGCCAGCTGCCCATATAGTTTGAAATGAGATAAACTTCGCAGCAAGACCACTAGCTGTGTCCCCTGACAGTTATTATGTGTGAAGGAGGCATGCTGCTGCAATATCACCAATCTCAGGAAAAGGAAATGCTGTATTTCTGAGGGGCGGGGACACAGTGAGAGAATGGTGGCCTCCGTTATGATGGTCTCTAGTGGACCTGGGTCGAGGAAGGGCTGCCCCTGTAACAAATTGTGTTCCACTACTGCAGAGAGCGATGTGTGAGCCCCCAAACCAACAGTACATCCTCATACTTCCCTCCGCATGAGACCACATGTTGCTAAGCACTCCTGTAACGGATCATGCCTAGCAGAAGCTACACAGTTCTGACAGTTACCTGCCGATATGGCTGAAAGAGGGGCAGCATGTTTTAGAAGGATGGTATTCTGGCTGGGCTGGGGTAAGCTTTTCCCACCTTCATCCAAGACAGCAGCAAGAAAAAGGTGTACCTGAAGGGGTTGAAGGTGAGATTTGGTCTGATTGATGGTGAAACCTAAACGGTGCAAGAAGTGAATTCTGGTCTGGGTGTGCTCTAGACAGAGTTGTTGCGTGGCACTCGATCAGCCAGTGCTCTGGATAAAGGAAACACTTGGCTTCAGCTGCTCCTGAGATGAGCGGCCACCGCTGCCAGACAAATGGTGAGGATTATTGGTGCAGTGGTGACCCCGAAAGCGGGCACTTTGAATAGATAACGTTGTCAACTTACCCCAAACCTCAGACATCTCGGATGTGCTCGGGGATGGGTATGTGAAAGTAGGCATGCTTCATATCCAGGGCAGTCATAAAGTTGCCTTTCTGGAAGAGTGGTATAACATCCCATAAAGTCACCATATGGAAGTGCTCCGACAGAATGTATTCGTTGAGAGGCCCTAAATAGAGGAAAGGCCTGAGGGAGCCAACCTTCTTTGGGATAGGAAAGCAAAGGGAGTATACACCCTTTCTACGGTGTTGGTGCGGAATAGGCTCTATGCCTCCCCTGTCAGGGCTTGTACCTCCTCGTGTAGGAGGCGCACATGTTCTTTAGTCAATCTGTGTTGACGAGGGGAATATTTGGTGGTGTTTGCATGAGCTCTAGTCAATACGCCTCGTATATAATATCTAGGACCCAAAGGTCTATGGTGATGTCTTCCCAGCAGGGCAGAAACACCGATAATCGCCCCCGACAGGTGTTGAGTGATTGGTGGAAGCTGCAGGGTGTCACTGTTTTGGGGGGACGGTCCACTTAGGGAAGGTGCCCTTAACTCAACTTCTTCCGTAACTGCCCCTATAACTGCATAGATAGTAACTCCGTGAGGGGGACTGGTGTCTTGGATTTGTGAAGGTAGAAGAGGTTTCTAGAGTGGGGGTCTTGGATGCACCAGGAAACTGTGCGTGTGTGTGTGCTAAAAGAACCCCTGGGGATCTGTGTTTGAAGGACACCCATGACCATACCCATCTGTGTCTTTTTTTGATTTTCTCAAGCATCTCACCTACTTGAGGGCCAAGGAGATACTGACCATCAAAAGGGACATTGAGTCGGTGATGCTGCACTTCCAGCCTAAAGCCTGAAAGATGCAGCCAGGCATGGCGTCGCTGCAGATTGCTAGTAATAATGCTGCGAGTGACTGTATCCACGACATCCAGAGCGCAGCAGATGTTAGTGTTGGAGATGATCTTCCCTTCTACCACTAAATGCTGCCCCTTCTTATGGTACTGCTCTGGGAGGCGCTCTACCAGGTCCGCCATTTGGTCCCAGTGTGCACGGTTGTACCGGGAGGGCAAGCCAATTGAATTATCAATTCGCCAATGGGACGCGACTGCGCTGCCACTCTCCCAGCCCGCATCAGTTTACTTGTTCTTCCAGTCAAGAGGAGGTGCATTACCTGTTCCCGGAGTGTTAGCACACTTTCTGGAGGTATGAACAACCAAACAGTCAGGGGGTGGTTGGCCACAGATGTATGGAGGGTCATTAAGGGAAGCTTTAAACTTCCTATCCACATTAGGCAGGATCACGCTCACCTCGACGGGGACCTTACAAATCTCGGTGGCAGGCTCGAGGACACCCTTAAGCATGGGAAGATATTTACGAGAGCGTTGGGTGGAGAAGAGGGTTTCCACAAGGAAATCATTCTCCCCTTGCTGCACATGAAGTTCCGTGCAAACACCTCCCTTATGACCTCATGGTATGCAGTGACATCATCAGGTGGTGACGGGCTAGTAGGGAACAGATCTGAGTCTGTGTACGAGGTGCGCTAATCATTATAATCATCCCAGGAGTCCGGACCCTGTGAGTCATGAGGGTGGTCATATGGGTCACTAGGGAGCATAGAACTGTCCCCACCCTGAATGTGAAGAACCTGTAAGTGAATGATGTGGCGACCCCAGAGGCAAGACAGGAGACACAGGTGGAGGTAAAGAAGGAGGAGGCAGGGAAGGAGGGTGACAAGCAGGAGGCATGGGAGAGGTTGCCTGGTCATGTCTCTTGCTGTTTGGGGGATGGAAGTATTGGTGGGTTGTTGGCCTCCTCAAAAGTGAGATTGCTTTTGAGAGGTGCAGAGGCCTTTGCTACATGTGAAGGCATTGCCAGAATCCGACCTATGCCTGGTTGGATATCAATGCGCTGTTGTTGAGCATCTGAGTGTTCCTGCAGCCGCTCGAGAAGTGGCTGTTCAAACTCCTCTGAAGGCGGCCTTGAAGAGCCTGCAGAGGCTCGCCGACTGGAGGGTGCTCAGCTGGATCTCGGCTTTGATTGCTCAGAGTCGATGGGTCTCGATGCAGTTCCTGGCCTCGACTCCAAATGTCTCGAGTCAGGATGTCTCAGCTCTGGAGATTTCCGTTCCAGCCCTTTCGAGTTCGAGGGGCGCCATGGATGTGCCTGTGGGTCAAGAGTTGAAGCTGCGTTCGAGGCTTTGAGGGATCTTTTGCGCCTAATGTGTCTTGGACGCTGGGTCCATCTCTAAATGCCGATGTAGACCATGGCCTGAAGGCAGTGGTGCCCCAGAGGCCTCACAAGCAACCTTGGAGATAGAGGCTTGCACCTCTGAATGGTGAGTTATATGTAAATCCATACTCACTATGACCTTCTGAGAGCACTGGGCTGGCGGACACTCTTTGCACTTGACATCTACCTCGGAAATGATACTTCCAGGTGAAAAGGACGCTTCCCTTACTATGCCTAGAGCATCCATGTTTTCGACATCCGACTCTTCCTGCTCTCTGAAGATGTCTGGAGTCTCCTCTATCTCTTGCCTTTGTGTCATGGCTGCAGAGGCGATCCAACATGCACGTCGGTTCCAAAGAGTTTCCTTGTTTCGGAATGCAAGGCAGGCCGAACAAGAATCCGCATAGTGTTCCGGTGACAAACAGAGGCTACAGACTTCATGGAGGTGAGATCTCCGATACTCAGTCCAAAACTAGGATAACATCGGAATGGAGTCCTTTCTATCACAGGAACATTCTCGACCCGAGTGGTAGTCGATGGTGTTAACATGGCGCCAAAGGTACACACCAGTGAAAAACCCACAGGAAACAATGGATCGTTTGCATATAAAAATGGGGGGACTGATCCGAGAGCCTGGAAAGAACACCATGAGGTGTCGAACTAGAGGTGTCGGTGATGCTTCTGAACCCGATGGCGGAGAAAACACAATCTGACAATGGAGCCGATGCCCAGGCGCAATACCACTAATAGGTGGAGTCACTAGACCCTGTGATTCAAAGCAAAACAAGGTATACATTTCCAAGCCCAAAAGTAGATGGCGGAAGTATGCATAGCATGATGAGTCCACAGCTACACATATCACAAACCTATATATACATGTGCACATATATCAACGAAACTGCAGATTCTAACTGGAGTGAGTAGTGTTTAGTCAATGGACGAAGTGGGCGGGATCTGAGGTGCACGGTGTGCCCATACGTAAGAAAAACAGTTCCCCTACGTTTTTATGAAAAGACAACCATCCCAGGACGGTTAATTCTGACAGCTGAAGTGCTTCAGCTGAACTGTAAGGCAGGGAGTCTCCTGTGCTGCGAAACTGAGGGAGGGGCAGGCAGCTAAACAAGCCTCCCTGCCAGGGTGCCTGCTTTCATGAGGGAATTGTAAATGTGCGCAAATGGTTAATCTGCAATGTAAAGGGTGCTTGGAAACCAGTATTGGCTTTAATTGCTGGAATCATTTGCAGCTTCCTGATGACACAGATTTATTCTTTATGAGTGGTATTGCAAGGGAGTTACCAGCTGAGCTGTGAAAGGTGTGATTTCAAATGACAGTTATAAAAGAAATGGCACTGCGTACAGTCTGGGTATTACTAAATATATTTTTTGGAATCACTTTTTTTATCCTAAATCTTTTTGCGCATTTTGTAGTAGCCTATCTTATATGTGTGTGTGTAATGCATGTTTAATATAATGTCTTAAATGTTCACAGTGCCTTTTGTCACAAACTCGGACAGCGCAGCACTTAACATATACAAGTCACTATTCTCCACTGCACCAGCTAGGATTCAGTTCTGTGGCTCTCTGGTTACAGACACAGACCTCTGCCGTGCATTAACTAATTGCGGTTTCATAACGTACGACAGTGACTTTCCTACTGATCGACTTAACTTGCATTTATTCTTCATCTAAGCTCAGAGGTCAGAGTGGTTGAAATCAGAAGGGCACAACGTGCCCATACTTTTTTGAATTCTGAAAAACCAACCCCCTACTTTTTGTACAAAGACAACCATCCCGGGACAGTAATTCTGATAGTTCAATCAATCAATCATAACACTTGTAAAGCGCGCTACTCACCCGGCAGGGTCTCAAGGCGCTTGGGCGAAGGGGTCTGCTATTGCTCCAACAGCCAGGTCTGGAGTTGTCTCCTGAAGGCGAGATGGTCCTGGGTCAGCCGAAGATGGATGGGGAGGGAGTTCCATGTCTTGGCCGCCAGGTAGGAGAAGGATCTGCCACCAGCGGTGGCTCTTCGGATGCGTGGTACGGCGGCGAAGGCGAGGCTTGTCGAACGTAGCTGGCGGGTGGGCGTGTAGAAGGTCAGGCGGTCGTTGAGGTACTTGGGGCCCAGGTCGTGGAGAGATTTGTGTGCGTGGGTGAGGAGCCTGAACGTGATCCTCTTGCTGACGGGGAGCCAGTGCAGGTCCTTCAGGTGGCCGGAGATGTGGCTGCATCGGGGGATGTTCAGGATGAGTCGGGCGGAGGCGTTCTGGATGCGTTGGAGTCTTCTCTGTAGCTTGGTTGTGGTTCCGGCGTAGAGGGCGTTTCCGTAGTCCAGTCGGCTGGTGACGAGTGCCTGGGTGACCGTCTTCCTGGTTTCGGTCGGGATCCATCGGAAGATCTTGCGGAGCATGCGTAGGGTGTTGAAGCATGATGAGGAGACGGCGTTGACTTGTCTGGTCATCGAGAGGGAGGAGTCCAGGATGAAGCCCAGGTTGCATGCGTGGTCTGTTGGCTTGGGGGTGGCGCCCAGGGCGGGGGGCCACCAGGAGTCGTCCCAGGCGGAGGGCGATGGTCCCAGGACGAGGACTTCCGTCTTGTCTGAGTTCAGTTTCAGGCGGCTGTTCTTCATCCATTCGGCGACGTCTTTCATCCCTTCGTGTAGGTTCGTTCTGGCGGTGGCGGGGTCTCTGGTGAGGGAGAGGATCAGTTGGGTGTCATCGGCGTAGGAGATGATGTTGAGGTTGTGTTGGCGTGCGATGGCTGCGAGAGGTCTCATGTAGATGTTGAAGAGGGTGGGGCTGAGTGATGATCCTTGCGGAACGCCGCAGATGACTTCGGTGGCCTCGGATCGAAACGGGGGGAGGCGGACTCTCTGTGTTCTTCCGGTGAGGAATGAGATGATCCACTCCAGTGCCTTCTCTTGGATACCGATGTTGCTGAGGCGTTGAACTAGGGTGCGGTGGCAAACGGTGTCGAACGCTGCAGAGAGGTCCAGGAGGATGAGGGCCGCTGTTTCCCCGTTGTCGAGCAGGGTTCTGATGTCGTCGGTGGCTGCGATGAGGGCGGTCTCGGTGCTGTGGTTGGCTCGAAAACCAGACTGCGAGGGGTCGAGGTATCCGTTCGTCTCGAGGAAGGCTGCAAGCTGTCTGTTGACGGTCTTCTCGATGACTTTGGCAGGGAAGGGGAGGAGCGAGATGGGGCGAAAGTTCTTGAGGTCGGTGGGGTCCGCTGTTGGTTTCTTCAGTAGGGCGTTGAGCTCGGCGTGCTTCCAGCTCTCCGGGAAGGTGGCGGTGTTGAAGGAGGCGTTGATGATGTCCCGTAGTTGGAGTGCGATGATGGAGTCGGCTTTGTTGAAGACGTGGTGGGGGAAGGGGTCGGTCGGAGATCCGGAGTGGATGGTGTTCATCGTGCGGGCTGTGTCTTCGGTGGTCACCGTGGTCCAGGAGCGGAGGGTGGTGATGGAGGTCGTTGGTTCGGCGGTTGGGTGCGTTGATGGTGCGCCGAAGCTGTTGTGGATGTCGGCGATCTTGCGGTGGAAGAACGAGGCGAGAGAGTCGCAGAGGTCTTGTGAGGGAGTGATGTCGTTGTTGCCGGTGCTATGTTTGGAGAACTCCTTGACGATGCTGAAGAGTTCCTTGCTGTCGTGGGTGTTGTTGTCCAGTTGTTCCTTCAGTGATTTCTTCTTGGTAGTGCGGATAAGCTGGTGGTGCTTGCGGGTGGCGTGTTTGAGGGCGGTCATGTTGTCTGTGGTCTGGTCGAGGAGCCAGGCTTTCTCGAGTGTGCGGCAGTTTTTCTTGGAGTCCTTGAGTTCGTCGGTGAACCAGGAGGCTTTCTTGCTTCTGGGCCTGCTGGTAGGGTTCTTTAGTGGCGCGAGGTCGTCGGCGCAGTCGGTCAGCCACTTCGTGAGGTTGCGTGCTGCTTCGGTGGGGTCCGTTGTGCTGGCGGGTGGGTTCTGACTGAGGGAGGTGGTGAGCTGTTCGGTGGTGATCTTACTCCAGCTCCTGTGGGGAGCCTGTTGCGGGTGGTGGGTCGTGGTTCTTTTGAAGCTGAAGTGGACGCAGCTGTGGTCGGTCCAGTGAAGGCCTATGGAGTGGCTGAAGGTGATGTGCTTGCTGGATGAGAAGACTGGATCAAGCGTGTGGCCGGCGTAGTGGGTGGGGGTGTTGACCAGTTGCTTGAGTCCGAGGTTGGCGAGGTTGTCCAGCAGGGTGGTGGTGTTGCGGTCGTTGTTGTTCTCCAGGTGGAAGTTGAGGTCCCCGAGGAGGATGTAGTCGGCGGAGGGGAGGGCGTGCAGGCTGATGAAGTCGGCGATGTCTTCGCTGAATTGTGTGCGGGGTCCTGGGGGTCTGTAGATGAGGGTGCCTCTGAGGGTGGTCTTGGGGTCGGTGTGGATCTGGAAGTGAAGATGTTCGGCTGCCGTGAGGGTGTCGTCGGAGTTGGTCGTGATGCGGATGGTGTTCTTGTGGACGATGGCGATGCCTCCTCCAGTCTGTTTGACGCGGTCCTTCCGGGTGATCTTGTATCCGTCCGGAATGGCGATGGCGATGTCGGGCGCTGAGGAGGCGTTCATCCAGGTTTCTGTTAGGAAGGCGACGTCTGGAGATGTGGTGTCGAGGAGGTTCCAGAGTTCCACGGCGTGTCTGTGGACGGAGCGGGTATTGAGCAGGATGCACATCAGGTGGTTACTGCTGGTGATCGTCTTGGTGGGTGCGGTGCAGGTCCTTTAAATGCTTCAGCTGAAGTGTCATTCAGTGAGTCTCTGGTGCTGTGATACTGAAGTCGGGAAGACAGCTAAACAAGCCTTCCTGCCAGGGTGCCTACATGCCTGAAAGAAATGCAAATGTGCTCAGTGAGTTAATGGTAATATGCAAATGTAAAGGATGCTTGTGAGCCAATACTGGATTAATTGATCGAATCACTCGAGGTTTTGTGACGACAAAGATTTATTCTTTTTGAGTGGTAGTGCAAAGAGTTAACAAATGAGCTGTGAAGTGTGTGCTTTTACCTGAAATTGTATCTATATAGCGCTTACTACCCCAGACGATGTGTTGAAGGGACAGTTATGTCAAAAAATTGCATTATGTATAGTCTGAGTATTACTAAAAATCTATATTTTAGAAACACCATTTTATCTTAAACCTTTTTGCGCGTTTTGTAGCAGTCTATCTTATACTGTGTAATGAAAGTTTAAAATAACGACTTACATATTCACGGTGCTGTCACAAGTTGTGACCTCATAGCACTAAAAATACACAAGTCACTATTTTCCACTGCACCAAGATTTAATTCTGTGGCTCCCTGGTTACACACAGACCTCTGCAGTGCATTAACTAATAGAGGTTTCTTAATGTACCACAGTGCATCTCCCACTGAGTAACTAACACCTTCTTCAAATGTATTTTTCATTTAAGCTGTGCGTTATTTTATAAGTAGCTAGCTGACAGAGAAAGACCAAAAAAGTACTGAATATATTTGTTTTTTTCAGCCACACCTTTGACCCCGCCCCCCACTGACCCCCTCACCCCCATTGCATGCACCATCACAGTTCCCATAGGTTTTTAATGCACTTCCACCTCTGTTTCAGCTGCGTGTTATTTTATATGTAGTTACCTGAAGGTGAACTGCCGTAAAAAGTTGTAGAATATATTTTTAGCCACGCCTTTGACCGCGCGCCCATGCTCACTCACCCCGCCCCCATTGCGCATCAGCACAGGTCCCATACACTTTTTAATGAACTTCGACCTAAGTTGTGTTGAGTACAGAAGATGTTTCATTGCGTGGTAGCTCTTTATAGTTGTATTTATATAGCGCAATAGTGTCAGAAGGTGGCGCTATTGTATCTATTTACACGTAGCTCGAGGAACGAAAAACGCTCAGTTATGCCTATAAAGTAGTAGTGCCCTAGTGCCACGAGGTGGCGCTAGTGTATCAATTACATGCAGCTTGCAATACGAAAAGTATTCACCTGCGCCCATACAGTAGTGGTGCACTGTCGCCACACGGTGGCGCTACGGCGCCGAGTTTAGCAAGTTTTCCAGGTCGACATTTGATAGTACCAATATCCAAGGAAACAAGCAATGGCAAAGCCAACCGTCTCACCTTTGCACTCCCGGTCATCCTAGCAGGAAGGGGTTCATATAACAGGTTTAGAAAATATAACTCTAATTGGTACAAAAAAAGGTACTTTTGGCTTTGAATATCTATAACCAGATGACGTGGTTTAAATATGCAACGCTGACTAAACACAATAAAAACAGGATAAGAAATGTTCAAAAAAAGCTTTTCCAAAGTAAAGTACTGGCCCACCAGCCTTGGCCCCAAAAAGCAGCTCTTTTTGGACAGATGTACACATACGCTCAGGCAAAATGTGGTCACTCACAGGGCAAGAGAGCAATGCTGAAGTGGGCTGATCCAATGCCCTTCCGTGTGTTCTGATTGGAGGAAGCAATAAGTGAATGACAGTTGAAGAGACTAATGGACAACAAGCATTTGCAATGCAATAGGTCTCGCATTTATAGGAGTTTGAGCTATTGGCATTGTAAATGACAATGCTTTTTATTTAAGTTTGTTTTAAAACATAAATAAAAGGCACTGTCATTTATAATGCCAATAGCTCAAACTCGTATAACTGCGAGACCTATTGCATTGCAAATGCTTGTTAGAGGGGGAGTCTTAGGCTGTGGTGCGCATGTTTGAAGTCACTGTGAGCAGCCACCTCGAAGGTGCAGGCTGCAGACTCATCTTCTGGTGTATATGTAAACGTAGTGGGGCCGCTGCCCCTCTTTACATTATTGAAAGTTGACCATGTTTTCTGTCCCCCACATACAGATCTTCGGTGCGGTTCGCAACAATTTATCTGAAACAACCATGCTAAAAGTTACACACCCACCTGAAAAGCTAAATTCAGAAACACATTGTCATTTACAATGCCAATAGTAAATGCGAGACCTATTGGATTACAAATGCTTGTTTTAACTAGGCACCGAAGAAGTGTGGTACGTAGCGCTAAATAAAAAATAAAAAACACGTTTTTTTAATCTGCTCCACTCTCCAAAGACCGGCAGACTGTGCACACTAATGAAATCCTCCATAAAATTATTTTCAACACCTGCGGAGCTCCTCTCTCGTCTGTCCTCGGCGGTGATTGGCAGAGACGAAGAAAACAATTAGCATGTGATCTAAGCAAACTGAGGCAATGTGTTCGCATGAAGCGCTTAGACCGCAGCCCAGCAGATCTGTGTTCTCAGCCAAGATCAAAAGAAACTGGGTGTGAGAGGAAACAATCGACAAGAAATAGGCACACTTGGCGGAATTGTCAGTAAATTGTTATTAAGTGTTGCTTCAGCGAAAGTGAAATTTCCGACAAACCTCATTCAAATCAGCAGTTTCTTTTTATGCAAATCCATGTGGCCTGGTTTTGCTTGCTGAATGTACACACGGATGCCACCGCCCAGACTAACGCACAGATGTGCCGCTTCACAAGAAAAAACAGTGCAACGAAGACAGCCCAGCTCAAATGTCGATCGTTTCAGAGAAGCCCTTGTCTGTGTGTTTTCTTTCCTGTAAAGGTCACGATGTGGCCTTAGCAAATTGGTGTTAGATTTTCTGGCATTCATGGAGGGAGGAAGGGAGGCGGCCGTGAATGATGAAAGTTATCGCGATCGCGATCAAACATCAAAGCGGCCGTGCGGCCGCGAAAGTGAAAGAAAACGAGTGCTTACAGGCTGCCAAAGGGTGCGCGCGCCCGGCGCACATGCACTGTATTCGGAGGCCTGAAAGCACTCGTTTGCACTTCCAAAACTCGCTTACTATAAGTCTCGCCAGAGCAGCGCTAAAGCGCTGTCTCAGGCGAGACCTAAAAAGGGCTGACCCCCAAACCCTTCCATATATGGGTAAACGTATGTATTTTGTATTTATCAATCTTTATATTTATATTATGCTAATAAAAAAGTAAGACTATCTGCAGTTGAGACCTAAAAATATGGACTAGGTGCGTGTTTGGACATGCAGAACTCTAATGCGTTGCATATATAAGATTTTCCTTGATGAAATACAAAATAATCTTGTGTTTTCCTTTGTATAAACTATGATGAGTCCTCATTTTTTTATTTGTACCTTTAATTAGATTATCTCTACTTGTAAAAAATACATTGTTATTAAAAACGAAACAAATATTTTAATAACTTTTTACATTTAAAATACATGTACCTATTTTTAAAAAGAAATTAATTACAATTAACTATACATAATATAAAACATTTATTTTAGGTGACTTTTTTAAAATGCACCTTTTTAAAATTGTAATTCGATTCAATATATTGAACTAAATAAAACATATATTTCAAAATTAAGTTAACCTTATTTTTCTTTACAATTAGAATATGTAAATTAATTTAAATTAGTATATCACATACATTATTTTTACAATTTTAAAAAAAATGTTTTATATGCTTTTTAGTTTTCCCTGTATGCTTACATGTGTAACATTACTAGTAGCAACTTTACACTCTCAAATTTGACTCCATACCCTAGTTTCACGGGTTAGAGACATGGAGGTCTAGACATCAAGGTAAAGTTAAACACTTAAATGGTAAATTTAGTACAAAGTGTAAGAGTAAATTTGCCCGTGTAGATTTACTCCTGTGTAAATTTACACTTGTGGACAGCCCATCAGGGTCTGTTCTACTTGGAGTGAGGTGGTAACCCTAACCCAGCTCCTCCTCCTCCTCTTCCTGCCTGTACTGCTGTTCATAGCAGCCGGTGTGAAAACGCTTCCGTCCCCTCAAACTAGACCTCACCTAAGACAGAACTTGAGTCTTGAGATGTGCATCAAACTAGGACAACTACTGAGGACACATCCCACGGACCAGTGCTGGGGGCACCTCACCCGCGAAGGCTGAGAAGACTTCTGAACTCCAATGACTGAGGTCTTTGACTACTAACACCCCGGTCAGATTCGGGGGCTGGACTCCGGAGGAGTGGGGCCCTGCTGGACGAAGCGGCCTTGAACCACTCTTGAAATAAACCACCGACTGCTGAAGTGGGGTAAAGGAGGTGTCCCTGCATGAAGGAACGGCTGCCTAGAAGAGGGCAGACTGTGGAAGAGGAAATGGATGTGGAACCGCAGTCGCCAATGGAAGGGTCTGCACTTTCAGGCCATATGGTTAAACCTGTGACCCTGGTCCCTTGCAGTGTACCCCAGGAGCGAGGTTACCTACTGCTGAAGTCTGTACTTGTGTGCAGGTGTACATGTGTACTTCTGTGCAGGGGTATCTGTGCAGGTGTACTCATGTGCAGGTGTATTTGTGTGCAGGGGTATCTGTGCAGGTGTACTTATGTGCAGGTGTACTTGTGTGCAGGAGTATCTGTGCAGGTGTACTTGTGTGCAGGGGTATGAGTGCAGGTGTACTTGTGTGCAGGGGTACCTGTGCAGGTGTGCTCGTGTGCAGGGATATCTGTGCAGGTGTACTTGTGTGCAGGGGTACTCATGTGCAGGGGTATCTGTGCAGGTGTACTCATGTGCAGGGGTATCTGTGCAGGTGTGCTCGTGTGCAGGGATATCTGTGCAGGTGTACTTGTGTGCAGGTGTACTCATGTGCAGGGGTATCTGTGCAGGTGTACTCGTGTGCAGGGGTATCTGTGCAGGTGTACTCGTGTGCAGGGGTATCTGTGCAGGTGTACTCGTGTGCAGGTGTACTCGTGCGCAGGAGTATCTGTGCAGGTGTACTCGTGTGCAGGGGTATCTGTGCAGGTGTACTCGTGTGCAGGGGTATCCATGCTCTTCTAGGCAGCCGTTCCTTCATGCAGGGATACCTCCTTTACCCCACTTCAGCAGTCGGTGGTTTATTTCAAGAGTGGTTCAAGGCAGCTTCGTCCAGCAAGGCCCCACTCCTCCGGAGTCCAGCCCCCGAATCTGACCGGGGGATTAGTAGTCAAAGACCTCAGTCATTGGAGTTCAGAAGTCTTCTCAGCCTTCACGGGTGAGGTGCCCCCAGCACTGGTCCGTGGGATGTCTCCTCAGTAGTTGTCCTAGTTTGATGCACATCTCAAGACTCGTGTGCAGGTGTGCAGGGGTATCTGTGCAGGTTTACTTGTGTGCAGGTGTACTCGTGTGAAGGGGTATGAGTGCAGGTGTACTTGTGTGCAGGTGTACTCGTGTGCAGGGGTATCTGTGCAGGTGTACTCGTGTGCAGGGGTATCTGTGCAGGTGTACTTGTGTGCAGGGGTATCTGTGCAGGTGCACTCGTGTGCAGGGGTATCTGTGCAGGTGTACTTGTGTGCAGGTGTACTCGTGTGCAGGGGTATGAGTGCAGGGGTATGAGTGCAGGTGTACTTGTGTGCAGGTGTACTCGTGTGCAGGGGTATCTGTGCAGGTGTACTTGTGTGCAGGTGTACTCATGTGCAGGCGTATCTGTGCAGGTGTACTTGTGTGCAGGTGTACTCGTGTGCAGGGGTATGAGTGCAGGTGTACTTGTGTGCAGGTGTACTTGTGTGCAGGTGTACTCATGTGCAGGGTTATCCGTGCAGGTGTACTTGTTTGCAGGTGTACTTGTGTGCAGGGGTATCTGTGCAGGTGTACTTGTGTGCAGGGGTATCCGTGCAGGTGTACTTGTGTGCAGGGGTATCTGTGCAGATGTACTTGTGTGCAGGTGTGCTTATGTGCAGGTGTACTCGTGTGCAGGGGTATTCGTGCAGGTGTACTTGTGTGCAGGTGTACTCGTGTGCAGGTGTACTCGTGTGCAGGGGTATCTGTGCAGGTGTACTCGTGTGCAGGTGTACTTGTGTGGAGGTGTACTTGTGTGGAGGTGTACTGTGAGACCGGCCTCACGGCGTATGCCCTCCCGATCATTCAGCCAACCTGCAACCACCCCCAAGACACGGCATCTCCGACTCCGGCCGCCCCAGCCACACAGACCCAAGGGCCGGCCAGAGCCCCCGACAGACTCGACACCCTATCACGCATGCCCGACCGAGGGAGCGGGAAACCCCGAGCCAGACCCAGAGGCGCCAGCCCAGTCACACCTCGGGTCGCCTTCCCCCGGGAGGACTCGATCGACCACCAGGCCCCTGGGGAGCAGGCGCCTCGCCTGCCGAGCGTCTGGGGTCCCTCCCAGACCCACCTGAAAAGACCAAAGAAACGAGCGGCAGGAAATCTCGCCGAACCCCCGCAGTCTCCCAAGGCCCCTCTCTGCGAGGACTCCGGACTTCAAAGGGCAGGGGGAGTATAATAAGGGGTGCCGGAGGAATGAATGGCAGAGAAGACCTGGAGCCATCGAAGCCTGCTGACGCTGTCGCGGCTCCCGAATACCGAACCACCTGGGCCTGCTGAGTGACTCGCGGCCCCCAGCCATTGAACCATCTGAGCCCTGCTGACGAGGTCGCGGCTCCCGAACTCTGAACCACCTGGGCCTGCTGAGTGACTCGCGGCCCCCAGCCATTGAACCATCTGAGCCCTGCTGATAAGATCCCGGCTTCCGAACTCCGACTACCTGTGCCTGCTGAGTGACTCGCGGCTCTCCCCTCGAGGACAAATTGGCAAGAGATCGCCCAGAGAAACAACACCCTCCAGCTCGAGGATTGTGAGCTATCCGCAGGGTACTCCGCAGAGACACTACCACCAAAGACTGTCCCGCTACCCCCATTCCCCTACCACCGATTTGTAGACTCTTGTGCCGCTGATGTACCCCTTACGCTTTGGATCATAAAGATCCCTTGAAACCTTCGATAAAAGAACCTAGCGTCCTACAAAGAATACGTGTGGTGTCACTCTGTTCGTAGTGTAAGCTCAGGGTGTGCGCGCCTGGTTCGGCCTACTTGGGAGAGGTGTGTCAAAGGGGTGGGCAAGACGTGCATCGAACCCCCCTCCGGCGAACGCCTTTCCAACATGTACTCTTGTGCAGGGGTATCTGTGCAGGTCTACTCGTGTGCAGGGGTATCTGTGCAGGTGTACTTGTGTGCAGGTGTACTCGTGTGCAGGGGTATCTGTGCAGGTGTACTTGTGTGCAGGTGTACTCGTGTGCAGGGGTATCCGTGCAGGTGTACTTGTGTGCAGGTGTACTCGTGTGCAGGGTTATGAGTGCAGGTGTACTTGTTTGCAGGGGTATCTGTGCAGGGGTATCTATGCAGGTGTACTTGTGAGCAGGTGTACTCGTGTGCAGGGGTATCCATGCTGGTGCACTCATGTGCAGGGTTATCCGTGCAGGTGTACTTGTGTGCAGGTGTACTCGTGTGCAGGGGTATCCATGCAGGTGTACTCGTGTGCAGGGGTATCCATGCAGGTGTACTCGTGTGCAGGTGTACTCGTGTGCAGGGGTATCTGTGCAGGTTTACTTGTGTGCAGGTGTACTCGTGTGCAGGGGTATGAGTGCAGGTGTACTTGTGTGCAGGTGTACATCTGTGCAGGGGTACCTGTGCAGGTGTACTCGTGTGCAGTGATATCTGTGCAGGTGTACTTGTGTGCAGGTGTACTCATGTGCAGGGGTATCTGTGCAGGTGTACTTGTGTGCAGGTGTACTCGTGTGCAGGGGTATCTGTGCAGGTGTACTCGTGTGCAGGGGTATCCGTGCAGGTGTACTTGTGTGCAGGGGTATCTGTGCAGGTGCACTCGTGTGCAGGGGTATCTGTGCAGGTGTACTTGTGTGCAGGGGTATCTGTGCAGGTTTACTTGTGTGCAGGTGTACTCGTGTGCAGGGGTATGAGTGCAGGGGTATGAATGCAGGTGTACTTGTGTGCAGGTGTACTCGTGTGCAGGGGTATCTGTGCAGGTGTACTTGTGTGCAGGTGTACTCATGTGCAGGCGTATCTGTGCAGGTGTACTTGTGTGCAGGTGTACTCGTGTGCAGGTGTGCAGGGGTATGAGTGCAGGTGTACTTGTGTGCAGGTGTACTCATGTGCAGGGGTATCTGTGCAGGTGTACTTGTGTGCAGGGGTATCTGTGCAGGTGTACTTGTGTGCAGGTGTACTCGTGTGCAGGGGTATCCATGCAGGTGTACTTGTAAGCAGGTGTACTTGTGTGCAGGGGTATCCGTGCAGGTGCACTCATGTGCAGGGTTATCCGTGCAGGTGTACTTGTGTGCAGGGGTATCTGTGCAGGTGTATTCGTGTGCAGGGGTATCCGTGCAGGTGTACTTGTGTGCAGGGGTATCTGTGCAGATGTACTTGTGTGCAGGTGTGCTTATGTGCAGGTGTACTCGTGTGCAGGGGTATTCGTGCAGGTGTACTTGTGTGCAGGTGTACTCGTGTGCAGGTGTACTCGTGTGTAGGGGTATCTGTGCAGGTGTACTCGTGTGCAGGTGTACTTGTGTGGAGGTGTACTCTTGTGCAGGGGTATCCGTGCAGGTGTACTCGTGTGCAGGGGTATCTGTGCAGGTTTACTTGTGTGCAGGTGTACTCGTGTGCAGGGGTATGAGTACAGGTGTACTTGTGTGCAGGTGTACTCGTGTGCAGGGGTATCTGTGCAGGTGCACTTGTGTGCAGGTGTACTCGTGTGCAGGGGTATCTGTGCAGGTGTACTTGTGTGCAGGTGTACTCGTGTGCAGGGGTATCCGTGCAGGTGTACTTGTGTGCAGGTGTACTCATGTGCAGGTGTACTCATGTGCAGGGGTATCTGTGCAGGTGTACTCGTGTGCAGGGTTATGAGTGCAGGTGTACTTGTGTGCAGGTGTACTCGTGTGCAGGGGTATCTGTGCAGGTGTACTCGTGTGCAGGGGTATCTATGCAGGTGTACTTGTGAGCAGGTATACTCGTGTGCAGGGGTATCCATGCAGGTGCACTCATGTGCAGGGTTATCCGTGCAGGTGTACTTGTGTGCAGGTGTACTTGTGTGCAGGGGTATCTGTGCAGGTGTACTCGTGTGCAGGGGTATCCATGCAGGTGTACTTGTGTGCAGGGGTATCTGTGCAGATGTACTTGTGTGCAGGTGTACCCGTGTGCAGGTGTACTCGTATGCAGGTGTACTCGTGTGCAGGGGTACTTATGCGCCGGTGTACTCGTGTGCAGGGGTATTCTTGCAGGTGTACTTGTGTGCAGGTGTACTCGTGTGCAGGTGTACTCATGTGCAATGGTATCTGTGCAGGTGTACTCGTGTGCATGGGTATCTGTGCAGGTGTACTTGTGTGGAGGTGTACTCTTGTGCAGGGGTATCCGTGCAGGTGTACTCGTGTGCAGGGGTATCTGTCTAGGTGTACTTGTGTGCAGGTGTACTCGTGTGCAAGGGTATGAGTGCAGGTGTACTTGTGTGCAGGTGTTCTCGTGTGCAGGGGTATCTGTTCAGGTGTACTTGTGTGCAGGGGTATCCGTGCAGGTGTACTTGTGTGCAGGGGTATGAGTGCAGGTGTACTCGTGTGCAGGGGTATCTGTGCAGGCAGGTGTACTCATGTGCAGGGGTATCCATGCAGGTGCACTTGTGTGCAGGTGTACTCGTGTGCAGGGGTATCTGTGCAGGTGTACTTGTGTGCAGGTGTACTCATGTGCAGGATATCCATGCAGGTGTACTTGTGTGCAGGTGTACGCGTGTGCAGGGGTATCCATGCAGGTGTACTTGTGTGCAGGTGTACTCATGTGCAGGGGTATCCGTGCAGGTGTACTTAGGTGCATGTGTATTCGTGTGCAGGGGTATGAGTGCAGGTGTACTTGTGTGCAGGTGTATTTGTGTGCAGGGGTATCCGTGCAGGTGTACTTGTGTGCAGGTGTACTCGTGTGCAGGTGTACTCGTGTGCAGGGGTATCTGTGCAGGTGTACTCTTGTGCAGGGGTATCCATGCAGGTGTACTTGTGTGCAGGTGTACTCGTGTGCAGGGGTATCTGTGCAGGTGTACTCGTGTGCAGGGGTATCCGTGCAGGTGTACTTATGCGCATGTGTACTCGTGTGCAGGGGTATGAGTGCAGGTGTACTCCTGTGCAGGGGTATCCGTGCAGGTGCATCCATGCAGGTGTACTTGTGTGGAGGTGTACTCGTGTGCAGGGGTATCCATGCAGGTGTACTTGTGTGCAGGTGTACTCATGTGCAGGGGTATCCGTGCAGGTGTACTTATGCGCATGTGTACTCGTGTGCAGGGGTATGAGTGCAGGTGTACTTGTGTGCAGGTGTGCAGGGGTATCTCACAGGACACTGCTGGGTAGGCTGGAGGACCTAGGCCTGGGCGGCGCCACATTGAAATGGTTCTCATCCTACCTCTCAGACCGATCACAGCAGGTTTTCACCCCTCCCTTCACATCCCCCCCCAGACCACTCAAATGGGGAGTACCACAGGGCTCCTCTCTGAGCCCGCTCCTTTTCAATGTTTATTTCACCCCCTTGGCCAAGCTGATCGCCCAGACTGGGATTAAATCCACCTCCTATGCCGATGATATTCAGCTACTTTTTACTTTCAACACCCCTTCCGCTTCTGTTTTTGACCCACTGAAATCATGCCTTCGAGACATTTCCAATTGGATGGACGCCAACTCCCTCCGACTCAATGCCGGTAAAACGGAGATTCTGTTCTTCAAATCTCCTTCTCCCCTGGATCCCAGCCTATGGTGGCCTGTCGATCTGAGCCAAGCCCCCATCCCTAAAGACTCTGTCAGAAACCTAGGAGTACGCTGGGACAGCCACCTCAGCTTCAACACCCAGGTCCAAACAGTAGCAGCTTCCTGCTTCGCAAAAATCAGGACCATTAAACGGCTCATCAATTATTTACCAGCGGACTGCCGTAAGACAGTGACCCAGGCACTGATTACATCTCATCTCGACTACGCCAATGCCCTCTATCTTGGTATCACAGCAGGTCTCTGCCATAAACTTCAGACGGTTCAAAACGCCGCCGCACGGCTGGTGGAGAAAGTTCCTGCTAGACATCACACGTCCCCACTCCTCCGTAAACTGCATTGGCTACCCATTGCCAAAAGATGTGTTTTCAAAGCCATGACGCTGGCCTTTCGAGTGTCCAAAGGCAATGGGTCGGCCCATCTGAAAAACACCTTGCGGCCGTATGTCAACCCCCGGACATTACGCTCCAATTCCTTATCCTTTCTGGTTTCCCCACGATTCAAACGAGCTCGAGCAGGCGGAAAATCCTTTGAGGTCCTTGCCACTCAGTGTTGGAACAAGCTGCCGCTTGCCTTACGCACCTGCCAAACTGAATCAGCATTTCGTAAATCCCTGAAGACACATCTCTTCTCTTCTTAAACCTGGCTTGCTATTTCCTCCGCTCTCTGTTTCCTGAGTTGCTAGCGCTGGGACGCCCCGTGGGGGCAGCTGTGCGCTTTATAAAATACACACAAATATCCGTGCAGGTGTACTTGTGTGCAGGTGTACTTGTGTGCAGGGGTGTTGGACTTGGCCCTTTTTGCAGGGTCATCCCTAAACTTTTTGCCTTCCTCCGGTATTTTTTCTGACCTGTTGTTGGCTGTTTTATGACTCTGGGCACCTTACCACTGCTGATCAGTGCTAAGGTGCATATGCTCTCCCTATGGTAAAATGTATACATTGATTGGTGTCCATATTTGGCTTATTTGGTTTACTATCAGCCCCTAGTAAAGTGCACCAGGAGTGCCAGGGCTTGTAAATACAAATGCTGCTGGTGGGCTTGCAGCACTGGTTGTGCCACCCACGGAAGTGGCCTAGCAAAATGTGTCTAAGGTCTGCCATTGCAGAACCTGCGCGTGGTCTGGTACTGTCGGGCTGATTGCGCAAGTGCACCTACTTGCCAGTCCCTAAACCTTCCCTTAACTACATATTAGTCACCCCTCTGGTAGGCCCGAGGGCAGGGTGCATTGTAGGCATAAGGTAGGACATGCCCTGATGTGTGTGGCATGTCTTAATAGTGAATTACAGCCATTTTCGTTTTTCACTATTGAAGGCTACCTGCTCTCCATAGGCCAGAATGGGCTGCTGGAATGACTACACGCTGTAATCCCAGTGGACTCATAGAGCATGGTAGAAAGTCAAGTTTAGTATGCCTGAACTCAGAATAATAAAATACTTCTTTTAGTAAAGTTTATTTTAATATCCTGTGTTTGTAAATACTACTTTTAGAAAGTTAGTATTTACTGACCTGGCCATTTCAGTCCCCCTCTGCTGTGTGTGTGTGTTCTGCCTAGTAACAGTGAGGAGCAGGGCTGGGGAATTCCAGGAGACAGGCTGGCTGCCAGGTGGTGGGTAGAGAGATTACACCAGGATGGGTGGGAGGAGTACACCTTTGACTCTGAATAGACCTGTGCTCTGCCACCACAATGCCGGCTCCGCCCCCTGTGGAGCGGCTGATGTCTCTGCCCTGCTGCTGAAAGGAAAGAGCAGAGTCACCACAACAAAGTGCTCCAAAACTGGACTGCGCCAGGCCCCCTGGTGACAAAGAACAAAAGAATTGCTGTATAAAAGAAGGAGCCCTGCTCCTAAGAAATCAGATCCTGTTTGCGCCAAGAAGAAACTCTGCCTGAAGAGAAGGACCTGGGAAAGCTGAATGGAGGACTACTGTCTCTGACCTGTGAGACTGGCCTGTGGTGGGTGCCTTGCTGCAAGAAGGAGAGGAAAAGACTAAAGGAAAGGACTTTTAAATCAACTTGTGCTTTGAACAATCTCCAAGGGCTTGCTTGTGAACTTGCCCCCTGAACTGCGCCCCAGGAACAGTGGGCGCTACCTTTCCCCAAGAAGAGGAGAAGCTGCTGGAGGCGACCCTGTGACGCTGACCCCTGAGGACCCGTGTGCCCCTCATCTGAGCACCGCGACATCTGCCACCGGGGCTACTGCGAGCACCGCAAAGACCTGTCTACTTGGTCCAAGCACCGCAAGCACCTGCCCCCCCGAGCCGTAGCTCGCACCGCAAAGAAGAGACTGGTTAGGCTCTGAGCGCCGAGCCTCTGTGACCCCCCTGGCCGTAGAAGCTCCTGTGAAGACCTGCGACGCACTGTGTGTCCCCTACGTGAAGCTGACAGCGCGACGCGCTGAAGAGATTGCCCCCGAGCTGCCCCTCCTGCTTCTGCCCGCGATCGTGTGGCCGAGACCGTCCTGAAGCACCCCACGAAGCACCGCCGCCCACTATCACAGAGGGACGACAACGCGACGTGGGACACTCATGCAGGGACCCCTGAAGCTGCTGCGATCGTCCTGGTACGAGAATTAAGGTACTGTTTGAGAGCACGTTGGACTGCGATCCGTCCGTGGCTTTGTTTGCACCGTACTGACTTTGGAGACCCGCTACGCTATTCACGCGTAAGGTGGGAGCTTTGGCAACCATCATACCAGCTGGCCGAAACGCTCCGGAGAAGTAAGAGCCGTATTGCATTGAAAGTATTACCCGTTGCTCACGCGAGAAGTGAGGTTTGGCAAGAGGCGTACCGGACGTGTACGACACGTACCAACGAAGGTACGGTCCGTACGGTTCACGTCCCGAGTACGCGTGCTCACACGAGAAGCGTGAGAAACGGCAAGTGACGTCCAAAACCTTGTACGAAGCGTACGCAAGGCGCTACGAAGCGCACAGAACCTCTAAAGAAGCTATTTTAAGTAGAATTGTGCCATTTTTTATTATTTATTTTATTTAGAGGTTTGTAAAGCGCGCAGCTACCTCCAACGGAGGTATCCCGGCGCTAAAGACAATATCTCGTGAGGTTTAGAGAAGTTCAGGAAGAAATGATTGGGCTAGATCAGGGAGAAGAGCCAAGTCTTAAGTTTCTTCCGAAACAGAGGCTCGGAAGTCAGGAGTCTCAGTTCTGTTGGAAGGTGATTCCTCAGTCTGGAGGTGGCTACCGCAAAGGCTCTTCCTCCCGTTCGCGCTAGACGAAAACGGGGGCAGATCATTAAGCGAAGATGGTTAGATCTGAGGTTTCGGGATGCTTGTGAGATCTTCAGTCTGTGTCTCAGGTAGGTGGGGCCTCGACCATTAAGAGCTCTAAAAGCAAGGGTCAGTGATTTAAACTGGATACGTAATATCACTGGGAGCCAATGGAGTTTAATCAGATGGGGTGTAATGGAATGACGGTAGGGGACGTTACAGATCAGCCTAGCAGCTGAATTCTGTACTGTTTGTATTCGATTTAAGAGATACGCCGGGGCTCCAACGTACAGACTATTTGCGTAGTCCAAATGGGAGGTGATGAGGGCGTGGACTACTGTCTTATGTGAGTTTAATGGCAAGAAAGGGGTGATTTTTTTGATCATACGGAGCTTTCCAAAACAGGACGCTGTAACTTTGTTAATTAGGGTTTTACAAGAGAGGGCAGTGTCAAAATGGAAGCCCAGATAGCGGGCAGCTTGGACAGGTACAGGGGGAGGGTCTAGATTAGCCGGCCACCAGAGGCTGGAAGGGATGGGGGATTTCTGGTTAAAAAATAAGACTTCCGTCTTATCTGTATTCAGTTTTAAATTGTTTGAGGACATCCATGCGGCGATATCCACCATGCAGTGGCGAAAGTTGAGTAAAGAGCTTTCAGAATGATCTTTGAAGGAAAACACTAGCTGAGTATCGTCAGCATAAAAGATCACTCTGACGCCCCATGATTCCACCACTTTTGCCAGAGGCTTCAGGTATACATTGAACAGGAGTGGACTAAGGGCAGATCCCTGTGGCAATCCCCATGTCAATGGTTTCTTGGCGGAAAAGAAGGAGCCCAGCATCACTTGTTGGAATCTTTCCGTAAGGAATGATTTGACCCAGGCGAGAGGGGTCCCACCAACTCCCACCTCTTGCAAGCGTGTGAGTAGTGTTTCATGGGAGATGGTGTCGAATGCAGCGGATAGGTCGAGGAGGACCAACATGGCCTCCTCTCCCCTATCCGTGCACTCACGTATCGACTCGGACACTTCTAATAGAGCTGATTCGGTGCTGAAGTCCGGCCTGAATCCTGACTGAGAGTCATGGAACAGAGAATTTGACTCAAGGTAGCTGGACAGCTGTTCTTGTACCGCCTTCTCGAGCACTTTGGCTGGCTTGGGTAGGAGTGAAATCGGTCGATAGTTGCTCAAACAAGTTGGATCGATACCGGCTTTTTTTTTAATGGGGATTAACCGCGTGTTTCCATACGGAGGGGACAACACCTGAATATAGGGAGGAGTTCCAGATTTCAAGCAGAGGGTTAATAACTAGCGGGGCTATCTCATTCAGGATCAGAGCCGGGGCTGGATCCAGAGGAGAGCCTGATCTGCATTTTAAAAATAGATTCAGGGCATACTCCTTGGTGAGTGGTTTAAAAGCAGTAAGTGAATTAGTGCAAGTGGTGACAGGATCTAAAGTGATTTCAGTACGATTCTGAAGGATTGTTGCCGTAATATTGGCAATTTTTTCCGCAAAGAAGTCAGATAGGTCTTCGCTAAGTGCTTGGGAGGGGGTGACGGGGGCGGACAGAGCAGTGGGATTAGTAAACTCTTTGACGATGTTAAAGAGGGCCTTGGTAGAGTTTTTTGCGTTAACGATAGTTTCTGCAAAATATACACTCATGGTGTTACGTTTGAGTTTATGAAACTCTTTAAGGGCCTGTCTATATAGAGATTTGGTAGCAGGATCATAGGTCCGGCGCCATAGGCGCTCCAGTTTTTTACATCTGCTTCCGTTTTCCCTTAATTCCAGGGTAAACCAGGGAGCTGACGGTTTTGATCTACGGAAGGTAAGGGTTTGTAAGGGTGCGACTTTCTCAATGGCGGTCATGAGGTCTTTGTTAAATGTGAGAACCGCTTCATTGAGATCGTCCGGGAGTAAGTCTAGGCTAGTATTGTACGATTGCTCTAAGGCAGCATATGAGATCTTGTGCCATTTTCTGCCTAGTACTCTGATGGCAGATTGCTTCTTAAGAGATTGGGGTGACGACACCTCGAACGGAATTAGGAAGTGGTCAGACCATGTCAGAGGTATGGAAGGAAGAATTTTAAGCTTCGTGCAGTTAGAGAAGATTAGATCAAGGGTGTGTCCCGCAACATGTGTAGGACCCCTAACCCCTTGAGTCAGGTTCATAGTTTGCATGGAGTCTAGGAGGTGGGTGGCGTGACTGCAGCCGCTTACATCTACGTGATGGTTAAAGTCTCCCAATACCGTAAAGTGAGGATGTTTAAGGGACAGATCTGCGCTCACTGCTAATAGTTCAGAGATAGCAGACTGTGGGGTATTAGGGGGGCTGTAGACCAGGATCCCTGAAAGGACGGCTGTAGTAGTGTCCGAGACGGAGAAATATAGTGCCTCTATGGGCCCTATATTCATGATTTTTCTCGATGTGATCGTCAGGTGAGTCTGTAAGATTACCGCGATTCCGCCTCCCGTCTTGGAGCCTTCGCGACTTGTTCCTGTAAAGCGATAGCCCGGGGGCAAGGCAAGGGAAATATCTGGGTTGGAGGAGTCTTTAATCCATGTCTCTGTCAGGAACAGAAGGTCCCAGGACATGGAAGACAACAGCAGCCAGATGTCATTAGCGTGGCATGGTAAGGAGCGACAATTCAATAATCCCATGGAATAAGTTTTTATGGGTGTGGGATGACTGACTAATGAGTCATGGGAGCAATTTGTGTAGGGGGAGAAGGAAAAAGGGCAGCTGTTACATTTTAACAGGGGCGGGCTAGACAGAGAAAGGTTACATCGTATGGAGGGAGTGCATATTGTCTTGCCTAGATCAATGAGCTGTGATCTTGTCCAGACCTGTCTCTGTGCGGGGTGGAAGCCGACAGCATGGCTGGCCCCTGGCCCGGCGTTTGCGCGGACGGGCGCGACCGGAAGATGCACATAATTTATAAGAGATGGAGGACGGCAAGGTGGGGCGTGGCCTCACGAAAGGGGCGTGGCCTGAGGGTTCGCCGGTAATGGCGGCAGTGGTGTTTGTTGCTGATCCCGCGGCAGCGCTAAGATCCGCTGCGTGGGCTTGTCAGGAGCGAGCTTGAGCCCTGATTCAGTGCCAGGAATGGAGGTTAGGCGAGTTTAAAATACACAACAGAAACAGTGACACTCAAAGTTTTCAAATGAATAGCGGTCGTGCTCCCGGCTTCCGCCTCAGGAGGTTAAAGTCTCTTTAAGAACTGTGGACTGCCTGAAAGCATTTAAAAGTAACTGGAACAGTATTGAAGCAAGAGAACTGTATTTTGACAACCTGCCTAAAGAAATCTTTTATATAAAGAACTTTATTTTGATATAAATACAGCCTTGTGTCTTTGTGTGGTGGGTAGGTGATTATTGTGTGAGATATCTTGAACGCTTAACCTAATGCCCTCTGGAAATCTAGCCTGACTGCTCGCGCCACGTTACCTAGAGGGTGAGCAGGGGTTATTTTTAAAGAGGTAATCCTACGCCCTGACTTAGAGGAAAGGGTCCCTGCTTGTCGCAAGTGCATACCTGCGCCAACCAGAGACCCCGGATTCTAACATTGGTGGCAGCGGTGGGATTTACGGATTTGCATTCTTGATGTCTGCGCAGTGATTACTAGCCATTGCACAGTGAGGACAGTCCAGTAACTTGAGCCACAGAACTTTAAATTTAACTTCGCTTGCCAAGAAAGAAGATCCCTTGTGTTTGGAGCCATGCCGGGCCCAAGCAGCATTGAGAAATCAATCTCTGAAACCTCTGAAATCCTAGGAATGGAATGGAAGGCGTCAAAACTGCACAGCTACAAGAGAACTCAACTCAAGTACTTCTGCAGGCAGCTCAAGGTTCCACATGCAGGATGCCAAAACAAATCAGATCTCTACAAGGCGCTCAAAGCCTGGATTGAATCAAGGGGTGCAACTAAGGAAGTTACACCATTGAAACCAGCGGAAAGCGTTCACAGTTTTGGCAGAGGCCTGTCGCTAGAGGAGCTGGCAGACAGATAGGCCACCAGGGATCATGAGATAACGTTGGCAAAGCTGGAATTAAAAAGCCAATTGGAGCTAGAAAGCAAGAAGCTGGCTCTGGAAGAAAAGAAAATGGCGCTTGAAGAAAGAAAGATTCAGATGGAGCATGACTTCATAATGAAGAAATATGATATGGAGCTCGAGAGGCTTGAGGCCAGGAGTGTCTCAGCCCAGCAACCAGAAAGGTGCGTAGCTCAGAGATTGAGCTTTTCTGAGTGGGAGGAGTAATCCAGCTCAGATGGTGGCAGAAATATTGAATTTTCTAGTGCTGAGAGAGTAGTACGCAGACCCAGAGATGTGACGCCTTCTAACAAGGGGTATCTGTGCAGGTGTACTCGTGTGCAGGGGCATCCATGCAGGTGTACTTGTGTGCAGATGTACTTGTGTGCAGGTGTGAAAAGAGACTGCTTGAGGTGAAAGAGATGAAGTGCCTTTGATAGTTTAAGACTAAGAAAACACAAACAAGGGACTCACACCAGCCCTCTACAAGATGACTGCTTCTCCTGGGCTGGGCTGTCTACTTTTTCGGGAGTACAAGTAAGATCCCAAGGCGAAGACCCCTCTTCACCTCCCCCCCACCTCCCTCCTTGCGTCTGCATTGCCTCCTCTTTCTTCAGCCGGGTCCGTGCACACGGACCTCAGATGGGCCAGAGGTTATCGTTGGAGACGGCTGGATTGGGGCAGAGTCAGAACTACCACACTCACAGGACTGCCCCCTGCTGGCAGTCCACAGTGGGAAGACTCAGATTCGACCATTACAAGGTACAGTCTGTGTGAAAGGGCCCTGGGGCAGCTGGGACCTTGATGACTAAAACCAGGTGCATTATCTAAAAGGCTCCTTCCCTGCCAGCAGTGTAACAGGCACACCCCTCCCTGATCCAGGGAAGGTAAACGCGGCCCCAGAAGCCTCTCAGGCACTATTAGTATTAAATGCTGACCTTGCAACACAATATCTTTATCTGCAAGAGCCTGGAAGGAGCTTGAAATGCCTAGTATCTGACCCTCTGCACCAACGAGCCCCTGTTTATCATTGTGTGTATTTAGAAACAATGAGATTCTACTCTACAATCAGAAAATATTTTTTCGTGTTTTTTTGGTTTAGAAAAAAGGGTGTTAGTGATCCATGAAGTGTCATGGGGAAACACTAGGTGTTTTTAAAATACCCCTCACACACTAAGAATCCCTTAGTGTCATGCTTCATCATAGGGGTCTTCCCGGCCCTCTACGGGGCGGGGCGTGCTACGACCTACGAATACGTGGGAGTACTTTTTTGTGAAATAGGCTATGTGTGGTGGGTTTATGAGTGGTAGGGTCAGTGAAGAAATGTGGTAAGTACTAAAAATGAAAATAAAAATTCCCTGGCTAGTAGAATTTTTTTTATTCACTTCCCTAGCTGGAAATATTTAAAAATGGGGATATGTAGGGGGTATATTGTAATGAAATGCCCCCTACTGGGTCAACATGCTTCGCAAGCCGTCCCCACGGCTTGCTCGTCAGGACCTAATATGAGCCCCACTGCACTCAAAATATATTACTTTTTATATATATTGTATGCCTATTTTTTAAAAACTAACATGCAAAATTGGCATGTCAGAGAGAAGGGGGAATAGCCCCTTATAATCACAAAAACCACAGAGCAGCACAGAGGTATTTACAGGCGAGGGCTGAGCGACAATCATTGAGTATTACGAGGCCACCTCTCCTTCTGTGCAAGCTCATGGAGTCAGACAAACCTACTTACAAGCATACCCATTGGGGTTTGTGATTATAAGGGGCTATTCCCCCTTCTCTCTGACATGCCACTTTTGCATGTTAGTTTTTGAAAAATAGGCATACAATATATATATGAAAAGTAACATATTTTGAGTGCAGTAGGGATCATATTAGGTCCTGACGAGCAAGCCGTGGGGACGGCTTACGAAACATGTAGGGGGCATTTCATTACGATATACCCCCTACATATCCCCATTTTTTAATATTTCCAGCTAGGGAAGTGAATAAAATTTCTTTTTTCCACTAGCCAGGGAATTTTTATTTTCATTTTTAGTACTTGCCACATTTCTTCACTGACCCTACCACCCACAAACCCACCACACATAGCCTATTTCACAAAAAAGTGCTCCCACTTATTCGTAGGTCGTAGCACGCCCCGCCCCGTTGAGGGACGGGAAGACCCCCATGATGAAGCATGACACTAAGGGATTCTTAGTGTGTGAGGGGTATTTTAAAAACACCTAGTGTTTCCCCACGACACTTCATGGATCACGAACACCCTTTTTTCTAAACCAAAAAAAACACGAAAAAATATTTTCTGATTGTAGGGTAGAATCTCATTGTTTATAAAAACATTGCACAGGAGGTGGATTCTATCAGAATACCTCTTTACTCCCTCCGCCATTTGTTAATTTTCTTATCATTGTGTGTACTCTGGTGTCCTCTGCAGGTCTTGTGCAGTATTGCACGGTGATTAATGTACCTTTTCTTTTTCGGTGAAAACAGATGAATTCATTAAATGATATGATATGCTTTCTTCATTTCAGATCCTCTACCCCACAGTACCTCTGCAGAGTGAGCCTAGGACCTCCCTGCCCCTGTACCTTTAGGGTCCAGTGCTAAGAGACTGCACCTGGTGCTTGCTCAGTTTTGGGTCCCACTATAGGGTAAGCCTCGGGGCACCAGAGGTAAAAGTCTCCATTTATCATAACTTGAGCCCAGCAATCCCTCATGGCCCTGGGACTCCTGAAAAAGTTCGACAATTGGCCGCAAATTGTGACAGATCATCAGACAGCAATTCCAGCAAACACTAAGAACCGTGAGTAAATCTAAAGTTGTGGTCACTTTACTTCAATCCTTATTTATTTCGGCGATCACCATAAAAGAACAAACAAAAAATACATTAAAAACTAAAGGTCAACACAAAAATGAAAAAGCTGTAATCATTCATAAGAATTGATGCGGGACAGGATAAAAAGAAGTGGGCAGCCTCCGTATAAATACAATTAATAACAAGCATTTGCAATGCAAATTGGTCTCGCATTTGTGAGAGTTAGAGGTATTGGCGTTGTAAATGACAATGTCTTTTATCTACCAAAGGAATGAAAGAGGAAAAATATGTAAAGAGAAAGGATGCTAGAGAAAGGAGGAAAATGAAACAGGAATGGAATGAAACTGAGGAAATTGGATACATTGAGTGAAAAGAAAATAGGGCGGAAAATAGAAGCGGCACAATAAAGAAAGAATGATGAAAAAGAGAAATAAAGAAAGCAAAAATGTCCAAGGATTAACAAAGTAAATAAAGGAGGAAATAGAGAAGAATAAATAGAAACAGGAGAAGAAAATAACAAATCAAAGCAGAGCAAAACAGAAAAAAGCAAGGTGGATAAAATGGAGCAGAAAGACATGGATTGGCAATCCAGCTTTCGAATTACCATGAAATGCCCCCTCACAGATTAACGAAAAAACAGACGGCCTATGCCAGGGTACAAAACAGAGCCAGACAGTCACATTTCGAGGCCCCCTTTAAAAAACTTCTGACCCACTTCCAAGGGTCCAGGCGGTGACACCAATTGGGCGGGCAGGACTCAGGAACGCCCATTCTCATCCGGAGGCTTTTTGATCAAGAGGCTAGCCAACTAGCCCTTGGAGTCACTCTGGTGGTCTTTGGATCAAGATGTAGGTTCAGCTCTTCTCACTTAGACACAAGGGCAGCAGGAAAGAAGGGTGGATAGCATGGCAGCAGAGTGGCAGTCTTTTTTGCCGCAAAGCAGCACAATATTCTGTCTTCTGAGTGTTCCACAGGTCCAGATGTGTACTGAAGAGTTTGGGGTCTGAGGTCCAATATTTATACCCAGTGCCCACTTTAGAGTAGGCGAAGTTTCTAGAGGCTTACATCCACTTGAGGTGTCGGTCATCCCATTTCTCTTTGTCTTTGCCCCAGCTTGTCTGGGGAAACAAAGGACTAGTGACAAAACCTTTGTGAGAGTGATCAGGCAGAGCCTTTGTGATGTACAACTGTGGTAGGTGACAGCTTCTCCCCGTCATTACGCCGGAGAGGCCCATCCTGCCAACCCCTAGCTTCCCTTGGTCTCATTGTCTGGGAGCAATACACGAAGATCAACTGTCAGCTACACCTGTCATGTGACCTAGGAATAGGCTGCAGTCATCAAATGGTTAGGACAAGAAACTTTCTAATTGTGGTCTTTTCACATTTGTGGCTAAAAATCTGACTTTACCATTAAAGAGGGATTTTAATTACAATTCTTTGGACCTCAAAATCAACCTGACTACCTGCTCCGAAATTGAAAGTTATCACTTAATAAATGTAATAAGGTAACCCAATGTTTTCCTATGGGAGAGGTAGTTCTAGCAGGAGTGAAAAAATGAATTTTGGAGTTTTTCACTATTTATTATATTTATAGAGCGCAACACTCATCCCCAGGGAGACATCACGGTGCTAGATTAATTGCTACATTGCATTCTGTTTCACAACCTTTTAAAGAGGGAAGAGCCAGGTCTTCAACTTCTCAAGAAACCTGAAAAGATCTGTATTGAGACAGAGATCCAACAGCAGCAAATTCCAATGGGTGGCGGTGAGATGAGAGAATGAACGTCTGCCCATGCTGGCTTTTCTGAAGCGCTTACACAAGCCTACACTAACACTCCTGTAGACTTATAAAAAGTCACTCGGCCACGCGAAGTAGCAGGCCCAGACTTGTATTGTGCCATGTGAGCATGGCACAGCAACTTAAATTTAGCTCCCTTGCATACAGGTAGCCAGGAAAGTGAATTCAGACAGAGAGTGGCTGCCCCTTCCTTCACAAAAACAATCCTGCCTGCAACAGGGGCACCCATGCACCACGGTGCCAGGGTGCCTGCATTGGAGCTAGGAGCCCATTGTGCGCCAGTGCTGGGGAAAGGACAGGAATGCACCACACTATGATAAATATGGCGCATTCCTGCCCTGGCTGTGCTGTGCTGCATCACTTTGCCATAAATATGGCCCCAAGTGTGTTTAGAAGGCCTGTTTGATGATTGATTGATTGATTGAAGGCACCCGCAGTACCAGGGTCTGCTACAACGTGTGCCCAGGCCAGGCTGCCTGTCTGCTCAGAGGTCACCTGCTCAGGCTTCTTCATTCCATGAGTCACCCCCTCCCCCACCCCGTATATGACTATACATAAGGTATCAAGTTGCGCAAAGTTTTTCGTAAATTCGGTCTGGGCAGAGCGCCATCTGTGCACAAACTGAGAAACCTCGGAAGACCTCAATCATAATCTCAGGCTGAAGTCCCAAGTCGTGACTTCAAGCACTAGAACGAGTGCTAAAAGTAGAGGAACAATCACAGACAGCTCTCAGTTGGGATTGGTCTGGACTTGAGTAAAAGGACATTCTGTTGCCCTGACACAATAGCCAGCCTCCTCCCTGCAGGGAGTGCTACCATGGTGTGCGCTCTCAAAGCTTACACCAAAGGAAGCAATGGAGGGCGAGGCGTGGCGTGACACTCTAGTCCTACCCGGCCAAGAGGTGCTGCAAGGGTTCGAGGCCCTCTCACCTCAGAAGTTCTTCCACTGAGCACCCAGGAAGGAATGGCTGTGATAAAATAGGTTTAATATAATGCGCTGGAAGCGTCTACAGGACTTCAGGGTGCTTCACACAACATAGTTATTCACAGGTAAATTTGTATCATCCTCGGTAGGCTGAGAGGCGTGATCATTACTGTAAATATTAACAATAGGGTGGGCCTAGGGCCATGCCATCATAACCATAAGCCAGCTCAGAGGGTTAAGCGCTTGCAGCAGAGACCAGAGTGGAGCCTGCAGTAGAGTACATCCGACATTACACACATGTGCAGTAAATATAGCAGAGTGTATTTAAAAAAGCTAGACTGCTGTAAACTGGAAAATTATTCTAACAAGAAAACTTACCCAACCTGGTGCCGGCCGGGACATCCTATCCATAAAGTGTGCAGTAAGAACAGCACTGAAAGAGCCTGGACAGACACTGAGACCAGCTGGAGGTTTGTTATGGGAGGAGTCCAAGAGTGCCGGAGCCAGTCCAGAGGAGAATCCGCCTCCTCGAGGCATGACCGGTGCGAGCCAATGTGTGCACGATAAACATGTCCCAGAAGAGGACAGCTTAGGGACCCCCCTCTCTCACCCTGACCATGTCTGTGGTGGGGTCAGTGAGTCTCAATGACCCTAGCCCACCTTGTGACATGATGGGGGAGAGTGGGCGGGGCTTACCTGACTGATGTGCAGCCTCAGGAGCTGGAGGGCTAAAGCCAGAAGCCCTGGGGCTGACCCTAGCAGCAATGCTACCAGGGAGGGAGTTCAGCACAGAAGGTCAGGTGTCCGCTGGGTTTATGACCTTAGAGGCTCCAGGGGTGTGAGATGGTCAGTCCAGCAGACTTTGGCTCAGCAGGGTGGCACGAGCAGATGTCACATGGAATTGGACTGCCTGGTTCTGGCTTGTGAGTGCTGCCTGCCCGATGCTCCAAGCCAGAGTTAGCATAACAACCAGGACAGGCAGCCTTTCGGCATCTTTTACTGTTACTAGAGAACCAAACAGAAAAAGAGGTGGAAAATGGAGAGGGCGGAGCCCGAGTGTCCTTATCAACAGGCGCCACTTCCGCCTCTAGACTTCAACGGCTCATGAGGTCATGTTTAACCACCTCATTCTAAAGGTGCACAGATGGTGTTTCCTGTTCTCGTGACACAAAATCTTCATAGCACTCCTGCCATTCTATTCTTCACCACATGCGACTGACAGCTGTGACCCTCACATCTGTATGCGGCTCCTGAGCCAGATGCGCCCAAGCTGCGAGTGACAATCACTCGGGTAAACTTACCTTTTTCACATCTTTGTTCCCTCACTGGGACAATGTCGAGAGCAGTCAAGACATTCCTTGTCCCCGAGTGGTGTCTGCTGACTCCCTTCATATATCAAGACCTTGCTGCGCATCAGTCTCCAGACGTCACAGTGCAGGAAGGGAAGCCTTTCACCCTCAACTGTACTCAAAGGACGAACTACCGATACATGCACTGGTATAAACAGAACACCATGGGGAGACTGGAGGAAATAGTGTACTCTCTCGAAGGCGCCACACCCAGCATGCAGAAGACGTTTAAAGACCACTTCCAAGCAAAGAGACTAGACACCTACTCCTTGTCGCTGTCAACACAAGCCGCATATGTCCATGACTTTGCTGTGTATTACTGCGCGAAGCAAGATCACACAGTGTGTGCGTGCGCCGGCAACGGGGGCAAAAACGACAATTCATGGATAAAATATGTATCGAGAAACATTGGGGAATATCCAGTAATATAATTTATACTAAAACCTAAATAAAGGAATACAAGAATAATTACAAAACTGCTGTGTTACTGAATGAATAACTCATTTACGGTGCCTACAACTTAGCCTTTAAACTAGCTCAGCGGATTAATGCATTCGTGGCAGACTTTGTGCAACGTGAAGTTCGGAGGTTTGAATCCCATTTTAAGATCGATGAAATTAGTATCATTGTTTTGGGCAATAATTAACACCTGCTGTTGGAGATAGGGCAAATAGTAAAGTGCGCGATTTAAAATTAACAATTCACATTTTTCTAAACATTTACTGTAACTGATAGTTTCCAATGGGTGACGCTTAAACTACATTCCTAATTTTTGAGCAGATACTTGCTATTTTTCAACCAAAACACAAACCTCTTACATCCACTTACAGCCTCATACAGATGAGAAGAGAAATATTTTTCATTAATATCAGAAGTGACAGGCATGCTCACTGGACGGGCCAGAGGTCACACTATTGTATGAATTCATAACTCCAGCACGATTTCTAATGTGCGATACATAAAGGATGCTGTGGTGAGGTTCAGGACTCGTACACACTACAGAGCAAACATCTGCGCAATTATATTGTGTTTGGACAGAAATGGGGTCTCGATTCGCCACACATGCCCTCCCAAGCCCAGAAGCACTGGTGCACGTGCCCTGGAATCCATCATATTGGAAGGACCAACGCTCAACATCACACATTAAGTTAATATCCAGGACTGGACTAAATTTAGTTTTATTGTGCAAGGCGCCCATAGGCAGCTCAATACTTACATGTCATTGTCCCCAAGTGCACTCGTTTCACAGTCCTCCACGTTCATCAATGGGACATTACATGGTTTGTGCAATCTTCACAGGTGCAGAAGGATAAAGTGCTCCGGCATGAGGCACTTGTCCTCACTGGTGCGGAAGCATGCAGGGCTCTGACCCGCACTTGTCTGCACTGGTGGTAAAGCAGAAAGTGCTTTGACACTGGCCACTTGTCTTCAGGAGTGTGGAAACGTACAGTGCTCTGACACAAGGCACTTGCCTTCAGGAGTTTGGAAGCATACAGTGCTCTGACACAAGGCATGGCAGGTTACTGAGTGGGACGAGTATTAGATTTGTGTTTTTCCACGTTCTTAATCTGATGTCAGGAGCTGCAGCTTCCCACACTAAGCACTTCTCCCGAGAATTAGGGCGCGGCTTGGTGAACTTGTAATATAATACAAACTCTTTTATTTTGCACTCAGTCACAATTTAAACAGGCTTCGACAAAGGCAAGCAATTGACTTTTGTACATTAAACCACATGTTCCAAGTTTCAACATCTCACGAAGCGTTCACAATGCATGAGTGACGGTGCAGATCTGAACCTGCTGCGAGGGCGACTGAATAATGGGATAAATGTAATGCACTAATGACAGCAGAAAAATTAAAACATCCTGGGTTGCCTGGCGATTGTGAAATTCGCCATCCGTCCACTCCTGCAGCCTCGCGTGCGCACGCACACACACGCATCCACTCATCGCACGCTTGCTTAAGCATGCTGAAGTGGATGCCTGCTTGTGCCCCGGGGGGACCGCAAAGTGCATTCTGATAGAGAAGCACTCTAGTAGGTCCCCTGCTTGTGCCCCAGGGGCACTGTAAAGTGCACGCAATGGAAACAAAGATAAACCCCTTTAAGGGGCTTGTCTTGCAGCGAGGAGCGGTGGCGTAACATGTAAAGCAGCCGATGTTGGAGCTGGAGAGCAGAGTTCGATCCTCGACTTGGGCTGAATTAATTATAAATAATGATTATTAATTATAAATAATTAAAAGAAGGCTGTATTAATCCTTATAATAATAAAATAGAGATCTAAAAAAAGCATGCATTGTGGGGATAGACACTTAAACAAGCATTGGCAGAGACAAATAAAACAGGCAATGCAATAGTGTAGGGGTGTGAGAAGGCATTGGAAGAAAGTAGTCCGTGCAGTAAAGGGGCCAATAGCCATGGAAGGACACAAATGAAGACATGTCCATCATAAGGAGGGACTAACAAGCCTACAACCAATCACAAGGCACCATTTAGGACACCAGCCAATGAAAATGATGGGTGGAGAGTGGGCGGTGCTTATATACACTATAGTGTATACTGCATGTCTCAACGAGACAGCGCAAGCGCTGCCTAGGCGAGACCTAAAAAATGAGTAAAACTCTATACTCCGTAACCTCACAATCAGTCAGGTAGATTGTCAATAGGCTGTATTAAACTCAGCAAACAATCATATAAAAACAGAATGGTGCTGAAAAGAGGCAACAGTACGGGAAGTAACTAGTTCATTGTCAAAGCAATATACAGAGAGTCATTCATGCTGAGTAATTGTAACCTAGCTGCGGCTCAGCCTGCTGACCAGGACCCCAGTCACTGAGCTTCCTCCGTAAATTGACCATGGTAAGTACTTTTGTACATCCACAATTGGCTACTGGTGTACCTTTGTAAGTCCCTAGTATATGGTACTAAGGTACCCAGGACATAGGTACACCAGGGGTCTCGCATGGCCTGCAGCATGTACTGTGCCACCCGTGGGAGACCACGCAAACCATGGCTACAGGCCTGCCATTTCAGCCTGTGTGAGTTGGTGCTAGCACCACTAACAACAGATAAAAGATTCCTTATATATGAGGTCACGGCACTTAAAACCTATAAGTCACCCCTATGGCAGGCTCTTCGGTCCTGAGGGCAGGGTGCTTGGTTATAAGTGCGAGGGTTTCCCTGCATGAGCAGAACACGCCCTACATACCTAGGAGTCGATTCTCCCGGCTTTGTAAGTGCAGTCAGCCATTTTAATACATCTAGTGAACATCAGTCATTACGAGATGTCTAACTATATTGTGGCTGCACCGAATCCATTCATGTTTGGTATCAAACATGTTGAAATCATACCCCAACACCGATTCCATTGTTGTAAGTATGATCTCATGTACAGTTGCCCCCCCCCATGGGGTTCTCCCCCACCCCCCATATTACCAGTAACAGCCTTTTAGGGTCTGACAGCAAGCTAGTGCTGCTGCGGACCACAGACACGATTCTGCCCTCCTGCTGCTGAGCTGAACTCAAGCAGGGGAAAGTAGAACAATAGGTTGCCAGTCACATGGAGGTGTGACCACCTCCCAGACAGGACTTAGTGTATTGGGCTGGGGTGGGGTGGGGTGGGGGAGGGGGGCTCGCTAGCACCACCAGACCACTTTGAAGGGCACATTTGATGCCCTCCTTGCATACTCCAGTTTGTACCAGTTTAGGGAAGCCCTTGGTTCCCGCTCTGGCACAAAACTGGACAGAGGGCATGGGAGTATCCTCCCCTCTGGCCAGCCCCTCCTCTGGAAGGGACCCCAGAGCCGCTTTCCCTAGGGTACTTAAGGGCTTACCTGTGGCTGGTTTCTTAGATTCAGCAAAACCAAAGGGGATGATGGACGGAGTGTTGTCCATGATGAATCTAAGAAACCAATGTTCAAGACTCAAGCCTGAAACCATGTCACTATTTAACTGTCTGGACACTTGGACTTCGCCTGGAACGGAGTCTGCAACAAGTAAGACTCCTTCTGCTCCTGGTCATCTTTGTCGGCTGAGCCCGTGCTTTTCCAGGTTCCTCTTCTGGACTGTGGGCATCAAAGACTCCCGAAGGAATCTCCCTTAGAGTGAAGGAGTCACTCCCCTGCATCTGCAGGCACTGCAACGCTGCTGAACGGTCGTTGCTCCTGACGTCCTATGGACTTCGTAAGGCTCAGCAAGACAGGTGGTGGTTCTGCAACTCCCTCGAGGCCTGACTTGTCCTTACTGCAATTTTGAGGCCAGTATCCCTCGTTAGAACTGCTGGGACCAAACCCCTGTGCACTGATTTAACTTGCCATTGCCAAGGCTTGTTGGCTCTGCATTCCAGAGATCTTTGGGCTACAAGAAGCTCCAGCCTCAAGCATCTCTTTCTGCCAAGTCCAGCATCCTCACCGCATCCTCTGCACTGTGGGCCTCCCTTCTTGGTGAGCTGCTCGAGGTCCTCTTGCGACTCCTGTGCCTTTGGCCTGTGGGTCATCTTGAGGGTCTTCTGCTTCACTGGGCTCCCCTGCTTGCTTGGGTCCTGCTCTGACACTCCTGCTTGTGGTGAGTCCCTTGGACCTTGCTGGTCCCAACATTGCTCCTTCTTTGCTCCCTGAGGCAGTTGCAGCTACCAAGGCTTGTTGGTGTTCCTGCCAGACACCGACCCACCACTGGTCCTTGACTACAGACATGGGATACCTCGTGCATGGCTCCTGGTATTCCTCACCATCGCCTGGTCCTCACAGCTGCAGAGACAAGGTCACGTCAACACTTCTGAACCGTCCAACATCGGTGGACAATGCTCTTCTGTGCCTCCTGGTCACCTCCGAGTGATAGACTCTGTCCCCTCTGCTTACAGGTCCTCCTCTTTGAGAATCCACCCTTGGATTCCACCGGTCTCTTGCACAGTCTTCTCCAGCTGCATCTTCTTTCAAGTCATCCATTGTGGTCTACGGCGGTTTCCAACGCCACTTCACACCTATGCACCCGGCTTCTCTGGTGTAGGTATCCTGGGGTATCCACGGGTGGGGTGTCTCTCCAACCTTCTGTCTTCCATGGGGTTTCTCCAGGGTCCACTGGGCAGGGTCACTCTTAAAAACTGTAACCACAACTTTCCCGTTGACTTCTATAGAGTATGTGGCTGTGTTTCCACTCTGCACACAGTCTCAGTAGGGTTCCTGGGTACTTACCTCGGGTGGGTCCTTGTGTCCCCAGCTCCTCTGAGTCTTCTGGTCCAAGTCCTGACTTTGGTCCCAGTTCACATTCCTCTTTCCTAGTATATGGTTTGGTCTCCCTGGAGGCCACTGTATTTTGTGCTATCTTACCTAATTGCAATTGAAGTATTGCTGTGTATTTGTGTTGATATCTCCGGGTAGGAGATGTACCAATGTGTTTGTGAGTGTTGTGTAATAAATAGACATATTTTTACACTGTGTGGTTCTTTTTCATTTATCCTACACTACATGATTAAACTGGTAAAACAAGCTGCTTAACACTCCTTCAAGGTAAGCCCGAAGGCTGCTTTCCACAGCTATCATTTTGAGGGCTTTCTATGGTTTTCAAAGACCACTACAATTACCATAAGGGTTGCCTGGCTTAGTGCAAAGTGCATCACTTAAATAAGAGTGCAGCAAATACTAAGCCAGCCTCCTACAAGACTTATATTCAAATTCTATGTAGAGCTTTTTACCTGGTTGGGTTAAATTTAATCAAGGTACTGTGCAGCTTTATAGTAATATTTGGCCCGTAGGGAAAAGTTTGTCAGCGTACCCAGGGCTGGACTTGTCATAAGGGTGTTTAATTTAATATTTAAATCTTCCTTTAGGCTCCAATGTCGTGATTGGTATACCCTTCTCCCCGGGGTCTTCCCATAGACTTTCTTCCATGATGTGTACCAAGGTATCCTTTACATGTTTAATCCATGGGAGATCGCCTGCCCCTGGGAGACCATGACCATAGGAAGGCAACACAGGGGGTCGCCCAGACCCTTCTCCAATATAATATTGATCAAATGGCAATGCCTTCAGAAATTGGCCTGAGCCCCACAGCCAGCCTTAGAGGGATCAACGGGAGACTCAACAACTGCCTCAAGCACCGATTCTCAACCACCGCTAGGGTATTGTCAGCATTATGTCCCCAGAGCTCCGACCCATGGAGCGGAGCCCAGGGCTTGGTAAGTATAATCTGTGTTACCGAGGAAACTGGTTTAAAGAAGGACCCCCGATGGAGCTTCCGCAGACCACCAATATGTTGCTCCAGTTTGAGCCTTCGCTTAGAAATATGTGCTGCTCAATCCAGCCGCTTGTTGAAGGGATCCCAAGGTGCTCAAATATATGTGCCTGCTCCAACGACATCCCGTTCAGGGTGGGATTGGGTCGCATTGTGCGGCACGGATTGAATACCATGTATTTTGTTTCCCCACATTTATTTCCAGCCCCTCTGCGGGCAAAAGCTACTAAATCCGTCCAGAATCTCCTGGATGCCTATGGGCAAATTAGATAAGAGGAGTGTGTCATCTGTGAACACTAGCACAGGCACCATCAAATTAGCTAGCCTTGAGTGTCAGTATCACACATGTTCAGACGGGGGACCAGATCATGGATATACAACGTGAAGAGTGTTGAGGTAAGGACGCAACCCTGCCTTACACCTCTAATAACCAGAAATGGTTTGGTCAATTCTAGCTGATCGCATCAGACCTGAGCAAAATTCTAATAGTGGAGTCTTTCAATGGCTATACGTAGATACGTTGAAACACCCATCTAAGCCAGCACATGCCTCAAATCTTTTCTGGGGACCAGATCGAACGCAGATCTCAGGTCAACGAACACCATGCAGAGTCTACCACCTTCAAGAGCAGTGGTTTTCCAATATATCTGCAACCTAAAGGCTTGGTCTACAGTGGATGTACGGTGACGGAAACCTGCTTGCAGGGGACTTAGCCTCCATCCACTCTTGTAATCTTTCTAGAATGGCTATTTCATCATTTTTGTGTGGAGTCGATGAGGGTAATGGGTCGGTAGTTAGTTGGCAATTAAGGGTAACCCTTCTTGTGTATAAGGATTATTCCAGCCCCTGCCTGAGATGGAAGAATGTGCATCCCACCCGTAACGGCATTAAATAATACCGCAAAATATGGACCTCAAACCTAAGTCTCAGCCAAAAAGAAATCACCAGGAATCTTATTGGTGCCTGATGCCTTGAGAGGGACAATCTTCTTAATGGCCAAAATCACTTCCGGACTAATGATGATGGGATACGCATCGCTAGCGGAGACTCCTCCGAACCTATCATGGGAAGGCTTTTCACCAATGATCGTGGTGCACTGGCTCCCGATATTGGGGAGTATAGATTTGAAAAGCGTGCATTCCAAACGCCTGCAGCAATGTTATTTTCGATGGTAAAAACACCCTCAGTATTCCCAGTGCCCACAATATTCCAGAATGTAGTTTGGTCCTTATCTTTGGTGGCAATGCATAGAGCCTCCCATCTCTCCTGGTGCCATTCCCTCTTTGCATAGCTGACAGCCTTTTTTATAAGCTGCTTGAATCAAGCTTCTAGCCTGGGATTTAATCGAAGTGGTTAGTGCAAGTTTGGAAGCTCTACAGTGGCCACGAAGGTGGGTTCCTACTGGCCTCCGCGAGTCTGGCTTCCACATAAAGACCTTCAAATAAGTGGTCATGAACCGCCCCAATCCTCGCTATGGATTCTTCCTGGCCCATAAGGGGTCTATGTTGCACAAGTCTCCTAGACTCTTCTCCGCCAGCTTATAAATGGACTTCACGGACTCCTGCGAGTGCGCTATTGCACTCCATTTATTTCTATGCTTGTTTGTTGCTTGCTGGAGCCTGTCGTCCAGAGGTTCTAGTCCGGTGACTGTTGCTCTACAAACTGGGAGATCCATATTGAGAGCAAGAACATTGTGGTCACCGTCACGCCTTGTTCAAAGTATCATGTCAGTGACATACGGCCAGAGTCTGACATCGAGTATATAATCGAATCGGCCAGTACTTTGGGTTCGATTGAACGTGCGCCTCCCGTCCCTGTCGGATGGGGTTCGCTTGTTGCAAGCACACACACTCTGATTTAAGGTCAGGGCATTTATTTGTAGGGCCAGCTGAGACCATTACTTTATAGGGTGCATTGTCAAGTCCAGAATAGACCAAACTCTATCCTCCTCTTGCTTAAGATCATTAATGCTCATATCTAGAGGCACAAATTGGCAATTAAAATCGTCTTCCACTATTTTATAAACTCCTTCTGGCAATGCGGTGAGGGGTGTAGCAAGCAATTCAACTATAGGTGATTCCAGTCTGTTGCTCATGGGTCTTGAGTAAATATTATAGACATAGACAACTAGGTCGGATGGGAATTATAGGTATGCAAACAGGATGTCTTCTGCTTTTAGCTCAACCACTTCCACTGTGCACCTAAGATGAGTTCTGACCCAAGTCTGACAGAGTTAAAACATTTGTTGTACACACTCAGGCAGGAAATGATTACACACACTCAAAGACTGAATCCGGCGCAAATCAGCGACGGGCGCCCAATGCAAGTGAAGGAGGATCTTGGTCGCATAAAGAGGCTGCAGGCTTGGACCAGGAGGCTAGACGAAGGTGAACAACAGTTGAGCAGGTAAGTTGAGTCGATAGATGCCTAGTCACCGTAGGCTGGGCTCCCCAAAGTCGGGGGCTGAGGATGCAGGGGTGCCTTTTGGTGTCGGATTTTCTTTACTGTAAACCAGCTGCGATCAGGAGCACCCTTCGTGAAGAGGCTGCAGGCGTCTTCGTGGAGTCCAGCAGAGGTCAGCCATCGATGGAGTCATGGTCAGGATCGCTGGGGAGACTTCACTGGAGAGATGAGCAACTCCGACTCGGGCCGTGGGCGTCGGGCACACAGTGGGCAGGATTCACGTTTCCAGCTGGATCGCAGGCCTTGTAATTGGATTCTTCTGGACACTGCTACTGTTCTCTGGAGATCTGGACTTTGTTGAAGGGAGGACAATTTTCCTTGGATTTCTGGAAGTCGCTGACCACAGGACAGACGTTGTCTTCTTCATGGGTTCTTTAAGGTGGAGATAGGCCGGTAGGGCTGGGGCCAAGTCAGTCGTAGTCTTCAGGCTTTGCTGCAAGGCATCTTCTTCGTAGGTTGCAGGAACCGGAGGATAAAGATTCAGGAGTGTCCCTAAATACTGAATTTAGAGGCATTTCTGGTACTAGCAGGTAGTAGCCAATGGGCTACTTTCATTTTAGGGCGACCACACCCTTAGTATGTGCCCTTCCTTTGGGGAGAGGGCATCCCCTAATCTTATTGGCCAAAATACTTCCATCCACCATGGAGGATTTTCTAAGGAGGGGGTCACTTCAGCTCAGGGCACCTTAAGGGAGGTCCTGGATGAGAGGAGACACATCTCTCCTGACTACTAATTTTCCCGTCGACCTTGCCACCAAAGTGGGGCTTGGTCAGGAAAGCGGCATCTCCACTAGCTGGAGAGGCCCTGGCTAGCATGTCAAAGGGCAGGAAGCCTTTGAGGCTCACTGCCCTGAATTGTACTCCTGCTTGGAGGTAGGTGAGAAGCACCTCCACCCAGAGTAGGCTTTGTTTCTGACCCACGAGAGCACACGGCTCCCACCTTAGGGGGTCAGAAACATGTCCTTGTGTGGCAGGCTGGTGCAGACCAGTGAGCTGGGCACCAGGGAGTAGGTAATTTTTCTGGGGGCATCTCTAAGATGCCCACTGAGCTCATTTTGTAATAAATCCCAACACTGGCATCAGTGTGGGTTCATTGTGCTGAGAAGATTGGTACCAAACTTCTAAGCTTTCAGTAAAGCCATTATGGAGCTGTGAAGTTCATAATGACAAACCCACAGCCCATGTACTGAAAATGGCTTCACTGCACTTACAATGTCTAAGAATGGACTTCACTGTAGGGCATTTTGCTCATGCAGCTATGCCCTCACCTGTGGTCTAGTGCACTCTGCCTTCGGGCTGTGAGGCCTGCTACGGGGTGATTTACCTATGCCACAGACAGTTTTGTGGACATGGTACACAGGGATGTGTGCCATGTTGACTCAAGTTTTGTCTGCAACAAAACACACAGTACGCAATGGCAGTGTTCATGTGTTTGGTGAGGGGTCTCTGAGGCTGGCACTATACATGTTGTAGCCCTTAGAGACCCACTCTGGTCACAAGGCCCTTGGTACCACTGGTAGCTTTTACAAGGGATTTGTATGTGGGCCAGAGGTGTGCTAACGCAGCAGAAATCAGGCAAAAAGTGGGAGGTAACCATGCAAAAAGGGGCACTATCCTACAGTATGCGTCTATTTTCAGGGTACAGTAGTGTGGAGTTTTAGATAGTAAAGCTCTACTTAGTTAAGCTATACTTACCTATATGCACTTCTCTTCTCAATATCGTGCCCATGATCTCATGGAAGCACAATATTATTGAAGAAAAATGTTACTTACCCAGTAAGCATCTGTTCTTGGCACGTAGAACTGTAGAGTCACATGTTTTGCATACTCCTGCCATCTAGTTATTGGGTCTGGATTTTTGCAAGTTGTTTTTCCTCAAAGAAGTCTTTCCAGACACAAGGTAGGTGACTCCTCCTTTCGGTGATAGTGCGCATGAACATCGACTCCATTATTAGATTGTTTTCCTGCAGAGGGTGAGAATGGAGTTAGGAAAGGTAGAATAGAGATGTCCATGCGTATGTATGTAAGGTAAGAAAGAACTGCAACAGGTATAGGTACTCGGGGAGGTGGGTGGGCGCATGTGAATCTACAGTTCTACATTCCCAGAACAGATGCTTACTAGATAAGTAACATTTACCATTCGAGGCACGTGAGCTGTAGATCACATACTTTGCATAGACTATACAGCACCAATCTCCCAAAGCGGTGGTTAACCTAACCTGTAGTAGTTGCAGTTGTTTGAAAAAGTGTTTTAAGTACTGCCTGGCCTACAATAGCTTGTTGCCTCCAATAACACATCGATATAATAGTGTTTGGTGAATGTGTGCGGTGTAGACCGTGTTGCTACCTTACAGATGTCAGCTAATGGAATATTCCCTAGAAGGCCATAGTAGCTTCTAATTTGCGGGTGGAATGCGCTCTAGGGGGTATTGGCAATGTTCTTTTTGCTTTTGTATAACATGTATTGAGAATTTTAACAATCCATCTTGCAATACCTGATTTAAAAATGGCATTGCCTTTGGGTGGTGGAGAAAAAGCAACAAAGAGCTGTTTTGTCTTACAAAAATCTTTTGTTCTTTCTACAAAATATAGTAGAGCTCTTCTAACATCAAGCGTGTGTAGAGCTCGTTCTGCTACAGAATCAGGTTGAGGAAAGAACTCAAGTAACTCAACCGATTGATGTGAAAAGCAGAAACCACTTTAGGTAGAAATTTGGGATTGGTTTGAAGAACCACCTTGTCTTTGTGAAGTTGAAAGAAACGCTCTTGTATAGCTAGTGCCTGGAGTTCACCAACTCTCCTTAAGGAAGTGATTGCAATAAAAAAAGCAACCTTCCATGAGAGAAATTGTAGTTGACACTTGTGCATTGCTTCAAAAGGTGGACCCATAAGCCTGGTAAGGACTATGTTCAAGTTCCACACCGGCGCAGGTGGCACTCTTGGTGGTATTACTCTCTTTAGCCCTTCCATAAAGGTCTTAACCACTGGTACTCTGAATAGGGATAAGTGTTGTCTGTTTTGTAAGTATGCAGCTACTGCTGCCGGATGTAAGCGAATGGAGGTGTAGGCTAGTCCAGATTGCTGTAAGTGTAAGAGAAAACATATGTTTTGTACCGAAGCATCAAGGGGATTGATATTGTTCTGGTTATAATAGATGAACCGTTTCCATTTTGCTGCATAACGCGCCCAAGTAGTAGGTCTCCTCTTCTCCTTTAGGATGTTCATACAGTCTGGTGGTGATTGTAAATAACCAAACTCTATGACTTCAGGAGCAAAATCGCCAGATTGAGTTCCTTGGGATTTGGAGGCCTGATTTCTCCATGGCTCTGAGTGAGGAGACTGGAGTTGAGATGCAGCTTTTGGTGTGGAACTACTGACAGCTCCAACAGGGTGGTGTACCAAGGCTGACGTGCCCATGTGAGAGCTATGAGAAACAGCGTGAGGGATGTTTGTCTGGGCTTCTGAACTACCAGTGGAATGAGTAGGAGAAGCGGAAAAGCGTAGGCAAATATCCCTGACCAGTTCATCCATATGGCATTGCCTTTGAAGAGCGGGTGTGGGAACCTGGAGGCGAAGCTTGGGCATTTTGCATTTTGAGCTGTGGCGAACAGGTCTATGTGATGAAAGGAAAATGCTACTTACCACAGTATGCATCTGTTCTTGGCATATAGAGCTGTAGATTCATATGCTTTAGCATAGATCGCCATCTGGTGCTGGGTCAGGATGTTTGCACTTTGTTTTTCTTCAAAGAAGTCTTTGCAGTCACAAGGTAGGTGACTCCTCCTTTCAGTGATAGTGCGCATGGGCATCGACTCCATCCCCAGATTGTTAGAAGGGTGATGATGGAGTTAGCAAGAGTAGTAACGAGATGCCCATGTATAATGTATATAAGTAAGATAATACTGCAACAGATAAAGGTTCCCGGGAAGGCGGGTGGGCGCATATGAATCTACAGCTCTATATGCCAAGAAAAGATGCATACCGTGGTAAGTAGCATTTTCCGTTCGAGGCAAGTGAGCTGTAGATCATATGCTTTGCATAGACTATACAGCAGCTATCTCCCAAGCGGTGGCTGACCTGTAGCTGCTGCAGTGGTTTGAAATAATGTTCATAAAACTGCCTGGTCCACACTAGCTTGTTGTCTTGTTAACACATCTACACAATAGTGCTTTGTGAAAGTGTGTGGTGTAGACCATGTTGTAGCCTTGCATATGTCATCTAATTGTATATGCCATAGAAGCCCCCAGTTCACGTGTAGCGCTTTAGGGGGAATTGTTAATGTGCGTTTAGCCTTAATATAGCATGTTTGAATGCACTTAACTATCCACTGTGCAATACCTGCTTTTGATAAGGGATTGCCTTTATGCGTGGTGCAAAAGCAACAAAAAGTTGTTTTGTTTTCCTAAAGGATTTAGTTCTTTCAATGTAATATAGTATGGTTCTTTTGACAGCTAGTATGTGAAGAGCACACTCTGCCACTGAGTCTGGTTGAGGGAAGAACACGGGTAGTTCAACAGACTGGTTGATATGGAAGGCAGAAACTACTTTGGGTAAAAGTTTGGGATTAGTCCTAAGAACCACTTTGTTTTGGTGTATTTGCAAAAAGGGTTCTTGTATGGTTAGCGCCTGAAGCTCACCAACTCTTCTAAGAGATGTGATGGCTATAAGGAAGGTAAGAAATTGTAGGTCACATTTGTGTAAAGGTTCAAATGGTGGACCCATTAGTCTTGTAAGAACTATATTAAGATTTCACACTGGAGAAGGTGGAAGTCTAGGAGGATTGATTCTCTTGAGTCCTTCCATAAAAGCGTGGATAGCTGGCACTCGAAACAAAGACAAGTGCTGTCTGTTTTGTAGGTAAGCAGCTATCGCAGCAAGATGTAAGCGTATGGATGTGTACGCAAATTGGAACGCTGCAAGTGTAAAAGATAGCAAATTATGTTTTGAATGAAAGCATCTAGTGGATTAATTTGATTGTTGTACAGTAAAGTACAAACTGTTTCCACTTAGCTGCGTAACATGCTCTTGTGTAAGATGTCTAGCCTCTTTAATGACGTTCTTTTGGCGGCAGGTTGAGGTAGCCAAACTCTAAGATTTCAGGTGCCAGATCGCAAGGTTGAGTTGACTGGGATCTGGATGTCTTATCTCTCCATGGTTCTGAGTGAGAAGCTTGGGGGAGGGGTGTAGTTTTTGGTGAGGAACTACTGATATTTCCAACAGGGTTGTGAACCATGGTTTTTGAGCCCATGTGGGAGCAAATAGGATCATTGTGAGGGAATGTTGTTTGAGTTTCCGAACCAAAAATGGAATTAGCGGGAGAGGTGGAGAAGCGTAAGCAGATTTTCCTGACCAATTCATCCACAGCGCATTGCCTTTGGACAATGGGTGAGGATATCTGGACGCGAAGCTTGGGCATTTTGCGTTGAGGTGTGTGGCGAAGAGATCTATTTCTGGATAGCCCCACATCTGGAAGAATAGGAGGATAATTTGAGGATGTAGTTCCCATTCATGGATCTGCTATCTTTGGCGACTGAGCAGATCTGCCATCTGGTTGTCTACTCCTGGGAGGTGTTCTGCAAGAAGATATATTTTTTGAGGTACGGTCCATCTCCATATGCTTTGAGCTAGTTGTGAAAGCTGTAGAGAGTGTGTCCCCCCGTTTTTGTATGTAGTACATTTCTGTCATGTTGTCTGTACGAACTAGGACAGCTTTGCCTACTAGATGCAGTTGAAAGGCTTTCAATGCTAGAAAAATTGCTAGTAGCTCCAAGTGGTTTATGTGGAGTTGTTTTTGTTGTGGGGTCCACTTGCCCTGAATGGTATATTTTTGAAGATGAGCTCCCCAACCAGTGAGCGATGTGTCTGCTGTTAGCACTATCTATGGAACCGGGGTCGACGAATGGCCGCCCCTTGGAAATGTTTTGTGTATTCCACCACTGCAGAGAGCGATGGGTGCGGACGTCCACCACCAGATCTTTTAACTGGCATTGCGCCTGGTTCCACTGACGTGCTAAGCATTCCTGTAGGGGACGCATTCAAAGTCTTTCGTAAGGAATGATGGGACTGCAAGAGGCCATCGCGCCTATTAATTGCATGAACACTTGGGCTGGTAGTGAGTGTTGAGGCTGAAATTGTGATATCAGATTTCGCATGTTGCGTATCCTGACTGGGTTGGGGTGTGCTAGAGCTTTACAAGTGTCTATTGTGGCTCCTAGGTACGCTTGCATGTTGGTTGGCTGGAGGGGAGACTTGGTGAGATTTACAGAGAATCCTAAATCGTGAAGCAGCTGAACTGTTTTGTGAGTATGATGTATACAGCTGTGTTGTGATCTGGCTTTTATTAGCCAGTTGTCCAGGTAAGGGAAGATGTGAATTTGTTGTCTTCTTAAACGAGCTGCGACAACTGCCAGACACTTGGTGAAGACTCTGGGTGCTGTAGTTACCCAGAACGGGAGAACTTTGAATTGGTAATGTTGTCCATGAACCTGAGATATTTTCTGCGAGCCGGGTGAATGGAAATATGAAAGTAGGCGTTATTTAAATCTAGAGTGGATAGAAAGTCATCCTGCTGAAGTAGTGGAAGTACCTGTTGGAGGGTGACCATGTGGAAGTGGTCTGATTGAATGTAGAGATTTAGCTATCTGAGGTCTAATATAGGCCTGAGAGAGACATCCTTTTTGGGGATTAGGAAGTACAGGGAGTATAGTCCTGTCCCTTGATGCTGAAATGGAACTGGTTCTATTGCATGTTTCTCCAATAGAGAGAGAACCTCTTGTTTTAGGAGTGCGAGATGTTCTGGTGACATTGTACATGGTTTTGGAAGAATAGTTGGGGGATATGCTTGTAAACTCCAGGCAGTAACCATACTGGATAATTTGTAGGACTCACTTGTCTGAGGTGATTGAGTACCAGACAGGCAGGAATTGTGAGAGACGTCCCCAGACAGGAGTGGAATGATTGGGGGGTAGCGGAGGGAAGTCACTGTTTGTCTGCGGGGGAAGTGCGGGTGGAGTTGCCCTTGCCTCTTCCCCCATAATTGTTCCTGCTATAATTTCCTCGGAAATAACCTCTAGGGGAGGTGGCTTGATTAATCCCTTTCTAAGAGGAAGATGGATTCTCTGTGGACGCTGTCTTTTAGCCACCCCTGTAAAAGGAGCGACGAAAGGACCCTCTGTTAGTTGGTAATTGTAAAGCCCCCATAGATGTTTCGACCTCTGGATCTTTTTTCATCTTTTCAAGGGCGGTATCTTCGGCTGGCCCGAAAAGATGTTTCTTATCAAAAGGCTGGTTTAGTATGGAGGATTGTACCTCCTGCTTAAAACCGGAAATCCTAAGCCAAACGTGTCTACGCAGTAGCATGCTAGGATTCACTGCACGAGCTGCTGTGTCTGCTGCATCGAGTGCACATTTAATGGAAGTGTTACTAATAAGTTTGCCTTCCTGGATAAGGTCATTAGCTTTTGCCTTATACTGATCGGGTAAGTGCTGCATGAGTTTTTCTAACTCATCGTAATGAGCCCTATCATAGCGTGCTAGTAGAGCTTGAGCGTTTGCAATACGCCAATAATTTGCAGCCTGTGTAGCCACTCTCTTGCCGGAGGCATCAATGAGTTTAGACTCCTTGTCAGGCGAGGGGGGGGGGGGGCTCACCTGTGGTTTGAGAGTTAGCTCTCTTGCGAGCGTTAGAGACTACAAGTGAGTGCTAAGGTAACTGGCCTCTAAAATAAGCAGGGTCTGTTGGAGCTAGTTTGTATTTTTTGTCCACTCTGGGTGTAAGCATCCAAGCTCTAACTGGGTCTTTAAAGACATCATCGGTGTGCTTTAACATGCCCTTTAGCATAGGTAAAGTGTGAGTAGATATTTGAGAATACGTAAGTGTCTCAAAGAGGAAATCCTCTTCCAAAGGCTCTTTATGGAGCTCCACTCCGTGTTATTGTGCAGCTCTGTAATGAGTTGAGTGTACCCAATGTTATCCTCGGGTGGGGAGGGTCTAGAAGGATACAGTTCAGGGTCATTATCTGTATCTGGTTCGTAATCGTAATTTTCCCATGGATCAGTATCTTGAGGTTTATCCTGATCTGGTGGTATATCCTGCTCTTCATCAGTATCCCCATCCCCACTCCCATAATCCTCATCCTGAACGCTAGGTGAAAGTGGAGGTGGTGGTGAATTTGATGGTGAAATAATCAAATTTGGATTAATGGGTGAGAGGGAGGTGGAATGTAAGGTGGAGATGGGTTAGTAACGGAGTCCTTTTTCTTTAGAGGTATAGAAGGGTCCTTTGTAAGGTCCAGCTTCCGTTTCTTAGAAAGAGTGGCCTGAATATGCCCTGTTTTAGGGTTAATAACAAGCCTTTTTTGTTTTGGGTCCAAAGATGGGTCATCATACCGAAGCTCTTTGGGTGGAGTGTCTTTTTCCTTGTTTGTTGTTTTCGGGGGCGAGAGTTTCGGCTCTGGCGCCTTTGGTGTAGGAGTTTTCGGCTGTGCATCGTTGTGTTTGGTGGGTTTCGGCTTCAAGCCTTTTGGAGCGGAGGAATTTGGCTCCGAGTGTTTTGGTGCAGAGGATTTCGGCTTCGGGTGTTCTGCTGCCGAGGATTTCGGCTCCGAGCCTTTCGGTACAGATGATTTCGGCTCTGAACCTGTAGGTTTTGGGGATTTCGGACTTTTAGATTTGGAGGCCTTGTGTTCCAATGCCTTCAGTGTGGAAGGTATAGTCTTTGGTCCCGGTGGCGTGCTGACCGGTAGAGACTTGGATTTATGTTTCGGTGCCGAGGGTGTTGGTTGGGAAGGCTTTTCTTTATTTTTCTTAGCCGGTTTGGAGGGAGAGGCATCGGAAACTTTCTTTCTGTGCCGACCTGAGCCCGGAGGAGAAGGTGGTACTGGAGCCTTTGTTTTATGTTGACTGGTTACAGGGGGATCAGTACTCACGGTACGCTGACCCGGAGTGATGTGCTGTTCTTCCTCCATGTCGAAGTCTGCTTCGGACACTGAGACCTGTTGTTCTTCCTCGGCTTCTTCGATTGGATGTTGGATATCTGGATAGTCTCCAAAGATGTCTAGTACGGAGCCACTGTGGTGTTGCATCTCGTAGCATCGAGCCCGACGATCACAAATTGTTTTCTTCGATCGGAACAATCAACACGCTTCACAGTCCTTTTCGTTGTGTTCCGGGGATAAGCAGAGGCTGAAGACCTCATGCAAATCGGTGCGTGGAAACTTAGCACAACACCCGGGACATAGTTTAAATGGAGTCCGTTCCATCGACTGCTATCACGGTCGGCACGGGTAGGCCCTACGGCCCGCCTCGAGTTATCCGATCAAAGGTTTTTTCAGTTGGAACGATGCATATCGAATGGGGAACTGCGATCGAAGACAATACCGTCGAGGGTAGAGGATTGTGCGTCAAAGAAGTTCGAGAATGATACCGAACTGTAGCATCGCAATACACATCCAAACCCGATGGCGGAAAAAAACAATCTGGGGATGGAGTCGATGCCAATGCTCACTATCACCGAAAGGAAGAGTCAACTACCTCGTGACTGGAAAGACTTTTTCGAAGAAAAACAAAGTGCAAACATCCAGACCCAACACCAGATGGCGATCTATGCTAAAGCATATGATCTACAGCTCATATGCCTCGAACTCTCCATTCCTGAAAGTAGGGAAGAAGAATTTGGGGACAAGTTCATGCTCATGGATTTGCTGTCTCTGTCTGCTGAGAAGGTTTGCAATTTGATTGTTTACTCCTGGAAGGTGTTCTGCTAGGAGATACATTTTGTGATGTATGGCCCATTTCCTAATGGCTTGTGCTAGGCGTGACAGTTGGAGAGTGTATGTCCCCCCCTGCTTTTGTATGTAGTACATAGCTGTCATGTTGTCTGTACGGACTAAGACAGTTTTGTCTATAAGGTGAGTTTGAAAGGCTTTGAACGCTAGAAACACTGCTAGTAGCTCTAGGTGATTGATATGTAGGCTCTTGTACTTTAGAGTCCACAGTCCCTGGATTGTGTTTCTCTGTAGGTGAGCGCCCCAACCAGTGAGCAATGCGTCTGCTGTTAGCACTGTCTATGTAGCAGAGTCGAGAAAGGGTTGCCCTTTGGATACATTTTGTGGGTTCCACCACTGCAGAGAGCGATGGGTGCGGCCATCCATCAACACTAGATCGGTTAACTGACCCTGCGACTGATTCCACTGACTTATTAAGCATTTTTGAAGAGGACGCATGTGAAGTCTTGCGTGGGGAACAATTAAAATGCATGACGCCATCATGCCCAGCAGTTTCATGAAGACTCTTGCTGGCAATGATTGGTTGGGCTGACATTGAGTGAGAAGGGACTGAATACTGTGAATCCTGGCTGTACTGGGAGATGCTAGAGCTCTTTGAGTGTCTATCGTGGCTCCCAGATAGGTTTGTGTGTTGGAAGGCTGTAGATGAGACTTCAACGCTTTTACTATAAATCCTAGTTGGTGAAGTTAGTGAATAGTGGTTTGAGTGTGTTGGAACCACATTCGGTAAGTGTTGGCTTTGATGAGCCAGTCGTCCAGGTATGGGAAGGCATGGATTTTTTGTCTTGTCAGATGTGCTGTGACTACTGCCAGACGTTTGGTAAATACCCTGGGAGCAGTGGTGTCTCCATATGGTAGCAGTTTGAATTGGTAATGGTGACCCGCTATCATGAATCTGAGGTATTTGCGATGAGCGGGATGGATTGGTGTAAGAAACTGGCTCTATATATAGTACACCAAAATGAGGAATAGTGTGTGTAGAGTCCAAGTGTCCCCAGAGGTTTGGCAGAGGTTAAAGTTGGATAGAACCGTACTCTCTAATAGTGGTAGCTTGGTCGAGCAGTAAGGCAGTATCAGAGGACAGTGTTAAGCATTTGATGTACACAATCAGTCAGCAAATGAATTCACACACTCAAGAACTGAACTCTAGGCCAATTGTTTTTGTATAAAAATATACTGTTGTTTATTTTTAGAACCAAGCAAGCCTGGCACAGGTAAGCATTAAGTAATTTTCAGTAATAAGTTAGTGGATATAGAACAGTTAGAAAATTCAATAGAAATTGTACTTTGTTTGATTTACAGGGGAGCAGTAGTACGCAACACTTAGCAAATGCAGTACATTGAAATGAATGGGCTTTTTCAGTAAATTACAGGTAAGTTACTTTTTACGTTACTTTTCTAACTCAGTGTTGGATACCTAGATTCAGCACTGGGACATTTCCTCAAAACAGGTAAGTAAATACGTTTTGGTTATTCGTGCGATTTTTAAAGAATATTTCAGATTTCAAAACTCCACACTTAGAAACTTTTTGGAGCTATACATTGAAATGAATAGGCTTTTTCAGCAAATTGCAGGTAAGTTACTTTTACGTTACTTTTTCTAACTCAGCGCTGGATGCCATTTTGGAGAAAAAGTGTCAATGTTATGCTATGGAGGGAAAACAGGTTAACGGGTCACAGGTAAGTAATCGACTATGGGAGTTAAGGTTCTGGGGTTAGGCTCAGGGGTCCCCCAGGGTCAGTGATGCACTGTTGTTGCACCCTCAGCGGCACTAGGGCGGCCGGGTGCAGAGTGTTGAGGCCCAAAGTTATCCTATGGAGGATAGGGGGCCTCCGGCTGGTAGCTGCTAGCAAGCAGGCCACGGGGTTGTGGGAGCAAGACTTCTAGGGTTTAGCTCAGGGCAAATAGGGGACCAAATTAGCACCCTCAGTGACACTAGGGCGGCCGGGTGCAGGGGGCTGTTTTGAGGTCGGTGCCCTGTTGTTTCCAATGGAGAACCTCCGGGACAAAGAAACACTGCAGGCTCGGGGACGAGGATCTTCTGGGTGCGACCACCACTTTGAGGGGTAAGTTGGGATGTCATGGGTTGGTTAGGCACCATTGGTTTGGGCACCCAAGGCCGTGGGGCATCAGGTGCAGGGGAAACTTGAGACGTCGGAAAGTCTTACCCACTCTGGTCGCGGTAGAGGGGACCCTCTGGTTTGAGGCTGCAGACATTGTCTGGAGGCTTAAGGCAGGTCAGGAGTCGCCGGATCTCAGGTCAGGATCTCCGGGGTGACCTCCTCGTGGTGTTTTTCCACTTGAGCTCGGGCCGGGTTTGGCAGGTGCAGAGTGGGCTGGATTCACGGTGTCCAGCCGGAGCCAGAAGCTGCAGTTTGAACAAGTCCAGTGTAAACGGGAGATTCAGTCTTTGAAGTGAAGGCAGGCAGGTCCTCCAGGGTTTTTGAGGTTGCTGGCTGCAGGACACACTGGGTTTTCGCAGGAGCAGGTTCGAGGGGAGACAGGCCTGTAGGGCTGGGGCCAAGTCAGTGGGCGTCGTCCTCTTGTTAGCTCTGCAGGGCTCTTCGGTCCTTTTTATCTTCTTTTCTTGTCGTTTCTGGATCTGAGGAAGCAAGGTTCACGGTGTCCCCTAAATACTAAATTTAGGGGCGTTACAGGTAGGTAAAGGGCAGGGACCAATGGGTCCCTTCCCTGGGGTTGGTACACCCCCTATTCTGCCACTCTCCAGTGGGAGGGAGCAGGAGCCTATCCCTGGTTGGCTGGGTCCCTCCATCCTCAAGATGGCGGGGACTCAAGGTTGTGCTTCACCTCGCCTCCCCCACCTGAGAGGTGGAGTTGGCAGAGGTGGGCACACCACTCTTCCTCACTTGTTTTTTCTGCCGGTTCTCCCGCCCAAAGTAGGGGGTAGAACCAGTGGGGGCCAGTTGCTGAAAGCAGCAAATGGCCTGGAAAGGCTCACAAAGGCGGCATGCCTTTGAAGCTTCTCCTTCGTGAACCCTGCCCATCCTGGGGGAGGAGGCTTGACACCTCGTCCCAGGATGTGCATTGCTTCAGGCCCCCGAGAACAGCAGCTCTCGACCCAGGGGTCCAGAAACATGTCTGGTGGTGGCAGCCTAGGCAGCCACTCAGTCAGGTCACTAGAAGTTGGTAGAGTTTCAGGGGGCATCTCTAAGATGCCCTCTGTTGTGCATTTTACATTAAATCCCACACTGGCATCAGTGTGGGCTTAATGTGCTGGGAAGTTTGATACCAAACTTCCCAGTCTTCAGTGTAGCCATTATGGTGTTGTGGAGTTCGTAATGACAAACTCCCAGCACCATATACTCTTAATGGCAGCACTGCACTTAAAGTGCCCAGGAATGGACTTGGGCACTGTAGGGGTACAGGGCTCATGCACCTGTACCCTCACCACTGGCATAGGGCATCCAGCTAGAGGGGTGACTGATGTATGCCAGGGCAGAGGTTTTTGGGCATGGATGTGTGCCATGTCGACTCTTCACTTTGTTCTGCACTAAGATATGCACCCTGCAAAGGCAGTGTGTGAGTGTTGGGGTACACGGCCTCTAAGGGTGGCACAATAAGTATGTATGTATGTATGTATAACACATTTATAGAGCGCCTGGTTACACCACAACGGTGTGTCCCCGCGCTATGACACAGGAGAAAGAAAATAGCAGTGAGGAGATGCTAATCAGAACTCTAATAGTTCTTTTTTCCATAGAGCCATGTTTTGAGTTGTTTGCGGAAACGTATTTCAGACGTCTCTGTTCTTAAGGTTATTGGAAGGGTGTTCCAGGTCTTTGCTGCTAGATACCTGAAGGACCTTGCTCCCTGCCTGGCTCTGTGTATCCTGGGTATTTTAGCCAATGCCTTGTCCGATGATCGTAAAGTTCTGTCAGGTTTGTATTCCTCAAGGAGTGAGTGCAGATATTTAGGGCCGGATTTCATGAGGATGCGGTGCCCATAGCATAACGCCTTGAATATGACCCTCTTTCCTACTGGCAACCAGTGGAGTTTCTTCAGTGCATTCTCTGCGTTAGCTCTTCTGGGTAAGCCAAGTACCAATCGAGCAGCAGCGTTCTGTGCCCTCTGTAGTTTGGCAAGTCCTCCCTTGGTAGTTCCAAGATATAGAACATTGCCATAGTCCAACTGTGAAGTTATTGTTGCATGGACAATGGTTTTCCTAGCATTGGAGGGCATAAGGTTCAGAATTTTCCTCAGAACCTTGATCGATCCATAGAGGCCTTCTCTGGTCACAGTGCCCTGGGTACATGTGGTACCATTTACCAGGGGCTGACATGTGGCTAGAGATGCCAATTGGGTTTAGGGTTCAATGCAGTTTTAGGGAAGATACATAGGCCCTGGGTACCTGATTAGCAGGAGCCAAGGGCACACTCAGTCAGAGAACATCAGTAATTCAGCAAAAAGTGGGGGCATACCATGCAAGGAAGAGGGCACTTGCTCACAATTGGAATATTGAAATATGTGTCTTTTAAGTCTAGAGTAGACATAAAATTGCCCTGCTGTAGAAGCAGGAGCACTTGTTGAAGTTTTACCATGTGGAAATGCTCTGACAGTATGTAGAGGTTTAGTTCTCGGAGATCCAGAATAGGTCTCTAGGAGCCATCCTTTTTGGGGATGAGAAAGTACAGGGAGTACACACCTGTCCATTGATGTTGTAACGGCACAGGTTCTATGGCTCCTTTGGCTAGATGCGATTGGACCTCTTGCTGAAGTAGATGTAAACGTTCTGGTGACATTTTGAGAGAATGTGGTGGTATGTTTGGAGGATTGTTGGTAAGCTCCAGTCAATAACCATGTTGGATAATTCCTAACACCCGTCTGTCTGTGGAGATAGATTGCCAAATGGGGAGGAATTGTTGAAGACGTCCCCCGACAGGTGTTAAATGATAGGGGGGGGGGGGGGGGGAGTGTAGGCAAGTCACTGCTTGTTATGGGAGGCGGAATTACGCTGTGCGGAACCCTTGGCTCGACCTTAGTTGTTGTTACCTCTATATCCTCCTCTAAAGAAGCCCCTTGTAGAGGAAGATTGACTGTTGCCTTTGTAAGAGGTGGAAGTAGTGTCTGAGAACAAGGTTTTCGACCCTCCACGGTAGAAGGAGTGACAAAAGGAGTCCCGAATAGAGGGAGACTGCAGAGCTCCCATAGACTTGCCTACCTCTGTGTGTGTTTTTTTAATTTTTTCTAATGACGTATCTACTTCGGGCCGAAGAGATGATCCTTGTCAAAAGGAGCATTCAAAATAGACTGTTGTACTTCTGGTTTGAAACGTATAGTTTCTTACCTGTCGGTGTAGTTTTTCAGCTTGAAGACTTCCTGGATTCACTATGCTGTGCATTATTCCGCCATCTAGTGGTTGGGTCCGGAATTGTAGTATTTTTTCTCTTATTTTTTTTCATGGTCCAGTTGGGCGTTGACATACCACCATTTGTTGTCCTTCGTGACGTTGATGCGCTTCCTCCGGAAGCTTCCACCTTTGGTCGCCGTCTTCGGATTCTTTTTTTCTTGTCATTTGTTACTTTGTTTCTCCTCTAATCTTGTAAGTCTTTCTCCAGTTTTAATCCCTTTCCTCCCATCTCATCTTTCTGGCAGAGGAGGGTGGGTTTGCTAGTGAATCCAGAAAGTCTTGAAGCTGCAAAACTACACCGACAGGTAAGAAACTATACCTTTTGCAGCGTGAATCTTTCTAGATTCTCTATGCTGTGCATAGACTTTATAGCGGTATGTCCTTATTGTGGTGGCTGGGTGGAAGATGAGCTCTGGTTACTTAATATGTGTCCCACTTGCGCTTCGTTGTTCTTTTGGATATCCACCCAGTAGTGCTTAGTGAACGTATGCACTGAAGACCATGTTGCAGCTTGGCAATGTCTTGAATTGGTGTGTTAGCTAGAAACGCAATTGTAGCTTCTTTCTTCCTTGTTGAGTGGGCATGAGTTGCTCCTTGCAACAGTTGTCCTGTTTGTTTGTGGCAGATTTGTATGGTTTGTGCAATCCACTGTGCAATGGTATTTTTGGTAACTGGTCGTCCCCAAAAACTGCAGGCAAAGAAAAAAAAGAACTGCTTTGTCTTTCTGCACTCCTTTGTCCTTTCTATATAGTGCATGACAGCCCTCCTGGCGTCCAGTGTGTGTAGCGCCCTTTCTGAGCTTTGTGGCTGGTTTTTGGAAAAAACTAGGTATTTGGATGGTTTGGTTGATGTGGATCCGAGACACCACCTTTGGCATGAAGTGTGGGTCTGTTCTCATTACACTCCTATCATTGTGTATTTGTAGGTAGGGCTCTTGGAGTGTTAGCGCTTGCAGCTCACTTACTCTTCGTAGCGACATGATAGCCACTAAGAAGGCTGTCTTTAGCGTGAGCATGTGCAGTGTTGCCTTGTGAAGAGGTTCGAAGGGTGCTTCCATTAATTGCATTAGCACCACGTTGGGGTTCCATGCCGGTGCTGGCATTCTGTTTGGAGGTGCGATTCTCTTTGCTCCTTCCAGAAATCTTTTTACTACTTGGGAGGTGAAGAAACTTTTCCCCGTTTCTCCTCTTGTGTATACCACTATCGCCGCAAAGTGCACACTTAGGGATGTGTAGCTTAGTTTACTTTGTAGTAGATGTGTTGAGTATTTTAGTATTTTTAATTCCCTTGTGATTTTCCTTTGCAGTTGTTCCCTAATGCACCATTCGGAGAATCTTTTCCACTTTGCTACGTAGCACTTTCTTGTGGTAGGTCTTCTTGCCTCCCTGAGCGCTGCCATTGTGCTTGCCGGTAGTTTGAGGCGTGCAAATTCTAGGTCTTCAGGAGCCATGCAGCTAGGCTGAGGCTCTCTGGCTCTGGGTGCAGCACCCTTCCATTCTGCATTGTTAACAGGTTCTTTCTTCTTGGGAATCTGTGTGCTGGTGATTGCGCCATCTCCACTATTTGTGAGAACCAGGACTGTCTGGCCCGCTGAGGAACTATTAGTATTAGCAACATGTTGCTTATTCTGCATTTGCGGAGTACCCTGTGTATCCGGGGGAAAAGCGTATGCAAATGTCTTTGACCAATTTATCCATAGCGCATTCCCTTCTGACCGATGTTCTGGTTTTCTGGATGCAAAGTGTTGGCATTTTGCATTTTGGTGTATTGCAAATAGGTCTATTGCGGTGTCCTCCACTTCCGGAACACTTTTTGTATTTCCTGTTGGTTGATCTCCCATTCGAGGGATGCTGACGTCTGCCTGCTGAGTCGGTCCGCTTCCACATTGTCCTTCCCTGGGAGATGTATTGCTAGTAGGTCTATTCTCAGAGGAATGGCCCATGTCCATATTTCCTGTGCCAGCCCTGATAGTGCTACTGATTGTGTTCCACCTTGCTTGTCGATGTAGAACATGGTAGTTGTGTTGTCCGTTCGGATCAACACCCTGTTTCCGTACAGCTGCTTCTGAAACACTTTTAAGGCTAGGAACACAGTTTTTAGTTCTAGGTAGTTGATGTGTTTGACCGCATCTTGCTGCAACCATAGTCCCATCACCTCGAGCTTGTTCATGTGCGCGCCCCACCCCAGCTGGAAGGCGTCCGTTGTGATGGTTACTGTTGGAGTTGGTTGTGTGAATGGTTTCCCCTGTGATATGTTTTCCTCGTTCCACTACGCTCTTTCCTGATGCACTGCGTGTGTGACAACCACTAGATCTTCCCAACTCCCTGTTGCCTGTGACCATTGCTGCTAGGTCCATTCGTGGAATGGTCTCATGTGGAGTCGAATATTTTGGACTAGGTGGATGCACGACGCCATCATTCCCATTAGCTTGCTCACCGTCCTCACTGTCAGAACTTGCCCTTTGCGGTAAAGACGTGTTTCCTTCAGTATTGCCAATGTTCTCTTCCTGCTGGGGAACACTTTGGCCTGTATGGTGTCGATCTCCGCCCCTAGGAATACCTTGATCTGTTCCGGCTCGGTTGACAAATTTTTCCAATGTATTGAGAAACCCAGTTGGTTCAGTGTTTGTACGACCTGCTGTATGTGTTGTTTGCAGTGGCTGTACGAACTTGCCTTTATGAGCCAGTCGTCGAGGGAGGGATATACGCGTATCCCTTGCCGTCGTAGGTGCACTGCTACTGCTGCTAGGCATTTGTAAACACCCTTGGTGCGGATTTGAGCCCGAATGCCAGTACTGTGAACCGGTAGTGAGTTGGGTTGATCACAAACCTTATTAGACATTTCTGCTTGTGGTTGATGGGGATGTGTAAGTACGCGTCCTTTAAATCTATTGTTGCATGTAATCCCCTTGTATTTGTGGTATTACCTCTTGTAGGGAAGTCATTTTGAATCTTTGTGTCCTTATGAATTTGTTCAAGAACCTTAGATCTAGGATAGGTCTTAGTGTTTCGTCCACCTTTGGCACGAGGAAATAAGTGGAGTAAACCCCCTTGTTCCTTTGGTTGTGCGGTACTACCTCTATCGCCTCTTTGCTGAGCAGTTCCTACGCTTCTAGTCTCAAGATCGAAAGTTCCTTTGCTGAGTGTGCCTTGTTTCTTGGTTTCCCGTTTGCAGGCTGTTTTTCTTGCTCTATACATAGGCTTTCCTGTTTTCAGTTTCTATTTTTGGTGAATTCTGGTGGTGTTTTTTCAGTGTTTTCCAGTGATTTCAAAACCTCAAAAAAACTGTGCTTTTCAGTGGTTACTCATTTTCGCGCCATAAAAAACAACTGAAACGGTGTTTTACCGGTGATTATGGAAGGCTTTGCGTTTATTATTGCTTGCTTTCTTCATTGATGCATGGTATATAGACAGTGTACGTACAGTGTAGATGAGGTCCAAATACATTTTTACAACTCGAAGGTTAAGTCAGCACTTTCAGAAATTTGCCTGAAAAGGGTGGCTCTGTGCAAGGCACACCTCTTGAACTGCGGGGTACAGAGAGAACGTTTTGGAAATGAGAGATTTCTGGGGGTGTTGGGCGTTGTAGGCAAGGCAGGCAGTTCTCATAGTTCATTTAGAATCAATGTGTTGTCATTTGAAGAAAGTGAGAGCTTGGTGAAATGTTCATGGTTTTGGGCACTCCTCACAAATCATGTAGCATGATGGCACGGCTCTGATTAAAGCTAGGCTGGTTTTCACTGCTGTTTTTTTTCCACTCTGAGATTTATATAGTGCTAACTTGACCTGAAGGTATTGAAGCGCTTCACATGAGCACCTGTTGCGTTATACAAGGGCACATTCATTTTTGTTAGGGACGGGTAGATTACATGATTTGCCCAGAATCACAGGATGTTGAGCGTCATTGCCGAGACTCTGACCACCGTTCGCCAGATTTGAGGTCCACCGCCCTAATCATTAGACTACATCCTCTCCTGCTGTTATGTTCAAGGTTTATGGAAGCGCTACGATAATTATCGCCGGCTAGCGTGGATTTTTATTGCTGAGATAGCGTGCTATTAGCAACGCTTATCTCAAAAGCAATAAAAAATCCTAGCGCTAATTGTCAAACGTGAGATTATCGCTGGAAACCCAGCGATAATCCCACGAAGTTTGGCGATAGCTTGCTGATAGGGCCTCACATACTTAGCCATGATATCCACCTTACATAGGATATCATGGCTAAGTCAGTTTCAAAGCAGGCGTAAGGAAATTAGCGATAACAGAGGTTATCGCTACATATCTTGTCGCCATGCTGCTTTGCGTGAGGCTTGATAATGGGAGAAATGTCCTTAGTGACATTTCTCCCGTTATCCTGGGGAGGAACGCCCACTTTGCATCTCATTAGAGATGCAAAGATGGGCGTTAGGAATTCAGGCGCTAAGGCAAGGTTTCACGCGATAGCGTGACCTTGCTAATATAGCGATAAAATTATCGCCGCTTTTCGGCCGAAACCGGCCACAAAAGCGGCGATAATTTTATATCGCCACCTTGTAGATATGCCCCTTATTTTGGGGCATATTATCAAGACAGGTGATAAAATTATCGCCGCTTTAGCGGCATAAAACTGCTGCTAAAACGGCGATAATGGGCTTGATAATATGCTCTATGGAATTCCAATTGAAGCCCATGTTAGATGTGAAGGACGTCTAACCTGAGCTTCAATTGGAATTCCATAGAGCATATTATCAAACCCATTATCGCCGTTCTAGCGGCAGTTTTCTGCCGCTAAAGCGGCGATAATTTTATCGCCTGTCTTGATAATATACCTCTTATTTATTGTCTTATAGATCGCAAACTCCACCCAATGCTGTTTCAGAGCACTCTACAGAGGAAAGGTGTCAGAGCACAAGGCAAAAGTCAACAATGTGTTTTGATTGGTTTATAAAAGAACACATTGTTTACTGTATAACATTGGTTTATAGATACAGAGGTTTACAGTACATGGAATGCATACATTTTTCCCGATGGTTAAATGCATATTTAGTGGAAGATAACGTGGTTTCCAAACAAACAGTTTCATCGTTATTGTTTTAGTCTGCACGTTTTAGTTCATTCTGTATGCTCTGTCTCTAGTTTTAAGCACTTTTTGGTCCAGTCCCGATGTGAGAATCTATCAGTGCTCATGGCTGAAATGAGTAGGTCGAGCTTTATAGCACATCACACCTCCTGCCTGTCCTTTGGGACTCGAGCCAGCTTCTTCTTCACTAGAGAGAGAGGGCGCATCCCCTGTCAGAGGGATCAGGCAGGCTGTAACCCCATTTCCAAGAGCCTCGGAGAAATTGTGTCACAGGTTTTCTACGCTGGAAAGACGACCCCGCACACGCCCAAGCTCTCTTTTCGGCGGGGCCTCCCTGTTTTGTCGGCAAAAATGGTTTTCTTTCGTTTACCTCATACAGATAACCAACTTGTCTTCCGTAGCGACCTTAACTTGGTAATTGTGTTCAATGCATTGCAATGCAAAAGTGAGTTGGAACCCTCAGTCAAATTTTAAATGATACAGTAGAAGCTCTGCAAAATAAGAGTCGAACTTTGAAAACAATTTTCGTCCCTTGTCACGTATCAATCCTGATATATTTCTATGTGCCTCTTATAAATCCACGTGATGGGCACAGGAAATGCATTTACATCTTTCGATAGGACCTGTACAGTGAGGAGAGGTCAGCATTTCCTTAAGCTTCACACCTAGGAAGTCTTTCTGTCGCCAAGCTAATTTTATTTAAACAATGAACACACTGTCACACTTTCATGTGGCTGCAATCTGCACTTGTTGTGATATTCATTATCCTAAGGAACAAGGTCGGCCGTTTGAACTTGAGCACTTGAGGAAAAGCTGTGAATAGGTTAGTCTGCGCCCTGCTGCTACGTATACACTGCCCGATGCCACGCATTCCTCCAGGGGCATCCATTGCTAATCCCTTTCAAGCGTGTATTCCGAACACCTCGCGGCTGTTGGTGGCATGCCCCCATTGTCATTCCCCGTCCCCCTACACTTCCCCAGTGTGTTACCAAACAAAGGCCAGGGCCCTCCCCTTTCACGGAACTGCGTGGCTACGAGCAGTGCGCCCCGAGCTCTCGTTGTGAGTGTGCTACAAGCAGACACGCATTTGTTACCAGTGGCATAAAGGCCCACGTCACGACTCACGCGCCGTAGTTCCGGCAAGGGAACCCCCGGTCCCTGACTGCCGTTCGGACAGAGAAAGGCAGGAACCATCGAGGCCTCGGTGCCACTGCTCCTGCTGCATTAGTGATCGCCACGCCCCTGCTTATTATGTGCACTTGCTGTCAATGTAGCTACTGAATCAGAAAGTGGGATATTTTAAATTTCTTTCAGTCCTTTACTCCACTGTCAGAAACATGCATTTAAATCTGCTGCTACTTGTAAAACCTCAGCCACAAGCTTAATTTACTAGACTGCCCCTTCTTGAAGGGTTCACTTCCAGACGCTCCATCCAGCAGCAACTAGTTCTGTTCAGTATTGAACAAGGAAGTGTCCTGTTCCGCTCGAGGCTGGCAGGCTACAGCAGTATACTTGAAACAGGCCAAAACTGCAAGCAACGAACACTGTTTCTGCGCTCAGCCCCGCCCCCAGGGGCTCTGAGAAGGGGGCGAAAGAAGAACAAAGCCTCGTTATGTAAATGGTCTTTTTAAAGACCTGTGAAGTACTCGGGTGCGGCCGCGGCCGCAGTCAGACAGACGGCAGACCACAACAGCTGCTCTCCCCCGTCAACTATGAAAATCAGTGACACTCGGTTTAAACCGGGTCAGCTGATTTTCATTCGGTAGTGTAGTGTCAGTCAGATTCGGTTTAAACCGAAATCCGGACAGCCTATCTATACAGTATCCGTGTTGTATGATGTTTAGTATCCATTTGTCTGTTGTGATCTTACTCCACTCCCGGAGGAAGTCTCTTATTCTGCCTCCTACTGGTGTTGTGTGTTCGAGATATTGGAACGTCAGGTTTTTGTTTTTCTCTATGTCTTTCTGCTCACCCCAAGGTGTTGCTGGGGTGAGATTTCGTTTTATGGCGAAGTCACTTGGGGGCAGGCTGCTGCCCTCCTCTCCATGTCTGCCCTCGACCGTTTGAGCGCCCTCGAAAGGACTGTCCCCGGGGCTGGTACTGCCAGTTCTGCTGCTGCTGTCCCTGCTGCTCCTGGCCTTGGTTGTTCCCTTGATAGCTGTGTTGGAACGTCTGGCGCGATGTAGTAGGCACGTTGCCTCCCCTACCACCAGGCCTTCTCGCGGGTGTACCCCTTCTCATCCCTCTGAACTGCAGCACTCCCATGGACCTTGCTGTCTCGTTGTCCTTTTTGAGCTGTATTAACATGTCGTCAACTGGTGCGCCAAACAGTTGCTCTCCATTAAAAGGTGTGTTAAGGATGTTGTTTTGCACCTCTGGCTTGAAGCCTGAAATTCTAAGCCATGCGTGTCTGCTCTTGGTCACCCCGATCATCATTTGTCTGCTGGACGTGTCCACAGCATCCAAGGCCTATTTCAAACATGTATTCGCTATGTTTTTGCCCTCTTCTACCAGGTGAGCCGCTCTTTGTTGGTACTGGTCTGGTAGATGCTTTAGGAGTTGCCCCACTTCCTCCCAGTGCTGGTATGCTTGCCTGTTGATCAGGGCGTTGGAGTTTGCGATGCGCCATTGAATTGCCGCACTCCGCTTCACCTTTCTCCCCACGAGGTCCATCCTTCTACTCTCCTTGTCTGGAGGTGGCCCAGAATTTGTGGGTACATTGGCCCTCTTCCTAGCCGATGCTGTAATGATGGAATCGGCTGGCACTGACCCTTGGATGTATGAAGGGTCCTTTGAGGAATGTTTATATTTTTTCTCTGTTCTAGGAGTCACTGCTTTGCATACTGCTGGTTCTTTAAAAGCATCCCTTCCCTGGTCCTGCACACTAGGGAGTATGGGCAGGAACTGGCTCCTAGTCTGTTGAGGCAGCAGAGTTTCCAGGAGGAAACATGCCTTGGGCTTCTCTTCCTCCAGTTTCACCCCATATGTCTGTGCAGCCTTTTGGACAACCATATTGTAGATCCCTATGTCGTCTGGCGGTAAAGGCCTCGAAGGGTATGTGTCTACTCATTCTTCCGGCAATTCAGCATCGAGGTCATGCCACTCCAAGTCTTGTACCTCCGAGGATGTCGAGTCTCGGTAGGTCTGCTGATCCTCGTCGTCTTCTCCCTCGAAATAATACAGAGCTTCTTCCTCCTGTTCCTCGACCGGTTCGGGCGTTTTAGGTGGTTCGACGAACTCGTCATCTCTTTCGACTTTGAGCGCGGGCTTCGGCGGGATGGTGTACTAGCTCATCCTTTCATCGAAGTCCTTTCATCACTGCAGGATGCTGGCAATTTCGGCCTCGAGCCTCCTCTTCTTCCTTTCCATCTCGGCAGCCTGTTCGGCGTCGAGAGTTTGTGCGCTTCGCTTCCAGGTTGTCGATGTCGAAGTAGTTGTTGGCCCTTCTTTTTTCGGCACCGAGGTGTCCTTTTTGGGGGCATCCTTTGACGACCTTGATTTTACGTGGGCTTCTGCCGTCTGGGAGTCCTTTTCAAGGGATCCGCTGGGCTGTTTGTCCTTGGGTGCCGTTGCTTTCGCCGGGTGTTTCGGCAGCAATGTTCCCTTTGAGGACTTTGCTTCACTCCTACGATTGTCGCTTGAGGACTTAGCTTCACCCTTTCGAGTGTCGCTCGAGTATCTGCGGGTCGACGACTCCCTTACCTCCTTCAACGTCTTCTTTTGGACCTCGACGACCGTGCAGTCCTCCGGTCCTTCGGCGATGTTGTCCTCCTCTCCGCTGGAGAGGCCCAAGTCCCGGATCGATGGAGGTGGCCCCTTCCCCTGCATGGTGTGGTTCGCCCTTCTCTGCCTCTCTCTTACTCTGAGGGTCTTAGGTGTGAACACCGAGCACAAGTTGCAGTCCTCGCTGTTGTGGTCGAGAGGCAGGCAGAGGTTGCAGCCTGGATGCTGGTCCTTCTGGGCGTATTTGTGGTGACAATTGGTGCAAAACTTGAAAGGAGTTTTGTCCATTCCGGCGCTCAGGGAGCCCCCTGCGAGCACTTTCTCCGTTGAACGTCGAGATCTTGGTCGAAAACCTTCTCCCTCGTTGTCCCTGTACCTGACCAGTAGTCCAGAGTGCTGAAAAGTTTGATTTTCGTCGATTTTCTTCTCTTCCGTCGATTCTTTCTCCCAAAAACTCTGGAACTCTTCGGTAACGATCCAGACCCAACGGTGGAAAAAAGAATCTGAAGATGGCGACCAAAGGTGGGAGCTTCCGGAGGAAGCGCGTCAACGTCACGAAGGATACCAAATGGTGGTATGTCAACGCCCACCTGGCCCACGCAAAAAAAAAAAAAAGAGAAGAAATACTACAATTCTGGACACAACCACTAGATGGCGGAATAATGCACAGCATAGTAAATCCAGAAACATTCACGCTGCTAAACCAGAGATCCTCAACCATGCATGTCTTCTTAGTAACACACTAGTGTTGATTTCTCTAGCTGCGACGTCTGCAGTATCTAAAGCGCATCTTATTGAGGAATTTTGATGAGCTTCCCTTCCTGGACTAAATCCTGGGCTTTTGCTTTGTGCTCATCTGGGAGGTGTTGTAGCAACTGCTCCATTTCGTCCCAGCGTGCCCCATCATATCTGGCTAGCAGGGCCTAGCTGTTGGCAATGCGCCAATGATTTGCTGCTTGGGCAGCTACTCGTTTACCAGAGGCGTCTAATAGCTTTGACTCTTTGTCTGGAGGGGGAGCATCCCCTGTTGGCTGTGAATTGGCTCGTTTACGGGCATTAGAGACAACCAAAGAGTCTAGTGGTAACTGTTCTTTAATAAAGACTGGATCTGAGGGAGCAGGCTTATATTTTTATCAATTCTGGGGTGAGAATGTGAGCCCACACTGGATCTTTAAAGATATCATCAGGATGTCTCATCATACCTTTAAGCATAGGTAGAGTGTGGGTAGCCCTTAGTGTGCTACTGAGCATTTCAATAGGAAATCTTCCGCTAGAGATTCCTTGTGTAACTGTACCCAATGATATTCGGTAGAACGAATAGTTTCTTACCTGTCGGTGTAGTTTTGCAGCTTGAAGATTTTTCTGGATTCACTATGCTGTGCATTATTCCGCGGTCTGGTGGTTGGGTCCGGAATCATAGTCTTTCTTTTGTCTTTTTTTTTTTTTTGTAGCCCATGTGGGCGTCGACGTCCCACCATTTGGTGTACTTCTCGTGACATCGTCATGCTTCCTGCGGAAGTCCCACCTCGGGCGCCATATTCGGATTCTTTTTTTCTTTCTTGTTATTTTTTTTTAACCCTAGGCAATTTTCAGTATTTCTTCTTAATCATATCCTTTCTCACATTTCTTTTTAAGTCTCTTTTTGTTATCCATTCTCTGTCTTTCCCCCCTCTTCTCCAGCCTCATTTTTCTGGCGGAGGTGGGTGGGTTCGCTAGTGAATCCAGAAAGATCTTCAAGCTGCAAAACTACACCGACAGGTAAGAAACTATTCGTTTTGCAGCGTGAATCTTTCTGGAGTCACTATGCTGTGCATAGATTTTGTAGCGGTTTGTCATCTTTGTGGCGGCTGGGTGGAAGATGAGCGTTGGTCGTTGAATATATGTTGAAGCACCTTCTGTCCTACTTGTGCTTCCTTGTTCATTTGTATATCCACGCAGTAGTGCTTAGTGAACGTGTGCACTGAAGCCCATGTTGCCGCCAGGCATATGTCTTGAATGGGTGTGTTCGCCAGAAAGGCGATTGTTGCTCCTTTCTTACTCGTGGAGTGGGCCCGTGCCCCTTCCGATAGTTCTTGCCCTGCCGGTTTGTGGCAGAATTGTATCGTTAGTGTGATCCATCGCGCGATGGTGCTTTTTGTTACTGGTCTACCCAGGAAGCTTGTTGCGAAGGACATAAAAAACTGCTTCGTTTTCCTGTGCTCCTTGGTTCTCTCGATGTAGTGCATCACCGCCCTTCTAGTGTCTAGAGTGTGCAGTGCCCTTTCAGCGCTTGTGGCTGGGTTCTGAAAGAAACTTGGTATTTGTATTGACTGGTTCATATGGAATGCCGACACCACCTTCGGCATGAAGCGTGCGTCCGTTCTCATTACGACTCTGTCCTTGTGTATTTGGATATAAGGCTCTTGCAGCGTTAGCGCTTGCAGCTCGCTGACTCTGCGCAGCGATGTTATTGCCACCAGAAAGGCTGTCTTCATTGTTAGCATTTGAAGCGAGGCCTTGTGGATGGGCTCAAAGGGCGCCTTCATAAGTTCCGTTAGGACCATGTTGAGGTTCCATGTCGGCGGCGGCATCCTCTTTGGTGGCGCTATCCTCTTCGCCCCTTCCAGGAATCTCTTTACTACTCGTGATGTAAAGAAACTTTCACCCGTCTAACCTCGTGTGTAGGCTACAATCGCTGCTAGGTGTACCCTTAGCGAGGATGAGCATAGATTAGCCTTCAGTAGGTGCGCAAGGTATCTCAGCACTGTTGATTCCTTTGTCAACTTGTTTTGCAGTTTCTTTTTGCTGCACCATTTTGTGAACCTCTTCCATTTTTCCCCATAGCATTTCCGTGTCGTCGGTCTCCTTGCTTCCCGGAGCACTCGCATAGTGCTTTGAGGTAGCTTAAGGTGTGCGAACCCTATGTCTTCAGGAGCCATGCCGCTAGGCCGAGGCTTTCTGGCTCTTGGTGTAGAACCCCTCCGTTCTGCATGGAGAGTAAGTCTTTTCTTTCGGTGAACTTGTGTGGTGGTCCCTGTGCCATTTCCACTATTTGCGAGTACCATGTCTGTCTTGCCCACTGTGGTGCCACTAGGATCAGCGTCATGTTGCTGGTCCTGCACTTGTTGAGTACCCTGTGTATCAGTGGTATTGGTGGAAAAGCGTAGGCAAATGTTCTTGACCAACTTATCCATAGGGTATTCCCCTGGGATAGTTTTTCTGGTTGCCTGGATGCGAAGTTTTGACATTTTGCATTCTGGTGTGTTGCAAACAGGTCTATTGTCGGTGTACCCCACCTTCTGAATAGCCTTTGCGTTTCCTGTCCATTGAGCTCCCACTCGTGGGATGCTGAAGCCTGCCTGCTGAGCCAGTCTGCTTCCACATTGTCCTTCCCTGAAGGTGTATGGCCAGCAGGTCTATTTTGAGTGGGATGGCCCATCTCCAAATCTCCTGAGCCAGGTTGGATAGGGGAACTGATTGTGTTCCTCCCTGCTTGTTGATGTAGAACATCGTTGTTGTATTGTCTGTTTGTATCAACACCTTCTGGTTGTACAGTTTTTTCTGGAATGCCTTCAGGGCTAGGAATACGGTGTTCAACTCCAGGTAGTTGATGTGTCTGACCGTATCTGCTGGAGTCCACAGACCCCTCACTCTGAGCTTGTTGATATGTGCTCCCCATCCTATCTGGGATGCATCTGTGGTGATGGTCACCGTTGGGCTTGGTGGTGTCAAGGGCTTCCCTATAGTTATGTTCTCCTTGTTCCACCATGCTATCTCTTCTTGCACTGCGTGCGTTTCAACCACTAGATCCTCCCAACTTCCGCTTGCTTGTGACCATTGCTGTTGCAGCCATTCCTGGAACGGTCTCATGTGTAGGCGTACATTGGGAACTAGGCGAATGCATGACGCCATCATCCCCATGATCTTGCTCGCTGTTCTCACTGTCAGAGCTCGCCCCTTCTGGTAGAGGCGCGTCTCCTTCAGCAGGACCAGTGTTCTCTTGTCACTGAGCACCACTGTTCCCTGTATGGTGTTGATCTGAGCCCCCAGGAAGATCTTCACCTGTTCTGGTTCCATAGAGGATTTCCCCCAGTGTATTGAGAATCCCAGCTTCGTTAGTGTGCTTGTGACCCGTTGTGCGTGTTCCTCTCATCTTTCGCGTGAACTTGCCTTTATTAGACAGTCGTCGAGATAAGGGCACACATGAATCCCGTCCCGCCGCAGGTACGCTGCCACTGCCGCCAGGCATTTTGTGAAAACCCTTTTGTGCGGACTTTAGTCCGAATGCCAAGGTTGTGAATTGGTAGTGTTCTTTGTTGATGGAGAACCTTAACAGATGTTTGTGCTGCCTGTTCATTGGGATGTGCAGGTAGGCATCTTTGAGATCCATGGTGGACATGAAGTCCCCGTCTCTCATTTGCGGGAGTACCTCTTGTAGGGACGTCATTTTGAATTTCTGCGTCCTTATGTACTTGTTTAGGAACCGTAGATCCAGGATGGGTCTTAGTGTTTCGTCCACCTTTGGTACCAGGAAGTAGTTTGAGTACACTCCCCTGTTCCTTTCTTTGAATGGTACTGGTTCTATGGCCTCCTTTTGGAGTAGCTCTTGTGCTTCCTCTACGAGTTGCACTAGCTCCTGTCCTGAGTGTTCCCTTCTCTTTGTTTTTTTGTTTGGTGGCTTCCTTTCCAGCTCTATGCAGTACCCAAACTGTATGATGTTGAGTATCCACTTGTCTGTTGTTATGTTTTGCCATTCCTGAAGGAAATGTCTCAGCCTGCCGCCTACCGGTGTTGCATGCTCCTTGGTGTTTGGTCTGTGTAACCCTCTCGTTTTAGATCTTCTGTGCTCTACCCTCAGAGGGATCTTGTGGGTGAGCACTCCTCTCCAGGCGCAGTCACTTCGAGGCGGGCTGTTCTCCCCCTATTCCTCTTTGCCCTCGTCCGTTCCCCCTACTGCGAAAGGACTGGCCCCGAGGCTGGTACTGCCAGTTTTGTTTCTGCTGCCCCTGCTGTCCGTGATTGTCGCCTTGATGGGCCTGCTGGAATGTCTGGTGTGACGTTCCCGGCTGGTTTCCTCCCCTTCCGTAAGGTCTCCGTGTCAGGGTACCTCTTTTCATCCCTCTGAATTGCAGGGCCCCCATGGATCTTGCCGTTTCATTCTCCTTTTTGAGCTGTGTGAGTTTTTCATCCACTGGTGCTCCGAACAGCGTTTCTCCGTTGAAAGTGGTGTTCAGGATGTTGTTCTGGACTTCTTGCTTGAAGCCTGAGATCCTGAGCCAGGCTTGCCTTCTTTCTGTTATTCCTATTGCCATCAACCTGCTTGATGTTTCTGCTCCATCCAAGGCTGTTTTAAGGCAAGAATTCGCTAAATATTTTCCCTCCTCGACTAGATGCGAAGCTCTTTGTTGGTATTGTTCGGGGAGGTGCTTGATTAGTTCCCCCATTTTGTCCCAATGCTGGTATTGGTGCCTGTTCAGTAGGGCATTGGAGTTCACCATGCGCCAGTACATCGCCGCGTTTCTCTCAATTTTCCTCCCAGTCAGGTCCATCCTCCTGCTTTCCTTGTCTGGTGGTGGTCCAGAGGTAGCCGGGACATTAGCCCTTTTCCTGGCAGTAGATGCAATGATGGAATCCACTGTGACAGATCCTTTGATGTATGGAGGGTCCTGGGAGGAGTGTTATATTTTTTCTCCGTCCTGGGTGTAATGGACCTACATGTAGCTGGGTCCTTGAACGCCTCCTTCCCCTGGTTCATGACACTCTGTTGTAGCATGGGGAGGAACTGGCTCCTCGTTTGGATGGGGAGCAGTGTCTCCAGTAAAAAGTCAGCCTTTGGCTTTTCTACCTCCAGCTTAACGCCAAAAGCTGCTGCTGCGCTTTTGACGACCATATTGTAAGCCCCGATGTCATCTGACGGCGAAGGCCTCGAAGGGTAAGTCTACGAGCTCTTCAGGATTTTCGGCGTCGAGGTCCTGCCACTCCAGGTCCTGTGTAGTCGACGGCGCCGAGCCGTAGTCCGATTGTTGTTCCTCGTATTCCTCTCCCTCATCATAAAGGTCCTCTTCCTCATCTCCGGGAGTCTTCGACATTTCTTCGGCCTCGAACGCTTCCTGTTCCTCGACTTCAACTATGATCGGCGGTGGTTTCGTTGGAATTGTGAATTTTCTCATCTTTTCGTCGAACTCCTTTTTCCTTTGTAGGATGCTCTCCATTTCTGCCTCGAGCCTCCTCTTCTTCTTTTCCAGTTCGGAGGCATGTTCGGCGTCGAGCGCTTGTCTTTTCGACGGAGCCTTCGTTGACGCCACCTTATCTTTCCAAGTCGAGCGCCCAAGTTCTTGGCCTTGCTTCGACTACCTTTGCTTTTCACTGGTCTTCAGCACCAGGGAGTCCTTTTCGAAGGATCCGCCGTGCCTTTCGTCCCTGGATCCACTCGCGGCCGTCGAAATTTTTGGCGCCGGTGTTCCTTTTGAGGACTTTGACTCGGTTTTTCGAAAGTCTGACTCTGTTTTTCGGGGCCCTGTCGAGGGTTTGATGTTCGACGTCTCTCCTACCTTATCAAATGTTTTCTTATCGGTCTCTGCGACCGTGAAGTCATCTGGTCCCTCGGCGACGTTGTCTTCATTGTCGGTGGAGAGGCCCAGTTCGTACAGCGTCGGGGCCTGTCCCTTGCCCTACATGTTGTAGTTGGCTCTCCTCTGTCACTCTCTCACCCGGAGTGTCTTCGGTGTGAAGGCGGAACAGGCGTTGCAGTCCTTGCTCTCGTGGTCGACTGGCAGGCAAAGGTTGCAGACCGGGTGTTGGTCCTTCTGCGCGTATTTATGGTGGCAGTTACGGCAGAATTTAAAGGGTGTCTTGTCCATTCCTGCGCTCAGTGTCCCTGAGTGCGCATTCTCCGTTGGACGTCGAAGATCTCGAGGTTCTCCTCCTTCGTCGTCCCGGCTCGTTGAACTTCCTTCTGTAGTCTTCCTCCACTTCTTCTTCGATGAAACTCTTGTTCTTTCTTCTTTTCTTCGCAAAAAACTCTGGAGCTTCACGTTGACGATCCAGACCCGACGGCGGAAAAAAGAATCTGAAGATGGCGCCCCGAGGTGGGACTTCCGCAGGAAGCATGACGAGTACACCAAATGGTGGGACGTCGACGCCCACCTGGACTACAAAAAAAAAACAAAAAAAGACAAAAGAAAGACTACGATTCCGGACCCAACCACCAGACCGTGGAATAATGCACAGCATAGTGAATCCAGAAAGATTCACGCTGCAAAACTAGCAAGTAATTCTAGCTATCCAACATTGTCGTAAGGAGGGGAAGGCTTTGCAGGGTAGAGATCTGGGTCGTTATACGTCGGTTAATATGTGTGATAATCCTTCCAGGGGTCTATTGGTAAAATATTGTCTCCCCCCATCTCCATTATCATCGTCAGGTGGTGGAGAGTTAATTGGTGTGATCATCAAATGATGCAAAAGTGGAAAGGTTGGTGTAGGGGAACGTGGTTAAAGAGGAGGAGGGGAAGGTTTGGTACCCACATTCTTCCTCTTGAAAGGAATAAAGAAAGGTGCATCCTCTGACTCAGGTTTGCGTTGCTGAGGTGACTTTTAAGAACCATTCCTGTATTTGGATTTATATAAAGTTCCTTTTGTTTTGGGTCCAATTTGGGTGTTGGGGCGTCGAAAATCGGATTATGCAGCTTCGGAGGAACAGTTTTAGGTTTCAGTGCCGAGGATTTCAGTGCCAGGGTAGAATCACTTTTCGGCACTGAAGGTTTTGGTGCCGAAGAAGGCTTTGTTTTTGGTGTCAACGATTTCGGCTACGAAGCGTTTTTCGGCTTCGGGCCTGAAGGTTTTGGCTCGGTGCCAGACTTCGTCCGACTCGATATCGAACTGGAAGGCTTAGAGACATGTTTCGGTGTCGAGCCGGAGGGTGGGGTGTCGGAAACACCTGGTCGGTGCCGACGTGGCTGAAAGGCGGGGTGGGACAGAAGCCTTTTGTTTCGGCTGAGTTTGGGTGCAGGGGCGTTCGGTACTCACGGTACGTTGACCTTGTGGCAAGTATTCTTCCAACTTGGAGCCCATTTCTGGAATGGAGACAAGTTCCTCTTGTTCTTCCTCGGCCCCTTGTGCATCGAATTCATGCTCAAATCCTTCGCCGAAGATGTCCGGCATGTATTCGACATTTTGACTCTGCATCTCGCGACATCGAGCCTGACGATTACGGAGCATTTTCTTCGTTCGGAGCGATTTGCACGCGTTGCAGTCCTGTTCGTTGTACTCTGGAGACAATCACAAGTTGCACACTTCGTGCAAGTCGGTGCGCGTATACTTCATGTGGCACTGAGGGCAGAATTTGAATGGAGTCCGTTCTATCGACTGCGAAGTGGACCGACGCGGTTAGGCTGTGCGGCCTTTCCAAGATCTTTTATCGAAATAGAAGTTTTCCTTGACAGATACGATACGTGGAGAAGTGGGATACGCGTTCGAAACAATACCGATGCGGGTAGAGTGGATTGTGCACCTAGGGGAATCCTAAGAACAGTTACGAACCGGAGCGCAGCAATATGCGTCCAAACCCGATGGCGGAAAAAACAATCTAACAAGGGAGTCGATGCCCATGCACACTATCACCGAAAGGAGGAGTCACCTTCCTCGTGACTGGAAAGACTTCTTTGAAGAAACACAACTGCAAACATCCAGACATAACACTAGATGGCAGTCGTATGCAAAGCATGTGATCTACAGCTCACATGCCTCGAACATAATATTTTGACATACAACTGAGCTTGGGACGGAAAAAACAAAGGAGCAGACAGAAAAGCAAAAATAGGGGGAAAGGCAGGAGAAAAAGAGAGGGGAAACTGGAGAAAGGCTATCTCTTGAGGAAAGGGAGAAAGCTGCTGAGAAAGAGAAGCTTAGGTCTTAGGTTCTTAAGGAAGCTAGTAATAGGATAAATGATTTCCCCTCCAGTCCTTATCAATCTTGCAGTAACGTACCCAAAGAATTGACCATAATTAATATGCCTGGCACCAATATATAAAGTGGGTCAAGAGTTATGAGATTGTACACGAGGCTCAAGAGTTGGGTGAAAAGTCCAAGGGGACAACTCTGCCTCGTCGCCTTCCTGTTGAAAGGACAGTCCCTCCCTGTCCGTTTCCAATTTGTTCCTGCTTTCTTTCCTCCTTGATGGATATATGCTTTAATTGTCAGCACAGACACTGTGATTACGTATGGTTTGGTGCATTTGTTTCTTGGTATTTTTCTAGCTCTGACAGGTTGCAGAGCAGCACCTTCACAGCTCTGATCCCACCTTTGTGCACTGGCTTTGGGACTGTGTCATCCTTTAATGAACAGTTGCGCCTCTCATGAGGGCTTTGTGCAGATGCGTCATCGGGTCGATCTAATTGGAGTTCCTTATGGATTACATCCCATTCGGGAGATAGGGGGTTCCGCCCAATGCGCTCCTGTCCCTGTTTAGGGCATGGGCTGGTCAAGGTGGCAATCTGTGTTTCAGGGGCACTGTGCATGTTCAATACTTTCTTAAACTTTGTGAATCATGGCAGTACAAGCGTCAAAAGTGACCATGTCAAACAGAGCAAAACACATTCTCTTTAACCCTCTGAGGGCCATGGCACCACCAGCCGCACACATGATCAGGATCACTATCAAAATGAAATGGTTACTTACCAGCAGGAGTAGTTTTGCAGCTTGAACAGTTTTCTGGATTCACAGTTACTGTAATCGTAACCTCTCTATGGAGAGTAAGTGCACTACAAGCATTAACTATTGAGGAACCATACATGCAAATCCAAAACACCTACCCTCAGTTCCTACCTAAGGTAGCAAGCAAATTCCACATGAATCAAAGCATTCAACAGGCAGTCTTCTTAAAAAACTCACAAACACGACTAGAAAGAAGCCTTCATACCCTGGATGTGAGAGCCTTACTATACTATCTACAGGAGCAAGACGGAATCAATTGTTTGTCTTACTCCAAGTCCAACAAGTGTGCACCTGTGACAAAGGGACAATTGCACGTTGGGTTGTAGAGGCAATTCAGGTATACTATTCCTCAGCAGGAAAAACATTAAATTCCCAGCCAAGAGCGCATTCAACAAGGAAAAAATGGAGCAACCCTAGCCTTTATGGCCAATGTGCCAATAGACACTATATGTGCAGCCGCTACATGGGCATGCCCATCTACCTTTACCAAGCATTATTGTGTGGATATACAAATGACAAAGGAATTGCAGGTGGGGCAGAAAATATTTTAACACCTGTTCGCAAACTGTTCCACATCTTACTCCTGCCATCCGAAGGTAGGGGAAACGGCTACATAATCTAATGCACAGCATGTGAATCCAGAAAAGGATTCATGCCGCAGAACAAAAATGGTTACTTCTTAATGGGAGTATTTTGCGGCTTGAATAGTTTTCCGGATTCACATGCAACCCACCCACTTTCCCACAGATGAGGAAAACAAACAGTTGGGACAAAAGATCACATGAAGAAAGGAAAAAACTAAAAAAGAAAAGTGAAGACATACCCTTATTTACTAAGGAAAGAAAAAAAAAAGAATCCGAAGTTGGCTACCACGCACAGTAACTTCCGGGGCACCGTCTGACATCACTAAAAGGATGGACCTAGAACCAAATGATGTTAGACGACACCTCAGTAAAAAAGAAAAACAAGCATTGGCATAGCCAATAGGTCTCGCCTTTGGGACCTTATAAGTGTTTAGCCATGCAACAGTTGCATAACTAAATACTTATAAAGGTCCCAAAAGCGAGACCTATTGGCTATGGCAAACGGCCGCGAAAGTGATTGCGATCAAACATCAAAGCGGCCGTGTGGCCGCGAAAGTGAAAGTAACCTCGGTCAAGCGCGGCGCGCGCGCACATGCACTGTAGCTCTAGGCTGGCCTGGTAGCACTTTTTGGAGCCCTCACAAAATGTCTCGCCAGACCAGCGCATGCGCTGGGTCAGGCGAGACCTAAAAAATTGGAAACAGAGACAATTCCGGACCCAACCACTAGATGGTGGAATAATGCACATCAAGTGAATCCAGAAAAGGATTTATGCTGCAAAACTATGTTCACCACATAAGTGTTTCTCCTACAAGAATTACAGTGTTTACCATGCAAGAGTTTCTATGTTCAATGCACAAGTGTAACTATTAACTATGTATATGTTGTGGAATAATCTTCCAACGCATTTACGCTACAGGCATCAGTTACAACTTTTAATCTAAAATCCAACAGTTTTGTAATCCTGTGACAATGCATTTTAAGCACTACATAAAACCAAACATTCTTGTTTACCATGAGAGTGCAAGTAAACTGTTCACACCAAACCTCAAATCCCCAGCTTGAAAGAAACAGCTGCTAAGCCTTGAAGTGAGACTAAGCTTTAATGCACAAGGGGAACAATTGTTTGACTTAGTCACAGTAAAAAACAACATACAAAAAGACACCAACAGTAAAAAGAACATTTTCTGAACAACAAGTAACTCTGCCAAGTGGTAACGTTTAAACCTGAGTTTTGAGCCTAAGTGGAGCGGGCATCACATGAAACATGAAGCCCACCGTCCACTAGACAAACTACATTCATGTGGTGCTGTCGTACTCTGAGCCCGTTACCTGTAAGGTGCAGTCTGGCTGCATTCTGCAATGGCGAAGGACCTCTACGCGGTCTGCCCTGAGGTTATACACTGAAGGCTCACAGCCCGGTGGATCAGCCACACCATGCCATGAAGGCACAAGGTGTTCAAGCATGGCTCTATGGTCCACCACTAATAACCCTGGCACAACTAGATGCCTCTAGTCACCATAGCTCAAATGCTGCACCCTACTGTGGCCTTCTGGTCCACTTTTACTGCCCTCTGCTCCCGCATTCTGGCCCCACAGTTCACTACTGCTATGCCACGTTGAGCCTCTAATGACCTTGATTTCACGTTATGACCCTTTGTTCGCCATCACTCCCCCCAGGACAACAAATGTACCCACCTTCTTTTCCAGGTGTGTCCCTGGACCACTAATACTAGTCTTTGGGCACTGCTAATGCCCTTGTCTCTGGGGACAATTATGGGTATTCCTCTGACCATTGATGCTTAGGTTTTTAATGCCCCGTGGCCCACCACTAATGCTCTTTTCATTATTGCAATGGTCACTAATGTCCTGGGTCCCTCAGTAATGCTTCTCTCGCATGATCACTGCCCTTCTGCGCCTTCCTGCCCTGGGTTCCATCATCGACATTCCTCATGAGACACCACTGACCCATGTCCCACTGAGGCCAGTAGCCACCATTAATGCTCTTGTTCATTCTCATAGCCCAATAGCACACCTGAGTCCTGGGACCCATCAATGATGTCCTTGCTGGAGAATCCTTGGTCCCCTGGATGTGGGATAAGATTAAAGTGTCCGAGTTCCCCATTGACACATGGGATGCCCACGTCCTTCATTAGACTCCCCTTTGGTCCACAGCTCCGTGTCCAACCTGTTCCGTCACTGAGTTGTCCATTACAATCTCTGAGCTTGGCTGGCCCTGGGACATGAAATCCATACGCTCACCATCAGGCCACGCTTGGCTGTCTGTGCCATCACATGTGCCACCTGCTGGGGAGCAACCTCTGGGGAAGATGCCGGAGGATGGACATGTGTTCTCTAGCGATACCATAAACTGCAGCTGCAGCAGGGCACTGGCTGCATCCTTCTCCAGCATCGAGCGTTGCGCAAATCTGCTGCAAACCGCAGGTGGCGGCTCTCGTCTCTGCTCACCCATCCTCACCAAGGAGTTGGCTTCAGTGGCCTTCACATTTTCCACTTTGCCATCAGTCTTTTGCCCTCTGAGCTGCAGCTGATAAATTGGGGTCAGCACTCGAAAACCATCTTTCCATCCCCACTCGTTTACCACCCCCTTTTCCGGCGTTCGGCGGGTTGGAAATTCTCTTTTCTCACACCTTCCAAGACTAGAATTTTTTGGGACAGTCTGATCTAATTGCCTCTTTCTGTGTCTCTCTTGCATGCGGAAGTCCATGCTCTGAACACGTGGTGACTTCTTGTGGCCCTTGCTTGCATTGGATAAGTCAATGGTGGAACAGTCCAGATTGTGGATGGAGTGCAATTTGCTCATTGGTTGTGGGTTCAAGTCACAAGGGCCCAAGCGATCCCCTGCTGTGGCCCTGAGGGTGCTTGGCCCAGCTTTGGAATGCCATGTCTTGTCTACTGATGATGGACATCTGTAATGTTCTTGCATGTGGCTCACTGGTGCAGTCAGGTGCATGTCATCAGCGTGATCATGGTGTGGCATGTCCAGCAGGGCACTGAGTGCTTCATGCTCCGCCATGGACAACCACTTGGCCTGGGTCTTGGAGCCGCAGGGGACAGCGCCTTCAGGCTGCTTCGGCAACTCAACAGCTGGAAAGCGGTTCTCCACAGGCACTGTAGATGGAGCTGCTGAGAGCGAATTGCTTTCACAGACTGACATGATAGGAGGCGGAGTTTCAAGGCGGAAATTCTTAAAGATCTACAAAGAAAAACAGCTTGTTTTAGAAGAAGCATTGTCTGCCTGAGAGAAACAGGAAGTCTCCCTTTGGGAGCATACTATTCTAGGTCCATGCACAACCACCATTCCTTCATGACTCCACAATGCAACAACTCTCTGCTCTAGCGAACTCCATCCAATCCTGGGAGTTGGGGGCCCTCGTTACAGATGTGGAACCTAGACCCGCACTGCAACATGAGAACCTGGGCCTGTCATGCAACTCTAGGACTTGGGCGCATGTGACATCCTGGGAACTGGACCCACATGTAACTCCAGGAGTCAGGCCCTTGCACAACCCAGGACCTTGGGGCCACATGCAATGCAAGGACAAGGGCCCCTGCACAACAACACAGGCTGGGGCTGACGAGGCTCATGTCCTTTTTCTGGCTGTGGTCCCACTGGGAGCTTCCAAGAGTATAAGACTTGGGAAACCTGACATCTTGGGAGCCAGAGTACTCTAAGCAGGGCGCAAGCCAGGGATGCGGGCACAAATGCAATACTTCAGTAGCCACAGGCCCCAAAGGTATCAAATGTTGCACCACTTTAGAGAAGCATCTCCAGACCCCAAAGTGTTAGTTCTTCTACTTTTATGTTTTTTTGTTGATCACGCCTGTAAGTGCTTGTGAATGTGTGGTTTACTCATTGCACATTTTGATATAACAGCAGAAGCTTTTTAATTTGCACCCTTGAGGATAAAGTTGAGCTCTTTAGGGAAGACCTTTAAGATGGAGTAAGCCGGTGTCTTAAACTGTATGAAAATGGTTAGAGTAAATAGCAAATCAAGCTACTCTCACACTCTTTATCAGGATTGTATCTAACAGGTCGCCCTTTATGCGACATTGCTTTTTCAGTCATTGGTTACACAAGACAGTGAACTGCCTGGGATTGAACACTTCAAAATATATCTAAATACACCAAAAGCAAGATTTGAGTTGTGTATGAAGAGCTGCTCCTTAACAGTGAGAGTTGTGTCAAGATGTGTGGAAAGAATTATTTAGGTTAATAGGACCAAACTGGCTACAGACTCTACATTGCTAGATTTTCAGAATAAAAAATATTTAAAAAATCATTAGCTGAAGAAAATGAAGGAAAAGTTACTTACCTTCGGTAACGCCTTATCTGGAGGAGACATAATCTAGCCACCGATTCCTGACCTTAGAATTTCTCAGGCGTCAGGCTGGATCCGAAGACTTTTGCTTGAGCAATACCCTTGTGCGCCGGTAGGTGGCGTCAGTCGGCTCCGCGTGACGTCATCTCGTAGTTGGCATCATCTGCAGCGGAAGTGACGTCCGCTTCACCTAGAGTCAGTTACTTTTCACGACTTTCCACACCAGGAGCACGGAGTCATGAAGTGCACTGACAGTGGTGTGTTTAGCACAACTAGGGCCTGAAAGGGATCAGCCCTGACCCTATAAACCTGTCCACATGCAGGGAGGATGGGTCGGTCAGTAAGGAATCTGTGACTAGATCATGTCTCTACCAGTTAAGGTGTTACTGAAGGTAAGTAACTTGTCCATCTGATAGAGACATCTAGCCGCAGATTCCTTACCTTTGAAAAGATACCCAAGCAAACCATCCCCGGAGGAGGAACTGCGGACAAGTTTAGATGTGGAAGTCCTGCAGGACAGAGCTGACAAAAAGGCCATCCCTGCGAACTTGACTCGCCAGGCAGTAGTGCTTTGTGAACATGAGCAGAGATGCCCAAGTTGTTGCCGGACAAATGTCAAGAACTCGAACACCACGTTGCAATGCTGTGGTCACTGCCTTAGCTCTGGTGGAAGCAGCTCTTAAGCCTTCAGGAGGCTGTTTTTTGGCCAGAGCGTAGCAAGTCTTGATGCAGAGGACGACCCACCGCGAGATAGCCCTCTTCTGTACCGCACAACGTTTCTTTAATCCAACGTACTGCACGAAGATTTGGTCGTCCACCCGGAACCCATTAGTGCAGTCAAGGTAGAACGACAGAGCTTTTTTGGGGTCCAGACAGTGGAGTCGCTCCTTCTCTTGAGAGAGGTGTGGAGGAGCATAGAAAGCGGGCAAGGTGACAGATTGCCCAACGTGGAATCGTGTTACCACTTTCGGTAAGAAAGGGGCCGTACTGCGAAGCACAAACTTATCAGGGGTCAGGTGAGGAGGCTTGAATGACAGAGCCTGCAATTCACTCACCCTCCTGGCATAAGTTATTGCCACTAAAAAGAATGTTTTGATGGAAAGCAGCCGGAGAGGGCAGTTGTGCAGAGGTTCGAACAGAGGGCACATCAGGAAGGTGAGAACCAAATTAAGGTCCCACTGAGGCATGGTGAATGGGGCAGGTGAGAACATATGTGCAAGCCTCTTAAGTGATCTGTGAGAAAGTGGCTCTGTATATACTGTTCCTTAATAGGTACAGGGTGTACAGAGTCCACAGACCCCAAGGGTTTAACAGAGGTTAAAGTTAGATATAACCTTACTCTCCACAGTGGTAGCCTGGTCGAGCAGTAAGGCAGTATCAGAGGACAGTGTAAAGCATTTGTTGTACACACTCAGTCAGCAAATGGTTCCTCACACTCAATAACTGAACTCTAGGCCAATGGTTTGTCTATAAAAAATATATGCTTGTTTTATTTTAGAACCAACACTTGGAATTAAAATATACTTTCTCGACAGGAGATGTTTCATAAAAATACTTTTGTATATGCAATAGACTTTTTAGTAAACAGTTACAAGTAGTTGCAGTAGGCAACTCTATTTCTAAACACAATACATTGAGCTCAATGATAAATTCAAGTTATATGCAACAGATTACTTTTTAGATTACTTTTGTAATTCCAGGCCTGGATCCTAGATCCAGTCCTGGGTCAGTTCTCAGAATCAGCTGTTGAAAGTCGACTTTGGTACTGTAATGATTTTTAACTAATATTTAGCTATTTCAAAGGTTAGCACTTAGAAAATATTTCAGAGCAAACAATCAATGATTCCCTATGGAAGGAAATGTAGGTTACAGGTACAGTAGGTTATCGTTACTTTTGTAATCCATTACTGGGTGTCTAGACTCAGTACTGGGACCTTTATCCAAAACAGGTAAGTAATTACGTTTTCAGATGTTATACGATTTTTAATGAATATTTAGAAATTGCAGAAATCAACACTTAGAAGAAATTTCACAGAAAAGCAGTCAATGGTTTCCTATGGAAGAAAAATGAGTTAAAGGAAAGTATAGTTGTGGGTACTTTTCAGAGTCAGTGCTGGGCACCAAGATCCAGCACTGGGAGCTCACCTAAGAGCAGGTGAGTAAATTAGTTTGTCACTCGGCTGATTTTTGGTGATTATTTGAAGATTTGAAAAGTTCACACTTAGAAGAATTTTCAAGAAGAAGCCAGTCAATGTTACCCTATGAGGAAAATGAAGTTAGCGGTTTAAGGGTAAGTACTCGACTGGCAGAGTTGAAGTTCTGGGCATAGACTCAGGGGTCCCCCAGTGTCAGGTAGGTACAGTTAGTTCACCCTCAGCGGTTTCAGGACGGCCGGGTGCAGAGAGAGTTAGGCCCAATGTTATCCTATGAGGGATAGGGGGGCCTTGGTTGGTGGCTGCTGTCTGGCAAGCCACGCCGCTGTGGGAGCTGGGCTCCTGGTCACTTACTCAGGGCAAGTGGGGAAGTAGGTTAGAGTAGAGTTTTCACTGCCAGAGCCACTCGGGCGGCTGGGTGCAGGGTGCTTTTGAGCCGTCGGGCGCTCAATTGATTTCTATGGGAAATCTCCGGTTTGGAAAAAGACTGCAGGCTCGGGGACGAGGACTCTTCAGGTGCCACCACCACTTTGAGAGGTAAGTTGGGTAGTTGGAGGAAAGGTAGGTACCCTGGGATTGGGCACAGAGGGCCGTGGGGCGCCGGGTGCAGGGGTGCCTTTTGGTGTCGGGAAATCTTACCCTCTGTTGATCGCGGTTGGGGTGGCACTCTGTTCTGAGGCTGCAGGCTTCTCCATGATTGTCGAGGGGGGTCCTTGGGTGCCGGACTCGGGGTTACAGTCGCCGTGGGGTCGGCCTCGTGGGTTTAGTTCACTCCGGCTCCGGCCAGGCCTGGCGGGTGCAGAGTGGGCTGGGATCGCGGTTCCGGGCTGCTGCCAGGGGTGAAAGGTAGGTTCTGAGTAGAGCCTCTACTCATGGGAGTCCCAGGGAATCAGAGTTTAAAGGTAGCCAGGTCCTCCGGGGTTCCTGAGGTTTCTGGCCACAAGAGATGACTGGTTGGAGCAGGAGCAGGTTCAAGGGTCGACAGGCTGGTAGGGCTGGGGCCAAAGCAGTTTGTGTCTTCCTCTTCTTAGCAGCTGCAGGGCAGGTCTTCTTTCTTCTAGCTCTTCTTCGGATTTTGGAATCTGGAATCTGGGGAAGGAAGGTTCAGGGTGCCCCTAAATACTAGATTTAGGGGCGTTACAGGTAGGTGAAGGGCCTAGTCCTGATTGGGTAGGGCCTCCCATCTTCAAGATGGCGAGAGCCCGGAGATGTGCTTCACCTCGCCTCCCCCACCTGAGGGGTGGGGTTGTGAAGAACTTCGATTTTCGATTGTGATCGTATCGACCCGCCATTTTGTGCTCCGCCGCCATCTTGTGTTGCCCTCACTCAGGCAGCACGACGATCTAAGTCTTTTTCTGCTTTTTCTGCAGCTTCGCGTCAAAATTAGCCTTCTGCCTCTATTTGCAAAGCTGGTGTTAGGTTTGGCCGAGTACACTAATCCCTGTCTGGTTTTTCTAATCCCCGTCTCAACTATCTGTTGGTTCATACTATTCTCCTCTGACTTTATCTTATCGTCTGGCCTTCGCTGTCCTCTGCTAGCATTCACAACTGTCCTCCAATACACACAAACGTATCTCGCCACCTGCAAGTTAGTTGTGGATCTGTTAATGAATTAGTTTGAAGGAGGGGTGACAAACACAGTTGAAGGAAAGGCTTCTTCGAATCATCTGATACTTTGTTTTCAAACCTTTCCTATTGGTGCTGTCCTGTTTTTTAACTTTTCTTATTGGCTCTTTTCTTTATGTTCTGGGTGTGTATTTGGTTAATGTATATTTCACCTATGTGGTATATAAGACTGTGCACCACGGAGTCAAGTGGCAGTCTCCTGAGAACCTACCTCGTGTACTTCTGGGACAACTGTACTAGCTGCAGCTAATAAATCTGATCTTTTACACCGACAGAGTGTCCCCGTGTCTCTGTGTAGCTAAGCAGGAGAATCCAGGAGATTAAGGCATACCCTGCCCCGCCAGGTCCAAAAGGTTCTGGTTCTTCAACTGGCGCCCAACGTGGGGCGGCTTCAGTGGTACCGGTCCTGCCCGAAGGTCGTGAGGAACCCCGCAGGAAAATTCTGGAGGAATCGCAAGCCACGTCAAGCGACCCCTGTATGTCGAAAGTGGTCCGAAGGTCTTTTGCAGCGCGGTTACTCCTTCCTGACAGCTACTGACGACTGCTGCCCTGACTGCCGCCCTGCCTTGGCCCTTCCTTTGATGATGTATGGTAAGGCGAGATGATAGACGGGCCTCTGTTGGTGTAAGAAGATGTCCTTAGTTAAGTATTTCGTGGGTCGCGCCCACAATTTTTGTCCTTTGTTCCTTAGTACCTCTGGTTCTTAGATTCGACTATTGCAATAGCCGAAGCCGAGGGTAAGTGCATTTGTGCTGCGTAAACTGAGTTTTACCCCCTTGAAGTTTGTGAACAGTCAGGTGAAATCACGAGATGCCTGGTCTGACTAAGTTTGGAAAACTTTGTTGCTTTGGTTGTAATAGGGATTCCCGACTTGAGGACTCTTGTCCGATTCCTTCGGTTGGAACTCCCACGTATGAGCTCTATTCAAAACATGGTATTGGCCCCATTGCCTTTAACGAGACATGGACCCGATACACGAAGAAAGATGGTGTTTTAAAATGGCCAGAAAATGGTAGTTTCGATTCTGATGTGCTAGATAATTTGGAAGCAGTTTTATTCAAAAGAAAAGCCCAGCCGGCAATGTTTGACTCTTTCCGCCTTTGGCGTAAGGAAGCCAAACAGAGAGAAATTAAGCAAGCAAAACGAGATAGGAAAGCACAGGGTATGACTATTATACAGGCTGCCCAACAATTCAAAGATGATGAAATTAATAATGCGATGGGAATTTCAGAAAGACAGCATCGTATGGCGATAGATAAATGTTATCCGGTATTGCCTGTTTCCCCTTCCGATAACAAGGAAGATTTAGAAGAAGATCCCCTAATGTCCCATTTATTGAGGTTGCCTCCGCCCTATGTACAAGGTACTAATGCACCCCAGTTGTTACAGCCTGTTCAGCTGCCAGTGGTACCTCCGCCAGTTCCGGCTTTTCCGCATTTGCTTCCTCCAGTATTACCGTCTCTGCCAGTTTTGCCTTTAACTTCAACTTATTTGCCCTCATCTCCTGATCTTCGATCTCCTTTGCCTTCTGCTCCTCCTGCAATTACCGGTTCTCCTTCCACTAGTTCGCCTAATACCTTGTCCCCTATTCTTATGTCCAATTCTCCGTCTGTGCGTAAGCGCCTTACGGACACCGTCACTGGTATTCTATCTCCTTTCTTTGAAGCTTTAAATATGTCTCCGGCTTTTGCTCGAAGACAATCTCGCAGTCAGTTCCCAGATTTTGAAGAACGAGAAAGGTTGGACTCTCTCGCACGTAAATGGATCAAGAAGGGTCCTCAGTATAGTGTGCCTGATATCATGTCTACCTTCTCACAATGGAATGCGCCTACACAAAGATATGTTTTTAATGCAATGTGTGATACTCTCATTAAAGAATGGGAGGATGTGAATTCGAGACCAATCCCACAAGATCTGTTAGATGTTCAGGCTGATTTTGATAAAGGACTTGTTGTGGGTTCTAAGGTTGAGAAAGCTGTAAGGACACTTATTTCTTATAGATCCTTATTGTCCTCTCAGGCTTTCCTTGATTCCGATCCATCGGTTAGACTGACACTGAAAAATTATCCCATGAGAGAGGTTCCTCCAGTATGGAAGGAAGAGGTCGCAGCAGTAGGTGCTAATCCAGCTATTCCTGCTCATTTTCAACGTATATAGGTACATGTTCCATGGAAACAATCTGAAGTTTTGGCTCTTAAGCAGACTCTACCGGATCCTCGTAAAAATCCTGCAGGCTATTATAAAGAATTATCATAGACAGTTGACGCTTGCATCATGAACCTAGCTGATATCGATATGTTGATGGGAAATGTAGTCCCACAGGCAATATGGGCTAGGGTTCGTAAAGAGAATCACGCACAGGAATTAGGTGCTAATTGGGATGTTATAACTGCCACAGATAGAGACCAAGTGGGTGGTGCAAAGCCTGACGCTTTGATTTCGGAACTCCCTGGTAGGATTATTACATTAATGAAAACGATGATGCCTGCATTGAGAGTTAATTGGGATAAATTAGCAGCATGCAAACAGAAGAAAGACAAGAGTGTCTCTGATTTCTTCACTAGTTTTGAGGAGACATTTATTGATCGCAGTGGTCAAGATATGGCTACAGAGGGTGGTCAGCGATTAGTTGTGGACAAATTTGTATTTAATTTGCTTCCCGAGCTGTCACACAAATTGAAAGATTCTGAAAGTTCATGGGCTGTTTCTTCCTCTGCCCAGATATTGGCTACTGCACAATATTATGAAAACAGAGATAAAGAAGAAAAAGAAAAACAAGAGAAAAAGACAAAAGAATTAAAAACAAAGGTTCTGTTGCAACAAGCTTATCCTCCTTGCTATGTTCAGCCTCAGTTTCAACAGCCTCCTCAGTTTCAGAGGTTGTATCAAAAACCTGAGCCATACATTCCGCGACCTTTGTTAGGACCTAATCAATGTGCCTATTGTAGAGAAGAAGGTCATTTTAAGAGTAGTTGTCCGGTTTTATTGCAGCGCAATGGAGCATTATCTGCTCCACGAGGTCGTGCTGGCCTCCAGTCCGCAAACAGAGGTCGAGGTATATCAACTCAAGAACAACGTTCCCTTCCTCTTCCCAATTCTGTGAATTATTTTGATCAGCAAAATATTAGAACTACACAGTATTACAATGAGGATTGTTATGTAGAAGGCGAGAATGAGAGTCTTCACACTAACTAGGACAGCCATGGACAAAGTAAGGGAGTTGTGTCGATTCCAGTAGATCAGAATGGACCCTATGTTAATGTCACTACAATGGGTGTCTCAGAGCCATTTCTCCTAGATACTGGTGCGATGAGAAGTTCTATCATTCATTCCAAACTCCCTGGGGCACCTTTGTCTGGCTTAACGAATGTTTCTGTAGGATTTTCTGGCGCCCCTGTTCGTAACCCGGTTTCTTGCCCTTTTCCTATTTCAATTGGCCCTTATGATTTGGAAGCTCCACTTCTCTTGACGAATGGTTGCGGTGAGAATCTGTTGGGTCTGGACTTATTGAAAAGAATGCATGCTACGATATATTGTTCTCCTTCTGGTGTATATCTTACTTTAGGACAAAAACTGATCTCTCCAATGTATTTGTCCAAAGATCAGTTTCCACCTGAATTGCTTTCTCTTCCGGCAACGCTTTGGGCCACGGGTCCGAACGATGTGGGTTGTCTTGAGATTCCACCTTATGTTGTCACTCTCAAGCCTAATGTTGAATTGCCATGTATTCCGCAGTATAGAATTTCCACTGAAGGTGAAAAAGCGCTTTTGGAAATCATTCATGATTTGATTCAGAAGGGTGTGGTTGAGGAAACGAGAGGTAACATATGCAATAGTCCTATTCTTCCTGTTCTTAAACGCACTGATCCTTCTCAGCCTCCTGTATATCGTTTCGTAATTGATCTTCAGGAGGTAAACAAAATTGTTGTACCACAATTTCCTGTAGTCCCAGATATCACTGCGCTGTTGACGATGATACCTTCCACAGCGACTTGGTTTTCTGTTATCGATCTAAAGAATGCCTTCTTTAGTATTCCCATTGCTGAAGAGAGTAGGGATATTTTTGGCTTCTCTCTTGGAGGCCAAAGCTTCCGGTTTAAGCGCGCACCTCAGGGCTATTGTGAAAGTCCCTCTATTTACAGTCAAGCTTTAAAATGTCATCTTGATGCTTTTCATTTGCCGTATGGTGCTGCTCTTATCCAATACATGGATGACTTGTTGATTGCTTCTGATTCAGAAGATATGTGCAAAGATGTGACTGTTGCATTGTTAAGCCATCTGTTTGATCTGAATCATAAGGTTTCGCCTTCAAAATTACAATATGTTCGTAGAGGGGTTACCTATTTGGGTAATCTCCTATCAAAGGAGGGACGACGATTAACCCCAGAATGAATTCAGGCGATTGCGCAAATGTCTGTGCCATCCACACAAAGGGAGGTACGTGCCTTTCTGGGTATTACTTCTTATTGAGGGCAGTGGATCCCTAACTTCTCTTTGTTGGCCAAGCCTTTGTTGGCACTCACTTTGAAAGATACGCCTCAGCCCCTTCCATGGACTGATGAATGTCAGAGGAGTTTTACTGACTTACGTACTGCTCTATGTTCCGCTCCTGTATTGGGTACTCCCGATTACAGTAAGCCCTTCACACTCTACGTTTATGAAAAAGAAGGTTGTGCGTTGTCAGTTTTAACGCAGCTATTTGGAGACAAACAGCGGCCATGTGCATATTTTTCGGCTACGTTAGACCCAGTAGCTAAAGCATTGCCTAGTTGTCTCAAAGCAACAGCAGCAGCAGCGATTTCTATTCGACAGTCTGCTGGAGTGGTGTTAGATAACACACTTATTGTTATGGTGCCGCATGCAGTGGATAACTTACTAAACCGAACAAAAACGCAGCATCTTACGAGTGCTCGTTTGTCTGGATATGAGTTGACGCTTTTGGCTAATCACGTACACATCAAATGATGTAATACTTTAAATCCAGCTACTTTGTTGCCTCTTCCAGTAGACAAAGATGACCAAGAACAACATGATTGTTTCCTCCGTACCGAGGAAGAGACAAAAGGAAGAATTGATCTGAAAGATACGCCGCTAGACAATCCGGATGGAATTCTATGGGTGGATGGTTCTTGTTTCAAGCTTGATAATGGAGATACCGTTTCAGCCTATGCTGTTACTACTTTACATACAGTTGTGGAAACCGCACGTATCAGACACAATTCAGCCCAAGCAGCAGAATTGATAGCTTTAATGAGAGCATGTGTGTTGTCAAAAGGAAAGAGAGTGAACGTGTACACCGACAGCCAATACGCCTTTGGTGTAGCGTTTAATTTTGGACGTCTTTGGAAAGAAAGGGGTTTCTTTACTTCTCATGGCACTAAAATACAACATGGTCAATTAGTGACTGATCTTCTTGAGTCACTTTCTTTGCCTGCCCAAATAGCAATTGTAAAGTGTAGTGCACACAAAAAGATTACAGATGATGTTGGTCGAGGAAATGCATTTGCAGATGGAGTAGCGAAAAAGACAGTGAGAGACGCTACAAGTCGAATGTATGTGGCAGGTCCTGCGAATTGGGTTAGAGAGAGAGGAATGTATGAGGATACAGAGGAAAGCGTAAGAGCGATTCAGAAAGAGGCTACAGAGAAAGAGTTGAGCAAGTGGAAAGAAAGTACAGGAATGTTGGATGAGATGGGATGTTGGGTGGAATTGTCTGAGCACCAACGTTGGCTGTTACCAGACGCCTATGTACTGCCAGTAGTCACTATGGCACATGGTCCAGCTCACCTAAGTGCAAAAGGTATATGCAAGCTTCTGGCTCCAGTGTGGCAAAATGAAGGAATCCCGAAGTGTGCAGACAATGTAGTGAAACATTGTATTGTTTGTTTGATGTACACTCCAGGAAAGAAAACCCCAACTCCAGCAGGTCACTTTGCTCCTCCGACATATCCATTTGAGGTGCTGCAGATCGATTATATTCATATGGAGCGATGCAACAACTTCAAATATGTTCTGGTGGTAGTATGCGCCTTTTCAAGATGGATAGAAGCATACCCTCTAAAAGACAATACAGCCTTATCCACAGCTAAAGTTCTACTAAAAGAATTTTTCCCTAGGTTTGGTTTGTCGCGCATTGTCTGGAGTGACAATGGGAGCGAATTTGTGGGCCAAGTCATGCAGAAAGTTTGTGCGGGTCTTGGTATCAAGCAAAAGTTCCATGCGGCAAATCATCCACAGTCAGCGGGTTTAGTAGAATGCTACAACGGTACACTAAAGTTAAAACTAGCGAAAGTTCAGGCTAGTACAGGACTCAATTGGCCCGATGCTTTACCATTGGCTCTTCTGTCCACCAGAACTGCAGTACACTCTTGTTTGGGACTTAGCCCTTACAAAGTGGTTTTTGGACGCCCGGCTAATGTATGGAGAGTCCCTCGCCCTAAGAAATACTCAGACTTACCATATCCAATGTTGATTGACTATTTGCATGACCTTACGACTAAATTGCGTGTTCTCCATTAACAGGTTCAGAGTGCTTTACCGGAGGTTTCCACAGACCCAGGTCATTCCATCCGACCAGGTGATTGGGTCTGTACAAAGAATTTCCAAAGGACGAAAAATTTGGAGCCTAGGGTGGAAGGAGCCTCGGTTAGTACTTTTAACTACGAGAACAGCAGTCAAAGTCGAAGGAAAGAAAAATTGGATTCACGGTGTGCATTGTAAGAAAGTGCCTTTGCCTCTACCCTACGATCAGTGGGTTCGTAGGGGTGTTGGTGACACAGAAAGTGAAAAAGTTCCACGATTCGTACCTTTCAGTGATGCACGCCTGAATGGAACATTGTCTGAGAAAGAGGACGACGACATTCTTCAGGAAGCAATACCATCACATCGTCGCTTGAATACGACCAATCCGCGAACATTGTTCCGAGACCAAACAATATCTGATAAAGAACATTATAATTTGAGACCTAGACCAAAGAACTCTTAAGATTTCTCTCTCCTATGTAGTATTCTGTCCCGGTTGCAAGGTCACGGTAGGAGTCTTAGTTGAGACCTGAGTAGTGGCAATAGGTCTGCAGGACTTGCAGTGTCATAGGACGGCAGACAATCGTGACTAAGTGATTGAGGAAGATTTCCGTGAGCATCCACTTAGAAAGATGGAGACTACATTAGGCAAAAGAGAAAGTAAAGATAAAAAGAATCATTGTAAAGAAATGTATAGTCGCTGTGGTATTGCTTTATGTATTATTATATTATTGTGTATTCTTTTGGCGTGTATAAATTGGATTGTTATTGCCCTGCAGCAAAAAGTTGTCTCTCCTTCTACCTCTTCGTCTTCTTCTACTGTCTCTCCACATCTATTTCATACACTTCCTCAACATGAACTCAATAGGAGAACTGAATATTATAATAACTCATTTGTCCAGTTGTTACATCAACATCAATTAGTGATCAATACAGCTGACTGTTCGGTGTGTGGACTCATGCCATATACCGTAGAAAAAGGAATGCCGTATTTAGTCCTTCCGTTCTCCTATGAAGGTTCTGCTTGGGCTTATTTTGTTATCTTCTCCAATGCCTATCAAAGCAAATTCAGACGATCCGTTAGTTCACGTGTTAGTGATCCGGATTTTAGTCATAGTTCGTTGATAAAAGGAATGGTAGCTATGGCTAAAATCATGAAAAATAGTAAGATCTCCATTGACGAAAGAAAAGCGTACACTAACTGGAATGTCACCCATTATGTCACTAGCCTTAGTGATAAAGTTAAAAAAGGAAAATCTCCACCGATTTGGACTATACCACATCAGGGTAATTTCTGTTTACAGATAAATGGTCAGTCTGCTGACACTGTACAAAGAAATAGCTGTTCCCACACATATGTCTACTCCTCTCAAAACTCGCCTCCTCTAGTGCCGTCTCAAGGCACATATTCCATTTGTTATAATAGGGCTTACACATGGTTGCCGACTGGTTTCTCCGGTACTTGCTATATAGCTTTCCTTCTTCCCCCTACATACACCGCTTCTGCAAATCATCATCAAAACAGATATGGCAGAGGAATTATTAATTCCAAGGACAAGAGGGAGGAGATTTCCTCAAAGGATTTCTTCCTTTTTGGGGTCCAATGGCCAACAGCAGAAATATAAGGCAATTGGTTTGTGTCGTAGAAACCACCATAGACATCACTGTAGGAGCCTTAAGTAATATCACGGCAGAACTACAGGCAGATCGTCTTATGACTTTACAAAACCGAGTTGCCTTAGACTTTGTTCTTGCAGACCGTGGTGGAGTATGCAAATTGATCGGTTCAAGTTGCTGTATTTTCATACCTAATGACGCTCCGACAGTATACCAAGCTATCTCTAAGTTACACATGATCTCTGAGTCGGTTCATCAGAACGAAGGAGATTGGTCATTATTGGAGTGGTTTTGGGGACTACTGTCCAAATGGGGTTGGAAAGTATTGACATTCCTTGGAGTAGTTTTAGCCATGGTATTCTCATGTTGCCTTTGTATGCACTGTGGCCCCGCCATCTGCGACCTTTGTGCTACTATGTGCATCCCTAAACCCAAGTCACAAAGAACAGAGAATATCAGAATGATGCTACAGCAACAGCTCGATGAACTTATGGCCATCGACATTGACTCAGATTAATGTGAGTCTGTGTATCTTGCCTGAGTTCTGGCAAAAGGAGGGTCTGAAGAACTTCGATTTTCGATTGTGATCGTATCGACCCGCCATTTTGTGCTCCGCCGCCATCTTGTGTTGCCCTCACTCAGGCAGCACGACGATCTAAGTCTTTTTCTGCTTTTTCTGCAGCTTCGTGTCAAAATTAGCCTTCTGCCTCTATTTGCAAAGCTGGTATTAGGTTTGGCCGAGTCCACTAATCCCTGTCTGGTTTTTCTAATCCCCGTCTCAACTATCTTTTGGTTCACACTATTCTCCTCTGACTTTATCTTATCGTCTGGCCTTCGCTGTCCTCTGCTAGCATTCTCTCGTTTCACAACTGTCCTCCAATACACACCAACGTATCTCGCCACCTGCAAGTTAGTTGTGGATCTGTTAATGAATTAGTTTGAAGGAGGGGTGAAAAACACAGTTGAAGGAAAGGCTTCTTCGAGTCATCTGATACTTTGTTTTCAAACCTTTCCTATTGGTGCTGTCCGGTTTTTCAACTTTTCTTATTGGCTCTTTACTTTATGTTCTGGTGTCGTACTTTAGAATTTGGGACCGCGTAGGAGATAGGGCCCTACCCCTGTCTATCTCGGTAATAGTGAACCGCGAATGGTTAATGCGGTATGTACAAGTGCTTTTTGTAACATTTTAGCTATGAATGCACTGTGTATACGCTATTTTACATCACTGCGTGGGTTCCATTTTGTATCGGTGGCCATTTTATGATTGCCCTCACATAGGCTATGTAGTGTGAAGCGAATACGGGCCTTTTAAAGCACATGTGGCTTTCTTTGACTTTTCTGTGACCTGGGCAGCTTGGCTCCGCTGCCCCAGGTCAAACTGGTCTCACGAGTTCCCCGTCCTCTGGCTTCCTGTGATTAGCATCAGGGCTTGACACACAATAAAGTCTTTTCATGCTACACAAGCCTCCAGATAATCTCTTTCACACCTGACTGTTCCTGCTTTATGGCTTGTTTCCCAAAACAGGAGATGCTCATGTTTATTGGGGCCTATCGATATCTGAGCTTTACTGTGTAAATAATTGCGGGCTGGCTTCACTGGAATGTGGGATGGTCATCATGACTCTGCCTTTTCGTTTGTAATGTAAACTTTAAATGACCATACCATAAACTTAGGAATGTATGCCTGAGGCAGGAAAATCTGTATTTAAGAAGAAGCCCGTTTCTGTGATTTTTAGCAGTCTCCTGAGAACATACACGCTGTTGTACTTCTAGGACGCCTGTAATTGGTCTGCAGCCAATAAACTGATCTTTGACTTCACCCAGAAGACTCTGTGTTTCTGTAGGTCTGAAACAGGAAGAACCCCGAAGTCATAGGGTGTGTTCCCCTGCACCGCTGGGCTTAAAATACCCAGTACTTCACTGGGTGTGTATTTGGTTAATGTATATTTCACCTATGTGTTATATAAGACTGTGCGCCACGGAGTGAAGTGGCAGTCTTCTGAGAACCTACCTCGTGTACTTCTGGGACAACTGTACTAGCTGCAGCTAATAAATCTGATCTTTTACACCGACGGAGTGTCGCTGTGTCTCTGTGTAGCTAAGCAGGAGAATCCAGGAGATTAAGGCGAACCCTGCGCCGCCAGGTCCAAAAGGTTCTGGTTCTTCAGTTGGCAGGCTGGCACATCCCCTGTCCTTATTTGGGGTTTCCGGACAAGCGGAAGTGGGGGATTGCAGTGGCCTGGGGAAGCTCACAGAGGCGGCATGCCTTTGAAGCTTCCCCCTGCCCATCCTGGGGGAGAAGATTTAGCACCTCGCCCAGGATGTGCATTGTTGCAGGCCCAGGAGAGCAGGGGCTCTCCTACCCAGGGGTCCAGCAACATGTCTGCTGTGTGGCAGCCTAGGCAGCCTCAGAACAGACGTGGATTGTAGGTTAGGTTTTAGGGGGCATCTCTAAGATGCCCTCTGGGGTGCTTGGTACATTAAATCCCACACTGGCATCAGTGTGGGTTTAATGTGCTGAGAAGTTTGATACCATACTTCTCAGTCTTCAGTGTTGCCATTATGATGCTGTGGAGTTCGTGTTTGACGAGCTCCCAGCACCAAGTACTCTAAATGACAGCACTGCACTTACAGTGCCCAGGAATGGACCTGGGTACTGTAGGGGCACAGGGCTCCTGCTCCTGTGCCCACACCATTGGCATTGGGCACCCAGCTAGAGGGGTGGCTGATATATGCCATGGCAGTGTAGGTGATGGGCATGGCATACAGGGATGTGTGCCATGTCGACTCTTTGTTTTGTCTTGCACCCAGACACCCAACCTGCAAGGGCAGTGTGTGTGTGCAAGGGTACAGGGCCTCTAAGGGTGGCACAATGAGTGCTGCAGCCCTTAGAGGCCTTCCCTGGTCACAAGGCCCTGGGTACCTAGGGTACCATTTACCAGGGGCTGACATGGGGCCAGGGTTTGCCAATTTGGGTTTTGTGTTTTTAGGGAAGGAACATAGGCCCTGGGCACCTGATTGGCAGGAGTCCAGGGCACACTCAGTCAAAGTACATTCAGCAATTCAGCAAAAAGTGGGGGCATACCATGCAAGAAAGATGGCACTTTCTCACAGTTTGGACTATCCATCGTGAGATTGTCGCCTTTGTGACGGGCGCTCCTGTGTTGGTGTGTGCGTAGGCCACAAACAGCTGTTTGGGTTTGCGAGTAAGGTTCCGTTCTCTGTAGGTAATACAGTAGTGCTCTCCTTACATCCAGGGTATGGAGGCTTTTTTCTCCTTTTGTTTTTGGGTCTTTGAAGAAAACCGGCAATAGAATATTTTGATCTAAGTGATATTTGGATACCACTTTGGGCAGGAACTGTGGGTTTTGCCATCAGTTATGTGAGCACTGTAGTTAGACTCCACATGGGCACTGGAGCTGTTCTAGGGGGAGCAATTCTTTTAAATCCTTCTAGGAATCGTTTTATGACAGGTCTTGTGAAGAAGCTTTTGCAAGAATTTCCTCTGGTGTACGCTACGATGGTAGCGAGGTGCACTTTTATGCAGGTGTAGTTGTTGTGACTGATTAGGAGATGAGTTTTCTGTGTGTCAATTGAGTTCATTTGATTGTTAGCGGTGTACCAGGTGGTGTATCATTTCCATTTTGCAGAATAGCATTTTCTTGAAGTCTGTGTATTTGCCTCTTTTAGAATTTCCATTGTTCGTTGAGGCAGGTTGAGGTGACCAAACTCTACATATTCAGGTGCCAAGCTGCTAGGTGTAGCGTAGTTGGTTCCGGGTGAAAGATTTAGCCCTGTTTCATTGTCAATAGGTCTTTGTCCTTCTTCATTTTGATTATTTGTCTCCTGGACAGTTCAAGCAGACTTGAGTACCATGTCTGTCTCGGCCAGTGCGGGGCAATGAGAATTAGATTTGTTACTGGCTGTCTTGCTTTCTCTAGGACTCTTTGTGTTAGGGATATTGTTGGAAAAGCGTTTGCAAATGTCCCTGACCAGTTTAGCGACAGGGCATTCCCTTTTGACAGGTGATGAGGAAACCGAGGTAAAGAACTGGCATTTCTTGTTCTGTATTGTTGCAAAGAGGTCTATCACTGGTGTTCCCCAGAGATTGAAGATATATTGTATAGTTTTCTGTTCCCATTTGTGGAAGCAGTTGTTTTGTCTGCTCAGCTGATCTGCTGTTGTGTTGTATACTCCTGGTAGATGTATTGTTTGCAGATTGATTCCTTGAGGGACTGCCCATTGCCAGATTTCCTGAGCTAGCTTGCTCGGTGCAAATGATTTCGTACCTCCCTGTTTGTTGAGGTAGAACATTGTGGTGGTGCTGTCTGTTTGAATCAAGACAGTTCTATCTTGAATGTGTCTCTGAAACACTTTCAATGCTAGGAAAACAGTTTATTTTCAAGTAATTGGTGTGCTTTATGGAATCCTGTTCATTCCATTGACCACGTACCTTTAGCTGTTTGAAGTGCGCTCCCCATCCGTTGAGGGATGCGTCTGTAGTAATTGTCAAAGAAGGAGTTGGGCTCTTGAAAGGTCTGCCCTGTGTTATGTTGTTGGATGCCCACTATCAAGATCTTCCTCCCGAGGTTCGGGGGTTGGAGGTGATTCGAAAATATCCTCTTCTTCTCCTTCGGCGTCATCCGCCTCTTCGGCTACGACGTTGTCAAGTTTGGTGATTGGGACTTTCGGATTACGGAAATCTTTGAGAGACAGATCGAACTTCTTCTAGAGGAGTGTCGCTATTTCGGCCATGAGTCGTTTCCTCTTTATTTTGACTTTGAGGGTTCTCTCAGCGTTGAAGAACGGACACTTTCTCTTTTTGATCGCGCTTGCCTCTGGTTTCGAGGCATAGCGCCTCACTTTGGGGGTTCGTGTTCGACCCTCGTTTTTGGCGTCTTATGCGATTTTCCCTTGGTGTCCCTTGGCAGGGCCCGTGGGCTGACCTTCGATTGCCTTTTTCTTCAGCGTTGGGCTGCCTTAGGTTGTGCCTTGCTTTCATGGCCCTTAGGTTCCGACGGATGTATATAGTGTCTTACCTTATTCGTCTTCTTCCCTGTGTCTATCGCCTTCTTGTGGGCGTGTGCTTTTTCGGGGTCTCCTTCCAGAATTTCGACGTCCGATCCCTCGTGCGTAGATTCTGCTGGCACTCCTTGGTCTTTGTCGTCACTGGACTGGCCAAGGTCCTTGAGGGAAGTTTTCTTCGAGGTCTGAGACATTGTTGCGTAGTGGGCCTCTCTTTGCTTTTGGTGAGTCCTGAGAGTTTTCAGCTGGAACATCGGGCAGGCCTCACAGTCCTGGTCTTTATGGTCCTTGGGCAGGGCGAGGTTGCACACGTCGTGTGGGTCACGTTGTGCGAACGTGTGGTAGCATAAGGAGCAGAACTTGAAGGGGGTATTTTCCATGACCCCTACCTCACCATTTGTCGACCGTAGAAGTCTTCTGTAGTGTCGATCCCGGAGTCCTGTTCTTATCTCAGATTACCGTGTCGATGATCGGTGGAGTTCACTGGAACTTTCTACCTTTTCCTTTACTTTTCACGTTTATCCTGAAAATCTTCAGAGCTTCCCTTCTTGCTTCAGGACCCAACGATGGAAAAAAAGAATCTGAAGGTGGCTACCATGCACAACAACCTCCAGGGCCCTGTCTGACGTCACACAGGGGACATACCTGGCACCAAATAGTGGTCGACAATGCCCAAAACAAGAGAAGTAAAAAACCCAAAAAATACAAGGACTAATCCGGACCCAACTACTAGATGGTGGAATAATGCACAGCATGTGAATCCAGAAAAGGATTCATGCTGCAAAACGTTGGTTTATCAAAATAAAAAAAGAATGGGGCTGGTTCCGCCGGCAGCGTCTGGAGTCTCGGGGGGGGCAGCGCCAGAGTAGGTTGCAGAGGCATGACCGGTGCCAGTCTGGATCCATCACCAGATCCATAGGGGGCATTGGGGCTGGAGTGGAACACGATGGGCGAGTGTTGCTCCATCTCCTGGAAAGGCAAGGAGGCGTGGAGCCAACCGAGGCACAGGTTTCGCAGAACAAGGCCTAGAGCGTCGATACTGCTCTGTCACGTCAGCCGATGGACAGGGAGAAGTTGAAACGCGGTTCGACTTCTTGAGTTTCTTATACATCCTACCCGATGACTTTGAGTGGGAGGATGAGAACTTAGGAGGACTCCCGGAGCAGTGCCCGGACCTTCCTCTTGACTGGGAATGAAACCTCCCAGGGGGGAACGTCATGTGGTAGAATGCCAGGCCACAAGCAGCTTTAGGGACCGCTACATCAAAGCTTTCGGAGCCATGGCCCGGCAATTGGAGCACGACTTCTAGTCGTGGACCGCTCCAGATATCAGACAAATTAGGTGTGGAACTGTCACTGACATGGCGCGATGGCAGGAGTTAAAGTTAAAGGTTAAAGTCTTCTTCGACATTGAGGAAAAACCTTCCCACCAAAAATAGTAGACAAAACGTCGAAAAAAGCCTTTTCAAAAATTTACAGAGGGTAGCTCTCGTCATGGATCTGTGCTAGCTGGCACGGAAAGAAAAGAACTGATGTCAGCGAGCCGAGGTAGCTAGCGCCTACATAGGTGGCGTGGACATCACTTCCGGCACGGACATTAATTATGACGTAACCCGGAGCCGACCAACGCCACCTACCTTCGCGCAAGGGTATTGCTCGAGCAAAAGACTTCGGGATCAAGCCTGGCACCTGGGAAATTCTAAGGGAAGGAGTCTGCGGCTAGATGTCTCTATCAGATATTCTGGGTTTGCAAAGACTATGAACCTCTATAGAAGACCAAAGTATGAAAGGAGCATAGTGTTAAAAGTGGATCTGGGTGAGTGGTTTACCAGAGAAGCGGCCTATAAACTGTATGTCTGTCTCAACTTCAGATTTGTAAGGTACACAGGTGGGGCGTTACTGTGGTTGTCGTGTATCTGTTGTTCCTAACACAATATGATTACGGAGTAAAACAAAAAAAACTCTTGAAACTGTGCTAAAGAAATACTTAAACATACCTAGTGAACCATGAATTATTGCGGACAGTTTTGCCTCTTTCCAACAGCAACAAGGACATTTTCATAGCCATGTGTTGCAGTCTAGCACCCTCTTCTGCCTACTTGTGGTGGTGCTGAAAGGTAACTGCCTACAAAGGCCTTAATGTAACAATGAGTCTCAATCAAGTCATCTACCGGGTGTCTAATTCTGTATCACACACGCGCGCGCACACACACACACGCATTTAGTCTCATACTCTGTCCCAATCCGACAGTTATTGCTCAGGTGTCTAAATTCACCCTAGAGTCTCCTACCCGCCCCACATCCACTCTCCCAACCTGCATCTTTATTCTGGCTGCCCACCAATCCAATATCTGATCTAGCCCCTAGAAGCCCCTCAACCACTCTCGACCAGTCTCATACCATGGCCCCCTTGGTACCTGTTGAGAACGGCTGGACAGGCAGTTGTAGACGCGATGCCCGGGTGGAAGAAGAGGGTCCGTGAAGAAGAAATCACAGGTGTCGATGGGGAGAACTAAAAAAAGGAGAAAAAAGAGATGTGAGGAGATTCAGATAACTCCTCCCAAGAGGCAATGCGGGCACAGAAGTGTGAGCCACTGCATGATTAAAACATTTCCCTATCGCATGTGTCTCTTGCAGCCGACCCTGGATTTATGAGCACTAGGACAGGGCCGTCGGATTGCCCGGATAAGAATAATTACCTTCTTCCAATGGGTACCGACTTCACAGAGACTGGGCACTGGAAGGCTTTATCTGGATTTATAAGTGGGCACCAGCCTTGGCCATGTGAACTCTGGCCTCTACCAGCCATACTCTCTAAAGCTGGTCTCATGCTTCCCTCCCACTGAGGGCTGGCGTTGGTCCCACGTAGGCTAGACCGAGGCAGCCATTTTATCTGGATTAACAACCTGATCTTCAAGAGGGCGAGATCCAGGTGTTTCTACCATCAGCAGCTTGATCCTCTGGCTGAACTGAGCTTTGAGCCCACCTCTGGCAGGAACCTAGGCAAGGGGAGGCTCAGGGTTAGTGTTAGCTTGGCCGACCCATGTGGATTTAACGAGAAGACGGGAAACACCACCCCACACAGAAGGTATTACAAGGGACAGCAACAAGATGAAAGCACCAATGAAGGCACCAAGACAGGTCCTGTGGATCGGGCCCCCACCCCTCCAGCCCACGGGGGAAATGCCCGGTGCCCACTACGGCCAGTCCGGCCCGGGTGGGGGTTGGTCAGAGAGCAAATACTCCCTTGCAGACAGCATAACAGGAGACTCTTTCCTCTTTACAACTCACCATTAACATGTAACAACATGCCGTTGCTGGAGACTGTAGGAAGGTGGATATCTGACTATGGTTACCCCCAACTTTTTGCCTAGTGTCTAGCTGGTTTTTCGACTTAGTTGGCCTGAGATCCTGCCATTCAGGGTCTCAGGCTGTCTGCTCTCTCTTTAAAATGGACTCCATGTACCCTAGGTACATTCCCAATTGGTAAGGATCACCTTATTGGACCCTGTACAGTGTACCCTAGGTACCCAGGGCATAGGTGTACCCTAGGCCTCCCAGGGGCTGCAGCATGTATTATGCCACCCCTGGTTTGGCCTTCCAGTCAGACACAACTGGCTGATCACTCAGCTGGGGCAAGGTCGTGTAATCACCCCTTGCTTAGATATAGTATGCCTATATCTACCTTTATATATAGACACATGTGTACCTATCAGTCACTCCTATGGCAGGCCTTAACAATCCTGGAGGCAGAGTGCTTGGTAACATGTGAGATGGTGCTCTAGCATGAGCTGAGCCTGTCTGCAGCTTTCGGAACCATGTCCTTATAGCTGTTCTATGATATAGCCTACCATATACTCTTAAAGTGCCTTATAATCTTAAACGGTTATGGTAACTATGGTTTGGCTTTATCAAAACATGTCGTGTAAGGTGTCTAACACTTTGGAATAATACCCCCATACCATTTCTGGTGATGAGGATATTATTCCCCCCTTCTAGAGGGAGAGACATGTTAAAATCCTACTTTGCTGTTTAACTCTAACCAAAGCCTCAGCATCACAAAATGGATGCTGCTGCCACAGACACAAGTCTGACCTCCTGCTGCTGGGAGTGATCCCGGCAAGGGAGGCTTGGACAATAGGTTTCCTGCTTGGGGAGGTGCTAGCACCTCCCCAGACAGACTTTAGTGTATTGGGGCAGGGAGGGCTGAAAGGAATGAGACATGCCTGGGGCACACAAGGTGTCCCCTGCATAGTCCAGTTCAAACCGGTGCTGGGGCACTCCAGCCCCAGTCCTGGCGCGAAACTGGACAAAGGGAAGGGGGTGTAACCACCCCCCTCCCAGGTCCCACCCATAAGGCGTGACCTAGCAGGCAACCCAGCCCCCCAGATTAGTATAAGAGTGGTAGCTGGGCCCCAGGAGATTAGATTATCCTGAACCTGCAACTTGAACAGAAACTCTGGACCTTCAACATTCGACGAAAGAAGAAGACTGAAGAATCTCCCTTGTGGCCAAGGAGTGGCTACCCTGTGCAAACAGGCACCATCAAGAGACTACCCTTTGCTTTGCTGAAGTTCTACGAGGGACCGACTGCAGAGCCCGACCAGAGCCTTGACTTCCAGACTTCTCCGACCCTGATCCACATCCACAGCCGAGCTGAGATCCGTGGAGGCGACGAGAGACGTGGGACCGGCTACCTGGGAAAAGTGGCTAGTATCTTCCAGCGCAGCTTCTGAGGCACCCTCGAAGTTGTGCACCGTGGATTGAGAAGCCCCAACCCCAAGCACCATCTGCACCAAAGATCAGCCCCCCACACTCCACGAGTCCTGCGTGGGGCCCTTCTGCATTTTCCTGCTTGCCGCGTCTGTCCGGTTGCTTGCCCGTTGGCTAGTGGCCTTTGTGATGACGCATCCAGAAATCTTCACCACTGGTTTGGCTCCTCCAGACTGGCTCCCGCTTCCTTGCAAAAGAGAAGCACCCCAGACCTTCCTGGTCTGCACCAGAAGCAAGTCCTCCGTTCTTCGTGGGTTCCGCTTGCCAAGGCTTGGTGAGTCCTAGTCCAACTTCGACGCCGCCGACAGCAAGAGCCTTCGTGGGACAGCTCGCCTCCTGGTCCTGGTCGTCCTCGACGTTCCCTGGTCCTCGTGGCTGCAGCGACAAGCTTCACCTTCACCTGCAATCTTCACGACATCGCCTGGCTCCTCCCTGGTTCCACGTGGTCACTGGCTAGTGACCTTGACTCTGTCCCTTCTGCTTGCAGGTCTCCTCTCTTCTTGATCCCAGCCTTGGGATCCACCGGACACTCTTCACTGACTGCCTGTCAGCAACTTTCCTTCAGGCATCCATAGAAGTCCACGACGAAACCCGACGCAAGTTCACACCTATGCACCCGCAGCCTGTGGGCTAGGTAACTTGGGTACTTCGGTGCTCACAAGGGTAGTGACTATCCTAGGGTCTAGTTTCCGAGTCTCGACTCTCTAGCTGCTTCAGAAGTGTCCTTAAACTGTTAATTGCTAACAACTACTATTTCTATCGACTTTTACGCATTACGCGTGAGTGTTTCCTGTCTGCACCTGAATCCCGTGGGCCTCCCACTTCCTAACTGTTGGTAGTGTAGTGTAGCCCCAGCGATTCCCTAGGCCTAGGCCTATCCTATTTCCGTGACAGTGGTCCTTATACCGCTTACTTAGTATATGATTTGCGTGGCCCCTAGGGCCTAACTGTATTACTTACCTGTGTGACTTAATGTATGCTTAAATAAGACTGTGTTGTACTTACCTCTAATCTCATAAAGAGTGCTGAGGGTTTGACTAGAATAAATACACTTTATTTTATATATGTATCTGTTGTGGTGTCCTTTCATTTGGTATTCAAGGGATTATATATGGTATCACAGCTGGCTTCACATGCCATTCAGAGTTTAGCCTAAGACTGCTCTTGTCCATGCTACCACTAGGATAGCTGGTCTATAAGGTTGACTTTACAACCAATCACCATAAGGGTATTTGGACTGATATAAGGTGTACACTAGAACTAGTGACATCAAACATCAGGCCAACTTCTCACAGAGACCCCATGGCCATTAAAACAATCATTAAAAGTTTAGGATTTAGGTGCAGGGAAACGACTCGCCTTTGAATAGAGGGTTTTGTGGAGGGGTGACTCTGCTAAACTGCAACTGCATGCAAGGGGAAGTAGGGGCGCTAGACAAGGGGAAGCACAGGAGCAGCCAGGGGCCCAGTGTATTAGGAGTTTCCTTGTTATAGTGAAACTTGATTGGGGTCAGCAGATCTTCAATGGCGACTGCTATTTCCCAGCTCACAACTTGTCGCATAACTTCTGTGTCTGCCTCATATCTGCTTCTGCGAGAATTTGAAGTTATTTATGGCTTGCATACCTGCTTAAAATGTAATTAACAATAAATATATTTTTCTGTTTCTGTTTTCTCTGGTTTGCATGGGGTTCAAATTTGTTCGCTCACATACGTGGAGGTGGCAGGGTGGGGTTTTATGCAAATCAGTCAATAACAGCACAGCTTACCATGAAGAGCTGCTGTCACTCCAAGCCAATGACAGTACAGCTTACCATGATGAGCTGCTGTTCCTCCAAGCCAATCACAGTACAGCGTACCATGATGAGCTGCTGTTCCTCCCAGCCAATAACAGCACAGCTTGCCGTGACGACCTGCTGTTCCTCCAAGCCAATCACAGTACAGCTTACAATGGTGCCCTGTTATTCCTCCCAGCCAATCGCAAATCAGCGACCAGTAAAAGCCAGTTACAATCAGTTTATCTTTTTCTGAGCGGACATGGCCATGGAGCATCCGACCGCTTTACAAGAATGTTACTTAAAACTGAAGAAAAGTACTAAAGTCACGACTCCAATCACAGGGAAAACAGAAGAGCTCTTGTGTACATTATAATGAGAGGTGTCACTCATTCACCATGAAAAGGTTTGCAAGGACGGCTAGAGAAGGACCCCTTTTGAACCATGTGAAAGCAAGAAAGACTTCTCCCTGACCACAGGAACTCTGACAGCAAAAGAGGTTACTCTAAATAGCCCAAGAGTCACTGACAGCGAGAGAGGACTGGCATACAGCCACTGATAGCGAGAGTGAGGTCTGGCATAGAGCCACTGACAGCGAGAGAGGGTTGGCATAGAGCCACTAACAGCAAGTGAGGTCTGGCACAGAGCCACTGACAGCAAGAGAGGGCTGGCACAGAGCCACTGACAGCAAGAGAGGGCTGGCACAGAGCTACTGACAGCAAGAGAGGGCTGGCACAGAGCCACTGACCGAGAGAGAGGTTTGGCACAGAGCCACTGACCAAGAGAGAGAGGTTTGGCATAGAGCCACTGACTGCAATAGAGTGCTGGCAGAAAGTCACTGACCGCAAGAGAGTTCTGGCATAGAGCCACTGACTGCAAGAGAGGTCTGGCATAGACCCACTGACTGTAAGAGAGGTCTGGCACAGGGCCATTGACTGCAAGAGAGGTCTGGCATAGAGCCACTGACAGCGATAGAGGGCTGGCATAGAGCCACTGACAGCGAGAGAGGGCTGGCACAGAGCCACTGACAGCGAGAGAGGGCTGGCATAGAGACAATGACAGCGAGAGAGGACTGGCATAGAGTCACTGACAGCAAAAGAGGTCTGGCAGAGAGTCAATGACAGTGAGAGAGGTCTGGCACAGAGCCACTGACAGCGAGAGAGGTCTGGCATAGAGACACTGACAGCGAGAGAGGTCTGGCACAGAGACACTGACGGCGTGAGAGATCTGGCACAGAGCCCCTGACAGCAAGAGAGGTCTGGCTCTGAGCCACTGACAGCGAGAGAGGTCTGGCATAGTGCCATTGACAGAGAGAGAGGGCTGGCACAGAGCCACTGACAGCAGGAGAGGGCAGGCACAGAGCCACTACAGCAAGAGAGGTCTGGGTCAGAGCCACTGACAGTGAGAGAGGTCTGGCACAGAGCCACTGACAGCGAGAGAGGTTTGACATAGAGCCACTGACACAAGAGAGGTTTGACAAAGAGCCACTGATAGCAAGAGAGGTCTGGAATAGAGACAGTGAGAGAGGTCTGGTATAGAGAGAGGTTTGACATAGAGCCACTGACAGCGAGGCGAGAGGGCAGGCACAGAGCCACTGACAGCGACAGGGGTCTGGCATAGGGCCACTGACAGCAAGAGAGGTTTGACATAGAGCCACTAACAGCAAGAGAGGTCTGGCACAGAGCCACTGACAGCGAGAGAGGTCTGGCACAGAGCCACTGACAGCGAGAGATGTCTGGCATAGAGCCACTGATAGCGAGAGAGGTCTGGCATAGAGCCACTGACAGCGAGAGAGGGCTGGCACAGAGCCACTGACAGCAAGAGAGGTTTGACATAGAGCCACTGACAGCAAGAGAGGGCTGGCACAGAGCCACTGACAGAGAGAGAGGTTTGGCACAGAGCCACTGATAGCGAGAGAGGTCCGGCATAGAGCCACTGACAGAAAGAGAGGTTTGACATAGAGCCACTGACAGCAAGAGAGGTCTGGCACAGAGCCACTGACAGAGAGAGAGGTTTGGCATAGAGCCACTGATAGCGAGAGAGGTTTGGCACAGAGCAACTGACAGCGAGAGAGATCTCGCATAGAGACACTAACAGCGAGAGAGGCCTGGCATAGAGACACTGACAGCAAGAGAGGTCTGGCACAGAGCTACTGACAGCAAGAGAGGGCTGGCACAGAGCCACTGACAGAGAGAGAGGTTTGGCACAGAGCCACTGACAGAGAGAGAGGTTTGGCATAGAGCCACTGATAGCGAGAGAGGTTTGGCACAGAGCAACTGACAGCGAGAGAGATCTCGCATAGAGACACTAACAGCGAGAGAGGCCTGGCATAGAGACACTGACAGCAAGAGAGGTCTGGCATAGAGCCACTGACTGCAAGAGAGTGCTGGCATAGAGCCACTGGCTGCAAGAGAGTGCTGGCATAGAGCCACTGGCTGCAAGAGAGCGGTCGCCCACCGACAATGCAAGTAACAAATAGAACAACACAATCTAATGGCAGACTGCGTGCAAACTGCATGACAAATGCATGGTACAAAGCATGACAACTTGTCACTCCACATGCATTTGACTACAATACATAAGAAGCGATGCCTGTGCTTGCGCGCATTAGTATATTAAAACTAGCCCTGCTGACCTTCAAGAGCTCTTTAGATCTTCGACTGACATAGAAGCAAAGGCAGAACTATAGTGAAGGCAAAGGAGCCTTTCAATATAGTCTTGCTATTGGCTCTCTGTAAAATGAGGATCAAGTGGCACAGGAGCATTCATTGTAGTCAAAAGTTCAGGAATATAATAAAGACTCGATTGTCATTCCCTTTGTCAGGATACTGGTCTATCGGATAGTGGCCCGTCAGGTGAGTGGGTGCCGTGAGCACTGCCCTGAGTGTGAAGCTTCTTTGCACACTGCCAGCGGCGAGGCTGACAGTGCGTCACAGAGGCTTTACCCTTGTGGAGAACGCACTAGACGAGGATGCCCAATGACAAGGCTAAGTTTGCTGGGACGCCTTGAATTTCACAGTGTTTGGCGATGGTGGCGGCCATCTTGGTTACCTGGGTATAACTTTCCTACTGTTTTATGGCGTCCTAGCTAGGCAACCAAACTACAAAGGTGGAGCGACTAGAACATGCAGATTCGCACTTCGTTTCGGAAGGATACTTCCTCGAGAGTCTGCTGAAGGACAATCTGTGAGTATTCTGGACATCGAGTTCCGTTGGAAAACAAACTTTGACTTTGAAAGTCTTATTTTTAATATTAATTCAAAGACTTTCGGATTAATTACATTTTCAAACTATAAAAGTGTTAGTGATTACGATATATATATGTATGTATGTATGTATGTATGTATGTATTAAGTAAAACGTGTGATTAGAATAGGAATCACAAAGTGAGGAATGTTGATTATTTTCCAGCTGCACAAAGGACAAGCCAGAAGCGAAGCTGTGCGTTATCAAAGGCACATATTACAAAGCCTGCGGCCCTCATCTTGCTAATAAAGAAGGAAGTTGATCACTTTAGTTGTCATTTTTATCTCATTATATTTCAGTTTCAGGAAGGTCAGTTCCTGCCAAGGATGCCGCGACCCGGATACACAGATATAACTTAGGGGAACTCCCTTCGTTGTTAGAGCTACGGCCACGTCGTCCATCCTGGGCCTCTTGCCTGAATCGTACGTCAGCACAGTTGCGTTTCGTGAACATGTAAAGACATGAACCATGTTGTCATTTTGCCAATGTCTGAAAGACCAATGTTACACTAAAAGGCCATGGTATGTCCCATTATACATGTGGAGGAAGTTGTTGGGATTCCCTGAATTGTGCATGTAGCTTCAGCATAATAAAATCTGAATTCTCTTTGCAATCCATTTTGTGGGCTCTGGTTCAAAAGGAAAATGTTATTTACCCTTTAAGCATTAATTCAAGGCATGTAGTGCTGCAGATTCACATGCTGAGCATACTCCTGCCATCTAGTGTTGGACTTGTGCAAGTTGTTTCTCTTCCAAGAAGCCTTTCGAGTCAGAAGGTCTAGTGACTCCGCCTATTGCTGGTGATGCGCATGGGCATTGGCTACATTCTTAGATTGCTTTATTTCCGGACAAAGGATAAGGCTGTAGATGGAGCACAAAATACAGAAAAAGATGACCATGCGAAAATACAGAAAAAGATGACCATGCGAAGGAAGATTAAAGAAAAATATCTGCAACATCAAAAGGCTTCTGGAAGGAGGGCGAGCATGTGAATCTACAGCTCTGCAGGCCACAAACAGTTCCCTAGAGGGTAATTAACATTTTCCATCTGTGGCAAATGCAGCTGCAGATACACATGCTGTGCATAGCTTGTAAAACAGTTCTCCGCGAAGTGGTGGCTAGCAAGAGGATGTTGCAGAAGACAAAGTGTGCGTGTAGGACAACCTGCGTAATGCTAGCTTGTTGGCGATGTAAGACGACCAAACATTAATATTTAGTAACAGTGTGGGGAGGAGACCAGGAGGCTGCTTTGCAGGTGTCGGCTATAGGAATATTACCTAAGAGAGCCAAATAAACTCATTTTTTACAGGTTGAATGAGGTCTGAAAGGGACAGGCAAAGGTCTTTTGGCATAACAGGTCTGTATGCATTTAACCAGCCAGTGTGCTATACTTGCCTTATAGAGAACACACCCTTTGTGTGGTTTCCACAAAGAGACAAAAAGCTGCTGTGTCTTACGGAAAGGCTTTGTTCTGTCAATGTAATACATGGGGTTCTTTTGACATCTAATGTGTGAAGAGCTTGTCTGTTACCTTCTATGGATGTCGGAAGAACACTGGCAGTTCTATGGTTTGGTTAAGGTGGAAACGAGAGATCACCCTAGGGAGGAAATTGGGGTTTTTCCTGTAGACTACTCAGTCAGAGTGACTTGGATAAAAGGCTCCTCTAGGGTAAGAGCTTGAAGCTCACTGACATGCCGGAGGGAAGTGATAGCTACTAAGAAAGCTACCTGCCAGGAAAAGAACCACAAGGCGCATGAGTAGATTGGCTCAAAAGGAGGTCCCATCGGCCTTGTTAAAACAATACTCCTCTCCATAAACGCCTTAATAATAGGAACCCTGAAAAGGGAAGTGTGCTCCCTGGTCTACAGGTAAGCGGCCACAGCTGTCAAACGAAGTCTGATGGAAGCATATGAAAGGCCTGACTTCTGAAAGTGAAGCAGATAGCAGGCCATATCCTGCACTGCTGTTTGAAAGGGGCCATACACCTAGGAAGTCAGTGGTGTATGAACCTTTTCCACTTACCAGCTTAGATAGAAGCAGGCAGGCAGAGTTTGGCAACAAGTCACAGCTAGTCTACAGTTCTTGCGTTCTTCTGGTAGTGGGCCTGCAGACCTCTGTAAGGATAAACATACATTGTGAAGGGAGGCTGAGATACCCAAACTCTAGGAGCCAAATCGGAAGATTCAGCTGCCTGGGGTCGGGATGCCTCAGTGTGCCTTGATTCTGTGAAAATGATTCGTTCGCTTGGGCATCTTCTTGTGAGGCACTAGAGCGGATGTATGATGTTACAACGCATGCTTTTACAACGCATGCTGTTACAACAAAATTTTTACAACGCAAATGCAGTGACAACGCAAGTCTTTACAACGCAAGTCTTTACATCGACTTGCACTAGATGGCGTGCTAACATTAAAAAAAGTGTAATTTACTATTCTAACTCCAGTCCACGTAACAGTAGGGAAGGTGTTTGGATAGTAAACTACACTATTTTTAATGTTAGCACGCCATCTAGTGCAAGTCGATGTAAAGACTTGCGTTGTAATGGCATGCGTTGTCAATGCATTTGCGTTGTAACAGTTTCGTTGTAATGGTAGTGCGTTGTAAAAGTTGCGTTGTAAAGGTTGTTCCCCCACTAGAGCAGTTCTAGGAGAGGGGTGAACCAGTGCTGCCTGACCCAAGTTGGGGCTATTAAGATAAGGGCGATGGATGCGTGCAGAAGCCTGCGAACTATGAATGGAAGACGTAGGAGATGCGGAAAAAGCGTAGGCAGATATAATATCTCTGCCCAATTCATCCATAGTGCACTGCCCATGGACTGCGGGTGTGGGAACCTGGAGGCAAAGTTTGGGCATTTTGCATTTTCTGCAGTGGCGAACAGGTCTATCTGAGGGAACCCCCAATGTTGGACTCACGGTATGCGGAGTTGGGGATGGAGTTCCCACTCGTGGACTTATTGCTGCATCCTGCTGAGCATGTGTGTGAAATTGTTGTCCATTGCTGGAATGTACTCTATCGGTAGATAGATCACCCACCGCAAAATGCTTTGGACTAGAACAGGTAATTGCAGAGAGAGTGCTGCACTGTTCCTGAAGGTAGAACATGACAGTTGTGTTGTCTGTGCAAACGAGCACTACCTTGTGTTATTTGCGAGGAAGGAACGCCTTGAGAACTTGCTGGATGACTAGTAGCTGCAGGCTGTTGAAGTGGAGTCCCTCTTGATGGGGTGGTCACAAGCCTTGAATGGTCAGTCCGTGTATGTGCGCCCCCAGCCGTGAGGGAGGCATCCGTGGTGATGGTGATCTGTGGCACTGGGATCAGAATTTGCAGATTGTTGCAGCTCCACCACCGCAGAGAGCGATGAGTACGGCCCCAGATCAACACAGATCCTCTCAGTGACCCTCCGCTTGTGACCACAGTGTAGCTAGGCACTACTTCAAAGGATGCATCTGTAACTTGGCATGTGAGACTTTAGCAGTGCAGGTGACATTCATACCAAAGAGGCAATTGACCTTTCTGCCCGTTACCTGGCGATCTGGCCGAAAAAAGGGAGTAGCGTTTGGAAAGCTTTGATCATTGCGGGACTTGGACATGCTTTTCCTGTGACAAAGAGAAGCATGGCCCCTAGTGTAGGAAAGCACCCCTTTTGTCTTGGTCACCCTCAAATTTTGAAACTGGTACTGATTTCTTTCGACTGATGTGCACTTGGTCCCAGGGCTAGTGCTCTTTCTCTGAAACGAAAAAACAACAGTTGATGGACAGAATGCAGAACAATGTCATACATTCACCCCAGTACAGAGATCTGGGCCCAAATCCATCGCTTTGTTGCTCACCATGCCATTCCAGTTTGAACCCAGCCATATGCAAATCAGTCTTGACCCTGTGCCTCATGGGAACAGTCCAGCCCGAACTGCCAAGCCAGGTCCTCCCTGGACAAGAAACAAGCATCCTAGGACCGGTTTCGGGGTTTCACCCCTCTTCAGCCAGGATAGCTTGATTCCAGTGGCATGGAGAGCACGGGACTCACGTCTGAGTATACCCGTCCCACTTGGGGTGACAAATGCGAAACGAATAGTTTCTTACCTGCCGGTGTAGTTTTGCAGCTTGAATATCTTTGAGGATTCACTATGCTGTGCATTATTCCGCGATCTGGTGGTTGGGTCCGGATTCGTAGTCTTTCTTTTTTTTTTGTTGTTTTTTTTTGTAGCCCAGGTGGGCGTCGATGTCTCACCATTTGGTGCACCTCTCGTGACGTCGTCGTGCTTCCTGCGGAAGTCCCACCTTTGGGGCGCCATCTTCGGGTTCTTTTTACCCCCCTTTTTTTTTTATTTTACCTTAGGCGTTCTCTTAATTTCCTTTTCCAATTTCTTTTAGTATTCCACTTATTCTGCTGTTCCATGTCCTTCCACCTCTTCCTCCATCCTCATCTTCCTGGTGGAGGTGGGTGGGTTCGCTAGTGAATCCAGAAAGATCTTCAAGCTGCAAAACTACACCGACAGGTAAGAAACTATTCGCTTTGCAGCGTGAATCTTTCTGGATTCACTATGCTGTGCATAGACTTTGTAGCGGTTTGTTATCTTTGTGGCGGCTGGGTGGTAGATGAGTGTTGGCTGTTGAATATGTGTTGAAGCACCTTCTGTCCTACTTGTGCTTCCTTGTTCATCTGAACGTCCACGCAATAGTGCTTAGTGAACGTGTGCACCGAAGTCCATGTTGCCGCCAGGCATATGTCTTGAATGGGCGTATTTGCCAGAAAGGCAATAGTTGCTCCATTCTTCCTTGTGGAGTGGGCTCGTGGCCCCTCCGATAGCTCCTGCCCTGCTTGTTTGTGGCAGAATTGTATTGTCAGTGCAATCCATTGTGCAATGGTGTCTTTTGTCACGGGTCTACCCAGGAAACTAGTTGCAAAGGAGACAAAGAGTTGCTTGGTCTTCCTGTGCTCTTTGGTCCTCTCAATGTAGTGCATCACTGCCCTTCTTGCGTCCAGGGTGTGCAGTGCCCTTTCTGCGCTTGTCGTGGGGTTTTGAAAGAAACTCGGTATCTGAATTGTCTGGTTCATATGGAATGCCGACACCACCTTAGGCATGAAGTGTGGGTCCGTTCTTAGAACCACCCTATCCTTGTGTATCTGGATGTAGGGCTCTTGCAGTGTCAGTGCTTGCAGCTCGCTCACTCTGCGCAGCGAGGTTATCGCTACCAGGAAGGCTGTTTTCATCGTTAGCATTTGCAGCGTGGCCTTGTGGATGGGCTCAAACGTCTCCTTCATAAGCTTGGTTAGGACCACGTTGAGGTTCCATCCTCTTTGGAGGCGCAATTCTTTTCGCCCCTTCCAGGAATCTCTTTACTACCTGTGACGTAAAGAGACTTCCTCCTCTCTCCCCTCGTGTGTAAGCTACGATTGCCGCTAGGTGTACCCTTAGGAAGGATGAGCATAGATTACTTTTTAGTAGGTGTGTGAGATATCTAAGCACCGTTGACTCTTGTCATTTTATTCAGTAGTTTATTTCTGCTGCACCATATTGTGAACCTTTTCCATTTCTGCCCATAGCATTTTCGTGTTGTAGGCCTCCTTGCCTCCCGCAGCACTTGCATAGTGCTTTGAGGAAGATTCAGGTGCGCAAACTAAGTCTTCAGGAGCCATGCCGCCAGGCTGAGGCTCTCTGGTTCTGGGTGCAGGACCTCTCCGTTCTGCATGGAGAGCAGGTCCTTTCTTCTTGTGAATTTGTGAGGAGTGCCTTGTGCCATTTCCACTATTTGAGAGAACCATGTCTGCCTTGCCCACTGTGGTGCCACTAGGATCAGTGTCATGTTGCTGGTCCTGCACTTGTCGAGCACCCTGTGTAACAGCGGTATCGGTGGAAAAGCGTAGGCAAATGTCTTTGACCAACTTATCCATAGGGCATTCCCTTGCAATTGCTGTTCTGGTTGTCTGGATGCGAAGCTTTGGCATTTTGCATTCAGGCGTGTTGCAAACAGGTCTATTGTCGGTGTTCCCCACCTTTGGAATAGCCTCCGTGTTTCCTGTCCATTGAGCTCCCACTCGTGGGATGCCGATGTCTGTCTGCTGAGCCAGTCTGCCTCCACATTGTCCTTCCCTGGTAGGTGTATTGCCAGCAGGTCTATCTTGAGTGGGATGGCCCACCTCCAAATCTCCTGTGCCAGAGTGGAAAGGGGGAACGATTGTGTCCCTCCCTGCTTGTTGATATAGAACATGGTAGTGGTATTGTCCGTCTGTATCAACACTTTCTGGTTGTATAGCTGTTTCTGGAAGGCCTTGAGGGCTAGCAGGACAGTCTTCAATTCCAGGTAATATGTGTCTGACCGCATCTGCCGGAGTCCACAGACCCCTCACCCCGAGTTTGTTCATGTGCGCTCCCCATCCTATTTGTGATGCGTCCGTGGTAATGGTGACAGTTGGGTTTGGTGGTTTCAAGGTCTTTCCTGTAGTTAAGTTCTCCCTGTTCCACCATGTTATCTCCTCCTGCACTGCGTGCGTAACAACCACTAGATCCTCCCAACTCCCGCTTGCTTGTGACCATTGCTGTTGTAGCCATTCTTGGAATGGTCTCATGTGAAGGCGTACATTGGGGACTAGGTGGATGCATGACGCCATCATCCCCATGATCTTGCTCACTGTTCTCACTGTCAGAACTCGCCCCTTCTGGTAGAGACGCGTCTCCTTCAGCAGGGCTATTGTTCTTCTGTCGCTGGGCATCACCGTTCCGTCTATGGTGTTGATCTTCGCCCCCAGGAAGATCTTCACCTGCTCTGGTTCTATCGATGACTTCCCCCAGTGTATCGAGAACCCCAGGTTTGTTAGTGTTCTTGTCACCCGTTCTGCGTGCTCCTCGCACTTTTCGTGAGTGCTTGCTTTGACTAGCCAGTCGTCTAGGTAAGGATACACATGAATCCCTTCCCTTCGTAGGTACGCTGCTACTGCTGCAAGGCATTTTGGGAAGACCCTTGGGGCTGACTTTAGGCCGAATGCCAGGGTTGTAAACTGATAATGATCCTGGTTGATGCTGAACCTTAGCAGGTTTTTGTGTCACCTGTTCATTGGGATGTGCAGGTAGGCGTCCTTGAGGTCCACGTTGGACATGAAGTCTCCGCCTCGTATTTGGGGTAGCACTTCTTGTAGTGATGTCATTTTGAATTTTTGCGTCTTTATGAATTTGTTTAGGAACCTTAGGTCCAGGATGGGTCTTAGGGATTCGTCCACCTTTGGTACAAGGAAGTAGTTTGAGTACACCCCCTTGTTTCTTTCTCTGCGTGGCACTAGTTCTATGGCCTTCTTTTGCAGTAGTTGAAGTGTCTCCTCCCTGAGTTGAGCGAGCTCCTGACCCGAGCGCTGTCTTCTCTTTGGTTTCTTGTTTGGAGGCCTTTTCTCTAACTCTATGCAGTATCCGTGCTGTATGACGTTGGGAACCCATTTGTCTGAGGTTATTTCTTGCCATTGTTGAAGGTAGAGGCCCAGTCTTCCACCTACCGGTGTTGCATGCTCGTAGGCACTTGTTTTGTGTAACCCCCTTGGTGTTCTTACATTGCGCTTCACCCTTTGGGGTATGCTGTGGGTGAGCGTCCTTTTGTGTGTGTAGTCACTTAGATGAGGGTTGGTCTCCCCCTCTCCTCCTTTGGCCACGTCCGTTTCCTCTCCCTCGAAAGGACTGGCCTCGAGGCTGGTACTGCCAGTTCTGCTTCCGCTGTCCCTGCTGGTTGTGACTGTCACCCTGCTGCCCGTGCTGGAATGTCTGGTGCGACGTACCCTGCTGGCTTCCTCCCCTTACGTAGGGTCTCCGATTTGGGGTACCTCTTCGCATTCCTCTGAATTGCAGGGCTCCCATGGATCTTGCGGTCTCATTTTCCTTTTTCAGCTGGGTGAGCTTCTCGTCCACCGTTTCCCCGAACAGCGTTTCACCGTTGAAAGGGGTGTTCAGTATGTTATTCTGGACTTCCTGCTTGAATCCAGAAATTCTGAGCCAAGCCTGTCTCCTTTCCGTGATCCCTATGGCCATCAGTCTGCTCGAAGTGTCCGCCCCGTCCGATGCAGTCTTGATGCATGAGTTGGCGATATTCTTCCCTTCCTCCACTAGATGGGAAGCTCTTTGACGGTACTCTTCTGGGAGATGCTTGACTAGTTCCCCCATCTCATCCCAGTGCTGGTACTGGTGCCTGTTCAGTAGCGCGTTTGAGTTTGCCATGCGCCAGTGCATTGCGGCGGTTCTTTCTACCTTCCTTCCAGTGAGGTCCATCCTTCTGCTTTCCTTATCAGGAGGTGGCCCCGAGGTCACCGGCACATTGGCTCTTTTCCTGGCCGTGGAAGCAATGATGGAATCTGCCGTGACCGATCCCTTGATGTAAGGAGGATCCTGCGAGGAGTGCTTGTACTTCTTTTCCGTTCTGGGTGTGATGGACCGGCATGTTCCCGGGTCCTTAAACTCCTCCTTCCCTTGGTTCATCACCCTTTGGAGCATGGGGAGGAACTGGCTCCTCGTCTGGATGGGGAGCAGAGTTTCGAGTAGAAAGTTTGCTTGCGGCTTCTCCTTGTCCAATTTCACACCAAAGGCTGCTGCAGCACTCTTGACGACCAAGTTGTACGCCCCAATGTCGTCAGGCGGCGAAGGCCTCGAAGGGTACGAGTCCACGGGCTCTTCGGGGTTTTCGGTGTCGATGTCCTGCCATTCCAGCTCCTGACTCGTCGACGGCGCCGAGCCGTAGAAGGACTGCTGATCCTCATCATCACCTTCTCCCTCATAGTAGGTGCCTTCCTCCTCCTCTTCAGGACTTCTCGACTGCTTTTCGGCGTCGAAATCCCCTTCTTCCTCGATTTCAATGACCTCCGTCTGTTGTAAATTGCAACTTCGATGTGATTAAGCATTTACTAAAGACATGAATTCTCCTCCCTTACACATGTTCCTTTTGTTATGTTGACTGAAGTCTGGACTCCATTTTGTACTGTCATGTCTCCACGTGCTCAACACGAGGAGAGTCTTATCTTTGTGTTAGTTGCTCTTGTAATCTGCCTAGTAACAGTCTATAAATAGTTCCTTTGTCCGTCTGGCGCAGGCCCAGACTTGACCACATCTGTTATCAGTTAGTCCTTGCTTGACCATGTTTTCGCGGGCTTAAGGAGTATGTCAGCTCCGCCCACATATCGATCTTGTATTGCAAATGTCCATAAAAGGTAACATTCTTTCCCTCATGTTGTATCCTCCCACTTATGAGCCCCTCTGTTGTGTATAAAAGGGGACCGTGTACGCAAGTTCTTTGTGCTACTCTATGCAATACCGAAGGGTATTGTATGGATTGTAGGACCACCCTTAAGGGTTAATAAACCTTGTCTTTGTACTTTGCAGTTTCCGTGCCAACTTCCTTATAGATTCCTTTACAGGAGAGCGAACCCTTGTGTCCTGCGGGCCTAGCTGGGGCCTGTATTCATCAATTGGCGCCCGTCACGTGGGGCTCATCGGCGACTCGGATGCTCGAAGGATTGGTCGCGACGAAGGTGAGGAATTTGGCCGGGGATGTGATCACTGCCAGAGGCACTTTAGTCCTGGCATCCCGAGGTTTTTCTTCCTTCCCTTCCGAGCTGACCATCTGGGTGGCGCCGGTCCTCGACTGAGACCTCTTCTGTCGGTCCTGCCGTGACAGCCGTTTGGGCGAATTTTGGAGCTTGGCAGTTGGAATCTGGACTCTTGATTGGTAAGAACCGTCGTACGGTACTTGCTCCGAGTTTTTGAAGCCTGGGTTGGCTATTTGAGTTTGATTTGTGATGACCGGTCATATCTCGTATTGATTATTGTGAGAATATATGCGTTGCAACACATATAGGCAGGTAATGTGGAGATATTTCTCCGGAACTGTGTAACTTTGACCAGCACAACGTTTAAGTGCCATTATTTTGATAATACTGCATATTCTGCATTATTTTTGAGCATGCCTGCTTTTAGCGCACTCCGTAAGTGGTGCTGCTGTTTTGGAAACCGGTTAAACCTCGAGGAATCTGCTCCAGCTCCCCCAGAGGGGACTCCTAATAGGGATATGTATGTGAAGCATGGTCTTTCCTCCATAATGTACAGCACAGTATGGAGGAAATACACCAAGAAGGATCCTGAGTTACGGTGGCCGTTGTATGGGTCGTTTGATATACGTAAGATTGAGTATGTGGAACAGTGTATGTGTAAACGGCGTGCGCGGCAAGACATGTTTGAATGTGTGCGACTATGGGTGAAGGAAGTGCGTGAGCGAGAGAAACGCGAGAAAGCGCTGTTTGATAAAGAGCAACGAAAGAATGATCATGTGAGAGCGCAGGAAGCAAAGCGTCGGGAGGAAAGAGAACAGACGGAGAAACAAGAGAAAGAACATAGGTTACAAGTCTCGGGTCAATATGCTGTTCGTCAGCCACTCTATCCTGTCCTTAATAATCATGACGATGATTTTTATTTATTAGATCGTTCTCCGCCTCCTTATGTTGGCGCGTCTGCCCCGAGGCCACAAGATTCTGGATCGGGTTCGAGTAAGGTAGATACGCGGTCCATGTTATTGGCTGAGCGAATGGGTGAGCTTCGACAGTTTTCCTATCGTGCATGTAAGGGCAAGTTATCCCTTGCTGAGCTGTTGGCTTCTTGGGAGTCGTGGCAGGATAGAGAAAGGTTGTATTTCTTGGGACACTTTTCTGATGAAGTGATTGCTGCCTTTCGGAAATATTCCAGTGTCTTTGAACCGGACGATGTGGTATTAGATGCTAAAGCATTGCGTAATGGTGTTTTCTCTCCCTCTAAGGCGCCGGAGGCGGTTCGGCGACTGTTTGCGTTGCGAGATGCGGCGAAAGATCTTAAAGAGAAAGCACGCCAACACCTTGAGGAGGAAAAGCGGTCGGATTCGCGTACTGGAGGCGGCCATTCATCCACCTCTCAATCAGATAAGAGCGATCCAGTGCATGCTAAACCAATGCGCGAGGCGGCGCCTTTGTATGTTCCTCCTAAAGGAACGGGGACTAGCTCGGATATTACCTCCGCCGATGCTAAGGGATATTTTGTGTATAATTGGGTTTATACTCCCTGGCACAGGGCTGACGTCATGGCATTAAAGAATGCGTTGCCTGATCCCCGCAAGAATCCAGCGGCCTTTTACGAAGAAGTCGAGGGGGCCTTGAATTCTTGTATTATGACCTTAGCGGATATAGATTTGTTCTTTGGGCTTATTCTACCACCAGATATGTGGCGATCCGTGCGGAAGGTAGATGATGTTGCCACTTTTAAGGCTCGATGGTCTGAACTTGAGGATGAGGATAGGGAGAGAAAGCCCGCGCAGAAACCACCTCAGATTATTTTAGATCTCCCCGCTGCTATTTTGACTAAGTTGAAGACCATCATTCCCCCTAAAAAGATTGACTGGAATATGCTAGCCTCGTGTAAGCAGAAAGCCGATGAATCAGTTGCAGATTTCTTTACACGCTTTGAGGAGACGTTCCATGATTTTAGTGGTCAGTCTCTTACGGATGATACGGGTCGGCACCTTTTTGCTGACAAATATGTGGCGAATTTATTACCGGCAATTGCAGCTCGCCTCAAAGCGAGTGAAAGTTCTTGGTCCACTACGACCCCGACAGCCCTTCTGACTATAGCTCAGTACTATGAGCGCCAGGAGCTAGAAGCGAAGGGGCAGGAGGAAAAGAAATCGAAGGATTTAAAAACGAAGGTGATGTTAGCACAAGTATATGGTCCGCCCCGACGGGGTGTAAATAGAGGTAGGGGAGGATTTTATGGTCCTCCCTCGGGCCGATCTGATCTGAATAGGAATCAATGTGCGTATTGTAAGCAATCGGGGCACTGGGCCAGAGAATGCCCAGCGTTGCATGCTTCACGGCAGGGGCACGGTCAGGGACACACTCAGAGTGGCCCCAGAGGTAGAGGGGGTTTCTCGAATTTTAGAGGGAATTCTAATGATCACGCTCGGTTTGACAGGTCTAATGTTTTCGATCGACAAAACCAGTATCAAGTGTCGGGGATTGACCGTTCTGGGTACCATGATTCTCAGCATGCATAGGAATGCGTTGGATGGGGGTTAGAATCAGTTGAGGTGCCGGTTGATCAGAAAGGTCCTTATGTATCAGCTGAGGTTTTGGGCTCTACTGATCAGTTCCTAGTGGATACAGGAGCGACTCGTAGTGCGCTGTCTAAACAATTGGTTCCGAGGGCTCCCCCATCTGGCTTAATGGTTACATCGGTAGGGTTTGATGGTACACTCTCCCGAAGCCCTCTTTCGCAGCCCCTCACATTTCAGGTCAATTCCTTTTCTGCACCCTGTCCGTTTTTGCTAGCCCCGAACACGCCGGATAATATTATGGGCCTTGATATGCTGAAACACTTCAGAGCTACGATTCGCTGTTCCCCTGCTGGAGTGCGGGTGATATTGAATGACAATTACCCCCTGTCTGAACGGATGTGTGTGGCTACAGAAGATGCTGTGTTAGCTGCCCTCCCCCGTGCTCTGTGGGCCACTTCGGATACTGATGTGGGACAGATGGTGATTCCGCCTGTTCACATTAGTGTCCAGGAGGGGGCGGTGTTACCACGCCTTCCACAGTATCGTATTTCGCAGGAGGGGGAAGAGGCTCTTATACAGATTGTGCAGGATTTGATTAAGGTGGGAGTGGTGGAAGAAGTTCCCTATAATGTTTGTAATAGCCCGATTCTACCCATTCTGAAAAAGGATACGGATGCTAAAGTCTACCGGTTTATCATTGATTTGAGAGAAGTAAACAAGATCGTGATACCCCAGTACCCAGTGGTTTCGGATATTACGACGTTGCTTACTTTGGTCCCACCTACGGCGACCACGTTTTCTGTTATTGATTTGAAAAATGCCTTCTTTTCAATTCCCATTCATCCCGATAGTCGATACCTTTTTGGTTTCACTTTAAATAATAGGTCTTACCGATTTTGTAGAATTCCCCAGGGCTATACGGAAAGCCCTAGCATCTACAGTCAAGCCTTGAAAAGACAATTGGACTCCTTTGTTCTGCCCGAGGGTGTCGCCCTCATTCAATATGTCGATGACATCTTGCTGGCGGCTGACACCCCGGAGTTGTGTGAAACGAGTACGTTGTCTTTGCTTTCCTTTTTGGCATCCCACAATCACAAGGTCTCTCGGAAAAAGTTGCAATTTTGTAGACCAAAGGTGACTTATCTAGGTCACCTTTTGTCTAAGGAGGGACGTGCACTCACACCAGACCGTGTTCAAGTGATTCTGGATACACCGACGCCGTCCACGCAGAAGGACGTACGCGCATTTTTGGGTCTTGTTTCATTTTGTAGGCAGTGGATATTAGGGTTTTCGTATATAGCCAAGCCATTGTTAGCCCTTTTGACAAAAGATACACCTATCCCGCTCCCCTGGACGAATGAGTGTGACACTGCCTTTCAGAAACTGCGACAGGCCCTCTGTTCAGCACCAGTATTAGGGACACCTGATTATACCAAGCCTTTTTCGTTGTATGTGCATGAGAAAGATGGATGTGCATTATCAGTTTTAGTGCAGATGCACAGCGATAAGCAGCGCCCTTGTGCATATTTTTCGGCTGTACTTGATCCTGTTGCCCGAGCATTGCCTGGTTGTTTTCGCTCGGTTGCGGCAACAGCTGTGTCAATACGCCAGAGCGAGGGAATTGTGTTATCTCATAAGCTGTTGGTATTAGTCCCCCATGCTGTTGATGCACTGCTTAATCAGACAAAGACGCAGCATTTGACCAGTGCCCGTTTAACGGGATATGAGCTGACGCTTTTGGCTCCTCATATTACGTTAAAGAGGTGCGTGACGTTAAATCCTGCAACATTGTTGCCATACCCCGAGACTCGGTCTGAGTCACGAGAAGCACATGATTGTATCCTTGTGACCGAGGAACAAACAAAGGGTCGTATTGATCTCCAGGATACGCCCTTTTCAGATGTAGATGGAGAACTGTGGGTGGATGGGTCATGCCTGAAGCTACCAGATGGTACGACTTCAGCAGCGTATGCGATTACCACATTGCAAACAATAGTGGAGACAGCACGCATACCACAGAAATCAGCTCAAGCAGCGGAACTGATAGCATTAACGCGAGCATGTGAGCTCAGTACAGGATTGTGTGTGAATGTTTATACAGATAGCCGCTATGCCTTCGGAGTGGCGCACGATTTCGGCCTGCTCTGGAAGGAAAGAGGGTTCTTAACGTCACATGGAGTACAAATAATGCATGGGGAGTTAGTTCATAATCTTTTAACTGCATTGACATATCCGAAGAAAATTGCCATTGTTAAATGTAGCGCCCATAGGAAGGTAGTCGATAAAATTGGAGAAGGGAATGCGTTAGCAGACCGGGTGGCACGGGAGACTGCGATGCAGCCCGGTGCTACTGCCATGTATGTAGTAAAGTCGCAAGTAGAAAGATGGCATGATGCGAAGGAAGAAGTGCGAGAAATACAGAGGACCGCTTCTGATAAAGAACGGGAGCAATGGTCCAGTGAGGGAGAATTGGATGATGAGGGTTGCTGGAGAAATAAGCAGATGGATCGATGGAAATTACCCACAGCTTTTGTACAACCTATGGTTCAGATGGCACATGGGCTAGCACATGTTGGAGCTTCCGCAATTGTAAAATTGCTTACCCAAGTCTGGGAGCATCCAGAGATTGCTAGCACGGCAAAGAGGGTGGTGCAGACCTGTATGATTTACCTGCGGTACAACCCAGGAAAGGGTACTCGGACCCCAGCAGGAGGGTTCGTAACGCCTACTGCACCCTTTGAGGTGTTACAGATGGATTACATCCAGCTGGAGCGTTGTAATAATTTGAAGTATGTTCTAGTAGTGGTGTGTGCCTTTAGCAAATGGGTTGAGGCATACCCCACGAAGGACAATACTGCAATGACTACCGCTAAGATGCTGTTGAAGGAGTTCTTCCCTCGATATGGCGTTTGTAGACTTCTGTGGAGTGATAACGGGCCCCACTTTATAGCGGACGTTATAAAGTATGTTCTGAAGGGTCTAGGCAACACCCAGAAGTTCCATGCAGTATTCCACCCTCAATCTGCAGGACTAGTCGAGAAGTATAATGGTACACTGAAGCTCAAGATCGCTAAAATTCAAGCTTCGACGTCTTTGACTTGGCCAGATGCTTTACCGCTGGCGTTGTTGTCAATTAGGTCGGTACCGCACTCTCGAATCGGTCTTACACCGTACGAGATTGTCTTCGGACGTCCAATGAATGTTTGGGGTCCGCCAAAACCTAAGACTGTGTATGATGTACCTTGCGTAATGATGAATGATTATTTGGCACAGTTAACGGATAACTTGGTTTCCATTCATCAACAGGTCCGGGAGGCGCTCCCTGATCGGTCCACCGGCGAAGGACATAGTCTCCGGCCTGGAGACTATGTCATGCTGAAAATCTTCGATAGGACGAACAGCCTGGAGCCGAGATGGGTGGGCCCTGAGCAAGTCTTGCTGGCAACAAGGACGGCTGTGCGAGTTTCCAACAGAAAGAATTGGATTCATTCCCTGCACTGCCGCAAAGTACCGCCCGGATTGGTGGAGCCCGCTGTACTGACCGATCAACGAGAGATTCTGACCACAAAGAAAGGCCGTGCTGTGGAATCGAACGACGCTGAGGAGCTCTTTCCGGACCACGCGACTCCTGGAGGAAGGCGATATCATCTGAGGCCAAGAAAGTGAATCCTTCATTATCGGGACATGTTGTCAGAACGGCCCTTGGGTTAGTGAAACGGAGAGCCAATGAGGCAAGGGGGGGGGGATCAGCCCTGCATTAGTGTAGCGACACCCGTCTTGGCCCGTTGGTGAAGAAATCGACCGCTGCCCAAGGGGAAGAGTTCTGACAAACTTTATAGTTTCAGGAAGATATTGATTCTCTATTTTGACATGGAGAAAAGGAAGATCCTTTGTGCAACAGGTTTTATGCTCACAGTAGCTATTGTTGGGATAACCACATGGTTTGTGGAGGATGTGACTCCTGCTCGAGAGTTGCTTGTGTTGACCACTCCAGTGCCTGCGGAGCACTATTTCTATACCCTTCCATACCAAGAATTGAAGCATCGTCAGTCTATTTTGAATAACACTTTCATTCAGATGTTACATCATACCCATGTTGCCACCAATGCTACGAACTGTTGGATATGTGGTATGATGCCAGCTCATCAGAAGAAGGGAGGAACGCCATTTATACCTCTTCCTTTCTTTCTTGTAGAGCATGGTACACTTTGCTTTTTGCCACTCGGAAACCCACGGTGGGACGATTACTCTTCAGACTCAATAAAGAATGTCATCAGGATAAAGACGGATATCCGCAAGCGAATGGAACAATCTGGGAATGGGAAGAGTATCGACCAGACATTGAATCAATTCCATATGTTTTCACGAACACCAGAGACGCTGTGGGAAAAGACAAATTTGTGATTCAAGTGGCACAAGCTCAAGCGGACCTGTGTGTCCAAAGTGTGGGTTATATTCCCGTCGGTGTTAGCGATTGTATTACCATATTAAACATCGATGGATTGAATAACAGTACCTTTTTAGCATCCCATAATACGTATTTCGTGTGTGGAACTAAGGGTTATTATCGTTTGCCAGCCGGTTGGTCTGGAGTATGTTATGTATCATTTTTGTTACCTCCTGTATTTCTGGCACCTGCATCCTATCATAAGGATTTAAAGTTGTTGAATAATGTGACTGTAAATAGGTATAAACGTACTTTATCAATTGATGATGTGGATCAAACTGACACCAGTTTACAGCAGTATATCGACTTCAATCTAGGATTGTTTTTCTTCGTTGGAGCTGCCCTAAATAGTAGGAAAGTTCGAAGATTAACACGAGTGGTAGAGGCTGTGACAAACCAAACCGCTGCTGCTCTTGGGAATCTTACGAAAGAATTACAGATTACCAGAATTGTTGCATTGCAGAATCGTATGGTGTTAGATGTTATGTTAGCTGATCGAGGTGGAGCTTGTAAAATTATCGGAAGTAGTTGCTGTGTGTTTATTCCTGACCACGCACCTTCAGTCTACAATGTAATTAACAGGTTGCATAAAATTGCAGCTGAAATCCATACAGAAAATGGCACTTGGTCCTTTTCTGGATGGTTTTGGGCATTGATCACTGCTTGGGGTTGGAAGGTTTTGACTGGTCTCTGCACAATTATAGCAGTTCTGTTTTCTTGCTGTATCTGTATTCAATGTGGTCCTTTGCTCTGTTCCGTATGTGTATCATTTTGTATCCCCGATAAGAAAGCTATTGCCAATGTCACTTATCAGAAACGTTTAGCTAAGGAAGTAGAAGAGATGATGATAATTGATATATATGATGATTATTCTAACAAGCCGGATGTCTTCAGTAAATGCTGAAAGGGTCGTCTGTTGTAAATTGCAACTTCGATGTGATTAAGCATTTACTAAAGACATGAATTCTCCTCCCTTACACATGTTCCTTTTGTTATGTTGACTGAAGTCTGGACTCCATTTTGTACTGTCATGTCTCCACGTGCTCAACACGAGGAGAGTCTTATCTTTGTGTTAGTTGCTCTTGTAATCTGCCTAGTAACAGTCTATAAATAGTTCCTTTGTCCGTCTGGCGCAGGCCCAGACTTGACCACATCTGTTATCAGTTAGTCCTTGCTTGACCATGTTTTCGCGGGCTTAAGGAGTATGTCAGCTCCGCCCACATATCGATCTTGTATTGCAAATGTCCATAAAAGGTAACATTCTTTCCCTCATGTTGTATCCTCCCACTTATGAGCCCCTCTGTTGTGTATAAAAGGGGACCGTGTACGCAAGTTCTTTGTGCTACTCTATGCAATACCGAAGGGTATTGTATGGATTGTAGGACCACCCTTAAGGGTTAATAAACCTTGTCTTTGTACTTTGCAGTTTCCGTGCCAACTTCCTTATAGATTCCTTTACAGGAGAGCGAACCCTTGTGTCCTGCGGGCCTAGCTGGGGCCTGTATTCATCACGTCGACGGGACCGTTGGTATTTTGAATTGTTTCATTCGTTCGTCGAACTCCTTCCTCTGAAGGATGCTCTCCATCTCCGCCTCGAGCCTGCTCTTTTTCTTCTCCATGCTTGAGATGTGCTCGGCGTCGACCGCAGGTCTCTTCGACGGAGCTTGCGTCGACGCGGTCTTTCGTCGCCGAACGTCCCACCTCGTGGGTCTGTTTCGACGAACTCTGCCTCTCGGCGGTCTTCGGCACCTAGGAGTCCTTCTCGAAGGATCCGCTCGGCCTTTTGTCCTTTGAACCACTGGCGGACGTCGAAATCTTCGGCGCCGGTGTTTCCTTCGAGGACTTTGACTCATTTTTTCGAGAGTCACCATCCGATTTTCGGGGCCCTTTCGGTGGTTTTGTACTCGACGTGTCCCTTACCTCATCAGGCGTTTTCTTAACGGTCTCTGCGACCGTGAAGACATCAGGTCCCTCGGCGATGTTGTCTTCATCGTCGGTTGATAGGCCCAGATCGTACAGCGACGGGGCCTTACCCTTGCCTTCCATGCTGAAGTTGGCTCTCCTCTGACGTTCTCTCACCCGGAGAGTCTTCGGCGCGAAGGCGGAACAGGCGTTGCAGTCCTTGCATTCGTGGTCGAACGGCAGGCAAAGGTTGCAGACCGGGTGTTGGTCCTTCTGCGCGAACTTGTGGTGGCAGTTAGGGCAGAACTTAAATGGTGTCTTGTCCATTGCGCTCAGAGCCTCTGAGTGCGCATTTTCCTCTGTGCGTCGAAGAATTCGAGGATCCCCTCCTTCTTCGTCATCTCGGCTGTAATACCTTTCTCTCTGTAGTCTTCTAAAGGTTCTCCTTCGATGAAACTTGCGTATTTTCCTTCTTCCTTCGTCTAAAAATCTGGAGCTTCTCGATGACGATCCAGACCCAACGGCGGAAAAAAGAATCTGAAGATGGCGCCCCAAAGGTGGGACTTCCGCAGGAAGCACGACGACGTCATGAGAGGTGCACCAAATGGTGGGACGTCGACGCCCACCTGGGCTACAAAAAAAAAAAGAAAGACTACGAATCCGGACCCAACCACCAGATCGCGGAATAATGCACAGCATAGTGAATCCAGAAAGATTCACGCTGCAAAAATGCTACTTACCCAGTATGCATCTGTTCTTGACATGTAGAGCTGTCGATTAACATGCTTTACATGAGTCTGCCATCTAGTGTTGGGTCCAGATGTTTGCACTTTGTTTTTCTTTGATGAAGTCTTTCCAGTAACGAGGTAGGTGAATCCTCCTTTCGGTGATAGTGCCCATGGGCATCAACTCTATTGTTAGATTGTTTGCCGCAGAGGGTGAGAATGGAGGTAGAATAGAGATGTCCATGTGTATGCATCTAAGTAAGATATTACTGCAACAGGTATAGGTACCCGGGGAGCGCATGTGAATCTACAGCTCTACATGCCAAGAACAGATGCATACTGGGTAAGTAGCATTTTCCGTTCAAGGCATGTGAGCTGTAGATCACATGCTTTGCATAGACTATACAGCAGTATTCTCCCAAAGCGGTGGCTAACCTGTAGCTGTTGCAGTGGTTTGAAAGAGTGTACGAAGAACTGCCTGGCCTACGTTAGCTTGTTGTCTTTCCAACACATCTACACAATAGTGTTTTTGAATGTGTGAGGTGTAGACCATGTTGCAGCTATGGGAATGTTTCCTAAGAAAGATATAGAAGCCCCCAGTTTGCGAGTGGAATGCACTCTAGGGGGCATTGGTAAAGTCCTTTTTGCTTTCGTGTAGCATGTCTGAATACATTTGACTATCCACCGTGCAATACCGGATTTAGAAATGGGATTGCCTTTATGAGGTGGAGCAAAAGCAACATGAAGTTGTTTGGTTTTGCGAAAAGGATTTGTCCTTTCTTTGTAATAGAGTAATGCTCGTTTAACATCCAGGGTGTGTAAAGCACGTTCTGCCACAGAATCTGGTTGAGGAAAGAACACAGGCAACTCAACAGATTGGTTGATTTGGAAGGCAGAAATTACTTTGGGTAGAAATGTAGGGTTAGTAGGAAGAACCACTTTGTTTTGGTGTACTTATAAAAATGGTTCTTCTATGGTTAGTGCCTGAAGCTCACCCACTCTCCTCAGTGTTGTGATAGCAATGAGGAAAGCAACTTTCCAAGTGAGAAATTGCAGTTCACATTTATGCAATGGCCCAAAGGGTGGACCACACTAGGGCAGGTGGAAGTCTTGGGGGAATAACTCTTTTGAGTCCTTCCATAAAGGCCTTAATAACAGGCACTCTGAAAAGAGACAGGTGTTGTCTATTCTGAAGGTATGCAGCTATTGCAGCGAGGTTTAGGCGTATAGATGTGTACGCTAACTTTGACCGTTGTAAATGCGGTAAATAGCACATGATCTTTTGAACTGAAGCTTCAAGCGGGTTGATATGGTTGTCAGTGCAATAAATAACAAACCGCTTCCATTTTGCTGCATAGCAAGCTCTTGTGGTAGGTCGTCTCGCTTCTTTAATAATGTTTATACAATCTGGCGGAAGATTGAGCTAGCCAAACTCTATGACTTCAGGTGCCAGATCGCTAGGTTAAGGTGTCTGGGATCTGGATGTCTTATGTCTCCACGGCTTTGCGTCAGGTTAGCTGCTAGGATTTGCGTGAGGGACGTTTGCCTGAGCTTCCAAACCACTAGTGGAATGAGTGGGAGAGGCGGAAAAGCATACTCAAATATCCCTGACCAGTTCATCCTTAGTGCATTGCCTTTGGACAATGGGTGTGGATATCTGGAGGCGAAGCTTGGGCATTCTGCGTTTTAGTGTGTGGCAAACAGATCTATGTCTGGGAAGCCCCACATCTAAAAGGACGGGAGGAGAACTTGAGGGTGGAGTTCCCATTCGTGAATCTGTTGGCTCGGCCTGCTGAGCAGATCTACAATCTCATTGCCTACTCCTGGAAGATGTTCTGCTAGGAGATAGATTGTAGGTATGTATGGCCCACCTCCAAATGGCCTGTGCAAGGTGCGACAGTTGGAGAGAGGGTGTCCCTCCCTGTTTCTGTATATAATACATTGCTGTCATGTTGTCTGTGCGTATAAGGACAGCTTTGCCTATAAGGTGAGTATGAAAGGCTTTGAGCGCTAGAAATACTGCTAGGAGCTCTAGATGATTTATGTGAAGTTGCTTTTGCTGCTGACTCCATATACCCTGAACTGTGTGAGTTTGGAGATGAGCTCCCCAACCAGTGAGTGATGCATCTGCTGTTAGCACTGTCTGTGGAACTGGGTCGATGAAGGGCCGCCGTTTGGAAAGGTTTTGTGGATTGCACAACTGTAGAAAGCGATAAGTGCGGCCGTGCATCAATGCTAGATATGATAATTGACCCCGAGACTGATTCCACTGACGTGCTAAGAATTCCTGAAGGGGACGCATTTGAAGTCTTGCATAGGGAAATATTAAGATGCAAGACGCCATCATTCCTAGTAACTGCATGAATACTCGAGCTGGCAATGAGTGATGGGGCTGGAACTGGGAAATTAGATCCTGAATTTTGTGGATTCTGGCTGAATTGGGACAGGTTAAAGCTTTTTGTGTATCGAGAGTGGCTCCCAAGTACGTTTGCGTGTTGGAGGGTTGGAGATGGGACTTGGACAGATTTACTTTGAATCTGAGATCGTGGAGCAGCTGTACTGTTTTGTGAGTGTGTTGTAGACACTTTACTTGTGAACTGGCCTTGATGAGCCAGTCGTCTAAGTATGGGAAGATGTGAATATGTTGTCTTTGCAGATGAGCTGCGACTACTGCCAGGCATTTGGTGAACACTCGGGAAACAGTGCTGACTCCGAATGGAAGCACTTTGAACTGGTAATGTTGTCCCACTTAACCACAAAAGATACTCCAGTTGACCGTAGTCTGAGAAATTATAATGTTAATCCTTGTCAAAAGACAGGGAAGACTAGAGGGAAAGAATGGGGCCTCTCTAGTGAACGGTTGTGCTAAACACAATCATGTGTCAGGGAGAGAGCACTTCTTTTTTTAGGTACCCTCACACACCCTAGTGGTGTCATGCTTCATCATCGGGTCACCCCAGCCCCTAAAAGTCGGGGTGGGCTCAACCACAGTGTTGGGAGCTCTTAAAGAAGATGAAGGGTAGGGGGTTTTAAAGATAAAATACCTCAAGCAGACCCCCGGTATCCCTTAATTCTTGGGTCTGTCTGGGTAGGTAAAAAATCTAAAAATGGGTCTTGTCAGGGTATTATGGTCCTAAGACCCTAGTGCCGACATGTTTCAGTCCGAAAAGGCCATGAAGGTCCTGGACTTTCTTCAGGGCAAATAGAAACCCCCTATGTGAGTGCGATTACGGAGAGGAATTTCCCTATACTCACTGTGGGGCGAGGGCAGAGTAGCTACTCCTCGCAATGTGTAAAGTGCATGTGTATCTGTACACTGCCAGACTCCCTGAAAGATTGAATGAGGTAAAGATGCACTGTGAATATACATGTCCCACTACCACAAACCTGAGATATTTGCGATGAGCGGGATGTATTGGAATATGGAAGTACTCGTCCTTTAGGTCTAAAGTAGACAGAAAGTCGCCTTGCTGAAGGAGTGGGAGCACTTGTTGGAGTGTCACCATGTGAAAATGGTCTGATTGGATATGCAGATTCAGGTCTCTGAGGTCTAGTATAGGTATGAGAGAGATGTCCTTTTTGGGTATGAGAAAGTATAGTCAGTATACGCCGGTCCATTGATACTGTAACGGAACGGGTGCTATAGCTTCTTTTTACAATAGAGAGAGAACTTCTTGTTTGAGTAGGTTCAAGTGCTCTGGTGACATTTTGTGTGATTTTGGAAAAATGCTTGGGGGATTGTCGGTAAACTCCAGGCAATAACCAGATCGGAAAATTTCTAGAACCCATCTGTCTGAGGTTATTGTATTCCAGATGGGTAGAAAGTGAGAAAGACGTCCCCCTACAGGTTTGGAATGATCGGGGGTAGAGGAGGCAAGTCACTGTTTGTTGGCCGCAGGGGAAGTACGTGTTGTGTTACCTTTACCTCTTCCCTTGCCATTAATGCCTCGGAATCCTCCTCTAAAGTAACCTCTGGAAGAGGGTGACTGATTGCTGCCTCTGTAGATGGCAGAGGTATTGTCTGAGGATATGTTTGAGCTCCCTCTGTAAAAGGAGCGGCAAAATGAACCCCGATTGAAAGGGGACTGCAAAGCCCCCATGGACTTTGCAACCTCTGTGTCCTTCTTCGTTCTTTCTAAAGAAGTATCTACTACAGGTCTGAAGAGGTGTTCCTTATCGAAGGGTAGATTTAAAATGGTAGTTTGGACTTCGGGTTTAAACCCTGAAATCCTGAGCCAGGCGTGTCTTCTTAACAGAACGCTAGTGTTAAATGCAAGAGCTGCATTATCAGCTGCATCTAAAGCACATCTAATGGATGTATAAGAAATAAGCTTTCCTTCCTGAATTAAATAATTAGCTTTATTTTATGTCCGTCTGGCAAGAATTAGAACAATTTTTCCAGCTTGTTGTAATGAGCCCTCTCATAACGCGCTTAAAGAGCCTGAGTGTTGGCAATACGCCAGTGATTGGCTGCCTGTGCCGCTACTCTCTTGCCAGAGGCGTCTATAAGTTTAGATTCTTTATCAGGAGGAGGGGCATCTCCTGTGGTTTGAGAATTTGCTCTTTTGCGAGCGTTAGAGACCACTAGGGAGTCTAAGGTAACTTGACCCTTGATGTAGATTGGGTCTGTACGTGCCGGCTTATATTTTTTTTGTCTACTCTAGGTGTGCCAATCCTCGCACACACAGGGTCTTTAAACATTTTGTCTTCGTGTTTGAGCATACCCTTGAGAACGGGCAGTGTGTGTGTTACTCTTTGAGAGGAACTTAATGTCTCGAAGAGAAAATCCTCTTCAAGGGCCTCTTTGTCAAGTTGGCCCCTATGATATTCAGCAGCCCTATTGAGTAGCTCTATGTACCCTACATTGTCGTCTGGTGGAGAGGGTTTTGAAGGGTATAGATCAGGATCATTGTCTGTATTAGGATCTGTATTGTAGTCAGTCAATGGATCAGGACTAATGTCCCCTGGTACATCCCCATCCCAGTCATCTTGGTGGTCAGGTGATTGTGGTTGGGTGAATTTGTAGGAGTAATTAACAAATTTGAGTCAAGTGGGGAAGGAGGTGTAAGAAGGGGGGAGAAGGATTAGTACCAACACTTTTCTTCTTAAGTGGAATATGGTAGGCTTCCTCCATTTCTGGCTTCTTTTTAACTGGTAGTTTTACGCGAATATGTTCAGTTTTTGGATTAATTACCAGTTGTTTCTGTTTCGGGTCCTTGTTGGAAGGCGGGACTTTGAAAAGAGGCTCCTTGGGTGGGGGAGGACCTGTTTTGTGTTTCGGGGCCAGAATTTTCCGTGCCGAAGGTTTCAGCGCAGAGTGTTTCGGATCCGAAGATTTAGGTTTGGATGCCGAAGGGAGGGGCACAATGGCGTGCTTGGATTTCAGTGCTGAAGTTTTGGGTTTGGTCCCGGAATGGGGCAGACTCGACCCCAAGCCGGAAGGCTTTGATGTGTGTTTCGGTGCCGAGCCCGAAGGCGGGGCATCCGAAACCTGTTCTCGGTGTCGACCTTGGCGCGAAGGCAGAGGAGGGACCGTAGCCTTTTTGTTTGGCATCTTTTGGGGCAGGGAGTATCAGTACTCACGGTACACTGACCCTGCGGAACGACCTCTTCCATGTCGGAGTCTTCGGACACAGAAATGTGTTCCTCCTGTTCTTCGGCTCCTTGTGCGTCGAAGGCGTCATGATCGAAATCTTCTTCGAAGAGATCCGGTGCGGAGCCGCTTTCTTGGTGCATTTCGTGACATCGAGCCCGACGATCACGGAGCGTCTTCTTAGATCGAAAAGATCAGCACACGTCGCATTCCTGTTAGTTATGTTCAGGGGATAGACACAAGTTGCACACTTCGTGCAAGTCGGTGCGCGGATACTTAGCGCGACACCTGGGAAAGAATTTGAATGGAGTCCGTTCCATCTACTGCGAGCTGACCCGACACGGTTAGGCCCAACGGTCCTACACTAATTTACCGATCAAAGACTTTAAACCGATACGATACACGGAGAATGGTAAACGCGATCGAGAAACAATGGAGTCGAGGGTAGTGGATTGTGCACCGAGGGGAACCCGAGAAACATTGTTGAACCGGTGCGCAGCAATTCACGTTCGAATCCGATGGCGGAAAAAACAATCTAACAATGGAGTCGATACCCATGCGCACTATCACCGAAAGGAGGAGTCACCTATCTTGTGACTGGAAAAGACTTCTTCGAACAAAAACAAAGTGCAAACATCCGGACCCAACACTAGATGGCAGACTTATGCAAAGCATGTGATCTACAGGTCACATGCCTCGAACATCATGTTATTTTTCTAAGTTGGAGTCGGGTTTCCTTTTTGAGTGTGTGTCTCATTTACTGACACTAGTTTCAAGCTAGAAACAAACAGCCAGGTGCGTCGGCGAAGATGGGCACTAGTGTTAATGCCCCGCGCAGCAGTGTCTGCCGTATCAAGGGCATGTTAGTGTTACATATAATCTTATCATCTGCCACCAACTCTTGATCCCTCTTTCGGTACTGCTCCAGGAGATGTTGAGACCTCCATTTCACAGTGCGCCCGGTCATACCGGGAGAGTAAACCTACAAAATTGGTGAAATGCCAATGCGTAGCAGACTGGACAGCAAAGCGTTTTCTTGCCCGGTCTATCTTTTTACTCTCCCTGACGGAGGGTGATGCATTACCCATACCCCGAGAGTTAGTACACTTCCAGGCAGTGTGCACCACCTGGGGGTCTGAAGGAAGTTGGCCCCTGATGTAAGAAGGGTCAGAAGGGGATGGTTTGTATCTCTTGTCGACACGATGAGTGATCAGTCGAGAGTTTACCGGCTCATTACAGATGTTGGAAGCAGGCTTAAGCACCCCCTTTAGCATAGGTAGATAGTGCATGGACCTTTGAGGTGGAGGAGAGGGTTTCTATGAGGAATTCGTCATCCTCGTGCTGTTTATGCATTTCCACCTAGTAGATGGTGGCTGCCCTCTGTAAGACCTCATGATATGAAATAGTATTGGCACTGTAAAGGACCGGGTCGGTATCTCCCCTTAAATGACATCATAGTCGTCCCACGGGTCGTTCTGAGGGTGTGGGTCCAAGAACATGCCATATAGAAACCTAGGGCCATCTCCTCCAAAACCAGAATGTGGGGATCCCTCAGGAGAATCAGGAGGCAGGTCTGCTGGTGGTAATGGCAAGGAAGGGGCGGAGAGGAAGGCAAAGGAGGCGGAAAAGAGATGGAGGTAGACGAGGCAAAGAAGGTTGTGGAGAGGTGCGTCTGTCATGGCACTGAAGCTTCTTAGGCACCGGCTCCGAAGATCGATTCAGAGCTTCCTCAAAAGTGAATTTCCTCTTGGGAGGAAAAAGATCCTTTGCCTTGAGAAAAGGCTGAGCTAGGATTCGTCTGGTCTCAGGATGGATGCACAGCTATATGGTGTTCAGCTCCTCTTGGAGGCGCTGGAGGATGGGCTGGTCTTGATTCTCAGAAGCGGTGGAGGTAGCTCCCCTGGCGGCAGTCGTTTTTGTCCAGAGGATGGCCATTGACCCGCCAGCACCATGCTGGATTTCACCTCCGAATGTCTCAACTATGACTTAGCTGGCTTGGTGGGCAGATTCAACACCGGCATTGAAGGGTGTGGCAACGACTCAGACTTTGACGCCAAGAGCTGGCAGGGGGCTGGGTGCAAGGTAGAACTTTGGAGCTGACCATGGCCGTTTGGCAGTGGCAGACTGTGGGCCTCTTAACGGCCTGTAAGCTTTAAGTTCCCCCCTCGAGGGTGAAGCTCGGCATCTGAGTTGTGTCAAGGGGTGGGAAGCAGCAAGTCTGTTCTTACTGCAGCAGTCTTCGCTGTACTTTGCAGGCGGTAACACCATTGGAGCTCTCCTCCAACATGAAGACCTGGGCCTCTGCACCAAAAGTCTCTGGCTGCTGCTTGCCCTTGATGTGTTGGTCTTCACAAAGGTCTGGAGTCTTGTTGAGGCATGATGAACAGGAGGGCTCCAGATGGTCCAGGGACAGAGAGAGCTTACACACATGATGGAGGTCTGTCCTTGGCTATCTTGCTTAGGCAGTAACGGAATGGAGTCCTTTACATTATGGGTGAATTGTCGGACATCAATGGATCGATGAAGCCTGGGAGGAGCTAGGTTCATTGCACGGCATCAGAGGTTTTCGGTCACAGAGCCACAGGAAAAGATGTGCAACACTTCAACTGAAGAGTATACGCCACAACTTCTTGTACAGAGGAGTCTGGAGAATCTGAAAGGCCCTGACAACACAACGTGGCGTTGAACCGGAGCTCGGAGGAACCTAATGGAAGAGAAAAAAAATAATCTAATAATTGAGGCAATGCCCATATGGGCATTACCAGCAACAGGCAGAGTCACTATACCTTGTGACTCAAAAGATTCTTCAAAGTAAAACAACTTGCACATGTGGGAGCCCAACACTAGATGGCAGGAGTATGCACAGGATGTGTATCTACAGCTACACATGCCACAAACATGGGGTTTTCTAATTGTGCATTACAGAACAATAAACAACTGCTCACTTTTACAAAAAAGTCTTGTGGCTCATTTGAATGCTCCAGAGCTCGTCTCACATTCATCATGTGTATCTGCCGCAAGTCCTCCAAAGGGAACGGTGGTGGATTTAGGATAAAACAATACAATACTTTGTGTGTTAGAGTTTCATATACAAGGATGCATGCATGTCAGCGTTTCAGAACTTGGTGTGCATAAATACTTGGGTATGTAAGTATGCATGTGAGGGCATCATATTAGGGAACGCATGATATGAGGGGCTTTACACTTGGTCGTGCATGCCCATAGCTTTCCGATCTAGATGTGCATGTGCTAGCAGGTATCAGATGTGGGTGCACATGTGCAAATGCACTTCACATTTGGGTCAGCAGGCACTGAAGGGTGCCAACTTTGAGTAAGGGTGGGCATGAAGATTCCAGGTGCGAGTGAGGATTTAGATGTGGGCTCCCACGCACATGGAAGCTTCAGATGGGGGTGCACATACTCAGTGTGGTTTCAGGTTTGAGGGCTCAGCTCTCTTCATGATAATATCTGTGCCCTTCCTTAGAACAAATGTAAATCATGTCTTCCGAGTTTGTAGCTGTGCAGACAAACTAGAGCCTATAAATCAAAGACACAAATTTGATTTTGAAAAATTTTCATATAATTTTATTTGTATTCATCAATTATTTTTCTATATAAATAGACGTCTTTAAGTACATCTATTAAGATAGCTTCCTTATTTTCTTTTCAAAAGGTAGAAAAGATATATATACAATGCCAATTATTTACAAAGAGTAAATTACAAATATCAAGAGTTGTATTTTGGAAAGAAATGCATAAATTCGTATAACAGTTGATGTATAGTTGATGAGAGCAATGCGGTAGATGGAGACTACGCGTGTTTCGGCAAAACTGCCTTCATCAGGGGACCGTCTATTGCAAAACAAATTGGCGTATAGTGCTTCACTCAGTTTTGTATAGGCTTTCAGGAATATTATGCAGCTTGTAGGACAATATGAATCCATGAAATATCTAGATTCCTGTGATACCCATGATCGGTTGCCGTTAGACGACTTTGAAGTTCTATTTATGAGGTTTCCATCATCTACTAGTAAGAGACTATATACTTACCTCAAGACATCATTCTAAACAAAGAAGTTATTATCCTTTTGAGCTACGTCTATAAAGTACTAAAAAATATGCGGCAATTTCATATCGAGATTTTCTTTGCAAGCAGCGGCATTTGATGTACATATCCGCAGTTTCAGAAAACAATATGTTTTTATAGATGGAACTTTATTGAAGAAAAAGAGTGGCTACATCGTAAACCCTTTATATTATGGGTATCACAGGAATCTAGATATTTCATGGACTATACATCGATTGTTATACGAATTTATGCATTTCTTTCCAAAATACAACTCTTGATATTTGTAATTTACTCTTTGTAAATAATTGGCATTGTATATATATTTTTTCTACCTTTTGAAAAGAAAATAAGGAAGCTATCTTAATAGATGAACTTAAAAAGATGTCTATTTATATAGAAACATAATTGATGAATACAAATAAAATTATATGAAAATTTTTCAATATCAAATTTGTGTCTTTGATTTATATGTGGAGCACAGCTTTTTGGTTACATTCATTTATATACCTGGTATTTGTTGGCATAATTTGATTGTTACTTGCTATCTATCTTTTTCCTATCATTGTTTAAGTCCCTGCGTATAGCAAGTTTATTGGTTATGTAGGGGACCCCTTCTTTAAAAAAAAAAATATATACAGACACACTAGAGCCACCAGGGTCTTGAATCAGTGTTCCTATGAGAGAATGGGCTCCAGGCAGCTAATCGTTGCGGATATGTATATGGTTTTACATGACCAGGAGAGTTTCAGAGTTTGAGTGCATGCTCCCAGTAGTTTCAGATTAAAATGCACGCGTGCAGAGGTGAACGAGCAGTGACTTCATTTTTTTGCCGGCCATACCTGGTTGTTTTCTGGTTCCATCAGTAGCCTGTTTTGCAGGGTCTTTGCAAGGCACACGTTTCTTGGCACCGAAGTTCCAGAGCGCAATGGCGGTGTAGTAGGATTGAAACGAAGGGTGCGAAAATGTACGGTTGGAGTGAGAGATGACGAGATTAGAGGGGGGAGGCTGGAAGAAGGAAACAAAAGAATGATTAAGCTTTTAGGTCACAATGAAGGTGAATACTGCAGCAATTAACTATGGGGAAGAAACCTCTGGTGAAAAAGTGAAACAGAAGTACCTCTCCAACTTAGAGTACTTATAATTAAAGAGTGACCTGTCATTACCTCGGAGTATAATCATATATTTACTAAAAATGCACCATTAACATATCTCCTACAGGCACAGGGAGATCCGAAGAGAGCTTGGATTCGGCCTAGTGGGAGATGGGAAGAGGTGAATTTTATTTTTTGCAGACGGTAGGATGATGTTTGATTTACTGCAGGGATTCTGGAATTATCTTACCGAGCTATGGGCCTGATGTACGAAGCATTTTTGTGATTTCAAATGGCCCGATTCGTAAAATTGGGCCATTTGCTATAGCAAAAATAATTTTTCTTATGTACAAACACCAAATTGCGATTCGTTAATTACCGAATCGCAATTTCGGTTTGAGACCAAATTCAGATTTGGAAGGGGTGTGTTTAAGTTGTCCCTTCCAAATACCGAATCGGACTGGTATGTATTAATGTTTTGCAACCAGAATCTGGTCACAAAATATTTATACTTCAGCGACTACGGAAGGGTAGTGATAATGGATTCCCAAATCAGAAGGGGTGCCCAAAGGACCCCTTTCCCTGAATGTAAATTAAACATTTATTTATTTATTTTTAAATGCATCCCGTTTTCCTTGAAGAAAAACGGGGATGTGTAAATAAATAAATAAATAAATAAATAAAGGGTTTATTTACATTTACTGCCTGTTCTTTATCATTGAACCGACTATCGTGGGAATTTTACCAAATGAATTATTGGGCCGACTTACATGCATCATGCGCAATTGGATCAAATGATAAACATCGTCTTTATCATAATATTGCCCTGAAGAAGTCAATTTTCTTTTGGACGAAACGCGTTGGCTGGCTTTTGAAGTGTATTTAAGAAGCACCAATAAATTAAGCTCACTTATGGATTTACAAAACTCTGCTTGGATAATTGTTATTTTATATAACCATTGTAAATATATTGAACGTGGTGCACCTCTGGTTGTATTGTTTGAACAAATTGTTTCCCTAAGGTAGGGTAGAACCCTTTGGGCAGAGGGTGCTTACAAGGAGTGAACACTATATGATACACATCTCTTAAGATAAAGTTTGGGGATATAACCGTGGGGGTGTAGAAAGTTGTTAAGGTCCACTGCCCCTTTTCTTTTGTCTTATAGGTCAGTTTGCAAATATACAGATAGTGAATTGAGACTGGTATTTTGTGACCAGAGTTTAGTATATCTGGCCTTGTGCATCTAGGGAAGTAGTGCTGTTGTCGAGTTCGACATGAATAGTTATTCTCCATTAGCGGGTTTTGTATAGAACTTGCTTGTGATGAATCGCCACTTCATTGTCCTAAGTTACAGTGAAAACAACAGTTTGAAGTTAGTTTCATATACAAATAGTATCTAAAACCCAAGTCGAAGTCATGCTGGGTAGTGCCAACCGACACAGAATTCATTGGGGTTAAAACTGCACTCAGAGGAGCCCTGTTTCCCCATTGAGATGGAGTGATCCGGGTGTTTTTAATGGATGTTGAGAAACTTCTTTGACAAGACTTGTTTTCAGATCTCACAAATCTGGCTCCTATGATGCGGACAGACTTCTCATGATTGGATATTCGCCTGGCCTTGATGAGTGCATTTGCTCTATTACATCTCACAGTACGACTGGGAGTGTAACTCGGTAACAGCAACTGGAAATACTTTGGGCCAATTTCACCTCAAACTTTGAATTCTTTTACATAGAGCCTCGAACCTTATTCTCTGGGCTAGAGGTGGCTAATGCAGATCCTTGGGAGCCAGTGTGATGTGTGAGATCTTCAATCTGAAAAGAGTCCGGCTACGGGTTTTGAGTTTCTTTTGTCGTGAGCTCCTGGCATGCACATCTTTACAACATATCTTGTTCAGGGTTCCGCCATACTGAATATGCTACTTACCAGTATGCATCTGTTCTTGGCATGTACGGCTGCTGACATTCATATCTGTGCATAGATCGCCGCCTAGTGTTGAGTCCGGATGATTGCACATTGTTGTCCTGGAAGAGTCTTCGAAGTATCACAAGATAGGTGGCTCCTCCCCTGGACTACAGTGCGCATGGGCATCCTCTCCATCCTCAGATTGTTTTTCGCCATTGTGGCAGTGATGGAGTAGATACAGAAAGTGATGACCATGCTATACAGAAATTCTGAGTGCTGCAGCCGCTACAGGCGCCGGGGAGGAGGGTGGGCGATATGAATGTCAGCAGCCCTACATGCCAAGAACAGATACATACTGGTAAGTAGCATATTCGGTTCGAGGCATGTGGGCTGCTGAATTCATATCTGTGCATAGATTATATAGCAGTCCCTCCATTAGCGGCGGCTGCCCGTGTCAGCTGCGGCAGTCTGAAAAAGGGTCTTGAGAACAGCCTGTCCTACAGCTGCCTGCTGTTTTGAGTGTATATCTACACAGTAGTGTTTAGTAAATGTATGTATAGTGGACCATGTGGCTGCTCTACATATTTCCTCTAAAGGAATGTTACCTAGGAAAGCCATGGACGCCCCTAACTTTCGTGTTGAGTGGGCTCTTGGGGGAATCGTTAATGTGCGTTTAGCCTTCTCATAGCAAATTTGAATACATTTAACGATCCATCTGGCTATCCCTGCTTTGGAAATGGCGTTGCCCTTGTGTTGTGGAGAAAAGGCAACGAACAGTTGTTTTGTTTTCATAAAATCCTTTGTCCTGTCTATATAGTACATGAGGGCCCTCTTTACATCTAGTGTATGGAGCATTCTCTCTGCGACATTTTCTGGATTTGGAAAGAAAACCGGCAGTTCAATAGTCTGATTCATGTGGAACTGCAATACCACTTTAGGCATGAATGTGGGGTTGGTACGTAGTACAACTCTATTTGCGTGAACCTGTATGAATGGCTCTTGAATGGTTAGTGCCTGGAGTTCACTAACTCTTCTCAACGAAGTGATTGCCACTAAGAAAGCTACTTTCCAGGTGAGGAATTGAATCTCACATGAATGTAGAGGTTCAAAAGGTGGACCCATCAATCTGGTGAGGACCACATTCAGGTTCCACACCGGTGCTGGTGGGTGTGTCGGAGGAATCACTCTTTTGAGTCCCTCTAAGAAGGCTTTGATGGCAGGCACTCTGAATAAAGAGAGGTGCTGCCTGTTTTGAAGATAGGCTGCTATTGCGGTTAGGTGTATACGGATGGAGCTGTATGCCAGATTGCATCGGTATAAGTGTAACAGGTAACAGATGATGTTCTGAATGGATGCATCCAGTGGGTTAATGTCATTGTTTTTACAGTAAATGACAAACCTTTTCCATTTAGCCGCATAGCAAGCTCTGGTCGTGGGTCTCCTGGCCTCCTTGATGATATTCATACATTCTGGAGGCAGGTTCAGGTAGCCAAACTCTAAGACTTCAGGAGCCAGATCGCCAGGTTCAGCTGTTGCGGATCTGGGTGCTGAATTTCGCCATGGTTCTGTGTTAAAAGTTTGGGCGTTAGCCGTAGTCTTTGATGCGGTACCACGGAAAGTTCTAGAAACGTGGTGTGCCATGGCTGGCGTGCCCATGTTGGAGCAACCAGGATGAGTGTGATCGAGTTTTGCCTTAGTTTGCGTGCCACTAGCAGTATTAATGGCGCTGGGGGAAAAGCGTACGCAAATCTGCCTGACCAGTTCATCCATATCGCATTGCCCTGCGACTGTGGATGGGGGAACCTGGCGGCAAAGCTTTGGCATTTTGCGTTCTCCCTTGTGGCGAATAGGTCTATCTCTGGATGACCCCACTGCTGGAAGTACGGTTGGAGTACTGACGGATGTAGCTCCCACTCGTGCATTTGGTGGCTGTGTCTGCTGAGCAGATCCGCCATCTGGTTGTCCTTGCCCGGGAGGTGTTCCGCCATGAGGAATATGTTCCTCTGAATGGCCCACTTCCACATGCTCTGAGCCAGATGAGACAACTGTGGAGAGTGTGTTCCTCCCGGCTTCTGTATGTAGTACATGGCAGTCATGTTGTCCGTGCGGATCAACACGACTTTGTTGCACAAGTATAGTTTGAATGCCTTCATTGCCAGGAAGATTGCCATCAGTTCCAGAAGGTTGATGTGCATCTTCTTTTGCTGTGTTGTCCATAGTCCCTGCACTGTGTAATTGAGTACATGAGCTCCCCATCCCTGGAGAGACGCGTCCGCTGTCAGTATTATTTGTGGAACAGGCTCTTGGAACGGTCAGCCCTTGCAAAGGTTTTGTGGATTCCACCAATGCAGAGAGTTGTATGCCCGACCGCTCACCAACACTAGGTCTTTTAACTGTCCTTGAGTCTGATTCCATTGACGTGCCAAGCACTCCTGAAGCAGGCGCATATGTAGTCTCGCGTGCGGGAATATGAAGATGCAGGAGGCCATCATGCCTATCAACTGCATGAACACTCGCGCTGGAAGGGAGTGTTGAGGTTTGAACTTTTTTATCAGCAGTTGCATGCTGTTGATCCTCACCAAGTTTGGCTGAGCTTTGGCTGCCAGAGTGTCTATGGTCGCGCCCAGGTACTGCCGTACGAGGGCGGGTTGAAGGTGTGACTTTGGATAATTTAGTGAGAATCCCAGACTGTGAAGAAGGTGAATGGTGTGGGAGACGTGGCTGGCACACTGCTGGGCTGACTTTGCCTGAACAAGCCAGTCGTCCAGGTAAGGGAAGACGTGAATGTGCTGTCTTCTTAAGTGTGCAGCCACTGTCGCTAGGCATTTGGTAAAGACTCTGGGCGCTGTCGTTACTCCGAAAAGGGAGTACTTTGAACTGATAATGCTGATCCTGAAGAGTGAACCTGAGATATTTTTTGTGTGATGGGTGTATGGGTATGTGGAAATACGCATCCTTCAAATCCAATGTTGCTAGGAAGTCTCCCTGACTGAGTAACGGTAGAACCTGCTGGAGGGTGAGCATATGAAAATGCTCTGACAGAATGTATTGGTTGAGAGGTTGCAGGTCCAGTATAGGTCTGAGAGACCCGTCCTTTTTTGGGATCCTGCTGCAATAATGCCAAGTGCTCTGCGGACATAGGACGGTGTCTTGGCGGTATGTTGGGTGGATTGGATGTTAATTCTAGACAATAACCCGACCGGACAATTTCTCTGACCCACCTGTCTGTGGTGATGGATCTCCAGACTGGCAGGAACTGTTGGAGTCTGCCCCCGACCGGTGTTATGTGGTCGGGGGGCAGTGACAAGACGTCACTGTTTGTTATTGGCGGAGGACCTGGTGTTGTTGTGTCCTCGTCCTCTGCCTTTAGTGCTGGATCCACGATATCCACCCCTATTGTTTTTATTATAGGTACTCTGGGTACCTCCTTTATTGTACTGCTGCTGGGACCCCTTACCTCTAGCTGCTCCTCTATTCCCGGGGTGACGAAAGGAGCCACTCCGAAACTGCTGCGACTGTAGAGCCCCCATAGATTTCGCAGTTTCAGTGTCCTTTTTAATCTTTTCTAGGGTAGTGTCAACCTCGGAGCCAAATAAGAAGTCTGGGTTGACTGGTAGATTTAAGATATTGCTTTGAATTTCAGGTTTGAAACCTGATATTCTCAACCATGCGTGCCTCCGCAACATCACACTAGTGTTGATTGCATCTAGTGCGCATTTGATGGACGCATTTGTAATGAGTTGTCCCTCTCTGATGAGGAGCTCCGCTCCATCTTTGTATTCATCTGGTAGGTGTTCTAGCAGTGTTTCTAGGGTATCGTAGTGTGACCTGTCATATCTGGCCAGGAGTGCCTGGGTGTTGCTGCTTGTGCCGCTATCCTTTTCCCTGATGTTTCTAACACTTTGGACTCCTTGTCCGGAGGAGGAGCATCCCCGGTAGTTTGTGAGTTAGCTCTCTTGCGAGCATTGGAAACTACCATGGAGTCCAACAGCAATTGACCCTTAATGTACATGGGGTCTCCTGGTGCAGGTTTATATTTCTTCTCTATTCTCGGGTTCAATACCCGTGCTCTGGTTGTCTCCTTAAAGATGTCCTTAGCATGTTTAATCACCCCTTTTAACATTGATAGAGTCTTGACCGTTCTTTCTGATGTGGAGAACGTGTCCACCAAGAAATCCTCCTCCACAGAGTCAGAATGAAGTTCCACTCCGTGATTGGCAGCCGCTCTTTCAATGAGCGCGTTAAAAGCAGCAGTATCTTCAGTGGGAGATGGTTTGACATTATAAAGATGAGTGTCAGGAGCATCTTGTGGGTCTCCTGGGTCATTAGGGTCTCCCCATGCCTGATCCTGGTCTTGCTGTTGGTCATCAGGGTCAGTATCCACAGGATAAGTGTTATCTTCAGTATAGCCCTCTCCTGCATCCGCCTCCGAGTGTGTGGGAGAAAAGGATGGTGGAACCTGATCATATGTGTGGTAATGTTCCACCAGCACTGGTGTCGAACCTGAAGCCAGTTTCCGTTTGAGTGGAATTTTGTAGGAGTCCAAAGGCTTTTCTGTTATAATTCTCTGCTTGCGGAACAACAGCCTACCAGTGTCGACGTCGATAAACTGTTCCTGAGAGTCTTCGACATCAGTTCTGTCCGTGGACACTGTTCGTGGTGTGTCGATACTTTTCCGAAGTTCGAACAGCTTAAGTGCCCCCGGTGGTGGCAATCCAAACTTGATCGGTGCCGGCGCCGAGTGAGTCTTGGCGGCCTTGTTCGGTTCGGGACCCGTTTTCGGTTGGAGAGTGACCCGGTCCCTGATGCGCTTCAGGGACTCCGACACCTGTTGTAACGTGAATGCCGACGGTGCTTTTGATCCGACAGGCTCTTTGGAAGCAGGCCTCGACGCGGTCTCCGGTGTCTTGCCAGTCTTCGGGGCTTCGGTCCGAAGTTTGGGATCGACGCTCTGCCGATCCGGAATTTTGGCAGTCTCAGCACTCCTCGGTGTTGATGTAGTCGGACCGACCGCCTTGACCTTGGTTGGTGGTGCTCCAACCTTCGGTGCCATAGGCCTCTGCGTGTTCTCGGGACCGAGGGCCTTCTTCTGTTTCTCGGTGCCGAGGTCCTTTTTTGGTTTCTCGGTACCGAAGTCCTTCTTCGTTTGTTCGGTTCCGATGTCCTTCTTTTGTGTCGACGGATCGGAAGGTTTCGACGCCTTCGATCCGACCTGAACCAGTTGCACCTTCGGTTTCGATTTGACCGGTGCAGGTTTTGGTTTCGATTTCACGGAATCGACTCCAGTCTTTTTTGATAATTCTGGCTCTCTTGAAATGTTCAAAGCCGGGCCTTTAGGCGGGGCTGTAGAACGATCCGACCGATCTTGGGTAAGGCCCGCAGGCGATCCCTCGACCTGAGCCTTATCAAGACTATCTGTCACGGCCTCCGCCTCGACGGGTTGGCCTAGCTCCTCGCCTGAGCTATCCTCCTCGGCCCCAAGGGCCTCATCGTCGTCTCCTACCTCGTCGACGACGTCTTCGTACTCGAGGATCTCCTCATCATCGTCGTCGTATTGGGATTCCTGCTCCGAAGCAGGGCCCGAGTCTACCTCTTCGACGCTCTCGACTTCTTCATCCTCGGTGCCGAATAGGTTAACCGGGGTAGGCGCCGATTGTTTGGCCTCCAATCTAGCCGCTCGTCTATTCTGAAGGGTCTTCTTTGACCGGAACCGGGCGCAGGCCATACACCTGGACTCATCATGATCTGGTGATAAACATTTGTTGCACACCGGATGGACATCGATGTGTGGATATTTAGCGTGACATAGAGGACATCTCTTGAAGGGAGTCCTCGATTCCATCTTCGAACGTCGATCGCTGGTCGGACCGAAACGCGGTCCGAGAAGGGTGAATAAGTTTAAGTAACAAGTCTAAGAAGGTATCGATACCGAACGCAAACAATACCATCGATACCTAAAGGCTGTCGGCCTTAAATAAAGTTTTCCTAACTTGAGCTAAGATAAGCACATCCGAACCCAATGGCGGAAAAAAACAATCTGAGGATGGAGAGGATGCCCATGCGCACTGTAGTCCAGGGGAGGAGCCACCTATCTCGTGATACTTCGAAGACTCTTCCAGGACAACAATGTGCAATCATCCGGACCCAACACTAGGCGGTGATCTATGCACAGATATGAATTCAGCAGCCCACATGCCTCGAACACAGCATTACGATACACCTTGTTCTTCAGGGCTTTAACGCGCACAACATTGCAATCTATCTCATCCTTCAGGGCTCTGGCTTGTGTTGATTTCTCCTGCAATAGTTTTGTGATGTATAAATGCTAAACTCTTGTTCCTCTTTGTAAGCCTTGCTGCTCAGTGCCGCAGCTACTCTGGAATGAGAGGAGGGTTTGACAGACGAAAGCTACTGGACTCAAAGAGGTTGTTAAGTGTATTACACGGTGGGGTCACACAACCAAACCATATAATACACCCCATTTTCCCAGAAGCGTCTCGAAGGTTGAGACTATCAAGAGGCCAATGAAACCGTGTGTATCACCACATCAGTACCTTGGCTTGAGCATACACCAGCCGTGCTCTCATGTGGGGCATGTAGAGGAAGGAGCCCGCCCATGACACGAGTACCCAGGGTCAGGAGCCCCAGGCACGTGGATCCTCGAACCCTCCGTGTGGCCATGAAGGGAAGTGTTTTTAGCCTGTGGACCAGTACCATGCCTTTACTCTTCTGATATAGGAAGGTAAGGCGTGATCTCAGAGCTACAGTGCACTAGAACCTGGCATCACATGCCCTACACCTCTGTTGTAGGAAAGTGACCCTTTTTGCATGGTTACCCCCCACTTTTTGCCTGACATCTGATGCAGACTGACTTGATGTGCCCTGGGTCTCTGCCAATCAGGTTTCCATGGCCTGTGTTCTTTCCCAAAACTGTACCTTTGTATCCACAATTGGCACATCCCTGGCCACAGGTAAGCCCCTTGTAGAAGGTACCATGGGTACCAAGGGCACTGTGACCAGGGAAGGCCTCTGAGGGCTGCAGCACCAATTGTGCAACCCTTAGAGGCCCTGCACCTTAACACACTGCCACTGCAGGCTGCATGTTTTGTTGCGGAGAAAAGTGAAAAGTGAAGAGTCGACATGGCACACAGTGTGCCATATCTACAACCCACTGCCTGAGGCCTAGGTAAGTCACCCCTCTAGCAGGATGCACTAGCCCCTAGGTGAGGGTACAGTTGCATGAGCACTGTACCCTTACAGTGTCTAAGTCCATTCTTAAACATTGTAAGTGCAGTAAAGCCATAAAGAGTATATGGTTTGGGGGTTGGTCATTACGAACTCTACAGCTCCATATTGGCTTTACTGAAATCTGGGAAGTTTAGTAGCAAGCTTCTCAGCATATTAAACCCACACTGACGCCTAAACGCACTCAGAGGGCATCTTAGAGATGCCCCCTGAAAAACGACCAGCCCTGGTGTGGTTCCTGTATGGCTGCCCGTCCTTTGGCACCACTAGACCGGTTTCTGGACCCCTGAGTAGAGAGCCTCTGCTCTTTGGGTCCAGAAACAAAGCCCATCCTGGGCGGAGGTGTCACGCCTCCTCCCCCAGGATGGGCTGGGTCCACAAAAGGGGAAGCTTCAAAGGCTTGCCGCCTTTGGGTGCTGCCCCTGCCTTTTGCTGCCCCCAGCAACTGGTTCCCACCGGTTCTGGCTCCCACTTTGGGCAGGAGAATCGGCAGGAAATCCGAGCTAGGAAGAGACGTGTGCCCACCTTTGCCAACACCACCCCTCATGTGAGGGAGGCGAGGTGAAGCACACATCTAAGTCCCCTCCATCTTGAAGATGAGGGGACTCAGCCAATTAGGAGTAGGCTCATGCCCCCTTCCACTGGAGGGTGGCATAATAGGTGGTGTAACAACCCCAAGGAAGGGACCCATTGTTTCCGACCTGCACACCATTTAAACACCCCTAAAGTACGAGTTACTTACCATCAGTAACGATGTATCTGGTAGAGACACAGTCTAGCCGCAGATTCCTTAACTTAGAATATCCCCAGGCGTCAGACTGGATCTGGAAATTTTTTGCAGCAGCACCTCTGCGCGCCGGGGGACGGCACCGCATGGCTCCGCCCTGACGTCCGCGGACATGACGTCAGCTAAGCCATATAAGTTCTTCCCGGCGCGCTGACGTCAGTTTTCTTTCTTTTCCGCACCCCGACGCGGATCCAGGAGTAGGCGGTTCCTCTGGCCTGGCCTGTTGCCCAGGCCTTCTGGATGCCTTCAGGCGTCCGGGAACAGTGTGTGATGCCTTCGGGCTTTAAAGCGTGTGAGATGTGCGCGCGGCAGATGTCGGCCACCGATCCGCATGCGATCTGCATGTGGTGCTTAGGAGCGCACCACGACTCCAGAGAGTGCGACGCCTGCTGGCAGATGAGACCGAAGTCCCTGTGGGAGAGCCGGATGAAACTATTGGCCGCCCGGATGTCCTGCTCGGCGCCTCCGCGCCACTCTACATCTCGGGCTGGGGCTTCTGTTCGAGTCCGGTCGTGGAGTCATTCTCGCGGACGTCATTCGCCTCACGCAGGTAAGTGGAAGCACAAGTCACTGAGGTTGTCGGCCTCACTTCAACGTGACAGTGGGGCACACGGCTCCCAGTCTTTGCCGGACGCGGGCCCCCAGGAGTTAGCCCCCTTATTACCACCATTTCCGGGTGATAGGGCGACTTGGACCCAAATGGAAGTCTATTTCAAGGCTCTGCAATCCATTTTTGGGTCACCTCCTCTCCCTGGCGCACCTTCGGGCCCCACAGTGGAGGTAGGGACTCAGTTCAGAGAAGGAAAGAAGGACCAAAGAGCTGTGCTCACCCAGGAAGGAGAGGAGGCCACTAACTGCTTTGGCCCCAGCCCTACTGGTCTGTCCCTTCTACGACCTGCCTAGAGCAAGAACCCCGGCAACTCTAGCAGCCAGCAACCACCAGAGCCTGGAGGACCAGCCCGTGTGACCTTCCCACAGACTCTGTCTCCCGTGAGCACAGGATTTACTCAACCCAAGACTCACCTTCAGAATCCGGATTATGGGGACTACGTGATTCTGCACCATTATGCACCCGACGCCCACGGCCTGGGTTCGAGTGGCCTACCACCCCCAGGAGGTCTCCCCAGTGATCCTGACCTGGGATCTGATGATTCCCGACCTCCCTCAAGACTCCAGACAAAGCCTGCAGCCTCAACCTGTCAGGGTTTGAGGGCCAGGGCGCCTACGAAGTTGCGCGGAGAAATTCCAGCGGAACTACACGTCCCAGCAACCCTAGACCAGGGGGTGGGGCGAATGACTTTATTTACACGAACAACGCGTGAGGACGTTGTTCGTGATTCTGAATCCGGGGCGCAGTAGTCAGCGTCCGAACGGCGTGCAGTCGAGCTGCTCTTCTGGGTCGGGAGAGAGCTCCGTGAGCCGGTGATCTTCCTGGGACGGCCGGAGTCAAAGGAGGGCGTCGCAGGGCTGGTCTTGGCGGCGTTTCGTTTCCGCGAGGCAGAGCCGGCGAGGTGACTCAGGTGCTTCCTTCTCGGGCACCTTAACCCCGCCGCGAGCGCTGCCCGCAGCGGACCCCCGCATCATCGGCAGGTAACCCGTGTGTGTGAACACGGCAGCCCAGACGGTTGTCGGGGTGTGAATTTATTCGAGACATAACTTTGCTTTCATGTTTGGTTGAAACACGGTCCACGGCCTCCTGGCAGCCATGTGGGTGGAGCCGGCCTCGGACCGTGTTTATTGATTTTGATACATCGGCCCTCTGGCAGCCAATGTGGTGGAGCCGGGCCCTACGTTTGGGGAGTTCGAGACTTTTACAGTAAAACGAGTCCTTCACTGCCAAGCAGAAGAACCTTGACAATAAGGGTTCTCCCGTTTTCTTTTCTTTGTTTGGGAACTTTCCTTCCTTCTGCTGTCACTGTTTATATGCGAGTGGGAAAGAAGTGGGTACGTATGAGCACAGGGGAGTAAGGAGGCATTTGAGATGACTGGTGCAGTTGGCCCGAAGTGACCTCTTTTCTACTTGTTGTTTTGGCACAGATCCAGGTGCCGCAGTCTCCGAGAGACAACGTGTGTGTACTAGTGGAACGATTGACAGGGATACGCCTTGGCAGGTAGGAGGATGATCTAGTGAGACCACCTGAGAGTAGAGAGGATCTGAGAAGATATTAATTGTATGCTTTTTGTCTTCCAGGTGTCCCTTCCCACGCTGCCCCTACCCTATCCTTCCCTCGCCTGATCGCCACAACACTCTGTGAAATTTGAATCAGTTTGGGGAGGTCGGGAGGGGGACCCCTTTTTAGCATCGCCCCGATCCTGAGGAGAACCGGACGGCCGTGACACAACCTGCCGGGTCCCCCCGACCACGACGAAGCTAGTAAGAAAACCCAACGCCAGAAGACCCCCTGCAACCTACGCTCCATGGCCTTGGGTGGCCCAACCAACGGTGTCCAGGTATCCCTCAAGATCCCAACTTCTCCAGCAGGAGGTCACCTGCAGGAAGTCTCCCTCTCCGAGCCTGCAACATCTTTCTGAAACCTAAGGTCTCCATTGGAAAGAACAGGGTCCACAACATTCGTTTTGCACCCTGCACCTGGCCGCCCAAGTGCCGCTGGTGGTGCAGCTTCTGTGCTGGTCGCCGGCCTCTGCAATGCTGACCTTAAACCTAGGAGCTTGGCTCCCACAACCGAGTGGCCTGCTCGTCAGCAGTCCCTAATCAGAGGCCCCTTTAGCCCTATTGGCTAACATTGGACCCCTGCACCATGTACCCGGCCGCCCCAGTGCCGCTGGTGGGGCAACTTGAGTGCCCATCTAGACCTTGGGGAACCCCCATAGCTCACCCTCGTGGGTCAAGTATTTACCTCAAAAACAGATAACCATTTTTCTCCCATAGGACCCACTTTTATAAGATCTTGGGCCTAAAATTGTTTTAAGTGTGGAACTGCTAATGTATGGAGGAAAGTGATCTCAATTGCCAAGTATAAAAAGTAATACTTACCGTTTATGTAGCGATCTTAAGGTGTAGTATCAAGGCATACCACCCCCAGTACTCAAAGTAATCCAAAGTAACTCAACAGTAATCTGAAAATACTGACTGTATGATACAAACTGCATTTAAAAGTGATACAAACCTATAATTTCAAGCACAACTGCATTTCCTTGAATGTCTTGAATTTTGAAAGTATATATTACTAACCTGTGCCAAGTCCTAATTGGTCGGGATTCTGTCTCTGAGTGTGTGTATCAGTCCTTGACTGAGTGAATACAATAAATGCTTAACACACCCCCTCTGGATAAGCTTTATTTATTCTCTGCTATACCTCTGGGGACTACCTGGACTCTGTGCACACTATACCTCATTGAGTATAGTAAATACAGAGCCAGCTTCCTACCGTTAGCCCCCACTTTGTGCCTGGGATTGATGAGGTTTCAATTGTAGTGCACAAGGTTCCTGCCCACCAGGTTCCCTGTGCCAGTGCTTCTTCCTTAAACATACCCACAAAGGGTACTTCTGCTCCCTGTAAGCCCCTAGTAAATGGTACCCTGAGTACCTAGGGCCTGGGAGCTGAAGAGGGTCCCCTGGGACTCCCTCACTAGGACCATGCTACTGCCCTTACAGCTTGCATGCCCTTCTGAGGAGAGAAACGACAAAGTCTACATGGCACCCTACCTGGGTGCCATGCCAGTCAGCACTGGCTGTGGGTATAGGTAAATCGCCCCTCTAGCAGGCCTCTCAGTCGCGGTAAGGTAAGGTGCACTATACTCCAGGTGAGGGCATATCTGCACAAGTAGATATCATCCTACAATACTTAAGTCAATTTTAAAATACTGTAAGTGCCAGGGAAGCCATGAGGAGTACATGGGCTGGAAACTTGACAACTCGAGTTCCACAGCACCATGATGGCTTCACTGAAACCAGGAGTGTTTGGTACCAAACTACTCCTAGTAATAAATCCACACTGATGCAAGTGTGAGATTTATACCACCATGCACTCAGAGGGCACCTCAGAGGTGCCACCTGAAAACCTACCAACCCCGATGTGGGCACTGACGGGCTTTAGGCAGCCTGTCACACACTGACATGTTTCTGGACCCTTGGGTTGAGAGCCTCTGCTCTCTGGGACCAGAAACAATGCACATCCTGGACAGAGATCCCACACCTCCCCCCCCCCCCCCCCCCAAGATGGGCCAGTGCTCGAAGGGGAAGCTTCAAAGGCCTGCCGTCTCTGTAATGCGACCCCCCAGCCTTGATGGCAGCCCCCGGTTTACACCCCCCCCCCCCTTTGGGCAGGAAAACGGGAAGGAAAACGTAGAAGAAAAGGAGGTGTGCCCACCTATGCCATCTCCACCCCTCAGGTGGGGGAGGCGAGGTGAAGCATATCTTTCAGCCCCCACCATCTTGAAGATGGGGGACCCCTCCAATCAGGGCTAGGTCTATGCCCCTTCCCACAGGAGGGTGGCATAATAGTGGGTGTAGTCACTCCAGGTAAAGTGTGCATTGGCCCTACCTGCTACTGCCCTAAAACTCCCCTAAATTTAGTATTTATCTGGCTCCCCCAGACCTAGAAACTATATTTGCGATGACCTAAGAAGAAATAAGACATCCCTGCAGAGAAGACTGATGACAACTGCTTTGGCCCCAGCACTACCGGCGAGTCTCCAGCTTTGGTGAACCTGTGACCTGTCTTGCAGCCGGCAACCACTGAAAACCCTGGGAGGACTGCTGCCATCGAAAAAGACTCCAATCTCCCGTGGACAGCTGCCCTGTCCAGAAGAACTCAACTCCAAGGACTCAGAATCCAGGCATCTCTGAGGCTCCTGCCCACTCTACACCCGACGCTCCGGCCCGAGTCTGAATGGCTCATCTGTCCAGTGAAGCCTCCCTATCGATCCTCACCTTATGTCCCGCGTTGGCTGACTTTTCCTGATCTCCACGGCGGTGCCTGCAGTGTGAATCCAGAGGCTACCCCTGACCGCAACTGGCTCCAGTAAGAAGACTCAGACATTAAAAGGCACCCCTGTACACAAAGCCCCTGGACCTAGGTGAACTGAACAGACTGTGCCCCTACGACTACCTACATCTCTACTTACCTCTGCTATCGTTGGTCTCCTATCTGAAACCCCTGGTGCAACACCTGCACCCTCGTTGCCAATAGAAGAATCTCCATTGAACAGCATTGGGCGCCCGATGTTATGTTATTGCAGCTTACACAGCGCTTGGTTACTCCATTCCGGAGAGTCCCCACGTTGAATTCCTTCAGGCTAAAAATCATAAGGATGAACTGAGCGAAGTACAGGTAGAGGGTGAAAGATTTGTTTTTGAACAGACAAGTTTTAAGGTGTTTCCTAAAAGCTGCATCTGACGTCTCCAATCTAAGATGTAGAGAGTTCCACTGCTTGGCCGCCAAGTACCTGAAGGAGGTGCCCCCAAAGCATTTCCTGTAATATTTTGGGATGCTAACCAGTCCAGTTCCCACCGATCTCAGACACCGCGTAGGGTGGTTGGAGTGTATCATAGGGCGGAGGTATTTCAGGCCTTAAAGCAGCGGGCTTTAAAGGAGATGCTCTCCTGTACAGGGAGACAATGGAGAATATCCGGGGCTCGTCCGGTGGGTGCATATCTGGGGATATTTAATAGCATCCGGGCTCCTTTTCGAAGCCCCCAGATAGAGAACATTACAGTAGTCTAGCCTGGATGTCACCAAGGCCTGGACTACTGTTTTTGGCAGTGTTCAGGATAAGTCCTAGAATACTCCAGGATTTTTGACTTTGTGGCTAGGAGAGGGTGAGGATCCTAATGTAATATGTCACCAACTCGAAGACCAGATGGACGGTTGTTTTCCTATCACTAGGATGTCCGTTTTATTGCCGTTTAGTCTGAGGCAGCTATGCTGCATCCAGTTTGCCGTGTCCTCTAGGCAGCGCTTAAAGTCCTCTGCCGCTTGGCTGTTGTCCTGGGCCAAGGTGAGGATCAGCTGTGTATCATCAGCATACGATACCGTCTGTACCCCATGTTTGTCCAACAGGTCTGCAGGCTGTTACATATATAGGTTAAAGAGGGTCGGGCTTAGTGCTGCGCCCTGAGGAATGCTCTGTTTCAGCTGTTGGGTAGTCGAGGCATAAGGTTGAAGAGAAACTTGAAAAGTACGTTCCTCCAGAAAACTCGCCAGGCACCCCCACGCCATGCCACCTATCCCTGCGTGCTGTAATCTGTCCAGAAGCAGATATGAGAGACCGTATCAAATGCGGCGCTCAGGTCAACCATGACAAGGCTATTTGGCCTTAATCAGCGATTTTGCAGATTGAGTCCAACGTCAGAAGTAACGCTGATTCAGTGATAAAGGAAGCTCTAAAGCCAGTCTGTGTCTCAAGAAGGAGTTCATTTTCTTCCACAAACTGCGTTAATTGTTGGTTGACAGATTTCTCTACGATTTTGGCACAGAAGGGTAGAAGTGAGATGGGTCTTCGATTCTCTGGCCGTAGTGAATCTAGGTTCTGCTTTTTATGTAGGGGAATAACCATAGCGAGTTCCACTCTTTAGGGACTATGCCAGAGCGGAACGACAGATTAGGCAGCTCCGTTAGCACTTGTGCTATAGCAGCCCGATGCTGAAATAGAACCCTATACCAGGCCACCCCGGTGCCGCTGGTGGTGTACGTTTGGCGATGCTTTGTGGCCTCTCGTGCTGGTCCTCAAAGCTTGGCCCCACAACCGATCCACTTACCTACAAGCAGTGTGGCTCCAGGCACCCCCAGTCTCCATTCAAACGCATTGGGTCGATCTCAGATTTTGACCTCTGCACCCGGCCGCCCCTGCGCTGCTGGTGGTGCAACTTAGGTACTCAACCTGACCCTTGCTGACATTTGGCCCCGAAGACTGGAATTGTAAGGGCGTTACCTACCTGTTTAACCGTGATATTGTTTTCCCCATAGGATGACATTGAGCTGTTCTGAAAATATTCTTCCAAGTGTTGATTTTTAAAAGTGACAAGTATGTATATCAAAAAAGGTACTTACCTTATTGTGAATATCTTGGCCTTAAAATAAAATCCAAACAAATCTTATTTTTCTAAAATTGGTGTGGATCTCCTTTTTGAGTCGTGTGTCCGTTATTGGTCAAAGTTGTTCAATAAATAAACACTCCTCTGAGTTAGGCCTAAGGCTGCTCACCCACACTACCACTAATAGAGCACTTTGGGTTTTACATTGAGCCCCGTACACTTTTGGGGAACCCCTGGAGTCTGTGCACGGTATTACCCCCAGTGGTAATACCATATATAGAGCCAGCTTCTCACAGAAACAAATCGTGCAAAGAGCGAGCAAGATTGGATTGATGTTCTACTTGCCTGCAAATCGAAGACTAATAAACTTCTACAGGCTGTGATCAACCAGCTAGAGTTCGGCACGACTTCTTCTACAGGCAACCATGTCCCCTACAAACCTGGTTAGCCCACAGTGGCTCTTTGTACCACCCTGTAGATTCACCAACAGCGTGTACAGACGACAACAGCAATTCCCCAAGCTTCAGACTCTGTGAAACTGTAATCGAAGCCCAGATAAAGAAAATCTGATAAAATGGGGCCCCAGGCCCAAATTGTCTGCAAGCATCGACCATCGATCTATACGAGTCACGCGGGCATGTGGAGCACACAACTCCTCCAGCGGTTTCATTTCTGTCTCCAGAAGAGCAACATAACAGAGTCCTGGTGAGGGTCCATTCTTTGCTCCTTCTACAAAAGAGGCTCCTACTCAAACCAAGATAGTTATTGAATGATCACACTATTAGACACCGACTCAAAAGTTTTTGTCGGCATCCTGTTACAAGAACTAGAATGCTGGGCGGATGAAGCACGGCTGCTCCCATGAAACCAAACAGGATTCCGCCCTATGCCATGTACGACCATAACCTGGTGGCGGACTACGCCATCACTGGGAAATGTACTAAAATAAAATAAAAAAGTTGCTTTATACGAGTTTTATTGATCTTTCAAAAGTCTTTGATAACATGGATAGGAATGTACTGTGGCACAAACTGGCATTGTGGGACTTCCTGTCAAATCACCTACGTCCTGTGCAGCTTCTGATCTCAGAAACCTGTGCAAAAGTGAGCCTCGGCGCGAACAAGGGCCTATTCCCGGGGATTAGACTCAGGCGAGGTCTAAAACAGGAGGGTGGTCTCGCACTATTATTGTTCAACCTGTTTATCCCGGACTTGAGCAAATCACTGAATAAGACGCATTCTCCCCCCAAAACTGGGTAAACAGCTGTTGACGGACCTACAATATGCAGATGACACAGTGTTGCTGAACTGAACTCCAACTAGCTTGCTAAAGCTGTTGAATGCGCGGGCCCTAAACTGCACACGGAAAGGCAAAACATTGAACCGAGAAAAAAAAAATAGTAATTTTTGGAGACGACGACAACAAGGGGTGAAAAGGCACCTGGGAGGCAACTTGGTGGAAGACAGTTCGAGGTACAAATACTTTGGGGTATGGCTTCAAGACCGCCACTGCCCGAGACTCCACTACAACACACTAAAGAATGTAACTTTAGAGAAAAACCCACTTACCTTGCCGCCGGATCCCGTGTGTCTGCTCCTGCTCTCTTCCATCAGACTCCAGGAAGCACAGCTAGGCTCCCCTGACCAATCACTATGCTGCAATGCAGCGTTATGATTGGTAAATGCAGGAGAGTAGGATCTGCTTCTTATAGTTACCCCCACTTTTTGCTGATATTTGACTTAGTCTGGCTGGGATCCTGCTAGTCAGGAGCCCAGTCTATCTGCTTTCTCCTCGAAATTGATTGCATGTACTTAAGGTACACTCCAGATTGGATTCTGGGGTACCCTTATAAGTCCCTAATATATGATATACTATATACCCAGGGCATAGGTACCCCAGAGGCCTCTCTGGGGCTGCAGCATGTATTATGCCACCCCTGGGAGACCATTCAAAATGACACCACAGGTATTTTACAGCAGCCTGTGTAAGGTGGTGCATGCACCCCTTACTTAGATATAGGTTCACTATATCTATCCTATATCACTGCTCATATAAACCTATCAGTCACCCCTATGGCCGGCCTTATCAATTCTGATGGCAAGGTGCTGGTTTTTATGTGAGAGGGTGCCTATGCATGAGCAGAGCCCTTCTGCAGCCTTCGGAACCTATATTCCAATATATACTTAAGTGCATTATAACCTCGCAGTAAATGCTAACTTTAAAACGGCTACATGGAAACATGTCGTGTTTGGTGTTGAACACCTCGGAATCATACTTCCCCAGCAGTAACTGGCAGGGGAGGTATGATTCCACCCTCATAGAGGGAGAAATATGACAACTTCCGGTACACCTGGTACCAGCTTTCTCGATCCTGGCATTACAAAATGGATGCTGCCAGCCACAGACACGAGTCTGCCCTCCTGCTGCTGGACGAAACTCCGGCAGGGGAAGGCTTGACAATAGGTTTCCTGTCACAGGGAGGTGTGACCACCCCCCAGACAGGCTTTAGTGTATTGGGGCTGCGTGGGTGCACTCCAAGAGTGCTTTGATGTCTGCACTGGGGGCACATTTGGTGTCCCTGTGCATAGTCCAGCTCAAACTGGTTGCAGTGGCCATCAGCCACTGCTCTGGCGTGAAACTGGACAAAGGCCATGGGTGTAGCCACCCCTCTGTCCTGACCCTCCCTCCCATAGGTGGGTCGCCAGAGTTTGTCCCGACCCTTCCTTGGGTATAAAGTAGGAACCCTGACTAGAGGACTTTAGATTTTACCTGGACTAAACTCTGCTACAGAAACCAAGTACTTCGACGATCTGCACGACGCTGGATGACCGAAGAATCCCCCTTGGAGTAAAGGAGCTACTCCCCTGCAAGGCAGGCACCTTAACGCATCTGACCGGTTTGCATCTCTGGTCTCTGAGGTTGATCTGTGCTCTCAGCAATTCTGAGGACCGTATCCCTCGTGGGGACCGTGCAACCCGAAACCTATGCACTGCATACATTTGCAACAGCATAAGCTTTTTGGCGACCCCTGAGGCTGTGCTTTGGGCTACTTGCAGTCCTGACCCCGAGCAGTGATTCCACTGAAGATTACTGGCCTACACTCCACGAGTGTTCCGTGGGCTGGTATTTTGTGATTCAGCTCGAGGTCGCTTCGCGATCCCTGGTCCGTCGACCTGTGGGTCCCGGAGGAGGGAACTTTAACTTTCCATGGGCTTTCCTGGTTGCTCTAGACGTGCCCTGACTCTCCATAGCTGGGAGAGTCCCCAGGACCTTGCTGGTCCTCACCAAAGCATCTTTCCTCTGCCCGTGTGGGTTGCAGTTGCCATGGCTTGTTGGTGTTCAATCCGGACACTGACCCCCCCAGCACTCGACATCCTTCGTGGACAACTCACCTCCGGACTTTGGTCGTTGTCTCCTGGTCCCCGTGGCTGCAGAGTCAGGCTTCACCTCTTCGCACCAGAGGCACCCGACATCAGTGGGCATTCGTCTATCGTGACCCAGACTCTGTCTCCTCTGCTTTCAGGTTCTTCTCAGCTTCGATCCAACGAGCGTTTCCGACACCACTTGACCCCTATGCACTCAGCTCCTTCTGGGATAGCTAACACGGGTAACTCGGTACTCTCAAGGGTGCTGGCCTTAGAACCTTCTAAGTTTGAAAGGGTTTGCTTGAAGTCCTCTCCTAAGTGTCCTTAATCTTTAAATTTCCAACCGCGACTTTCCCATAGAGTTGTACGGAGCTCGCGTCTGTGTTCTCACACTGCACCAATCCTCCGGGGGTCCCCTGTGTCACTACCTTGGGTGGTTTCTTGGGGTCCCAGCGATTCTACGTGCTCTAGGCACTGTGTCTAGTCAAGTCGGGTTGTTATACCACTTTCTTAGTATATGGTTTGGTCTCCCCCTGGAGCCTACTGTGTATTGTTCTATTTACTGTCGTTCTAGTGCTTTAATAGTGTGTGCCTTGTTCTTTAATCTCATAAAGAGGTTAGTAGAGAGTGTTTAGAAATAAATATATATATTTTATATATACCTTCTGTGGCTCTCCTTTCATTTGGTCATTCAGGAGGTTATAATCTGGTAAACCAAGCTGCTTTACAATCCTTCGAGACTTAGCCTGAAGGCTGCTCTCCATAGCGACCACTAGGATAGCTTTCAATAAAGGTTGTCTTTAACCTAATCATCAATAAGGGTTGTTTGGGCTGGTGCAAGGTGCCCACTGTAACTAGTGGACAGCATATACCAGGCCAACTTCTCACAGTAAACACCCAGGCTCTCCTGACCAATCTCAACACTGCAATGCAGCGTTGTGATTGGTCTGAGCGTCGTGGTTCAACGCTCAGCCAGGGAATGGGGGCCTGGGTATGTTCTCCACACAGGCGGTAATGCCGCCTGCATGGAGAACAGGGAAGGTGTGACTGCTTGGCTGGCCAAACAGTCATGTGCACTTAGGAGTGGGCAAAGCACTCCTCCCCTGCCCTGCTCCGAGAGCTGAGCAGCCCCGCCCACCGGAAAGCAGCAGGGAAATATAAAATGATCTGTCAAAGGTCCCATAGCTCCGCCCCCCATTGGCCGCCCCGCTCCCACCTCCCAGCTGCTCCTCCCTCCCTCCCCCTCTCATATGGAGGCCGCGCAGTGTTAAAGAGAGCGACCTCTGACCCTGTTTACTAGGCAAGTCGCTCCCCTCACCGCCACGCAGCCCCCTGTGTGACCGCTGCTGTTACCTTACTGACTGCCTGCGTTCGAGTGCCAGTGTCCTCCTTCTCTTTCTGTTTCCCACGAGTGAGTGCCTGTATTCGCCTACATTGTACCTGTTTCATTTATTGCCTAGAAATTGTTCCCCTCACCTTTTTGCCCAGACTGTGATCCCTTTTTTTTTTCTGTTCCCCTGCTCACCGCGTCACTCCTTCGCCGCCCGTTTCCCGCCGCCGCGTCCCGTAGCTCCGCCCCCCTCGCACCCCATTGGCCGCCCCGCTCCCACCTCCCAGCTGCTCCTCCCTCCCTCTCCCACTCATATGGAGGCCGCGCAGCGGTAGAGAGAGCGACCTCTGACCCTGTTTACCAGGCAGGTTGCTCCCCTCACCGCCACGCAGCCCCCTGTGTGACCGCTGCTGTTACCTTACTGCCTGCCTGCGTTCGAGTGCCAGTGTCCTCCTTCTCCTTCTGTTTCCCACGAGTGAGTGCCTGTATTCGCCTACATTGAACCAGTTTCATTTGTTGCCTAGAAATTGTTCCCCTCACCTTTTTGCCCAGACTGTGATCCCTTTTTTTTTTCTGTTCCCCTGCTCACCGCGTCTCCCCTTCGCCGCCCGTTTCCCGCCGCTGCGTCCCGTAGCTCCGCCCCCCTCGCACACCATTGGCCGCCCCGCTCCCACCTCCCAGCTGCTCCTCCCTCCCTCTCCCACTTATATGGAGGCCGCACGCAGCGGACGCGCCGCTGGCGCGCCGAAGGCAAGCCCGTCTGCGCCCGTCCGCGCCTGGCCCGCGCCCAGCACCAGACCCCCTGGCTCCCGCAGATGCCAGCCCACCCGCCTGACCTACAACGCCGCCACTCTCATTGCACTTAACACCGGCCGGATCCCCGGCTGCTGCAGAGCCACCCCAAGACGCACCCACGGTCCCTTCACCTGCCAATCCTGCAAGTTCTCCTGCACCCGGACCCGTACCGCTCCCGCCAAGCCAAGCACCAGCAGCAACCACCTGAAGTGCATCCTGCTCAACACCCACTCCGTCCACAGACACGCCGTGGAACTATGGAACCTGCTCGACACCACATCTCCGGATGTCGCCTTCCTCACGGAGACCTGGATGAACGCCTCCTCAGCACCCGACATCGCCATAGCCATCCCGGACGGATACAAGATCACCCGGAGGGACCGTGTCAACCAGACGGGAGGAGGCATCGCCATCGTCCACAAGAACACCATCCGCATCACGACCAACTCCGAAGACACCCTCACAGCCGCCGAACATCTTCACTTCCAGATACACACCGACCCCAAGACCACACTCAGAGGCACCCTCATCTACAGACCTCCAGGACCCCGCTCACAATTCAGCGAAGACATCGCAGACTTCATCAGCCCACACGCCCTCCCCTCCGCTGACTACAACCTCCTAGGGGACCTCAACTTCCACCTGGAGAACAACAACGACATCAACACCACCACCCTACTGGACAACCTTGCCAACCTCGGACTTAAGCAACTGGTGAACACCCCCACCCACTACGCCGGACACACACTCGACCCAATCTTCTCCTCCAGCAAGTATATCTCCTTCAGCCACTCCACCGGACTCCACTGGACAGACCACTTCAGCTTCAGAAGAACCACAACTGACCACCACCAGCAACAGGCTCCCTGCAGGAGCTGGAACAAGGTCACCACCGACCAGCTCTCCACAGCACTGAGCCAGAACCCTCCAGCCAACTCAGCGGACCCCAACCAAGCAGCCATCAACCTCACACAGTGGATCACCAACTGCGCTAACGACCTCGCACCCCTGAAAAACCATCCCAACAGGCCCAAATGCAAGACAGCCCCCTGGTTCAACGACGACCTCAAGATCTCCAAGAAGAACTGCCGCACCCTCGAGAAAGCCTGACGAAAAACCCCGACAACAGACAACATGAACGCCCTCAAGCACGCCTCCCGCAAACACCACCAGCTGATCCACACCACCAAGAGGACAGCATTCAAGGAACGACTAGACAACATCGCACAGCAAGGAACTCTTCAGCATCGTCAAAGAGCTCTCCAACCCCAGCGCCAGAAACAACAACATCACTCCCTCACAAGACCTCTGCGACTCACTCGCCTCGTTCTTTCACAGCAAGATAGCCGACATACACAACAGCTTCGGCGCACAGACCACGCACCCAACCACCGAAACGACGCCCCCCACCACCACCCTCCGCGCCTGGACCCCGGTCAGCACCGAAGACACCATCCACACGATGAACACCATCCACTCCGGATCACCAAACGACCCATGCCCTCACCACGTCTTCAACAAGGCCGACTCCGTCATCGCACCCAAACTCCGGGACATCAACTGCTCCTTCAACACCGCCACCTTCCCGGAGAGCTGGAAGCATGCCGAACTCAGCGCCCTCCTGAAGAAACCTTCAGCAGACCCCACCAACCTCAAGAACTACCGCCCCATCTCGCTCCTCCCGTTTCCGGCCAAAGTCATCGAGAAGACCGTCAACAGACAGCTTGCTGCCTTCCTCGAGACGAACGGATCCCTCGACCACTCGCAATCCGGCTTCCGAGCCAACCACAGCACCGAGACCGCCCTCATCGCAGCCACTGACGACATCCGAGCCCTGCTCGACAACGGGGAAACAGCGGCCCTCTTCCTCCTAGACCTCTCCGCAGCGTTCGACACCGTCTGCCACCGCACCCTAGTGCAGCGCCTCAGCAACATCGGAATCCAAGAGAAGGCCCTAGAGTGGATCATCTCATTCCTCGCCGGAAGAACCCAGAGAGTCCGCCTCCCCCCGTTCAGATCCGAGGCCACCGAAGTCATCTGCGGCGTACCACAAGGATCATCACTCAGCCCCACCCTCTTCAACGTCTACATGAGCCCCCTCGCAGCCATCGCACGCCAACACAACCTCAACATCATCTCCTACGCCGACGACACCCAGCTGATCCTCTCCCTCACCAACGACCCAGCCACCACCAGAACCAACCTTCACGAAGGGATGAAAGACATAGCCAAGTGGATGATGAACAGCCGCCTGAAACTGAACTCAGACAAGACGGAAGTCCTCATCCTTGAACCATCTCCCTCTGCTTGGGACGTCTCCTGGTGGCCCCCCGCCCTGGGCAACGCACCCAAACCAACAGACCACGCACGCAACCTGGGCTTCATCCTGGACTCCTCCCTCTCGATGACCAGACAAGTCAACGCCGTCTCATCATCATGCTTCAACATCCTACGCATGCTCCGAAAGATCTTCCGATGGATCCCCACCGAAACCAGGAAGACGGTCACCCAGGCACTCGTCACCAGCCGTTTGGACTACGGTAACACCCTCTACACCGGAACCACAGCCAAACTACAGAAAAGACTCCAACGCATCCAGAACGCCTCCACACGACTCGTCCTGGACATCCCCCGACACAGCCACATCTCCGGACACCTGAAAAACCTGCACTGGCTCCCCGTCAGCAAGAGAATCACGTTCCGACTCCTCACCCACGCACACAAAGCCCTCCACGACCTTGGCCCCAGGTACCTCAACAACCGCCTGACCTTCTACACTCCCACCCGCCAGCTACGATCGTCCAGCCACGCCCTCGCCGCCGTTCCACGCATTCAAAGAGCCACCATGGGAGGAAGATCCTTCTCCTACCTGGCAGCCAAGACATGGAACTCCCTCCCCATCCACCTCCGTCTTACCCAAGACCACCTCTCCTTCAGGAAGCATCTCAAGACCTGGCAGTTGGAGCAGTAGCGGACCCCCTTCCCCTAGCGCCTTGAGACGCTCCGGGTGAGTAGCGCGCTTTACAAATAGTTGATTGATTGATTGATTGAAAGGTATGATCATTCTATGTTTCCTTTGTTTGCACTGCTTAAAAGCAGTAGGGCGACGCTCCTCCGCCACAGCGGAGGAACCGCCACTGAATTATTTCATGTCCCTCCGTGCACCTCACCTGCACAGACCCGCCTCCAGGTCGACTACGTGTCCAAGGGCTAGCGCAGCAAGGCGTCCTTCTAGAGCACGTCATCGCTAAGAGAGGCCAAGCCGGACACATTAAGATCTCTGATCCGGGAAGAGACTCGAGAAGGCAGCAAAACAAATGCTGGGCCCGCGGCACCTCTGGGAAGCGAGTCCACCCCGCAGTGCCTCGCACACTGTGCCCAGCCTGACGAGCTGAACGCAGAACCTCTTACCAACATCGGTACTGCCCAGGCCGCAACACCCATTGGACTCACAGGGCTTCAGCACCCCCCCCCCCATCGTGTGTGGCAGCCGGGCTGAGACAGCTTCCCGGCGCACACACAGCCGCACCCGAGCACTTCACAGGTCTTTAAAAGACCATTTGCATGTTAATGAGGCCTCGCTGCTGTTTCACCCCTTCTAAGAGCCCCTGCAGCTCCACTCTGCCTATGGCTTAAAAGATTCAGCCCCCCCCACAAATGTGGCTCTAGTTGCGCCTCTGGTACTGCCCGAGGATCAGGCACGCCCTCTCGTGTGCGTACAAGGCCCGCGCGCCCAGGTGACCGTCTGCTTGGGAAATGTCATCGCCCCCGTGAGAAACTGCTCAAGCTGGCACCTAATGCACTCTGACACGTACGAGACTTCACGAAAAGACACATCTCGACGGCACCCGAGAGCGCCAAGCCTTACAGCCAGGCTACCCGACGCTCACCTGGCGGCACTTTACAAGCACTGGCACTTCACTGGGGTACGTGGCCGCACCTTCATCAGATGACTTCTGCCACAGCCTGCCGGCGCCGGCGCCGATACTCGGACTAAGGACCAGTTGGCAGAGCAGTCGCGGTGCCTCCTGTGGTCACTTGAGAGCACTTTTAACACTCTGAGCACATCTGAGAGCACTTTATGACGGAACCAAGATGCACAGCCGGGCCTGTTTTACGCATGCCCTGTTGCACGTTTCAAGTACCTGGCACTTTAACCGGCTGGTACCCTGCTATCACTGGATTACTGCTGCCACTGCTCAGCAGTGGTGGTGTGCACTTCACGAGTGTTTTAATCAGTCGCCAGAGCCCTCGCCGCGCTTCCTGTTTTCCCTTCAGTGCACTTTAGACTTGAGTTAGAGGCCCCGTCGGGCATTTTGCGCACGCGCCCTCGCCCTCATTAAGCACTGACCCTTCATTGTGTGGCATTGCACCACCACGGCACCTTCGCCGCAGTGGCTTCATACCTGCACCGTATAATCCACGGCACAAGAGACGTCGGGGTCTTCAGTCATTGTGCACAATTGGCCGAGATCTGATCCAACCTGTTTTTGAAGTTCTTCTTTGACTCGGCACGCAGCGCACTGCACACTGTTTTTATTCTTTTCTTGTTCCCGTGGACATTGCTTTTATCATCCAAGGTGTTGTTTAACGGTATCATGCTCAATACATTCATCCATCCACGCTCTCTCTGTCCACTCTCCCCTCTGGCACGTCTTTCCTTCACTATCGGGAACCGCGCCTCAGATCACGGTTAGAACGGCGTCTGCTCTTGGGCACGACTTATGTCACGATAGGAGCGCGCAAGCCTTCCCTCTTATATACTTGGGCGAGACTGAGGTCACGATAACAGCGTGCACGTGTTACTTCTTCTACACTATCGAGAGATGCAACTCAAGTCACGATAAGAGCGGCGTCCGCCCTCTTCTACGCTCTTCGGCGAGATTGATGTCACAACGATAGCGTGCACGCCTACCGTTTTCTGCAGTATCGGGTGCTGCGACTGATGTCGCGATAAGCGCGCTCACGTCTCCCCTCGTCTACACGTGGGCGCGACTGATGTCACGATAAGCGCGCCACAGTGGTCGCTCACACACACGCACCCAAACACTTCCCACGTGGTCCGCACTGAACCCCGCATGCCTCCCACCAAGCACTTAGTGACGCGAGCCACCTAGGCCAAGGGGTTTGTGCCTCGTTGAGGTTCGAGGCGCTACAAAAATGAGAAGCACCAGAACAAGGCGCTGTGCGGTGCTGCTGACCTCTCGTTGCACGTGCCCTAGCAGTGGGGAGACCTGCCCTCCAAGGGGGGGGCTCTTTTTTAAAAGAAAAGCTGCCCATAGTACAATTTATTCTGTCCACACCCTGACTGGAGTACGGACACGCGTGAACAAATACATGTCCCCTCTTTCTGGCTCCAAATCTCCCGCCTGTCTCTTCTGGAACATTCGAGAGCGTGGCCCTGACGTCTTTTCGACCCGGAATTGCTTTCCTTCCGCCTACCTGCACATGCTCTTTCTTGGCTTATGAACAGTGCACTGTGGCGGTCTGACCCCGGGTGTTCTGCAAATCGTCGCTCCATCGTGTTACCAGTCACCTGTCGTTCACTGTGCAGTGTCTTCACATACTTCCTCTGTACAGCGCACTGAAACCCAGTGGCGCGGATAGTGCGCTTTATAATATAATACAAGTATAACACCTTAATATGGACACCTAAAGTATCTACGACCTCTTCAGATCTGTGCACGAGACATCCTTCTCAGACTCGCTTGAGCTAGCCTCAGACCCACAATATCCCCCCCCCCCCCTCCCCCCACAATTCCCCTCTGCCCCCAGTCTGGGCCGGCATCGCGCCCATTGTTAAACAGATAAAACGAGGGGTCATTTAGAATCTGAATGAAGTCCCCCCTGAGTCTGCAGACTGAGAGAGACCCCCAGACAGGTGCCGCTGGGTGGAGACTGGCCCGTGTGTGTCTGCTCAGGTGTGAATGGCCCTGGAGGGGTGGGTGAACCCTGGGGTGTGAACGGTGCCAGGGGATGGTTGGGCCTGGAATCCGGGTGGGGGAGGGGGGGGGGGCGGGCGCTGAGAGCACTATGACGGTAGTGCAGGTGACTGAAAGACCTTCACACATTGCCAATAACACTAAAGCAGGGGTACTCACAAACTTTCTCTCAGGGGTCAAATTTACAGTGTGGTTTGTGGCCGAGGGCCGCACTGGTGGGGGCGGGGTCAGTGGGGGAGGGGGGCGGGGCTAGAGCAAAAAAAACTGTGTCCATGAGGTTGAACACAGGCCCCTGCAGTGGACGCCCTCTCTCCCTCTCCATCTCCCCCCCTCTCTCCGTCTGTCTCCCTCTCTCCATCTGCCTCTCTCGTGCCTGTCCCTGTCTCTACCTCTGCCTGCCTCCTGCCTTTATCTGTCAGTCTGTCCCTGTCTATCTATATCTCTCTCTGTCTCTGGGCCTCGGGCAGTGCACACTTCGGTGTCTACACGTCCCCGACACCAGCCCATAAACAGCCCCCCCACTCCCCCCTGTGTGATCTAAAAGCCAGCTCTCAGAGCCAGGTGTGGTGACGGAGAGCAGCAGGGTGTCACTCCCTGCTGCCCCCGTCACCCTCTGCCATTTCACCCGGCTCTCACCCCTCGCTGGCTCTCACTCCCTGCTGCCCCCCTCACCTCACTGGGCACTCTCACCCTGCTGTCCTCTGTCACCTCACCCTGCATGTGTGGCAGCCCGGGCTGAGACAGCTTCCCGGGCTGAGACAGCCTCACCTGAGAACTCCAGGGGTCTTTAAAAGGCCATTCACTTGTTAATGAGGCTTTGTTGTATTTCACCTCTTCTTAGCACCCCTGCATCTCCACTCAGAGGCACAACTAGAGTCAAATTTCGGAGGGGGAGGGGGGGCAAAAAAACATTTGGGGGGGGGGGCGATTCTTCAAGCAAAAGGCAGAGCGGAGCTGCAGGGGCTGTAAGCAGGGGTGAACACCCTCAAAGCCTGGTTAACAAGCAAAAGGTCTTTTAAAGACCTGTGAAGTGCTCGGGTGCGGCTGCGTGTGTTCCCAGGAAGCTCTCTCATCCCGGGCAGCCAAACACGACGGGGGGCTGAAGCCCTTTGAGTCCAATGGGCGTTGTACGCCTGTCTCCACTCTATCCTGGAATCTCCTGGCCCCCATAGAGCAGTCTCTCTCGGAGTCCGGCGGTGTTTGCTGACACACTTTGAAAAAATCAAAAAAACAAGGTACGATGTCTGCATGGTCCGCGGGCCGCCAAGGAAGGCTTGCCGGGCCGCTGGCGGCCCGCGGGCCAACTAAGAGTACCCCTGCACTAAAGTCTGCAAAAAGACATTAAAACATGCAGCTGCCTTCCCCGTCACACCCATGGGCAGGAAAAACACCCGTCTCCATCCACTGGTACCCCCCAGGGACCCCTTACTCCTTCTGTCCTTCCATGGCACCCCCTCTTCAGGCCTACCTTACTATTCCTGTCCTTCCCTGGCACCCCCTCTTCAGGGCTCACTTACTCCGGTCCTACCGTGGGTACCGTGGCACCCCCTCTTCAGGGCTCACTTACTCCTGTCCTCTCCTGCCCCCCCATCAGGCCTCCCTTGCTCCTTTGTCCTCCCCTGCCCCCCCCCCTTTCAGGCCTCCCTTGCTCCTCTGTCCTCCCCTGCCCCCCGTTTCAGGTTTCCCTTAGTTCTGCCCTAACCTGGCACCCCCACCCCCCCCTTCAGGGCTCACTTACTCCTTGTGTCCTTTCCTGGCACCCCCCACCCCCTTCAGGGATCACTTACTCCTTCTGTTCTTCCCTGGCACCCCCTCCCCCTTCGGGTCTCCATTGCTCCTCTGTCCTTCCCTGGCACCCCCCTCCCCCTCTTCAGGTCTCCCTTGCTCCTCTGTCCTTCCTTGGCATCCCCTCTTCGGGGTTCCCTTCCTCCTCTATCCTTCCCTGGCACCCCCTCTTCAGGGTTCCCTTGCACCTCTGTCCTTTCTTGGCACCCCCTCTTCAAGGTTCCCTTGCTCCTCTATCCATCCCTGGCACCCCTCCCCCCCTCAGGTCTCCATTGATCCTCTGTCCTTTCCTGGCACCCCCTCTTCATGTCCCTTTCTCATCTGTCCTTCCATGGCATCCCCCCTTTTCAGGTCTGCCTTGCTCCTCTGTCCTTCCCTGGCACCCCCTCTTAAAGGTTCCCTAGCTACTCTGTCCTTCCCTGGCACCCCCCCCCTTCAGGTCTTCCTTGCTACTCTGTCCTTCCCTGGCACCCCCCCCCCTTCAGGCCTCCCTTGTTCATCTGTCCTCCCCTGCCACCCCCTCCAGGCCTCCCTTACTCCTGTCCTTACCTGGCACCCCCCTTAAGGGCTCACTTACTCATTCGGCCCTTCCCTAACACCCTCTCTTCAGGGTTCCCTTGCTCCTTCTGTCCTCCCCTGGCACCCTCTCTTAAGGGTTCCCTTGCTCCTTTGTCCTTCCCTGGCACCCCCTGTTCAGGGTTCCATTGCTCCTCTGTCCTCACCTGGCACCCCCTCTTCAGGGTTCCCTTGCTCCTCTGTCCTTTCTTGGCACCCCATCTTCATTTCTCCCTTGGTCCTCTGTCCTTCCATGGCACCGGCCCCCCTTCCAGGTCTCCTTTGCTCCTCTGTCCTTCCCTGGCACCCCATCCAGGCCCCCCTTACTCCTGCCCTTGCCTGGCACCCCCTTCAGGGCTCCCATACTCATGTCCTTACCTGCCCCCCCTTAAGGGCTCACTTACTCATTCGGCCCTTCCCTAACACCCCCTCTTAAGGGCTCCCTTGCTCCCCTGTTCTTCCCTGGCACCCCATCTTCAGGGTTCCCTTGTTCGTCTGTCTTTCCCTAGCACCCCCTCTTCAGGGTGCCCTTGTTCCTCTGTCCTTACCTGGCACCCCCTCCAGGCCTCCCTTACTCCTGTCCTTACCTGGCACCCCCCTTAAGGGCTCACTTACTCATTCGGCCCTTCCCTAACACCCTCTCTTCAGGGTTCCCTTGCTCCTTCTGTCCTCCCCTGGCACCCTCTCTTAAGGGTTCCCTTGCTCCTTTGTCCTTCCCTGGCACCCCCTGTTCAGGGTTCCATTGCTCCTCTGTCCTCACCTGGCACCCCCTCTTCAGGGTTCCCTTGCTCCTCTGTCCTTTCTTGGCACCCCATCTTCATTTCTCCCTTGGTCCTCTGTCCTTCCATGGCACCGGCCCCCCTTCCAGGTCTCCTTTGCTCCTCTGTCCTTCCCTGGCACCCCATCCAGGCCCCCCTTACTCCTGCCCTTGCCTGGCACCCCCTTCAGGGCTCCCATACTCATGTCCTTACCTGCCCCCCCTTAAGGGCTCACTTACTCATTCTGCCCTTCCCTAACACCCCCTCTTAAGGGCTCCCTTGCTCCCCTGTTCTTCCCTGGCACCCCATCTTCAGGGTTCCCTTGTTCGTCTGTCTTTCCCTAGCACCCCCTCTTCAGGGTGCCCTTGTTCCTCTGTCCTTACCTGGCACCCCCTCTTCAGGTCTCCCATGCTCCTCTGTTCTTCCCTGGCACCCCCTCTTAAGGGCTCCCTTGCTCCGGTCCTTCCCTGGCACCCACCCCCCTCTTTCAGGTCTCCCTTGCTCCTCTGTCCTTCAATTGGCACCCCCTCTTCAGGGTTCCCCTGCTCATCGGTCCTTCCCTGGCACCCCCCCCCCCCTTTCAGGTCTCCCTTGCTCCTCTATCCTTCCCTGGCATCCCCTCTTCAGGGTTCCCTTACTCTCTGTCCTTCCATGGCACCCGCACTTCAGGGTTCCCTTGCTTCTTCTGTCCTTCTCTGGCACCCCCTCTTCAGGGTTCCCTCAATCCTTCTGTCCTTCCATGGCACCCTTCTTCAGGGTTCCCTTTTTCCTCTGTCCTTCCCTGGCTTACTTACTCCTTCTGTACTTCCATGGCACCCCCTCTTAAGGGCTCCTTTGCTCCTGTCCTTCCCTGGCTCCATCCACCTCTTAAGGGCTCCCTTGCTCCTGTCCTTCCCTGTCTCCACCCCCCTCTTCAGGGTTCCCTTGCTCCTCTGTCCTCCCCTGGCAACCCCTCTTTAGGGTTCCCTTGCTCCTCTGTCCTCCCCTGGCAACCCCTCTTCAGGGTTCCCTTGCCCCTCTGTCCCCCCCTGGCACCCCTCTTCAAGGTTCCCTTGCTCCTCTATCCTTCCCTGGCACCCCCTCTTCAAGGTTCCCTTGCTCCTCTATCCTTCCTTGGCACCCCCTCTTCAGGGTTCCCTTGCTGCTTCTGTCCTTCCCTGGCTCCCCCTCTTCAGGGTTCCCTCAATCCCTCTTTCCTTCCCTGGCACCCCCTTCAGGACTTACCTTCTCTCTCTGTCCTTTCCTGGCAGCCCCTCTTCAGTGTTCCCTTGCCCCTCTGTCCTCCCCTGGCACCCCTCTTCAAGGTTCCCTTGCTCCTCGATCCTTCCCTGGCACCCCCTCTTCAAGGTTCCCTTGCCCCTGTCCTTCCCTGGCTCCACCCCCCCTCTTCAGGGTTCCCTTGCTCCTCTGTCTTCCCCTGCCCCCCCTCTTCAGTGTTCCCTTGCCCCTATGTCCTCCCCTGGCACCCCTCTTCAAGGTTCCCTTGCTCCTCTATCCTTCCCTGGCACCCTCTCTTCGAGGTTCCCTTGCTCCTCTATCCTTCCCTGGCACCCCCTCTTCAGGGTTCCCTTGCTCCTTCTGTCCTTCCCTGGCTCCCCCTCTTCAGGGTTCCCTCAATCCCTCTGTCCTTCCCTGGCAGCCCCTCTTCAGGGTTCCCTTGCTCCTCTGTCCTCCCCTGCCCCCCCCTCTTCAGTGTTCCCTTGCCCCTCTGTCCTCCCCTGGTACCCCTCCTCAAGGTTCCCTTGCTCCTCTATCCTTCCCTGGCACCCCCTCTTCAAGGTTCCCTTGCTCCTCTATCCTTCCCTGGCACCCCCTCTTCAGGGTTCCCTTGCTCCTTCTGTCCTTCCCTGGCTCCCCCTCTTCAGGGTTCCCTCAATCCCTCGGTCCTTCCCTGGCAGCCCCTTCAGGGCTTACTTACTCCTTCTGTACTTCCATGGCACCCCCTCTTAAGGGCTCCCTTGCTCCTGTCCTTCCCTGGCTCCACCCCACTCTTAAGGGCTCCCTTGCTCCTCTGTCCTCCCCTGGCAACCCCTCTTCAGGGTTCCCTTGCTCCTCTGTCCTCCCCTGGCACTCCCTCTTCAGGTCTGCCTTGCTCCTCTGTCCTTCCCAGGCACCCCCTCTTCAGGGTTCCCTTGCTCCTCTGTCCTTTCTTGGCACCCCCTCTTCAGGTCTCCCATGCTCCTCTGTCCTCCCTTGGCACCCCCTTTTCAGGTCTCCCTTGCTCCTCTGTCCTTCCCTGGCACCCCTCTTCAGGGTTCCCTTGCTCCTCTGTCCTCCCCTGGCACCCCTCTTCAGGGTTCCCTTGCTTCTCTGTCCTCCCCGGACATCCCCTCTTCAGGTCTCCCATGTTCCTCTGTCCTTCCCTGGCACCCCCTCTTCAGGTCTCTCTTGCTCCTCTGTCCGTCCCTGGCAGCCTCTCTTCAGGGTTCTCTTGCTCCTCTGTCCTCCCCTGGCTCCCCCTCTTCAGGGTTCACTTACTCCTCTGTCCTTCCATGGCACCCGCACTTCAGGGTTCCCTTGATCCTTCTGTCCTTCTCTGGCACCCCCTCTTCAGGGTTCCCTCAATCCCTCTGTCCTTCCCTGGCAGCCCCTCTTCAGGGTTCCCTTGCCCCTCTGTCCTCCCCAGGCACCCCTCTTCAGGTCTCCCTTGCTCCTCTATCCTACCCTGGCACCCCTTCTTCAGGTCACTCTTGCTCCGCTGTCCGTCCCTGGCAGCCCCTCTTCAGGGTTCCTTTGCTCCTCTGTCCTTCACTGGCATCCCCCTTCAGAGCTCACTTACTCCTTCTGTCCTTCCCTAACACCCCCTCCTAAGGGGTCCCTTGCTCCTGTCCTTCCCTGGCTCCACCCCCCTCTTCAGGTCTCTTTTCCTCCTCTGTCCTTCCCTGGCACCCCCTCTTCAGGTCTCCTTTGCTCCTCTGTCCTTCCCTGGCACCCCCTCTTCATGTCTCTCTTGCTCCTCTGTCCTCCCCTGGCCCCACTCTTCAGGGTTCCCTTGCTCCTCTGTCCTCCCCTGGCTCCCCCTCTTCAGGGTTTACTTACTCCTCTGTCCTTCCATGGCACCCGCACTTCAGGGTTCCCTTGATCCTTCTGTCCTTCTCTGGAACCCCCTCTTCAGGGTTCCCTTTTTCCTCTGCCCTTCCCTGGCCCCCCCTTCAGGGTTCCCTTGCTTCTCTGTCCTCCCAGGGCATCCCCTCTTCAGGTCTCCCTTGCTCCTCTATCCTACCCTGGCACCCCCTCTTCAGGTCACTCTTGCTCCGCTGTCCGTCCCTGGCAGCCCCTCTTCAGGGTTCCTTTGCTCCTCTGTCCTTCACTGGCATCCCCCTTCAGAGCTCACTTACTCCTTCTGTCCTTCCCTAACACCCCCTCCTAAGGGGTCCCTTGCTCCTGTCCTTCCCTGGCTCCACCCCCCTCTTCAGGTCTCTTATCCTCCTCTGTCCTTCCCTGGCACCCCCTCTTCAGGTCTCCTTTGCTCCTCTGTCCTTCCCTGGCACCCCTCTTCAGGGTTCCTTTGCTCCTCTGTCCTCCCCTGGCCCCACTCTTCAGGGTTCCCTTGCTCCCCGGTCCTCCCCTGGCTCCCCGTCTTCAGGGTTCCCTTAATCCTCTGTTCTTCCATGGCACTCGCACTTCAGGGTTCTCTTGCTCCTTCTGCCATCCCTGGCACCCCCTCTTCAGGGTTCCCTCAATCCTTCTGTACTTCCATGGCACCCTTCTTCAGGGTTCCCTTCTTCCTCTTTCCTTCCCTGGCACCCCCTTCAGGGCTTACTTACTCCTTCTGTACTTCCATGCCCCCCCCCCCTCTTAAGGGCTCCCTTGCTCCTGTCCTTCCCTGGCTCCACCCCCCCCTCTTCAGGGTTCCCTTGCTCCTCTGCCCTCCCCTGGCAACCCCTCTTCAGGGTTCCCTTGCTCCTCTGTCCTCCCCTGCCCCCCCCCCTCTTCAGGGTTTCCTTGCTCCTATGTCCTCCCCTGACACCCTCTCTTAAGGGTTCCCTTGCTCCTCTATCCTTCCCTGGCACCCCCTCTTCAGGGTTCCCTTGCTCCTTCGGTCCTTCCGTGGCTGCCCCTCTTCAGGGTTCCCTCAATCCCTCTGTCCTTCCCTGGCAGCCCCTCTTCAGGTCTCCCTTGATCCTCTGTCCTCCCCAGGCACCCCCTCTTCAGGTCTCCCTTGATCCTCTGTCCTCCCCAGGCACCCCCTCTTCAGGTCTCCCTTGCTCCTCTGTCCTTCCCTGGCACCCCCTCTTTAGGTCTCCCTTGATCCTCTGTCCTCCCCAGGCACCCCCTCTTCAGGGTTCCATTGCTCCTCTGTCCACCCCTGGCCCCACTCTTCAGGGTTCCCTTGCTCCTCTGTCCTCCCCTGGCACCCCCTGTACAGGTCTCCAATGCTTATCTGTTCTTCCCTGGCACCCCCTCTTCAGGGTTCCCTTGCTCCTCTGTTCTTTCTTGGCACCCCCACTTCAGGTCTCCCTTGCTCCTCTGTCCTTCCCTGGCACCCCCTCTTCAGGTCTGCCTTGCTCCTCTGTCCTTCCCTGGCACCCCCTCTTCAGGGCTTCCTTGCTCCTCTGTCCTCCCCTGGCACCCCCTCTTTAGGTCTCCCTTGCTCCTCTGTCCTTCCCTGGCACCCCCTCTTCAGGGTTCCTTTGCTCCTCTGTCCTTCTCTGGCACCCCCTCTTCAGGGCTCACTCCTTCAGTCCTTCCCTGCCCCCCCTTTCAGGGTTCCCTTGCTCCTCTGTCCTTCCCCAGTACCCCCTTTTAAGGGCTCTCTTGCTCCGGTCCTTACCTGGCACCCCACTTCAAGGCTCCCTTGCTCCGCTATCCTTCACTCGCACCCCTCTTCAAGGCCCCCATACTATCCTTCATAACGTGTACAGCACACGCACCACACGCCCACAAGTCTTGATTTAGCTGTTCATTCTGGTACTGGACAGTAAAACAAAGTCCGGGCCCACCCGAGTGAGAGGGTCACTCGAGGGCCTCGGGGTCTTACCTGTCGGGGCATCACCTTGCACGGCTCAGGGGTGCCCGCCCTGGCAGGCTCCGGGTTCCAAGGCATACGGCAGAAGGTGGGGGGCACAGCGCAGCACGGGATCTCTCTCCCCGGGGCTGTGGAAACACAAGACAAGCCACAAACATGGGAATGAGGTGCTGCGTAAGAGGCGCACAGATACTATCCTTATTAATAATAAATACCTGCCAACACCAGGAGGCAAGAAAGGGAGAGAGCTTGAAACAATTCGAGGAATGTATTGACCCCACTGACTCACTGAGGTGGGGGCAGTTTTAGGTGGGAGACACTTTAAGCCGCCTCGCTGGCTCCTCACCTGGAGCAGGGGTGCTGGCCTGTCCCACCACTCTTGTCAGCTCTGACAGTATCATCACTTCCATTGTGCTGCATCACAACAATTCTATCAAGGCTACAGCAGGTTCCAATAATTTCAAGATATTGCGCGTGATATTGTTATGTATGTCACACCCGCCTTGAGTACGGGGTGTGAAGTGTGTGGGTCATGCTATACGGCAGGGGTCTCCAAATTATGGCCTGCGGGCCACAGCGTCCCTCTACATGATTTCATCTGGGCCGCAGTAAATTTAGCGTTAATAGGCTAAAATTTAATTTCTCTTTTGTTTTCCAAAGCCTAGGATTCCGATGATCAAAGGGAAATATATATCCACTTCCTTTGGCAGCCTATAGGTGGCAACCAGAGCCTCTTGAATCTCATCTATTGTTTAAATTAAATAAAAAAAAATAATAATGTGCTTTACTTATCTACAGTTAAGTAATTGATTATTTTGTCAGAGCATCTGCTAATGTTTGACATTTGTACTCATATAATTTTCCATTGTAAGCATGGCATTGTTTCTTTGTAATTGTCACATCATGCTGATTCTATCAATCGATCATTCAAGCAGGAATTATAAAGCACGGCTTGTCGCCCGCAAGGGTACCCAGGTGCTTGCAGCAGGTCTCAGTCAAAAAGCCAGGTCTTGAGCCCCTTCCTGAAGTCGGTTAGCAAGGGTGAAGTGCGAGGAGGGTGTTCCAAGCTATGGCGGCGAGATGGGAGGAGCGTTCTGCGGCAGCGGCGTATGCATGGAGCCTGTGCGAGGTGTGCGGAGCACAGGTTCTGGGGGGAGGGAGGGTTCGGTGGAAGTGTAGACAGTGGTTGATGCAGGTGGGTCCTTAGTCGTGGAGGAATTTGTAGGCGCTTGAACTGGCATCTCTGTCACAAGGCACAATCCCAGAATGCCTAAAAGAGGCTCGGGTAACACCTATATTAAAAATAAACACAGCTGACAGTACAGATCTTAACAACTTCCGACCTATCTCCAGCATCCCCACTCTAGCCAAACTCCTTGAAAAATGCGTCCAGTCACAACTATGCGCGCACATCGAAAATTTCCATCTCCTGGACCAACACCAATCTGGCTTTCGTAGTGGGCACAGCACTGAATCGGCTCTCACCCACTTGATGGATGACATCCTAATAATGCTTGATCGAAATGAATCCTGCCTCCTTATCCTACTTGACCTTTCCTCCGCATTTGACACCGTCAATCACGACAACCTCCTATTCATTCTGGCGCATAGGATGGGCCTTTCTGGTCAGGTGCTGAATTGGTTCTCGTCCTTTCTGCAGCACAGGACCCAAAGAGTTAAGGCGAACCACTCTCTCTCCCAGCCATCCCCAGTCAGCATGGGGGTTCCCCAAGGGTCCTCCTTCTCTCCCATTCTCTTCAATTTGTTCCTGGAACCATTAGCCAATGTTCTAAAATCCTTGGACATTCGTTTCCATATGTATGCAGACGACACCCAAATCTATCTGAAAATCTCCTCCCAGGATAACATCACTTCTCTCAACTCCACCCTACTGACTACCCAAAACTGGTTAACTGCCAACCACCTCCTGCTAAACCCCTCCAAAACAGAATTCCTCCTCATTTCTCCCCCGAAACATACTCCTAAAATCGACCTATGGATGAACCAAGTAACCGCCTTCAACTGCTCCCCCCGCATTATCGACTGAGCTAAATCTCTAGGAATTACCCTGGACAAGCATCTGAATATGAAGACTCACATAAACAACGTGTGCAAGGGAGCGAACCCCCTTCCGAGAACACTCAGGAATCTCAAACCTTTCCTACCTCAAGCAGATTTCAAGCAAGTGGTCCAAGCGCTTGTCTTGCCGAGGCTTGACTATGGCAGTGCTACGCTATGTGGCATCCCCAAATACACTTTGGTCCTCCTAAAGGCTTCACTGAACGCGGCGGCCAGATTGATTACGGGCACTAAGCGAAAGGCACACATCTCCCTGGTTTTAAAATCACTAAACTGGCTACCTTACGAAGCTAGAATTCAACTGAAGATCGCCTGCCTATCACAAAGAAGCCCTCCACTTCATAACACCCATCTACCTTGCACAAAAACTAGAACTATCCGGAGGGGGTAGACTCTCAAGGAGTGCAAATTCCCTTCTCTTAAAACCACAGATCTTCCACAAAAAGAGAACATGCCAACGAGCCTTCTCTGGCTCTGCTCCAAAAATCTGGAAGTCTGTTACCCCTGAAATTCGGAGGACCTCTTCCAAGGATGCTTTCAAACTGGAAGCAAAAAGATTCCTCATGAATACGTTCTTACCTTAACATGAGGGTCATTTGTTAGCTCGAAGTGCATCGGACATACCATAGCATCGGTTATTATCCCTGTATATGTTTATTATTTTGTTTTGGTTATTATTCCTGTACATGACTATTGTATTTACTCCCCTTAAGTCATTATGCCCCATCGTCTAGCCCATTCTTCGTTCACCCAGGCGTATAAATGATCTGGTAGGTGTTCACCATCTGATTCAATGCCTATTAGACTCCCCTTTTGACTCCTGTTTTGATTATTGTTTTGGTATTGGATTTTATTCCTGTAAATGATTATTGTACTTACTCCCCTTATGTAGCTATGTTCCACCGTATATCCCATTCCCCGTTCACAAATGATCTGTTATGTGCGCACTATTTGATTCAATGCCTATTAGATTCACCATATTAGACTCATGTTTTGATTTGTTACCTTCCTTTCCCTCAAATTGTAAAGCGCTCTGATATCCTTCGGGATCAAGTTAGCGCCATATAAAACTTTATAAATAAATAAATCTCTTCCGCGTGGGGAGCCAGTGGAGGTCCTTCGGGTGCTGGGTGATGTGGGTTCTCTTGAGAAGATTGAGAATATCTGGTGGCCACGTTCTGGATAGTCTGGAGTCTTTGCATGAGTTCGGTGGTGGTGCCTGCATAGGTGAGTTGCCGTAGTCCAGCCTGTTGGTGATGAGGGCCTGTGTTACGGTCTTCCTGGTGCAGATGGGGATTCACTTGAAGATTTTGCGGACATGCGGAAGCAGGCTGAGGAGACAGTGACCAGACGTTTCATGGAGAGTTCACTGTTGAGGATGATGTTGAGGTTGCGGGCGTGGTCTTTCAGCGTGGGGTTGTATCCAAGTTCCACCGGCCACCAGGAGTCGTTCCAGAGGGCAGGTTTGTGCGAAAGATGAGGACTTCTGTCTCGTCCGTGTTGAGCTTGAGGCAGTTGTCCTTCAGGCTGAGACATTCTTCATACGGTTGTGGAAGTTTGTCTTTATTGAGGTGGAGTCTGCTGAGAGCGATAGTACAAGTTGCATGCCGTCGACGTAGGAGGTGATGTTGATGTTGTGGGATCTGACCATGTCTGCGAGTGGTGTCATTAGACGTTGAAGAAGGTAGGGCTGAGGAATGAGACTTGGGGGATGCCACAGAGGTTGTGCTTGACTTGCAATGGGAGGGAGGGAGTCGGATTGTCTGGGTGTGTACCACAAGAAAAGATGCCATCCATTTGAGCTCTGTTACACTCCAATAGGGAGAACCCAAAAGGCCACCGGACCTGGGACAATAGCAGTACAAATAACAGGCAGTCACAGTGGATAGCCAAGTAAAAACATCACACCAACCATACGAAGAATTAGAAAAAACAATTTAGAAAGTTCAAATCTTTTTTATCTCAGCATTATAATCATGCATCTTAGATATATGTAGGAGATTAGGATATTCTTCACATGCGTACCCTCACTTTTTGCTGGTGTTTCACTGTTTTTCGACCTTAGTCTGGCTGTGGCCCTGCTAATCAGGACCCCAGCCTAGCTGCTTCCTCTCTAAAATGGTTTCCATGTACATTAGGTACATCTCTAATTGGATTCTGGAGTGCCTTATCAGTCCCTAGTATATGGTATACTATGTACCCAGGGCATAGGTACCTCAGAGGCCTACCAGGGGCTGAATCATGTATTATGCCACCCCTAGGAAGCACTCCAAAATGACACCACAGGTCTGCTACTGCAGCCTGGGTAAGGTGGTGCATGCACCCCTTACTGTGGTATAGGCTACCTATATCACTACCATTGCACACACATATAAAACCTATAAGTCACTCCTATGGCAGGCCTTGACAATCCTGAAGGCAGAGTGCTTGGTGTTTATGTGAGAGGGTGCCCCTACATGAGCAGAGCCCCTCTGCAGTGTTCGGAGTACCTCCTCTGATGCTGTTTGAGAAACAGCCTGACCATATACTCTTAAGTGCATTATAACCTCGCGGTAAATGCTAACTTTGGACAGGCTGCACGGAAACATGTCATGTTTGGTGTCAAACACTTTGAAATACTACCCCCCACCAGTTCTGGCAGCGGGGGTAGCATTCCACCCTTCTAGAGGGAGAGACATGTTCATACTGGTCTAACCGGGAAAGACTTTCTAAAGCCCTGGCATCACAAAATGGATGCCACTGCCACAGACACGGGTCTGGCCTCCTGCTGCTGACCGAAACTCCGGCAGGGGAGGCCTGGACAATAGGTTTCCTGTCCCAGGGAGGTGTAACCACCTCCCCAGACAGGCAGATGTGTATTGGGGCTGGGCGGGAGCACTCTCCGGTGCTTTGAAGTCCTGCACTAGGGGCACACTTGGTGCCCCTGTGCATAGTCCAGTTCAAACCGATTGCAGGGGCTACCTGCCCCTGCTCTGGCACGAAACTGGACAAAGGAAATGGGTGTAACCACCACTCTTTCCAAACCCTTCCATAGGTGGGTCCCCGAGTATGTCCAACCCCCTATCTTAGTACAAGTATAGGAACCCAGTCCTTGAGATTTCAGATTACCCTGGACGAAACTCTGCAACATATAACCTGGACCTTCGACTTTCTATTTTTGCTAGAAGACTGAAGAAATCTCCCTTGGGGTCAAGGAGGGACTCCCCTGCTTGGCAGGCACCAAAGAAGCAACTGTCCGATCTGCAACTCTCAAGCTCGCGCCGGACGCCGAAGTCTTTGCATCACCAGAGGTGGATTTCCAGACTTCCGAGGCTACCCCGAGTATACAGCAGAGCTGAGGCCCGTGGCTATCGTGGGTGACGTGGAACCATGACCCCTAGGCACCGTGAACTTTTGCCGGTACATTTATCTTCCTGGGCTTCCTCGAAGTTGTGCTTTGGGCTCCGAGTAGCCCCAGCCTTGAGCACCTACAGCACCAAAGATCTCTGGCCTCCACTCCACGAGTGACCCGTGGGACAATTTCCAGTGCGACTGCTCGAGGCTCCTTCCCGATCGCTAGCCTGTTGGCTAGTGGGTCCCCACGAAGGCAACTCCTCTTCTGATTGGGCTTTCTTGGTTGCTCCAGACGTGCCCTGCCTTACCCTCGCTAGGTGAGTCCCCCAGACCTTGCTGGTCTGCACCGACGTCTTTCTTCTATTTCACCTTGACTTGCCGTTGCCAAGGCTTGTTGGGTCCATTCTGGTCGCCGACACCACAGCACTCGACAGACTTCGTGGGACAGCTCGAATCCAGCTCCTGGTCATCGTCGACGCCTCCTGGACCTCGTGGCTGAAGAGTCAAGACACCCGTCAACTCACCTGAAGCACCCGACATCTGTGGGCATTGGACTATTGTGCCCCTGGTCACTGGTAAGTGACCCAGACTCTGTCCCCTCTGCTTTCAGGTTCCTTCCATCCTCGATCCAGGATTGGATCTCTTCAGACACTTCTCCTCTTCACGGCAGCAGCATTTCTTTGCCATCTTTCATTGAAAACGACGCCGCGACCCAACACCATCTGACACCTATGCACCCGGCTTCCCTGGGTGAGGTAACTCGAGTACTCCGGTGCTCCCGTGGGTGTTGGCCCTAGACACCTCTAAGTCCAAAAGGGTTCATTTGTAGTCATCCACTAAGTGTCCTTAAACTCTTTAATTTCCAACCGCGACTTTCCCCATAGAAGTTAACGGCGATTTGAGGCGGTGTTCTCACACTGCAAGCGTCCCCCCGTGGGTCCACTGTGTCACTACCTTGGGTGGTTCCTTGTGGTCCAAGCACTTCTACAGGCTCTAGGCCTTGTGTCTAGTTCAGTCATGGTTCTTATACCACTTTATTGGTAAATGGTTTGGTACGCCCCTAGGGCCCAAACGTGCGTTTGTGCTTTTACTGTTGAATACTGACTTGTAACTTAAGTAATTCGAACTCTAGCCTCATAAAGAGACTAGAGGGGTGCGTTTTATCTTAAATACATATATTTTAAATATATACCTGGTGTGGTTGTCCTTTCATTTGGTCATTCAAGAGATTATAGACTGGTAAAACAAGCTGCTTTACATTCCTTCAAGACTTAGCCTGAAGGCTGCTCTCCATAGCTACCACTAGGATAGCTTTCAATAAAGGTTGTCTTTAACCTATCACCATAAGGGGTTGTTTGGACTGATACAGGGTGCCCACTATAACTAGTGGACAGCATATATCAGGCCAACTTCTCACAATATACATATACACAGGTGCTCCAGGTGGGATGGTGCTCAAGGAAGGGCTCGTTGTGAGGGTTTAGAGGTGTGGAATGGGGGTGTTTATACAGTATTTACAGTGTCTCTTAAAAGAAAACCTGTCTGATAGCCCGCGTGGCCAAAATCCATTGGAAATCTTCCCCACCGTTTATTCTGTGTATCTCTCGGAGATAAAGTGAGCACGAATGACTGAGCGAACAGTACTGTTTCCACGATCCCTGATGGGACAGAGTTGTCATGTTCGACAGTTGCCTAGAACTATTGTCTCCTTGGTAAGAGGAGTTTTACAGTGGCACTGAGAGCTAGCTGGGAATACAGGCAAACATATCTGGTGGGGGTGTCTGGAATCAGTCTGGACACCAATCCCACAGTTTATGTTGTCTAAACGCAAAGATCCTATATAGATATATAGGAACTACCGACAATAGGTGAGTGGATAAGTAAAGTCAGCCTTTACCAGCGCTTTAAAACAAATGAAATGTGTGTGAAAGAGGGGCTATGGAGTGATGAGGGGCTATGGAGAGATGAGGGGCCATGTAGAGATGAGGGGCCATGGAGAGATGAGGGGCCATGGAGAGATGAGGGGCTATGGAGAGATGAGGGGCCATGGAGAGATGAGGGGCCATGGAGAGATGAGGGGCCATGGAGAGATGAGGGGCCATGGAGAGATGAGGGGCTATGGAGAGAGGAGGGGCACTTTTGCCAGGTGGTAGTGAAGGAATCCAAGGGGGAGGGCGCCAAAAAAGATTGTCGCAACAGGCACGACCAGTGCTAAAGCCGGCCCTGCTGGCAGACACATCGGCTGTCACATGCACACGACACCAGATAACACAACACACTCAGGGCAGTCACACAGGCCTGGCAGATTGATGCAAGGCCCAACCCTCACACCACTACCGAGCCCATAATCATCCGACCTCAGACTGCACCCCAAGCACCCAACAGGGCCAACAGGGACTGGAAATGGTGAATGTTGCAAAATACAGTAAGAGAAGTGTTATTACTGTTATTAGGACTTCCTGACGGGAAGAAATGTGCTGGTGACTTCCATTTCCAGAAGTGACAAAGGAAGGACAGAAACTAGTCGATTGTCAATATGAGGGAAACTTACAAAATTACATGAGTCAATAATTGACATTAATAAACAAGGTAACACGTGCAGGATGCAACTCACCTGCAGCGGCATTGGGGCTGCTTGTGCAGGGCGGAGAGCTGACCCTCACTCGATGCCCCATAGGAAGTTGAAAGGCAGCGCCCCCTCCCGCGGAGAAGCCACCCAGGGTACCATCTGACAGCCTGCAGTGGGAAAAGGAGAGACGATCTAGTCAAACATAGCTCCTTCGGCCCGTTAGAGCTCGCTTCTAAGCGACCACAAGTAAAAGGCGGGAAACAGAGTGAAAATAACAGAATTCTAGTTCATTTTATTTAGTCTGTTTCTAGTGCTTAAGGCTGCCGTTTGAGGCCTTCAGAGCGATCATGAGGTTACCAAGTAGCAGAGTGGGTTGTCGTTCACAGACCAGGGCTTGAACATGGTGAGTTTTGTGGCTAAAAAGTCTGGGTGTTACCAGGTAAATGGAGAGACTGTTAAGGGGGCCGATCTTGGGCGTTTGCCAGCTTGTAGGGTGCCATATGATTGGTCAGCTTGTATGGCACCACCCACCAGTTAAGTTTACGCTACTACGGCACTATCAGTTTGGTCAGCAGGATGGCACCCTCAATTTGGTAGGCTGGGACGGTACCAGCTGTTTGGTCGGCTGGTAAGGCACCATCAGCTTGGTCGGCTGGTGAGGCACCATCAGGTTGGTCGGTTGGTAAGGCACCATCAGCTTGGTATGCTGGCAAGGCACCATCCATTTGGTCTGCAGGGAAGGCACCATCAGTTGGGTGGGCTGGTGAGGCACCATCCGTTTGGCCTGCTGGTAAGGCACCATCAGTTTGACCTGCTGGTAAGGCACCATCAGTTTGACCTGCTGGTAAGGCACCATCAGTTTGACCTGCTGGTAAGGCACCATCAGTTTGACCTGCTGGTAAGGCACCATCTGTTTGACCTGCTGGTAAGGCACCATCCGTTTGGTCTGCTGGTAAGGCACCATCCGTTTGGTCTGCTGGTAAGGCACCATCAGTTTGGTCTGCTGGTAAGGCACCATCAGTTTGGTCTGCTGGTAAGGCACCATCAGTCTTGCTGGTTGGTAAGGCACTATCAGTCTGGTCGGTTGGTAAGGCACCATTGGTTTGGTTGGCTAGTGTGGTACCATTGGTTTGGTGGGCTGGTAAGGCACTATCAGTTTAACCTGCTGGTGTGGTAACATTGGTTTGATGGGGTAGCAGGGCGTCCAGCCGGGAAAGGCTTTATGCACTAGGCTGAGCTTCTCACTTTCAATACACTGCTTCTGGGGGAAAAAGGCGGGTTCCCAGTGCAGGAAGCAGATGAGCAGTGAGCTTCAGACCATAGGGGACCTGGTTAGAGGCAGGTTCTGTGTAGATACCACCACAGAGGTCCATGCAGGGAATGACCACAGCGGGGACAAGGGCGACCCATTAAGGTAGAACTAGTAGGATATGGTAGAACGGAATCCATTGTTGTTACTGTCAACAACATGTACTCAAAATGAATAGCCTGAAGAAGACTTTCACATGACAGTATTAGACCGAAACCTACCAATATTTAACAATGTCCTCAAAATAATGTATTTGTGTTAGTGTTAACAAGTCCAAATCCTAATTTCACTTTAGACTCCTTTGATGTACAATACTGTTTGGATTATTAGGCATTTGTACAGTGAATTTACATAATGTAAAATCTTCCATCGTTATATCATCACAATATGGACTTCTAAGTACAGCGTTTAACCTGTGGCATGTGATAACAATATTTTGACAGCAGAACTAGAGCTTTGTGTGTAAGAGGCTCATTCTATATTGAAAGAATAGTGTCCTATAAATTGTATTCTGTTAAAACAGGCAGCATTTAGTACTATGTAAAATTCTAGTGTAAATTACTGTCATTGTTTTGCTATACCAACGGTTTATCTTACTATGTATGCATGGAGGGGAGTCTATAAAACATGCTTTTAGTGTTGGTGGTAAAGCAGTAGAGTTCATAAATCAATAGAAGTTATAGGTTCTGGAGAGGGAATTGTGGCGGGTTCGGTTGGTTTCCAACTCGCTCATTCTGTTTGGGGGTTGAATTTCTGTGTACTGTTTTGAGTTTGCCATCAGTGTTCCTGGCACCAAACATACACTCCTAATTAAAATTACGCTGCTCACTTAAATTAAATGATTTCTGCTCATTTGCACTGACACTAGCTTGCACATATTTGCTTTTATATTTTGCACAAGAAGTATTTTTTTAACTCTGTCTTTTAAAACTGTACACTGGCCTTTTTAATAAGTCACGTCTTTCCAACATTATTGCATTGTTGGAAAGGTCGCAGGGAGAAGTCAGAATCGCAGTGGGGGGGGAGCACTTCGCATACAGGGCTGTGCTTCTGGGAGGAGGGGGACTAGCGAGCATGGAGCGGCGCCATGTTGAGCCGGACACGGTCCAGTGCTCAAAAATAACAGGCAGAAGGAGCCTTCCCTCCTCTATATGAATGGCCGCAGCAGAACACGCAGTGAGTTCACCACTGGCGCGTAAGGAAAGCCCGTCTGCGCCCTTCCGCGTCCCAACCATGGCCAGCGCCAGCGATCATGCCGGGATAGCAGAGGGCCTGTTAAAACAGGCTTTTACTGCTTCTGAGCTAAAAGGTATGGGAGGGGACACCAAATCTGTGCTGTCCTTTTCTGTTAAGGCTGTCCTGGTCCTATTTCTTGTGTCAAATGTAAACACGGCCTACATCCCCTGAACCAGAAGCCCAGGGAACTAGTTGGGGGTACACGCGGGTGGATGGTTTCCACCCACTATTTTCACAGGGTGGACACCGTCAACCCTGCCAAGAAATTGGACCCTGCTGAAAAACATGCTGAATTTGTCCAGGTGTAATTTGCAAACACTGGCACACATTCAGCAGCGCCGGCACATTGTCTGCTTTGATCCAGCAACAATGTGCAGGCAGGGAGGGGGCTTTCTTGTTTCTGACTCCTGCTGAGCCCATAACAGAGGCCGAGTCTGAGGGGTAATCAGGCCTCCTTTTGTTGACTCACACCTGATGCAAATGAAGCGAAGGGGAAACAAAGGCTCACACCTTGTTAGCACTTTACATATACTCAAGAGATGCAGCTTTTCACTTTGTTCAGTCCCTGTTTAGGAGATATGCATGCACTGTAATATTGTCAGATGTGTTGGTCTTTCCCAGTATTTACACAAAATAAATAGCATGTATATAGTGCATACTACCCCTGAGGAGGCATTGTAATAATTGAATTATCACTATTTTTTCTTGTTAAGAACTATGGGTAGAAGTAGTTTGCGCTGACAAAAGGCAACATTGTTTTAGGAGTAGCTTACAAAAGTGTTAATCTTCTGCATGAATCAGGAGGGTTTCCCTGTACACTCGAAGTGTGCTCCAATGTACTCATGATAGACCTGTCAAACATGTATGTGTGGGCTTAAGATCTGACGTTACTTCTTATGATGCCACTTGCAGTGATGTCACGCGCCTTGATGTCACGTGCCGTGATGTCACTTGTATACTCATTAACTAGGTTAGTCCCCCCCACTTCCTTTTTTAGGCCTTGTGCCCTGCAGAAGCCCAATAGCATGTTTGCAAAAGGAAACAAGCAATCACGCCTTGTTGTGGGCACTGAAAGCAGGGCTAATAAGCGCTCACCATGACGTTTTCGTTTGGCTTTTTCTGCCATCCCACTTGGACGGCCTCGCCTGCTAAAAGGTTTCTGGTCTTTATGGGGCCATGTGTTTGGCCCCATAAAGATAAGAAACCTTTTGCGACGCAAGGAAGGCAGACGAGCCCGTCCAAATGGGACGGCTCAAAAAGCCGAACGAAAACATCACAACCAACTGTTTTCGAATGGCTGGCCACGGTTTAGCATAAATGGTGACGCCAGCCAATGAAAAAGAGGGGCGGGGCTTAATGCCCTTTTCACAAAATACCCCAAATCATTCAATCTCGCCAGCGAGACTGCGCATGTGTGCAGCCTATGCCAGGCGAGATCTAAAAATCAGAACAAAATCAAGGCCACGAGGATGAACAGCCGTTCCCTGCATAAACATGCTTCGGACAGATTTAGCTTGAAAGAGGAGGGGGACCTGGACACGCTTCTTATGAGGACACCTGGATGGACGAGGACTCCTGTCCGGATCTGGCGTTCGCCACCACCGAGAACTATGTGTGTGGGGGAGGCCCCCCTCCACAGGATGGGAACAGATGTTGGAGCAAGGTATCGACTGCAGACCCCAGGAGGACTCTGATCGAATCTACACCAGACATCCCAGATTCGGTCATTGGGGGTGACATTGTTACTAGGTCCGGGCTCATGGAGGCAGACACTTCTGTGGCCCCTCATACAGCCGATAGAGAGGAAGCTACAGCCAGCTCAGCACGATGGCTCTCCCAGGAATCAGCCCAGGAAAGAGCTGCGTGCAAAAAAGTAGCGCTTGGCGCCGCCACTATCTGGGAACAGATGAAGTGAGCTACAATTGACCCTTAAACTTAATCACGAGAACCTTAAGGGGGCCCGAAGTGCCCTTTACTCAATGTATTAAGGAAGCCGTTAATGAAGGGGAGGACATTTTCAAAAGTGTCACCAGCTTCACAGACCGAAAACTATGTCCCCCCCAACTAGAGTCTAGCCAGACACTATGCTCATGACTCCGTGATTTCTTTGAGGATAAAATCCTCAAAATTCGGCCCAACTCAGTAGGGGTGAATCATTTGACTCTGCTGTCAGACCTGCTAAGTCTCCAAACCCTGACCCCAGAGTCTAAACTGTCATCTTTTTATGTCCCGTCTTTGGAGGAAGTGAAGGCTCAAACCGAAGGTCGGGCCCCCAAACGACCCTATGCCACCTCATATCCTGACGTCCATCTAGGACATTATTAGACCTACCTATCAGGAGCTATTTGCCATCTCCCTCCACTCAGATGCCATGACCGATGATTGGAGGAGAGCAGACACGAGTCCTCTGCTCAAAGAGGCTAACACGATCCCTGAAACATTAGCAAACTTTAGACCAGTCTCTCTGCTCCCAGCAGCCTCGAAAATCGTGGAAAAGGCGGAGAACCAACCGCTTACCACCTTTCTGGCTGAGAACAATTTAATTATACCCGTCCCAACCAGGTTTTAGAGCCGCCACAGCACCAGATCGACGGTATTGGAGGTCTCAAGATCTACTAAGTACAGTTTGGATTCTGGACTTGATGTTGCTCTGGTGCTGTTGGACCTGTCAGCCGCATTTGATACGGTGGACCACAACATCATTCTGCACAGGTTAGAACATCTGGGGATGTCGGGCTCAGCCTTAGGCTGGCTGGGTTCTTTTCTTGAGAGGTGTGGTGTGAGCAGGTAGAGTGGACGAAACCTTATGACTCTGGGGCAAATGCTGAATGGGGGGGGGGGGGAGAAGTGTCAGCAGGGCTCCTCCCCGAGTCCTACACTCTTTAACATTGATATGACCCCATTGGCATATTTGGTTGAATCCTCTGAAATAAAGGTCATATCACACACAGCTCCTGCTCACGTGTGATAGGGATTCTGCAAATGCGAAAGATGTATTTGCAAGCTGCAAGAAGGAGCTGTTTGAATGATTGAGAGCCAATAAATTGCAGTGCAACCCAGACAAAATGGAGATCTTTTCATTCCCCCCCCCCACGGATGGGCAGGAGCATGGCCTAACAGCGTGCCCCGCCTCCAATGCCAGTGGCCAGAAATCTGGGCATTATGTTCCGCTTTCAACCATCTCTCAGAGCGCAGGTGGCATCAGTCGTGACGCCTGGCTGCTGGATTTCTCGAATGCTGAGGAAGTTTCTCAACTTCCTTCTGCACGAGTCACTGTGGTCAGAGCATGGATTCTCTCTAGGCCGGACTCTGCCAACGTTCTGTACTTGGGTCTTTCCTGAATATCTGGTCCAGCGCAATTCAGAACATGGTGGCCCGCCGCCTTCAACAAATTCCTAAGTGCACATCTGTCACGGGAGGGACTGCACTGGCTGCTGGTCCGGCAACGGATAATGTACAAGGCACGGACACTGACACAATAAGCTCTTCACAACAAAGTGTCTCTGTACCTAAAGGAGAGGATCAAGGCATATAGACCAGGGCGGTCTCTCCGTTCCAGTGGTGCCGGTCCACTCTCAGTCCCCGATTTACGATCGGGGATTTACAGCTAAAGTGGCCAGTACATGGAACCAGTCGCCTGGCCATCTGGGAGCCATTACGGAAGAAACACATTTTAAGAAAGAACTGAAAACATTTTTATTCAGACTTCAGTGACTGTAAGACTCCTGCTGTTCCTGGCTTCTTTTCAGTCTCTAGTTGCCTAAAGCGCCAGGACACTCTTTTGAGTAGCTGTGCGCTATAGAAGAACATCTCATTCATTCATTTATTCAATAAAACAAGCATTTGCAATGCAAATCGGTCTCGCCTTTGGGACCTTATGTGTATTTAGCTATGCAGCACATTTGCCTGGGTGCTGAAACATCTACTGTTCTTTAACATGGAGGGAAAGTAAGCACCAAACTGCGTGACACGCCAGGTATGGGAACACATGGAAAGAAATATTGCCTTTCAGCGGGAAATGGTATGGTCCAAAGCTCCGTTTTTAATATAAAATCAGGGCCGTGGGTTGTCATATCACTGAATATACAAGATTTGGAAGAAAAAAAATTGTCTACGGGTGCTTCTAGACAATTTCTATGGAATGGAATCTAGAGAATGCTAAAGTGATTCTGGTATTTTGCTGACCTCTGCTGGTCGTTTTCTATCAATAAAGTTAAATAGAAGCAGTTGCCAGAAAAATAAAAAAAAGGAAAGTCCCTCAGCAGAAAGCAATTCTGGTATTTTACTGACCTCTGCTTGTCGTTTTCAATCAAGACAGTTAAATAGAGGCAGTTGAACGGGAAAAAAAGTCCCTAATCGGAAGCAGACAAGTCCTAGGGCTGATCGCCAGAGCCCACAAAGTACATATGCTGGAGCAGGATTTTCTAATAAAAATCTATAGGGTTTTAAGCTCTGGTTTGTCTATTTGTCATAATTAAATTACTAATTAATAATCACTAATTATTTGTTTTGTGTATATGTTTAAACTTACCAACGTACTAATGAGAAGAAAACCGACACGAGGGAATGCTTTCGTATTGCTATTTAATAAATGTGCATGTTTTATTAAATAAACGTTGCTGAGTGCTGTTTATTTTAAAGCACGAAACGCTTTTGAATTAATGCTTTTCTGTGTTGCAAAAGCTAGATAATTACATACACATAAGGGTATTAGTGGGGTTAACACTGTTTAATCATTATGCTGTGGTAACGTTGTTTTTGTCTCTTTTAATTAAGATGGTCCATTTTGGCCTAACTAAAAATGTCCGCCGTTTGCAGCCTGGCCTCGAGTGAGAAATTTGTGATGAGAGGGCCTTGCTGAATATGATCACGAGACATTTGATCACAGTCCTTGCCTGGTTAAAACTTTCCGTGAGGACAGCAGCAGTTCTGGGCAGGTTTCCAGATGTATTGGACAGCCTTGGAGGACAAAGGAGCTGTTAAGAAAGAACTCTGAGCATTGTGTCATCGCTGAGGAAATGTGGTTGCTAAAAGATACTTTTTTATTTTTGGTTCCTGTTCTGTCTTTTTATTTTTGTGATTTCCTGAGCGGAGATTTTCCAAATGTAGCGATGCTACATCCTTTCCTGCTCGCTCTGCTCAGCGGTTCGGCGGACGTGTAGAACATTTAATGTTTCTTTAATATTGCAAGTTTCATTATAAATATACTAGACTAGAGAGGGTCCGTGTCATTGCATTCGGGATTTTTCTTCCCAAACCTGCGTTGGTGAGGATCGATGCTGAGAGGACGGTGACTTGGGAGATTTCTACTGAGAGACTTGTCCTGATGACCCATTCTGACATTTAGCTAGAATAGGTAATTATGAGAAAATGATTTATTCTGATTAATTTCTTTTGACTAATTTTAGATAAAGAATCATAATTTTAAATACGGTGTTGGTGATTATTTCTTGTCAATTTTTGAGTACTCTATTTTGATTATTGTTGTATAGTTTGTTTAGATTATGACAATTGCAATAACTAGGTCTTATCGACCTCGGTGTAGATGTGGGATTTTGGAGGTTTAGGAGTTTTCTTTCCACAGGTTCAGTGCTGGTAGAGTATTTGAGTGTATGTTAGTGAAATGGGCCCTAGTGTATGGTGAGTGTATGTGCGTGTAACTGTGGAATTACTCTATCCGTGGAAGTAGGGAGATTTTATACACCCCAATCTGCATCAAGTTCCTGGTAGCAGAGTGCTGATGGTTATTGATGATTGTCTTGATCTGATTAGATTGCTTGTACATTAGCTTATTGATTATTGATTATTGATTGATGTTGGTATATGTACTAATATTATATGTTGGAGTCGTCATGTTGAGTTATATGTAGTGCTTCTGGAACTTGGGAGCTAGTAGCAGTTCCGTAGTAGGGCAGAGGGAAGTTTATGCTGCTCTCGGGAAAGACGGGATTGTTGGTCCTGTATGTATGCAGGAAAAAGAAAACGTGTGACAATTGAAGTTGCGCGTCACATTGTCTGGATTCGGAATAAGTGACATTGTTGTATGTTACTATTAGAAATATTTCTGGTATATAAGGAGTGCGTATGGTAGTGAAGGTTATCTGTGAAACTCTGGTTTTAAGTCCCAGGGATCCGTAAGGTTCGCCGTTAAAGCTTATTGCGGGAGAAGTAATAGGTATTCTCTGAGCTTGTTTGAGAAACTGGGTAGAAGTAAGCTGCTTGGTTAATGTGTGTTATAATTCTGTAGTAGAGCAGATTGTTCGCTGTTCTCGGGAAAAGCAGGATTCTGTGTGTATGTACTATATTTTCTTGTATGAATGTGCGTGAATGTTTGTATATTTAGTTGATTGTAAGACTCTTTGGACAAGTCCTAGAGGAAACAGTTAAGGAATGTATGAAAGAATCCCGTTGATTCTTGTGAAATAGATTTTCTTTACTATTCTGTGGTTAGCGAGGCAGACAATGGAGATGTTTATATGTTGTAACTAATAGATTTTGTAGAAATTTGACACGGAGTCTACTGAGAAATTTTGTAAAGGAGGGGTAGACGAGTGACAAGAGACAGGAGACAGAAGCGACTGCAGCGACTGCTGACGTCAAACAGACCGCGCTCTGATTGGATATTAGATCAGAATAGTGCTCGCGCTGAGATTGGTGCGTTGGTGTGAGTCGCGCAAGGATTGGTGGAGCTATTCTAGTGACGTAAACGTTCCAGGATTGGTGCGTTAGTGTGAGTCGCGCTGTTATTGGTTAAAAAAAAAATCATATTGTGCAGTTGTATTACGGAAGGGATTAGAAAGTTTTGGTAAGCGTTAAAATGTATTACCAAGAAGAGAAAAAGAAAAAATCTTTGTTCAGAAAGATTAAAAATTGGTTCAACAACGATAAAGATGTTAAAACGAGAGAGGGTGAATTGTTACCTCCATCGAAAACGCCTGCATCCTTCATGGCTGCGAGATATGGGTATCATACCTGTATATGGTTGGAAAATTGGGTTAGGTATACCAAAGAAGATGGACTTTTAGCATTTCCAGAACATGGTTCATTTAATCTGGCCGTGTTGAAAAATTTACGGGAAAAGATGTTATGTCTTGACCCAAGACCAAGGCCGACACAGTTCGAGGCTTTAGTGGAATGGGAAGAGGAAGTGCACGAGCGAGAGAAACAGAGGTCTGGAGGCAACTATAGGTATATGTTCGGGAGGAGACATGGTCGTGAAACTCATCATGATCGAATGACGAGATGGCGAGATGCTAGTATGTCAGAGGGACTATATCCTGTGAGAACAGTTGAAGAGGGAGCAGAAAGGGTTCCTGAGGCAGAAGTGAGAAGATATGGAGTTAATGAATATGAGGATGAGGTTTTAAATGACATGATTTACAAAAGACCACCTCCATATAGACCGGAACCAGAAGAGAGTACACCAGTTGTTTCGCCGATAAGAGATACAGTGCGTATCATTGAGACAGAAAATGTGACACCTGAGTTAAGAAGTGGTAATCCTTTCAGGGAAAGAGAGAATAGAAGCAGTGGCGAAAATACGAGAGAATTAGCCAGAACTACATCGGAGTTGACTGAAAAGATCAAAGAGCTGACAAAGAATCTAGACGCTGTTACGGTACCCGTAACCATAGGTCCGGTTATGCCTGTTTTTGATAAGCAGAGGACGGGTGAGAATGGTTTGGTTATTCCATATGTTGGGAATAGATTGACAAGTTTGGCTGGTCCTTCAGGAGATTCAGGAAAAAGGGCAGGAAAATTTAGACATGACACATGTAGTGAAGGATTAGAGGAGTCTAATTCAGGACTGGATGCTGGTGAAGCTAGTTGTTCAGGGATGCCAATTTTAGAACCGCAGAAGAAAGTGGTTCCAGTGAGAAAATCTACTGAAATAACAGCTGAAGATTTGAATGAATGGATGAAAGTTCTTCAAAAGAGGGATAAAGATTCACAAGCAATTGATGTTGCTAGGTTACGTGTAGAATTAGAAGAGCTTGTTGCAGGGACAGTTCCAACAGAAATTCTGAAAAATCATCATGATGGTGAATTATTGTTTATGTGTAAGAACATCACCTGGAGAGCGAGAAATACATACGACAGATTAAGAGCAATAGCAAATGACTATGGAGTTGACATTGATAAAGTGAAAGTTTTGCAGACGTCTTACAGGATGGATTTCACAGACAAAGATATTGAGAATTTGAATGGTACTGGTAGAACAGGACAGATTAAAGAGATGATCGCTTTATTGCGAAAATGGGGTGATGTTGAGAAGTGGAAGGATAGATGGTACAAAAAGAGAGAAGAATCAGGGGATAGGACTTATTCAGCATTTCCTGTGAGAGAAAAGGAAAAACCAGTGGATATTTATCCTATGAGAGAAATACCTGGAGGAGGATATGTACATGTTCCATGGACCAGACAGGATATTTTATCATTTACGAATGATTTCCCTCAATTGAGAGAAAAGCCCGTCGAGTGGTATAGGCAGGTAGACAGGTTTGTGAAATTGTCAAAAGTGCTGTGGATTGACCTGAATAGTCTGTTTGATATAATTGTTCCAGCAGACTTGTGGGCTGAGTGTAAAATAGTTGTGAGTTGGCCTACTGAGGAATATCCAAGAGATCAGAAAACAGGAGCACCAGATCCCGAAGTAATGAGAAAATATGAGCAGGTGATTGTATACCTGAAAAATAAAGTACCTCCGAAAGAAACAGACTGGGTTAAAATAGATCGAACACATCAGGAAGCAAAAGAATCAGTTTATGCTTTTTACGAGAGGCTGATACTGGCATTTAAGCAATTCAGTGGAGATGAACACCTGGGTGACAAGGATTTGAGTCATTTTGTATACAGATTTGTATATGGCCTGAGACCTGAGATTAGTGAAAGAATTCGTGAGCATACTGTGGATTGGCAAAGTAAGAAAATAGATGAGATTCTGAGACATGCAAAATACTTCAGTGATGAGATTGAAGCAAAACAGAGAAAGCTGAAAGAGAAAGCAATGTGGGCACAAGTGAAAGTTTCGGAAAGACAGGAAGCACAGTTGGTGGAACAGGCGAATAATGCAGGAAATAATGCAGGGAATAGACCTAGGTATGCAGGGAAAGGAAAGGGGAATCTTGAGGAAGCTAAAAAGAAGTTCCCATGTCACAACTGTGGCCAACTGGGACATTGGAGATCTGAGTGTACCAATCCACCATTAGTGAATAATGAGGGAAAATCCTTAAATCAACAGGTGCAGAACGAGGGGAATAATCAACAGCAGCAACAGCAGAAAGTTGTGAGACAGCAGAGTCAAGAGCCAAAACCGCCCTTGCCGCAGAATAGAGGAGCACAAAAGTATAATCCGGATTCAGGATTCTACAATGATGAGCAGGTAAACAAACCAAGGCGTTCTAACCAGGTACAACAGTACTTGTTAAAGAATGAAGGGAGTGAATCTGAGGGTGATTATTGACGGTGCCGAAGAGAGGAGGAAGAGTGCATACTTGGTGCAACTCTAGAAATAGACCAGGCAGGACCATTTGTGGATGGAAAAATAAATGAAGAAGGTGTTACTTTTTTAGTAGACACAGGTGCGACAAGATCAACTGTCAGGTCAACAGATATTAGAAATCTTCCTCTCTCGGATGAAGCAATCCAAGTAGTTGGTGTAGCTAATACACAAATCAGAACACGTCTTACTGAACCAGTAAGAGTACAAATAGGGAAATTTTCAGACATGCACAGATTTATCGTCTGTGACACAAGTCCAGTGAACCTGTTAGGTAGGGATCTACTCTGTAAAATGAATTGTACAATTTTTTGTACACCAGATGGAATAGCTTTTGAAACACCAGATGAGGATGTTTTGTACCGAATGACTCTAGAAAATAGAGAGAGTGAGTTAATTGGTGCATATGCTGTGTTTGATCCAGAGGATTTGCCTCAAGTGTTGAGAGACACAGTGAAAAGGACAGTTTGGGATTTTACTGGAGAGGATGTGGGATTGATGAATAATGTAGATCCTGTGAAAATTTCAGTGAAAGAGGGAATTACTTATCCTAACATTCCTCAGTACAAAATGACACCAGAAATAATTGAGGGAATAACTCCTAAAATTGAGAAAATGATTCAGCAGGGAGTTCTGAGAGAACTACTGAGTAGTCCGTGTAATTCACCGATAATGGGGCTAAAGAAGCCTAATGGGAAGTTCAGGATTGTACAGGATTTGAGAAAAGTTAACCAAATTGTGGTGGCATGTTGTCCTATTGTGCCAAATCCATCAGTGATTTTGTATCAGATTCCACATGATGCTGAGTGGTATACAGTGATTGATTTGTGTCATGCTTTCTTTTCAATTCCATTGCATCATGACAGCCAGCCGATTTTTGCATTTAGATTTGGCCAGCGTATTTTAGCATGGTGTCGTATCCCACAGGGGTATACAGAGAGTCCTTCGATATTCAATCAGTTGTTGAAAAAGTCATTGGAGAGTTTGATCATGCCTGAAAACTCAGTATTAGTGCAGTATATTGATGACCTACTTGTGGCATCAAAGACACGTGAAGCTTGTGAAGTAGATACTATAGCTTTACTGAATCATCTGGCAGATGGAGGGTTAAAAGTATCTCCAGCCAAATTGCAATTCTGCAAGAAAGAGGTGCATTATCTTGGACACAATATTGAGAAAGGTCTGAGAAAAGTGACTGATGACAGGATCAAAATTATCAGGGAAATGAAGGCCCCAAAGACCCAGAGGGAAGTGAGAATGTTCCTGGGAATGGTGGGATATTGTCGTCAGTGGATAATTAATTTTTCGCTGATAGCAAAGCCACTGATTAAGCTGACAAAAAGTGAGATGACAGACCCATTGGAACTAGATGGAGAACAAATGGCAGCATTTGAAGAGTTAAAAAGCAGAATGTGTGAAGCCCCTGCTTTGGGTATGCCAGATTATGAAAAAGAAAAGAAAAGAGCAGTTTCACAGAAATTACTCCTGAATCAGAAGAGGAGGAGATTGAAGAACCACTTGAGATTATATCTGAAGAAGTAGGGTCAGAAGAAGATAGAGAGGGACAGATTGCGGAAGACCCCCGAGGAGGTGTAGGGAACACTTCTAATAAGCTAGGTGAAGGGACAAGTAGACAGCAAGAAGATTGCGTGTTGGAGACCCGAGGAGAGAAAGAAGTAGGGAAGTCTCAAATAGTGGTGAAAAAGACTGTGGAGCGAAAGAAAACTGCTGAAGAACAAGAGCGAAAGAAAACTGCTGAAGAACAAGAGGCATTTGAAACAGAATCGGATGAAAGTGAGAATGGAAAATCAGAGGGTCGAGTTCTGAGAAAGAGAACTTGGATTGGAGAAAGAAATAATACAGAAACAAGACCGAAAAAGGTCGTAAAAGGAGATTTTTGGCCTAACAACAGAGTAAAAAGGCTGAGATACAGACTGATAAGAGGGAATACATCGAAAGCTGAACAAGTGAATGAAGTGTCGAGTCAAAACGAAGTAAAAAGAAAGGAGCAAAAGGAATTAAGAGAACCTGAGGAAATAAAAAGCATTAGAAGACCCAACCAAAAGTACAGATCACCGGAATGGTCTTATGTGGCACTGTCTGAAGAAGGAGAAGAAGAAACAGTGACTCGAGATAATCCGGAGGGGATCTTGAGAAAAGTGGTTGAGGAAAAGGAAGAATCTGTTGGAATCTTAAAAGTTATTCTGACTGACATTGGAGAAGAGTCGGATGCACAGGATGTTGTTGATGATCTGATACAATTTGATGTTGCTGAAGAAGGAGGAGTGAAAAGTGATGAATATCCAAATTGAGTGAACTGAAGAAATCACTTGGAGAAAGTGAAAAGGAGAAAGTCTGAAATTCAGCTGTCTGAAGTAATCCAAAGTTTGAGAAATTACAGTAGTGGAGTAGTAGAGGCTAAGTCAAAAGACAAGGTCAAAGTAATAAAATGGCTAATATAGAGAATAATCAAAGTAGATGTGCCTTCTTAAGAAGATGGTGTAGAATGTGCTGCTGCTGTTCTGGATTATTAATGCTACTATGGGGTATTTTAGCTTTATTAGTTACATTTAGAGTTTCAATAGGTACATTTGAAATACATACTGAGAATGAGACAAATGCAGAGAAGAATTTGCAAAAAGTAGTTCCAACTAGAATTAGTAATACTTACATGCATAAAGATAGGTCAATTAATGATTTTTCTAGTAATGTTTTTTCAAAGTTGTTATACGAATATGTGAAAACAATGGAAGTAAGGGATTGCTACGTTTGTATGCAATTACCTGCATCCGTTTCAGAGGGTGTTACTTATCACCATTTACCAGCTACGTATGGAATTTCTTGTAGTGTATTAAGTAGTGTTTTTTATTTGTTAGGGAAAATAGATTATAAGATGTCTAACAAAGATAGTATTTTTGGGCACTTGCCAATGAACAAAGAGCTGAATCCAGCTAAAGAAGCTAACATTTTTGGTGAGATTTTTATTGAGAAAGAAGAATTAACATTAGATTACATTTTTAAGAATAATTTAACTTGTAGTTTGGAAGAAGAGGAGAAAGCTTTCCTGAACATGGTGGAGGAAAGGAGATTGAGCATGCATGAAAAGGCAGGGAAATATAAAGTGAGTGAGACAATTTGGGACATTGAGATGGGAAAAGAATTGAGAAATGGAGCTAGTCCAACTTTAGCTTTAGATGCACCACAGAAGGGTAAGCTGTGCATTACAAGAGGGAAATCCCAATATGATACATATTTTGTTGGGACTAGTGAATGTCATGATACATACTTCATTGCAACAGGATGGGGTTTCAGAGGTGGAGAAGATACAATTTTTCCAGGAGTGTATTATGTTTGTGGGAACAAGGCTTATTACAAGTTGCCTGACCATTGGTATGGCACGTGTTATGTGGGCCTGGTTTTTCCAAAGATTTTTCATATAGATAGAATAGAAGATGTAGAACATATTAATTTACTAATGCGCTTCAAGAGGGAAACTTGGTCTGAAATAGTGGGTGACATTTTTGGAGCTTTAATTCCAGCAGTGGGAATTTCTTTAAATGCTTATGGGATTCGGAAACTGTCAACAGTGGTGGATCGCTTATCGACAAATACCGCTGGAGGGTTTCTTTTGGTGAATACGGAATTAATTGCCGTACGTGCCATGTCTATGCAAAATAGACTTGCTCTTGATATTCTATTGGCTAAGGAGGGTGGAGTTTGTGGAATGCTGAAAGTTCAACATTGTTGCACTTACATTCCAGACGAAAGCAAAGACCTGAAGGTTTATATCAAAAATATTACTGATTTGCATGAAGAATTAGTACCACTTGAAGCTGAAAGTATCTGGACTAAATTAGCTAATAAGGTGATAGCTGTTAAGAGTTTTATTGCAAAAATAGGTAGTACTATTATAGGTAAGATATTGTTTCCTTTAACTTGTATAATTGTTGCTTTATTGATATTGAGATTGGTGTGTTTGTGTTGTAAAAACAGGGGAGGGAAAAAGAAATTAATTAAAAGAAATAATGAAAAGAGAAATAAAATGTTGAAAAGAGAACCACAAGAAATTGAATTAGAAGAATTAAGGGAGAGTGTCTACTTAGAAACAAAGAGGGATGATGAAAGAGTGTCTGGTGTGTAGTGTTGTGTAAGGAGGAAAAAGACATTTCCAATTTCTCCTAAAATGGGACTAAATTTCACAATTTTTTTTTTTTGGGGGTTATTTGGTGATAAAATCACCAAAGGGGGGATTGCTGGAGCAGGATTTTCTAATTAAAATCTATAGGGTTTTAAGCTCTGGTTTGTCTATTTGTCATAATTAAATTACTAATTAATAAATCACTAATTATTTGTTTTGTGTATATGTTTAAACTTACCAACGTACTAATGAGAAGAAAACCGACACGAGGGAATGCTTTCGTATTGCTATTTAATAAATGTGCATGTTTTATTAAATAAACGTTGCTGAGTGCTGTTTATTTTAAAGCACGAAACGCTTTTGAATTAATGCTTTTCTGTGTTGCAAAAGCTAGACAATTACATACACATAAGGGTATTAGTGGGGTTAACACTGTTTAATCATTATGCTGTGGTAACGTTGTTTTTGTCTCTTTTAATTAAGATGGTCCATTTTGGCCTAACTAAAAATGTCCGCCGTTTGCAGCCTGGCCTCGAGTGAGAAATTTGTGATGAGAGGGCCTTGCTGAATATGATCACGAGACATTTGATCACAGTCCTTGCCTGGTTAAAACTTTCCGTAAGGACAGCAGCAGTTCTGGGCAGGTTTCCAGATGTATTGGACAGCCTTGGAGGACAAAGGAGCTGTTAAGAAAGAACTCTGAGCATTGTGTCATCGCTGAGGAAATGTGGTTGCTAAAAGATACTTTTTTATTTTTGGTTCCTGTTCTGTCTTTTTATTTTTGTGATTTCCTGAGCGGAGATTTTCCAAATGTAGCGATGCTACATCCTTTCCTGCTCGCTCTGCTCAGCGGTTCGGCGGACGTGTAGAACATTTAATGTTTCTTTAATATTGCAAGTTTCATTATAAATATACTAGACTAGAGAGGGTCCGTGTCATTGCATTCGGGATTTTGAGGCCCAAACCTGCGTTGGTGAGGATCGATGCTGAGAGGACGGTGACTTGGGAGATTTCTACTGAGAGACTTGTCCTGATGACCCATTCTGACATTTAGCTAGAATAGGTAATTATGAGAAAATGATTTATTCTGATTAATTTCTTTTGACTAATTTTAGATAAAGAATCATAATTTTAAATACGGTGTTGGTGATTATTTCTTGTCAATTTTGGAGTACTCTATTTTGATTATTGTTGTATAGTTTGTTTAGATTATGACAATTGCAATAACTAGGTCTTATCGACCTCGGTGTAGATGTGGGATTTAGGAGGTTTAGGAGTTTTCTTTCCACAGGTTCAGTGCTGGTAGAGTATTTGAGTGTATGTTAGTGAAATGGGCCCTAGTGTATGGTGAGTGTATGTGCGTGTAACTGTGGAATTACTCTATCCGTGGAAGTAGGGAGATTTTATACACCCCAATCTGCATCACATACACATAAGTATATGCTAAAGAATATAAAAGAGGTCTCGACCTAACAAGGACATGTTACGTATATTTTTTAACAAAACATGAATTCTGTCTGATCAGCCCTAGGCAGGGTATTAGAAACTGTTCACAGACAGAGTTCCTAGAGCAGGGCTCCTCGCTGGAGGGATCCGCTGTAGGAGAGTAGGATCTGCTTCTAATAGTTACCCCCACTTTTTGCTGATGTAACACTGTTTTCGACTTAGTCTGACTGGGATCCTGCTATCCAGGACCCCAGTCTAGCTGCTTTCTCCTCTAAATTGATGGCATGTACTTTAGGTACACTCCAGATTGGATTCTGCGGTACCCTTATCAGTCCCTAGTATATGGTATACTATGTACCCAGGGCCTAGGTACCCCAGAGGCCTCTCAGGGGCTGCAGCATGTATTATGCCACCCCCGAGAGACCATTCAAAATGACACCACAGGTCTGCTACAGCAGTGTGTAAGGTGGTGCATGCACTCCTTACTTATATATAGGTTCACTATATCTATTCTATAACACTGCACATATAAACCTATCAGTCACCCCTATGGCAGGCCTTATCAATCCTGAAGGCAGGGTGCTGGGTTTTATGTGAGAGGGTGCACCTGCATGAGCAGCGTCCCTTTGCAGCCTTCGAAACCTATTTTCCGGGGTTGTTTGTCATGCAGCCAACCATATATATTTAAGTGCATTATAACCTCGCGGTAAATGCTAACTTTAAAACAGCTGCATAGAAACATGTCATGTTTGGTGTCAAACACCTTGGAATCATACCTCCACACCAGTAACTGGTGTAGGAGGTATGATTCCACCCTTCTAGAAGGACAAATGTGACACACCGGGCTACCCAGTACCAGCTTTCTCGACCTGGGCATCACAAAATGGATGCTGCCAGCCACAGACACGAGTCTGCCCTCCTGCAACTGAGCCAAGCTCGAGCCGGGGAAGGCTTGACGTACAAGTTACTTGCCTTCGGTAACAATGCATCTGATAGAGACGATTCTAGCCGCAGATTCCTTAACGTAAAATTATCCCCAGGCGTGAGACTGGACCCAGAAAACTTTCTTTCTTGCCCAGCATCTCTGCGTGCCGGGGAGCGGTGCCTCGCGACTCCGCCCTGACGTCCTCCGCGGCCATGACGTCAGCGAGGTCACATAAGCCCCACCCCGGCGCGCTGACGTCAGTTTGCTTCAGAGAACTTTTCCGCGCCACAACGCGGAGCCATCACAACAAAACTGAGGAGAGCATGGGAACAGTGTGCGAAAGACCAGAGAAACAAAAAGAGAAAGACAAAAGGTGAAGAACAGCACCAGGCCGCACCAAGTCGTCAGGAGGCTACAAAAGGAAAGCCAAAGCAGGAAGAGAGCAGACCATCTCTGAGGAACAACTGTGCAAGCCAGGTGGAAGCACCAGGCAGCACAAAAGTACCAGAAGACCACAGCAGTAAAGCCACAGTAGGGAAAGCAGAAAGCACCCCTCCGTGGAATCACCGTACCAGCCAAGGCGAGAGCCAGGCTGGATGCACAAGTAGTGGAAAGCACTGTAAGAGAAAGAGAGAAAGACTGCAACCATAGACCACACAGCAAAGGGCCACAAGCCCGGAACAGAGGAGCAAAAGCAATCCACCCCCAGACTACACAGTCAAAGAGGGCCAGAGCCTCTGTAGGGAGCAGGAGGCCAAGGACAGGCAAAAGAACCCCTAACGCAGAAGACCGCAAGGGGGTCAGAAAATGTAACAACAAAGGGAAAAGAGAAAAGCAGGTCCCTACACTGGAGAGAACCCAGCTGGAGGGAAGCCCGACAGGCAGAAAACGAAAAGGACGCCCACAGAAGATAAGCCACCCAGAGGGAGGCGAGCACAGAAAACCAAGCTGAGGGACCTCGCAGAACAGGGAGGATGGGTGGGTCGTGAAGGAATCTGCGGCTAGAATCGTCTCTACCAGATACATCGTTACCGAAGGGAAGTAATTTGTACAACTGATAGATACTACTAGCCGCAGATTCCTTAACGTAGAATAGATACCCTGCCATACCCAGAAGGGAGGAGGGCCTGCGGGAGAGCCTCCCCACCCGGATAGACCAGGGCCCCAGTCGGGGACATGGCACAAGAACAAGAAGAAAAAAAGGCCAGGATATCCTCAGCCCAATCAAGAGAAAGAGAGCGCCCAACACCCCTCAGGGGCAGACAGCGTCCCAAAAACCTCAAGGAACACAAGGGCCACCTCGAACCCAGTGAGAAGAGGTAGAACCAAAGGCAGGGCCCACCGTAAGAAACACATGCATTGAGATAGAAAAGAGCTGAATACAGCTTGGCCGCAAGCAGCGGGCGAGGCCGGAACAGCGCCACCGCCAACAGCACAGGCGGAAGAAGGAAAGCACCGGTGCGCGAAGCCCCAGCGGAACCAGAGGCAGGGGCGCAAGGAAACACATCAAGATCACAACGGTGGAGTAGAACAGGCAGGCCTTCACGGGCATGCGCTGCCAGCAATAGGCAACACCACGGAACAGCGCACCCCGGAAAAAGCAGACGCCAGCCGAAGGCAGAGGCCTGGGTGGGCCAGGACACACCCTAAGGGCGGGGCCGGACCAAAAATACACACACACTGACCCACAAAGAAGTGGAGGAAACGGCAGAAAAGAAAAAGAGACTGAGGACGGGCCCAAGCCTGCCACCAAAACACAGAGGCGAAGGAAAGCCAAACCCTCTGGAGCATCAGACCGAGGACCAAGACAAAACGCAGGACAAAAGTGTGGAACCGCTACAACCTGATGCCGCAGACAGCAGGCCAGACCGGCCGAGCGATGGTGCGACAAGGAGACGGACGGATCCAGCGCCAGCCGCTCCAAGACAATTGGCCAGAAGATCGCACCTGCGACATACCGTAATGCCACGGAGATCAAGGAACCCGAAAAGGGTGACCACACCTCCCCAGCACATGACAGAGCTATATAATTGCTACAAGTACCCCACTTAGGGCAGGTAACGTTCCAAGAACCATGGGAACACCTCTTAGGAAAACATTTCCGCAGCAGAGGACAAAACAGAAAAACCTGCAGAAAAAAACAGTAGACGGCTTACTAAGCAGCCAACAAAGAAGACACAGAAGGCCTAATCTGGCTTACCAACAGCCAAAACCACAAGGCAACAAAGGGCCGGACCAGCAGCCAACAGCACCAAGGGCCCAACAAAAGGACCTCAAGGGCACAGCAACCATACAGAACACCCAACCCGGGCTACCCGTTACAAGGCCCCGGGAGAAACAACGGGAGAACACCTCCCAAAACACAGACCGACAGTCAGGTCACTGAGGAGGAGGAGGAGGAGGAGGGGAAGCCCTGCAAGAAACCTCTGAATGGCAGAATCCGCACGGGCATGGAACAACAGAGCGCCATCAAAGGGGAGGTCAACCAGCCGTTCTCTAACGTTCTCAGGGAAAACACTATCCCGGAGCCAGGAATGGCGACGGAGGGCCACCGAAGTAGCCACGGTGCGACCAAGCACCTCTAAACCATCCAGAGCCGAGCAAAGAATAAACGCTGCCAGCTCCCGGCCATCCAACACATGGTGCCACAGATCAACGCAGGCACCCTCCTGAGAAGCGGAAGACATAAGGGACTCCGCCGAATCCCATAAGCAAAAAGTGGCCCTGGCCAACACACAAAGAGTGTTAAGGGCTCGCAAAGCAGCACTGGAGGAGGCGAAGATGTTGCGCCCCCAGGAATCTAACCACCGGGCCTCCCGTGACGGGGAGACAACACCGATGGCAAGGAGGGAAAGGCAGTCTGGTGGAAGGGTGGAGGGAAAGACAGACATGATCAGTCGGAGCAGGACGGTGGCGGTGCAGAAGAGGCTGGGGCACCGGGTTCCCCGTGGCAGGACGCCCCTAGGCCCCCAAAAGAGAATTGCGGAGCGCAGCCTCTAAGGGAAGAAGCAGCTCCCGTCCACCAGAGCCCTGATGGAGAACCTCCAGCAGATGATCCGTGGGGAAATGTTCAGCTGGATCGACCATGCGCAAGATTCCTGCAGCCATGGAAACAGCCCGAGCGAAGGCAGCATTCGCCTCCGTAGGGCCCCATGTCAGGGAAAGCAGTTCCTCCGTGGGCGAAGGCTGCAAGCTAAGGCGGCCGTCCCCCAGCCCAACCGGAGGAAGGAAAGGCCAAGCTCGAAAAGGGGGAGGGTGGACCGATGAATGGGGAACCTGAGGCGCCTCCGGCGAAGACTGCGGGCGCGGTGACGGCGAAGAGCCGTCCTTAGAGGACGTCGGAGAAAAAACCACGACACGGCGACCCGTCTCGGGAGAAGATGAAACCAACAACCGCCGAACCTCTGGAGAACAGGGGGCGTCTGAAGACGAATCAATGATCCGACGTCGGCCCAGCGCCGTAGAGATCGCCACTGGCATCAGGTCAACGTCGACCGGTGCCGAAGGGGACGCCGGAACGACCTCCGCCACAACACGCAGGAGAGGCGGGGTCGGAGCCGGGGCGGCTAAGGAACTGCGCCAAAAAGGCATTGACTCGACCTCTGATGAGGCAGCCGCCTGCGTGGAGGGCCCCGAGCCCCGGCAACCTCCCGCGACACCACAGGGACCCCCGCGGGGGTTTGAGGTGAGGCAGAGGCGCCGTGGTCCGAAGGAGGGAACCCTAAAGGGCCGCAACCCGACGCCACCACATCCTCCGAACCTGATGGTGCTGGAGCCGCCGGCGACGCCGCAGAAGTCCCCGCACGTGGCAAGGGATCCGCAGGCATCCCAGGAAGAGAAGGAGAAGGAGGAAGAGCCAAAGAGGCCTGCAAGGCCTCCACATAGGCCTCCATCTGGGCTCTGGTCGCCCCCGCGCCGGTAAACGGCGGATAGGGTGGCGACGCGCGGGGCGGCACCACCCGCGGAGAACCCAACAGGCTGGGGACCGGGCCTCGGGGACAAACTGCGACACTTACCAACAGGTGAGCGACGCCCTTGCGGCCTGGGAGAAGGACGATGTCGAAGACGGAAGCGGCGGTACTTGAAGCCGTCCGCAGGGGACTGACACGGTGACGATGCTGACCTGGACATGCGTGCAAAAAGGAGTTTCATCCGGCGCTCCCTCCAGGACTTCGGCTTTATCAGCTGACACGCCTCACAGTTCGTGGAGCTCCCCCAAGCACCACATGCAGATGGGGTGAGGATCCGTCGCCGACATCGGGCGTGCGCAAGACTAGCACGTCTTGAAGCCCGAACACATTTGCACACTGTTGAAGAAAATGCTCAAAAGTGGGAAAAAGAAGGACTGAAACAGGCCAGGAACACGATCCGGACTGCATGTGGAAAAGAAGAAAACTGATGTCAGCGCGCCGGGGTGGGGCTTATGTGACCTCGCTGACGTCACGCCCGCGGAGGATGTCGGGCGGAGTCACGAGGCACCGCCCCCCGGCACGCAGAGAAGCTGGGCAAGAAAGTTTTCCGGTTCCAGTCTCACGCCTGGGGATAATTCTACATTAAGGAATCTGCAGCTAGTAGTCTCTATCAGATAATAGGTTTCCTGTCACAGGGAGGTGTGACCACCTCCCAGACAGGCTTTAGTGTATTGGGGCTCAGTGGGTGCACTCTGAGAGAGCTTTGATGTCTGCGCTGGGGGCACATTTGGTGTCCCTGTGCATAGTCCAGCTCAAACCGGTTGCAGGAGCCATTTGCTCCTGCTCTGGCGTGAAACTGGACAAAGGACAGGGGTGTAGCCACCCCTCTGTCCTGACCCTCCCATAGTCCCCAGAGTTTGTCCCACCCCTTCCTTTGGTATAAAGTAGGAACCCCTGACTACCGGACTTTAGATTTTACCTGGACTAAACTCTGCTACAGAAACCAAGTACTTCGACGATCTGCACGATGCTGGATGACTGAAGAATCTCCCTTGGAGTAAAGGAGTTACTCCCCTGCAAGGCAGGCACCTAAACGTATCTGACCGGTTTGCATCTCCTGAGCTCCTGAGGACTCCGAAGATTTCTGCAACACAGGAGGTGGGTTCCCGAGGTCTCTGAGGTCGATCTGCGCTCTCAGCAATTTTGAACCCAGTATCTCTCGTGGGGACCGTGCAACCCGAACCCCTGTGCACCGCGTACTTTTGCAGCAGCATATGCTTTTTGGCGATCCCTGAGGCTGTGCTTTGGGCTACTTGTAGTCCTGACCCCGAGCAGTAATCCCACAGAAGATTTCCGGCCTAAACTCCACGAGTGTTCCGTGGGCTGGTATTTTATGATTTGGCTCGAGGTCCCTTCGCGATTCCTGGTCTGTTGGCCCGTGGGTCCCTGTGAAGGTAACTTTGACTTTCCGTGGGCTTCCCTGGTTGCTCCAGATGTGCCCTGACTCTCCATAGCTTGGAGAGTCCCCAGGACCTTGCTGCTCCTCCCCGAAGCATCTTTCCTCTGCCCGTGTGGGTTGCAGTTGCCAAGGCTTGTTGGTGTTCAATCCGGACACTGACCCCCCAGCACTCGACATTCCTCGTGAGACAGCTCATCTCCAGACTTTGGGCTTTGTCGACGTCTCCTGGTCCCCGTGGCTGCAGAGTCGAGCTTCACCTCTTCTCACCTGAAACACCCGACATCGGTGGGCATTCGTCTATCGTGCTCCTGGTCACAGTGAAGTGACCCAGACTCGGTCCCCTCTGCTTTCAGGTTCTTCTCACCTCGGACCCAGGCTTGGATCGCCCCGGACACTTTTCATCTTCCCGGCAGCAGCACTTTACCGCATCACGCCATTGAGAACGACGAAGGTTCCCAACATCACTTGACCTCTATGCACCCGGCTCCTCTGGGATAGGTAACACGGGTATCTCGGTACTCTCAAGGGTGCTGGCCTTAGAACCTTCTGTGTTCCAAGGGGTTTGCTTAAAGTCCTTTTAGAAGTGTCCTTAATCTTTAAAATTCCAACCGTGACTTTCTCATAGGATTGTACGGAGCTCGCGCCTGTGTTCACACACTGCACCCGTCCTCCGTGGGTCCCCTGGGTCACTACTTTGGGTGGTTCCTTGGGGGTCCCAGTGATTCTACGTGCTCTAGGCACTGTGTCTAGTCAAGTCGTGGTTGTTATACCACTTTCTTAGAATATGGTTTGGTCTCCCCCTGGAGCCCGCTGTGTATTGTGCTATTTACTGTTGTTCTAGTGAATTAATATTGTGTGTCTTGTTCTCTAATCTCATAAAGAGGTTAGTAGAGAGTGTTTAGTAATAAATACAAATAGGAACAAAAAGAGAGCGAGGAAAAAGAAAAACTTGTCCTCTTCCCCAATGACTTTAGCAAAACAAAATGGACAAGTTTTTGACGATTCAGAGCAAACGTTTTTTGCTATCACTTTAAGGGAAACGTGAAAGAAGAGAGCACAACTGCTGTGGAAAAAACCCCTCATCCACCTACCTAGTAGGTGGCATGCTTCATCATTGGGGCCCAACTGGATTGCCTAGTACAATCCAGCTGTGCTACGACGCCTGGATTACAACGGAGCAGGATATTGAGCAGAGAGTGGCGTGCTATGTGAGATGTGATTATAGGTTAAAACAGTCTCTGAGAAATGCCCTTTAGAAAAAACTTTTATTAGAAGGGTCCCAGGACTAATGTTAAAAAGTTAAGCGGGATATATAGTTAGGAATATTATTTTCCTGAAATCCCTTGTTAATAAGGTCAACTAGTTTCAGCCTTCTGGATGGTTCTAGAGGCTTTCGTCAGGACCAGAAAAAGGTGAATGGCCATAAAAACAAGGTATAGGCCACGTGTAAATATCAGCACACACCCTAAAGTGTGCTGTGAGTGTAGTGGTAATGTACTCACATTAACTCCGTTTGAGATTACTTGAGTAAAGAGGTAGTTATGCCTCTGGAAATCGATCGACGTTTGAATCCCCTCTTGACAGTTGTTAGGGGAAGTAAGGTCCGAGGTACCTAGGACGACGCTGAACAAGCGGACCCGATCGTCGTCCTAGGTACCTCGGACCTTACTTCCCCTGACAACTGTCAAGAGGGGATTCAAACGTCGATCGATTTCCAGAGGCATAACTACCTCTTTACTCAAGTAATCTCAAACGGAGATACTGTGAGTACATTACCACTACACTCACAGCACACTTTAGGGTGTGTGCTGATATTTACACGTGGCCTATACCTTGTTTTTATGGCCATTCACCTTTTTCTGGTCCTGACGAAAGCCTCTAGAACCATCCAGAAGGCTGAAACTAGTTGACCTTATTTACAAGGGATTTCAGGAAAATAATATTCCTAACTATATATCCCGCTTAACTTTTTAACATTAGTCCTGGGACCCTTCTAATAAAAGTTTTTTCTAAAGGGCATTTCTCAGAGACTGTTTTAACCTATAATCACATCTCACATAGCACGCCACTCTCTGCTCAATATCCTGTTCCGCTGTAATCCAGGCGTCGTAGCACAGCTGGATTGTACTAGGCAATCCAGTTGGGCCCCAATGATGAAGCATGCCACCTACTAGGTAGGTGGGTGAGGGTTTTTTTCCACAGCAGTTGTGCTCTCTCCTTTCACGTTTCCCTTAAAGTGATAGCAAAAAACGTTTGCTCTGAATCGTCAAAAACTTGTCCATAGTAATAAATACAAACATTTTATATATTCCTTGTGTGGTTCTTTCATTTGGTCATTCAGGAGGTCATAATCCGGTAAACCAAGCTGCTTTACATTCCTTCGAGACTTAGCCTGAAGGCTGCTCTCCACAGCTACCACTAGGATAGCTTTCAATAAAGGTTGTCTTTAACCTAATCATCAATAAGGGTTGTTTGGACTGGTACAGGGTGCCCACTTTAATTAGTAGTCAGCACATACCAGGCCAACTTCTCACATCCACTAAACCAGGTGTAGAGAGGGTTTAAAGCTTCACCTCCAGATAGGGCCCAGAGCAAATTAAACGTCACTGGATCGGCTCTTTAGAACGACTCTCTTTGAACAGGCCGCTGCAGCCGGCTTTTACAAAGGGTTTCATCCTTCACAGGTAGTCAGTCCACAGACATGACCTTTCACTACACAGACCGCCCCCCCAGACAGAGGGTACACAGGGTATAAGGGTGAACCAGAGAGGGCACATAGGACGACTTCTCACTGGACTCGGATCCCATCTTCAAACCAGACCCCAAGCCTAGCCCTCAGTGAAACCTGGCCCAGACCCTCACTGGACTGAGACCCCAACCCTCAGCCAGACCCAAAGCCTAGCCCACGTCCTTACCCTCACTGGCCTGAGACCCCATCCCTCAGCCAGACCCCAAGCCAAGCCCCACCCTGAACCTCCCTGGACGCGGACCCTCATCCTGACTCCAAGCCTAGCCCTCAGTGAAATCTCACCCTGACTGTACTCAGACGCATAATCCCTCAGCCAGACCCCAAGACTAGCTCCGACCGCCCATCACTGTACTAAAACCCCTCATCCCTCCGCCAGACCCCGAGCCCAGCCCTCAGTGAAACCTCGCCCTGACCCTCACTGGACTCACACCCCTCATCCCCCAGCCAGACCCCAAGCCTAGCCCTCAGCGAAACCTCGACCTGACCCTCACTGGGCTGAGACCCTCAGTCAGACCTCAAGCCTAGCCTCGCACTGACCCTCACTAGACTCAGAACCTCAGCCAGACTCCAGGCCTAGCCTCGCCCTGACCATCATTATACTCAGACCCCTCATTCCCAAGCCTAGCCCCGTCCTGACCCTCACTGGACTCACACCCCTCATCCCCCAGCCAGACCCCAAGCCTAGCCCTCAGCGAAACCTCGACCTGACCCTCACTGGACTCACACCCTTCATCCCCAAGTCTAGCCCCACCCTGACCCTCACTGGACTAAGACACCCCATTCCCCAGCCAGACCCCAAGCCTAGCCCTCAGTGAAACCTCGCCTGGACCCTCACCGGACTGAGACCCTCATTCCTCAGCCAGACCCCAAGCCTAGCCCTCTGTGAAACCTTGCCCTGACCCTCACTGGACTCACACCACTCATCCCTCAGCCAGACCCCAAGCCTAGCCCTCAGTGAAACCTCGCCCAGACCCTCACTGGACTGAGACCCCAACCCTCAGCCGGACACCAAGCCTAGCCCACCTACTTACCCTCACTAGCCTGAGACCCCATCCCTCAGCCAGACCCCAGGCCTAGCCTCGCCCTGACCCTCATTGTACTCAGACCCCTCATCCCCAAGCCTAGCCCCGCCCTGACCCTCACTGGACTCAGACACCCCATTCCCCAGCCAGACCCCAGGCTTAGCCTGGGCCTGACCCACAATGGACTCAGACTAACATCCCCAGCCAGACCCCAAGCCTAGCCCTCAGTGAAACCTCGCCCTGACCCTTACTGGACTGAGCCCTTCATCCCTCAGTCAGACACCAAGCCTAGCCTCGCCCTGACCCTCACTGGACTGAGCCCCTCATCCCTCAGTCAGACACCAAGCCTAGCCTCGCCCTGACCCTCACTGGACTGAGCCCCTCATCCCTCAGTCAGACACCAAGTCTAGCCTCGCCCTGAACCTCACTGAACTGAGACCCTCAGCCGAACCCCAAGCCTAGCCCTCAGCGAAACCTCGACCTGACCCTCACTGGACTCAGACCCCTCATCCCCCAGCCAGACCCCAAGCCAAGCCTCGCCCTGACCCTCATTGTACTAAGACCCCTCAGTCCGCAGCCAGACCCCAAGCCTTGCCCTGCTCTGACCCTCACTGGACTCAGACCCCTCATCCCTTAGCCAGACCCCCAAGCCCACCCCCAGAGAAGCCCCGCCCTTCACTCGGTGCCAGAGGGCGTCTCACCACACATCAGTCCGGGGGCACCTGGAACGCCCAGGAGACTTCTCGGCGTCCGAGTCCATGTCCGAGTAGCCCTCGTTCCAGCAGGTGTCATCTGGGGGGTCATCCGAATCTTCACCCCACGGGGTGTGGCGTGTCCCCTCCATATCCGCGCCTACCATCTGGAAGGAACGGACCATACATATAAATCGAAGGGTGTCATAGCATAAACATAGCCTTTGTAACCTGAGAGATAGCTCTGCTGTCTGGGGTCTGTAAGATCTGTGTAAGCAGAGGGATAGCTCAGCTGTGAGATCTGTAAGATGTGTGTAACCTGAGGGATAGCTCTGCCCTCTGGGGTCTGTAAGATCTGTGTAACCTGGGGTATAGCTCAGCTGTGTAGATTCTGTGAAAGCTATGGGATAGCTCTGCTGTCTGTGGACTGTAAGATCTGTGTAACCTGGGGTATAGCTCAGCTGTGTAGATTCTGTGAAAGCTATGGGATAGCTCTGCTGTCTGTGGACTGTAAGATCTGTGTAACCTGGGGTATAGCTCAGCTGTGTTGATTCTGTGAAAGCTATGGGATAGCTCTGCTGTCTGTGGACTGTAAGATCTGTGTAACCTGGGGTATAGCTCAGCTGTGTTGATTCTGTGAAAGCTATGGGATAGCTCTGCTGTCTGGGGTCTGTAAGATCTGTGTAACCTGGGGTATAGCTCAGCTGTGTAGATTCTGTGAAAGCTATGGGATAGCTCTGCTGTCTGGGGTCTGTAAGATCTGTGTAACCTGGGGTATAGCTCAGCTGTGTAGATTCTGTGAAAGCTATGGGATAGCTCTGCTGTCTGGGGTCTGTAAGATCTGAGTAACGTGAGAGATAGCTCAGCTGTGTAAGGGCTGTGCACGCTGTGGGATAGCGCTGCTGTCTAAGATCTGCAGACCCTGGCGTCAGCCCTGCTTGCTGGGATCGGAGCCAGTGTTTTGTGCTCGGTGACCTTGGGCCGATCACTGCAAGTGGAACAGTGAGCCCTGGGTTTAGCAGTGAATGGTGTAAGGAGCAGCGCCGCCCTGCACCAAGAGCACACTGTGCGCTGCAAATACTCACAGAAATGTGACAATCAGAATAAAGCATAAACGGAGGATGCAAAGACCGCCACAGACCCGCAATGGAAGACGGACTACAACGCGTCCCTTTGGGCCCTCACGTGGCCCCAACAGGATGTAAAGTACACTTACCATGCGATAAAAATATGTTTACTTTCCCCCACGTCTAGCTACGAGGAGGAAATAAAGGGTTACACGCGATCCTCTATTTCCAGGGGCTGTATGTTCCCGACCCCGGACGTTCACTAGTAAACGAACTGCATTCTGGGACCTGCAGTCTTAACTCTCTCGGACGGGCTAGTTCCACTAAAGTGTCAGTTGTGAGACGAAAAGTTGGTTGTGAAAGGCAAGCCCACAACCAATCAGACAACAAAAATGAAACATAGAGACAGCCTCCCACTAAGTCTTAGGGGACACTGTTAGCAGTTCAGGACTTTTGTGTGATAGCGAACTGCATTCTGGGTGTTGTAGTCTTATTTTGCTTTTATTTAACTAATTAGACGAACACACCTGAAATCACTTATCTGTCGATCGAAAGTTTGGACCGCACACCTTACCAACCAGCTCTCCAGCTCCAAACATACGTGCACGTTGGAGGCCTAGGTCTCTGCAGCAGGCGCATCGACCGCGCAGCTAGAATAAGTGATCTACACGTGCTACCTTCAAACCACAACAATGAAACGTCACCAGATCGAGTGTCCTGCCCACAGTTCTGACTGAAGACAAGATTAGACCGGCCTCACCTGTCCCTAAAATGACATCTTTACCAGATAGCCCTTACAATGTGCCCTCAGACCCTGAAAAGAAACCATGCAATGTTCACATAAAACGTCGGCCGTTGCAGTAAAACGCAGGTAGAGCAGCTCGGCGGGTGGAAGCCCTCGCAGGGCGTACTCTGGGGACACCCCGTAAATCAATGATTCTCGCCTCCAAGACCCCGGAGAACCCCCCCTGGTGCAGACTGCATTTTCAAATTATAATTCAGCGCCCACACCCTCGCCGAGGGGTCTTCTAGGAGAACACGCTGCGAGTGATATCATCGGAGGCAGTGGCGCCCTAGCAGTCACGTCTCAACGAGGTTCAACAATCACGGACACTGCGCCCGGCCAGGACTGGGGTTTGTCTGTGTGAGGGCTGCACACTGCGCCCGGCCAGGACTGGGGTTTGCCTGTGTGAGGGCTGCACACTGCGCCCGGCCAGGACTGGGGTTTGTGTGAGGGCTGCACACTGCGCCCGGCCAGGACTGGGGTCTGTCTGTGTGAGGGCTGCACACTGCGCCCGGCCAGGACTGGGGTCTATCTGTGTGAAGGCTGCACACTGCGCTCGGCCAGGACTGGGGTTTATCTGTGTGAGGGCTGCACACTGCGCCCGGCCAGGACTGGGGTTTGTGTGAGGGCTGCACACTGCGCCCGGCCAGGACTGGGGTCTGTCTGTGTGAGGGCTGCACACTGCGCCCGGCCAGGACTGGGGTTCATCTGTGTGAGGGCTGCACACTGCGCCCGGCCAGGACTGGGGTTTATCTGTGTGAGGGCTGCACACTGCGCCCGGCCAGGACTGGGGTTTGTCTGTGTGAGGGCTGCACACTGCGCTCGGCCAGGACTGGGGTTTATCTGTGTGAGGGCTGCACACTGCGCCCGGCCAGGACTTGGGTTTGTCTGTGTGAGGGCTGCACACTGCGCCCGGCCAGGACTGGGGTTTGTCTGTGTGAGGGCTGCACACTGCGCCCGGCCAGGACTGGGGATTGTCTGTGTGAGGGCTGCACACTGCGCCCGGCCAGGACTGGGGTTTGTCTGTGTGAGGGCTGCACACTGCGCCCGGCCAGGACTGGGGGTTTATCTGTGTGAGGGCTGCACACTGCGCCCGGCCAGGACTGTGGTTTATCTGTGTGAGGGCTGCACACTGCGCCCGGCCAGGACTGGGGTTTGTCTGTGTGAGGGCTACACACTACGCCCGGCCAGGACTGGGGTTTGCCTGTGTGAGGGTTGCACACTACGCCCGGCCAGGACTGGGGTTTATCTGTGTGAGGGCTGCACACTACGCCCGGCCAGGACTGGGGTTTGTCTGTGTGAGGGCTGCACACTGCACCCGGCCAAGACTGGGCTTTATCTGTGTGAGGGCTGCACACTGCGCCCGGCCAGGACTGGGGTTTGTCTGTGTGAGGGCTGCACACTGCGCCCGGCCAGGACTGGGGTTTGTCTGTGTGAGGGCTGCACACTGCCCCCGGCCAGGACTGGGGGTTTGTCTGTGTGAGGGCTGCACACTGCGCCAGGCCAGGACTGGGGTTTGTCTGTGTGAGGGCTGCACACTACGCCCGGCCAGGACTGGGGTTTGCCTGTGTGAGGGTTGCACACTACGCCCGGCCAGGACTGGGGTTTATCTGTGTGAGGGCTGCACACTGCGCCCGGCCAGGACTGGGGTTTGTCTGTGTGAGGGCTGCACACTGCACCCGGCCAGGACTGGGGTCTGTCTGTGTGAGGGCTGCACACTGCGCCCGGCCAGGACTGGGGTCTGTCTGTGTGAGGGCTGCACACTGCGCCCGGCCAGGACTGGGGTTTACCTGTGTGAGGGCTGCACACTACGCCCGGCCAGGACTGGGGTTTGCCTGTGTGAGGGTTGCACACTACGCCCGGCCAGGACTGGGGTTTATCTGTGTGAGGGCTGCACACTGCGCCCGGCCAGGACTGGGGTTTATCTGTGTGAGGGCTGCACACTGCGCCCGGCCAGGACTGGGGTCTGTCTGTGTGAGGGCTGCACACTGCGCCCGGCCAGGACTGGGGTTTGTCTGTGTGAGGGCTGCACACTGCGCCCGGCCAGGACTGGGGTTTGTCTGTGTGAGGGCTGCACACTGCGCCCGGCCAGGACTGGGGTTTGTCTGTGTGAGGGCTGCACACTGCGCCCGGCCAGGACTGGGGTTTGTCTGTGTGAGGGCTGCACACTGCGCCCGGCCAGGACTGGGGTTTGTCTGTGTGAGGGCTGCACACTGCGCCCGGCCAGGACTGGGGTTTATCTGTGTGAGGGCTGCACACTGCGCCCGGCCAGGACTGGGGTTTGTCTGTGTGAGGGCTGCACACTGCGCCCGGCCAGGTCTGGGGTTTGTCTGTGTGAGGGCTGCACACTGCCCCCGGCCAGGACTGGGGTGTGTCTGTGTGAGGGCTGCACACTGCGCCAGGCCAGGACTGGGGTCTGTCTGTGTGAGGGCTGCACACTGCGCCCGGCCAGGACTGGGGTTTGTCTGTGTGAGGGCTGCACACTGCGCCCGGCCAGGACTGGGGTTTGTCTGTGTGAGGGCTGCACACTGCGCCCGGCCAGGACTGGGATTTGTCTGTGTGAGGGCTGCACACTGCGCCCGGCCAGGACTGGGGTCTGTCTGTGTGAGGGCTGCACACTGCGCCCGGCCAGGACTGGGGTTTATCTGTGTGAGGGGTGCACACTGCGCCCGGCCAGGACTGGGGTTTGTCTGTGTGAGGGCTGCACACTGCGCCCGGCCAGGACTGGGGTTTATCTGTGTGAGGGCTGCACACTGCGCCCGGCCAGGACTGGGGTTTGTCTGTGTGAGGGCTGCACACTGCGCCCGGACAGGACTGGGGTTTGTCTGTGTGAGGGCTGCACACTGCGCCCGGCCAGGACTGGGGTCTGTCTGTGTGAGGGCTGCACACTGCGCCCGGCCAGGACTGGGGTTTATCTGTGTGAGGGGTGCACACTGCGCCCGGCCAGGACTGGGGTTTGTCTGTGTGAGGGCTGCACACTGCGCCCGGCCAGGACTGGGGTTTATCTGTGTGAGGGCTGCACACTGCGCCCGGCCAGGACTGGGGTTTGTCTGTGTGAGGGCTGCACACTGCGCCCGGACAGGACTGGGGTTTGTCTGTGTGAGGGCTGCACACTGCGCCCGGCCAGGACTGGGGTTTGTCTGTGTGAGGGCTGCACACTGCGCCCGGCCAGGACTGGGGTTTATCTGTGTGAGGGGTGCCCGGGGGTTTTGCTGCCGAGCTGGGGGCGGATTTCCTTGATGGGGACCTGCGTGTGTTGAATGAAATTCGTTTTGCGTTGTTTTTTTCGAAGCACGCGCAGGTCTCCATCAACGAAATTAGCCCCCACCTCAGTGACACCGGCCCCCAGCTCGGCAGCATGCCACACGCCCGGTAGGCAGTCGGCCCTGGGGGTGCCCGTGTTGTGGGACATAACACACGTCTCTGGACCCTTCCACCCCCTGACCCCCACCACCCGTACCTGCAGAATGTGGCCCCACAGGTGGAAGCTGCAGGCTGGAAGGCGCTTCCTGGAGCGAGCTGTCCCAGAGTGAAGTCTCCCCCTCAGAAACTGCATATTTAAGGGGAAAGTGACCTCCCCACCGCCCCTCCCACGTGCAAGGCCTGGACGTGAACTGAGGGGCAGCCTTTGAAGGGAGGGGGCGCTGCCCAAACTATGTGATAAAGGAGCCTTCCTCCCGTGGGGGAATTTACAGCTCCTGAGATAAAGATCTCATCCTGGGAGGGGGTGGGTCATCCATTTAGCCCCCCCCCCCATTCACACTTCTGTACACTTACAAACAAGCACTGGAAGTTTAGCCAGTGCCTGGCTGCAGGGGGCCAGTCCGTGCCGTGGTGTATGCACTTCCAGAGACCCCACGACTAGAGGACGTTTTAGTATCTTTCTTTTTGTTTGAGGTCTGTGCTGTGCTTGCCCCAACCCTGGGCCATTATTGCAAACAAGAGACAGCAAGAAAGGCTCGGACTGGAGAGCTGCTCTGCGATTGGTTAAGAGAAAGGGCTGCACGTGTCATGGTCCAGGAACTGGGTTTATTTACATCTTTTTAATTATTTGCCTGTTTTTTTCCTTTCATCGGTGGCCGCTGGTGCTGACAGACACAGACTGTGTCTCTGCAGAGCGAGGCAGGTGTCTCATGTGGTAGAAATATGGCACACGCACACCGGCGCACTGATGGGTCGTGGCACCAGGCCCTGGGGTTCAAGGCAGAGCCCTCCCAGGGTTAACAAGGGTGTCCAGCTGACGGCACCAGGCCTCGGGCTCAAGGCAGAGCCCCCCTGGGATTAAGAGGGGTGTCCAGCTGACGACACGAGGCCTCGGGGCTCAAGGAAGAGCCTCCCTGGGGTTGAGAGGGGTTAAGAGGGGTGTCCAGTTGGGAAGCAGCGGCCACCAAGCCACATAAACAGCTCCCCGTAACTAGGCGCTGTAAAACAATTCAAAAGAGCCCATTAAAGCAGCTGCGATTTACTTCTGCGAGAGCCCGGACAGGAACACAAGACCGGAGATAAAAACACAAGGCCTGAGACAGGAACACAAGACCTGGGACAGGAACACAAGACCTGGGACAGGAACACAAGACCTGGGACAGGAACACAAGACCTGGGACAGGATCACAAGACCTGAGACAGGATCACAAGACCTGAGACAGGAACACAAGACCTGGGACAGGAACACAAGACCTGAGACAGGAACACAAGACCTGAGACAGGAACACAAGACCTGAGACAGGAACACAAGACCTGAGACAGGAACACAAGACCTGGGACAGGAACACAAGACCTGGGACAGGAACACAAGACCTGGGACAGGAACACAAGACCTGGGACAGGAACACAAGACCTGGGACAGGAACACAAGACCTGGGACAGGAACACAAGACATGGGACAGGAACACAAGACCTGAGACAGGAACACAAGACCTGAGACAGGAACACAAGACCTGAGACAGGAACACAAGACCTGAGACAGGAACACAAGACCTGAGACAGGAACACAAGACCTGGGACAGGAACACAAGACCTGGGACAGGAACACAAGACCTGGGACAGGAACACAAGACCTGGGACAGGAACACAAGACCTGGGACAGGAACACAAGACCTGGGACAGGAACACAAGACATGGGACAGGAACACAAGACCTGAGACAGGAACACAAGACCTGAGACAGGAACACAAGACCTGGGACAGGAACAAAAGACCTGGGACAGGAACACAAGACCTGGGACAGGAACACAAGACCTGGGACAGGAACACAAGACTGAGACACCAAACGCACACTTGGCACATTAAAGAAACGAGACGAATGCATCTCCCGTTTCACACCGGAACTGAAGCCGAAAGACACATCCCATAAGTACATCTTTTAGCAAACCTGCACCAGAACATTGGCCCTGACTTCGTTTAGTAAAAAAGTGAATTTCGGGGGTTGTAGTTTATTGTTTACCTTAAAACATGCGTTTGATAACGATTATTCACGAAGGGGGAGTGCTGAACTGGAAACATAACGATAATAGCCACTTATTTTCATATGGTCATTCATACCGCACTTCTGCAAATTCTAAGCGTTGCAGGTAACAATTTACCGACCCCGGAAGGATTGAAGGCTGTGTCGGCCTTGGCAGGATTCACACTTCCGACGTGCGTGTTACAGCAGCAGCGAGCCTGAAATGGGACCTACTAACTGCCCGCACAATGGGGGGCGCGGATCATGCCATCTTCCAAACTTCTGCATGTCACACCTTAAGCACAATGACAATAACGACAGGACGTAAACGTACCTCTTTCAGAGAGCGCTCACCACGGACAAACGCGAGATCTGAAGGCCACAAGATCAAAACTAAAGCCAGACTCCGGCTCTCATCCTTCCGAGGTCGGCAAGTCCAGTTCCACAGACACCTAATAGTAACACTTGCTGTCTACAGCACTTTGCCATGGCAGAACCCTGGCACGAAGCGACACATGAAAACAAGTCAACACAAAGAAGAGGCAACGGATGGCATGGACTCGCAGAGGGCACAGCATTGCGATATTTCCAAAGAGGGCAACGACTGAATGGGCACGGAGACTCAAACATTCCATCAGCGACAAGGAGCTATTTCTCCACGGAGAGGCCAAAGATGGACCCCGGTATCCACCCACCCATCCATACATCTGGTCTCCCTGGCCCTCAATGTATACTTTCTGACGACCTGTGTGTGTGATGTGGGAGAACATGTGTAAAAAGCGATCCCGGGGAAAAAAAACTAAAAACAATTTGCTTCCTTGACAATTCTACAGTTGTGTTTAACACACACTCACGCGACAGCATAACAGTGAAGAGATGCGTTGTATAGCCCTTTGAAGGTAATATTTCATAGCACTATAAATACGTTGTTATAACCCTGTTCAATGGAGAGTATTGCCTCCGACTCGGAAGGATGGAAGCCGCAGTCAGCCCCAGGCCTGTAGGTTTACACATACAGCTCAGGAGTTAAATCCACTATGGCGGATGCCTGTCTTATGCAGGTGGTATGTGACGGGGAGGACAAGAGTATGGGGGAGGACAAGAGTATGGGGGAGGGGGAGTGTGGGGGGAGAGGAGTGCTTTCAAATAAAGAACATTCAGAACATTCATGAAGGGGGTGAACGCAAAATGAACACCAAATATGAACAATAAAAATGCACACCAGACAAATCACACAAGGGGACGTTTGGGGTCCCCTATGGAATGTAATAAAACACTGGAGCGGTCCTGTCCTCACTGTGCCACCGCTGTTAGCAGCACTTACCAGGCCGATCCGCTCCAGGGTGTAAACAGAGGCTTAGATGAGGCCTCCAGAACCGGCCTGCTTCAAAGGAGAACCGGTCTGCTTCAAAGGAGGCCTCCAGAACCGGCCTACTTCAGAGGAGTCCTCCAGAACCAGCATACTTCAAAGGAGGCCTCCAGAATCGGCCTACCTCAAAGGAGGCCTCCAGAATCGGCCTGCTTCAAAGGAGGCCTACAGAATCGGCCTGCTTCAAAGGAGGCCTACAGAATCGGCCTACTTCAAAGGAGGCTTCCGGAACTGGCCTACTTCAGAGGAGGCCTCCAGAACCAGCCTGCTTCAAAGGAGGACTAGAAAAGCACCCTACTTCAAAGGAGGCCTCCAGAACCGGCCTACTTCAGAGGAGGCCTCCAGAACCCGGCCTACTTCAAAGGAGGCCTCCAGAACCGGCCTACTTCAGAGGAGGCCTCCAGACCCCGGCCTACTTCAAAGGAGGCCTCCAGAACCCGGCCTACTTCAAAGGGGGCCACCAGAACCGGCCTACTTCAGAGGAGGCCTCCAGAACTGGCCTACTTCAGAGGAGGCCTCCAGAACCAGCATACTTCAGAGGAGGCCTCCAGAACCGGCCTGCTTCAAAGGAGAACCGGCCTGCTTCAAAGGAGAAACAGCCTACTTCAAAGGCGGCCTATAAAACCACCCTACATCAAAGGAGGCCTCCAGAACCGGCCTACTTCAAAGGAGGCTTCCGGAACTGGCCTACCTCAAAGGAGGCCTCCAGAATCGGCCTGCTTCAAAGGAGAACGGGCCTGCTTCAAAGGAGGCCTCCAGAACCGGTCTGCTTCAAAGGAGAACCGGTCTGCTTCAAAGGAGGCCTCCGGAACCGGTCTACTTCAGAGGAGGCCTCCAGAACCAGCATACTTAAGAGGAGGCCTAGAAAAACACCCTACTTCAGAGGAGGCCTCCAGAACCGGCCTACTTCAGAGGAGTCCTCCAGAACCAGCATACTTCAAAGGAGGCCTCCAGAATCGGCCTACCTCAAAGGAGGCCTCCAGAATCGGCCTGCTTCAAAGGAGGCCTACAGAATCGGCCTGCTTCAAAGGAGGCCTACAGAATCGGCCTACTTCAAAGGAGGCTTCCGGAACTGGCCTACTTCAGAGGAGGCCTCCAGAACCAGCCTGCTTCAAAGGAGGACTAGAAAAGCACCCTACTTCAAAGGAGGCCTCCAGAACCGGCCTACTTCAGAGGAGGCCTCCAGAACCCGGCCTACTTCAAAGGAGGCCTCCAGAACCGGCCTACTTCAGAGGAGGCCTCCAGACCCCGGCCTACTTCAAAGGAGGCCTCCAGAACCCGGCCTACTTCAAAGGGGGCCACCAGAACCGGCCTACTTCAGAGGAGGCTTCCAGAACTGGCCTACTTCAGAGGAGGCCTCCAGAACCAGCATACTTCAGAGGAGGCCTCCAGAACCGGCCTGCTTCAAAGGAGAACCGGCCTGCTTCAAAGGAGAAACAGCCTACTTCAAAGGCGGCCTATAAAACCACCCTACATCAAAGGAGGCCTCCAGAACCGGCCTAATTCAAAGGACGCCTCTAGAATAGGCCTACTTCAAAGAACCGGCCTGCTTCAAAGGAGGCCTTCGGAACCGGCCTGCTTCAAAGGACTCCTCTAGAATAAGCCTACTTCAAAGGAGAACTGGCCTGCTTCAACGGAGAACCGGCCTGCTTCAAAGGAGGCCTCCAGAACCAGCCTGCTTCAAAGGAGAACCGGCCTGCTTCAAAGGAGGCCTCCGGAACCGGCCTGCTTCAAAGGTGAAACGGCCTGCTTCAAAGGAGGCCTCCTGAACCGGCAGCCTTCAAAGGACGCCTCTAGAATAGGCCTACTTGAAAGGAGAACCGGTCTGCTTCAAAGGAGAACCGGCCTGCTGCAAAGGAGGTCTCCAGAACCGGCCTGCTTCAAAGGAGGCCTATAACACCACCCTACAACAAAGGAGGCCTCCGGAACTGGTCTACTTCAGAGGAGGCCTCCAGAACCAGCATACTTCAGAGGAGGCCTCCAGAGCCAACCTGCTTCAAAGGAGGCCTAGAAAAGCACCCTACTTCAAAGGAGGCCTCCAGAACCGGCCTACTTCAGAGGAGGCCTCCAGAACCGGCCTACTTCAAAGGAGGCCTCCAGAACCAGTCTGCCTCAAAGGAGGCCTCCAGAATCGGCCTACCTCAAAGGAGGCCTCAAGAATCAGCCTGCTTCAAAGGAGGCCTACAGAATTTGGCTTCTTCAAAGGAGGCCTCCAGAACCAGCCTGCCTCACAGGAGGCCTCTAGAATCGGCCTCCTTTAAAGGAGGTCTCCAGAACTGGCCTACTTCAAAGGAGGCTTCTGGAACTGGCCAACTTCAAAGGAGGTCTCCAGAACTGGCCTACTTCAAAGGAGGCTTCTGGAACTGGCCTACTTCAAAGGAGGCCTCTAGAACCGACCTGCTTCAAAGGCGGCATCCAGAATCAGCCTACTTCATAGGAGGCCTATAAAACCACCCTACATCAAAGGGGGCCTCCAGAACCGGTCTACTTCAGAGGAGGCCTTCAGAACCAGCATACTTCAGAGGAGGCCTCCAGAACCAGCCTGCTTCAAAGGAGGCCTAGAAAAGCACCCTACTTCAGAGGAGGCCTCCAGAACCCAGCCTACTTCAGAGGAGGCCTCCAGAACCCGGCCTACTTCAGAGGAGGCCTCCAGAACCCGGCCTACTTCAAAGGAGGCCACCAGAACCGGCCTACTTCAAAGGAGAACCGGCCTGCTTCAAAGGAGAACCGGCCTGCTTCAAAGGAGAACCGGCCTGCTTCAATGGAGGCCTAAACAACCACCCTACCTCAAAGGAGGCCTCCAGAACTGGCCTAATTCAAAGGACGCCTCTAGAATAGGCCTACTTAAAAGGAGAACCAGATTTTAGTGCTACTCATGAGATTGCATGAGGGGAACTTCGCCCAGGTACGCTGTGGCAAGAATGGGACGCTGTCACCAAGGTTCCCAGTTGGCAGGGGGGTGAGACAGGGTTGTGTCTTAGCACCGACCCTGTTCAGCCTTTATGTCAACGGGGTAATCTCACATCTGGACAGTGTTCCTGACAATGACGCACCAAGGCTGGCTGGTAGGAGGGTGCCGGCGATCATGTTCGCTGACGACACCCTCCTACTCTCCAAATCTTCCATGGGGATACAGAGGATATTGAATGGCTTTAGGGACTTCTGTCGGAGTAGAGGCCTTGAGATCAACGCTGACAAAACAAAATTCATGATCTTTAACCCGCCAGTGTATACTCGCGCAAATCCATCACTGGGCGATGTATGTCTGGAAAGGGTCACGACCTTCCAGTACATGGGTGTTACAATTCATGAAAATTTGTCATGGGGTCCGCAAAAGGCCAAATCCCACACGAGACTTTCACAGCTGTCGGGTGCTATCTCAAAGGTTTCCAACTCATCAAGCTTTAGACCAGTGAGTCCTGCCCTGGAGGTCTATAAGACGCAAGCAAGGCCAGCTGCTCTCTATGGGGGTGAGCTTTGGGGTCACTGTGCTGCCCCTGAAATCACTAAAGTTGAGTCCAAATTTGCAAGGTGATTACTATCGCTTCCTCGGAGTACTCCATTAACACCGCTGAGGTTAGACCTGGGACTGACGCCTATTGCAAACGAGCTAGCAGTAAAGCCCCTAAGGTTCTGGCACAGACTATGGACCACTCCAGATCTTTTAAACTATAGGGACGAACTCAAACAGATCCTTAGTTTTAATTGTGTAAGCAAAATTCCCTGGCTTGCGTTTATTAAGCGTGAACTTCTAAGTTTAGGATTACAATCCATGTGGGAAGATCCAGCTAGGGCATGTGGCCGGATATTACGAAAGATGTTTACCAAAATTTATAAAGGGCAAAAGCTGGAACTTTTAATCACGGCCCCTAATGCAGGTTCCCTCACTAACTCTTTTTTAGAATTCAAAAATTCTTATTATTTCGAGGACTTCATGGATGTTGTCTTCCCGATTTTAGCGCGCAAACTTTTTATCCAATGGCGACATGGCACTTTACCCCTCAAGGCCGTCACAAGCAAGTGGACGGCCTCCTCTAATAAGTCTTGCCCGGCCTGCAGCTGCGACTTAGAAGATGAGCTTCATGTTCTCTTCTTTTGTCCAGCATATACCAAATCAAGAAAATATTGGTTGATACCATTGTGCAGAAATCTGGGTTTTAAACATTGCCTGAATGCTTTTAGAATTTTTAAAACCAGTACATCGAGCCCAATTGTTTTTGCCCTTTCTAAATTTTTGCTAGCTATGTGGTGTAAGCGGCGTAAATTAATCTATATCGATTGCTAGCCTTAATGTTTATGAAATGAGTCTTATGGAACCTGATGTATTTTTAAATATTTTACAGATGAGAGGGTACTTTTGCCTGTACGAAAATATTCCCATGTGTATATAAATGAATTTTAAATGTTACTTGCCTTTCCTTCCCCCCTTCTTCCCCTTTGTGTTTTACTCTGTACTCTTTTATGGCCAAATTGGCCGAAATAAATAATTTTTGAATTGAATTAAAAGGAGAACCGGCCTGCTTCAAATGAGAACCGGCCTGCTTCAAAGGAGGCCTTCGGAACCGGCCTGCTTCAAAGGAGGTCTCTGGAACCGGCCTGCTTCAAAGGACTCCTCTAGAATAAACCTACTTCAAAGGAGAACCGGCCTGCTTCAAAGGAGGCCTCCAGGACCGGCCTGCTTCAAGGGAGGCCTTCGGAACCAGCCTGCTTCAAAGGATAACCGGCCTGCTTCAAAGGAGGCCTCATGAACCGGCAGCCTTCAAAGCCTCTAGAATAGGCCTACTTCAAAGGAGAACCGGTCTGCTTCAAAGGAGAACCGGCCTGCTTCAAAGGAGGCCTTCGGAACCGGCCTGCTTCAAAGGAGGCCTCCGGAACCGGCCTGCTTCAAAGGAGAACCAGCATGCTTCAAAGGAGGCCTCCAGAACCGGCCTGCTTCAAAGGACGCCTCTAGAATAGGCCTACTTCAAAGGAGAACCGGCCTGCTTCAAAGGATGCCTCCGGAACCGGCCTGCTTCAAAGGATGCCTCTAGAATAGGCCTACTTCAAAGGAGAACCGGCCTGTTTCAAAGGAGAACCGGCCTGCTTCAAAGGAGAACCGGCCTGCTTCAAAGGAGAACCGGCCTGCTTCAAAGGAGAACTGGCCTGCTTCAAAGGAGAACCAGCCTGCTTCAAAGGAGAACCAGCCTGCTTCAAAGGAGAACCGGCCTGCTTCAAAGGAGAACCGGCCTGCTTCAAAGGAGGCCTCCGGAACCGGCCTGCTTCAAAGGAGGCCTATAAACCACCCTACATCAAAGGAGGCCTCTAGAACCGGTCTGCTTCAAAGGAGGCCTCTAGAACCGGTCTGCTTCAAAGGAGGCCTCCAGAATCAGCCCACTTGAAAGGAGGCCTATAAAACCACCTTACATCTAAGGAGGTCTATAAAACCACCCTACATCAAAGGAGGCCTATAAAACCACCTTACATCAAAAGACGCCTCCAGAACTGGCCTACTTCAAAGGAGGCCTCCAGAACCAGCCTACTTCATAGGAGGCCTATAAAACCACCCTACATCAAAGGAGGCCTCCAGAACCGGTCTACTTTAAAGGAGGCCCCCAGAACCGGCCTACTTCAAAAGATGCATCCAGAACCAGCCTGTTTCAAAGGAGGCCTCCAGAACAGGCCTACTTCAAAGGAGGCCTCCAGAACCAACCTGCTTCAAAGTAGGCCTCCAGAACCAGCCTGCTTCAAAGGATGCCTCCGGAACTGGTTTGGTTTAAAGGAGGCCCCCAGAACCGGCCTACTTCAAAAGATGCATCCAGAACCAGCCTGTTTCAAAGGAGGCCTCCAGAATATGCCTACTTCAAAGGAGGCCTCCGGAACCGGTCTACTTCAAATGAGGCCTCCAGAACCAGCTGTGACAGTGTGGTCCTGTTTGTCACCTCCTCACCCTCTCAGAATCTGATGACCTCAGCGTTAGCTATGACATGTTTAGAACTCTGACTGTTCAGAGTGACAGTTGATGTTGTTGTCGGTGAAGGTGCTATTAAAGACGTCTCTTACCCCAAGCTGTCTCCGGTACCTTTGTTGAAGCAGACATCACAACTTTGGCGACGATTTGGATGGGATACGGAGTATGCAAGCACCTTAACGAGGCAACAAGATTTCCAATGTAGTTCCGTCATATCAGCTGTTGAGACGAGCCACTACACGGAGCTGACGTTCTCTACCCTTCGATACAGACCGTTTCTGCCTGGACCCTGTATTGCTACCGTCGAGCCTGTTCTCCGGTACCATTTTATGGTGGCAGTCTTGGGCATCAGTCTCTGCGTTTTGGCAGTTTCTGATGGTTTCCTGGTAGTCATGCAGAGTGACAGGTGAGGAGCCGTTCTGCTTTGCTGCCTCCTGACTCCGTTTCCTGGCAGCTGCGCAATTGTTAAAAAATGTCTGTTTGGCAGTTTTGCTGACTAGCGCAGTGGTGAGCCTCGGTTCATTCAGTGAGCTGGTAGTGCAAATAGACTCTGTTTTATCAAAACACAGGATGTGCTTTTGAAAAGCTGTGTCGGTTCTTGTCTGATTTTGAACGGTTAAGAGTCGCCCCGCTGGTCTAATGGTGCGCTGCATGTCGTCTCAGGAAGAGGTCGTTTAGCTAACTTCAGTCAGTTTTCAGCAGATTCGTCGCAGCTTCGTTTTTTTTCGCTGGAGGATTCATTAAAAAAAAACTGTTGTACTTCCTTGACAGATTCGTCATTCTCGATAAATTCTGACTTTATCTGGTCTTCTAGCGACATCTCTGCTACGTCTTATTCATTTCCTGCTGGGATTGAGGCATCTTTACCTTGGTATCAAAGGAAACTCTAAAAAAAAATGTATGACTCTTAATTTGACCATTTTTATTCACAGGATGATAAATGGTGTTTTGACTTGTTTTTTAATTTTTTTTTGATAATACATTATCTAATTCTGTTTCTTTTCTTCCATTTTTTATTTTTAACTTAACTTCTACTTTCTTTCTCCCCTTTCATGTCATCTATGGAAGATTTGAGTTTTTAGGTTGTTGAATTGGTGCGATTTGGAATTTGTATGTTAGAACAATGCAGAACGTCACTTCACCACAGTTTTCTTTACCCTCTCCAGGTGAATCACTGATTGAATGGACAAAGTGGAAAAAAGTGTTTCCAAACTATGCACGAGTGTCTGGCACTAATCTTAGTGCGGAGCGTAAGAATGCTTTGTTGTTACACTGTTTGGGAGCAGAAGGACAGGATGTCCTTGAAAATGTACCTGATCTTCCACATGTTGAAGCTCGTGACTTGAATGAGCATGAGATTTCTATAGCCAAATTGGATCGTCATTATTTACCCCGCGTTAGTACAATTCTGGAAATATATCATTTTGGTTGAGGGCCCAGGGACAGAATGAATCTGTTGAAGTTTGTAACAGCATTGAGAAAATTGGCATCAAAGTGTAAATTTGGGGGTGCGGTTGAAGAAAGAATAAGGGACCAATTTCTATTACGATGCAACAGTGATAAGATCAGGGAAGAATTATGGATGAAAGACGAAACTCCTTTGGAGGAAGTGATTATCGTTGCGAAACAAGTGGAACACATGTTGAAATGTGTGAGTGAGTTGAGATCTGAGAAAAATTCTAACTCCTCAGAGAAAGAAAAGTCAACTGAGGTTACTGCGGTCAAGACTCAGAGACCCCCTGAGTTCAAGCAGAATGTTGAGACAAAGAGAGTTAGGAGGTTTGAGCAAAATATTAAAGTGAGTTGCAACTCATGTGGTGTAAAAGGTCATTTTAGTAAATGTTGCAGGAACAGATAAAGAAAACAGTTTAAAGGTAGAAACAAAGAGGCTTGTCAAGAAATTGTTCTGCAAATCGAGGAGTCCAATAAACTATTCCCGTCTGAAGTGGTATGCATCGATGGTAAGGATGTTGTTATGAAATTTGACTCTTGTTCACGCATAACCATCATCTCTGAACATACATTTTCTAATATGTTTAGCAATGACAAGGTTCTTTCTAAAATGGACATTCAACCAGGAGGTTATAGGGGTTCTAAAATTGATATGCTTGGCTATTTTGAAGCATGCATTAATGTGGGTGGTAAAAGCACGTGTGGGAAGGTTTATGTCTCTTGTCATGGCGATAACCTCTTAGGTTGGAGTCATCAGAAAGATTTGGGGGTCAGTTTACATCCTAATATGTCACCACAAGTTCAAATTGATGAAATTAATTGTACTAGTAAAAAAATTGTACACAAATTTAGTAAACTGTTTCAAAGCTAGTTGGGAAAGTTGACTGGCTACAAACACCGGATCAAGTTGAAAGCTGATGCAATTCCAGTCGTGTCCAAAGTGAGAAGAATATCTTCACATCTGCTATCGGCGGTGGAGGGTGAACTCAAAAAGCTAATGGAATGTGGGGTCATTGAAGAGGTCAAAGCAACCGAATGGTTGGCCCCCATCGTCGTTGCTCGGAAAGGCAATTGCGACATTCGTCTTTGTGTGGACCTCAGAGCGTTGAACAGAGAGGTAATAGTCGACAAGTTTCCTCTACCCAACATTGAAGAAATTATTTCAACTGTCACAGGGGCAAAAGTTTTCAGCACATTAGACTTAATGTCTGCCTAGCATCAGGTTGAATTGGATGAATATTCACAGGATCTGACTGCTTTTACAACCCCCTTCGGCAATTTTCGATTCAAAAGGATGCCGTTCGGTTTGATTTCGGCAGCAGCAGCAGTTTTTCAAAGAATCATGTCCAACATCCTGAAAGATCAACCTGGCGTCAAGTGTTACCAAGATGACATTATTGTATTTGGATCTAACATTGAGGAACACGACCAGCGTGTCTTAAGTGTATTATCCAAGCTTCAGCTGGTTGGTCTTATACTTAAGGCAGAAAAATGTAAGTTTGGTGTTAGTGAAGTCACTTATTTAGGTTTCAACGTTACTTCGAACGGAATTAGACCAAAGAAAGATCTGGTTGACACAATTCAAGCACTGCAGGAGCCCAAGAACAAAGAGGAACTTTCTTCTTTTCTGGGGGTGGTGGACTATTATAGTCGCTTTATCAAAGACTTTGCCAGCAAAACATTTAACATGAGAATATTGTTAAAGAAGAAAACAGATTTTGTGTGGGGACAAGAATGTTGTGAAGAATTTAGAAATCTCAAATGGGAGCTTAACAATGCTCCTTCACTACAGTCATTTGATCCAATGTCTGAAACTAAAATTGTATGTGATGCCAGTGATAAGGGTTTGGGAGCTCTTCTTATTCAAGTGCAAAATGGAAAAGAGCATCTTATTGCGTGCATCTCTAGATCCCTCAGGGATGCCAAATTCAGCTACTCAGTAATTGAGAAGTAGTCTCTTGCTGTTGTTTGGTCAATGTTGAGATTTAAACATTTTCTTTGGGTTGTCAGGTTTTATGTCCAAACTGATCACAAACCACTTGTTGAAGTTTTCAATAAGAAGGGTCTGGATTTGATCTCATCTCGAATTCAGAGGTGGATTGTTGGTTTGCAAGATTTTTCATTCACCTTTCAGTACGTCCCAGGTGCCAGCAATTTTTCTGCTGACTGTTTGTCGCGTTTAGTTGACACGTCTACTTCTTCCCCTGTTGATGATAATTTGTGTGACAAATATGAAGTGAGTGTCTGTGAGGTGACTGAAGGGACCATAAATGAAGATGAGTGGTTGACCGAGTTGCAGAAGGATGACATTTTGTGTAGGGTCAGAGATTTTGTTAGCTCAGGTAAACGCAAGAGACCGAGTTGCAGAAGGATGACATTTTGTGTAGGGTCAGAGATTTTGTTAGCTCAGGTAAACGCAAGAGTTCTGTCCTTAAGGAGTGTGAGGGAGGTTGGGAGAAGATCATAGATTAACTTGCTGTAGACAACGGTTTTTTATTACGAGGCACAAGATTGATTCCTCCTGTGACATTGAAAGGTAGGATATTACAATTTGGTAATGAGGGCCACATGGCTATTGTAAAAACTAAGGGTAGACTTCGTAGAGATTTCTGGTGGCCTGGTCTTGACCATGATGTAGAACACTTGATCAGGGACTGTACAGAGTGTCTTCTGAGTGACAAAGGGTTGAGAACTAGACAAACACCCATGGTTTGTAGAACTCTTCCCAAGTAACTCTGGGAAGAAGTTACCATGGACATTATGGGACCAGTGAGAGGAGAACACGCCACTCCCTATGTTTTCGTTCTCATGGACCTGTACTCCAGATGGTTAGAAGTGTCCTGCGTACCTGATATATCTTCCTCTTCTGTTATAAAATGTTTGGATAACATCTTTAGACGTGAGAGTTTTTTCCATGTTACTTGTTAACTGACAATGGTGTTCAGTTTTGTTCTTGCGAGATGGTCAATTATTTGAATGAGTGTTGCATTGTACACAAGACTTCTGCTTTATATCATCCAGAGACCAATGGAGCCATTGAGAGGGTGATCAAGACTCTTAAATAAGGTATTCAATTGGCTAGGGTCAACAATTTGGATTGGAAGCTTGAGTTATCCAAAAGAATTTCTGGGTATCGAAAGTCTCCTCACACGACCACTGGAAAGTCTCCATTTGAGTTGTTTAAAGGAAGAGCACCCTCTACCAAGGTAAATCCTGGTTGGATGCACTGGTCCAAAGGACGTATAGACAATACTATTGGTGACTGGAGAAAAAGAGAGTTAATAGCTCAAGAAAAGAGAAAGGTCATGTTTGACTTGTCCAAGAATGTCAAGAATGTGTCTGTTTGTGTGGGGGACTTTATAAAGGTTAAGGCTCCCAAACGTTGTGCTGATTGGTCCAAATTCACCAGGAGATTACAAGTTGTGAAATGTTTTAAGAATGCGGTCAAAACACATGACGGTTGCATCTGGAACAAAAGCAGAATAGTAGTTGTTCCTGCTCCGAAAGAATGTTTCGGTGTATAGTATGAGGGTGGATGTGTGTCGAACAATTTACGAAAACAAGATTCACAAAATGTTCACAAGAGTGGTCAAGAGGCACAAAGGAAGAGTTCTAGAGTTATCAAGAGACCGGCTTATCTTAGATATTTTGTAGCATGATACCGGTTCGTTTTTTCAACCTACCCTTCTCCCATGTTTCTCTATTTTCCATTTCTCTCATTGCTTATTTTCTCTCTGTTGTTGCCCTCAGTTCTTCTTGAATCTCTTTTTAAGCTTTGTCCTTTTCTTTTCTTTATTTGTATGTGGAGGGAGAAGTGTGACAGTGTGGTCCTGTTTGTCACCTCCTCTCCCTCTCAGAATCTGATGACCTCAGCGTTAGCTATGACATATTTAGAACTCTGACTGTTCAGAGTGACAGTTGATGTCGTTGTTGGTGAAGGTGCTATTAAAGACGTCTCTTACCTCAAGCTGTCTCCGGTACCTTTGTTGAAGCAGATATCACACCGGGCTACTTCAAATGTGGCCTATAGAACCAACATACATCAAAGGAGGCCTCCAGAACCGGTCTATTTCAAAGGAAAAGCGTCCAGCTTCAAAAACAGGCCTCAAGAACCAGCATGCTTTAAAGGATGCCTCCTGAACCGGCCAGCTTTAAAGGATGACTCCAGAACCGGCCAGCTTCAGAGGATGACTCCAGAACTGGCCTGCTTCAAAGGAGGCCTCCAGAACCGACCTGCTTCAAAGGTGGCTTCCAGAATCGGCCTACTTCAAAGGAGGCCTATAAAACCACCTTCATCAAAGGAGGCCTATAAAACAACCTTCATCGAAGGAGGCCTATAAAACCACCTTACATCGAAAGACGCCTTCAGAACTGGCCTACTTCAAAGGAGGCTTCCAGAGCCAGCCTGCTTCAAAGTAGGCTTCCAGAACCAGCCTGCTTCAAAGGATGCCTCTGGAACTGGCCTGCTTTAAAGGAGGCCTCCAGAACCCGCCTACTTCAAAGGATGAATCCAGAACCGGCCTGTTTCAATGGAGGCCTCCAGAATAGGGCCAATTCAAAGCAGGCCTCCGGAACCGGTCTACTTCAAATGAGGCCTCCAGAATAGGCCTACTTCATAGGAGGCCCAAAGAACCGGCCTACTTCAAATGTGGCCTATAGAACCACCCATCAAAGGAGGCCTCCAGAACTGGCGTATTTCAAAGGAAAAGCGACCAGCTTCGAAAGGAGGCCTCCAGAACCGGCCTGCTTTAAAGGATGACTCCAGAACCAGCCTGCTTCAAAGTAGGCCTCCAGAACCGACCTGCTTCAAAGGCGGCTTCCAGAATCGGCCTACTTCAAAGAAGGCCTATAAAACCACTCTTCAGCAAAGGAGGCCTCAAGAACCGGTCTGCTTCAACGGACGCCTCCAGAACCGGCCAACTTCGAAGGCGAACCGACCGGCTTCAAAAGGAGGCCTTCAGAACCAGCCACCCTGTTCAGGTAAGGCTTCCATAACTGGCCTACTTCAAAGGAGGCCTCCAGAACCGAACTGCATGTTCAGAAGAGGCCTCCAGAACCAGCCAACTTCAAAGAAGGCCTCCAGAATCGGCCTGCTTCAAAGGAGGCCCCCTGAACCGGGCTACTTCAAAGGAGGCCTCCAGAACCAGCCTGCTTCAAAGGAGGCCACCAGAATCAACCTGCTTCAAAAGAGGCCTCCAGAATCGGCCTGCTTCAAAGGATGCCCCCAGAACCAGCCTACTTCAAAGGAGGCCTCCAGAACCAGACTACTTCAAAGAAGAACTAACCTGCTTCAAAAGGAGGCATCCAGAACTGTCGTACTTGTTCAGGCCAGGCTTCCAGAACCTGCCTACTTCGGAGGAGGGCACCTGAACGGAAGTGCTTGTTTAGATGAGGCCTCCAAAAGCGGCCTACTTCAAAGGAGGCCACCAGAACTGAACTGATTGTTCAGGTGAGGCCTCCAGAAACTGACTACTTCAAAGACCACTAACAACAAAGCAAACTTCTACAGGTGTATGACCAGTGTAGCCAGCTGGATGCAAAACAACTGCCTCAAACTTAACACCGACAAAGGCACTCATCTTCGGGAACAACACATCCCCTTGGGACAACACGTAGTGGCCAGCAGATCTAGGCCCCTCTCCTTCACCCTCAGAACAGACCAGGAAGCTCAGCATCAAACTAGACAGCAGGCTCACCATAAAAAAACAGATAAACTCAGTATCCTCAGCTTACATCCTCACCCTATGCACCCTATGCATGCTCCAGAAAGTCTTCAAGTGGATTCCATCAGCACTAGACTACCGTCACTCAAGCCCTCATTATCAGCCGCCTGGACTACGGCAACACTCTCTACATAGGAGTGACCATCCAGCTTTAAACAGACTACAAACCATCCATAAGACAGCAGCCAGACTCATCCTCGACCTCCCGAGGCGAGCCCATATCACTTCACCTCAGATCTCTCCACTGGCTCCTCATAAACAAGAGATGTCAGTTCAAAATGCTGACCCATGGCTACAAAGCCCTTCAGAACGTGGGATCAGCCTACCTCAACCCCAGGCTGAACTTCCACCAACCTATCAGACAGTTGCGATCCGACACCCTCGCCCACACTCCTTGGTACTACCGCAGGACGATAGGCGGTCGCCCCTTCCCCTACTTGGACGCCAAGACCTGGAACGGTCACCCTCTTCACCTCAGGATCTCCCCCACACTGCAAGAATTCAGAAATGGCCTGAAGGCCTGGCTGTTCATCTGCTGACGCCCAGCAGCAGAATAACCCACCACACCCCATCCAGCACCTAGATACCCTCACGGGTGATAAGCAGCGCTTAAAACAGCCTGATTGATTGAAAGAAGACCCCCAAAAACAGTTTGCTCCTCTGAATCAGATCTCTAGGCCTACTTCTAAAGATGAGGCCTTCAGAACCAGCCTACACCAGTTAAGGCCTCCAGAACTGGCCTGCTTCAGATGAGGTCTCTAGAACTGGCCTACATCATCTGATGAGGTCTCCAGAACATGCCTACTTCAAAGGAGGCCTCCAGAACTGGCCTGCTTCAGATGAGGTCTCTAGAACTGGCCTACATCATCTGATGAGGTCTCCAGAACAGGCCTGATTCTTCAGATGAGGCCTTTACAAACGGCCTACTTCAAAGGAGGCCTCCAGAACTGGCCTTTTTGGTCAGACAAGGCCTCCAGAACCAACATACATTTGTAGATGAGGTCTCCAGAACTGGTCCCTTCTTAAGATGAGGCCTGCAGTAGTGGTCTACTTCAAATAAGGCCTCCATAAGTGAGCCATCACTTAAAGATTCAGCAAACTCGTTGCACTCGAAAAAGTCTTCTCAAATAAAAAAAACTATTTTTCTAAAATACCCTTTGGCTCTAAATTATTCTAAACGAGTTGATCCTGGATGCAAAGCACTGTGATGTAATTATACCCCAAACAACGTTTATGCCAATTCAGAAGAGATCACGTGTTCCAGGTTATTTTTCAAAGAAGGTTCATTGGAGTGGATGACACCTCGAAGAAGCAATAATACATCTTCATTAGAGAGGCCCTTAGCTCATCCACCTGCTAGACCTTGAGCAGTCCAGAGTATTTTATTCTTTTCACTTAGGAGGGGTTCCCACAATCTAACAATAACAGCAATGGGTCGCGAGGGAGGACAGCGAGGAATGTACCTCGAACAGTCCAGGAATAATAAATCAGGCAGCTGGAGGCTATTAAAAGTGGAGACGGCGAGGCCGGACGGGGTGGAATTCACCTTGAAAATAATAGGGAGAGGTAATCAGAAGGCTGTGCCCTTACCAGCAATGGTACATTCCATCTGGACCCTGGCAGGTCGATAGCCAACCAGGAGGCTCCTAAGAAGGACAGTACACAGGCCTCATTACAGCATCAAACCACATAACACTAATGCATCCCCCAAAACAGCGTCATGTGAGGGTTTCCGAGCTCAAATAGAAAGCTAGAATGCTGACCTCGCTCACAGAATGTGCCAGCGCTGGGAGCCATGCTGCTGGGGGAGACAGCTTCCCAGCCATCCCCTCTTCTGTACAAAAGGAGGAATGGGCAAATGAAAGTGTTTCTTCTCTCTGCTGCTACCAGCTTCTGTCATAAACGATCCTTTCAAGCTGGTTATATTCCATATTTTAATTGTCTGAGGCTATATAAATTGCGTAGGTAGTCCATGAAAGTTTTCACTGTGTTTTTAATCCGGAAGATAATATTTCGGTCTAATTTATAATGTTACTTATTTCATAATTCCCTTTAGTTAAGTAAAGTAATCTTGGATGAATTGGTTTACAAATTGTACAGAAACTAAATTAGACAAATGTATCCTCCAAGGGGGGCTGACACTGGGTCACCCTCTATGAAAAAGCCACAACCTCACCTGCCAGTATGGCAGTCAATGGCCACTCTTTATAAGGGACAGAGACAAACTCACCCTTCATAAGGGCCAGTTAGAGGCACACCTCCCACCACTGCAGCCACAGTTGCAACAGTGCCAGCCACAGGTACAACAGTGCCAGGCACAGGTGCGACAGCGCCAGCCACAGGTGCGACAGCGCCAGCCACAGGTGCGACAGCGCCAGCAACAGGTGCACCAGAGCTAGCCACAGGAACAACAGCGCCAGCCACAGGTGCAACAGCGCCAGCCACAGGTGCAACAGAGCTAGCCACAGGTGCAACAGCGCCAGCCACAGGCACAACAGCGCCAGCCACAGGTGAAACAGTGCCAGCCACAGGTGAAACAGTGCCAGTCACAGATGCAACAGTGCCAGCCACAGGTGCAACAGCGCCAGCCACAGGTGCAACAGCGCCAGCCACAGGTGCAACAGAGCCAGCCACAGGTGCACCAGAGCTAGCCACAGGTGCACCAGAGCTAGCCACAGGTGCACCAGAGCCAGTCACAGGTGCAACAGCGCCAGCCACAGGTGCACCAAAGCTAGCCACAGGTGCAACAGAGCCAGTCACAGGTGTAACAGCACCAGCCACAGGTGCAACAGCGCCATCCACAGATGCAACAGTGCCAGCCACACATGCAACAATTCCAGACACAGGTACAACAGTGTCAGACACAGGCACAACAGTGCCAGGCATAGGTGCAACTGTGCCAGCCACAGGTGCAACAGTGCCAGGCTTAGGTGCATCAGTGCAAGCCACAGACGCAGTGCCAGGCATAGGTACAACAGTGCCAGCCACAGGTGCACCAGATCTAGCAACAGATGCAACAGTGCCAGCCACAGATGCAACAGTGCCAGACACAGGTACAACAGTGCCAGCCACAGACGCAGTGCAGGCATAGGTACAACAGCGCCAGCCACAGGTGCAACAGAGCCGGCCACAGATGCAGTGCCAGGTATAGGTGCAACAGAGGCAGCTACAAGTTCACTCTCCACCAGACCAACCATGAGTTCACCATTCACCAGGGCAGCCACAAGTTCACCATTCACCAGGGCAGCCACGAGTTCACCATTCACCAGGGCAATCACGAGTTCAGCCTCCACCAGGGAAGCCACGAGTTCAGCCTCTGCCAGGGCTGCATAACTTCACCCCATACATCAGCAGCCACAAGGCCAACCTCCCCCAAGGCTGCTGTGAGTTCAGCCTCCCCCCAAGGCTGCTGTGAGTTCAGCCTCCCCCCAAGGCTGCTGTGAGTTCAGCCTCCCCCCCAAGGCTGCTGTGAGTTCAACCTTCCCCCAAGGCTGCTGTGAGTTCAGCTTTCCTCCAAGGCTGCTGGGAGTTCAGCCTTCCTCCAAGGCTGCTGGGAGTTCAGCCTTCCTCCAAGGCTGCTGGGAGTTCAGCCTTCCTCCAAGGCTGCTGCGAGTTCAGCCTCCCCAAGGCTGCTGTGAGTTCAGCTTCCCCCAAGGCTGCTGTGTGTTCAGCCTCCTTCCAAGGCTGTTGTGAGTTCAGCCTCTCCCCAAGGCTGCCGTGAGTTCAGCCTCCCACCAAGGCTGCCACGAGTTCAGCCTTCCCCAAGGCTGCCACGAGTTTAGCCTCCGCCCAAGGGTGCCGTGAGTTCAGCCTCCCCCCAAGGCTGCCACAAGTTCAGCCTCCCCCCAAGGCTGCCACGAGTTCAGCCTCCCCCCAAGGCGGCTGTGAGTTCAGCCTCCCCCAAGGCTGCCATGAGTTCAGCCTCCCCCCAAGGCTGCCATGAGTTCAGCCTCCCCCCAAGGCTGCTGTGAGTTCAGCCTCCCCCCAAGGCTGCCGTGAGTTCAGCCTCCCCCCAAGGCTGCCGCGAGTTCTGCCTCCCCCCAAGGCTGCTGTGAGTTCTGCCTCCCCCCCAAGGCTGCTGTGAGTTCTGCCTCCCCCCAAGGCTGCTGTGAGTTCTGCCTCCCCCCAAGGCTGCTGTGAGTTCTGCCTCCCCCCATGGCTGCCGCGAGTTCAGCCTCCCCCAAGGCTTCCGTGAGTTCAGCCTCCCCCCAAGGCTGCTGTGAGTTCAGCCTCTCCCCAAGGCTGCTGTGAGTTCAGCCTTCCACCAAGGCTGCTGTGAGTTCAGCCTCCCCCCAAAGCTGCCGAGAGTTCAACCTCTCTAAGGCTGCTGTGAGTTCAGCCTCCCCCAAGGCTGCTGTGAGTGAAGTTGTGATTTCCAGTGTTATGCAGTTGTCCTGACCTGCTAAAAGAGGGTATCAGTGTCCGCCTCAAGGCACCAAGTGCTTTGAAGTCTCCTTTCATGGCCTGTTTTTGCCAGTGCTTATTGGGCCTATACTGTGGGCACTGAGAGCAGGTGATGACTGACCAGTGCCTGTGGGGAAGGAGGGCAGTTAAAACACAAACTACAGGATCGGAATGAGCAGTCGTGTGATTGGATGAGTGGCAGCATTGCACATTGGCACCCACAATGTGCGTGAAGCGCTATACAAACGTGCCAACAAGCCGTGTCTTGAGTAAGGGGCGCGGCCGCCATTAAAGTAAAAGCGCGGTATGGGACACTTTTACAAAAAAAAGCATTTGTTTATCAAGTTGACGAACAAATGCTTTTTTTTTTTTGTAAAAGTGCCCCACTCAGCGCTTTCACTTTAATGGCGGCCGCGTCCCTTTCCTTAGACTCGACTCTTTTAAGGAAAGGGGCACGGGCGACATTAAAGTGTAAGTGCGCCATGGGGCAATTTAAAAAAAGAATTAAATAAAGAGTTTTAAAAAAACATGCGTTTGGTGCATCAAGAAAAGCAAAGGCACGACCGTCATTATCAGCATGGCGTGCTGTGCTAAGTAAAAAAAAATAATAATAAAGCTGTTGCAAGAGAGTTTATCCTGCCTGCAACAGCAGGCATGCGAAAATCTTTAAACAAAATAGTGCCCGGACGCTGTAATTAAAACCTACCGAGCAGCAACACATGTAAAAGGGCATGTCCTCATGGGAGGTTACAAATGAAGACAAGGCGGTACTAATGAGGGACTAACAAGCCTATTTACGAATCAGAAACCAGGCTTAACGAAGGACAATGACACAAGCCAATGACAAATATGGGTGGAGAGTGGGCGGCACTTCAAGTACATACTCCAATATAGCATGCCTCGCAGCGCAGCGCACGTGCTGCCCAGGCTCGACCTAAAAACCTGAAACATAGAACTACCTCTGCATGAAAGATTTCAACGTGTTGTTTGTCTTTCCCCATCTGTGGTGTAAACGTCGTCTCATGTTGTTATCAGTGGTCGAAGTGGGGGAAATAAGTTGGGGAACTGTGGGTGGAGAACCAGAGGGTGGGAATAACCTGAGGAATGTGTCAGTGGGCGGCGTCAGAAGTGTAGCCAGAAAGAGCAAAACATCCCAATTTTTAGTATTTGGCATTTAACTGACAAGATACAGCTTATTACGTTATTTAATTCAACCAATGGATACACATTTATTTAAGTTTTCAAATGAGTTATTGACATTAAAATACATTCACAAAGTGGGATATGTTTCCGATCACAGAATGTCCCAAATACTTTAAAAGCGGAATCACAAGCCATTTGTCAAAATATCTCCCCACTGAACACCCTACTGCCCCACTAAGAGAAACTTGCACTGCCTTCAACTACAGCCCAATTGTGCCCCGCTATAAACACCTGGATGCGACTCAATTCAAATTACACACTAGACAAAAGTAATATCCTGCCTGAACAAAAAGTAGCAAGATGAAGTAAATCATGTGAAAAGTGAGCAGGGAAAACATCGAAATGGCTCGAATCCAAGATGGCTGCCAGGTAGGGGCTCAGTCATGGAGCTCCTGGGATTACTAAATCGGTGAATATCCCTAGCTAACCCAGTCATCCAACCTGCATCAACAAACGATAACATTACGGGACCTGCTACAAACACGAGTCCCTACTTTGGAGCAACTTGCCTGTAGTGGGGACCGCCGGAAGGCCACGCTACATCGGACTCACGGAAGGGCCACAGCTTCGATCAGTTGGTCAGAAGGAGATCGCTCCGGACGCGGTGACCACGAAGTATATCGCATCTGCCGGCCGGTCTGCAGAGTCATAGGAGGGCCGGAGCTACACTGGGCTGGAGCGGCGCTGTGGCTGAGGGACGACTCAAGCTGGTGCCTCTTTGACCCCGACGAGCCCGCCACTGCAGTACAGGCACACTCTCACCCGGGGAGCCCTAGAAGAACACATCTGTGTGTGTTTAAGACTGAGACATCTAGGGAAGCAACCGGATGACCCAAGCTGGTGCATCGCTGACTGCGACGAGCCCACCCCTTCAGTACGCTCACCCGGGGGGAGTTCTAGGAGGACACATCCGTGTCCTTTGAAGGCAGAGACACCAAGGAGGCATCCGATGACCCAGAGAGGTGGCAACCTCGTCCGATGGATCTGTTGTCGGAGTAAGGTGGGTGCATCCGCTTTATTCCTCTGGGGCCCTCGACCCAGCGCTGGTTGTGGGCAGAGGGGCTAGCCCAAGACCCTTGTTGCGGAGCTCGAAGAGGAAGTCACCAGCCCTCGGAAAGGGGAGGCGGTCTGGGTCCCCCAGCCTGGCGGCGCAATCGCTTGGATTTCCAATAGAGCTTTAATCATCACTTCACCGCCGGCGCCTCGGAGTTCAGACACCCCGACCTCCCAGCTCCCCACATTTATGTGAGGCCTCAGAGCATGACGTTATCTCGCCCTGGCCGAAGACCTCACTGACGCACCGACCAGTAACTTGACGGTCCGCTTCTAGGTGCTTTCCGCGGCCCTGATTTTTCTCATGCACACTTCGGCATGGTAAGCGTACTTGCGAGTGCCCGGTCCCGGTCTGAAGACCGCACTGCCCCATGATACATTCTGAGGCCCGCATACGTTCAGGACTACATCGGCACATTTGCATACTCGCGGTTGCTCGTTGGCGCTCCGAGCGGAGACCCCCACTAGTGAGGGCACTAGATTTGACTTCTAATCTGCTGGGAAACTGCACAGACGCCTGATTTGGGTCTGATCGACGTGTGGGTCCGCTACTTTGTTGCAGCTGTCTCCACAATGTTTCTGGGCCCAATTGCCTGCAAACAAGGCCCTGCTTTGCATAGTGATCAAAATAAGTCGATCAGCTAGCGTTTGAGAGGTTACACTGTGTTCAGTATTAGAGACTGTAATTTACTGTTGATGACTTTCATAGTAGCCATATGATTCACAGACTGACCACTGCCTGACCCTAAAATGGCGACGGTCTGAAGACATTGTGATTGCATTGCCTGACCTCAAAATGGCGGAGCTTCTAAGACATCCTGATTATCCTTATCCTCGCTAGCTAATTCTTGAGAACTGCTAACCAGGCTCCTAATCAAAGGCTGCCGTCTCCTGTGTATTGCCACATTACAATTCTGTTTCTACACTGCAGTTAATATGGCACTTTAAAGTTTAGTGTATTTACTACATATAATTGTTTGATAACTACCACCCTGCCTTATGCTTGATCCCGGACTGTGCCTCGGCATTTCTTCTTCGGCCTGAGCCCTGATTGTATATCGCCATTTATACCGTTCAACCATGCGCCCACCTTACCTCACCCGGAACACGAATCTTGTGCGCTACGGACCCAACTCCTGGTCCATTAACTACCCAGACAAAATGACCAGTAATGCAAAAAAGAGCTTCAATCATAGTACTCTAAAACAACACCCGGAAACACTCATTGTAGATAACTACAACACAGCGACCAACGGCAACACGAAAACTAACTTCATTTTCTACACAAATCACCGGCTAAATGGAAAACCACCTTCTCTCTTCACCTTCAAGTCGCCAAGTCAGTAATCATTCCCTATAGTGAAAAAATCTCCACTACAATCTCCCCGACCTTCAAAGGGGAGCTCACCATCTCCATCTACAGAACTGGAACCATTCTCATTCAGGCCACCGACCCGCACCTCACCACTTTTGACCGCCACTTCCCCACACTTCTTTCCTCATTAACTCAACTGAGCCGTCAAACCATATCTCCCCAACCCACCATCACCCTTACTAATAACGTGGAACGGACCCAAACTCCCTGCCCTGAAGAACCTCTCTTCAACTCATGGACATCCACCATCACTCACTATAATCACACTACCCCTATCATTACTCTCCGCCGCCAAACACCCACAACTACTACATCTACTGAGCACACCAGGAACAACAAGCTCACAATTAACAAACACCACAAGACAGATCTAGATCCTGACAGCTCAGATTATAACCTCTGCCCTCCCGCGACCGAAATCCCCACAGACACTCTCCACTCGACTCCTGATAATCTGAACCCTCCCTCACAAACTACCTCTTCCTCCAACACCAACCTTTTTCCCCCGACCCTTACTTCCCCCATATCCAACGTCATCTCCAATCCAGTGGTCATTCTCCCCCCTACTACCATTGCAAACTCCCCTTCCGGTGTCCCACATGCACAGACACAACCGGCCTCCACCGATTACCTCACTGACAACCCCCGTGACATCCCCATGGCCAACGTAGTCACCAATCCTATAAACTCGTTCCCCCTATTATCACTACACGCTCCCCCTCTGCCGTCGCACACCCTCATACACAACCTGCCTCCACCGCTAATCTCATTGACATTCCCCGGAACTCTGACTTCTTACCTAGAATTTCTCTCCCTCCTCACTTGGACAGTAGACCCTCTACTCCTCCTTTGAACTCCTTGAATGGGAGCATTACTAATCCGGCTTCCCACGTCCAACCTCTCCCCTCTCCTAACCCCACTGATTCTGTCCAATCCCCGACCCCTGTTCACTCTCCCTCCAAAGACCCAAGTCATTCTCGGCCCCTGCCTAAAACCTTAAACTTTTTCAGCTCAATAGCACAGCAACTGAACAGAATGGAGCTGAAAATTAACTCCCTTGCTGCTGATTTCCTATACTTACAACAAGATCTTCTCAACAGGATCAAGCCGCCGTGCTCCCTCTCCCCGGGTAGATTCCCTCCCACCCCACTCAATACCACTCCCCTGGCCCTTCAGTGCACCCCTCGTCCCTCCAGTCTGTCAGTGAGTCAGGCACTTCGACCCAACCGGGATCGCCAACCCTTTTCGATACCGAAACCTGTTGAGATCAACGACTCTCACCTCGTTTTGAGCCAGAAGTCACCCCCTTTCCCCATCCCTGTTATTATCGGCACTAACAGAATCCCTAAAAATGTCCCCTCGCCTAGACCTCCTGCTCAATTCTCCTCTATCCACCTTACTCCCCCCCCATCATCGAGGCTCCCCGTCCTCTCTCTTGCATGCTCCTCAACTGCAGATCAGCAGTACAACACGCCACAGACATTGCTGAAGCTCTACTCGCTGAAGAAATTGACATCGCTTTCCTCACTGAATCCTGGCTCAATGTCCACTCCACCCCCATTCTTGACATTCTCACCCCCCAGGGTACACCATCATCAGACAAGACAGACCGATCAAAACGGGGGGAGGTCTAGCCATCATCCACAAGCCAGGAATACAGATTATCAAACTTAATCCTGCAGAATACCTATCGTTTGAATACCTGGGTGTAGAACTCACTGCCAAGGGCACCTCACCCATCAAATTCCACACCATCTACCATCCTCCTGGAGAGCGTACCCTTTTCCCTGAAGAACTAACAGACCTAATTTCACGGTTCTCCATGACTGACACTAAAGACGTGTTCCTGGGTGACCTCAATATCCACTGGAACGACCCAGAAGACTCCACTACCCAGAACCTATCCAACCTACTTGAAATATATAACCTCAAACAACTCTGCAACAAACCAACTCACACTAAAGGTGCAACACTGGATGCGTTCATTACCAACCATGATCTGGTCTCTCTGAGAGTGATTTCTCCCATTGACTGGTCCGACCACCACCTCATTCTGTTCAAGATTGATGCACTTGTCTTCCACCAACCTATTCGTGATGACAAACCTAAACACTGGATCAGAAATATCAAAGCAATCCCTTTATCCGAACTCAAATCCAGGATTCATGCCCATCTTCAACTCCAACCCTCATCATCGATGGCCAATGACCTCACTACACAATTTAACTCAAAAATGACAGAGGTTCTAGACCAAGTAGCTCCCCTCAAACTCAAACAATTGAGGCGAACCAAATCTAAACCCTGGTTTAACGTGGATCTGAATGAGGAAAGGCGTCAACTCAGACAAACGGAAAGGTCCTGGAGACTAAACCCCTCGACCTTACACCTAGCGCAATTTAGATCAGCTCGGCAAGCATACAAAAAACACATTTAAGTGAAAAGGCGTGCTTCTTCCGCAGCCAACTAGATCTGGCGAAAAACAGACCAAGAGAACTCTTCAACATTGTCAAATGCCAAACTAACTGCACTCCCTCTCAAGAAATCAAAGCCACCAATGAGCGTTGTGAAGAAATTGCCAACTTCTTCACTAATAAAGTCTAGAAAATTGATCAATCCTTCAACCAAACCTCTAACCCTCCTTCCCTCTTAACCTGCCCCACTCTAACCACCCCTGATCTTTCAGAAAGAGTTCTCACCAAGGACAATCAGGTCTGCCTCCAGCTAAAAAACAATGCGCATTGGTCCGACTTTGAGCTAATGTCGGAAAATTAGGTTTTCAGTATAATTGCAAGCCTAAAACCTTCCTCCCACACTATGGACCCCATCCCATCAACAATCATAAAATAACTTAACCACACCATTTCCCCTTTCTGGACAAAAATCATCAACGCCTCTCTCACCTCAGGCTGTGTCCCAGACTCCCTTCAACTTGGACAAATCACACCCATTCTCAAAAAACCAGTGGTTGACCCTAATGATCTCAACAACCTGAGACCAATCTCCAACCTCCCATTCTTTGCAAAAACATTAGAGAAATGCGTTCTCCACCAACTCAACAAACACATTGATGAGTTCAACCTCCTCGACACCTTTCAATCAGGATTCAGGAAAGGCTGCAGCACGGAAACAGCTATGCTCAACGTCTCTGACGATATTCACAAGGCTTTAGATGAAGGTGATGCCTGCCTACTCATTCTTATTGACCTGTCTGTGGCATTCGACATAGTAAATCATCCAGCGCTTCTGAAGACCTTGTCGAAGCGCTCCGGCATCAATGGCACGGAACTAAAATGGTTCACCTCCTTCCTTCAACACCACTCGCAACAAATTAAAATCAACTCCTGTCTCTCGAAGCCAACAAAAGTCACACTTGGGGTCCCACAAGGTTCGATCCTCTCCCCGGCCCTCTTCAATCTTTTCATGGAGCCCCTCACAATCATCTTGAAAAAAGCTGGAGTGAATTACCACCTTTACGCTGATGACACCCAAATCTATTTCAAAATCAAGTCCCCCAGCGACATCCAACACCTCAATGCCAATCTAACCGAGATCCAAACTTGGTTCAACGCTAACCACTTAAAACTCAACCCAGATAAAACTGAACTCTCTCCAAAAAGCAACCATCGTCCAATCCAAGAGTGGCTCAAGAATCTGGTCGCCCTAAACTGCCCCATCGTCCTATCCGACTCAGTTAAGTCTCTAGGCATCACCCTTGACAAGAACTTATCTTTGGAAGCCCACATCAAAAACTCTGCAAAAAGTGCTCTTTTCTCTCTAAAACACCTCAAGAAATTGAAACCTTTTCTTCCCCATGATGACCTCAAGACAGTAGTCCAATCCCTAGTTCTCTCTAAAATGGACTATGGGAACGCCATCCTAACAGGGACTCCAAAAGCTCACCTAGCCCCTCTAAGGGCAGTGTTGAACATGGCCGCTCGGCTCGTATCTGGAGTAAAAAGATTTGATCACATCACTCCAGCTCTCAACTCCCTCAACTGGCTTCCCATGGAAGGGAGGTGTATTTACAAACTGGCCTGCATCACACACAAAACCCTTCACTCTCCGGCCCCTAACTACCTGAACAACAAAGAGCAGGTCAATCCAGAACGCTGAGAAGCTCCAACTCAGTCCTTCTTATTCCTCCGAAACTGAAAAAGAAAACCACACAAAACAAATCCTTCTCTGGCAACGTTCCCAGGTTGTGGAACGCTCTCCCTAGAGTCCTCAGATGCAACCCCTCCTTCTCCGGTTTCAAAAGGGACCTGAAAATCCATCTCCTTAACAAATACTTTCCTGACCAACGTCAACTAACCTAGACTTCAATATCTGAGTTTACTCCTCTCTCTTGTCATCCAAGGATAGTTGGTGATCGGACTGTGTTAACCACCTTATCTTCCATGCTGTATTTTATTTATCCCTGGTTTTTGCTTCCTTACTGCCTGCCTACTATGTAATGCAATTTCCGTCTGTTTTCTCTTTACAGTATGTATGTAAAGCGCTCTGATACCCACGGGTCAAGCTAGCGCTATATAAACCTTTTAAAATAAATAAATAAATTGTTACCTTAAGGCTCCTACACTCATTATTCAGAAATCAATGAGTGTTTTGCCTGAAAAGTTAAGGACATGACCATAGGGCCCGGAATGGGCCCATTTCAATGTCCATTGCTTATATCCTTATAAAACGTAAGCAGTATGGTTTAAAAAGACCACATCCCTGGACGCAGAGCCGCGGGACACTTTTAATAAACTATGAGTAAAACAGCTGACAAGGGTCACATGAACTTTTGTCCACTCCTGCATCAGCCAGTCATTGCAGACCCTCCAGGAGTGGTGCACTTCCCCATCCAGGGAAAAGAAGGCTGTTCAAAGAAAGACGAGAAAACGAAAGTAGCGCTTCACTGGCAAATGCTGTTAAGAGGCGCTAATGTGTCTGGGTGGGAATGAAACCAATCTGGTCGCTTTGTGCCCACTCGGTCTCATTTAGTTATTTTTTCGTATTTTGAACCTTTTTTCTCTCCGTCCCGAAGGTGCCATTGGAATGGAAAAATGTCAGAAAAAGACGACATTTCCAGCAAAAGAGTTATTTTTTCTTCTTTTTTTTGGGATCCATTTCACAGGAGAACGAATGGGGGGAAGAAGAAGGAAGAGAGGGTAGGAGCCGCTTCATGAAGTCACGGGTTTTCCTTTAGCAAGTGAGGAGTGAGAGAGAAACAGAAAGAGAGGGAATAACAGAAAGAGAAAGAAAGGGGCAGCGAGGGAGAAGTGGACGCTGTCTTTGTCTTCTCTAGGTAAGAAGGAAAGCACAGAGCCCTTTCAACTCTTTCCCCCCCCCTCCCCAGAGAGACGGCCTGGGGCGGACTTGGCCGCGCAGGTCACCGGTGAGTCAGTGGCTCTCGTGGAAGGGATGCACTGGCGCGAGGCCCAGCTGGAGGGGCTGCTTGGGGCCAAGATTAGAGGCGTCTTCCTTTCCTTCTGTTCTCATTCACGTTCTTACGTTTCTTCTTTGATTTCTTCAGTCTTCAGTTTCTTTTTAAATTTATTTGGTTTCCCTTTTCTTCCGTTTCTACTTTCTTTTTCCTTTTCTTTTTTCCTTTTCTTTGATTCCGCCTTTCCTCCTGCCTTCTGTTTCTTCCAGGGACTGTCAGGGAATGTAAAACTGCTTTGGACATTTTAGCAACACCCCAAACTGCACCGAATGAGAAGATGTAGTTAGGAAGCCTGTCCAGGGTTATTTTTGGGGCATCCCCCCTCCACGGAGGAAAATGTTTTGAAAAGCATGAAACCATGGAGGCGCCCTAGGCATGAAGGCGCACTTCTGGTCTATTGCCAGCCCGTCGCAATAAACGGGCGGGCCGCAGAGACTACGATCAAATCATTGACCAGAAACCTAACTCCTATTTAGGATTTAGTGAATTTGTGAGCAGAGATATTCAGATTAAACAAAACCATCTCACTTCTACGTACTAGATAAACAGCCTTGAAAAAGCCCTGGGCTTGCACGACACCATAGGGCGAAACACGTGTCGGCTTACTGGGAGACGATCGATGGTCTAGCCTCATTCATGAAAGAAAAGGAAGAATAAGGCACCAAATAGAAATGAAACGATTGGAATGGATTGGCTTTTGTTTGCATACCGTCTCTGCGAAATCTTGAAACCGTGTTGATTCTATTTGAAGGAACCCAACGAACCCTTGGAGGGAAACACTCAATCAATCAATCAAATGGTCTAGTATAGCCCGGGGCGTTCTCCAGGCGCTGGGTGGAAGTACGAGTCTCTTCGGAGAGGTGGTGGTCGAAGAGCCAAGCCTTGAGCGTTTTCCTGAAGTCCTTCAGGGATGGGGAAGTGCGGAGGTGGAGGGGAAGCTCGTTTCAGGACTCTGCGGACAGGTGAGAGAAGGAGCGACCTCCACATCGGCTGTGACGGATGGAGGGGATGTGGGCTAAGGCGAGGGTGAAGGATCGGAGCTTTGGTCGGTCAGTGGAAATTCAGGCAGCTGTTGATGTAGGCAGGTACAGTTCTCTGGAGGGCTTTGTAGGCATGCATGAGGAGCTTGAAGAGGTATCTCTTCTGGAATGGGAGCCAGTGGAGGGCTCAGAGGTGCAGGGGGATGCTGGATCTTCTTGGGATGAGGAGTCTGGCTGCCGAGTCCTGGATGGTTTGGAGGGAGTTCAGGAGCGGTTTGGTGGTTCCGGCGTAGAGTGCATTGCTGTAGTCGAGTCGGTAAACAGACATAATATCGAAAAAAAATATCGAGTGGACAGAATATCGAGTTTTTAATATAGAATGGACAGAATATCGAGTTGCCAAAATATAGTGGTGAAGAATATCGAAAATCAGGTAAGAAATATCGATTTAAATAATATAGAAGTAAGTAATATCGACAGTCATTATATAGTTGTTAAAAATATCGATTTTTTAATAGTATTTTAAGTTTTTAGTATATGTGTTAAAAGTATGTATTAATATTGGAATGTATGTTAGAATATTTTTAAAGTAATGAATTTTATGTTATTTCATTTTTGAGTAATTTAATTCCGTAGCGGGTTGTGGGTTTATAGGGGAGTAGGGTGGGAAGTAATTTAATTATAGTACATTAAATAATAATTTATATGAATTATTAATTATTTTTAATTTAATTTTGCGTTTAACTTCTGTAGCGGGTTGTGGGTTTATAGGGGAATAGGGTGGGAAGTAATTTAATAGTTATTAGTTAATTATTAATTGGTATTGAAAATTAATTGGTTGTTGATTAATTATTAATTGGTAAATAATTTGTATTAATTGGTAATTAATTTGTATTAATTGTTTAATTGATAATTATGTTAATTGTATTAATTTAATATTTGTAGCGGGTAGTGTGTTTATAGGGGAATATGGGGGGAAGTAATACAATTGTAAAAAATTAATTATTTAAATAATTTGTGTATATTGTTAATTAATATATTATTAATTAATTATTAATTGGTATTATTTGCATTTATTAATGTTTGGTATTGAAAAATAATTGGTTGTTAATTAATTATTAATAGGTAATTAAACGAAAATGTATTGGTATTTATAATTAATTAATTACTAAATATTGTGTGATTGGTAATTAATTTTAATCCTTTTTTTGGTATTAATAATTTATTTATTTTTAATAAAATATGTATTTATTATTTTCCCTACTATTGCACTTACTGGAGTGGGAATAGTAATTTTTACCCCTACGCTATCCAACGTTTTCCCTACTATTGCACTCACTGGAGTGGGAATAGTACATTTTACCCTCACGCTATCCAACGCTTTCCCTACTGTTGCACTCTCTGGAGTGGGAATAGTAATTTTTATCCCTACGCTATCCAACGCTTTCCCTACTGTTGCACTCTCTGGAGTGGGAATAGTAATTTTTACCCTCCCGCTATCCAACGCTTTCCCTACTGTTGCACTCACTGGAGTGGGAATAGTAAATTTGACCCTCCCGCTATCCAACGCTTTCCCTACTGTTGCACTCTCTGGAGTGGGAATAGTAATTTTTACCCCTACGCTATCCAATGCTTTCCCTACTGTTGTTGCACTCTCTGGAGTGGGAATAGTAATTTTTACCCCTACGCTATCCAACGCTTTCCCTACTGTTGGTCTCACTGGAGTGGGAATAGTAAATTTTACCCCTACGCTATCCAACGCTTTCCCTACTGTTGTACTCACTGGAGTGGGAATAGTAAATTTTACCCTCCCGTTATCCAACGCTTTCCCTACTGTTGCACTCTCTGGAGTGGGAATAGTAATTTTTACCCCTACGCTATCCAATGCTTTTCCTATTATTGCACTCTCTGGAGTGGGAATAGTAATTTTTACCCTCCCGCTATCCAACGCTTTCCCTACTGTTGCATTCTCTGGAGTGGGAATAGTAATTTTTACCCTCCCGCTATCCAACACTTTCCCTACTATTGCACTTACTGGAGTGGTAATAGTAAATTTCACTCGCCCGCTATCCTACGCAGAAAATATTGAATATTTTTAATAAATATTACGTTAATATATATGTATTCATTTTTTTTTTTTTTACTTGCATTAATTATTTATTAATTTTAATGTTATTTAAGTATTTTTAAGTATGTGTCAGTTAATTATATGTATTATTTCATTAATTTTACATTACTTTTAAAACATTTAAAAAATTCGATATTTTGACTAACTATATTTTTGACAATGATATTTTGGATTCTATATTTTTGTACTTACCTGTTTGGAGATAGGGATTCAATATTTTGGCATTCTATATTTTGGCATCGATATTTTTGTAAGTCTATATTTTGGTAGTCGATATTATGTCAGTGATCCGTCGAGTCGGCTGGAAATGAGGGCTCGGGTGACTGTCTTCCTGGTTGATAGAGGGATCCATCAGAAGACCTTGCGGAGCATGCAGAGGGTGTGGAAGCAGGAGGAGGAGACAGCACTGATATGCTGCTTCATGGTGAGATGGGAGTCTAGGATGATTCAGAGGATGCGGCAGTGGCCAGTAGGGGTGGGGGTGTGAGTACAGAGGGCCACGGGGGTGTCCTCCCAGGGGGAGGGTTTGTTTCCGAAGGTGATGACCTCTGTTTTGTCCGAGTTGAGCTTCAGACAGTTGGTCTTTATCCAGGTGGCGACGTTGGTCATGGTGGTTTGGAAGTTGGTTCTTGTTGTGTCCGTGTGTTCTGAGAGGGATAGGACAAGCTGGGTGTCCTCTGTGTAGGCGATGCTGTTGAGTGTGGGCGATATTTGCCATGTTTGTTTAACGATGGTGGGACTGAGGGAGGACCCCGAGGGGACGCTGCATATTATGTCCTTGGGTGCGGAGGAGTTGGGTGGAAGGTGGACCCTCTGAGTTCGGCCGGCGAGGAAGGAGATCCATTCGAGGGCCTTGCCCTGGATGCCTATGTGGTGGTGTCTGGTGATGAGGGTGTGGTGGGAGACAGTGTTGAAGGCTACCGAGAGGTCGAGGAGAATGAGAATGGTCAATCTGCCCATGTGGAGGATGCGTCTGGTGTGGTTTATTGCTGAGATTAGGGCAGTCTCAGTGCTGTTGTTGGGTTGGAAGCCTCATTGGGAAGGGTCGAGCAGGTGGTTTTCTTCGAGGTAGTCCACGAGCTGGCAGTTGATGGCTTTCTCTAGGACTTTGGCGGGGAAGGGAGGGGGGAGCGAGATGGGTCGGTAGTTCTCGAGTCTGTTGCAGTTGGCTGAGGGTTTCTTCAGGGGAGGTTTAATCTTGGTATGCTTCCAGGGGTCAGGGACAGAGGCTGTGGCCATGGAGATGTTGAGGAGTGCTGTGATGGGGCCTCCGATTGCTTCTCTTCCTAGGTTGTGGATGTAGTGGTGGCGGGGGTCCGAGGGAGATCCAGACTGAATGGTGTTAATGATGGAGGTGGTATCGTCAGTCTAGAGCTGATTCCAGTCGGTAATTCGGTGGGGGTGGGAAGCGTTGGTAAGGATACAGAGGTGGTTGAGGACAGTGGGTTGGGGGTCAAAGATGCTGTAGATGTTGGCTATATTGCTGTGAAAGTAATCTGCTAGAGTGTCGCAGAGGGCTTGGGAAGGGCGGATCGTGTTCTCCGGGACGGAAGGGCAGGAGACTTCTCGTATGATACTGAAAAGTTCCTTGGTGTTGTTGGTACTCACTTTGAGGTGGGTGTTGAGGGCTTCTTTCTTGGTTTCTCTCAGCCGGTGGTGGTAGATGTTGAGGGTGGATCTGAAGGAGTCAAGGATGGCGGGGGTCTTGTTGGAGCGCCAGGGTCTCTCCAGTTTCTTACAGTGGAGCTTGTGGATCAGAAGTTCTGGCGTTTACCAGCTTGCTTGATTGGCGGATATTCTGCTGGGGGTGTTCTTTCGAGGGGTGATGGTGTCCGCTGCAAATGAGATCCAGTTTCAAGGGAGTCTGCGGGGACTGGTCTTGATTTCTTGAGGGCGGCTGTCCAGAGGGGTTTGGTGACTTTGTTCCAGTTGCATCGAGGGAGGGGGTGATGCCTCGTCAGGGGTTCAAGTGGGCTGTCAATGGAGAAATGGACAATGCTGTGGTCTGTCAAGGGCAGTTCAGTGGTGTGTGAGAACTTGGTGTGGTCATTGGTGGAGAATATGAGGTCCAAGGTGTGTCCTGTGTTGTGTGTGGGATGGGTGACCTGTTGGGAGAGGACGATGATGCTCATGTTTTCGAGAAGCGTGGTTGAGTTGGTGCCATCGGGGTCCTCAAGGTGGAAGTTCAGGTCTCCCAGGAAGATGTAGTGGGTGGAGTCTACAGGCAGGGGGTGATAAAGTCTAGTATTGAGCTGCAGAAACTGGGGCAGGGCCAGGTGGTCTATGGCTAGGGTACCGCTGTTGGGTGTTTTGGCATTGGGTTTGATCTGGAAGTCTAGGCGTTCCATGAATGGAGTTGCATCAACATCCAGAGCAATGCAGTTGAGGGAGTCCTTGTGGATGATGGCGATGCCTCCTCCGGGTCTGTTGCTGTGGTCATGGGGGATCAACTTGTGGACTGGGGAGGGTGTAGAGGTGGCTATATCGGGTGTGGACACTGGGGTGAGCCAGGTTTCGGTGATGAACATCACGTCGGTGGCAAGGGTGGTTATGGTGTCCCAGATTTCCGTGGCCTGCTTGCCAAGAGATCTGACGTTGAGTAGTGCGCAGTGGATTTGTGGTCTCTGGTGGAGTGCTTGTTGCTGATTGGAGGTGTGGGGTTCTTGCGTCGCAGGAGAAGTGGCAGTGGAGGCAGGTATAGGGTCCTTCCGTGGAGCGTGGCAAGGCGCTGCAGCAGTTATCTCGAGCCTTGAGCTTGAGGTTATGGATTTCGTTTGAGGAGTGTTGGCGGCAAGCAGAAGTTCCAGGGGTCCTGGCATTGGGCGCGGTTCAGGCTAAGATTGGTGCAGAAAGGGCTTGTCTGCGGTACAGCAGCTCCCTAGCCTCCATTAAGTAGCCCTGGAAGGTGGAAGGGGCAGGGAGGGAGGGTTAGGGGGCTAGGCGGGAGGACAGCCCCCCACACTGAAGTGTGCCACAGACAAGATACACCAATGGAGGGAACTAGGGGGCTCTGTGACAACAGTTGTGGTAGCGCAAGACATAATAGCCCAATTCCAAGCGTTAACTAAAAAGTGTCTGGATTATGCCCCTACGTGAAATACCACCAGCATCACCGCTGCCCTAAAAAGAGCCAAATGACCATATATACATACACGTCCCACCATTGGCTTCCATACACGTTCCACCCACCCGGCCTTGGTCCGCCAATTCTGACAGGGCCTTTGTTTCTACCGAACGACTGCACTTTGGCACTTTTGACCTGGTCCCTGCCGGTCCCGGTCTGAGAGGAGGAGCCACGAGACCCGGCAGGCGCAGGAGCACCATAAAACAGCCCCAGGTATCCCGCTGCGCGGGACGAGCGTGGGACGCAGATCGGCACGAAGACCTGAGATCGTCTGAGGCCGGGCCCATTCTCTTGGTTTTGGGGTCTGGATATATGGAACTAATACAACGGACAGACAGGGAGGCGGTGCGGTATTAAGTCTGGTGTCCCGAGGAGAAGAGGTACACATACTGAAATTAAGCTGGTAAGAGAGGATCTGGACCTCCATTAACGCAGGCTATATCTGCCTAATATTAGTATTTGTTTTGGATTTGGGCTTTGCAAATGTATTATGTTCACCACCAATTCCTTTTACCCAGACCTTTAATGGTAGAGGATTGAGCTCGACCATAGATTTTATAATTATTCCGAATAGGTTCGCGCCCTGCTTATTGGGATACAAAATGCATAAGAACGCCATAAGCGATCACTTTCCCATGAGTGTGTCCGTATCCCTCCCTTCAAAAACTCATAGCTCTCATACTAAAAGGATCTATGCGGTTCAAGATATGGTAATTGATAAGTTAAATGGCTATTCCCTAAAGTGGGATAAAGTAGAGCCGTACATGAATAACACAAATCAATTATGAAATGTTTGAATGAGTCCACACCATATGAGGGTATATTGGAGACCTACGCACAAATTACAGAAACGATTAGGAATACTTTAAAGGTTGAACTAAAAACAGGGCATGGGAAGAACAAGGGGTGGTTTGATCATAAATGCACGAAAGCCTACTCCGAACTAAAGCAAGCACTACACAAAAAAGAAAGAGACAGAACTGAAACCAAGCAGTGTAGGAAGGCGAAAACACGTAAAGGAGAAATACAAAATAAAACTTGGGCTGACCTACGTAAGGCAAGCACTAATAAGGATAGTACCGCCTTTTGGCGCGTGGTAAAATCCACATCCCTGACAACTGAAAATACCCCTACTATAGAGATCGCCACTGACGAAGGACATTGAGTGGAATATTTTTCTAACGTCTTTGGACAGGCAGGGGAGGAGGATGGCATAGCTGTAAGTGCTGCAAGTTTGAGAACATTGTCAACAAGTTTCCCAATAGAGCTAGCTTTTACTCTAGAGGAGGTACTATGTGCACTAAAAGCCTGCAAGGGGGCCCGTTGATATTTTGAAATATAATAAAGAGTTATGGGGCCCACTATTAACGCGAGTGTTAGCAACTTGCTGTGCGATCGGATTTATGCAATCCTGGTCAGACTCCATCATGGTACCCATTTTAAAACGAGCATTTGCAATGCAATAGGTCTCGCATTATAAAAGTGTGAGCAGTTGGCATTGTTAATAATAATGCAACACTAGCTATTGGCTTTGTAAATGATAATGGCATTTATTTATGTGTTTGCTTTATAAAATAGATTAAAAAAGGCATTGTCATGAACAATGCCAATAGCCTAAACTTTTGCAAATGCGAGACCTATTGCATTGCAAATGCTTGTTTGCACCATGCTTTCACTTCTTGTTGAGCACTCCCGGGTCATTGATGAATAATTTCTATACCATTACAATATAATAATTACATTTAAAAATTAAATGTTTTCGGCCATGGCTGCAACAATGTGGTACAGGAGGTTTGCCCCCACAGTCGCCCCGGACACGAAAATGGGAGTGGTGGTGGAAGCAGAGGGCACAGGGGGTGTGGGAGTTTGGAGCAGGAGCGCATGGTGGTTGCGCGGGGTAGGGAGGAGGGGAGGCAGAGGACTTGGGGGGGCGGGATCGCGCCTCGTGCCTGGAGGTGGACGGCACTGTCCTTGGGTGGGCTCAGATATGGGCGCCGGCGGGGGCTGACAGCGAGGATTCCGCTCCCGTTGTTTCTTGAGCCGCAGGTTGGGACAACTCTCCCCCCCACCCTTACCCGGATGCTGGTGGTCGCTGCTTCGGGTTTCTGGCGGTCCTGAGAGGATCCAAGGCGGGGCTCCGATGCAGCACCCCCCGTGTTCCGGTGAGTACAGGGATGGGCTCAGCACTGGGCGGATGCAGGTAGACGCGGCTTGGGGTTTCTGGCGGTCCTGGGGTGCTCCCCGTGTTGGGGCAGGGGGCGCATGTCTACTTTTGGCTGCGGGTCTGGGCGCGAGGTGGCCGGGCAGCACTTTGGCAGGGGTTATGGCGGCCAATCGGCAGAGTCGCGCACGGTGGGGTAGATTGGCGAGGCTGCGCATGATGTGATCTTGGACAGATTAGGGGTTTGGGCTGGATAGAGGTCCGCACACAGGCTGAGTTTGGCAGAGAGCCACGGCCTGAGAACGGTCCGGGCCGCCTTGCACGTCTGGCTGAAGGGCAGACCCAGTTGGAGGTGGGCAGGTTCTCTGGAGGTGCGGCAGAGAGGGGTTGGTGGTGGGGGAGACGCAACGGAGGCAGCCTGGAAGGTACTTCGGCGTTGGGGGGAGGCAGCACCACGTAAGGTAATGGGCGGCGACCCAGGCAGAGCATCTTCTCTAGGGCGTCTTATTTATTATATGCCTTTTAATGCAGGAGAAAGTGAAAGTGTGCCATGCGGGCGCTGTGTTCACGCGGGGACAGAACAGCAGAGAGGCGAGCCTCGCTCGCGAAAGTGAAAGGGGGGAGGGAGCGCGATAAGAGACGCTGCGGGTGCACATGGGATGTCCGGGGGACAGGAGATGTGCACACCGCGTGGCTGTACGTGCGCGTACACCAACTCAAATCCACCAAAGCCTGCGCATGCCCATCTCCTGTCCTACTTCCGAGGCAAGTCAGCAACAATAGATCTCGCTGGCGACAGCAACGCTTCGCGCTGTGTTCGCCAGGCGAGACCTAAAAAGGATATAGACAGAATCCGGCATGCTATCACCCTATTTCACTGCCGGATTCTTTGGGCAAAGTGGCAGGACGTATAGTGCTTAATCGGCTCCGACAATGGGCCGAAGATAATAACGTTTTATCAGCTCTTCAATTCGGTTTTAGGGAGGGGCTGGGCACAACATAACAGGGTCTTAATTTAACCATCCTTATGGGAAAATATGCGATGGCGAGAAAGGGAAGACTGTACCTGGCCTTTGTTGACCTTACGGCCGCATTTGACTGCGTACGTCACAAAAAATTATGGAGTATTTTAGCTTCAATGGGGGTGGAGGCTCCATTAATCCATTTTTTAAGGTAGCTCTACAGAAATGCAAAAGCTCGGGTGCGGTTTGGGCCCAATGGAGAGTGTACAGTGTCGTTCCAAGTGGAGAGGGGGGTTAGGCAGGGCTGTGTTCTGGCACCGTTCCTATTTACACTATATACCAACGGTTTGGAGCAATCCATGTTAGAAAGGTGTCGGGACCTACCTCAGCTGTCACGTCGTCCAATACCTGCCCTACTCTACGTGGAGAACACTGTAATTATGGCTCGAACACCAATGGGACTACAACCGGCTCTTGATAGTTATAATGAGTTTATGAAAAACTTAGGCCTGAGAATAAATATTACTAAAACTTCTATAATGAGTTGCGGGACAGGTAGCAGAAAGCAGAGGGACATCTATATAAAGAGTAAAAAGGTAGAAACTACTATAACTTACCCCTATGAGGAATTTTAATTGACCAAAAGGGTTCATGGCGTCAGGCTATCAAGGCTAGAAAATTTCTCTTTATGAGAACGACAGCTTTGGTGAATTTTTCAAAAAAGTTAGGGAAGAGACCCCCAGTAGAGTTGATCTACATCTACCAAGCCAAGTGTGTCAGCACGGCCATTTATGTCCCTGGGATATGGGGATACTGTGACATAAATGAAATCCAGAAGGTGGAGAACACATTTTTAAGGTATTTGTTGGCGGTCCCACGCTGTACATCAACCTAAATTTGCTAGCATACATCACAGACATAATAAAGGTGCGACCAGCTCTGTTATGGCATAGGATCTGGTCTTTGACTAAAACCATATTCAATCGGAAGGTATTAAGTGATAGCCTTAAACTAGAACATGCATTAGAGATCAGGAGGTTAAAGTACATAAAAGTTTTTATGTCTGACTTTGGCCCGCCAGAATATTATCCCAATCCTTCTTTGATTGGTTCCATCTCTAGAAAGGCTTTCAAAAAACAATGCATGACCCACATGGAGGCAAACAGATTTGCCGTTGAGGCATCACGGCCCACGGTCCAAACCAACCAAATGATGCGAACTACCATCGGCATGCAACCATACTTAGCCTATACACTAAGTGGGTATGATAGATTTGTTCTCACACGTCTTAGACTCGATGTATTCCACCGTTTGGTAAGCTTTCTGACTATAAATGATTGGTCTAAAATCTTACCAAATTGCCCCTGTGACGGAGTCTCCCCACAAACATCAATTCATGTAGTTCTGTTTTGTAAATTTTATTTGGAACAGAGGAGGAGGTGGATAAAACCTCTACTGAAACTATGGGGCATGAGGCAATGTCGCCCGGCCTATCTTGCTTTGCAGTCCTTAGATAATGATTGTTTTGTGAGATATATCGCCCTATTTTTGAAGCGCACGATCAAGTGTAGGAAACACTTATGAACTTTGTCCCATTTAAAGTATGCTGCTAGGCCTTAGTTTTTAATTACTTTTAGAGTTTTAAATGTTGTGTAAGCTTTTAAACTAAACTTTTAAAGAAAAAAGTGTATAGTAATGTGATATATAATTGTAAAACTGTGCTTTTATGGTTTTTTGTTTGCTGATTTGAAAACCGAATAAAGCAAATTTTGATTGATTGATTGATTGACATAGCATTCTACACGAATGGGGTATTGTACCAAGGCTTTCCGCCTGCTCTACAACGGACGAGGGGGTTCCTAACTGGGGGTGCCGACTATGTTGGCACCCCACATGGCCATCAAAGATGCATCACCCTGAGCTGTGCCTGCTTTTTGCCCGGTGGTGCTAGTGCGCTCGCCCCTGACAGACCCATTAAGGTATGACCACGTTTAAGTAACACGGCACTGCCAGGTGCCAATGGGGACCTCTTTGTGAGTGATCTGTCAAAAGAGTGAGGTGGGGATATTATGCCCCTCTTATGCTGGGGATACAGTACGCTGCAGGCAACAAGGGAAGTTCTGTATTCACTAGCTATCGTTTTATCCTCTATGACATAAGAGGCCTGAAACATGCTGATAAGAATGCAAATGTTGGAGTGTGTAAGCGAGACAGGCTAGTGTGAGTGGAGTATACAATGATTGGTACTAGTAGGAGACACCCTTGTGGAAGTAAGGACTTTTGAGACAAGAACGCAAGGTTTTAGAAGGAAAGTGAAGATGGTGTGATGGTGGAAAAGCGATGAAGGGGAGAGGTGATTGAGGGAATGCTTTTGAAGTGAGAGGGAAGAATTCCGGTTCACTTGAGAATGAATATGTTGTGTGTTTTGATGCATATACGTGTGCGTGCATGTTACTGTAAGGAATGCTGATGTTAGTACTCTGTAGGCGTAAGGTTGCAAGGGGGTGCGCGTTAACGCTCTTTGAGGCAGTCCATTCGCCAGGGACTAGAAAGGACGAACAATGAGTGGTAGTGTTACATCTATAAATGTGGTGAACTGTGGTTTTAATTTAATAAAGTGTATTAACATATACGAATACAGCATAAAAGGAATAAACATCCTTTTTATTGATAGGTTTTACAGAACTTTTTTTTTTTTTTTTTAAGTTCTATATACTTTTTTATTGATTTTTTACACATATAGTTATCATCGCTTTTATGTTTTTAAGGTACAAAATTGCAAGGTGACTGCGAGTGTGGGCAAAAAGATTATAGTTGAGACATTTAACATTGAATGAAAGTGGTTTTAAAAGCGAGGCCGACACCTCTCATACGTCCCTGATTCAATACCTCCCCTATTCTCAGTGGAATGAAGAGGTTTGGTGGAGGGTGGGAATATTTTCCATGTATGGGGAGAAGGATTGAAACTATTCACCCACTTGAAGGGTTCTTCACCTTACGTAATGTGCTGCTGCGACAAGGATTCTTGCGCGTGCCTTGCTGTTGAGGGCCACTGTGGTAGGACGTGTTCGCCCCTCCTTTGATTTTGAAACTGATGATTTAAAAGACTGTGGTGAAACGATGCTATTGACATTATCGAGGCACTGATTGATGTTTTGAGTCTCGCACCCCGATGATGTCTTTTATTTTCAGGGTTCTTCCTTCATCTATGCAGTATCATCAGTGGGGTTTATGTCATTACTGTTGCGTCGGCGGTTACAAGGAAAACACTTTTTCTATTCATCAATGGATGCCGTGTTTTGAAATGTTGTGTCCTTTCCAAGGTGATGCAGGTATGAACAGGGAGACCCTGCTCCCATCAGACACCGGTTTGGGTTTTCCCGATTTAAAAGGGAGTTCGATGCACATGCCCCTGGTGACGTGTCCACCCTATCACGTCGGGTTAGGGATTCCAATGTGGCAAATGTGTTGACATTGCTAGCAACTGCGCCCGTAATACATGTTAAGTAACAATGATTCTCACGCCTGGCCACGGGTAACACAAAAAGAAATTGTTCAATGGAGAGTAGACCACACACGGGGTACCACGGGCTGAGAGGCAAAAGGGGAGGGGTTAAATAACTGGTTTCTCTCATATGATACGGAGTGGTTTATCAAGGACTGGCTTTGTCTGCCCTCATGCGAGACTTATCAGGTCAGTGGTTTGGTCTTCTTTCCACCTTTCTGATGCCCTTGCAATGAACTAGAGACATCCGTCGCTCATCCCAGTGCAAAGAGCAGCAGCAGCACGCAATGCAGAGCAGCGACGCCGACGGACGGACGGAAGAGCGAACAAGCCTGGTTCTGCGTGCTCGGCCCCTCCACAGCCGCAAGATTTCCAGGAGGTGTGGCGGCGCAGACCTCCTAATACACGACAGTCGCCCACCAGCCAGAGGCGGGCAACAACGGACGGTTCGTGGACATCGGCCAAAGTACACCATCCCTGGGAATGGGGACACGGAAACGGCCAAGGGACTAAGAGGGCTGGTGCAACACAGACATTACATTGCGCATTATCACCCACCAGCACCGAGGACGGTGAGGGCAGAGGTGGTGGGTTGAAGGATGAAATGGGAGTATGTATGCATCCACAGACCGATCAGGCCTGATGGACGGCCATTAGCTTTGTTGACCATCTCCCGATGAGCTACACAACCGAACATTCATCGTTCGGTGCTGCAGACCCTTCCCATCAAGACCCTTGCCAACACCCACATCAGACGTCACGGCCTTTCCAGCTGTTCTATTCATCAACTGCAGTCAGGTGTGAGGAGCTGACCTTCCAGATGCCCGGACCTCACACCAAGCAGGTGCCCCACCACTGAAGCTCCGACAAGGACCAGGGACCTCACGCCGAGCAGGTGCCCCACCACTGAAGCCCCGACAAGGACCAGGGACCTCATGCCGAGCAGGTGCCCCACCACTGAAGCCCGACAAGGACCAGGGACCTCACACCAAGCAGGTGCCCCACCACTGAAGCCCCGACAAGGACCAGGGAGCACGGACCTCACTCAGAGCAGGTGCCCCACCACTGATGCCCCGACGAGGACTGGGGACCACAGACATCACACCAAGCAGGTACCCCACCACTGAAGCCCCGACGAGGACCAGGGAGGACAGACCTCACACCAAGCAGGTGCCCCACCACTGAAGCCCCAACAAGGACCGGGGAGCACGGACCTCACAGCAAGCAGGTGCCCCACCACTGAAGCCCCGACGAGGACTGGGGAGGACTGACCTCACACCAAGCAGGTGCCCCACCACTGAAGCCCCGACGAGGACCGGGGAGGACGGACCTCACTCCAAGCAGGTGCCCCACCACTGAAGCCCTGACGAGGACTGGGGAGTACGGACCTCACTCCAAGCAGGTGCCCCACCACTGAAGCCCCGATGAGGACAGACCTCACTCCAAGCAGGTGCCCCGCCACTGAAGGCCCGACGAGGACCGAGGAGGACAGACCTCACACCAAGCAAGTGCCCCACCACTGAAGCCCCAACAAGGACTGGGGAGCAAGGACCTCACTCCAAGCAGGTGCCCCACCACTGAAGCCCCGACGAGGACCGGGGAGGACGGACCTCACTCCAAGCAGGTGCCCCACCACTGAAACCCCGACAAGGACCAGGGAGCACAGACCTCACTCCAAGCAGGTGCCCCACCACTGAAGCCCCGATGAGGACCGAGGAGGACAGACCTCACACCAAGCAGGTGCCCCACCACTGAAGCCCTGACAGGGACCGGGGAGGACAGACCTCACTCCAAGCAGGTGCCCCACCACTGAAGACCTGACGAGGACCAGGGAGCACAGACCTCACTCCAAGCAGGTGCCCCACCACTGAAGACCTGACGAGGACCAGGGAGCACAGACCTCACTCCAAGCAGGTGCCCCACCACTGAAGACCTGACGAGGACCAGGGAGCACAGACCTCACTCCAAGCAGGTGCCCCACCACTGAAGACCTGACGAGGACCACGGAGCACAGACCTCACACCAAGCAGGTGCCCCACCACTGAAGCCCCAACGAGGACCGGGGAGTACAGACCTCACACCAAGCAGGTGCCCCGCCACTGAAGCCCCGACGAGGACCGAGGAGGACAGACCTCACACCAAGCAGGTGCCCCACCACTGAAGCCCCAACAAGGACTGGGGAGCAAGGACCTCACTCCAAGCAGGTGCCCCACCACTGAAGCCCCGACGAGGACCGGGGAGGACAGACCTCACACCAAGCAGGTGCCCCACCACTGAAGCCCCGACGAGGACCGGGGAGGACAGACCTTACTCCAAGCAGGTGCCCCACCACTGAAGACCTGACGAGGACCAGGGAGCACAGACCTCACACCAAGCAGGTGTCCCACCACTGAAGCCCCGACGAGGACCGGGGAGTACAGACCTCACACCAAGCAGGTGCCCCGCCACTGAAGCCCCGACGAGGACAGAGGAGGACAGACCTCACACCAAGCAGGTGCCCCACCACTGAAGCCCCGACAGGGACCGGGGAGCACGGACCTCATGGCCTTCATCATCATGCAGTTCTGGCCGCAAAATGTTGCGGAGACATCCATCCCAGCGCCCCTCACCTTCATGCTATAATGTTTATTGCCCAAGAAATGACTATGGGTACCAACAGTTCTCTGTGCTAATGTACGGCTCATGGTGCCGTCGAGTTCAGAAGAGATGACATCTACTTTGAAATATGAACATTTAATGACACAGCGACTTTGAATTTCAAATTTAAAACTTGCCTGGATGGCAAAAGGACTATGTGACGTAGAAAGTGAACGATGGAGCAAAGTTCCATGTATTATGACATCCAGTATTTGTGCGGACCCGTTCAAAGAGTGCCCAGTAGATAACGACTTACAGAGTGATAGGGTCCATCACATGTTACCATCTCCAGCTGTGAAGTAAATACACCTTCGCATTACCCGGCTCAATAAGTCCTTATTGGATATAAACATACACCAGTAAGGCCAAGGAGTGCCCGAGGAGGACCACATTTTTATGTGAATGGGAGAGAAAGATTTCTTACTAAAAGTTCACCCCAAACAGGTAGCTAATGAACAGCGAGGTGCATGGTAATTGTTAACTAAGGTTGAACAACCCCTTATGCCAGATATAACATTTAAAACCGAAGCCGGATGGAAGATACACACACCTGCCAATAGGTACAGAGGACAAACTGAACTATGTGGTTGCACTATGGTCAGGTCTGTACCCCCCACCGAGCACAACAGATCAATACAAACAGGAGCGCCCAAGGAAGGGTGGGACATCTCCATTGGGAGGTTGAACTATCATGGACCTGGGCACGCTGCACTAGAGACACGACATGCAGCCAAATAAGGGGGTTCAGTCCCTGTTAGAGGGATTTGACAATAGCCAAAGGTGAGATATGGGCAGGGAAACATACCCAGCGGCTTGGCACTCCCCAAAGGACAAGATGGCGGCGGACAGACCCAGCGGCTTGGCACTCACCAAAGAACAAGAGGGCGGGGAACAGACCCAGCGGCTTGGCACTCCCCAAAGGACAAGAGGGCGGGGAACAGACCCAGCCGCTTGGCACTTCCCAAAGGACAAGAGGGCGGGGAACAGACCCAGCCGCTTGGCACTTCCCAAAGGACAAGAGGGCGGGGAACAGACCCAGCGGCTTGGCACTCCCCAAAGGACAAAAGGGCGGGGAACAGACCCAGCGGCTTGGCACTGCCCAAAGGACAAGAGGGCGGGGAACAGACCCAGCGGCTTGGCACTTCCCAAAGGACAAGAGGGCGGGGAACAGACCCAGCGGCTTGGCACTTCCCAAAGGACAAGAGGGCAGGGAACAGACCCAGCGGCTTGGCACTCCCCAAAGGACAAAAGGGCGGGGAACAGACCCAGCGGCTTGGCACTGCCCAAAGGACAAGAGGGCGGGGAACAGACCCAGCGGCTTGGCACTTCCCAAAGGACAAGAGGGCGGGGAACAGACCCAGCGGCTTGGCACTTCCCAAAGGACAAGAGGGCAGGGAACAGACCCAGCGGCTTGGCACTCCCCAAAGGACAAAAGGGCGGGGAACAGACCCAGCGGCTTGGCACTGCCCAAAGGACAAGAGGGCGGGGAACAGACCCAGCGGCTTGGCACTTCCCAAAGGACAAGAGGGCGGGGAACAGACCCAGCGGCTTGGCACTTCCCAAAGGACAAGAGGGCGGGGAACAGACCCAGCAGCTTCGCACTTCCCACAGGACAAGAGGGCGGGGAACAGACCCAGCGGCTTGGCACTTCCCAAAGGACAAGAGGGCGGGGAACAGACCCAGCGGCTTGGCACTCCCCAAAGGACAAGAGGGCGAGGAAAAGACCCAGCGGCTTGGCACTTCCCAAAGGACAAGAGGGCGGGGAACAGACCCAGCGGCTTGCCACTTGTCAAAGGACAAGAGGGCGGGGAACAGACCAAGCGGCTTGGCACTCCCCAAAGGACAAGAGGGCGGGGAACAGACCCAGCGGCTTGGCACTCCCCAAAGGACAAGAGGGCGGGGAACAGACCCAGCAGCTTGGCACTTTCCAAAGGACAAGAGGGCGGGGAACAGACCCAGTGGCTTGGCACTTCCCAAAGGACAAGAGGGCGGGGAACAGACCCAGTGGCTTGGCACTTACCAAAGGACTAGAGGGCGGGGAACAGACCCAGCGGTATGGCACTCCCCAAAGGACAAGAGGGCGGGGAACAGACCCAGCGGCTTGGCACTTCCCAAAGGACAAAAGGGCGGGGAACAGACCCAGCGGCTTGGCACTCCCCAAAGGACAAGAGGGCGGGGAACAGACCCAGCGCTTGGCACTTCCTAAAGGACAAGAGGGCGGGGAACAGACCCCGTGGCTTGGCACTTCCCAAAGGACAAGAGGGCGGGGAACAGACCCAGTGGCTTGGCACTTCCCAAAGGACAAGAGGGCGGGGAACAGACCCAGCGGTATGGCACTCTCCAAAGGACAAGAGGGCGGGGAACAGACCCAGCGGCTTGGCACTTCCCAAAGGACAAGAGGGCGGGGAACAGACCCAGCGGCTTGGCACTTCCCAAAGGACAAGAGGGCGGGGAACAGACCCAGCGGCTTGGCACTCCCCAAAGGACAAGAGGGCGGGGAACAGACCCAGCGGCTTGGCACTCCCCAAAGGACAAGAGGGCGAGGAAAAGACCCAGCGGCATGGCACTCCCCAAAGGACAAGAGGGTGGGGAACAGACCCAGCGGCTTGGCACTTCCCAAATGACAAGAGGGCGGGGAACAGACCCAGCGGCATGGCACTCCCCAAAGGACAAGAGGGCGGGGAACAGACCCAGCAGCTTGGCACTTCCCAAAGGACAAGAGGGCGGGGAACAGACCCAGCGGCTTGGCACTCCCCAAAGGACAAGAGGGCGGGGAACAGAACCAGCGGCTTGGCACTCCCCAAAGGACAAGAGGGCGGGGAACAGACCCAGCAGCTTGGCACTTCCCAAAGGACAATAGGGCGGGGAACAGACCCAGCGGCTTGGCACTCCCCAAAGGACAAGAGGGCGAGGAACAGACCCAGCGGCTTGGCACTTCCCAAAGGACAAGAGGGCGGGGAACAGACCCCGTGGCTTGGCACTCCCCAAAGGACAAGAGGGCGGGGAACAGACCCAGTGGCTTGGCACTTCCCAAAGGACAAGAGGGCGGGGAACAGACCCAGCGGCATGGCACTCCCCAAAGGACAAGAGGGCGGGGAACAGACCCAGCGCTTGGCACTTCCCAAAGGACAATAGGGCGGGGAACAGACCCAGCGGCTTGGCACTCCCCAAAGGACAAGAGGGCGGGGAACAGACCCAGCGCTTGGCACTTCCCAAAGGACAAGAGGGCGGGGAACAGAGCCAGCGGCTTGGCACTCCCCAAAGGACAAGAGGGCGGGGAACAGACCCAGCGCTTGGCACTTCCCAAAGGACAATAGGGCGGGGAACAGACCCAGCGGCTTGGCACTTCCCAAAGGACAAGAGGGCGGGGAACAGACCCAGCAGCTTGGCACTCCCCAAAGGACAAGAGGGCAGGGAACAGACCCAGCGGCTTGGCACTCCCCTAAGGACAAGAGGGCGGGGAACAGACCAAGCGGCTTGGCACTCCCCAAAGGACAAGAGGGCATTGAACAGACCCAGCGGCTTGGCACTTCCCAAAGGACAAGAGGGCGGGGAACAGACCCAGCGGCTTGGAACTCCCAAAAGGACAAGAGGGCAGGGAACAGACCCAGCGGCTTGGCACTTCCCAAAGGACAAGAGGGTGGGGAACAGACCCAGCGGCTTGGCACTCCCCAAAGGACAAGAGGGCGGGGAACAGACCCAGCGGCTTGGCACTTCCCAAAGGACAATAGGGCGGGGAACAAACCCAGCGGCATGGCACTCCCCAAAGGACAAGAGGGCGGGGAACAGACCCAGCGGCTTGGCACTCCCCAAAGGACAAGAGGGCGGGGAACAGACCCAGCGGCTTGGCACTCCCCAAAGGACAAGGGGGCGGGGAACAGACCCAGCGGCTTGGCACTCCCCAAAGGACAAGGGGGCGGGGAACAGACCCAGCGGCTTGGCACTTCCCAAAGGACAAGAGGGCAGAGGAACTAGGTACCAAGTGTACGAGTAGAGGGCAGAGTGACTGCACCATGTTGCATAAGGAGACAACAACCAGAGACAACACCTTTATTGCTGAGGAGCCCCTATTACACTGTACAGTTCAGAAACTAGTCAGGGGCAAGTAAGGTCTGAAAGAATGTAGGGAATGCCCATATTAAGAGTGTACATTTCATGACTCCCTGAGGGGCAATTGGGACGGATGTGGAAGCCACAATTGCTCAGGAATGCAAAAGCAGAATATTTCTATAGGCGATAGCTACTGCGCACATTATGCCAAACTGGGACGGATAAAAAGTGGTCCCCTACAACTGTTGCCAGAGTTATTGGGATAGAAGGGCTGTCATCATACTTTCGCCCGCCAGCCGGATGGTATGGCAGCTGCTACCTCTCCTTTGTACTGCCAAAGATGACGCACGTCACCACCCTGTCACACATAGGATCCCGGGTCTGCCTAACAGTACGGTGCAAAAGAACAGCCGCATGGGTGGACAGAATGGTGACTGTGTGGAAATGTGCCTTTTCAGGGGAACACCAGTGCAGGGTTCACCCTTAAGTTAGTCCACGGGTCCTTAGACTAACAAAGAAGAGATTGGCACTGAAGCTGGAATTCAAAATTGGTTTATTAATAACTCATGAATGGGACTCCCTCAATACAACACCCTCAGGCGCTGTAGGAGGTAGTACATGGAATACAGAAACCATGGGCCTTTTATACACAGTTTTTTGCAGAGAAAGCATGTAGTTACAAATAGAAGGTACAGGCCTACACAGGAATAGCTATCGACTAACATGGGCAGATGGATATCACTTAGTCAGCAAAGTGGGAGGGGAAACAGAACTGCTTACATCAGTAGGATATGATAGACAGTTGCATTCTCAAACAGGTGCATTCTAGCAGCTACAGGCCTTTCTGAGCTCATACATTGCTCTGGTTCAGTACAGAAGGAGTTAACTAAGGTTGATGACTCAAGCAGAATAGAAAAGCAGGCAACAGTGAAGACGGCAGAATCACATGGCTAACAAAATGGATGCTGCAAACAAGATGGCTTCAGCTCATGCTAACAGCAATTATTTTCGATTTCCACAGACGGCCCTTGTAGCATTAGCTGAAGACATCTCTATGATTTAGAAGGAGTATGGAAGAGATCATGGACATCAATCATCATTAACTCACTAATTTCTTGGTCTGTTACTAGTCGGGCATTTACATTCTTGACATTTTGTTTAGCTGGTATACATGAGGTACAGGTAGAAGCACAAAGGGAACAGAGTATCGGGTCACATTGGATACATAGGCAACAGATAAAAAGGATTGCAACAAATATACATAGAACTGACAATATCCTCCAGCCCCATACAGTAAACATAGTCCATAGCCATCCAGTCAAAGTCCATGTTCCTAAATCCTGATGAATTGCAGTGGCTATCTTGTGCAGCTTAGAAATTGCTTCAAAAACTGAAGGGGCGTGGTCAGGGATGTAGACACAGCAACTGCTCCCAATAATGCGGCATGCTACACCACGGTCTGCCAGGATCACATCCAAAACCATCCTGTTTTGGAGCACCACAATTCTCGCAATTTGTAGTTCTTCCGTGATGTTTCCAAGTGCCATGGCTGTCTGATTGGTTACAGCCTCTACAACACGTGTTAAGCACCTGATCTTTCTGCTGTTTAAGGCCGCACCAACAAAGAAGCTCAATGGGGACAGGAGTAGTAGCAGTCAGTAGTTTTCGAGCAGGAGTTACTCCCTCTACATCCCATGTTATTATAGCAATGATGACAAAAATCAAAGTGAATCCAATAATGAACATACTCTTTCGATCACTAACTTTTGTAGCAATTGATTTCTTCTCCGCAGGCATGTTCATCTTGCCGTTGAACAACAGAACAGATGGTGCCCTAAGGTCCTGGGCAGACGGTTTCTTCGCGGAGGTTGAGACGAGTAGCCACTAAAAGAGTAACCCCCTTTGTAACTCTGTCTTTCACTACCCAGGACAGTGGCTCAAACAGTCTTTTTCAGCAACGAAGTGTTTCACTTCCGGGGTCGCAGCTGATATCGAGATGTACCAGGGATCGTGTGGTCCGGGAAGACTTCCTCAGGTCCTTCAGGTGACGTGGCTTGTCCTTTCTCTGTGTCCAGGATGTTGCGATGATCTGCCAACCCAGCTGGGCTCACTAGGTCCTACAACACTTTGACAGTGTGTCGCATGGACCCAGTTCTTCCGGCTGATCACTTGAACCGCAGTCCTGGTAGCCAAGAGCACCTGCTCAGGGTCACACCAACGAGGCTCCAACGAGCTGGTCCGCGGAAAGGACTTCATTAGGACAAAGTGCCCAGGCCGTACATTATGGCCCTCGCCATGCGACCTGTCTGGAAGAGTCTCCCGAACCTGTTGATAAATAGAAGACAAACTGTCAGTCAACTGAGACAAATAGTCGTTCATCAATACATAGGGTACATCATGTATAGGGCGTGGCTTAGGAATCCCCCAAATATTCATTGGCCTTCCAAAAACCACCTCATATGGTGTGAGGCCAGATCGTGTATGTGGTATCGATCTAATAGATAGCAACGCTAATGGCAGTGCATCAGGCCATTTCAAAGATGTGGAAGCCTGTATTTTGGCCAATTTTTGTTTTAGGGTAGGATTGTAACGTTCCACTAGCCCTGCTGATTGTGGGTGAAAAGCAGCATGGAACCTCGGTTTAATTCCTAATCCTTTCATGAGGTAATCAACAACTTGCCCAATTAAATGGGGTCCGTTGTCACTCCACAAAACACGACAAATGCCGAATCTGGGGAAAAACTCCTTTAGAAGCATCTTTGCTGTAGTAAGAGCTGTATTATCTTTCGTAGCATATACCTCCACCCATTTACTGAAGGCACAAACCACTACCAAGACATACTTGAGGTTGTTACAATGCTCAAACTGTATGTAATCCATTTGCAGGACCTAAAAAGGTGCAGTAGGTATGGCAAACCCTTCTGCTGGAGTTCGTGTTCTCTTTCCAGGATTATATTGGAGACAGATCAGACAAGACTGGACTATCTTTTTAGCTGTGCCGGTAATATCTGGATGATCCCAAACTTGTATAAGTTTCTTCGCCATTGAAGACTTTCCAACATGTGCCGGCCCATGTGTCATGTGAATCATAGGATGTAAAATAGGCTGTGGGTAACTTCCATGTTGTCATTTCTTTATTCCTCCAATAGCCCTCATCATCCAATGTTCCCTCCTTAGACCATTGGTCTAATTCCTCAACAGAAGCAGATCGTTGCATATCCAATACTTCTTGCCTGGCATCATGCCAACGCTCAGCCTGTGACTGAACTATATACATGGGTGTAGTACTTCGCTGCATTGCAGTCTCACGAGCTGTGTGATCCACAAAGGCATTGCCTTTTCCTATTTCATCAGTCACTTCCTTGTGTGAGCTACACTTAACAATTGCCACTTTCTTAGGATATATCAAGGCAGTAAGGAGATTATGTACTAATTCCCCATGCACTATTTGTGTCCCACGTGAAGTAAGAAAGCCTCTTTCCTTCCAGAGTTGCCCAAAATCATGAGCCACTCCAAAATCATACTGGCTTTCGGTGTAGATGTTAACAAGTAGATCTGTACTAAGCTCACATGCTCTTGTCAGTGCTAATAACTTGGCTGCTTGAGCTGACTTCTGTGGAATGCGAGCTGTCTCAACTACTGTCTGAAGTGTTGTGATTGCATAGGCAGCGGATGTCGTGCCATCAGGCAACTTCAAGCAGGACCCATCAATCAACAGTTCCCCATCAACACTAGAAAGGGGCGTATCTTGTAGGTCAACACGACCCTTTGTTTGTTCTTCAGTAAGGGATATGCAATCATGTAACTCTAGTGACTGAGACTGAGTAGCTGGAAATGGCGATAGTGTAGCAGGATTCAGAGTCGAGCATCTTTTCAGTGTGATATGAGGAGCCAAAAGTGTCAATTCATATCCTGTCAAGTGGGCACTAGTCAAATGTTGTGTTTTCGTTGGATTTAAAAGAGCATCAACTGAATGAGGTACTAGCACAAGCAATCTAGGTGACAAGATTATTCCCTCACTCTGACGAATGGACACAGCCGTTGCCGCTCAAAAACACCCAGGCAGCGCACGGGTGACTGGATCAAGGACAGCTGAGAAATATGCACAAGGGCGCTGCTTATCACCGTGTGTCTGTGTTAAAACTGAGAGAGTCCAACCGTCCCTCTCATGTACATAGAGTGTGAAAGCCTTAGTGTAGTCTGGAGTTCCCAATACAGGTGCAGAACAAAGAGCTTGACGTAACTGTTGGATAGTATGCTGGCATTCAGTAGTCCATGGGAGGGGCATCAGAGTGTCTTTAGTCAAAAGGGCCAACAAGCGTTTAACAATGTGAGAAAAGCTAGGGATCGACTGCTTACAGAAAGAAGCAAGGTCAATCAGTGCACGAACATCCTTCTGAGTACGGGGCACAGGCGTGTCTAGAAATAGCTTGAATGCAATCTGGTGTAAGTGCACGTACCTGCTTAGAGAGGAGGTGACATAAATAGGTAACCTGCTGTCTACAATATTGCAATTTCTTCCGAGAGACTTTGTGATGAGGCAAGGAACGATAGCAATAACAGTGTTCCTTCTTCACACTGTTCAGGGGTATCGGCAGTCAACAAGATATCATCGACATATTGAATAAGAGCCACCCATTTCGATACAGGGAAAGAGTCAAGCTGCCTTTTCAATGCCTGGCTATAACTGCTAGGACTCTCTGTATACCCTTGTGGAGCTCTACAAAATCCGAATGATCAATTATTCAAAGTGAAGACGAACAAATAACAGCTGTCAGGATGAATAGGTATCAAGAAGAATGCATTCTTCAAATCGATCACACTGAATGCAGTTGCAGTAGGAGGAACAATAGTAAGAAGTGTCGTGATGTCAGAGACTACCGGATATTGGGGCACTACAATCTTGTTGACCTCTCGCAAGTCAATGATGAATCTATACATTTTAGAATCAGTGTCTTTTTTCAAAATAGGAAGAATAGAGCTATTACAGGTATTGTAAGGGACTTCTTCCACAACCCCCACCTTGATCAAATACTGAACAATGTGTATTAATGCTTCTTCGCCTTCCCGAGATATTTTATATTGGGGCAGTCGAGGCAACGAAGCACCTTGCTTCACTTGAATATATACTGGTGGGATAACCATTAGTCCCACATCAGTATCTGATGTAGCCCACAAGGTACTAGGTAACGATGCCACAGCAACATCCTCTTTAATAAGACAAGACCTCTCAACCATTGGATAGGTATCATTTAAAATAACACACACACCCTCTGGAAAGCAACGTTTTGTAACACAAAAAGATGATGGACGGAATGTTGAACATTGTCAAACATTCACCCCCAATCACAGATCTGGTTTAATCCATCGTTATTTTGCTCACCACACCACCCCAGTTGAGACATAGCCATATGCAAATCAGTCTTGACCCTGTGCCTCATGGGAACAGTCCAGACCGAACTGCCAAGCCATGTCTTCCCTGGACAGGAATCAAGCATCCTAGGACCGGTTTCGGGGATTTCAGCCCTCATCAGCCAGGATAGCTTGACTCCAGCAACGTATTGTAGCCCGAAAATGTTTAAGCATATCGATACCCACAATGTTATCCGGAGTATTAGGGGAAAGCAGAAATGGACATGTTGCAGCGAATTTATCAAGACTAAATGCAAGTGGCTGTGACAGTGGGCTAAGTGTAGGTGTCCCATCGAACCCTATCGATGTTATCATTGTGCCAGACAGGGGAGACCCAGGAAAAAATTGTTTAGACAGAGCATACGAGTAGCTCCTATATCAACCAGAAACTGATCAGTAGAACCCAAGACGTTTGCATCGACATAGGGACCCCTCTGATCTACTGGGACCTCAACCGGTTCTTTACCCCATCCTAGGCATTCCTATGCACAATCAGAATCCTCAGGACCATGAGTTGCATAATCAGACATTTGGTATTGGTTTCGCCTATCAAAGGTATTAGAAGAATTTAGATTGTGTTCAACTGCCTCAATTCTGGTACGATTATCCATGTCTACCCTATTTCCTGTGTTCTCTGGGCGGCTTCTCATACTTCCTCTACCCGGCTGATACTGCGGACGTTGCAAAAGGGGCACGCAACACGCCAGTGTCCAATTTCTTTACAATAAGCACACTGATAAGAAGACAAACTTGCTCGAGGGAAAGGGGGTACACCAGGGCGATACATCGCACATCCACCTCTACCACCACCTCTAAATGAGGGACCATAGACTTGAGCCAACATAACTTTCGTTTTTAAATCCTTAACCTTTTTATCCTCCTTGCCTTTTGCTTCCAATTCCTGTTGCTCATAATACTGAGCCATTGTCAAAAGGGAGACTGGGGAAGACGTAGTCCATGAACTCTCGCTGGCCTTCAGGTGACTAGCTATTTCTGGCAACATGTTAGCGACAAATTTGTCGACAAACAGATGCTTACCCGTGTCATCTGTCAATGACTGCCCACTAACATCATGGAATGTCTCTTCAAATTGTGTAAAGAAATCAGAAACTGACTCATCCGCTTTCTGTTTACAAGACGCTAATGTAGTCCAATCTATTTTCTTAGGGGGTATAAGAGTTTTCAATTTAATCACAATAGCTTTGGGAAGATCTAATATCTCCTGTCGTGGTTTCTGCGCAGGCTCTTTAACCGCATCTATTTGCTCTAAATGCACCCAAGTATCACCATAGGCTATATTATCATCTACCTTCCGAATTGATCTCCACATATCAGGGGGCAAAATAAGTCCAAAAAACATGTCAATATCTGGCAGATTCATAATGCAGGAGGAGTCATAGTACAGGAGCTAATAGCTCCTTCCACTTCTTCATTATAAGCGGCTAGGTTTTTCGGTGAGTCGGGCAAAGCAGCTTTAAGAGCCATAACATCTGCTCTACTCCAAGGAGTGTAGACCCAATTATAAACAAAATATCCCTTTGCATCATCTGAATCTTTATCATCATTCATTCCCGCTCCCTTTGGGGGGGATATGCAGAGGTGCTGCTTCACGCATGGGTTTCATAGTAACTTCAATATCACTAGTATCTTTCTCTGTCCCCGTAGCTCCCTCGTCGCTCCGGTGTCTGAACTGTTTGTTCAGTTGTAACTTTACCAGCTGCTTTTTTCTCCTCTCGCAGACGGAACGTGTCAGTGCGCAATTTAACCACTCGCCTAATTAGATCAGGCACCTATGAAGGAAGAAAGGTGCCATCACTTAATTGTTTATAATTAGAATTTATATCAGAGGGCTCTAAATCATCAGAATGTTTTCTAAAACGGAGTATTACTTCCCAAGTAAACGTCTCTACAAAATAGAACTGCTCTAAATCTATCCACTGTTGAACCATTGCTATGAGTTTTGGGGCAGAGGCACTCCCACGACCTGGTTTTCGAGCAGCGGATCGAAGAGTGGCCTTGCATTCAGTAATCAAAGTGGAGCGAATCTTCCGCCCGTCCTGCTTATCTTCATCTTTTTCTTCTAAAGACAAATGCACTTCATCAGAACCTTCATACTCAGGGGCACTAGGGAATTTATACTGGGGTGGAGGTCGATCTGACAAAATAGAATCATCTTGAGGTCTATTAAGTATGGGATAAATGGGGCGCCTAATAGGGTACTGGCCAGTTACCTCTAAACGACGCTCCCTATCTTCTTTTTCTTTTATTTCATTCATCTCCTTATTTTTCAATTCCAATGCTTTTTTAAATACAGTTTTTCGCTGTTCTGTTTCTCCTATAGCTTCTTCTTTCCTCACTCTCTCATGCACTTCTTTCTCCTACATTCGTACACAATCAAACATATCTTGTCGACTCTTTTGTTTAAACAAACACTGCTCAACATACTGAATCTTTTTAAAATCAAATGACCCATTTACTGGCCATTGTAGATCAGGATCCTTTTTCATACATTTGTTCCACAGTGTACTATACATTATGGAAGAAATACCGTATTTAATATACATGTACCTATTAGGTGTACCCTCTAAGGGAGCCGGCTGACTACTTTCTAACTCCATTTTGGTACCACCAAGAGAGAAACACAACCTATGAAGTGTGCTAGGAGCAGGCATGCTGCCAAATTGTAGTAAAATATTACTTATCCCAGATATATCAAAGTAGAGAAAAATCTCCACATTACCTGCCTTTATTTATTGCAATAAACAAACGAACAAAACCAGAATCTTGGCCAAGCAAATCCAAAATCAAGAGTGTCGCTTCAGCGACCTGATCAAACAAAAGTCTCCAACCTCCAACTGCCAATCTCTTGGTCGACCTAATGGTCACTGCAAAACTTGCGCCAAAGGAGATCTCAGTCGGGACCGGCCACCACCTGGAGGGTCAAATCGGGAAAACCGGAAAATCACTTCAGTCTGCAAAGACGAGGGTCTCCTCGTGCAGGACGTCTCCTCAGTAAGATTCCATTCCTCCGTCAAGACCACTCCTTCGGATGGCCACGTCTCTGATGAGCCCCACGAGTCGGGCGCCAAACTGTGGAAATGTGCCATTTTAAGGGGCACACCGGTGCAGTGTTCACCCTTAAGTTTGTCCACGGGTCCTTAGACTAACAAAGTAGAGATTGGCACTGAAGCTGGAATTCAAAATAACAAGTTTATTAATCACTCATGAGTGGGACTACCTTAATACAACACCTTCAGGCGCTGTAGCAGGTAGTACATGGAATACAGAAACCATGGGCCTTTTATACACAGTTTGTTGCAGAGTAAGCATGCAGTTACATATAGAAGGTACAGGCCTACACAGGAATAGCTATCGACTAACATGGGCAGATGGATATCACTTAGTCAGCAAAGTGGGAGGGGAAACAGAACTGCTTACATCAGTAGGATATGATAGACAGTTACATTCTCAAACACGTGCATTCTAGCAGCAACAGGCCTTTCGGAGCTCATACATTGCTCTGGCTTAGTACAGAAGGAGTTAACTAAGGATGATGACTCAAGCAGAACAGAAAAGCAGGCAACAGGAAACACGGCAGAATCACAAGGCTAACAAAATAGATGCTGCAAACAAGATGGCTTCAGCTCATTCCAACGGGAATGGGAGTCCTATTGCCCCCAGCAGGGGTGGCCTAAGCCAACTATAGAATGAGTGACGTGGCTAAGGTGATCAAAGATCCGACAGGCTCCACAGCGGCAGCCCTAGGGAACGTAACGGAGGAGCTTCCTGCAATGAGTGCTGTAGTGATACAGAATAGCATTGCCCTAGACATCCTCCAATACCACTCCCTCGTCACATCCTGGCAGCTGTGAGATAGTGCAGAGAAAATACACAACAGATACGAAACAAGATACAGGAGAGGAGGGAGGGAGGCAAATTACCAATGGAGGAACATGTATAAGATGCATCATTGATTAGAAGAGGGCAGAATGTGGAATCATGTGTTTCCGGTCCTGCATGGGATCCATTTTGTCCTGCTTAGTTCTGTGATATTCAATGATAAGGCCTGTAGAACGTGCACAGCTTACACATGACCTTTTGTGATCTAATGTACCTTAAAGTAAAAACAGCCTCTACCGACACATAATGCAAGGCTTACTCAAGAACATCATCCGTGGGTTACACGTCGCCGGAGACCTATTTAAAGACTTGAGATTCCGCACTCTAGAGGACCTTATCTCAGGTTGAGACGCGACATACATGGATACATTTCTTTTACACTGGGTGCGATGCTCCTTAAAAGGGGCACTCCCCACTGCGATAATGGAACCACCGGACTTCCCGCCACTTACAATAGTTATCACAGGAGCAGACGGGCGCATTTGGTATCACGCCTCTACCATTCCTCCCTGGCACTCCGACCTGCGGTGGGTGCTAAAGCGCGCCAAGCCTGGGAAAGGGATCTGGGTATATCACTGACTGACCAGGTGCAGTCTTATTGTTGCGAACAAACACGCTATGTCTCTAATAACCACTGCCACAAATTGTTACATTTTAAATATCTGCATTGAGCATATATTACACCGTCTCTTTTGGCCAAGATGGACCCCAACACATCACACGCATGCACAAGGTGCGCTGCAGAGCAGACGGGGTTCTCACACTTGACCTGGAATTGTGGGCCCGTGTTGGAGTATTGGGAGGAGGTTTTCAGACAATTATACCAGAAGATTGAATATTTAATACTCCCTGAGCCACTGACGGCATTGCTGGGATATGTTAAGCCTCTGAAGAAAGAAGTATGACAATTTGCTGCCATTGCTCTGCGGGTTGGGAAGCGGCAGGTCTCCCTACACTGGGGCAGTGCACAGACCCCCACTGTGAAGGCCTGGATCCGTGATCTAGTATATTGTGACACCACGAGTGACGTATATGCCACGCTGCAACCACTGGCGGCGTGCCAGAGAGACATCTGGCAGCCACTAAAAGATTATCTTCGTACTCACACCTTGGAAATTGATTAATTTCTCCATGTAGATATTGAATCGTAGACAATACCATTACAAGTCAGGGGTGGGAAATATGAATACATTCGGTCACGTGCCGCATCCGGCGTACACAGGCTGGCTGGAAAGGTGGGAGATACATGCATGTTACGCCCGGCCTGCACTTACCTAGAGAGGGGACTTTTGCTGGGGAAATGGTTGCCGGGATAGTAGCGTCTGAAACACCCAATTGAGGTAATCTCAACGACTAAAGGGGGCTATGTATGAGCTATGGACCAATAATCGGCTGATAGCTGCTGAACTGTTTAAGCATAGTGTATGACCGAGATGTTTAATGCTTATGTAACGGAAGTACTCTGTATCAATTCTTTGTCACTTGGGTTTAATTCGTTTTGGCTGCTGCAATGCCTCCAGAATATTTGTAACTTGTTCTTGATCGATATTAGGCTGTACCCATGTACACTGCAGAAATTTCAATACATACAAAAATAAAACAAGCATTGGCATAGCCAATAGGTCTCGCTTTTGGGATCTTAAAAGCATTTAGTTATGCAGCACAATATCCTTGGTGCAACAACACAAACTGTTGCATGGCTAAACACTTATAAGCTCCCAAAATCTCCCACTCTGTGAACGGGAGAGGGGTCTGAGTGAGCAGGGTCATATTGAACTGGGGGGGGGGGGGTAGTATGCAAGCTGAAGTGGATTCTTGAGGGGAGAGGTCTTGTGAGTTGAGGGTTCTGCATACTTGCCTGGCGCTACTGTAGGGCATTCTGATCCGAAGAGGCACCCAGCTGCAGTTTCTGAGCGCTAGATTGAGACGTTTTGTGAACTGTGAATTCTTCAAGCAGGAGTCCGACAAAAAGAAACGGGGAGAAATAGAAAGAAAATTGAGAACGAAAAATAATGTGGGAGTGAAAGAAAGATGTGAAAAAGAAAAAAGCGACCAGAAAGAGGAAACCGGCAACCACATAAAGTGAGTCAGGTGTGGGGGCGAACACACATTAAATATATTTTCCACAAAATACGGGGTTATATGTGATTGTACCATTAATTTCACAGAATAAAAGTTTGTACGAACTTCGAACTTTACTATTGCTTGATCTGTGTATGTATAAGGCTCACCATGGTGCCTAACCGGTACTAATAGAGTAAGTAACTATTTATTGACTGAGCCAAGCAGACATCGTCATGAGGACGGCGGCGCCGAGGACCCACGTTCGCAGTCCACACAGACTCATTGGAATGCATGTGCGTGTGTGCATGCTTGGATGCGTGTGAATGTGTGTTGGAGGTGCTCAGTTGGTATAAAGTTTTCAGAGCCTAAAGCTAGACATTTGAAACCACCCTAGGGTCGCGCTACCAAAGGTGGGAAAACTCTCTTTACCACCAACGTACAAATGTCTCACCCGGTCAAGAAGGTGCCTCTGGGTTTTAGTGCGTTAATCTGAAATATCAGCTGTTTTGGGCACACTGTATCAATCTGCAAGACTCTGAAACCGTGCAGAGGGACACAGATACGCAAAGCAGGGATATTTGGAGAGAGGTGCAGCAGAACTGAAGTGACTGAGCAGCGGGGTTCAGTGTCCCAGAAATGATAATCTGCATATTTGCGTTGAGAGGAAGTCTCCGGAGTAGTAGGTAGTAGTCTGTCCCTACACATGGATACGGGTTTTGTAAACGACTGTGCAGAGCTGATACTGTGCATCTAGAGTGGTATTACCTGCTTGTGCATTAATGCAGCCTCAATGCTACATTAAAATACATTGGTATAATGTGATAATTTTTTCTCATTCTCTCTCGTGACACTTAACGCCACGCGGCCGAGAAAGTGAGCCACACGGGTAACATGGAAGGGGGAGGGGTGGGGGGCGGTGAGTGCTAAAGCAACACAGGGAAGGCTGGCATATGGTGAGCACTTTCGCGGCCGCTTTGATGTTCTCAGTGGCCGCGTGGCTCAATGAGAACATCAAAGCGGCCGCGAAAGTGATCAGCAGGCTGACAAATGGTGCGCGCGCCCGGCGCACATGCACTGTAGTTGGCGGCCTGAAAAGCACTAGTTTGCACTTCCAAATCCCGCTTTCTATAGCTCTCGCCAGAGCAGCGCTAAAGCGCTGGCTCAGGCGAGACCTAAAAAGAACACCACTCGGGATTTGCAATTGCATACTAGTTGATCAAATTTTGGAACCATTAGGCCCTGTTAGCGTACCATATATGTTTAGGACAAAGCGTCCACCTCTGATTGGCTGACTGCTTGCATAGACTTGGAAATACCCATTTCACAGTATACCATGCAGGTATCATGCACTATTAGCTTCTTCTGATTGGCTCCGTATAGAATGATTGTGTAATATGTACCGTTTGGCAATGTACATGTGATGCATTGGCCCATAGTTGCCGGGAAATTCTCCTGTGCTTGCGAGATTGTTGGACACAGGATGAAACATGTTTTTGCGGTTCACAGAAATAAAAGATTGTGATGTATTGCCTCTGAATTACTCTAATCTAAAAGTATCATTTATACACACAAGGATGACTAAAAATAAAAAAATGGAAATAAAAAAGCATTGGCAAAGTAAAGTATTGGCCCACTAGCCTTAGCACATAAATGCACTTCTTTTAGGCGGATGTGCCTATGTGATCAAGAATAAAATGCTTTCTCCCTGAGCAAGAGAGCCAATGACTGAAGTGGACTGACACATTGCCCCATGCCGCGTACTGAAGTGGGCGGAAAGAAAATGTGAAAGACACCTGAACAGACCAATGAATGAAGAGGACGGGCTTTAAGCCCTAGTAATGTATTTATATCTGTATGCAGGTTTTAATTGTTTTTTTTTAATTACTTGTGACTGCTTCAATGTGATTGATTACATGAGTGTGGCTGAGGCGGTCTCTATGCCAGATCTATTTGACTCCTTCATTTATTAAGAGAACTACATAGAGGCACCTGGGCCCAAGTAATTAGGGATACGGAGGGGTCACTATCACCAAAAATACCTATTGAAAATGGCCTAAGACAGGGCTGTGTACTGGCCCCCCAGCTATTCTCCATATTTCTATCTGACCTACCTGAGGGCTTAGAAGTGGAGGGCAGTGCCAGCCCCAGGATGAATGGTAAAAAGGTACCGTGTCTCTTATATGCGGATGACCTGGTAATAGTAGACCAGACGGAAATAGGCCTTCAAAGGAAGTTGAAATTTTTTAAGGAATACTGTGAAAAGAAATTTTTAACGGTAAATCTAGATAAGACGAAAATGTTATGCTTCGGGAAAAAAGCGAACAAGTCTAATTGGTTTTTAGGTGATCTTAAATTAGAATCTGTAAATGAATACCGCTACCTAGGTGTGTGGTTCGATAAAACATTAAACTGGAAGACACACCTAGAAGCCCAAAAAGCGAAGGCACTAACAACAATTGCCGGGCTAAAAATGTTTAACCGTGACTATGGGGATATGTCCCATCGTCCTTTATTAAAGGCTTTCAATGCAACGATACCATCACAAGTACTCTATGGTGCAGAAATCATTTATTTGAGCGGTAAAGATTTCTGGGACCTGGAGGAAGGAAAATGCTTGAAAAACCTTTTATCACTGCCCCCATCAGCAATGATCCAAGCACTAAGATTAGAAATAGGAACAATGGCGTGGGGAGTACAAGTACAAGTAGCAGCGATTAGATTTTGGAAACGCCTGGAGAATGATAACAGACAAAAAATTGCATATTGGTGCCGTAACGAGATTCAACAAAGTAATTTAAGTTGGGCAAAAAGGTGTAGTAAGAAAGTGGTACAGGCCGCAGAGAATACAAAAGTGGTCCTATGCTGAGCGTTACTCAAGATAGAATGCACAAAAAAAGAGCTAAAGTATAATGGTCAAGAAGCATCTAAAAGGGCAGACAAGGAATACCTTAGTAAGAAAAAATCAGTAAAGTTTATGATGAACTCCTGGGTAAAGGAAAATTGGTTCCCTTATTTGGATATCTTACCAAATCCATGGTATAGACAGGAGATCCTAAGGTTCCGTATTGGGATTAACCCATGGATAATAAATAAAGGAATTAAAAATAAAATGCTCGATCCCAGAGGGTGCTGTAAATGTAATCTGGGAACAAAAGTAGACTCGGTGCATTATTCTGTTGGATTGTTTAACTATCCTAGAGCAACGCAAACTTTGGCTACGTCCAATATTTGTAAAATATGGCATAAGAAACCGGGCACAAGCGATCGATGTTATTACAGAAATGCCCAACATAGAAATTGCAATCGCCTTGGGGAAGTTCATAAAGGCAGTACAGAGTTTTATACTAAATTAGAACTGATATTTTAGAATTTTAAAATGAAAATCTTTATATCTTGTCTAGAACCGGTTTTATAATTCCGTAGGGAATAGACCCAACAATATAGAAGTGAGTCTTATTTATTAACTGACATGTATATAGGTCGAGAGGAGTTTAATCTGGTTTTAACTTGGTCTGAATATCTAATTGGAAAAACTGTTTATGAGATTGCTGTGAATTAATTTTAAATTATACAAACTGTTTTGTATTGTTTAAAGATTATGATCTAATAAACATATCTTTGATTGATTGATTGATTGACTCCTTCATTTCACCTCCAAAAGATGCTCCCCAAACCACTTCTAAAGTTGAATTTAGTTCCCGTCATATAGTTATTATCAAAGTTATGTCTCAAGAGCCCTTCAAAATTCCCAATTTGCCATCAATTTCTAATATTGTCGGCGGGAACGTCCAGTCCAGTGTTGAGGCCTGGGTGCAAATTAGCGACGTCAGCAGAGTTTGCACCGCTGTTGGCTGCAGGACTGGAGCGCAGGAGCGCGCGGCCAGGGGCCGAAGACAGATCCCCGCAGCCCCTGCGGTGCGGGGGGCGAGGGGGGGGGGTCTCAGCTCCAGGGGGCCCCCGCAGCAAGGTACTCCGGCCGGAGAGCTCGATCCTGACTGAGAGTGAGTCCGGAGGGGGCCCCTCCACGTACCTTGCAGGGGGGCCCTCTCAAGCTTCGTTACGCCAGTGCACAGACCCCAGAGCCAGGGGGGGGCTGCTGCTCGCAGACATTGTGACAATGTTTTCTGGTGAAATGAGTCTGGGGGCCTAACAATGTTTGCAAGAAGGCATCTCACGCTAACCTTCAGCACTAAATGATGAATTTGAATTTCACATAAATTACATGTAATTTCACCTAATTTTCCTAAAATTTCACAGAATTGCAGAAGACCAAATGCTGCACAGTTCGCACAACCATCAGTCAGTAATGACAAAAGGTGATGCACATACACTCCGGTTACAGACCTGGGACAGAAGGCTGACGAGATCTACGCACAGACCTCAAATAACGCCCTTTTTGGTTTGGCTGGACAGCACAGCTGTCTGCCAGTCCCATTAGTACCACTCCTTTCAAACATACGAACAGTGCACTATGGCTCCGCCCAGAGGACCAGGGACGTCTCTCTCCTCTCTGAGGGGTTGTTTGGTGTTTTCCAGCCTCCTGTGGCGTGCTTGCATTCAATGCACGTTGGAATAGTGCACATCTCAGAAGTGCACTAAATCGACACACATTACATTCTTTGCCATGCATGCATTGTATAAGGAAAGTTTTTTTTTTATTAGATTTCTCACTTTTGTAATATTTGCGTTCGGATTAGCTCTTTTCCAGCAGGAGAGCGCCATACACTGATAAACGAGCATTGGCAAATCCAATAAGTCTGACTTTAATGTGCCAACACACTCATATGGAAATGCTGTTTGCATACTTTAGCACATTGAAGCCAGAACCCTAGGCTCTCCTAATGCTTGCTATTAAACGACTGACTTAGAGGCCCACACTAAAAGCCTGGGCCTGCTCAGAGGTGACAGATCTCACACAAATATTTAGAGCACCCACGTGTTTATTGGGGTTACTATAAGCGGCCCTTCCAAGGGCTGGAAGGAATTGGGGACTTAGGCGCCTCCCTTATCAGGGCCGGACTTTCAAAAGAGTCGCACTAGGATGTGAAACCGGAAGAGGTAACCAGAGTGGAGGGGGGGGGGGGGAGGCAAGGATGACGCGCCAATCTATCGAAAGGCATATGTCTAACAGTGTCCACAACCCACCCCCCAAAAAAAACACCCGCATGACAATGTGGATAACATGGGGTGAAGGCAAAGTAAAGACGGGAGAAGACGGGGAGAATAAGGGAGGAAAGGCGAGAGGAATGAAGGAAATGGAGGGAAGGATGAATATTGAGGTGGAGAAAAGGAAGGCGAGAGATAAGGAAGGAGGGGGATATAACGGGGAGCGAAGGCGGGACAAGGAGCAAGAGAAGAGAGGGGAGGGAGTAATAAAGGAAAATAGACACGGGGACAAAGAAAAGGAGAAGAGATGGAGAACAGACGATTGGGAAGAGGAGGAATGGAGGGGGAAGAGAGAAAGGGGAGATAAAGAAGATGGCAGAAGGATGAGAAATGGGAGGGGGAACTGGAGGAACAGGAAGGAATAAATGAAAGGCGAGGAAGGGGTGAACGCTGCACAGAGAGGAAAGACAGGAGGAGACACGAGGGAGAGGAAAGGAAGCAGCAGGGACGTAAGAAGGAAAGGCACTACGGACTTTGTGAGTGGGAAAGAAAAGAAGTGAGGAGAAGGGAAGGACAGGCGTGAGGAGGAACAAGAAAGACGAAAGTGAAAGTAGAAAATGAAGATGGTAAAGAACAAGGGTGAAAAGAAGAAAGGTGGGAAGGAAGCGGAGGGAATGTTGGGGAGAAGGAGGGACTGACGGGCCTGCAAAGGCATGAAAAGCTATGAAGAGGGAATGGAAAAGATAATGTGCAAGATGGTGGCGGAATACAGTAGGCGCCAGGGAGGACGGGCACATATAGGATTATAGCAGGAGAACTCAGTGGCGCAGCAGTAGCTGGGAGGGGGGGTGGGCACTCTTTTTGGGGGCAGAGTAGGTGAGCAAGTCGTTTCTGTGAACTACCACCTTACCCCCAGAACAAGTCGCCCGTAGCCCCCTGCCCTGGAACAAGTCGCCCCCCACCTGCTCTTACCTGCACCAGGCTGCAAACTCAGGGGCGCCGCGGGTGGCAGGAGGTCTGGTTACGTCACTTGGAGAACTGTGAATATCAGGAGGTTATTCATCGACAGGCTGTGAGTGACATCAAATGGCCGAGAGTAAAGCTTGCGCTGTCTATGACGTCACTTACAACCACGAGCTGAATAACAACCCCATTATTCACAGTTGCTATCGGTAATTTTATTTTGTATATTGACCCCCCCCACCCCCCCCAATTAACAAGCATTTGCAATGCAATAGGTCTCGCATTTGCGAGAGTTTAAGGTATTGGCATTGTAAATGACTATGCCTTTTTAGGTCTCGCCTGACCCAGCGCATGCGTTGGTCTGGTGAGACATTTTGAGAGGGCTCCAAAAAGTGCTACCAGGCGAGCCTAGAGCTACAGTGCATGTGCGCGGGCGCGCGCGCCGCGCTTGACCGGTATTACTTTCACTTTGACGGCCCCACGGCCGCTTTGATGTTAGATCGCGATCGCGATCACTTTGGCGGCCGCAGGGCCGCTCTGATGTTCTCCGTGAGGCTTCAATAGATTGCAGCAGTTAAAACAAGCATTGGCATAGCCAATAGGTCTCGCTTTTGAGACCTTATAAGTGTTTAGTTATGCAACTGTTGCATGGCGAAACACTTATAAGGTCCCAAAGGCGAGACCTATTGGCTATGCCAATGCTGGTTATTTATGTGTTTTTAAAACATATCAATAAAGGGCATTGTCATTTACATTGTTTTTTAGGTCTCGCCTGACCTAGCGCATGCGCTGGTCTGGCGAGACATTTTGAGAGGGCTCCAAAAAGTGCTACCACTGTAGCCTAGAGCTACAGTGCATGTGCGCGGGCACGCGCGCCGCTCTTGACCGAGCTTACTTTCGCGGCTGCACGGCCGCTTTGATGTTTGATCGCGATGACTTTCGGGGCCGCACGGCATAGCCAATAGGTCTCGCTTTTGGGACCTTATAAGTATTTAGTTATGCAACTGTTGCATGGCTAAACACTTATAAGGTCCCAAAGGCGAGAACTATTGGCTATGCCAATGCTTGTACTAGCTTGAGGGCTATCGGTTCCAAAGCCAGAGAAGGCATTGAAGGGGGAGCCGCTGGCCTGCAGAGCTTGAGCCTCCTCACCCTCCGGTGGAGGAGTCCGCTTCTCATTGGATAGCACTGAAGCATCTGCATTATGAAGGGATAGTAGAATCACCGGCATCATCGATCATGTAAACGGAGCGCACCATTTATTCTCTAATAATTGAAAGAAACGTACAGTAATGAACATGGGACGCCCGTGTTTTCTGAATGGGTTGTTACTGAATGATGATAACTATAGTTTTAGTTTCTAGTTCATACCAGAATGTTCACATTTCACTCTCACAGAATGAAATAAAAAATGAAATTAATGAGTTCTGATAAAACAAAAAGAAATCCGAGATATAATGATCGAACACCCTGAAAATAAGTTTAATAGGAAACTGAGATATTGTTACATAAAAAGAAAAAAATGCTATCTAACGTTGAAACACATTTAACCAGCTGTACAAAGAGACAGCCAAAACACGTGGCCGAGCACACAGCACCTCACACAGTAAGTACAGTAAAGACTATAAACTCGAATGAAGAGATAAAATGCACATTAGATGTACTTGGGTTGTATGCTCATGTTTAATCAGAAGATATACTTTATAGAGCTGACTTTTCTTTAGCATATTATTATTGTCTGGAATGTATATGCAGTGTGTTGCTTTTCGTGTCAGTTGAGCTGGAGGTGCTCAGAATTATTTGTAGAGTCCCGGTCTCACCTGGTGCACTTATCTGCATCTCAGGTCTTTTTTGTCTCTGTGGTTTCTAACCTCCGATTATATTCCCTGGAATTCTAGATCCTCCGTCTCTATTAAAAGCGAACTGAGCAATTGTGGGGAACCTATATTTGAATCCTTTTCATAGTTACTACTGTCGGTGTTTCTGGCACTTTCCATTGATTGCAGTATCTGAAAGGCTCCCATCTTTGTTGTTTGCTCTTATGCTCACAGGCTTGCCTAGGCCGGTCTCTCATACTGTCGTCTGTGGGTTATATAGATTTCTTTGGCTGATCCATGAGAATGTTACAGCACCTGTGCGATGTCAGAAGGCCTTTCGGGTTGTATTGGCTACTTACTACCCTACACTCCCTAAATTCAGCATTTAGGGGATCCCCGACTCCAGAAAAACAGATTCAGACAACCAAAAGAAGAAGAAGGGCGGAGGACCTGTGAAAGCGAGACCCGCAGAAGAGACAAGGACTAGGCATCAGTCCTGCCAGCATGTTCGCCTATTCGACAATTGAGCCAAAGTCCTCTCGCGCTGCTGATCCTCCAAAGCCTGGGAGGACTGCTTGCACTTCAATACCCCCAGATATCTGGCTCAAAAGCTGGTAAAATCTGGAAATGTGCACATCCTGCTTCTGAAACCTCAAAGAACCCATAAAAATAAAAATGGGGTTAGAGCGTTCTCGGTTGTCGCAGCTAAGATATGGAATTCTTTACCACCGGACGTTCGTCTACTCTCTTCTACCGACTCCTTCAACAAAGAAGCAACATCTTTTCTGCTGACTAAGGGGGTCATCACGACGGCGGAAGGCCCACCACCGCTAGCAGTGCGGTGGCGGGCCTTCCGCCATTGGAAAGCAATTTCCCCCGCCACCTTACGATGGCAGGGGGAATCTGTCCGAGACCGTGGTGGGCACAAAGACCGCCCGCCACGGATCTGCCACAAGCAATCGTTACGGTTGCCTGGCGGAGCGGTAAACATCAGTAAAATGGTGGCAGTGCCTAGCAGGCACCGTCCACCAGATTAGGATGCTGGCCGCCGCCAGCCTTTCCGTGGTGGTTAACCCGCCATTGATAGGCTGGCAGGTAATGGTTTTGGGGGCCTGTTGCAGGCCCCCCTTTGTGTTGGGGGAGGTGGTGGTGCACTGGGGGGTAACCATGGTACCCCCCCTACATTTCACTGCACTAAGTGGCAGGCACCGTGTGGTGCCTGCCACATAGTGCAGTGAAATGCACAACATGTGCTTTTAACGTCGTGGCGGGTCCTGCAGTCAGCAGCACCCGCCGCAATGTTAAATTGCAAAATGCAACCGCCATGGTGGCGGTCGAATCCGGGTTTGGAGTGCGGGACCGCCGCATGCATGGCGGGCGGTTCCGATCCCCGCAACAATGGCGGTCGGACGAAAGTCCAACCGCCGTCGTAATGTTATGTTATGTTATGTTAATAGTTTTTATAAGGCGCACAGCTGCCCCAGCCAAGGGGCGTCCCGGCGCCTGATCAGGTACCACAACACAACAGATCGATGCTAATAAGGGAAAAGGAGGGAATCAGTCAGCGGCTGGAAACAAAAAAGTTTTTATGGCGCGCCTAAAGGAAGTAAGACTGTTCAGGGCTCGAATATGGACAGGGAGAGAATTCCATAATCCTGCTGCTAATACTCGAACGGAGCGCCCTCCCATCCTACTCAGTCTAAACCGTGTATTGACCGCCAGATGGAGAGATTCCGATCTAAGAGACCGCGTAGGAACATAGCTTAGCGAGGGCTGGAGGAGAGGAAAGCTTCAAGATTTTAAATGTCAGGCAGAGAGCCTTAAATTTAATTCTCTGTCTGACTGGCAGCCAGTGAAGGGAGGTCAAAACTGCAGAGACAGAGCACTGTCTAGGGAGGCCAACAATGGCTCGCGCTGCGGCATCTGCACCCTTTGCAATCTAGTAGCCTCCGCCTGATTCACTCCGAGCAGCAGCGCACTCCCATAGTCCAGCCGAGAGAGAATGGAGGCTTGGACCACCAGTTGCCGAGTAGGGGGGGGGGGTCGAAGAATTTGAGGACCGGTCTCAGCCCTCGCAGAATACCATAACAGGTAGCTGCAACCTTCTTCGTGTGGCTGGTAAAAGAGAGTGTAGGATCCAGCCAAACCCCCAAGTTCTTAACTTCGGCAGCTGGGATGGGAGTCACCCCCCAAAGTTTTTACCCTAAGACAATATATCTATGCTTATTGAAATGTAACCCTACGAACCACTCTTTATGATGCTTGACCAACTTATTGCTGACTATTTTTGAGAGCCGCTTTTTACTCTAATTACTTTCATTGCTGTGTTTATTATTCACTCATGTGTCTATTTTACCAGTCCAATTGATACCCTACCTCTCGTCATGTAAAGCGCTCCGATACCCACTAGGGTCATGTTCGCGCTATAAAAATAAATAAATTATCAAGAGGTCGAACACGTGTTCTCCAGGATGGATGCATGCTAATGTCTTGGAGGAGGAGCACATCCCTGTCTGCATTGGTAGCATCACTTATTGGCTCCACAGACACAGCTGCCGGAGTGCTGGATCTCACAATGAAATTCATGTAGGCCTCGACCATTTTGGAAGGGGTACCCTGACACTGGGTGGGCCTTCGAGAAAAGTGGTCGGCAGGACTTTGATCTTTTCCTGGCCGGTATACAATTGTGTAGTCATACTCTTGCAATCACAATCCCCACCTTTCAATGCGAGGAGGCATCGTGGCCTTTGAATTGCTAAAGATGGTGAGCAGTGCTTGGTGAGCAGAAACAAGCATGAAATGTTTCCCATATACAAACCCGTGAAAGTGTTCGCAAGCTCACAAAACAGCTAGACTTTCTTTTCCAGGCTGTGAGTAAGCTTGTTCAGTTTGTGACAAACTTCAGTTAGCATAAGCTGCATTGGCATTTCCACTATGTTGGGCAAGAAGCGCACCAAACCCCACTTGGCTGGCATTCACAACAATATCTGTATGCAATTTTGGATTCAAATAAACCATTTGAAAAAACCAAAAAACATTTGTAGTGTGTTTATCTGAGTACAGAAAGTAATGCACAGTAGCTAAATAATCGAACACAACATGTCATGATTACCAAATCGTACTGCCAGGCGAAAAGTCAGTGTTAATGGGGCCTTCCATCTTCTCCAAGGTCTATACCATACCATAATATTTCATCCATGTCCCCCAAATTTTGTTGAATTTCCTCAGACAGCCCCTAACTTTAAAAGCGATCTTTTCCACTGCCATGTAAAGATTCATCCCTGTTTTGTGTTCTCAAATGGCTGTTATCCCTGCGGCACCCCAACATCTGGCCATGTCTCTCTTTTCCACTATGAGGCCTAGGTTACAGAATAGGAGCTTGAATCGGGGACAGTCCACCTCCGTCTGTATACACAGTAGGACGCATTTGGGGTCTGTTGGGATAGTGATCTCTAGTATCCGATTCCGCTCCCTTCAGACGGTCTTCCAATAGGATTGTATTTTGGTGCAGCCCCATAAGGTGTATAGGAATGCGCCCCGCTCCACTCGCATTGGAGGCTAGTAGGGGATTCTGCTCTACCCATTCGATGTAGACTAACCCTGACGTAATATATCCGACGGTGTTCCAATATGATTGTATTTTGGTGCAGCCCGTAAGGTGTGTAGGAATGCGCCTCGCTCCACTCCCATCTGAGGCCAGTAGGGGATTCTGCTCTACCCATTCGATGTAGACTAACCCTGGCGTAATATATCCAACGGTGTTCCAATAGGATTGTATTTTGGTGCAGCCCCATAAGGTGAATAGGAATGCGCCCCGCTCCACTCCCATCTGAGGCCAGTAGGGGATTCTGCTCTACCCATTCGATGTAGACTAACCCTGGCGTAATATATCCAACGGTGTTCCAATAGGATTGTATTTTGGTGCAGCCCCATAAGGTGTATAGGAATGCGCCCCGCTCCACTCCCATCTGAGGCCAGTAGGGGATTCTGCTCTACCCATTCGATGTAGACTAACCCTGGCGTAATATATCCAACGGTGTTCCAATAGGATTGTATTTTGGTGCAGCCCCATAAGGTGTATAGGAATGCGCCCCGCTCCACTCCCATCTGAGGTCAGTAGGGGATTCTTCTCTACCCATTCGATGTAGATTAACCCTGGCGTAATATATCCAACGTAAGATGTTAGATTGGATCTGCCAGAGTCTGGATTTGATCGCTACCTCTTCCGGGTCCAGAAGGGCTGCCTTCCAGTCCGTGTCCTCCATTTCACCGATCTTCTGCTCCCACCTGAACCTCAGTTTGACCAAGTTATCGAGTGCGTTACCATGGATAGTTTTGTAGGTCCAGGAGACCGCTTTGGCTTCTATTTATCCATGAAGCAACCTCCCCTCTAGTGGGGCATATGCCACATCTAATCCCTCAGCCCCCCACGCATGTTTACGTTGTATGCATTTACAGTATTGTGACTTGCTCAGTTGGTATTCTGTCCGCAGGGAGGCAAATCAAATCTCTCCCTCTATGAGATTTTTGGTAATCCCAATCGTACCCAAGACGTGAACCCTGCCAGTTTCCCGATGTCCTTCAGAAGGGACCCTACCCATTTGGGAGTCTCTCCAGTGACCCTTGCGTGCCACTTCATGTATTTCCTTGCTTTAGTCCAGGCGTCTATGGTCGTTTATGTTGCAGGGAGCACCTCCGCCATAGAGGGAGTGTAGGTAGGGTCCAGTCTGGAACGGTGCTCGTTCCAGCGCACTGGTGGGGTGATTTCCAGGTGCATGGCTCCAGTCATTAATCGCTATGAGATGTGCCGCCCATGGTACGCCCGTCTATCTAGTAAAGAAATCCTCCCGTTATACTGATTACACTGCAGCGTTTTCAGTGACACTCTTGGGTGTCCTCCACTCCATATTAAGTTACGGACTTCCCTCTCTATTTTAATAAAAACCTCCTCCGGTATAGGGCAGTAGGTGTTTGGAGGATATACAGGCACTGTGGCAGGTTATCATCTTGTAAATGGCTGCTTTCCCTAACAACATGAGGGGTAAGGACTTCCACTGCTCCACATCCCATCAAAATTCCGTCAGCATCCTCCGTATATTATGATTTAGACTGCGCTCTCTCTGCCCGAGGTTACGTATACACACAGGTATCGGAACCCTGCTCTGTCCACCTGGAGGCATCTTGGGAGGGCTGTGTCATCTATGGTTCTCCCTACTGGGTAGAGGCATGATTCAGTGGCGGCCGCTAGCAGGGAAACAAGGTTGGGAAGCACGGGGGCAAAAACAATTTAAATACATCTTAGCTGCCGCCTTGCCGCGCCCTTCAGCTCCTGAATTCCGATGCACACTGGCTCCCAGAGTACCCTGCACCAATCCAGACCCTGCTTACATGCTGGTATTATCCATCATGAGAGAAACCCCGGGATTGGCCAGAGCAGGCTGGTTTCACGCTCCAGCAGGGCCTGGGAGCCTGTGTTCTTGAGCCCTGCTGATATAACCAAGCAACAGCCTGGAGATTTCCAAGTGCACATTTCAGTTTTGGCCGTCCTGTAAGGGTCTGCCAAACCAACATGTGCACTTGCAGTGCCCTCTGTCCGCCACTCCTCCTGCTGCTGATGGCCCCGCACTCAAGACTCGGCTGCGGCTCCCACTCCTACAAGTAAACTAAAATGATAATAAAGCAGTTTTAATAATTGATTTATTATCATTTTATTTTATATGTTTCGATTTGCTGGTTCCAGCAGTGGGGCGACGCTCCTCTGTCATAACGGAGGAACTGCCCTTGGCATGATTTGTCCCAATTTATCTTATATCCTGAGTGCGACCCGTACTGTCCAAAAACCTCAAACACTGCTGGTAGGGTTGCCGTTGGGCGTGTGACATAGAGGAGGATATCATCTGAATACAGAGAGATCCTTTGCTCCCCCATCTCATCTTCACCGCATTGGAAGCCCGATATAACCTGGTGGGCCCGGAGCATGCATGCTAGCGGCTCCAACACTAAGGAACATAATAGAGGGGACAGCCCTGTCTCGTGCCCCACCCTTAGGGCAACTCTGCCGATGTCTCTCCGTTCCGACATTGGCGACTGGGTTTCTGTAAAGGAGCTCTATCCACGGGAAACAGCCTTTGCTACGCAACCGTTACAACGCATGCCATTACATCGCATGCTGTTGCAACTAATAAGGTGTGCAGCAGTGGGTAGAAGGTGTTGGATTTAACTCCAACACCTTCCCTACTGTTGAACACACTGGAGTTGCAATAGAAAATTAATCTATTCCAACTTCCAGCGCTCCCCCGACAAAGTCGGGGTGAAGGTTGGCGTTGCAACGGCATGCGATGTAATTGCATGCGTTGTAACGTCACATATTCCTATCCACGCTATGAACTTGGGACCAAATCTTAATTTTATTAGAGCTTGCGTCAGAAACGGGCAACGGATGGCATCAAATTCCTTCTCGGCATCCAGTGTTAGAAATATATGTGGTTCATTTTTCTGTGCCGCTTCTAGACAGTTATATAGTCTGCAAAGATTAAGTCTTGTCGATCACTTGGTCATGAAGCCTGAGTGATCCTTGTGGATTAGGGTGGCTATCACAGTTATCAGATGTGTGGCCAATAACGCTGCCAACACCTTCATCTCGATGTTAAGGAGTGAGATCGAGTGGGAAGAATCCCTCCTCTTTCGCCTCCATGTACATATTGAGCAGGTATGGGCTCAAGAGCTCAGCATTGTTCCTAAAAAAAAGATCAGCTGCTATTCCACTGGGGTCAGGGGCCTTACCTGCTTTGAGTCTGCCAATGGCATCTATTACCTCTGGGAGTGTTATTTCCTCCTCCAAGGCCACCCTGTCTTCAGGCGTTAAAAGTTGATCTTGTCTAGGAATTCCCTGATTTGGGTTGTATCAGCTAGTGAACGGGCCTTGTAGAAGTCTGCATAATATTATGCAAACTCCTGGGCTATCTCTTGGGCCGTGGCGTAGCGTTCTCCATCATCTCCCTCAACGGTGTGTACCCATCGGGCCTCCACCTCCTTTCTCCCTAGACATGCCAGAAGACGTCCAGCTTTATCACCAGAATCATCTAAGCGGTGCTGCTTAGCTAGGATCTGGACTTTCACTTCACTATGGGCAAGAGCTTGGTATTCTTTTCAGAGGATTGCTATCATAGTTTACATCGACCCAAGGCTGCCTTTTTAGTTCTAAAAGACGCCCTTTTACAGTTTTCATTTCCCTTAGCTCCTTTTTAGGTCTCGCCTGACGTTAGCAGTGCGCATGCGCTGTGCTCGCCATGCGAGGGCTTCTTGGAATCAATACGGTTCCAGAAGTCGTGTCGCAGCTCCGCCTGCAATTGTGACTGGTGTGCGTCGTTTGCCGGCAGTTATTTTCAGAACAGACTTTCTTGATTGTACCGGAGGGTTTTTAGTCCCTCCTGGTTGCCACCCTGTCCGTTTTAGGCCATGCTCAGCGGGATTGGATCTTTTACTGGCGGCGTGAGATGGTGGGTTTAATATTGATTTGCTGCACTTTGAAAAAAAAACTATTGCATGCATTTCGTTTGCGTGTGGAATGCATTTAGTACTAGTGGCTTTAACTTAAAGGTTTTTGGGGGGATATCAGTTATGTTATTAAGGTGCGGTTTCTTGCGTGTGGTATGCATTTTTTCAACTTTGAAACTGACCGCGGCGCTGCTTCACGGACACTGCGCTCGGTTTATTTATATATATTTTAAGTTTAACACTGAGCGCAGCACCCGCTTCAAGGACACCGTGCTCAGTGTTAAAGTTAAGAAATATATAAAGAAACCGAGCACGGTGTTCGTGAAGCGGCGCCGCGCTCAGTTTTAAACTTAAGCATTTAAAGCAATCGGACCTATTGCATTGCATATGCTTGTTTCAGGTCTGCCTGCCCTCTTTCTCATTGGTTCCTTTTCTCTCTTTCACTGCCTTTCTCGTTCTCTTTTCATCACCCGCTCTCTGCTTCTTTCTCTCCTAACTTACATCTCTCTTGCTCTATCTTCTCCTAAATGTGTTGTCTCTTGTTTCGCTTTAGCTTGCAATTCTCAATCCTTCTCCCTTACACCCCACTTCTGTCTCTTTATCTCTGTGTGCGTGCATCAGTCTCTCTGCCCAGTCTCTATCTCTCTCGACCTCTGTCCTTCTCGCAGTACAGCTTTCTCGGTTGTACTGTCCGTGTGCCTGTGCCTGTGCCTCTCTGCCCCTTTTCCGTCTTTTCTCACCCTGTGTGTTTGTGTCTTGCATGCTCTTTTTAATCTTATCTATCTCTTGCCAACCCTGGAGCCTCGACGGGTCCTCTGCAGGCTCGAGCCTCTCTCCCCGTGGCCTCTGGCGGTGGGCCAGGGATGGAGGAGGGGGGTTTGCTGAGAGGAATCAGTGTTTGTCAGCCTAATAGACGTTAAGCACCGGGACTGAGGTGCGCACTGTGTGAACCGGCATAATGAAAGAAAATCAATAAACATGAGAGCCGCGGAGGGGGGATGGGAGCGGGCAGGACGCCCCCGCTATCACACTCCACTAGGCGGCCTGACTTAGCGGGAGGAGGCCTGGGACGGGACGCGCGCACTTAAGATCAGGCAGCCTGGTTAATATGCAAGTGTCGCCCAGAAGTACGCTTCATAATGGCTGATAGTAATGTGTTGGGTTTTAGGTTTACTGGAGCAAGAAAAAAAAATGCTTTCAAAGATTCCATTGTACGTTTCCTATCCGGACCACACAGGTCTATCAAAGGAGCACATCTGTCGAAGCCACTACCTCTCTGGTCCTCAAAGCTCCCTACAGCCCCCCTTCCGTTTTAGTCCATTAAATAGTTTTCTACCCTACAATCTTATGGGATAAAAAAGCCGGCTCGTATCTTAGCAAATAGAGCTCTTGCAGTGTAAAATTCCTGGCGGGAATGCTCAGCCTTTCATTCTCCCAAGCTGGATAAACTACATATTGGATCACAGCACTGGCTGACTTTATGGAAATCACAAAAACGATGTTGTTGCTATAGGAAAGATCCTTAGATATTCAAGACGACCCTTCCTACACATTAGTTGAATGCTTTAAAAAGTCACGTCCCAGTGCTGCATACACGTTGAGACCAACTGGATTTGTTGACTAACAACAAGTGTAACAAGCACTGGCAAAGCTAACGGGTATCACATTTGTAAACTATTGACTTTTCCAATGCGTTTATGTGATGCTGCCCAGCATCTGTAAAAAGCAATGCGCTGATGCTGTGCAGCTCTGGCAAAAAAAAGAAAACACATGACCCGACACGTATGCGTTATGACGCTACTGGTGCTGCATCATTCAGTAGGTACGTGCATGCATGTGACGTGCATGCTTCATCATCCATACATGCGCCTATTGATTAGCGTAGACGCCATTTTTTTTATTTTTAGGTCGAGCCTAGTGCAGCGCGCATGCTTTGCTCTGCTCAACTTTATGTAGGAGCTTTCAGAAAGCTCACCTCACGCTCGCACATGCTTGTGCGCTTTTTGTTTTGTCCCAGGCTATTGGCCTTAGTGTGCGTCTTTTTAACAAAGACAGCACACAATTGGCCAAAGGCTCTTTTTGTCCCACCTTCTTGTACCCCATGTTCCCGCCCACGGCCCAATGCTTGCGGTTACGCGCAGCAGCACCATATGTTTCCAATTATCGTGCCCAGACGCGGGAGCAATAATTGGAAACATATGCTGATGCTCGCAACCGCCCGCAGTCTTGTTTACTTTTCTGTTTCCCGTGTGTGCTTTTTTTCTGTTCTTCGAGAATCTCTCTTTTTTTCTCCTATTTCTCCCTTCTTCTTCTACTTATCTCTCTTATATGCCTACAACTTTCTTCCGCTTTTGCTAGTTTACAGAAGGGGCCAAGTTGCTTTTAATGGAAGTGACCTTTTAGCAGGTGAATTGTCAATGTTTTATGTTAACGTTACAGGAAGTGGTGGTTGGTGTGGCCATGAGCGTAAGTGTCCGGCGTTGCTAGGTCAGAAGCTGACGCGGCGGGTGGAAGTGCGGGGCTGGCCAATATGGCGGAAGAGGTGCTCAGAGTGCCGGGGGTGCCGGGCGGAGTCGAACTTGTAAGCCTGGTGTCACTACACCGCCACCAGCCCCTGCTAGGCTGCTGGACTGTATTGCCCTTCGTCTCCGTTCTCTACCCCGCCTGGCTCTACCTATGGGTCGCCGTGTACGGTACTGCGGACTACCCAGAGGCTGGTCTCATCGCCCTGGCAGCCATCGGCATTCTCCAGGCGCTCACCGTGCTCTCTGGTCATTGGTCCGTACACGCAGACTGTGCCCTCACCTGCTTCCCGGTAAGGCCTATCTACAGTGGTCAGTGAGAGACATGATCAGTGTTCGCGCTGTGATAAATGTCAATAATGCTGTGCCACAGCTCGGTGAGTGTGCAGTGACAGCTGTCAAAGCTAATGGTGCGCCCGAGTTCAGAGAGAAGCAGTATCAAATTACACCTGTTAGTGACAATGCTGTGCCAGAACATGCCCGACGTGAAATTAATCCCGTTAACGACAGTGCTCTTCTTTAGCTTTGTGCCAATTGTGTGTTGTAGAGTGACACCTGTCAGCTGGTTAACAGCCCTGCGCTCGTTTCAACACCCATGCAGCGCAATGCAAATGCAGTGTCGAAACTTTTGCCCTTTCTGACCAAAGTTTCATTACAGTAAAGTGGAAGGCTTCCGCCCACACTGGATTCTTTCTCTGGCACCCTAAAGTAATAACGTGGAACGAGTCTGAGGCAGCCGCGATGTATTAAAAGTGAGTCAGAGGTCTTAGGAAATACCCTAGGCATAGCGGGTTGTTTTGACGAGCTGATTTTCTCAAAGACACCCATAAAGCTGCCACCAGGGCTCTGTAATAACCATATATCAGTCTTGGGACACCGTTGGCCTTACTCCTTTTGTAGTAGGAGACTTCAACCTAGTACTGGAGCCATTTTCAGAGCGGGGTTGCCGCCTTTGGTGTTAAACCTCTAGAGTCAAATGGATTGTGAAAAACCAAAGCTTAATACACACAAGCATTGGCATAGCCAATAGGTCTCGCCTTTCGGACCTTATAAGTTTTTAGTTATCCAGCACAATATCCTTGGTGCAACAACATCAACTGTTGCATGGCTAAACATTTATAAGGTCCCCAAGGCGAGACCTATTGGCTATGCCAATGCTGGTTTATTTACCGATCCAAGATGGCACACGCCTCTTCTTGTATGCAAGAATTAAAAGGCTGTGATTTGGCCTGCTAATTCCGCCAGCATACAGGGGAATTTAGTAATTTGACCCTACTAAGTACCGCCGGGTGTTAGGAAACCCGATTACGTGTTTTTAGGTCAAGCATTCTAGACCTCTTGTATATGGAAGAGGTGTGGCGCCGCGGCCAGGGCAACTGACTCCGGAATCTGGGGATCATGGTTCGATCCCTGGCGGCAGATTAGCCCAGCACCTTGTGACTCTGGGCAATAGCTTGCCTAATCTTCCCGACGGCCCCCAGCGCCTAGAGACCCTTACGGGTGATTGTTCGCACTTTACAAATGTGGATTATTATTACTTTAGTATATACGTATTATATACTTCTATGTGTTTGTACTTTGTGGGCTCAGGAGATCAGCCCTAGTCCTTGTCTGCTTCCGCTTAGGGACTTTTTTTTCTGTTCAACTGCCTCTATTCAACTGTCTTGATAGAAAACAACCATCAGAGGTCAGTAAAATACCAGAATTGCTTTATGCTGAGGGACATTTTTTTTAAATTTCTCTGGCAACTGCCTCTTTTTAATTTTCTTGATAGAAAACGACCAGCAGAGGTCAGTAAGATACCCGAATCACTTTAGCATTCTCTAGATTTCAGTACATAGAAATTGTCTTCCACAAGCACCCATAGACAATAATATTTTTTTCAATCGAAGGCACTGATTTTATATTAAAAACAGAGCTTTGGACTACCCCGTTTCTCGCTGAAAGGCAACATTTCTCTCCATGTGTTCCCATACCTGGTGCATCACCCAGTTTACTTTCCCACCCAGGCTAATGTGCTGCATAGCTAAATACTTATAAGGTCCCAAAGGCGAGACCTATTGGCTATGCCAATGCTTGTTCTTCTTGTGTGCTATTCTGTTTTGCGTCCTGTCACTGAACACGGTTTTATTGGCCTCCCATAGTATAACTGCTGACTGTACACACGCAGTAGTCTGGACAGAATAGAGAAGAAGAAATCCAGATGTGCCAGATACAGGCAGCATGAGGAGTCAAGTAAGGGGAAAGATGAGTCCGTGCTAGAATATGTTGAATGTATGAGAACATGATGGACAACTGATGGGAGCCATAGATGCACAAGGGACAAAACTGTTTGATCATATTGTAAAAACGGCCTACCAGACGATTTACAGCAGTCCTTTGACACAGTGGTAGCAATAGACAGTAAAACATGGGCAGAAATAAAAGGGGTAATATTGCACCATGCAAAGAGGAGAGTAGAAAAAGAGAGAAAGGCAAAAAAACACCTAGACCACCTCACAGCTAAATTGGCTACTCAGAAATGAGAACAGTGCCAATGGACGATGACGAGGGAAAAGTTAATAAATAAATAATTTTCCCTCTGCGTCGTCTGTCGAAATCCCCTCCACCCGGCCCCACCGCTCTTACCTGCACGGGATCGCGGCTGCAAAAAGGTGAACACAGTGGGTGCAAATGTAGTAACACAGGCACCTTCCGTTCAACAACAAGTGCAAATACCACCGCGACAACAGCAGCAGAGGTATCGGACACCAAATACTGACACTTTCCAACAAACAATGCAAGGTGAGCAGCGGCAACGGGGGTAGAGGAAGAGGAACTAAACACAATATGGCATGCGGCAAGAAAGGACATTTAATAGTGGATTATCGCTCTAGAAAAGTGCAAGAGGGGAAGGGAGGTGATTTTTTCCCAGCTCAACAGTATCAGCAGCAGCCACAAGGGATGGTGTATATGACACCGCAGGTGATACAACCACAGCAACGTTTTCAGACAGGGATGACCGCATCCATCCTAGGACAAATGGTGATGCCGCAACATGTTCAGAAACCGCAACAAAAGTTACAGCCTGTGCCGCAACCAATGATGGGAGGTGCAGTTTTCCAAGCAGGGGTCAATCCATTTTTTACACCATGACGGTCTCAACCGGAGATCCTGATGTGCCCCGTGCTAACGACATTACATTATAAGCAAGAGCCCATAGCCTCCATTAACATAATGGGAAGGAAATATACATTTTTGATTGATACTGGGGCCACCAAGTCATGCATTAAAGATGGGCGATTACCACTCTCAGATAAAGCGATGGCAGCACAAGGGTTCTCAGGTGAAATAATGACAGTACCGTACACCCGTGGAATTCCAGTTCAGGTAGGAGATTCCATGGTATCTGAATCATTATTGTATGCACCTGAAGCTCCTACAAATGTTATGGGAAGAGATTTGTTACACAAGCTCAACATGTCAATTACCTTCAATCCCGATGGGACAATGGTTTGTCCCACTCCAGGAATATCATCCTTGTGTATGGCTTTACCAACGACACCAGACAATGCAGAAGTCCTAAAGAGAGGAATACCACCGGACGCATTCATGTTACAGAAAGGCATACCGACAGAATAAAGTGTGCGAGGTGAATGGATAGAAGTACATTCTAAGCAATGGTTTAGGCCAGAGTTCCCCGATTTAGAAACAGAAGAAGTATAATATTATCCCTAGATGGCATCGGGCTGACAAAAACATTTGGGGTCCTAGAAGCTGAAGATCCCAAAAGAAAAGCGTGGGCTAGAGTAATATTTACTATCTCAGGAGTTAAAATGTCAGATATCACAGATAATGTTCTATTTGAGGATAAGGAAGATGATATTTGGATAGTCTTTCCAGAAGCAGCAGGAGCCGCGATACAGGTGGAAACGTGTCCATCCCAAATACCCAGAATGGATCCAGAAGAGAGTGGTGGAGGACTTGCGCGAGTTCCACTGCAGCGATGGTCCCAGGATTCTAATGCTGAAGGACGAATACTGAATGCTGAACCTTTTAAGATAACATTGAAGCCAAATGTCCACCCTCCCGAGTTAAACAGTACCCTGTTTCACATGAAGCAAACGAAGGGATAGCAGGTACCATGCAAGCCTTAGGGAAGCCGGGAGTTTCATACCCCTCACCATGCAACACCCCGATTTTTCCAGTGCACAAATTGCAGGGAAATAATTGGAGGATGGCACAGGATTTTCGCCCCTTGAATGCTCTTATAATACAGACATTTCCAGTGGTACCAGACCCCTCCGGGATACTGACCGACATTACAAGTACTGCAAAATGGTTTTCAGCGATTGATTTGAAAAATTCATTTTATGGAGTACCATTGCACCCGGAAAGCCATTATCTGACATACAGTTTCCCAGGGCAATGACGTAGCAGACAAAGAAGCAGGACAAATGTCCTCCACAATATGTACGGTATCAGAAGGACAAAGTACACAAACTGATTGTATCTCCCGCTAGCAGCACATCACCTACAGGACACACCAGAAACAGCTCCAAGTGAAGTTTTTCTTGTTTTGGAAAATAGAGGATTGACACAATTGCATCTACCATCATATGTACCCGAGAAAAAACTGCTATATATAATGTCAGCGGAAGGGTGTGACCTGGGTCTTCCCAATAGACATGTTTTTTTTATATCAATGTCTTATATGTAAAGCGTTTGGTACAACAAGACTACCAGTGACACCAGCATAATCCATTCCACGACCCTGTGGTAAATATTTCTCCTTTACCGGGACTGAATTTGATACAGAAACATTATAAAATAGCTCAGTAAAATGAGAGGCAGAATCCGTGATATTAGAGGTTCGGAATGGGCTTTATTCCAATAAGCGATTATAATCGGATGCCTCAAGTTCCATCACCACGGGGGTTCAGGAAGTGAAGTACATACTTTATTGACAGGAAGTAACTTTTATAGTACATGCATTATAATGAAGTGAATACAGTAGGCGTAACAATTGATAAGGACATTGACGTTTGGCTTGCGTAACCGAAAATGGGTGTAATAATGAGTAAAAAGGAACATGATTGGTTGTGATGTCATGTATAGGTGGATCTATAAGATAATACTTGGCATGGATGCGCGCGCAGCAGTATGACGTGTAATTGACGTGTAACTAGGGGGTGACGGGGACTTGACATTTAGCTCTATATGTGGAGACAAGAAGTCTGGGGGGTCAAGTCAACCTAATCCCAAATCATATCTAACATCCTATGTTTAAAGAACTATGTTATCCATAAAAGAAGGACTCTCGGACAGAATCTATTCTATACTGACTGTGCGTGCGTGTACAAGCGTCTAAGTGTCTACACTGAATGCGAGGGGGTAGGAATATTCCATGGTAACAGGGCTATGAATTACTTGCATGAGGACAGAGAAGATGGGCCTTTTTGCTTGGTAACTGGAGGAATGTTTACTTAAACTACTAGGCAGGAATGCATCGGCTGAGGGGGAAGCAGATAATTCGAAGGTGAAATACAGTTCTTGGCAGAGAGTAGGCTGATGTCAGGCTTCGTGAGCCGCGCAGAGAATGAGACAAAGTTCATGGTCACAGATGCAGGCTCGGGCTGGAGCTTTCAGAGGCAGAAGGCAAGAGGAGTTTTGATGACAGAATCAGGGCCTACATGCCTGGACTGAAAAATGGCATAAGTGAACCATATAAAGCCGGTGGCCTTTCATATTTAAGAATGGAATATCCGGCCTATTCATGGCGGATCTGGCAGAGGACATGTTGACGGTGGGCACACATGTATTTGCGTCTTCATAACTGGAACTGGGGGACATATATGTACTTGTGATATACACATGGAACCGTTGGGGTCCAAGATAGGGGACATAACTGACCAGGAAAATCCATATTTCCACATTCCCTCCTTGTCCCCTACTTGCCCTTCAAGAGATATCAATCTTCATCAATCCATTGATCTGTTCATATAGCATCATTTGTTCTTCTTTCTTCTTCCGGGATCTTGAATGAAAATCTTGATGTGGGATACACGATGTGGCACACAGACCACAAATCGCTGGTCCACATTGTAGACATAGACAGCAACTGAATAGTATGAGAAGGCCAATACCTAGGAAGGATAGAACTCTCCATCCCCAGGCTGATACCGCATTCCAAAACCAACTGGACCAAGTCCAAGTGCCTGGGTTCTGGTGTATCTGGCTTACAATCTTATGAAGGCGAGTGATGGCTTTATATACAGATGGCGAATTTTCTGGTATGAATACGCAACAGCTTGATCCGATGACCCTACAAGCTCCGCCCCTATCAGCCAGGATGACGTCAAGGACAAGACGATTTTGAAGCACAACAATCCGCATAGCAGACTGCTCTTCCGTTAAATTGCCTAAGGCGGAAATAGTCTCATTCACTACTGCTTCAAGGGTTCTAGTTAATCTACGTATCAGCTTACTGTTAGTAACAGTACCTATATAGGGAAAGATGCCTTTATTAAAATCTACATACTTGTCCCATGCCGTTTCAGTGTAATCGACAATGGGGAGATCTCTCCGTTCTCTGTTGTGTACTAAATGAATATTTCTGTAATAATCAGGAGGAGCTAGGAAAACAGGTGGCAAAAGGAATGCTATGTAGCAGGTACCATCCCAATCTAGAGGTAGACGCATATATGCAGTCTGACCACATATAAAGTAGGAGTGGCGAGAAGCTCTGAATAAAGATTTTCCTTGATCACTGAATTCTACTATAGTAGTGCATTTACTATGGCCCATATGTATGGAACCAACCTTTCTTACACACAATTCACCTTTTGCTGGGAATACTGACATGGTGGGTAAGACTAGCTCAACTTCGGAGACGACATTTAGAATCATGAGATTAGGTGTAAAATTACCTAATCCATACACTTCATTTTCTAGATCAGTTCCTGTTCTTTTGGGGCGACCCTCCTTGTCAGGGTAGCAGACTTTGAGTAAAACTAGGTTCAGGTTTCCCCATATCCAATGGTCTTGGTAAACTGCTGTGTCTGAGTCTATGGAATTAATTAAACTAAACCATGCTCCACAGGAGCCATTACGTGTAAATGGATGTGGAAAGAAAGGCAGGACTCCTTCATAATTCTGATAGGGAGGGAGTCGGCCACACACCCAACAATTGGTGGCATTACTAGTCTGATGGGAATGATGTAACATACTAATGAAAGTGTTATTGCGCAGCGCAAGTCTATAAGACAATTCATGCGGAGGTAAGTCACTAAAAGAATGTTCTGCAATAACATTGTGAACATTTCTGGCAATAGGGTAATATATGTGCAACAACATACTGGTAATAATTATTAAAAGACTTAAGGAAAACAAAATTAATAATGTCACTATGCAGTGGCTACGCAGTGATTTACAATACGCCTGTCGTTTCATCATTTTTCGCGATTGTTCATGATTCAGGTCTAGAGGATACATGTCAGAGACAGATTCAACCGCTTCACCTAGGGGAGGACTTAAACAATCAAACCGTCTGACGTCCTAGGCCTTAACTTAACTTTGTAAAGTTCGCTTTCAGTTTTTTCCACCAAAGGAAGTTTTGAATCAGTCTGTGAGGGAGTGCAGGGCACAATGTCTATATCTGAAGATAGTCCATGAAATTTCTTGATGTGGCTTGAATGAATCCAGCCCTTGCGGCCCTCGATCTTCACGGCTGTTCTTGTGGTCAACAGGACCAATTTGGGTGCTTTCCACCTGGGCTCCAGCTGAGTCGTTCGGTCGAAATTCCTCACAAAGACAAGATTACCCGGAACAACGTCATGGGGTTTCACCTCAGTGTTGTCGGGAAAAGCTGCAGCTACCTGTGAACGAGAAGATTGTAGTGCAGACATCAAGGAAGCCAAGTAATCTGTCAGCATATTACAGTCAATATCAGTTATTTTGCGTGGTATAGGCGTCCCCCACATATTCGGTGGTCTACCGAAGATCACCTCATACGGGGATAGCCCTGTTCGAGAGTGTGCTACCATTCTCATGTAAAAAAGTGCAACTGGTAATGCTACTATCCAGTCGACCCCTTTCTCTCTGCATATTTTGGACAGTCTGATTTTCAGTGTCTGATTATGTCTTTCTACGAGACCTGCTGCCTCGGGATGTCGGACACAGTGGAATTTCCACTGATATCCTAGCAGAAGTGAAACGTGTTTCATTAATTCGGATGAGAACGGCTGGCCGTTATCTGAGTAGACAACACGTGGTAAACCGTATCGTGGGAAGAATTCTCGAACCAACTGTTTGGCAGTAGTCGGGGCAGTGTAATCTGAAACCGGGTACGCCTCTGTCCAACGGGACAGAGCGCAGACAACTACGAGAACATATTTGAATCCTCGACATCGTTCCATCTGGATATAATCCATCTGTAGGACTTCAAAAGGGTGATCAGGAGGATGAAATCCACCCTGTTCTACGGGAACACTTTTTCCTGGGTTGAACTGGCAACAGATCATACAGGTACGGACCTTTTGTTTTGCTGCTGCTCGTAAATGTTTATTGAACCAAATGTGTTGAATGCTGTCTAGCATAGCTTTTTCTCCTAGATGTGCCGGACTATGTATAGTGTTAATTACGACTTGGACCATTGAATCAGGAAGGAACCATACAGACCTTTCCTTCATCATCCATCCTTGGTCCGTTTGGATCCCTCCTAACTCGGTCCATTTCTTTATTTCGTCTGGTGTAGCATGTGTCTGTATGTCAATTACGTCAAGAGTAGGATCTTTAACGGTCATACAATGTGTCGGTGTCGGGACTATTGTCTTTGTCATGTCGGGGGTCTGAGTTTGAGCAGTCAGTTTAGCTGTTTTGTCGGCTAGATCATTGCCTTGGGAAATGATATCAGTAACCTTCGTATGGGCCTTACATTTCATAATTGATATTTCAGTGGGTAGATGTATTGCATCTAATAATGCGTGAATGAGGGGTCCGTGCTGAATGTGGGCACCGTGGGAAGTTAAATAACCTCTCTCTCGCCACAGCACGCCGAAGTCATGTACAACTCCGAATGCATAACGTGAATCAGTGTATATGTTGACTTTTTTATTCGTGGCTTGAATACAGGCTTGTGTCAGAGCGATGAGCTCTGCGGCTTGAGCTGACAAAGTATTTATACGATTAGTTTCAATGACTTCAGTATCTGTTGTGACTGCATAAGCGGCTACTAACTCTCCTGTACTTGTTCTCATGCATGAACCATCGACATAAAATGTCAAGTCTGGATCTGACAATGGAACATCGGTCAAGTCTTGTCTGGGTTTTGTTGTTACAGTAATAACTTCAATACAGTCATGGGCTAGTGGGTCTGTTCCGGTTACTGGCAAAAGTGTGGCAGGATTCAATGTGTTACAGCGTCTTATTTCTATATGTGGCTGAAACAATGTAAGTTCATACCCTGTAAGTCGTGCTACGGTCAAGTGTTGTGTTTGCGTTCTATTTACCAGAACCTCTACTGCGTGTGGTACTTGAACTGTCAATGGATGTCCTAACACTATGGCATCGCTTTGTCTGATTGCTAAAGCTGTCGCTGCTACTGATTTCAGGCACGCAGGCAAAGCCTGAGCTACGGGATCTAATGTACTAGAGAAATAGGCACATGGTTTGTGTGCTCCTGCTTGATCCTGTGTGAGTACTGACAAAGCAGTACCTTCGCGTTCTGTAACAAAGAGTGTAAACTGTTTTCTGTAACATGGCGTTGCTAAAACGGGTGCTTGACATAAAGCTTTCTTTAGGCTTTCAAAAGCTTGTGTATGTTCTTGAGTCCAAGGGAGAACAGTCGATGTGGCTGCCTCCTGTGTTGTTAATTGAATGAGTGGTTTTGCTAGAAATGCATACTGAGGGATCCACTGTCTACAGTATGAAGTGAGGCCTATGAAAGCCCGCACCTCCTTTTGTGTCTTGGGTATTGGCATGTTAGCTATTAACTGAATGCGGTCTGGTGTGAGCTGCCTTCCCTCCTTGTTCAGCGAGTGTCCAAGATAAACAACTTGCTGGACACAGAATTGCAGCTTAGAAGGGGACACCTTGTGCCCTTTTTCGGCTAGAAATTGTAAAACTGTCAGTGATGCTTTCTCACATTCGGGTTCGCTTCTAGCGGTGATCAGCAGATCATCGACATATTGAAGCAGAGCAGTGTTAACTGGCATGTGTATACTGTCAAGTTCTCGTTTCAGTGCTTGGCTATAGATGCTGGGGCTTTCTGTAAATCCTTGAGGTGCGCGGGAGAATTTAAAGCTACGTCCATTTAAACTAAATCCGAACAAATATTGGCTTTCCGGATCTATTGGGACGCTGAAAAAGGCGTTTTTGAGATCAATTACAGTAAAGAATGTCGCTTCGGAATCAATGGCTGTCAGTAATGACGAGATATCTGGGACCACAGGGAATTGTGGCACAATGCATTTGTTTAACTCGCGCAGATCAATAACCAATCGATATACTGGCGGCGCTGTAGGATCTGTTCGTTTAAGAATCGGTATTATCGGTGAATTACATATATTGGAGTCTGTTTCCACAACTACTCCTTGGGCAATGAGCTCGTCAATGATTTGTAGTAAAGCCACTACAGCATCTGGTGGTAACTTGTATTGTCGCATTCGTGGTAGCACCACTCCTGCCTTTAGTGTGACTCGATATGGTGTAATATTCATGCAACCAACATCAGTAGGGCCTTGTGCCCATAGACGTGTAGGTAAGGTCTGCAGTCGGGGATCCATGTCTCTAGATACATAGTGACCTTTAAAATCACGTAAAAACAATCTTACTCCTTCCGGAGAACAACATATTATAGCTCCTAGAGCTTTTAACGTTTTTATTCCTAATAGATTTTCTGGACATGATTTAGTAAGCAATAAATCTGTAGTTCGGGTCAAAGGTCCTATCGTAAGTGGCAGAGGTTGTGACACTTCATTAACAATAGGTTTTCCTGAAAAACCAAGGGAAATATTCTGTGAGCCTGAGAGGGGTGCCCCTGGAACTTCACTACGTTTTATAGTTGTTCGACTTGCCCCTGTATCGAGTAAAAATTTTCTATCTTGGCCTAATAATTTACTATGTACATAAGGTCCTTCTTGATCTACAGGAATCTCGATAAGGGGTAAGTCAACTTCCCTCTCTAGGCTTGTTCATGCGTAACGCTGATACTCGGGATATTCATACTGTGCGGTCTGATACATTTGTCGTGTTGTTGTCTGTGTGGCAGCAGCAGGCAACGGTGGTGCAGCTGGCACAAACTGTATTGGCTGTTGTGCGGCTGGCATGGCCTGGGCATGCTGCATAGCTCCTTGTTCATTCTGATCTTGTCTTAGTGGCCGTGATCTTTCTTGTGTTTTACCTATGGCGATATTATGTTTTAAAACTGGACAATCGTGTACGTAATGACCTGGCTTTTTACAATAATTGCATGTCCCTTTTACAGGTCCTGCTGAATCGGAATGTGTCATACCCTTTTTATGTCCTTCAGCTGGAACTGTCTGGGAAACTAGCATTTTCATCTTCGTGTCTTTCATGCGTCTGTGTTCATGTTCTTGTTCCTCTCTAATTCTATTGTGATGGTACTGTAACATTTGTAACATTTGTGATGGAGTGTTACCTTGCCAGGTACTCTCGAATTTTAATACTCTATTCTTTACTGGGGGCAGAGCATTTTCTACTAATTTTGTTACAAACAGATGCGGGTATGATTCGCTACTTGCTTTTATGCCACTATTTATACCAAAACATTTCTCGAATCGGGCATAGTAATCGCTAGTGTCTTCATCTTGCTTCTGCTTACAGGCTGAGATTGTACCCCAATCTTCCTTTTTCGTAGTTAATAAACGCGGCAGTACCTGTACTAGTAGTCCTGGTAATGCCTTAGTTTTGTCCCCAAGCCCTGCACCTGGACCTCGGGCCCTTTCTTCTGCTTCTAATGCTGACCATTCTATCTTTTGATCACCTACCTCCCACTCTTTTTCCTTGAGTTTCTCATAAATGCCAGCAGGCATCAACACCTTTAATATTGTCATAATGTCGGGGTAGGTATACTCTCCCATGAGTAACATGTCTTTGATTTCTCGGTGAAAACCCGCTGGGTCTTTGTCATGACTGGGTACCACTTTCTTCATTTGTAACAATTCTATTTTCGATATAGGCGTATATACAAATACGCGTTTAAACTCATTGTCCTCACCCTTTATTGGGTGCACTTCTCGTAAGGGATTCTGTCTATCTATGTGATACGTAGTTCTTTCCTTGACGGACAATGGAACATGTTCTGAACATACAAAAAGAATATACTGCTTTCTTGATTCTAGAATTTCTTTAATTAATTCAGTACCTGGACCTCTCCATTTATTCATAAGTAATTCAGTCAGTATGTCAGGCAAGGGACCAGGGTCCGAATGCTGACTCCGATATAGTATAATGAGTTGTTGAATCATATAAATCCCAGCTAACCTTTGTTCATCTGGGGTAAGATTCAAAAATGTGCGTACTACTGTATCATCACTATATTTTCCGGGACTGTCCACCCAATGAACAGCTGCCCTTGCTAAATCTTGTTCATCCATAGAATCGAGAAAATGATAACCCCTTCGTTCTCGGAGTAGTTTGTCGGCGGTTTGGAACGAATGCTCGTTAGACCTTATGCTAATTATAGGTATTTGAAAATTCCTGTTATTATCTGGGCATATCGGATGTATTGAGTCAGTGTGATATCTAGTCTTACTCCTATTACAAGATCTTCCTCTACCTACATAGGCTATGGTGTCCGACTGCCCTGTGGGCAGTCCTGACCCTTCTTCCTCGTTTTGTTCGAACTCGTCTACCTCTAATCGCTCTTCGTGTAGGCGTTCTATTTCTTTACGGATCTTTCGGCACATGGCTATTATACAATTTTGTTTATCATGTCTCCCTTCTGATATATTCTGGCTCCATCTTGTAAGAATTTTCATGGCTTCCGGGTCTACCCCCGGTCGGTCTTGATTTCTGATCACACAGTTTATGAGGAAACGTAACAGTTCCCCCTGTATCTCTACTTTCTGATATTCCATAGCTCTGTAAATACATTCTGGATCTCGCCCTGTTTGGACAAAATGATATATATTATCTAGATGCGCAGTCATTCCTGGTAACTTCGCTAAATACACTGCGGCTCGTCTGATACGCAATGATGCTAGGGTCATTTCGTCCTCCTTTCCAGGCACCGGGTCATATCTACAATCTATAAGAAGTTCCTTAAGCGTACGGGTACTAAGGAGTTTGGGTGTACGTGAATGCGCTGACTCTTGAAAAGTAAGTTTATTTATTCTGGGTGGCGTAGAAAAGACATTGGTAGCTCCTCCCGCGGCCCCATCTGGGGCGTCGGGTGTAAAAGGATTCGTCGAACGTGACACAGCAACTACAGGTGTGGACACAGCCATAGAAGTAGCTGTAGGAGCGGATACAGAAACAGATGTGCTTGCCGGAACTTGTGACTCGATTTGTTGCTGCAGGGATACGGGTACTGGATCTTGGCGTTGAACCTCCCTGGTATGCGGTCTATGTGGGGCGGAATTAGCATACTCGGGAGCTGCGTCATCTAAATATGAGGAAAGAAAAACATCTTCTGCGGTTCTAGGATGCCCCTTAGGATGTACCTTTATTGGGAACAATGGGGTTGGCAAGTCTTTTGGTGTCTCTGGAGTAGCCTTAGGTAATCCTTCGGCCAGAAGGGGATACATACCATTCATAAGGGCATTTCTTTGTCTGTCTACTTGTTCTGATTTCACTCGGATACCTTCCTCAATTAATAGATTCTCTCGAACTTTATTGGAATTCTCTTTACTCTTCTCCTCCTGTCTACGTGCTTTTTCTGTTCGTCTATGTGATTCTTTACGCCATAATTCAACGGCGTCTTTCTGTGACTGTCTGACTTTTCTTTTCCATAACTCTTCCTCGACTTTCATGATGCACTCTGCATCCCAGGTTCCCGCTGTGGGCCACCTCTGACTTTCTGGTAATCCCTTGGTATAGTCTACCCATAAATCAAGAAATAATATAGCGTCTAGGCCATGTTTGTGATACATAAAGTGCCCTGGAGTGTCCCTAGGAGGAATAGGGACGGCTTCTTCGAGAACCCCTTTTCTGGTAGTGATCTGTCTTAATTTCGAAAAGAGCGGCATATTGAGAACTGACCTTATACTTGATTTTGACCTGATACTTGAATTTGAACAGACTTAATACAATAAACACGATAATGAACAGTCATTCATACCACGATATTCAGAACATACTTAAACACTTTAAACATTTAACATTAAACCATTAACTGAAACAACAATGATGATCGTCTGCATAACTAATCACCAAGCTTAATTCTCGACAATAACTAGACAATACCTAGACACTTCGGAATACTTCGGAATACTTGATATACTGCTAAACAGTACAGATACACTGCTAAAACAGTGCAGACCGGATTTGTGTACCCAAACCCGTCTTGACCGGCACAACCTATGTGCACGTCAGAAATGCCTCCCCAGCAATGGTACTCACCGGGTAGCTTCGGAAACGGAAGGCCTCAGTAACTTGAACTTGAACCGGACCGGACTCGACTCGACTCGACTCGTCGGACACTGGGCTTGACTTCGGACTGGTGGGTCTCTGTATACCTCGGATCTTGCTCTCTCAGCTAGGCTCTGGTCGGGATACTTCGCACTTCTCACCGCCTCGTCTGGGTGTTGATCGCAGTCTCAGTCGCCCCCGCTTGACCGGAGGGAGATACAGGAAATCCTGCTGGTACGCGTTATTGTCCGTCCAGCTGTGGCAGGAGACCGGGCCTGCAACGCACCGCCGGCGCGTGAGATGAGAAAGTGTCCCTGTTCGGGCGCCATCATGTGGTAAATATTTCTCCTTTACCGGGACTGAATTTGATACAGAAACATTATAAAATAGCTCAGTAAAATGAGAGGCAGAATCCGTGATATTAGAGGTTCGGAATGGGCTTTATTCCAATAAGCGATTATAATCGGATGCCTCAAGTTCCATCACCACGGGGGTTCAGGAAGTGAAGTACATACTTTATTGACAGGAAGTAACTTTTATAGTACATGCATTATAATGAAGTGAATACAGTAGGCGTAACAATTGATAAGGACATTGACGTTTGGCTTGCGTAACCGAAAATGGGTGTAATAATGAGTAAAAAGGAACATGATTGGTTGTGATGTCATGTATAGGTGGATCTATAAGATAATACTTGGCATGGATGCGCGCGCAGCAGTATGACGTGTAATTGACGTGTAACTAGGGGGTGACGGGGACTTGACATTTAGCTCTATATGTGGAGACAAGAAGTCTGGGGGGTCAAGTCAACCTAATCCCAAATCATATCTAACATCCTATGTTTAAAGAACTATGTTATCCATAAAAGAAGGACTCTCGGACAGAATCTATTCTATACTGACTGTGCGTGCGTGTACAAGTGTCTAAGTGTCTACACTGAATGCGAGGGGGTAGGAATATTCCATGGTAACAGGGCTATGAATTACTTGCATGAGGACAGAGAAGATGGGCCTTTTTGCTTGGTAACTGGAGGAATGTTTACTTAAACTACTAGGCAGGAATGCATCGGCTGAGGGGGAAGCAGATAATTCGAAGGTGAAATACAGTTCTTGGCAGAGAGTAGGCTGATGTCAGGCTTCGTGAGCCGCGCAGAGAATGAGACAAAGTTCATGGTCACAGATGCAGGCTCGGGCTGGAGCTTTCAGAGGCAGAAGGCAAGAGGAGTTTTGATGACAGAATCAGGGCCTACTTGCCTGGACTGAAAAATGGCATAAGTGAACCATATAAAGCCGGTGGCCTTTCATATTTAAGAATGGAATATCCGGCCTATTCATGGCGGATCTGGCAGAGGACATGTTGACGGTGGGCACACATGTATTTGCGTCTTCATAACTGGAACTGGGGGACATATATGTACTTGTGATATACACATGGAACCGTTGGGGTCCAAGATAGGGGACATAACTGACCAGGAAAATCCATATTTCCACAACCCAAAGGCCTTTTTTAAGAGTAACACATAGATTATGTTGATATAATTCAAAGATGCCAAAATGTGAGATATCTGATAGTAGTTGTATATCCATTCTCTAGATGAGTAGAAAAAAGGCTCTGCCATAGTGCAGTCTCAAGAAGTGCATCTAAATTTCTAGCAAAAGAAGTTATTCTAAGATAGGGAATTCCAAAACTGATTCACTCGGACAACGGGACAAACTTTGCTAATAGAATATTTGAGCACATGACTAAAGGGTTCATTACGATGGCGGTCGGACGTTGCGGAGATTGGGACCAGGCGCCATGCATGTGGCGGTCCCGCACTCTGAACTAGGATGCGACCGCCACCATGGTGGTCGCATTTTGCAATTTAACATTGCGGCGTGTGGAAATATGGATTTTCCTGGTCAGTTATGTCCCCTATCTTGGACCCCAACGGTTCCATGTGTATATCACAAGTACATGTATGTTCCCTCCAGTTCCAGTTATGAAGACGCAAATACATGTATGCCCACCGTCAACATGTCCTCTGCCAGATCCGCCATGAATAGGCCGGATATTCCATTCTTAAATATGAAAGGCCACCGGCTTTATATGGTTCACTTATGCCACTTTTCAGTCCAGGCAAGTAGGCCCTGATTCTGCCATCAAACTCTTCTTGCCTTCTGCCTCTGAAAGCTCCAGCCCGAGCCTGCATCTGTGACCATGAACTTTGTCTCATTCTCTGCGCGGCTCACGAAGCCTGACATCAGCTTACTCTCTGCCAAGAACTGTATTTCACCTTCGAATTATCTGCTTCCCCCTCAGCCGATGCATTCCTGCCTAGTAGTTTAAGTAAACATTCTTCCAGTTACCAAGCGAAAAGGCCCATCTTCTCTGTCCTCATGCAAGTAATTCATAGCCCTGTTACCATGGAATATTCCTACCCCCTCGCATTTAGTGTAGACACCTAGACGCTTGTACATGCACGCACAGTCAGTATAGAATAGATTCTGTCCGAGAGTCCTTCTTTTATGGATAACATAGTTCTTTAAACATAGGATGTTAGATATGATTTGGGATTAGGTTGACTTGACCCCCCAGACTTCTTGTCTCCACATATAGAGCTAAATGTCAAGTCCCCGTCACCCCCTAGTTACACGTCAATTACACGTCATACTGCTGCGCGCGCATCCATGCCAAGTATTATCTTATAGATCCACCTATGTATTACATCATAACCAATCATGTTCCTTTTTACTCATTATTACACCCATTTTCGGTTACGCGGACCACACGTCAATTTCCTTATCAATTGTTACGCCTACTGTATTCACTTCATTATAATGTATGTACTATAAAAGTTACTTCTTGTCAATAAAGTATGTACTTCACTTCCTGAACCCCCGTGGTGATGGAACTTGAAGCATCCGATTATAATCGACTACCGGAATAAAGTCCATTCTGAAACTCTAATATCACGGATTCTGCCTCTCATTTTACTGAGCTATTTTATAATGTTTCTGTATCAAATTCAGTCCCGGTAAAGGAGAAATATTTACCACATGATGGCGCCCGAACAGGGACACTTTCTCATCTCACGCGCCGGCGGTGCGTTGCAGGCCCGGTCTCCTGCCACAGCTGGACGGACAATAACGCGTACCAGCAGGATTTCCTGTATCTCCCTCCGGTCAAGCGGGGGCGACTGAGACTGCGATCAACACCCAGACGAGGCGGTGAGAAGTGCGAAGTATCCCGACCAGAGCCTAGCTGAGAGAGCAAGATCCGAGGTATACAGAGACCCACCAGTCCGAAGTCAAGCCCAGTGTCCGACGAGTCGAGTCGAGTCGAGTCCGGTCCGGTTCAAGTTCAAGTTACTGAGGCCTTCCGTTTCCGAAGCTACCCGGTGAGTACCATTGCTGGGGAGGCATTTCTGACGTGCACATAGGTTGTGCCGGTCAAGACGGGTTTGGGTACACAAATCCGGTCTGCACTGTTTTAGCAGTGTATCTGTACTGTTTAGCCGTGTATCAAGTATTCCGAAGTATTCCGAAGTGTCTAGTTATTGTCTAGTTATTGTCGAAGATTAAGCTTGGTGATTAGTTATGCAGACGATCATCATTGTTGTTTCAGTTAAAGGTTTAATGTTTAATGTTTAAAGTGTTTAAGTATATCGTGGTATGAATGACTGTTCATTTTCGTGTTTATTGTATTAAGTCTGTTCAAATTCAAGTATCAGGTCAAAATCAAGTATAAGGTCGGTTCTCAATATGCCGCTCTTTTCGAAATTAAGACAGATCACTACCAGAAAAGGGGTTCTCGAAGAAGCCGTCCCTATTCCTCCTAGGGACACTCCAGGGCACTTTATGTATCACAAACATGGCCTAGACGCTATATTATTTCTTGATTTATGGGTAGACTATACCAAGGGATTACCAGAAAGTCAGAGGTGGCCCACAGCGGGAACCTGGGATGCAGAGTGCATCATGAAAGTCGAGGAAGAGTTATGGAAAAGAAAAGTCAGACAGTCACAGAAAGACGCCGTTGAATTATGGCGTAAAGAATCACATAGACGAACAGAAAAAGCACGTAGGTAGGAGGAGAAGAGTAAAGAGAATTCCAATAAAGTTCGAGAGAATCTATTAATTGAGGAAGGTATCCGAGTAAAATCAGAACAAGTAGACAGACAAAGAAATGCCCTTATGAATGGTATGTATCCCCTTCTGGCCGAAGGATTACCTAAGGCTACTCCAGAAATACCAAAAGACTTGCCAACCCCATTGTTCCCAATAAAGGTACATTCTAAGGGGCATCCTAGAACCGCAGAAGATGTTTTTCTTTCCTCATATTTAGATGACGCAGCTCCCGAGTATGCTAATTCCGCCCCACATATACCGCATACCAGGGAGGTTCAACGCCAAGATCCAGTACCCGTATCCCTGCAGCAACAAATCGAGTCACAAGTTCCGGCAAGCACATCTGTTTCTGTATCCGCTCCTACAGCTACTTCTATGGCTGTGTCCACACCTGCAGTTGCTGTGTCACGTTCGACGAATCCTTTTACACCCGACGCCCCAGATGGGGCCGCGGGAGGAGCTACCAATGTCTTTTCTACGCCACCCAGAATAAATAAACTTACTTTTCAAGAGTCAGCGCATTCACGTACACCCAAACTCCTTAGTGCCCGTGCGCTTAAGGAACTTCTTATAGATTGTAGATATGACCCGGTGCCTGGAAAGGAGGACGAAATGACCCTAGCATCATTGCGTATCAGACGAGCCGCAGTGTATTTAGCGAAGTTACCAGGAATGACTGCGCATCTAGATAATATATATCATTTTGTCCAAACAGGGCGAGATCCAGAATGTATTTACAGAGCTATGGAATACCAGAAAGTAGAGATACAGGGGGAACTGTTACGTTTCCTCATAAACTGTGTGATCAGAAATCAAGACCGACCGGGGGTAGACCCGGAAGCCATGAAAATTCTTACAAGATGGAGCCAGAATATATCAGAAGGGAGACATGATAAACAAAATTGTATAATAGCCATGTGCCGAAAGATCCGTAAAGAAATAGAACGCCTACACGAAGAGCGATTAGAGGTAGACGAGTTCGAACAAAACGAGGAAGAAGGGTCAGGACTGCCCACAGGGCAGTCGGACACCATAGCCTATGTAGGTAGAGGAAGATCTTGTAATAGGAGTAAGACTAGATATCACACTGACTCAATACATCCGATATGTCCAGATAATAACAGGAATTTTCAAATACCTATAATTAACATAAGGTCTAACGAGCATTCGTTCCAAACCGCCGACAAACTACTCCGAGAACGAAGGGGTTATCATTTTCTCGATTCTATGGATGAACAAGATTTAGCCAGGGCAGCTGTCCATTGGGTGGACAGTCCCGGAAAATATAGTGATGAGACAGTAGTACGTACATTTTTTAATCTTACCCCAGATGAACAAAGGTTAGCTGGGATTTATATGATTCAACAACTCATTATACTATATCGGAGTCAGCATTCGGACCCTGGTCCCCTACCTGACATATTGACTGAATTGCTTATGAATAAATGGAGAGGTCCAGGTACTGAATTAATTAAAGAAATTCTAGAATCAAGAAAGCAGTATATTCTTTTTATATGTTCAGAACATGTTCCATTGTCCGTCAAGGAAAGAACTACGTATCACATAGATAGACAGAATCCCTTACGAGAAGTGCACCCAATAAAGGGTGAGGACAATGAGTTTAAACGCGTATTTGTATATACGCCTATATCGAAAATAGAATTGTTACAAATGAAGAAAGTGGTACCCAGTCATGACAAAGACCCAGCGGGTTTTCACCGAGAAATCAAAGACATGTTACTCATGGGAGAGTATACCTACCCCGACATTATGACAATATTAAAGGTGTTGATGCCTGCTGGCATTTATGAGAAACTCAAGGAAAAAGAGTGGGAGGTAGGTGATCAAAAGATAGAATGGTCAGCATTAGAAGCAGAAGAAAGGGCCCGAGGTCCAGGTGCAGGGCTTGGGGACAAAACTAAGGCATTACCAGGACTACTAGTACAGGTACTGCCGCGTTTATTAACTACGAAAAAGGAAGATTGGGGTACAATCTCAGCCTGTAAGCAGAAGCAAGATGAAGACACTAGCGATTACTATGCCCGATTCGAGAAATGTTTTGGTATAAATAGTGGCATAAAAGCAAGTAGCGAATCATACCCCCATCTGTTTGTAACAAAATTAGTAGAAAATGCTCTGCCCCCAGTAAAGAATAGAGCATTAAAATTCGAGAGTACCTGGCAAGGTAACACTCCATCACAAATGTTACAAATGTTACAGTACCATCACAATAGAATTAGAGAGGAACAAGAACATGAACACAGACGCATGAAAGACACGAAGATGAAAATGCTAGTTTCCCAGACAGTTCCAGCTGAAGGACATAAAAAGGGTATGACACATTCCGATTCAGCAGGACCTGTAAAGGGGACATGCAATTATTGTAAAAAGCCAGGCCATTACGTACACGATTGTCCAGTTTTAAAACATAATATCGCCATAGGTAAAACACAAGAAAGATCACGGCCACTAAGACAAGATCAGAATGAACAAGGAGCTATGCAGCATGCCCAGGCCATGCCAGCCGCACAACAGCCAATACAGTTTGTGCCAGCTGCACCACCGTTGCCTGCTGCTGCCACACAGACAACAACACGACAAATGTATCAGACCGCACAGTATGAATATCCCGAGTATCAGCGTTACGCATGAACAAGCCTAGAGAGGGAAGTTGACTTACCCCTTATCGAGATTCCTGTAGATCAAGAAGGACCTTATGTACATAGTAAATTATTAGGCCAAGATAGAAAATTTTTACTCGATACAGGGGCAAGTCGAACAACTATAAAACGTAGTGAAGTTCCAGGGGCACCCCTCTCAGGCTCACAGAATATTTCCCTTGGTTTTTCAGGAAAACCTATTGTTAATGAAGTGTCACAACCTCTGCCACTTACGATAGGACCTTTGACCCGAACTACAGATTTATTGCTTACTAAATCATGTCCAGAAAATCTATTAGGAATAAAAACGTTAAAAGCTCTAGGAGCTATAATATGTTGTTCTCCGGAAGGAGTAAGATTGTTTTTACGCGATTTTAAAGGTCACTATGTATCTAGAGACATGGATCCCCGACTGCAGACCTTACCTACACGTCTATGGGCACAAGGCCCTACTGATGTTGGTTGCATGAATATTACACCATATCGAGTCACACTAAAGGCAGGAGTGGTGCTACCACGAATGCGACAATACAAGTTACCACCAGATGCTGTAGTGGCTTTACTACAAATCATTGACGAACTCATTGCCCAAGGAGTAGTTGTGGAAACAGACTCCAATATATGTAATTCACCGATAATACCGATTCTTAAACGAACAGATCCTACAGCGCCGCCAGTATATCGATTGGTTATTGATCTGCGCGAGTTAAACAAATGCATTGTGCCACAATTTCCTGTGGTCCCAGATATCTCGTCATTATTGACAGCTATTGATTCCGAAGCAACATTCTTTACTGTAATTGATCTCAAAAACGCCTTTTTCAGCGTCCCAATAGATCCGGAAAGCCAATATTTGTTCGGATTTAGTTTAAATGGACGTAGCTTTAAATTCACACGCGCACCTCAAGGATTTACAGAAAGCCCCAGCATCTATAGCCAAGCACTGAAACGAGAACTTGACAGTATCCACATGCCAGTTAACACTGCCTTGCTTCAATATGTCGATGATCTGCTGATCACCGCAAGAAGCGAACCTGAATGTGAAAAAGCATCACTGACAGTTTTACAATTTCTAGCCGAAAAAGGGCACAAGGTGTCCCCTTCTAAGCTGCAATTCTGTGTCCAGCAAATTGTTTATCTTGGACACTCGCTGGACAAGGAGGGAAGGCAGCTTACACCCGACCGCATTCAGTTGATAGCTAACATGCCAATACCCAAGACACAAAAGGAGGTGCGGGCTTTCATAGGCCTCACTTCATACTGTAGACAGTGGATCCCGCAGTATGCATTTCTAGCAAAACCACTCATTCAGTTGACAACACAGGAGGCAGCCACATCGACTGTTCTCCCTTGGACTCAGGAACACACACAAGCTTTTGAAAACCTAAAGAAAGCTTTATGTCAAGCACCCGTTTTAGCAACGCCATGTTACAGAAAACAGTTTACACTCTTTGTTACAGAACGCGAAGGTACTGCCTTGTCAGTACTCACACAGGAACAAGCAGGAGCACACAAACCATGTGCGTATTTTTCTAGTACATTAGATCCCGTAGCTCAGGCTTTGCCTGCATGCCTAAAATCAGTAGCAGCAACAGCTTTAGCAATCAGACAAAGCGATGCCATAGTGTTAGGACATCCATTGACAGTTCAAGTACCCCACGCAGTAGAGGTTCTTGTAAATAGAACACAAACACAACACTTGACTATAGCGCGACTTACAGGATATGAACTTACATTGTTTCAGCCACATATAGAAATCAGACGCTGTAACACATTGAATCCTGCCACACTTCTACCTGTAATCGGAACAGACCCACTAGCCCATGACTGTATTGAAGTTATTACTGTAACGACAAAACCCAGACAAGACTTGACCGATGTTCCATTGTCAGATCCAGACTTGACATTTTATGTCGATGGTTCATGCATGAGAACAAGTACAGGAGAGTTAGTAGCCGCTTATGCAGTCACAACAGATACTGAAGTCATTGAAACTAATCGTATAAATACTTTGTCAGCTCAAGCCGCAGAGCTCATCGCTCTGACACAAGCCTGTATTCAAGCCACGAATAAAAAAGTCAACATATACACTGATTCACGTTATGCATTCGGAGTTGTACATGACTTCGGCGTGCTGTGGCGAGAGAGAGGTTATTTAACTTCCCACGGTGCCCACATTCAGCACGGACCCCTCATTCACGCATTATTAGATGCAATACATCTACCCACTGAAATATCAATTATGAAATGTAAGGCCCATACGAAGGTTACTGATATCATTTCCCAAGGCAATGATCTAGCCGACAGAACAGCTAAACTGACTGCTCAAACTCAGACCCCCGACATGACAAAGACAATAGTCCCGACACCGACACATTGTATGACCGTTAAAGATCCTACTCTTGACGTAATTGACATACAGACACATGCTACACCAGACGAAATAAAGAAATGGACCGAGTTAGGAGGGATCCAAACGGACCAAGGATGGATGATGAAGGAAAGGTCTGTATGGTTCCTTCCTGATTCAATGGTCCAAGTCGTAATTAACACTATACATAGTCCGGCACATCTAGGAGAAAAAGCTATGCTAGACAGCATTCAACACATTTGGTTCAATAAACATTTACGAGCAGCAGCAAAACAAAAGGTCCGTACCTGTATGATCTGTTGCCAGTTCAACCCAGGAAAAAGTGTTCCCGTAGAACAGGGTGGATTTCATCCTCCTGATCACCCTTTTGAAGTCCTACAGATGGATTATATCCAGATGGAACGATGTCGAGGATTCAAATATGTTCTCGTAGTTGTCTGCGCTCTGTCCCGTTGGACAGAGGCGTACCCGGTTTCAGATTACACTGCCCCGACTACTGCCAAACAGTTGGTTCGAGAATTCTTCCCACGATACGGTTTACCACGTGTTGTCTACTCAGATAACGGCCAGCCGTTCTCATCCGAATTAATGAAACACGTTTCACTTCTGCTAGGATATCAGTGGAAATTCCACTGTGTCCGACACCCCGAGGCAGCAGGTCTCGTAGAAAGACATAATCAGACACTGAAAATCAGACTGTCCAAAATATGCAGAGAGAAAGGGGTCGACTGGATAGTAGCATTACCAGTTGCACTTTTTTACATGAGAATGGTAGCACACTCTAGAACAGGGCTATCCCCGTATGAGGTGATCTTCGGTAGACCACCGAATATGTGGGGGACGCCTATACCACGCAAAATAACTGATATTGACTGTAATATGCTGACAGATTACTTGGCTTCCTTGATGTCTGCACTACAATCTTCTCGTTCACAGGTAGCTGCAGCTTTTCCCGACAACACTGAGGTGAAACCCCATGACGTTGTTCCGGGTAATCTTGTCTTTGTGAGGAATTTCGACCGAAAGACTCAGCTGGAGCCCAGGTGGAAAGCACCCAAATTGGTCCTGTTGACCACAAGAACAGCCGTGAAGATCGAGGGCCGCAAGGGCTGGATTCATTCAAGCCACATCAAGAAATTTCATGGACTATCTTCGGATATAGACATTGTGCCCTGCACTCCCTCACAGACTGATTCAAAACTTCCTTTGGTGGAAAAAACTGAAAGCGAACTTTACAAAGTTAAGTTAAGGCCTAGGACGTCAGACGGTTTAATTGTTTAAGTCCTCCCCTAGGTGAAGCGGTTGAATCTGTCTCTGACATGTATCCTCTAGACCTGAATCATGAACAATCGCGAAAAATGATGAAACGACAGGCGTATTGTAAATCACTGCGTAGCCACTGCATAGTGACATTATTAATTTTGTTTTCCTTAAGTCTTTTAATAATTATTACCAGTATGTTGTTGCACATATATTACCCTATTGCCAGAAATGTTCACAATGTTATTGCAGAACATTCTTTTAGTGACTTACCTCCGCATGAATTGTCTTATAGACTTGCGCTGCGCAATAACACTTTCATTAGTATGTTACATCATTCCCATCAGACTAGTAATGCCACCAATTGTTGGGTGTGTGGCCGACTCCCTCCCTATCAGAATTATGAAGGAGTCCTGCCTTTCTTTCCACATCCATTTACACGTAATGGCTCCTGTGGAGCATGGTTTAGTTTAATTAATTCCATAGACTCAGACACAGCAGTTTACCAAGACCATTGGATATGGGGAAACCTGAACCTAGTTTTATTCAAAGTCTGCTACCCTGACAAGGAGGGTCGCCCCAAAAGAACAGGAATTGATCTAGAAAATGAAGTATATGGATTAGGTAATTTTACACCTAATCTCATGATTCTAAATGTCGTATCCGAAGTTGAGCTAGTCTTACCCACCATGTCAGTATTCCCAGCAAAAGGTGAATTGTGTGTAAGAAAGGTTGGTTCCATACATATGGGCCATAGTAAATGCACTACTATAGTAGAATTCAGTGATCAAGGAAAATCTTTATTCAGAGCTTCTCGCCACTCCTACTTTATATGTGGTCAGACTGCATATATGCGTCTACCTCTAGATTGGGATGGTACCTGCTACATAGCATTCCTTTTGCCACCTGTTTTCCTAGCTCCTCCTGATTATTACAGAAATATTCATTTAGTACACAACAGAGAACGGAGAGATCTCCCCATTGTCGATTACACTGAAACGGCATGGGACAAGTATGTAGATTTTAATAAAGGCATCTTTCCCTATATAGGTACTGTTACTAACAGTAAGCGGATACGTAGATTAACTAGAACCCTTGAAGCAGTAGTGAATGAGACTATTTCCGCCTTAGGCAATTTAACGGAAGAGCAGTCTGCTATGCGGATTGTTGTGCTTCAAAATCGTCTTGTCCTTGACGTCATCCTGGCTGATAGGGGCGGAGCTTGTAGGGTCATCGGATCAAGCTGTTGCGTATTCATACCAGAAAATTCGCCATCTGTATATAAAGCCATCACTCGCCTTCATAAGATTGTAAGCCAGATACACCAGAACCCAGGCACTTGGACTTGGTCCAGTTGGTTTTGGAATGCGGTATCAGCCTGGGGATGGAGAGTTCTATCCTTCCTAGGTATTGGCCTTCTCATATTATTCAGTTGCTGTCTATGTCTGCAATGTGGACCAGCGATTTGTGGTCTGTGTGCCACATCGTGTATCCCACATCAAGATTTTCATTCAAGATCCCGGAAGAAGAAAGAAGAACAAATGATGCTATATGAACAGATCAATGGATTGATGAAGATTGATATCTCTTGAAGGGCAAGTAGGGGACAAGGAGGGAATGTGGAAATATGGATTTTCCTGGTCAGTTATGTCCCCTATCTTGGACCCCAACGGTTCCATGTGTATATCACAAGTACATGTATGTTCCCTCCAGTTCCAGTTATGAAGACGCAAATACATGTATGCCCACCGTCAACATGTCCTCTGCCAGATCCGCCATGAATAGGCCGGATATTCCATTCTTAAATATGAAAGGCCACCGGCTTTATATGGTTCACTTATGCCACTTTTCAGTCCAGGCAAGTAGGCCCTGATTCTGCCATCAAACTCTTCTTGCCTTCTGCCTCTGAAAGCTCCAGCCCGAGCCTGCATCTGTGACCATGAACTTTGTCTCATTCTCTGCGCGGCTCACGAAGCCTGACATCAGCTTACTCTCTGCCAAGAACTGTATTTCACCTTCGAATTATCTGCTTCCCCCTCAGCCGATGCATTCCTGCCTAGTAGTTTAAGTAAACATTCTTCCAGTTACCAAGCGAAAAGGCCCATCTTCTCTGTCCTCATGCAAGTAATTCATAGCCCTGTTACCATGGAATATTCCTACCCCCTCGCATTTAGTGTAGACACCTAGACGCTTGTACATGCACGCACAGTCAGTATAGAATAGATTCTGTCCGAGAGTCCTTCTTTTATGGATAACATAGTTCTTTAAACATAGGATGTTAGATATGATTTGGGATTAGGTTGACTTGACCCCCCAGACTTCTTGTCTCCACATATAGAGCTAAATGTCAAGTCCCCGTCACCCCCTAGTTACACGTCAATTACACGTCATACTGCTGCGCGCGCATCCATGCCAAGTATTATCTTATAGATCCACCTATGTATTACATCATAACCAATCATGTTCCTTTTTACTCATTATTACACCCATTTTCGGTTACGCGGACCACACGTCAATTTCCTTATCAATTGTTACGCCTACTGTATTCACTTCATTATAATGTATGTACTATAAAAGTTACTTCTTGTCAATAAAGTATGTACTTCACTTCCTGAACCCCCGTGGTGATGGAACTTGAAGCATCCGATTATAATCGACTACCGGAATAAAGTCCATTCTGAAACTCTAATATCACGGATTCTGCCTCTCATTTTACTGAGCTATTTTATAATGTTTCTGTATCAAATTCAGTCCCGGTAAAGGAGAAATATTTACCACAGGCGGGTGCTGCCGACTGCAGCACCCGCCGCGATGTCAAAAATGCATGTTGTGCATGTCACTGCACTACGTGGTAGGCACCACACGGTGCCTGCCACTTGGTGCAGTGAAATGTAGGGGGTACCATGGGTACCCCAAGTGCACAAACAACTCCCCCCAACACAAAGGGGGCCCACAAAAGCAATCCCCGTCAGCCTTTCAATGGCGGGTTACCCGCCACAGAAAGGCTGGCTGCGGGTAGCATCCTAATCTGGCGGATGGTGCCAGCTAGGCACCGCCCCCATTTTACTGATGATGACCGCTCCACCAGGCAATCATAACGAATGCCTGTGGTGAATCCGTGGCGGGCGGTCTTTGCGCCCGCCACAGACGCGGTCAGATTCCCCCCACCATCGTAATGTGGTGGGGGGAAATTGCTTTCTGATGGCGGAAGGCCCACCACTGCACTGCTGGCGGTGGCGGGCCTTCCGCCATCGTAATGACCCCTATGTTGATAGGAATACAACATTCCCTAGTATCAGCCTATCCCCCACAAAGCAATGGAATTGTTGAGCACCTTAGCGGAGCTCTAAAAGACAAAGTATGTAAACTATCAGTTACACTAAATGCAAATTGGCTTTACTGTCTACCATTGGCATTGTTCGCTCTAAGGCATGCTACCTCTTCAGACAACGATTTGACACCACATCAAATTGTTGCAGGTAGATGTCTATGGGTTATGTACCTCAGAGAAAAAATACTGTTGCACAAAAAACAATTGATTTAGACAAGAAATGCCAGCATATATGAATGCACTAACACGTGTTGTGCAAGTTTACTCCAAATAGGCTCAGCTTCAAGCGAGCTTCACCGCCCGACCAGTGGTACCACAGAAAAACATGCACCCCGGATGCCAAGTCTTCAGGAAAAACTTTGTGTGATAATGGAAGGACAGACATTTCCTCGGGCCCTACAAAGTGATTCAAGTTACACCAACAGCGGTGACGATCGAGGAACAGAAGCTCTGAATCCATGTATCCGAGATATGAGTATCACAGTCAGGGATTGAAAAATCCACTCGCATAGTCAGATATGTTTAGGGTCTACTCGCCCTTTATGGGAGTTGAAAATCCTCCAAATTCAGGGAAGACAAACTGACTTTTGACCTCGGTCTCTGAAAGCAGAGCAAATGTGACAAGATAACAAGATTTAAAGGCATCTATATCACTCACAAAGTGAAAGAGCAATACAAATGCCATTAAATCTTGTTATTTTGACACATTTGCTGGCTTTCAGAGACAGGAGGTCAAAAGTCAGCTTATCTTACTATATTTATTTTTCTTTCTGTGATGTAAGGATTTTGTAAAGTGAACTGTGTGGCTATTGAACTGTGCAAAGCATATTAACTGAAAGGCTGTAAGATGTCAGGCTTTTTTCTAACACAACACTGAAATAGCTAAGTAAACTGTTCAAACATTTCAAATATAGTTCACTAGTTATGAAGACCCATTTTTGTAATTCTGGGTTGAAAAAATATTTTTATAGGATCAAAATAAATTAGAACACTTTACTTGGTGATGAGCACATTTTTTTTATTTTTTTTTATTTCAAATTATCTTTATTAAATTTTCTGTAGAATCATAACAGGAGCTGGTAACATGGTCGAGTACCACAATGTACATGACATGGTATTTCAACTGATCATAAAGCAATTACTGGCAATAGATGTTCATCTTGACAGTGAAATAACCTCTTAATCACTAGCTCAAGAAAGGATGGAAAGATAGAATGAGTAAAGGAAAGAGGAAAGGAAAACCAGAAGGGGAAGAGAAAAGAGAGAAGAGACTGTCCAGCGCCTCGAGCCCTATACTTAACATAGCATAATACAGTAAGTATCCGGCAAGCACAAATTTCATAAATGTAAAGCCCACATAGGAATTATCGTTCAAAATAAAGAGTTCATGGCGGCTTATGAGAAGCAAAGTATTCGTCCAGGGTAGACCATATACTCCTCGTCGAGGATTTCCAAGGCGAATGTTGCAAGACAATGTTGTCTGCCCCCCTGAGGTGTATGACCCAATTCATCCAGCAATTGTAAGAGGCCTTGCTAGTATCTTTCCAATTGGTGAGTACCATTTTAACTGCAGAAATCAACAATAGATCAAGAAGAGCTCGGTTATCCTCCGACTGCAAATCCTCCTGTAAAAAAGCAGTTACCACGGTCGGAAGATTCCTGGGAAGTACACAATTAAATAATTTATTCAAAAATAAGTAAACCTTATCCCAGAAGGGTTTCACTACAGGACAATGTAAAATAAGGTGAGACAAATCTCCTCTGCCCTGATTACAATTCCAACACATGTCATCCTCCCGGATCCCCATGGAAAACAGCCGAGCCGGTGTCCAAAAGGCCTTGTGTAATAGCCAGAATTTAGTTTGAGAAAGAACTGGGGAAATCTTGTTGCGTGAAACTGAACTCCATAATGAGGACCACGAATCTTCGGTTAACTGAGTAGACGAAAGCAAGTTCCAGTAAATCGACTACCTTAGTATTAAGCTTTGAGGATTTTGGACGCAAAAGTTTGTAGATCTGGGAGACCTGATGGCCAAGCCTATTAAGTTTTGTTACAAATGTGGGCAACGATGGGGAACTAGGGGACAGTCTGGATTTCGCAATGGCAGCCCTCACTTTCAGGAAATTATAAAATTCAATATCAGCTAATTAATATCTAGTTTGAAGTTCCCTGAACGTCAATGGGAATGCAGTATTTTCCAATTGATGGAGAAAAAAAATACCTTTTTTGCACCAGGAGTCAAAGAATAGTGGTTTACCATTATAGAGGATTTTGGAGTTTAGCCAAAGCGATTCCATGTTGGAGCCCTTCATACTGACTTCCATGGTCCTATCTATTTTCAAGAGAGCTAATTTAGTATTCTTAAAGATGGACCTAGAGTGGGCGGCGACAAGACGATTGGCAGTGAGAATCGACAGGTGGTGTATATTATTGAGGAGGGCCCTTTCCACTTCCAACCACACTGGTATATAGTTACCAGGAGGAGAAACCCAAAGTAGGCCTTGTTTCGCCAGAAAGGCGTATTGGTAGAGACGAAAGTCAGCCAGGTTAACGCCTCCTAGCGTCTTATCGAGCCTCAATTTTCGAATGCTAATTCTGGCTTTTTTCCCGCGCCAAAGGAAGGATGTTAAAAGAGTATCTAATTTATGATGAAAGGAGTCAGTTAACATAAGTGGAAGCATACATATGAGGTAATTAACTAAAGGGGTAACCATCATCTTGACAGTCTCAATTCTCCCCCACCACACGATAAATTTTGGGGACCAGGCATCCAAAAGTTTCTTAATTTTCTCTAGAAGCACCTTCTCATTTTGATACAGGGTGTCCATAATGTTGTTTCCAAATTCAATCCCCAAGTATTTAATGTAACCCGATTGCCATGTTATCCCAGAGTCCCCCAACATATCGCTAGTGCAAAACACGTTTAATGGTTTAACTTCCGATTTGTCTCTATTGAGTTTATACCCGGAGTGTATAGAATATAATGCTATCGTGTCCATCAGGGCTGTAATTGAGGAATCCGGGCGTTCTGTAACTATCAAAATATCATCCGCATATGTGGCCAATTTGACTCGTACGCCATTGATATCGACTCCTGTAATATCTGTGTTGAGTTTGATGGCCTGAAGAAGAGGCTCCAATGCCAAGAGAAAAAGTGATGGAGATAAAGGGCATCCCTGTCTGGTACCCTGATAAAGAGGGAAGGCCTCCGAAAGTGACCCATTAACAGCTATACGGCCAGTCGGTTTTAGGTATAGTGACATAACCATTTTAATAAAATCATTACCCAACTTAAAGAAATGCAAGCAACGTTCCATGAACGCCCAAGAGACTCTATCGAAGGCCTTCTCGGCATCTAACGTGATGGCAACAGAGGGCTCACTTTTACTTGCAGCATTTTCTAATACGTGGCATAACAGACGTGTGTTATCATTGGATAAACGGTTCCGGAGAAACCCCACCTGGGAATTGCTTATCAATTTATGAAGGACCGAATTTAGCCTAACCGCAAGAATTTTGGCATATATTTTACAATCAACATTTATAAGCGAAATAGGTCTATAATTTTTTGGATATACAGGGTCTTTCCCATCCTTGGGGATAACGACAATGTTAGCTTCGGACATAGAGTCAGGCGTGTGTCCTGTGGTGGCACTATGGTTAAAAACCTGTTTCATAGTAGGACCTAATTGAACTAAAAAGGATTTATAGAAGGATGCCGTGAAGCCATCTGGTCCTGGCGCTTTATTCTCTTTCAAGCATCTGACCGTCTTTTCTATCTCCGAGCTATTGATTTCCCTACTTAACATGGCCGAATCCACTTCTGAGAGTTGTGGCAGATTGAGATCACTGAGGAAAACAGTGCACCTCTCACTGTCGAAAGTCTGATTATTAGAATACAGATCTTGATAAAATTGTTTAAAAGTACTGAGAATGCCATTATGTGTCGTATGAGTTTGATTATTAGCATCTTTGATTGAAGAGATGACATGTTGGTTTGGTCTATGTTTAAGATATGAAGCTAAAAGTTTCCCTGCCTTGTTGGCCTCGCATAAATTCAGAGCTTTAAATGTATTAATCCACACCCCGCGCGTTCACGTAATATCTTATTGTACTCATATTTCTTCTGTGTCAAAGTCAACAATAGAGTAGCATCATTTAAGGAAGCAATGTGGGCAGTCTCTAAATCTCTAATTTCTCGTTCTAGCTGGAGTAGTCCTTGGTTCAGGCGTTTATTTATTTTTGTTTTTATTGTAATGACTAGCCCCCTTACAGTGGCCTTCAATGCATCCCAGTGCATATTTATATTAGTATCAGTCACCTTGTTATGACTAAGATAGTCTGTAATGGCCTCCGCAATCTTCTCTCTGTCCGCAGGGTCCGACAAAACATCGTTGTTAAACTGCCATCTTTTGGGGGTTTGTTCCTTGTGACTTCCCGTTAATTTAAGAGAAATGCAAGAATGATCAGAAATCAACCTTGGGGCTATATCAGTAGACTCTATGAGGCAGGTGTATGCCCCAAAGACAAGGATATAGTCAATCCTAGTGTACGAGTTGTGAGGGGCCGAATAGAAAGTGTAATCCCTGGTGTCTGGGTGCTGGAGTCTCCAGGGATCTTTGAGATTAAGTTTAGAGCAAATAGTTGTAAGTATTGCGTGTGAGCTCGTGGGTTGATAATGGCAGTTGGACTGCCTGTCAATTATCGGATCCAGGGGTAGATTGAAGTCTCCTGCCATAACTATAAGATCTTCCTGGGGTATACTATCTAACCTGTCTGAAACGCTGGACCAAAAGGAGGGGTCATCCGTGTTAGGCCCATAAATATTGACCACATGTAATAAATCCCCGCCTCTGCTCAAGTGAGTGATCAAAAAACGACCTTCATTGTCGTGTGCAGAGGATTCTAGTGTTATGTTAGCAGATCTCGAAATCAAGGTAATGACACCTCGTTTCTTCTTATCAGCTGGAGAGCATGCCATTTGCGAAATCCAGTTACATTTAATGAGGTTAATGTCATCCTCAGAAAGCTTTGTCTCTTGTAACAACACAATGTCACTTTTTGTCTTGGCTAAATACTCTAAGACCTTACGTCTTTTCACGGGGTGATTAAGACCCTTAACATTTAGAGACACTATCTTCAAATCGCTCGATAGGGCACATTGTTTGTTAGTGGCCATCAGGAACGGTTTCAAATGGTGAACTCAATAAGTATTGGTCTTGACATAGGAACAAATGCGAATATTTTAAGTACCACATAGCAGGGCTCATATGGCAGCCATCAAAATCACATATCTGCAACAGCATAATCAACTTGAAAGCCAGATAATCAAATCCCGAAAATTGTATATGGGATACAGGGCACCAGACATGTCTAACGAGTAGAAGAAGCCAGGAAAGGAGAAGAATGAAGGAGAAGGAGAAAAAGAAAAAACAGAAAAGAAAGAAAAGTAGATGGAGAGCAGCCGAGGGATCAACTATAAAATCAGTGAAAACGTTATTGAAAACGTGGGCGCTCTCAACCCAGTCACCCCCCTTCCCCTCCCTCCCCACCCCAACCGGAATACTTAGCATGTGGGAGGTGCGACGACAGAATTGTCCACCCACACTCCGGAGGAAACATCATAATCAGATCATATACAGCCTTCCCAATATCTAACTATCAACCAACCTTCGGCTAAAATGCAAGCCTAAATAGAAACAAATACCATCCCAACCAAATACCATCACAACCAATAAAGGACGTGTACAAAATATCAAATTACGTATAAATAGATGCAATAACCCGGATCTTCTGGAGGGAACAATGTTAAGAGATACAATGGAATCAGTGCACGCATTACGCCGGACCTGGTGAGGACTTCCTCTTACTGGCAGAGAGCTGTGATGAGTCCATGTCCTGAGTAGGAGGGCCCACTAGATAATTCGCAAGGTCTCTGGGATCGTTGAAAAAGAGGTGTCTTCCCCCATCAGTGGTCTTAAACCTAGTAGGGCCAACAAAAGAGAACAGGATACTTTTGCTCCTCAACTTGTCCCTTAGATTTAGGAAACCCCTACGCATATCAACAGTAGGCTTCGAAAAATCTTGGGTAAAAATAATTTTGTGACCCTTCCAGATGAGTTGATGGTTTTTCCGGGCATAGCTAAGTATTGCTTCTACCTGTCGAAATCGCAGAGGCTTACAGATGATTGGACGGACCCCCTGCCTTGATGAGGATTTAAATGAAGGGATTCTGTGTGCTCTGAAGGATGATCAAACGTTATGCCAGTAAACTTAGGAATCCAGTCCTCTAGAAAGGCTAAGCAAGAGCCTAGAGCCTCCTCCGACCCCTCCGGAACACCAAGGATTCGGATGTTGCCTCTCCGATTACGGTCTTCCAACTCAGCTGTCTGTCTCATGAGCATAGACGACACATTCTTCAAGGATTTTGCTTCAGTACATGACTTGGTTACGATGTCCTCAACATCACTGATCCTCTGTTCAGCTACAGAAAGTCTGTTATTCACAGTGTTCATATCTGCTCTAATGGCCGTTATCTCCAACTGTATAGTATCTGTAGTTTGTTTGGTTGATTTGGCCAACTCATGGACATCAGCCAGCTTTTTAAGGATTAGGTCCAATGTACTGTTGATATCTGGTTTCATTTTGATGGGTGAATCTGACTGTGAGGGTTCACCTTTATTTCTTTTGTGCATCAACTTAGAATCGCGGTCAGACATTTTAAAGATTTTTAGGTTGTGGTATCTAATTGGATAATTAGTTGGTTGTCTGCTTGGTTAATGAAATTGCCTAGGGACTCCCAAAAGCGCCGTGCTGGAAGAAAAGAAAGTCTCAAAAAGGACCCCATAAAGATAGTAGCGGCTCACTGTAGCGATGCGTGGTCATAATGTGGGTACTTATGAAGCTCCAGTGGGCCAGGTGGCCACAACACATGCTGATTGCCTTTAATTTGCCCAGGTGTGGTAGGATTAGCCGACAGAAGGTAGTGTAGCAGTGTAGCAGTATGTCGCAGATAAAGGGTATTGATCCAAGTAGGTAGCCAGTGGTGTCAGGTAGAATAGCAGCTTGTACAGATGCACCCGGAAAAGAGAACAATCCTGTCTCCAGCTTGGTGTGCAGCTCCCTCCCTCCGCAATTCGCACCGATAGAGCACAGCGCTTGGTGTGATAGAGCTTGGTGTGCAACTCCCTCCCTCCGCAATTCGCAACAGATAGAGCACACACTAGAGCATCAGAGCTCAAAGACAGGACTCCAGCAGAGGGGAAAAACAGGAGTGTCAAGGCTGCTACCAGTTGTTAAGACACGAGCCATGTTTAAATGAAATGGCATTACGATGTTGAAATGGCGCTGTAAGAGGACATCAATCGATTCACAAGCAGACCCATGGCATGCGCTGGACTCACGCTGGTCTCTCGAGGACAAACGATAATTTTGGATGTCTGAGTTTTAATAGACGTTAGTGTAGCCAGAAGCCCTTCAGCCTCGCCGCCATCTTGAAGTCAGGCATGCCGGTAAACTAACATACAGCTCGCCAAAGTTACTAAAGATGCTGAAAGTACCTTGGCATCAATGCGACCTCAGCGCGAGTGAGCAGTTATGCTCCGCAGATAATTATGTACCTGCCGTGAGACGTCGGGTCAGCCGAACGGGACCATCTAATCGAGACCTTCAGGTAGGCGCCATTTTGTTATTTTCTTCGTAGCGCGTCGTGAAGCGAATCCCTCTCAAAAGTCGACTATTCAGCCTCCGCCGTCAAATACAGAGGGCTCCCCAAACTCCAGACACCTTGCAAGGCGGTGCCTGCGCCACCTGATGCACGATCAGTCGGTCGCAGGGCTCGGGAAGGACAGCGTTTTCCCCCGGTCCGACGGAGTGACTAATTCAGGCGGCCATCTCCACTGCCGTCCAAGCCACGCCCCCCGGTGATGTGCACATTTTAAATATTTTTGCTGAAACCCAATTTCCAAAAATAGTTTATGCGCTATTTACGGTAAAACTACATGTTAGTGGGAAAGTTTTGTGGCCATTTCAATGGAAAGTATACTATCTGTAAATGGCAATGCACTACCACATCATGCTTTGGTAATATATTTATGAAAAGTGAGTTTTTAAACATGAACTGGGAATTATTACTGCTCCTGCCCAGATGACAATGATATTAGTGAACTAAGAGGCAAACCAGAAATCATGTGTACCCTATATATTGGCTTGATTCTTGTTAAACATGGAGGAAACATTTAGTCTAGTAAATAAAACTTTTTTAGCAGAGCAGAAATAGTGAACTTGCATATTTGAAAGTGCTCTCTTATGTGATAAAGAAAAAGGCGGCTCCATAAGACAAAATATTTGCCTAGAATCACACAATTTGAGACCAGTTCACGGGTCTAGTATATTACAGTTAGGTTGAGTAGATTATTAAAGTTACTAGACCTGCAGGTCTAGTGAAATTGTTATGATTTTTCAAGCCCCGTCAGTACAAAAGCCTTCCTCCCCAGGAGAAAGGCGAGGGAGAGGTAAGAGACTCAGTAATACTGTGTTTATTCATGCTGCTTATTGTTTTTGTCTGTGATGTTGTCTCTCGCTCTAACAAAGGGTGAGAGCTGGCTAGATAGTCATTTTCAGATGTTGCTGATCCCCTCCCTACGAAATAAGGATCGGCTAAGTAACAATGCAACTGTGACGCCACAAGCCCCTAGGGATGGCAGGAATGTATCTGTCGATCACCCAAGCGACAAAACGAGACTCTGCTGTACTCTTTACATACATCATGGATGGGGAATGCTTGGAATAGTAGTTTACACACCACTGATAGAGAACACTCCAACATGTTATGTTTTATTTGCTCGCTAATACCACGTGCCGCAGATTCCACTGAGATAATCAGAGTGAAAGAAAGAACAGATCCAAGGGGTCTTTTAGCATTAATGCCACTTTGGGGGCCGGATACAGTATTCCAAGTACAATTTTAGTACAGAAAAAATGAACACCACAGCAGTGCGAGGACGAAGCGCACAAGGACATTGCACCAATGGCAACAAAATAGATGTAAATATCACGGCGCAGTAGTGTGAAGAATAACCTACACATACCTTTCGGGAGCCAACCACAGTTGGAGACGCTGGGTTTATAACTCCGTCGCAATATGTCCCTCCAGAGTACTATAGGAAGTATCATTCAATGTCACAGATAGATACAATCACAAAGTAAACTCCTTGGTCTAATGAAGAGAGAAGAAGGAAAAGTATAGAGAGAATTGCTATGCCTAAATGTGGGTTATTCCCTTTTAAGGATGAATTCCCTCACCCACCATAGGTGGAATGCTTCATCATAGGTAACCTCCTCGCACCTCGATGCCTAGTCATGGTGCGGGCTACAACCCCCTCACTAAAGGGAGGAGCTCAGGGATGTTTTCAGAGGCATGATAAATACCTTTCTAATGAGTGGAAAGTGGTGAGGGGACAAGGGCGTGAGTGAAAAGAATTTAATCTAAAACCGGCTCCAAGGTGCGCAACAGGATTTTATTCATGTGTCCTTGAGTCAGGATTAAAACCCAAATAAGAAAGCAGACGGGCGAGGTTACTTCCGTTGGATTTTCTCAGAGTAGTAGGTTGACATGTTTCTGCCTATGACCCTCCTCAAAGGTGTCGCAGCATTCCTCAGGACTTATGTAACAAATGCTCCTGCTTAAGGGCGCAATGTGAAATGATAGAAAAATAGATAAACCACCAGTGGTCCACAACATGTCCAAAGTAGGGATCCGCTGCCAGTCTCCCGCTAGCATTGGAATTAAGGCCACGACTCAGGCCTTGGCGTGAGACTCAGCGATTTCTCTCCCCAGTCGTGACTGTTCTGTTAGTACAAGTGGCACTACTTTACACTCATTAGAAAGGTATTTATTATCCCTCTCAAAACCTCCTGGAGCTCCTCCCTTTAGTGAGGGGGGTGTAGTCCCCACTTTGACTAGGCATCACGGTGCGAGGAGGTTCCCTATGATGAAGGATGCCACCTTTGGTGGGTGAGGGAATTCGTATATAAAAGGGAATACCCCACATTTAGGCATACCAATTCTCTCTATTCTTTTCCTTCTCCTCTCTCCATTAGACCCAGAAGATTACTTTGTGGGTATTATATGTATTTGGGGAGAAAACTCCTGCAGGTTTCAAAACCTCCCCTGGCCCTCGTTTTTGTGTGTTTAGATAGATAGATACAATACAACAAACAATATATGGAGCCCTCTATGGGACCAAGAAGTCACTGGTATGACACGTTTTGACCCATTACCAGCACCAATACATATTTTACCACCCCTGAATTACACTATAATTTTTTGAGGGAATGGGACAGAGCTCGTAGGAAGAAACAAAAACTGTAAGAGAATATTAGACCTTCAAAGCTTACAGAAAGGAACAGTAGCATTGATAGATACGTACTGGGCATGATGTACACAAGCACATTATCAATTGTCCAAAAGTTGGCTAGGTGTTTGTTCTTTTGTTATGCTAATGCCCCAAACGCTGGTGGTACCATTGCATGAAAATGTTACAGTGGATAACATTTATGCGCATGCACAAGAGAGAAAGCATGCCCTAACACACAAGTGAAACAGGCACATCCGTCAGCCATTTGCCCTGGACATGAAAGGTGTGCCAGAAGAGTTTCTACTGTTCTCCGAACGTGAGGTTTGTGGTACAAGTATGTCCCCCTGGGGACTGTTTCCAGTGTTTCAAGCAGTGGCCAATGCCAGATGGCTGCAACAGACGAGATATGAACTAAAGCTGTTGGTCAACGGCACAGATAATGGTTTTAATGCTATCAGAGAAGAATTAAGGGCAATGAGAACAATGGTGATGCAGCATAGTGTTGAACTGGTCTTACTAACGGCCATGGAAGGAGGAGTGTGGACCAAGATTGGCTACTCCTGCTTTACGTTCATTCCACGAAATGGTGAAGACAATGGTACCCTACCCAATGCAATGCTAGCTTTGCACACTCTGAGAGAAAACATGGCAACGGAACAAACTAAACCTACTGATTGGTTTTGCGGGTGGTTCTCATGGTTACCATTCTCGATGTCAGGGTTATTTAAAGCCCTCCAGCCCACCATAATAGTACTACAGCTATGCTGCTGTTACTTCCAGATATTACTACAATGCTGCCAGAGAGGGATGGCAAACACGGGCAGAAAAGGCATTAATACCGTTAGAACAAAAAATTAGGTTGATGGACAGTTTGGGTAGGGTATATAAAGTAGTGCCATGCGATGAAGTTGAGGCTGAAGTGATTAATGGTCGTGTGGAGATGAGGCACAGCCACGGGATCACCAGCATCAAATAAGTGTTGATCAATCGACAAGAGGGGGGAATGTGGAAATAGAAATGTCTACAGTGACTTCATCTTGTGAACAGACTCCATTGTGTACAAACAAGATATGCAAGACAGAAATAGACAAACCAGTCAAATATGTGCTGAAACTAGAGTTTCAGTACATGAGCTAGTCACGGGTGGGGGGCCACGACCATTGGTAAAAAGAACACACACAGTTCCAAGAAATATCCTACAGACCTTCGTACTCAGCTGAGCATATATGGCCTCGAGGGAAGTTAGTGGTTAGCCCAGGCATGAATAACAGACGCTCCCATTACACACAGGATGGTGTCAATCTGATGATCAGCAGATGTGCTTGCGGTGAACAACGGAATGTGACCAAGAGTCAACTACTGTATTTAATTTTAGAGGAAATGTATATAAGCTATGCGCAGTCAGATATGCTTTAAGACTTGCTGAATGTGTCTTTGCATGCGAATCTTCCGCAGGTTTCCCGGCCGTAACTAAAGGTGATCCTAAGAAACCAAGACGGAAGACTGGCGTGGTTTTTGATGGGCAGAGGGAGATAAGAGTCCACAATTTGACAGATACTCCAAACAAGCGCCAGTAAGTGTCTGTGTTCCATGCAGAGAGTTCTAAACACTACCCATTTATTCGGTGGTAATAGGGGAAGGAAGTCCAACTGGGAATTAACAGAAGTGCTCTGAGGTAAATTACGCAACAGAGAAGGTTGCTGCATTTTGCACAATCTCAAGGTGAGAGATATGGTATTAGGTAAGCCACACAAGGCTGCATTCCTATAATCTATACAGGATAAAATGACACACAACAATAGGATACCCTCACGGGTAATAGTGCGATTTACAAATACAAATAACATAACACATACTCTCCCTCTCAGAGGACACATGTACCATACAAGCCAACTTCTTAGCGTGCAAGTCCGACATAGCAGACGGGATGAGAGGGCACTGCTTCTAGCTCAATGGCGACAAAACAGAAGTGATACTGTTGGGCAAGCACCTCTCTATGGACCACACATCTGGTGGCCCAACACTATCGGACCTGCACACATCCCATCAACCTTACAAGGAACGTGTGTATCACACCTGATGTTCATGGGCAGCCAAGTCAACATCGTGGCTGCCATGTACTTCCATACACAGAAGATACTCAGAAAAATCTTTAAATTGCTTCTACTGGGCACCCGCAGAACATTAACTCGAACCCTCATCACCAGCAGACTAAACTACACAATACCCTCTACACGTAAGCATCACCAGCAACCTCGTTGACAGACTTCAAGTGGTTCACAAGGCTGCAGCCAGGCTCATACTCGACCTGCCTCCTCGATCTCACGCCTCCACACACCTCAGACACCTCCACTGGCTCCCCACCCAAACTCGTGCTACCTTCAAACTCCTCATCCTCACCTACAAGGTGCTTCACAACTTCGGCCCTACCTTCCTCAACAACCACATCCACTTCCACACCACTTCCAAGCACCTCAGATCGGCTGTACGCCTCTTTGCCCGCATCGCCTGCACCAGGCGCACGAAAATAGGAGGTTGCACCATCTCCAACATCGCCCCCAAGACCTGGAGTGAGCTCCCTTTCCCCATCAGAAAAGCCACCTCCCGCCCCGATTTCAGAAGGAAACTGAAAGGCTGGGTTTCCAACTAGGCTCCTCTCAGACAGCAGTGTTCATTCCTTCGAGGCGCCCGATACCCTCCTGGGTGATCAGCGCACCTTACGAACCACTAACCTAAGATAGCTGCATAGATCACCAACCTTCTCCGTTCAACTCAAAGGCAAGGAAAAATGTCCTTGGGGTCTTCAAAAGGGAGTAACACGTGCCACAGGTGTTATTGACACGCGAAGAAGGTGAGATCAACATTCATAGTAACGCCCTCATCCTTGGTCTTAGTAGCCGCGGCTGGCTGTGGGCGACGAGCCAGTGACTGTGGAACGGAGGTTCAGGTCTAAGGATGATTCCCCAGAACCAACACCTCCGTTCTATCAGCATTCAAATTCAAAAGGTTATTGGTCATCAAACATGCAAAGGTCAGGGGGGATTCCAGAGTTACTTCCACTGGGTTGCATCAGGAATGGATTAGCCACAGCATACGTTAAAAAAAAACAAAGCCACAAGAAAGTATTGAAGCTGCTAAAGGGGTTAAATAAAAGTTAGTGAATTCCACAAAGTGCACAAAAATCCTTAATTAATCAATGCTCAGAGTTTTTACTTTTAAAATGAAAATGTTAATTCACACACAACTAAATTCGTTAACGTAAAATTACAAAAGTACACAATGAAATAAAGACCTCTCTAGGACCACCTGAGCTAGAGATCTGTGTCAGATCCCTTAGTGCTACACAATAGATAGCCCTCCCTATGGGGTTTGTCAAGAGAAGTTCTTTCTATTGTAATTATCACAGGGTTCTTAATGTAAAACGAGGTCCTCTGGCATTTCTCAGAGTTCACAATGAAACCCCCTTCCTGTTCCTTTTATCAAGGAGTTCCCGTTGTTAAACAGGAATCTTGGGGTACTGAGGCAGAGCTGCCCAAAGGCTGACTCAGGGCCAGAAACTCAGAACTAAGCAGCACACAAGAACACACAATGAATTCATGCCCAAGCAATAGTTTTTTATGTTTTTAAATTAAAAGTACTTTACTACACTCACATCTAAATACTGTAAACAAAATGACATAGTTACACGTTTGAGGTGGAATAAAAATGGATTCTTCTAGTTTAGGGGCCCAGCAGATTAAACCGGGTGCAAACCACGTACCCTGAAAAAAGATTAATAAATGTTAGGCTTTTCAAAATCAATACATTGAAATATACAGACTTTGAAAAGTTGATCACTGTGTGAAAGGAGAGGTTTACTGTCTTAGTCACCATATTTCATGATCAATAAAGCAAGTCTGCTCGACGTGACTTGAACATAAACGTGGCCATGTGCTCTGTGCCTCTCCACTAGGGGCCATACAGGCGTGAGACATGTCGACCTGATTAGACCTATCTCACCACCTATCGCCACTATTTCACTCAAATTCTAAAAAAGGAACACGCCCTCCTCATCGACAGCAGGGTTTACTGTTCTTTTTTACCTGTTTTTAACTATACCGTACGGAGCCAAGAATAAATACTTTGACAGGTATCAGCACTGTATTTTTAACCCACGTGCACTAATCCACACACACCCACACTCACCACTGCGGCGTTCCTCCGAAAAGATCTCCGCCAAAGAGGCCTCTCACAGGGCCTGTGGGGGACTGCAGCGCCACCCCCACGGGGAGCAAAACGCCCAATGATGAAGCATGACACCCGCAAGGATGTGTGAGGGCAACTCTCCTCATGGGAGGAATTCCCCTTCGGTATCTAACTTTTAACCATTCATGTAGATAGGTACCTCTTCACCTGTACCTCAAGCTGCCGATTGGGCTGGCAATCTTTATTAGGAACAGTGACCCTCCAGTGATTTACACGTGAAGTGAAGCAGCCCATCTATGTTAACATCAAGGAGCGTGCGAAGGCATACCCAAAACAAATGCAGATATTCAGCGATGTCGACTTGCCTGAGGCATGGGCGCGCTTCACGGTAAAGTATCAAGGAGTGCCCACCATGATGTCACCTCCATTGTTCAGCTTGCCTGAGTCACGGACGTGCTGCATAGCAAAGCAGGAGGGTGTGCGCACCATGATGTCACCTCCGTTCTCAAGCTGTGCAGGAGTTAGAAGGTGGTCAAAGGGAAGGAATTTAAAGGTAGCACATTACGGACACCCGGTGAATGGAAAGCGGGCTGTGGTGAATGAAAAACGGTTGGGCTGGGAGCAGGGAATTAACATTTGAAGATGAGGCAAAAGAAAAAGTAGTGCCTAAATAGTAACATATACGGCTCACTGTGAACTAATGCATGTAACAGGGGCAGTCTCCAGGCCGTCACCAAAAGAGCAAAAGGAGGGACAAATGTAAGCTTTTGACCAATGAAAAGAAATGATTTTTCACAAACACATAAAGGAGCCACTCACAAGCGATGGCCGTGCTGAATCCCCATACACGAGATTCTCTCTCTCTCTCTCTCTCTCTCTCTCAGAGAGGGAGATGCTGTGAGAGAATGCACTGCCTGGGCGAGACCTACAAAGTTTAGGCAGACCCAAAGTATGGACATAAACATTAGCTGTCATTTTGGAGGCATCAAACTTCTACTGTGGCCAGACCTTAAAAGTGACGTGTGCTGAACCCTTTCCACTGGTGTGTGTCAGTGAGTTCACAATGTAAAGATAATTCAGATAATATTTAGCAAATAGTTCAAAATCTAACATGTTTTCCTATGGTTGTCTGGCATAGACTTCACAATGTAAAGCCCCTTCCTATTGTGTTTGTCAAAGAGTTTACTATGCAAACCACTCCCTATTGTTTTTGGTCAGCAGTTCCATGAAAAACCCCCTCCTATATTTGCCAGAGCATTCACAATGTGAAACTTTGTCCTACTATATCGGTCCTGGGGGGGTGCAGATCTCCTCCCTACAGCATTGAACCTGAGGTCGGTGTTACAAAATACGTGTGCACAGGCCTTTACACCATGTAATAGCAATCACCCATGAGGAACTACTGGCTTTGACATATCCTTTCACATAAAATAATTCAGGCTTACTGCCTTTGTCATAACTTTTCATAATACACAGATCAGTGCTGCGGAATCTGATATGAATTCTTCCCTGCAGAGTCTCAGGCCTACATACAGCCTGTATAGCTGACGTCACCATAAACAACTCAGGCCTACCGTATGGAGGAGCATAATCTGTGCCACACATGCACTCTTTTTCAGTGGAAGGACACAACAACCGCCCAATGAAATGCAGCAAGGAGGGGCATCAACCAGAGGAGACCCACGCACATAGTAAACAAACCCACATAATGCACTGCTTCAAATGGACCTTCAGTCCTGGTTTGCTACTGAGAAGTGCTGGTACTCTCACCTTAAAGTACTGCGCCATCTTGAGAAGTGCTGGTGCTCTGCATTTCCACAAGTGTCGGTCCATTTAAAGCACTAATCGAGGAATAAAGAAACTTGGGACAGGTCGTCAACTCCTCATTTTCTGTCACGCTCGCACGGCGTGAACCTGTGAGTGACCCTCACCCCCTCTCTACGAGGTTTCAGTCCCACAGCTCTCAAGCTTTTAAAACGGTCTGATCCCCGAATACTCATTCGCCCCTCCCGTGACGTCACGGGACTGCACGTCACCGACCCTGAGGGAGATCAGGCTGCAGGAAGTGCAATCAGGGAGACTGTAAAGAGCGCAGCATCCAAAACAGGAAGTAGTACCGCGGGGTCACGTCCAGAAGGAAAGGAGTGCAGCTCCTCCTGTGCGCCCAGCAGCCCCTACCCTCAGCTGGAGGAGCTACAGAGGTGGGGGGAGCTTCGTGCAGGCGGAAGAGCTGCAGGCGGGCGCCCTATCGCGGTTTAACAGGGCCCTGCAGGCATGTCTGGCACAGTGCAGCTCCTCCTGTGCGTCCAGCAGCCCCTGCCCTCAGATGGAGCTATGGTGGAGCTACAGAGGTGGGGGGAGCTTCATGCAGGCGAAAGAGCTGCAGACGGGGCCCCCTCGCGGTGAAATAGGGCCCTGCAGGCATGCCTGGCACAGTGCAGCTCCTCCTGTGCGTCCAGCTGCCCCTGCCATCAGCTGGAGCTATGGTGGAGCTACAGAGGTGGGGGGAGCTTCATGCAGGCGAAAGAGCTGCAGGCGGGCGCCCCCTCGCGGGGATACCGGGTCCTGCAGCCCTGTGGCAGACAGTTGCTGCCTTACACAGTGCAGCTCCTCCTGGGCGCTGCGAGCTGGAGGAGCTACAGAGGTGGGGGAGCTTCGTGCAGGCGGAAGAGCATAGGCGGGCGCCCCATCGCGGTGAGACAGGACCCTGCAGGCATGTCTGGCACAGTGCAGCTCCACCTGTGCGACCAGCAGCCCCTGCCCTCAGAAGGAGGAGCTACAGAGGCTGGGGGAGCTTCATGCAGAAGAGCTGCAGGCGGGCGCCCCCTCGCGGTGAGACAGGGCCCTGCAGGCATGTCTGGCACAGTGCAGCTCCACCTGTGCACCCAGCAGCCCCTGCCCTCAGAAGGAGGAGCTACAGAGGCGGGGGAGCTTCGTGCAGGTGGAAGAGCATAGGCGGGCGCCCCCTCTTGGTGAGACAGGGCCCTGCAGGCATGTCTGGCACAGTGCAGCTCCACCTGTGCGTCCAGCAGCCCCTGTTCTCAGTTGGAGTAGCTACAGAGGCGGTGGGAGTTTTATGCAGGTGGAAGAGCTGCAGGCGGGCGCCCCCTCGCGGGGAGACAGGGTCATGCAGCGCTCCCCTGCACACAGCGCCTCCTGCTCTCAGTAGTGCCAGTGTGGCTAGCGTTGGTGTTCAGACGTGTAAACGAGGGCGCACGAGCCCTGAGCCTGCTTACATTTGTATTTTATTTTATTTACTGCAATTTTATAAAGCGCAGACTTTACCCAAAGGTGTCGGAGCGCGTCACAATAGAACCAAGTACGTTACATAAGGACATTTACATACTTACACGTGACAGGTAAAAAGGAGATAGATGAAAAAGTAAAATAAAACAATAGGTGGCAGTCGCACAAAACGAAAAAACACATTAGGATTAGGATTGTAAAGGCATAGATTACATATTTACAACAGTGTAAGAACTTCCTTGAGGGACATGAAAAGGGGGGTATTAGTTCTGGAAGTGTCTTTGGAAGAGAAGAGATTTGAGGTCAGTTTTGGAGGTCCGGGTAGAGGTGGGGGTACTGATGGAGCGAGGTTTCGTATTAAAAGAAACTTGCCTGTATGCAATCCTCTCAAATAACATGTAACCACGTAACCAACACACTTTGTAAATACTAACATTGCATTATACACGACATACTGTATCTAAGGGAAGCTTTCTTATGTGTATTACTAACAAGTAACCCGAGTGTCTAAAAACGGCCGCCAAAAAGCGCGGGAACTTCACTGCGCATGCGTCTACTGCATCTACATAGTATGGTGCATTCTGTAGCTTGGGGGGAAAACTTTGCAGCTGCGCAATAGCTTTAAAAATGGCCGCTTGAAACTCACATGTTAACGCATATGCTATCGCTTGAACTAAAACCTGTGAGTTCTATTAAACACTAATGCAGAAGATTTAAATAAGTAAATGGAGATAGAGTAGAGATAAGTGGTATACAGTGAAATCATTCATTGTCGCATTCTAACGTGTCTTTTTCTGACTTTATTATTAGCTCATATTTGGGCCTCGGAGGGTAACTGAAATCCCTACCCCACACCCCACAGGATCCGTGCGAATGCGCTTAGAAACTTGCCGGAAACTAGGATGACGCACTTGAATCACAGCCAAGGCCACATTGGGCGAAGACGCCTGGGAAAGCAAACTAATGAACCGGACGAGAGCAACAAGTTTGAATAAAATGTATAAACTTGTAATGATCATAATGTGAAATGCGGGTGGGAATAAAGCTATGTGAAAGTAAAATTAAGGGGCGGAAATATAGAACAATAGTCCACAGTGAAATTGTTACTTTTAATATGGTGTGATGAACTCACCTCCTCACCCTGACCAATCAGAATAGGGGAAAACACAAATATTGCAATTTGGTGGGGGGGGGGTACATGAATATAGAATAGTATAATTGAGGTAAGTTAGCTAGAGACTTTGTCAGATCTGCCATTCCGACTCGTCACCGACGCAACACTTATGCTACTATAGACTCTGTCCGAGACGTTTTCTCAGACCCTGCTGCTGCCAGAAACTCTGCTCGAGTAAAAGAGATACTGATCGATAATCTAATCATCTAGAAAAGGATTTCGGTAGAGGGACACCCGAGGAGAGTAGTATCAGAGAGGGGTGTGACGCTGCCGTTGCACTTAGAAGAGGTCACCTTCCCAGATCCAAATCTGTCCAATCCTCTGCCTGCATCCTGTCCTGGCAGATTCTATCGGGCCCATCTTCAAGAGTTGGGTTCAATCTACACCTTAGGTAAATATAATACTGAAAATATAAAACTTGCCATTGTACCAGCTCTCTCTCTCTTTTCCTTTTCCAGGTACCGTCTTCATTGATCATTATTATGACTTTGTTTTATTAACTTTAATTAGCCACTTGGAAGAATGTGTTTAAGCTGTAGTTGATTCTGACTCACAAAACTATTAATTTAGATAAAGGTTTTCAAACTTCTTGAGTTTGTGGTTATTTCAAGTTTAAGTTAAATGTCATTTTCGACCTTAAACTATCTCAGAAACCTGATTCATAGAGAAATGAATTATTAAGGAGATCAAATTGGTAAGACTTGGTAAAGGTGGAACAAAACTACAGGTAAATCTTAAAATTGATAACAGCGGGGTTTGCTGGCTCATTTGTGAGAATGGTTTGGGCCCAGGTGAGTATTAGGTATGTGTGTGTTTAACCCGAGCTGGTGACCCGCGCTCTATCAGTACGGAGTAGTGGAGGAAGTGAGTTCCAGATTCTGACCGCACTGCCTGAGAAGGATTGAGCCATCAATCTTTCTTTTTTGAAGGTGGGGGGCTCAAGCAGTACATTTTCCGCATTATGAGACGGTCTAGAGCCTCCACAGATTTTGAGTTTATTCGCCAGGTATCGAGGGGAGGAAGTGTGCAGGGCTTTGTGGGTGAAACAGGCAGTCTTGTAGATTGATCTTGCATCGATGGGAAGCCATTGAAGAGAAGACAAAATGGGTGTGATGTGGTTACTTCTTTTGGCCCCAAAGTCAAAACGAGCTCCTGAGTGGAGTACGGATTTAAGAGGGGAAAGGTGGGATTTGGGGAGGCCAGCAAGAAGAGGATTGCAATAGTCCAATCTAGAGAGAACCAGAGATTGGACAAGGTTTTTAAGTTTTGCTCCGGAAAGAAGTGACGAATCCCCCAGAGAAGGCGCCGTTGGTAACGTGCATTCTTTGCAATGGAATCGATGTGGGAGTGTAGTTTGAGCCTTTAGTCAAGTATGACACCAAGGGCTTTAGCGCTGTTGACAATGATAGGTTTGTTGTTCAGTAAAGTCAGCTTATCCATCCAAGATTTAACAGAAGGAGGAGGAGGAGGAAGTCAGTTTTGGAGGGATTCAGAATGAGTTGATGAGCTGACATCCAGTTTTGAATAGAGTTGAGAGTAGTGTTGAGGGATGAGATGCCGTGTGCGGTAGACACCTTGAGGTAAATTTGGGTGTCATCCGCATAGAGGTGGTAAAGGAGCCCACATTTACTTAGGAGAGTTCCCAATGGTTCCAAGTAAAGATTGACCAAAGTGGGTGCGAGGATAGACCCTTGAGGGACACCTTGACCTACCACCATTGAAGACGAAAGGCTGCTCACTATTTCAATCACTTGAGATCTGTCCGAGAGGAATGAAGCAAACCATTTAAGCACTGTGCCTTCCAAGCCCATTCTCTGTTTTAAAGTGTTCAGGAGGGTGTTGTGATTAACAGTGACAAAGGCTGCAGAAAGGTCAAGAAAAATCAGAAGACAAGACTCCTCTGAGTCAAGTACACGCAGAGCATCGTCGATCACTTGCAGCAGGGCTGTGTCAGTGCTGCAGTCTTGCATGAAACCAGACTGGAATTCGTCGAGAAGATTGTTATCCTTAATAAGTAGGGAAAGTTGTTTCGCTACACATCTTTCTGCGATTTTCGCAAGAATAGGGAGGTTGGTGATGGGGCCGAAGTTGTTGAGGTTGTCCGCATTAGCGGAGTTTTTTTTTTTTAGAAGTGGGTAACCTGTCCTGTTTTAAGGGCACCAGGAAGGGAGCCTTGGCTTATGAAGAGGTTATCCAGACTGGTCCAATTGGAAAGAGTGTGGGTGTAGAAGTCAATGGCGATGTCACTCGGGATGGTGTTGGAAGAATGATTAGAGGGTTTTGTTTCAAGAATGCATTTAAGCAGGGCATCTTCAGAGATGATGTCAAAGTTCTGCCAAATAACCATGGATTTGCGATCCTCTAGGGGGTAGGGTGAATGACCTGATCCGCCAATGATTTCACTTTTTCATCAAAGAATAAAGCAAATTCTGCTGCTTTCTTTGGAGGATCGTCCGGCTTGAAGGTTGACGGAGAGACGTTTGTATTTTTGATGAGGTCAAACAGTTTCTTGGGTCTGTTTTTGGCTGAGTCGAGGAGGGTTCTGAAGTGTGACGCTTTTTCATGGAAGATGTGTATGTGTTATTTTGATCTTGCTGAGCACAGAGTAGCGAGATTAGTGGTGGATGGAGATTGTCTCCATTGTTTCTCCAGAAATCTCAGGTTCTTCCTTTCTTCATAAAGGGATTTATTGAACCATGGAGCAGAGGGAATAGGTCTTTTCTTTTTGCTTTGAAGTGGAGCAACATTATCAATTTCGACTGCAAGGCTGGAGAGGCATTGGGAGGTGAGATCGTTGACATCCGAGTTAGGGTCTAACATGGGAAGTGATGGCATGGCGGAATCACAAAGAATGTCAAGGTCACTGTTGTTGGTGTTGCGGAACCAGGTAGTAGTTCTTTCAGGTTGGCCAAGAGTTACAGAGTGAGACAGGTGATGAGAGAAGGGGATGAGGAAGTGGTCGGACCAATCTACTGGAATAGGGACAGCAATAGTTAGCATATCAGCTTTGGAGATGAAAAGGTCAAGAATTGATCCCTTCAAATGTGTTGGTTCCGTGCAGTGTTGGATAAGATCATTAGCTGAGAGAAAAGTGGCAAGCCTATCGGCAGCGGAGTCTTCCAAGGAGCCCCAGTGGAAATTATCCCAGAAAAATCTGTCTGTCACTTTGAGAGTATTGGTCGCTGGCGAAGTTGGTGAGTTCCTCCAAGAAAGACGAGCAGTCACCGGGCGGGTGATAGATGGCATGAAATCTGACAGGGGGGCAGTGTTGCACTTGCAGCTCCTGAGAAAGGCATTCGAAAGTATGGAAGGAGCTGTTTGGAAAAACCTTGACTTGAAGGGAATTTCTAAATAGGATTGCAATACCTCCCCCCACTTTGTTTGTTCTGTCATTTCTAAAGATGGAATAGTCGGTGGGTAGCAGAAGATCAAAGATAGTGTGAGAGGTGTCGCTGAACCAGGTCCCAGTGAGGAGAAGCATGTCAAGATTGTGAAGAATGTTGGTGTCAGAAATATCCAGCAGATCTGCAGTTGTGCAGCTAACAGCTCAACTCTGACAAGACTGCTTTGGTGAAGGGGGCGTTTGGGCTTATAGGGGTGATAGGGATAATGTTCCTGTATGAGGGAGCCAGGGTAGAATAAGGCTGATGTTTAGTTCTGGCAGAGGAGATGGTCGGAATAGTGCACAGAGTAGACTTAAGTGGAGAGGGGAAGGGGGATGGCGTTAGAAGTCTTGTAACTAGCCAGTAAATTAGCGATGTCGGCAGAAGACAGATTGAGTGTGGCCTTTGTGGGACGCAGGAACAAGGGGAAGTTTGGGGAAGTGGGTGCTTGCCAGTGGAATTGGGTTGTTGGGAAAGGTGGACATTTTTGTACTTGAGTGAGATGGTGGCTTCAAGCAGGGAGATCGCGGAGATGAGAGATCCTAGTTTGTTTTCTAAGGAGAGTAGGACTGAGTACGGAATGTTGGGAGGATCGATGGGTTCCGGAGGGAGTGCAATAGGCGAGGGAGGGCAGGGAGGGGTGGGGAAGGAGTAATGGGGTATAGGAGCGAAAGGTGGAGTTAGATGGTGGTTGAAAGAAGTTGTCGGTGCATCTGAGGTGGAAAGAGAGTTATTGTTGCAGCTGTTGAACAGAAGAGAAGAATTGAGTTCAAATTTAGGAGGAGACGGGTGTGGAAAGTGGAGGGAGGCACGAATACGGGGAGGGGAAAGAGGGGAGTCATAGGATGGCAGAAGGTTAGGGGGAAAGAGAAGGGGCTGGAGAGGCCACGTGGGCTAGGAGAGGTGAGTGTAAGGGGACTGGCACCAAGTAGAGTGGGGAGGATTGACCTAGCGGATAGTTGAAGGGAGAGATTGCCTGGGGGGGGGATACTGGGTTGAGCAGCAATCCTCATTTACATTGTGAGTGGAATGAACAGATCTGGATTCAGGGCATGTAGCTTGTCCTCAGCCCTGCATGCACATGTGGAAGGCCGCATTAAGCATGCATTTGAATCAAAGACCAGATGTATGCAGGATTTATATCATGGCGGTTTCTTTATATTTCTGCCTCCTTACCCACACAGCGCCTCATGGGGTGGGGTAAGATCTTGGTGCGGCCGGGATTGCACACTGGGCACTCATGACTTACAACATAAGGGGGGGTTGCACCACCCACCTGTGATGAGGACTGGAGGGGAGCCTAGAACTCGGAAACATAAGTTTCCAGTGACCAGAGAGAGACATCTTTTTCTTAAAATAAGGGTCCATGCAACAGTGAAAAATGCTCAATTCAATTAGAGATTGCTGGAAGACTGCTGCTGGAGAGGACAAACTATGTGTCCCAGAACCCCCTGCTTCGAGCTTATCTGCTGCAATGTGTAGCAATTGACTCTCAGTTGAGGGTGATGAAATCCCACATTCAGGTAACTTGACAGCTTACCCTGGCCTGAGGACTCCGCTGAATGCACCGAGTCCTCAGCAGGGGCGTCTAGTGTGGCTCTGCTGTGGGTCTATCACTGCACACCATAGGGTGACCGCCTGACACGGGTGCATATTCAGGACGGTGAGTGTAAAGATTCAGGATATAAATTCAGGGCAGAACGTCAAAATTCAGGACAAAAGGTAAGTTTTATAGACACATCAGTGCCATAGTGAGATGTAAAGTGGCACGCATAGGATGCAGCTAATTGGGACTAGAGGGCAGACCTCCGAGTGGCCAGCTTCATGGGTCAGATCGCTTTAGGTATTCCACGTCTGTTCCACTGGTGATGAGTGGTTTAGGGGCTGCTACAGTAGTGAGTGATGGATAGGACCCACAGCATTCAGGTCTTGTGTGAGGGGAAGAGCATTAAGCAGGAAAAGGGAGTAATTAACCAGCCTGCGTGAGCTATAATGTTAATGTTACTGTAATTTATAAAGCGCACGTATACCCAGAGGTGTCTTGGCGCTGAGGACAATAGTGGACCTGCTCGGGCGTCTAGTTCTGGAACAGCCAGGTTTTCAGTCCCTTCCTGAAGGAGGAGAGGGAGCTCGCATTTCTGAGCACACTCGGAAGAGAGTTCCAGAGTTTAGAGGTGCCAAAGCAAAAGCTGCGGCCCCCCAAAGTGATGTTCGGATTCTGGGCACTGTCAGGAGTTTGGCTCCTGAAGAGCGAAGAGATCTGGTTGGTTCATACCAGGTTAGAAGGTCTTGCAGAAAGACAGGACCTGTGAGGTGCAGAGCTTTGTACGCCAGGCACAGAACCTTGAATTTAATCCGTTGTGCTGCAGGAAGCCAATGCAGGCTGCGAATCTCTTTGGATACTGATTCGTACCTGGGGGTGTTAGACAGTAGCCGTGCAGCTGAATTTTGTACACTCTGAAGCTTTTATAGGCACTGCGTCTGAATGTTTTAAGCCCGTTACAGTAATCCAGCTTAGACTGAATCAATGATGTAACTACAGTTTTTCTGGTGTCCACAGGAATGTAAAGAAGAATCTTCCTAACTTTCTTGATGAGGAAGTGGGCGGAGGAAACGGTTGCATTTGTGTGCTGGGTGAGAGAGAGTTTGTTGTCAAACCACACTCCCAGGTTCTTAGCCTTAACCACAGGTTTTGGCGGATCTCCCATCTCTGCCAGCCGCCACAGATTGCCCCAGTTTGGTTGCATGTTACCAAAGATCAGAATCTCTGTTTTATCAGGGTTAAGTTTAAGACAGTGTGTGCTCATCCATCAATTAATGGCACACATACAATTCTGAAATTGCTGAGTAGGGGGGACCTGATTTTGAAATGCCGCCACCACAATCTGGTACAAAAGAGGGTGGTGATGGACGGAGCATCAGAACAAATCAAACACTCACCCTTAGTCAACAGATCTGGGATAGATCCATCACCGTTCTTTAGCCCACTCTGCCACCCCAGTTCAGACATGGCCATATGCAAATCAGTCTGACCCTGTGCCTCATGGGAACAGTCCAGCCCGAACTGCCAAGCCATGCCTTCCCTGGACCGGAAACAAGCTTCCTAGGACCGGTTTCTGGCATTTCAGCCGTCTTCAGCCAGGCTTGCTTGAATCCAGTGGCAAAGTGAGCAAGGGACTCACGTCTGAGCATACCCTGCCAACTTATGGCGAAAAAAGCGGTACAAAAGAGGGTGGTGATGGACGGAGCATCAGAACAAATCAAACACTCACACCCAGTCAACCGATCTGGGATTGATCCATCACCGTTCTTTAGCCCACTCTGCCACCCCAGTTCAGACATGGCCATATGCAAATCAGTCTGACCCTGTGCCTCATGGGAACAGTCCAGCCCGAACTGCCATGCCATGCCTTCCCTGGACCGGAAACAAGCTTCCTAGGACCGGTTTCTGGCATTTCAGCCGTCTTCAGCCAGGCTTGCTTGAATCCAGTGGCAAAGTGAGCAAGGGACTCACGTCTGAGCATACCCTGCCAACTTATGGCGAACAAAGCGGTACAAAAGAGGGTGGTGATGGACGGAGCATCAGAACAAATCAAACACTCACACCCAGTCAACAGATCTGGGATAGATCCATCACCGTTCTTTAGCCCACTCTGCCACCCCAGTTCAGACATGGCCATATGCAAATCAGTCTGACCCTGTGCCTCATGGGAACAGTCCAGCCCGAACTGCCAAGCCATGCCTTCCCTGGACCGGAAACAAGCTTCCTAGGACCGGTTTCTGGCATTTCAGCCGTCTTCAGCCAGGCTTGCTTGAATCCAGTGGCAAAGTGAGCAAGGGACTCACGTCTGAGCATACCCTGCCAACTTATGGCGAAAAAAGCGGTACAAAAGAGGGTGGTGATGGACGGAGCATCAGAACAAATCAAACACTCACACCCAGTCAACCGATCTGGGATTGATCCATCACCGTTCTTTAGCCCACTCTGCCACCCCAGTTCAGACATGGCCATATGCAAATCAGTCTGACCCTGTGCCTCATGGGAACAGTCCAGCCCGAACTGCCATGCCATGCCTTCCCTGGACCGGAAACAAGCTTCCTAGGACCGGTTTCTGGCATTTCAGCCGTCTTCAGCCAGGCTTGCTTGAATCCAGTGGCAAAGTGAGCAAGGGACTCACGTCTGAGCATACCCTGCCAACTTATGGCGAACAAAGCGGTACAAAAGAGGGTGGTGATGGACGGAGCATCAGAACAAATCAAACACTCACACCCAGTCAACAGATCTGGGATTGATCCATCACCGTTATTTAGCCCACTCTGCCACCCCAGCTCAGACATGGCCATATGCAAATCAGTCTGACCCTATGCCTCATGGGAACAGTCCAGCCCGAACTGCCAAGCCATGCCTTCCCTGGACCGGAAACAAGCTTCCTAGGACCGGTTTCTGGCATTTCAGCCGTCTTCAGCCAGGCTTGCTTGAATCCAGTGGCAAATTGAGCAAGGGACTCACGTCTGACAATACCCTGCCAACTTATGGCGAACAAAGCGGTACAAAAGAGGGTGGTGATGGACGAAGCATCAGAACAAATCCACAATCTGGGTATCGTCAGCGTAAAATGTAAGATTGAACCCAAAGTCCCGGATCAAAGGGGCCAGTTCGGATACATATACGTTAAATAGAGACGGGCTCAGGGAGGAGCCCTGTGGCACTCCGCGTGGTAGGGTATAAGGCTTAGAGCTGTACCCATCAACCGAAACTGGTAACTTCCTATCCTTGAGAAAGGAGGACAGTAGGGCCAGTACAGTGCCCCTGACCCCTAGACTCTCCAGCCGCTGTTGCAAGAGAGAATGATCAATGGTATCGAAAGCGGCTGACAGATCGAGGAGTACGAGGGCAGCTGTACCTCCTCCATCCATCACCGCTCTGATCTCCTCTGTGGCTGTAATGAGTGCCGTTTCCGTGCTATGTTCTTGGCGGAAACCAAACTGTGCGTGATCCATCACACAAATTAATTGGGTAAGTTGGATATTCATAAGTTTGTCAATAACTTTAGCAGGCAACGGCAGTCGGGCTATAGGACGGTAGTTATTTGGGTCAGCTGCGTCTCGGGTGTTTTTTTTTAACAGCGGAAGGATGGAGGTGTCCTTCTAGATGGATGGAAAATTGCCAGAAACAAACATTGAATTGAAAATTAATGTTAACCAAGGACTCACCAGGTCTGCGATTTCTTTCAGAAAAACTGGCGGGCAGGGATCTGAGGGAGATCCTGACTTTGCTTCGTGAATGTATTTTGCCACTGTTTCAGAGGAGACAGGTGACAAACTAAGGAAGGAATTAGTGTCTGAGTCAGGGCTTGACGGAGGGGTAATGGGGAAGTGAGCTGATGTGTCCTCAAAATTTTTTCAAATGCCCAGGACTTTGGTTTTAAAAAGCAGCTGCAATGTCGTCACAGGACTTTTGATTGCCCTTTGAACCTGTAGAGTGGACCCTCTTTTCTGATATCAGTAGGTTTTTATACTGCGTTAGAGCCATTCTCTTAGGTGAATGATAATTTGCACGCCAACACCTAATCAATGACATTTTTGTTTTTCTTTCCGTAAAGGGTCGGAAAACCAGGGGGCTGAAGGGGTCTTCCTGTTCCCTGCAGTTTTTTTTGGGTGGGTACGGAAGCCTTGAAAGCTTCATTTAGGCAGTCTGTGTATTTAGTGACTGTTGGGTCGGGGTGACCGTGTGACTGTGGGCGGGAGCTCTCCAAATATGTACGGAGGATCGATTTTACTCCAGTCCACCTTGGTCGCGACTGGGGTCTTGGAAGTCCAACCCAGTCCAAAGGAGGTGATTGGGAGGTTAAATTTAATAAGCGAGTGATCAGACCATGTCAGAGGCAGGGTTTCTTTGCAGGTGAGACCGTGAACTGAGGTGACGATACCATCTAGTGTATGTCCCGCCTCCTGAGTAGGGGTCTTTACCAGTTGGGTAAGACCGACCGCCCCCAGAGTATCTATCAATACTTCTGTCTCCCTGTTGCCCCTGTCTTCCAGATAGAAATTGAAATCTCCAAGGATAGTAAAGTCATTATTTAGGAGAGTGGGTTCTAAAAGGCAGTCTACGTTAGAAGTAAAGGAGGTTCTGGAGCTTGGAGGCCGGTATAGTAAGATACCTCTGAAAGTCTGCCTTGGGCTGAGTTCAATTGCAAAGTGAAGAGCTTCGTAAAAAGGCGTGGAGGTAGAGTGAATTATAACAGGGAGATGTTCCCTTAGGATAATTGCAACTTCACCTCCTCGTTTTAGAGATCTATCGGCCCTGAAGGCCCGATATCCGGCCGGGGTAGCGGTAACAAAGTCAGGGTCAGAGGCAGCGTCTGCCCAGGTTTCTGTCAAGAGGAGTATGTCTAGATTGCAGTCTGAGATTGTGTGTGCTATCTCGCATTTGTGTTTGGCCAGAGATCTGACATTTACAAGGCCCCCATGAAGTTTAGCGTTCTCTGTGATTGTGGGAGAGTTGCGACTCTGAGATCTTATGAGGGGATGGAAAGCCCTAGTCCTTTGTGTTCGTGGGAGTGTATAGCCACAGGGGCAGGTTACATCACCTTTGTCCGGAATTAATCGGCAGCAGTTTTTCGTAGGACAGTTGAGGAGGAGTAACTCATTTGAGGTATACCGGAGTACCTGGGTGCAAGAAAGACCAGGGGTCTTGGCCCTAGGCCCGGTCCAGGCGCGGACGGGCACAGACGGGCTTGGCTTAGGCGCGCCGGCACCATCTGTCAGCTTTATGTGATTCGGGTGGACGACTAGACCGTGTCCAACCGGAAGTGTAGCCTGGGCGGAAATGAGCAATCAACATGATGGTGGAGTAACCGCCCTCCGCGCAATCGGCACAGCAGCCGTGACGGACCGGGCACCCACTATGTGCAAAATGCAAGTACAGGTAGTTAAACAACCAAAGTGCAGGTAAAAATGTCCTTAGATTAAAACAAATTCAAAAGTGATAGCAGCAATGTTTAAAATATTGGCAGCAGCAACAGTGTCAAAAGAGTATCAGCACCCAGTGCGGCACAGTTAAAATAATTTAAAAACAAAGCTGAAGTAAGCTACGGCGAGGCTAAAAGCGAGCGAGGCGCCAGCAGGGCTTACTTGAGTCCGCTGCGCGCCCGCACCATCCGTCAGCTTTATGTGATTCCGGTGGACGACTAGACTGCGTCGAACTGGAAGTGGCTGCAGACTGCTGAGTGTTATGGTGTTATTGTGGGTTAGAACAGTTAGATAGGAGTTGACATGACTATGTAATGCCTTGGCTAGCCATACATCGGCCCTCCCTATTTTATCTGTATATTGGAAATCGTGTACTGATTGGGCCGTTTCATTTCTGTGAGCTGTAAACTGCAGATTCTCACTGATGCACAGACGTGTGCTACAGACTAGACACTGTAGGCACTAGGCACTGACTTTTACAAACAGAACATTTTATATTGAATGGAAGCAAAATACCAACATGCAGATTTACTGATAAAACGATATAGCGCACAAATACTAATGTGTGGAAATGTGTTTTTGGCAAATATGTATCATTTGAACATCAGCAAGTAAAGTGTCTTGATTGTTTTGATCCTATTAAAACTCTGTTTCCAGCACACATCGGATTTACAAACAAGCGCTCCCTTTGTGGTTTCCTAACTGCAGAAATGCTTTGAAACATTTGCACAGTTAATTTGCAGATATTTAGCAGTTGTGTGTTACAAGCAAACTGACAGCTTACAGACTTTTCACACCCCCAAGAAATATTAGCAAAAGCATGGTGCATTCTACAACACATTTGTCATTATATATCAATTGTATTCGCTTCTAAAGCAAAATAAATGATGACCTTACTGTGCACCAGGGTACGACAATCTTTGATGGGGCTCTTCAATGATTCCCTCGCTAGCACCAAAAGTACCTCTCCCTGTATTTCATTTGTTTTATAGCGCCTCGCATACCAGTGTAGGGTGCCAGAGCCCTTTGCATCACACACACATACAGAGACAATGAATCATACGTGTGTAAATCAGTGTATAGAAAATGTTACATAAGGCAACGGGGACTTCAAGGTGCAGGATGCACGTTACCCATACTGGTAGACTTTTTGTAAGAGTGCTTGGTCAGGAGAAGCACAAACTCAGGATCCAGAACATAACACAGACGTTGGCAGCGGTTCTTTGGTGGAAGTTGATAGCTCACTGTGCAAGATTACATTTGTAACTTATGAACTGCATGGTAACAAAAGAATCTCAGTGACAAAAGCAGTAAAAGCAGTAACCCACTGAGCTGTGCACATAAAATACTGTTCTATGATATGCATGGTACACATTCTCTGCAGCAGGCATATTAACCCTCTGTGCTACCTTGGATGATTCAAAACTGCCACTAAACAAAACTCCCATCTCTCACCAGCAGGTACATAAGTCACAAGTTATCATGACACTTTTATTGTTGCTTGAAAACTGCTGGATTTACAAGTAACTTTGCAGTGCCAGCCCCCAGTAACAAAACTGCCCCCCCCCCGCGTCCAGCCTCCCAGGGAAACACCCAATGCCAGATACGGACAGTCAGGCTTTGCTACCACCCTCCAATGGTGCCCCTCGTCTTCACATAGACCCTCTCATGTGTATTTAATTTCTTTTATAGTGCTACTCATCCCAAGTATGTACGGCAGGGTGTCGGAGTGCGTTACAACACACACATATTATAAAGAAACAATGACTCATAAATGTGAAAGTCAATGTACACAAAATGTTACTTAAGACAATGACTACAAGATGCAAGAGTCAGATGTCATCCATACTGGTAGGCAGTGGCGTAGCTTGGGCGGGGCCGCAGGGGCGGTTGCCCCGAGCGCAATATTCTTAGGGGTGCAAAATTTTAAAAGAAAAAAAAATTGTGGTGGAAGGGACTCGAGTCACGTCGGTTCTGATGTCTGCAAGTGTTGGTTGTGTTGTCTTGCCTGCCTTTCCTTGCAGAAGGGCTGCACGGAGCTGTGCCCTCATGCATCTCTCATGGCCCTGGGGCAGGTGAAGGGCATGGGAGCAGTGCCGCCCAGCGGAACAACAGCAGAACCTCTCTTGTGATACCGCAGCAACTTACAAGGAATTAGTTTCTGCTTTTTGGCATGCAGAAGGAGCATCTCAAGCCCGCGCTTGCCTCCTGACGTCATGTGTCGGTTTGAGATGGTGGTTTGAGTCGCCCGGGGGTGTGGCATCCATTCATTCATTCTTTCATCCATCATTCAATCTTTCACCATTCATTCTGTCCTTCTTTCTAATTTCCGACCCATCTCCCTTCTTCCTGCCCCTGCTAAGATCCTGGAAAAATTCATCAACACTGAATTGATGAAATACGTCGAATCCCAGGAGATCTTGAACTGTTTGCAGAATGGGTTTCGTGCCGGATTCAGCACTGAGTCTGCTCTTATTGAACATATTCGCGTGCAGGTGGATCAGGGTGGTTCGGCGGTGTTGATTATGCTCGACCTTTCGGCAGCATTTGACACCGTCTCCCCAGTGCGCATGGTTCAGCGCTTGCAGGAAGTGGGAATCTCGGGTAAGGCATTGCAGTTTCTCCACTCCTTCATGTCAGGGAGAACGAACACTGTCAACTGCGGAGGCTTCAGAGCAAGGTCCTATAGCCTTCCCTGTGAGGTCCCCCAGGGTTCCTCCTTGAGCCCCACTGTCGTTAACCTTTATGTGACCCCCCTGGTGGAGCTGGTAAGATCATTTGGGTTTCAGGTGTTTTCCGATGCGGATGACACGCAAATCATTGTTTCCATCTCTAATGACTTGCAAATGGCCAGCATTATCTATTTGATGAAGGGTAACTCATTTAAGATTAAAGCTGACAAAACAGAGGTACTGGTATTTGGCTCGCATAGTTCCATCTCGTCAAATGCCTGGTGGCCCTCTGACTGCGGTCCCCTTCCTGTCCTGGTCAGGACAGCGAAAAACCTGGGGGTCACTTTCGACAAGGGTCTGACCTTTTGACGCTCAGGTCAGCCTCACTGTCAGCACCTGCTTGTATATCTTAAGAACCCTCAGAAAGGTGCTGCTGTATAGTCCTCCTGAACTGCATCAGTCCACTATCATTGCACCAGTCACTTCTCGGCTGGACTACTGCATTGCTCTGTACCTCAACATCAATGCGGCGTCCCAGGACATGCTTCAGGTTGTACAGAGCGCAGCGGCCAGGCTGATCCTTAACCGTCGCTAAGCACCAATCAGCCAGGGAGGGGATTCACAGCTTGCACTGGCTCCCCATTAGGAAGAGAATCCCCTTCAAGGTCCTGAGCATGGGCTATAAGGCCCTACACAGCAAATGCTTGTTGCAGTTGAAAACCATGTTCAAATGGTATATCCCTGAGAGGTCCCTGTGATCCTCCACCCAGAAAAAGCTGGTCTCTCAGACATTCCACAGGGCCAGATGAGGCGGTCGCTCTTTTCTGTAGCAGCCGCCAAACTTTGGAACTCGCTGCCTTCCATCATCTCCAATGCGGATTCTCTTCTGACTTTCAGAAAATTGCTGAAAACGTGGCTTTTCTCATCCTTGTAGGCGGCTACGTGCTTCTTTCTTCTCCTCTGTCTGCTCAGCGTCTTGACGCCCCCGGGTATTAGTGCGCTCTATAAATTATATCCTATCCTATCTGTGTGCCCATCCATATCCAAACCTATTCAACCATTTCCAGACCTATCCATTATCTATCCTTCCATCCATCCTTTCACTCATCCATCCAACCATTTACCCTTTCACCCATCAAGCCATCATTTCACTTACTCATCCATCCATCCATTGACCCAGTCACTCATTCGTCCATCCATTCACCATTTCACTGATCCATCCATCCTTTCTTCCAGTGCTTCACCCTACCTTTCACTCATCTATGCATTACTTCACTCATCCATCCCAACATCCTCCTTTTCACCCAACCATACAATCATTCACCCATCCTTCCTGTCAATCATCCATACATACTTTCACTCATCCATCCATTCTCCCTTTCTCTCTCCTTCCCCCTTTCACTTAGCCATCCTTTCACTTAGCCATCCCTTCACCCATCCATTCATCCACCCATCCACTCATGAATCCATCCATTGACCCTATCACTCATCCATCCTTTCACTCATCCATCCTTTTGCCCATCTACCTTCCCTTTCACTCACTCATCAATCCTTACATCCACCCTTTCACTCGTCTGTCCATCCATTCACCCTTTTACTTATCAATTCATCATTTCACACATCCATCCACCCATTCACTCACCCATCATCCACCCTTTCACTCATCCATCCATCCTTTCACTCATCCATCCACCCTTTTACACACCCATCCACCCTTTTACGCATCCACCCTTTTACCCATACATCCACCATTCCACCCATATATGTATTTATTTACCCTTTCTCTCATCCATCCTTCCAATCACTCATCCATCCTTTCTCTCATTATCCATCCATTCACCTGTTCACTCATTCGTTCATCTTTTAACTAATCCATCCAGCCATTCACCCATTCCTTCACTTACTTACTCACCCACCATTTCACATTAATTATGAGCTGAGCCTTTGTCAGCAGAGTTGCAGACAGAAGAGGCCCATCAAGAATGTCACCCGTGCTCTAATTCCTAAAGCAAGGGGTGGGGTGGGGAAGGGTTCATTATGCCCCTGCACTTAGGCAATCTGAAAACTTGGAAGTCATGAGTCATGCATGATGCACAGTGCAAGGAGGTGAGGTGACTGTGACATGGGGTTGTTTCCAGGGCTTTAGGTGGGTTAAAAAAACTTTGGGGTCTCTCCAAAGGGCGTGTCCAATGTAATTAAGAGTGTGGCTTAAAATACATAAGCTAAAAATCTGTGCTCAGCATAGTGTGCTGCCCAACTGGTATTCTGCTGCTTCTGTTATTGCATCCAGATATATAATACATTACACCTTTAACAAGCCAGGACTATTGGCTTTTGTCAATGGTTGTTCGTTGAATAAAATAAGAAAAAAAAAGCAACTATGGCTTCCTTGTATATAATATTGAAAATGCTTCAGTTCTAAAATGATGAGACTGTGAAAGAACTCTAACCCCTTCTTTTTAACTTCTTTCGCTGGCTTCTTTTCATGAACTGGATTCTGTACATTTCTATCATTTCGTGAGGAGCAACATTTTCTTTATGCACTGTTGAAACAGGATGCCCTGCCCTAGACCAAGGCTGGAGGAGGCCACCACATGCTGTAACAGCCCAAACTGGCCCATTGTCATTCTGCATGTGACAATCATCAGCCGCAGACAGGATGACAATGGGCAGGCGGGGCTGCTCTTGTGCTCAGAGGATGAGTGTGAGGCGGCCCCATCAGGGAGTTGAGGCTTCTTGCAGGGGAGCCGTGCTGCTCCCTGTAATGGACATAACTATGGACAAAAGGCGTCCGTAAAAGGGATCATCAAGGACGACGGACGTGAGATCCAAATCACAGACGGTCCATGAACTTTTCGGGCGGTTGGTCACCCTAGCAAAGCATCATAAGAATAACATAAAAACACAAAGAAACAAGCATTGGCAGTTCAAGAGGTGAAAGTTCTTCACTGATGGCCAAGGTTGTGTGGGGATAGGTTAGTAGATGAATGGCTGGATGGATTCACGAGTGCATGGATGAAGGAGTTACTAACTGAGAGCATTGGTATTTGATTAGTGAGTGAGTGCACGGATGGATGGAAGTTCACATAAGCAGTGTTGTTATAAACAAACCCTGCTCTATGCACAGATATGTAACACGGCGTGCAACAGTACGCACTGCATGCAACTGGCCAATGTGTACTCACTGTCACTAGCCCCGCTAATGCATGCAGCGTGCTGCCGCTCTTTACTAGCCCCTTTTATGCACTGCCCTTTACTAGGTCAAGTGATGCATGCACGGAGTGTGGCCACTATTACCGGCCTCCTTAATGCATGCAGTATGTGTGACCTCTGAAAACCCTTACGAGGAACATTCGTGCACGATGATGTGTGGACCACTAAGACTCCTATCTAGGCCCATTCATGCATTCACTGTGTAGGGCCTCCGACACCCCTATCTCTCGTGCCACTGATGCATGCACTGAGTGTGGCCGCTGTTACTGAGCCCACTGAAGCATCCAGTGTGTGGGGTCTCGGACACCCTTCTACTAGGCCCATGAATGCACACAATGTGTGGGGCCACTGAGGTTCATTGCTGGGCCCATAAATGCATTCACAGCATGGGGTTTCTGTTAACCTCCTTTAGGAAATGTGTCCTCTCCACTGAGTCGCCTTTTGCTGGAGACTATATTTTTGTGGACTTTAAAAGTCGCTGCACTTTACCCCTGCTAGTGATACAGTGCTTGTGCTCCCCTTTCAACATGGTGAAATTGTCAAGCTCCTAACTGGCATACTTAACTTACCTATACATCTCTAGAATATGGGGCCTGTAAGTTAAATGTCGCTAGTGGACAGCAGGCTTCGTTGTGCTGCCCACTACAGTGACCGTGCAAACATGACTGCAGGCCTACCATTTCTAGTCTAGATGTTGCAAATTCGACCTGTCAAAATAGCCCCCTTTGACGGGTCAAAACCTTCCATTTAAATATTTATGCCAACTCTGTGTAGTCCTTATTGCACATAAGGCAAGGTGCATGGTATTTAAAAGCTGGACATGTAGGAATTTAATTTTAAACTATTTTCACTGTAGCAAGGCTGTCTGTTCAATAGGAAAATACTGGCTTACATTATTACATGTATTAATGTTAATTTCAGTTAGGAAAAAGCTTGGAAAATATTTACACATTTATTTTTAATAGTTATTACAAATCAAATTCAATGGTAAAGTCTGATTTTTAATAAATATTAAGGAAAATGTACTTTTAGAAAGTTAGCTTTTTCCTGCCTGAAAAATCTCTGGAGGCCCATTTCCATTTGCTCTCCCACTTCTACCTGCCAGTAATTAGCATTTGAATATGTGTTAATGAGTGTGAAATGCCTCCCAGAAAGAAAGCACAGACTGACCTCAATGGGCAGAGATGACGTCTCTAAATATGTCAAAATATGCAGGGTGGGGCAGTGAGCATCTCTTTTGACATTATAGTGTCAAATCCTGCTTGCCAGGTCTACTGGGGTTTTATATATAACATTTGGGGTGCACTTCAAAGGGCAGAAATTATGTCAAAACAATTCTTAATTCTTGTGTATTGACTGTTTAGTTGCTGGAAAAGCCTGCTTTGTTCTACCAGACTTCTGTCTATGGATTTATTGTAGGACAGTGGCTTCCCTAAACTACATTTAAGTGTTAGATGTGGTAGGGTGCTAGGATTACCATAGTACTCTCACCACACACACCACCAGCCCTCAGATCACAAGTTTAGTTTCCGCTATCTTGAAGATTCCCAAAGCGGGAAGGATTGGCCCCCGGGAACTTTTACCCCATTGGTTAGGGCACGCCCAGGAGTCATTCCCACCCACTAGCTAGTGCCAGGTGCAAATGTGGTATCTCCAGACACCCACTCCAGAACACTCCTGTACCTGTGGAAGATCAGTAGAGGACTGAATCTGCTGTTTGATACCTGAGAAGAGCGTAAAAGACTAGACCAGCTCTTCCTCTTGTACCCAGGACAAAGACGTGAACTCCAAGGGTCTTAGGGATGACCTCCTGTTAAAGCTACAGGGACAGAGGAGAATGGTTCACTATACAGATATAAAAATGGTAATCAATCTGGGAGGTTCGGCGGTGTAGTCATGGCCATGGTTGAGGAGAGCTGGGAGAGGTGCCCAGAACCATGCCTGAACTGTGTGTGTTGTTCTATAATGCTCTCAAGAAATGTTGCCTCACCAGGGTGCATGGGCCAGGTGGCTTGCTAATGCACTGTACAACTGTCCTGTTGGGCTACATATTTACAAATAAAGATGTTTAAAACATACGTTTAAAAAACACAAGTACAAAACAAGCTACAAAAGGCCTTATCCTGCAACTGTCCAGCTGACCAGTGGCAACTGGACTGGACTCTGCAGTTTGGCCTCTGCCTGACACCCTGTGAGTCTCCAAGTGCCTCCCCGGAGGCCTTGGGGGGGGGGGGGGAGGGGGGAAGGCGAACGGGACAAGGGATGGGGTACTTTAATAGTGTACTCCAGTGGTGGATTGGAACTTAAAGGACTACAGTCAGAAGGGAAATGCTACTTACCAGTATGCATCTGTTCTTGGCATGTAGAGCTGCAGATCTACACGCTATGCATGGATCGCCATCTGGTGTTGGGCCTGGATGTTTGCACTTGTTTTTGTCCTGGAAAGTCTTTGGAAGTCACAAGATAGGTGACTCCTCCTTAGAATCATAGCCTCGTTTGAGTATCGGATATGTGTTCCATCATGGTTGGTCAGCCTTAAATTGTGCCTAGGTGCTACTGTACCATGACCGTTGACTATCATTGTCACATTATCGTCTTGGTACTATTCCTAATTAAATCGTTAACAGTTTATATTGCCTGTTCTCCTTATTGGATGTTTGTCATTTTGGTGTAATTTTGTTTATTAACTTTTACTATATTTTTCTAATTCATTTTGGCATTTTTATTCTTTGCATTTCAACTTTATTACGGTTTTGGAAATGCATTAATACCTTACACATTACCTATAAATTAAGCCTGTCTGCTCTGTGCCATAGCTAGCACGTGATTGAGCTGAGTTTATTGTGTGACTTTAGTTGTGACAAGACCGTGATTATTACTTGAGGTGGGTACTCACCGCCCTCCACTAATAACCCAAGTTCTTACACTGATGCCATGCAATGCACGTCATCAAAATCATTTTTTTAAATGAAATGTTTTTGTTGATGCTGAAGAAAAAAGGCGTGCTGAACCAATGCCTACATAAGTACGTACACATCAGAACGTCATGTGACAGCATTATTCATGAGATGGCATTTGCACATGCATGCATCACCATGCATGCATCACCATGCATGCATGCACCAACTGAATGACGTGGGCTCTGTTTTCATTTGTTTTTATTTACCGATCCAAGATAGTGGACGCCACTTGCAGCAGTAAATCAAAAACGTTTTCATTGTGCAAAGCAGCAAATGGAAACTGCCAGGCCCCACTAAAGAAAAAAACAACACAATATTTTGAGGACAGCGAGGAGCGGTGGAGCAACGAAGGGACGGGTAGAGGGAGGTGGTGGGAAAGAAACAGGGGAGTGGGCAGGAGGAGTATCCGACAAGTTGTAGGCCGTGGGGGGTATTAAATAATTTGAAAAAAGAGTCAAGGTGTGGCAGAAGGGATCAAAACAGAGCGCATGGGGCGGTAGCGGGTCAGGTATTGAACAAGAAAAGCAGCACACGAAGGAGAGAGCAAGCAGGGGAATGAGGTGTAACATGGAACACAGGGTGGGTATTTGGTTTGGAAGCAGCACATGAAGGAGAGAGCTGGAAACCATGTGTACTCTCATGGAGTGCATAAAGACAGGCAAAAAGTAGCTTTGCAAATATGAGCAGTGGAAGGATACATTTCAGCCAATCAAAAGAATGGTAACGAGGCTATGCTCCAGGGGAGGTACAAACATAAGAAGAGGGAGGCATTAAGAAGCAAATCAGCGTGTTAATAAATCCAACTAATGGTAAGCAATGGGCAGGCTGTACGCGCAGTGTACGTTTTTTACATGGTTCACAATAGGCTGCTGCTTCCAGGCAGCTCTCGGGGTATCTCTCCCATGTGTGTAGCTTCTTCTCCATCATATTACTGCACCCGCCTCCCAGAGTGCTCTTTATTGCTCCCTCCTCCCAGAGTGCTCTTTGTTGCTCCCTCCTCCCAGAGTGCTCTTTGTTGCTCCCTCCTCCCAGAGTGCTCTTTGTTGCTCCCTCCTCTTCCCAGAGTGCTCTATGTTGCTCCCTCCTCCCAGAGTGCTCTTTGTTGCTCCCTCCTCCTCCCAGAGTGCTCTATGTTGCTACCTACTCCCAGAGTGCTCTTTGTTGCTCCCTCCTCCTCACAAAGTGTTCTATGTTGCTCCCTCCTCCCAGAGTGCTCTATGTTGCTCCCTCCTCCCAGAGTGCTCTTTGTTGCTCCCTCCTCCTACCAGAGTGCTCTATGTTGCTCCCTCCTCCCAGAGTGCTCTTTGTTGCTCCCTCCTCCTCCCAGAGTGCTCTATGTTGCTACCTCCTCCCAGAGTGCTCTTTGTTGCTCCCTCCTCCCAGAGTGCTCTATGTTGCTCCCTCTTCCCAGAGTGCTCTATGTTGCTCCCTCCTCCCAGAGTGCTCTTTGTTGCTCCCTCCTCCTCCCAGAGTGCTCTAGGTTGCTCCCTCCTCCCAGAGTGCTCTATGTTGCTCCCTCCTCCTCCCAGAGTGCTCTAGGTTGCTCCCTCCTCCCAGAGTGCTCTTTGTTGCTCCCTCCTCCTCCCAGAGTGCTCTATGTTGCTCCCTCCTCCCAGAGTGCTCTTTGTTGCTCCCTCCTCCTCCCAGAGTGCTCTATGTTGCTACCTCCTCCCAGAGTGCTCTTTGTTGCTCCCTCCTCCCAGAGTGCTCTATGTTGCTTCCTCCTCCCAGAGTGCTCTATGTTGCTCCCTCCTCCCAGAGTGCTCTTTGTTGCTCCCTCCTCCTCCCAGAGTGCTCTAGGTTGCTCCCTCCTCCCAGAGTGCTCTATGTTGCTCCCTCCTCCTCCCAGAGTGCTCTAGGTTGCTCCCTCCTCCCAGAGTGCTCTTTGTTGCTCCCTCCTCATCCCAGAGTGCTCTATGTTGCTCCCTCCTCCCAGAGTGCTCTATGTTGCTCCCTCCTCCCAGAGTGCTCCTTGTTGCTCCCTCCTCCTCCCAGAGTGCTCTATGTTGCTCCCTCCTCCCAGAGTGCTCTTTGTTGCTCCCTCCTCCTCACAGAGTGTTCTATGTTGCTCCCTCCTCCCAGAGTGCTCTATGTTGCTCCCTCCTCCCAGAGAGCTCGATGTTGCTCCCTCCTCCCAGAGTGCTCTATGTTGCTCCCTCCTCCCAGAGTGCTCTTTGTTGCTCCCTCCTCCTCCCAGAGTGCTCTAGGTTGCTCCCTCCTCCCAGAGTGCTCTTTGTTGCTCCCTCCTCCTCCCAGAGTGCTCTATGTTGCTCCCTCCTCCCAGAGTGCTCTATGTTGCTCCCTCCTCCCAGAGTGCTCCTTGTTGCTCCCTCCTCCTCCCAGAGTGCTCTATGTTGCTCCCTCCTCCCAGAGTTCTCTTTGTTGCTCCCTCCTCCTCCCAGAGTGCTCTATGTTGCTCCCTCCTCCCAGAGTGCTCTATGTTGCTCCCTCCTCCCAGAGTGCTCTTTCTTGCTCCCTCCTCCTCACAGAGTGCTCTATGTTGCTCCCTCCTCCCAGAGTGCTCTATGTTGCTCCCTCCTCCCATACTTGCTTTCTCCCTTGTGTGTTGCTTAATATGTCACTTCAAACCATTTGCTTCCTGATACTACCTCCTTTCCCACCCTCTCGATTGCTTCCTATCCCATGGTTTTATTTCAATAAATTCTTACTTTCCCACGTTGTTATTGCTCCCACCCACCTATTGATCGCCCCCTCTGTTTGTTGCTTCCCTCCCACCTTTTGCGGTAATCAAAGAAAACAATTTGAAGGGCCCAGCAACTCCGATTTGGCCACAGGCTATTCTGCTTATAAAAAACAGCTTTTGTGCTGGTTAAAAAGTGCCATCCTGGATTGGTAAAAAAAAATGAAAATGGCGTCCAAGCCAATCACTAGGTGCACACGGGCATGGCGACACATGCATATGGCATCACGAATTTCAGTTTTTTGCTTATAATGCTTTTTTTGCATTTTATTTCTGCTGTACCACATCGCAAAAATGGATTGTCAAAGCCACTAGGACCCAAAGGCAAGATCTATTGATTTTGCCGTGGATTGCTTACTGAGGAACTGGCACCTGTGAAGTGCTACCAGGTGAGTTGCTAGCTTCATTTCTTTTTTTTAAGTGTTGTGGGCACTTTATTCCTTTTTAGGTTGAGCTTGTTGGCCTGGCATATGCTGTCCACTAATTAAAGTGGGCACTTTGCACCAGTCCAAACAACCCTTATTGATGATTAGGTTAAAGACAACCTTTATAGAAAGCTATCCTAGTGGTAGCTATGGAGAGCAGCCTTCAGGCTAAGTCTCGAAGGAATCTAAAGCAGCTTGTTTTATCAGATCAGAACCTCCTGAATGACCAAATGAAGGGAGAACCACACAAGTGTTATTATAAAAAAATATGTATTTATTACTAAACACTCTACTAATCTCTTTATGAGATTAGAGCACATAGCACACAATATTAAATCAATAGAACAACAGTAAATAGCACAACACACAGCGGGCTCCAGGGGGAGATGAACCATATACTAAGAAAGTGGTATAACAACCACAACTTCACTAGACACAGTGCCTAGAGCACGTAGAATCGCTGGGACCCCAAGGAATCACACTAAGTAGTGACACAGGGGACCCACGGAGGACGGGTGCAGTGTGTGAACACAGGCGCGAGCTCCGAACAACTCTATGGGAAAGTCACGGTTGGAAATTTACAGTTTAAGGGCACTTCGGAGAGGACTTCAAGCAAACCCTTTGGAACATAGAAGGTTCTAAGGCCAGCACCCTTGTGAGTACCGAGGTACCCGTGTTACCTATCCCAGAGGAGCCGGGTGCATAGGGTCGTCATTTTTAATGGCGTGATACGAGAAAGTGCTCCTGCCGGGAAGATGAAAAGTGTCCGGTGGAATCCAAGCCTGGATATGAGATGAGAAGAACCTGAAAGCAGAGGGGACAGAGTCTGGGTCACTTCAGGGTGACCAGGGGCACGATAGACAAATGCCCACCGATGTCGGGTGCTTCAGGTGAGAAGTTGGATGCTTGACTCTGCAGCCACGGGGACCAGGAGACGTGGATGACAACCAAAGTCTGGAGGTGAGCTGTCCCACGAAGGATGTCGAGTGCTGGGGGGGTCAGTGTCCGGATCAAACACCAACAAGCCTTGGCAACTGCAACCCACACGGGCAGAGCAAACAGGTTACGGCGAGCACCAGCAAGGTCCTGGGGACTCTCCAAGCAATGGAGAGTCAAGGCACGTCTGGAGCAACCAGGAAAGCCCAAGGAAAGTCAAAGTTACGTTCACAGGGATCCACAGGCCAACGGACCAGGGATCGTGAAGGGACCTCGAGCTGAATCACAAAATACCAGCCCACGGAACACTTGTGGAGTGTAGGCCGGAAATCTTCAGTGGAAATACTGCTCGGGGTCAGGACTACACGTAGCCCAAAGCACAGCCTCAGGGATCGAGAAAAAGCATATGACCTGTTTGCATCTCCAGAGCTCCTGACGACTCCGAAGATTCCTGCAACACAGGAGGTGGGTTCCTGAGCGTCTCTGAGGTTGATCTGTGCTCTCAGCAATCCTGAGACTAGTATCCCTCGTGGGGACTGTGCAACCCGAACCCCTGTGCACCGTGCACTTTTGCAACATAATATGCTTTTTCTCGATTCCTGAGGCTGTTAGAGGCGCAGCTTCTGAAGGCGGTTGGGCCTAAGCCGAAACTGAAACATTTAAGTGTTTCAACTTGCCGGAACAGCTAAGGTGTTGCTTAGCAACACCTTTTGGGGCTGCCAGCATCCACCAAGCACACTCTGGGCTGTGGGTTTTGGGGTGCTTCTAGACTGGCCTGTCCTCCTTCCCAAGGTTGCTGGACCCCAGCTTTCTTTCTGGTATGTGACCTGCACTTCTGCAGAACGAAGCATTTTTGCAACCTGCCAGGAATCCCCGCATGGCAGTCCCAGTAAGTGGTTACATTTTGCTTTTTGTTTAATTTGTTTCATATATGCAAAGAAATGTGTGGTTATGTTTTCTCTTACAGCATTACATACATAACAAGCAGGGCCGGACTTTTGGGAATAAAATGGCAAAAACTGTGTATTCTACAGCACATTTTCAGTTTATGTTCAATTGTGCCAGCCTTTAAAGCATAGTAAATGATGACCTTAGAGTGCCCCAGGATACAGTAATCTTTATCAGGGCTCTTCATGATTCCCTCACTATCACCTCCGACAGTGCCTTTCATCTCTCCATAGCCCCTCTATTTATTTCATTTGCTTTATAGCGCCTCTCATACCCAGTGTAGGGTGTCGGAGAACTTTATATCACACCCAAATACAGAGACAATTAATCATACGTTTGTAAATCACTGTATAAAAAATGTTACATAAGACAAAGCAGACTTCAAGGTGTAGGATTCACACTGGTAGGCATTTTTAAGAGCACTTGGTGTCAAGAAGCACAAACGCAGGATTCAGAACGTAACATAGTGGTTAGGGCTGGCTTTACCAATAAGAATTTGTTTCTACTCAAGAAACCCTTTTAAACAACATTAGGATAAGGACATACTGGGAATAAATATAACCGTCTAACCTGTGCAATGCAGCGTGCATGCGGCTCTTTGATGGCAGTTCATAGCTCACTGTGCTAGATTACGACTGCAACTTACAAACTGCACAGTAACAAAGGCATCTCTGTGACAAAAGCAGAAAGCCACCGAGCAATGCACATAAAATACTGTTCTGTGAAGTGCATGGTACATGTTCTTTGCAGCAGGTATATTAACGCTGTGCTCTACCTTATAGGAGTCAAAACTGCCACTAGGCAGAACTCCAATCTCTCTCCAGCAGGTGCATTAATCACCAGAGGTATCTTGACACTTTTATTGCTGCCGCTGCACTGCTGCAAAATCAGCCCCCAGGATCAAAACCGGCAACCCACTCTTCCAGCCTCCTGGGGAAACGCCCAATGCCCAGTATGGCCAGTCTGGCTTGCTGCCAAGTGACCTGTGAGCTTGATTGGGTATTTGTGTGACATTTCAGTGCCTTATTCATGGCCCTTTAGCACCAACTCTCAATGGCTTGGCACGGTTATGGCGCAAACTCTGAACCCGTAAATTCCGGTATACTGCAGTAACACCTCACCAGTACCATACAATTCTGAGGTAAACCCCTTGGAATGGAGAAAAATTTTGCTCACCTGGAATTATGGGGCAGAATTCTGCACAGTATTTCCGATTCATAGAGATGTAACACACACATGTAACACCTGTTCTGAGCAGCTGGTGAATATGTGCGGGGGCTTCAGTGTAGGGCGATGAGGCGATGGGAAGGGTGGGAGGGTAAAAGGGTCATTACATGCTTCCTCCACACTTTGCTTGAGAGTGAGGCTGGGCTGGGAAATAGGCCTAGACTGCAATGCACTCCTTGCCTAATGAGATTTTACCAGCAGGATTTTCAGTTTGGTAAAATACAGTCTGATGTCCCAACACTTGGTAAGCCATGAGTAGAAACAACAGCCAAATGATGATTGAATGGAGCGAATTCCATACAAAGAATCTGCTCAACTTAAACCATAATGAGGGCCTTTTAGTGGCAATAAATCACTCAGGTGTGAGAAGTTGTGAGGAGGCTCTAAAACTTTGGGGCATATCAGCAAGGAACGGCGATGAATAACGCAAAGCGCGCTTAGCGCTTTGTTATTCATCGCCGTCGATCTCTGGAATTTATCGCCCTGGTAGCGCGTTATCAACAACGCGTTGCTCCAGGGCGATAAAAATCCAGAGATAGCGGGGAAATCGCCTTTCTGCAGGGAACATCGCTGGTTTTCCAGCGATGTTCCCTGCAAAAGGGCGATAACCTTGCTGATACGACCCTGTGGTCGTAGCAGCATAATCCACCCCCTATGTTAGGGATGGATAAGTCAGGATTTTAGCAGATGTTAGTTTTTGGAGAAAACAGTGGTCTTCTCCAAAAACGAACGTCTGCTAAAATGCTGGGGCAGCCTGGTAAATGTCGCGATGTGCACATCAGCGATATCTGCAAGGCTATACTGCCCAGTGACGCCCACTTTGCATCTCATTAGAGATGCAAAGGGAGGGTGCTAACATGCGATTATGCATGATTGCACCCTCTTGTAAATAGGGCGATAGTTTTATCTCCACATTTTTTGGCTTTTAAAGCCAAAAAAGCGGACATAAAGCCCTTGTTAAAATGCCCCTTTGTTTTTAAAACTGTGACAGCTTCATGAATTGAAAAGCTGCACTCATTAATGAGTTAGTAAATATTTATATAGTGCAAAATAATATATGCCTTAAGGCTCGATGATGGCATAAGAATGCTCCTGTTTTCCCGCAGCTGGAAATCCTACCCTTGCGTGACGGGCCTTTTGGTGACCCCAAATACCAATGGGGCTACTTTTGAGCAGGATTGCCTTTAACTGCAGAAGGTGACAAATGCAAAAACATATGGCCATGTCTGAACTGGGGTGGCGTGGTGAGCAAAATAACGATGGATTAAACCCAGATCTGCGACTGGGGGTGAATGTTTTGCCAATGCGCAACATTCCGTCCATCATCTTGTGTGTTTTGCTGTTTGCTCTATGTGGGAAGGGTATGCCCAGACGTGGGTCCCGTGCTCACTACGCCACTGGAGTCAAGCTATCCTGGCTGAAGAGGGGTGAAACCCCGAAACCGGTCCTAGGATGCTTGATTCCGGTCCAGGGAAGACATGGCTTGGCAGTTCGGGCTGGACTGTTCCCATGAGGCACAGGGTCAAGACTGTTTTGCATATGGCCATCTCTGAACTGGGGTGGCGTGGTGAGCAAAATAACGATGGATTAAACCCAGATCTGCGACTGGGGGTGAATGTTTTGCCAATGTGCAACATTCCGTCCATCATCTTGTGTGTTTTGCGGTTTGCCCTATGTGGGAAGGGTATGCCCAGACGTGGGTCCCGTGCTCACTACGCCACTGAAGTCAAGCTATCCTGGCTGAAGAGGGGTGAAACCCCGAAACCGGTCCTAGGATGCTTGATTCCGGTCCAGGAAGACATGGCTTGGCAGTTCGGGCTGGACTGTTCCCATGAGGCACAGGGTCAAGACTGATTTGCATATGGCCATGTCTGAACTGGGGTGGCGTGGGGAGTATGAGAAGTTGGCCTGGCATATGCTGGTAACTAGTTAAAGTGGCCACCTTGCACCAGTCCAATTTGAGTTTTTTGGTAGATAGGTTTAAGACAACCTCTTAAAGAAAGCTATCCTAGTGGTAGCTGTGGAGAGCAGCCTTCAGGCTAAGTCTCAGAGGAATGTAAAGCAGCTTGTTTTACCTTATAATCTCTTGACTTACCAAATGAAAGGACACCACACAGGTATATATATAAAATATATTTCTATTTATTTCTAGACACACTCTACTAATCTCTTAATGAGATTAGAAGTCAGTAACATATGCACAAATCAATGTTTCACAACAAATTAAGCACTTATATGGCTGGGGCCCTAGGGGCGTACCAGACAATATACGAAATAAGAGGTATAAGAATGTCGACTTGCAAGGGGACAAGGCCTAGGGCCTTTAGAATCGCTGGGGCCTCACTAATCCACCCAAGGCAGGTAAGTAAAGGACCCACGGGAGACGCGTGCAGTGTGAGAACACAGCCGCGGGTTCCCTATTGATTTCAATGGAGCAAGTCGCGGTTGGATTTTTAAAGTTTTAGGGTACTTCGGAAGAGTCTACAAGCAAGCCACTTCCAAGGTAAGTACTTCGAGGGCCAACACACACAGGAGCACCGGAGTGCACAAGTTACCTCACCCAGGAAGCCGGGTGCATAGGTGTCTTTTGGTGTCGGGTCGCGGCGTTGTTTTCAATGGAAGCCGAAGAAGATTTGCTGCTTGTGAAGTCTGGAGAAGTGTCCGGTGGAATCCAAGGCTGGATTCAGAAGAAGGAAGACTTGAAAGCAGAGGAGACAGTGTTCAAAGTCACTTGCCAGTGACCCGGGGCCAGGAAGCTGGATGCCCACAGAAGTCGGGTGATTTCAGGTGATCACGGGTGTTTTGACTCTTCAGCCATGAGTTCCAGGAGGCGTCGACGACGACCAGGAGCTGGATTCGGAGTGTCCCACGAAGTCTGCAGCTTACTGAGGTGTTGGCAACCGGATTGGAGCCAACAAGCCTTGGCAACCCCGGTATTGCTGTTCCTTGTCACTCGTGGGGTCCACTTGCCTCAGCGTCGCTGGGGACTCACGATGGCCTTGGAGAAGTCAGGCACTGTGTCTAGTCAAGTCATTGTTGTTATACCATTTTCTTAGTATATGGTTCGGTCTCCCCTTGGAGCCCGCTGTGTATTGTGCTATTTACTGTTGTCCAGGTGATTTAATATTGTGTGCTTTGTGCTCTAATCTCATAAAGACGTTAGTGAGTGTTTAATAATAAAGACATATATTTTATATATACCTTGTGTGGTTCTCCTTTCATTTGGTCATTCAGGAGGTTATAATCTGGTAAACCAAGCTGCTTTACATTCCTTCAAGACTTAGCCTGAAGGCTGCTCTCCACAGCTACCACTAGGATAGCTTTCAATAAAGGTTGTTGTTAGAAATGGGGGTCTCTAGTTGGCAATGGCTGGACACTGTCTAAGTAGGGACCCTTCTTCCTAAGTCAGAGTAAGCAGCCTACACCCTTTGACAACCCCTGCTCAACCCTGTGGTAACGTAGCACGAGCAGCTAGGCTTATCTCAGAGGCAGTGTGTGAAGCATTTATGACCATACACAGTAATATAATGAGGAACACTACAAATGGACACCACTCAAGTAGTTATGAAAAATAGGTATTTTTATATAGACTTAATCACAAGACCAATAACAGTAAAAATCCACAATACTATAAAAATATAATTACTTTAGAAATGCTGCAAAGAAAAATAGTTCAGGATGCACAAAATGATGTTTAGTTCAAGGCAGGGGTCTCTGCGACCCTTTTACTCACAAAGTATCTGGTTCCTGGAGCAAAGCAACAAAAATGTCGCTAAGGCGATAAATTTCCTCACGCTAACCAGCGATGCGTTGAATCCTTACCGCAAGGGAGGATGACGCGCTGGGTTGCGGGCAGGACAAAGCAACAAACTTCCTCACGCTAAGCCGGTGATGCGATGAAATCCTTGCCGCGAAGGGAGGATGATGCACCGAGCCTGTTGCGTGTGCGATCTTGCTGCGTTGACAAAGATGGCGCTCCGCGAGGAAGCGACGATCCGGATTCGATGCGGGGGAAATGGCGAACGCTCGGCGTCCGCGCTGCGATGATCCTGTTGCGATGATTTCCAGATAGCGGGCGTTTTCAGGCCCGCAGACAGGTGCTGCGACGATCTTCGGATAGCGGGCGTTTTCAGGCCCGCAGACAGGTGCTGCGACGATCTTCGGGGTTAGCGATCACTCGGCGACAGCGGAGCGGCGATTTTTCTCACGCTCACCAGCTGCAGCGGCTCGCTAACGGAGGTTAGCGACGATTTCCAGCGCTCTCTTCTCAGCAGTAGAACTAGAGGCCCTGGAACACACAGGAGCCTCACCTGCAGATAGTAATCCTCGCTGGGAGGAAACAGGAGGCTGATGGTGGAGTCTGATGTGCCTGAGACTCCAGCAGGAGGCTAGCTCTCTCCTAGCCCTTGGGTGATTGCTGTAGCACAAAAATAAAAGTCCAATCAAAGTTCTTTTACTCTTCTTGAAGTCCAGTAGTAACAGCTGCAGGCCAGTCCCAGAAACAGCACACAAGCACAAGGACAGTCCTTCTCCTGCAGATTCTTGTAGCCACACGGACAGAGGTTCTTCTTGTTATCCAGGAGCAATACAAAATGTAGGGGTTTGTGCACAAATATTTATACCCCCAAAGTCTTTGTTCTTAGGGGTCCCAAGTCTCTGAACCGAGCCAGAACCAGTTCTGCCCAGCCCTGGAGCACTTTGTTGATCAGGCTGCATCCTTCCTTTCAGAAAGAGGGGGTCTGCCTCAGACGCACAGTGGGAGGTGGAGCCAGCATTCACCTTGCCAGGCACAGCCCTATTCAAGTGCAGGAGCTACCCCTCCCCTCACACCCAGGCAGGTCGCTCTATTCAACCCAGGTCTGACTCAGCCTGCCCTGTCCCTCCAAACCAGACAGCCAATACACATCATAGCAGAGCAAACTGGAAGGCTTAGGCAAGAAAGTACCTATACTCTAAAAGTGGTAGTTTCAAACACAGAATATAAAAATAACCTTCACTAAAAGATGTATTTTAATATTCTGAGCTCAGGCATACTAGATTCGTTTTTCTACCATGTTCTGTGGGTCAGTTAGGACTATAGAATGTAATAGCCCAGACCTCCCATTCTGGCCTATGGAGAACAGCTAGCCTTACAGTAGTGAAAAACGAAATGGGGTGTAATTCACTACTAGGACATGCTACATACATCAGGGCATGTCCTACCTTACACATACAATGCACCTTATCATAAGGGGGACTTACAGGATGCCAAGGGAAGGTTTAGGGGCTGGGAAGTGGGTGCACTTCACAGCCAAGATCGCAGTTCTGGACTGCACGCAGACACTGCAGTGGCAGGTCTGAGACACACTTTACAAGCTGCTTCTGTGGGTGGCACAAACCAGTGCTGCAGGCCCACCAGCAGCATTCGGTTTACCAGCCCTGGGCACACACCGGCCACGCTACTAGGGACTAACAGGTAAACCAAATAAGCCAATCATGGATGTACCAATTCATATGTCATCTTTACAAAGGGAGCATTCGCGCTGTGGCACTGAATTGCAGTGGCACAGCGCCCAGAGCATCTATAACCAGCAAAAACAGAGGAGACACAGCGGAACAATGGAAGGGAGACTCACGCCAATGGTGCCAGGTCTAACACACGTCCCCTCCAGCTGAAATGTGGGGAGAACTACCCATCCCCTGGGAGGTTCTCATCACTAAGGCGGAAAAATCTGGACAGACCATCAGCATTGGCGTGTTCTGTACCAGGGCGGTGTTCCACCGTAAAGTCCATACCCTGTAGGGAAATGGACCACCTTAACAACTTGGGATTCTCACCCCTCATCTGCATTAACCACCTGAGGGGCCTGTGGTCGGTCTGAACCCGGAAGTGAGTCCCAAACAGGTATGGTCTCAGCTTCTTCAGCGCCCAGACCACAGCAAATGCCTCTCGCTCGATCGCACTCCACCTCTGTTCCCGTGGAAGTAACCTCCTACTGATGAAGGCTACAGGTTATTCTAGTCCCTCCTCATTCATCTGTGACAGAACAGCCCCCACCCCATGCTCTGAAGCGTCTGTCTGGACAATAAATTCCTTAGCAAAGTTGGGCGCCTGGAGTACGGGTGCTGTACACATGGCCGTTTTGAGAGCATCAAAAGCTTTCTGACAGGTGTCAGTCCAGTTCACAATCTTGGGCTGCTTCTTGGAAGTCAGCTCAGTCAAGGGGGCAACAATGCTGCCATACCCCTTGACAAACCTCCTGTAATAACCCGTGAGTCCTAAGAAGGCCCTCACCTGGGTCTGGGTCCTTGGGGGATCCCAAGCCAGGATGGTCTCAATCTTGGGCTGTAGAGGAGCCACCTGGCCACTCCCTACCTGGTGTCCTAAGTACACCACCGAACCCTGTCCAATCTGGCACTTACTGGCCTTGATTGTGAGGCCTGCTCTGCGCAGCGCCATCAACACTTCCCAGAGGTGGCGTAAGTGGTCCTCCCATGAGGAACTAAATACGGCAATGTCGTCCAGGTAGGCGGCACTGAAATCCTCCAGCCCAGCCAACACCTGGTTGACCAACCTCTGAAAGGTGGCAGGGGCATTCTTCATCCCAAAGGGCATCACACAGAACTGGTAGTGCCCATCTGGGGTGGAGAATGCGGACCTCTCCTTTGCCCCATCAGTTAAGGTGATCTGCCAGTACCCAGACGTTAGATCAAACGTGCTGAGGTACCGGGCAGCCCCCAACCGATCTATGAGCTCATCAACTCTGGGGATGGGGTGCGCGTCGGTCCTCGTGACCGAATTGAGACCTCGGTAGTCCACACAGAACCTAAGTTCTGGAGTGTCACCAGGCGCTGCAGCCTTTGGTACCAAGACCACGGGGCTGGACCAAGGGCTGCTAGAGGACTCAATCACCCCCAGGGCAAACATTTTGGAGACCTCCTCCTTAATGCAGGCCCTTACCCTGTCGGTCACCCTGAAAGCCTTGTGCTTGACAGGAGGACTGTCCCCGGTGTCTACCTCATGGACGCACCAGTCAGTGACACCAGGTACCAGGGAAAATAAATCTGGGAATTGCCCCAACAGCTGGTGGCAATCTCTCTGCTGTTCTGGGGTCAGTGTGGTGGAGAGGACCACACTCTCCACTGACCCATCCTTCTCTCCTGCACACAGGAGGTCAGGAAGAGGCTCACTCTCCTCCTCCATCCCTGCATCTGTGGCAAGAAGCATGCCCACTTCAGACCTCGCAAAGTGGGGCTTTAGGCGATTCACATGCAGGACCCGCAGGGGGTTCCTGGGAGATTTAAAGTCCACCAAATAGGTAACTTGACTTTTTCACTCCACCACCTCAAATGGACCGGTCCACTTATCTTGGAGCGCACAGGGCTCCACTGGGGCCAGTACCCAAACCTTTTGACCAGGTTGAAACTCGACCAGAGTGGCATTCTGGTCGTGCCAGCGTTTCATCTCCTCCTGGCTGGCTTCCAGATTTGCCTCAGCAATGTTACTGAAATGCCGAGTTTGGTTCCTGAAGGCCAGGATGTAGCTAAACACATCCTGGGGAGGTTTCCTGGGAGATTGCTCCCAGCCTTCCTTGACCAAACTCAGAGGCCCTCTTACCGGATGGCCATAGAGCAGTTCAAAGGGGCTGAACCCTAAGGACTTCTGTGGCACTTCACGGTATGCAAACAACAGGCATGGCAAGAGGACGTCCCACTTACCCCTCAGGGGCTCCTCTAGGCCCATGATCATGCCCTTCAAGGTCCGGTTGAATCTCTCAACCAGACCGTTACCCTGGGGGTGGTAAGGAGTGGTGAACTTGTAAGTCACCCCACACTCCTTCCACAGTGACTTCATATACTGGGAGATGAAGTTGGTCCCCCTGTCGCTCACCACCTCTCTGGGGAACCCCACACGGGAGAAGATCCCCATCAGTGCACGTCCCACCACGGGGGCCGTCACTGTCCTGAGCGGGATGGCTTCAGGGTACCGGGTGGCATGGTCCACCAAGACCAGGATGTACCTGTTGCCCATGGCTGTCTTGGGGTCCAGAGGCCCCACAATGTCAATGCCCACTCGCTCGAATGGGGTGCTAACAACTGGGAAGGGTTGGAGTGGGGCTTTGATCTTCCCCCCACTCTTCCCACTTGCCTGGCAAGTCTCACAGGTCCTACAATACGTATCTGAAATCTTGCGCATCTGGGGCCAATAAAAGTGGGTGACCAGCCTTTCAAAGGTCTTGGTCTGCCCCAGATGTCCTGCCAATGGAATGTCATGAGCCAACCCCAGTAGGAAGGTTCTGAAGCACTCGGGTACCACCAGCACACGGGCTGACCCCGGCTCAGCAACCTTAGGCTCGCTATACAGGAGACTGTTCTCCCAATAAATCAGATGTGAACCGGACATATCACCTGCTGCCTGGGCTGCAGCCTGTTGCCGCATACCCTCAAGAGAGGGGCAAGTTCTCTGCTGTTCACAAAACTCCTCCCTGGTGGGCCCCCCTTCCTGCTGCAACTGGGTCAGCTCAGGCAGGTCCCCCAGGTCGGTACTCTGCTCCCCGGTAGGCTCCAGTGCATCCCCCTCAGGGTCTGCTCCCTCCTGGGCCGTGGGAACCAAGGGGGCCGGTTTCCCGTGCCCCCTGCCCCCTCCCTCTAAGGCAGGGACCTGGGCCATATTCTCAGGCTCCAGGTCTTTCTCAACACTCTCTTTGGCTGCCATGGACCGAGTGGTAGCACATGCCCACTCAGGCAGTCCCAACATTTGCAAGTGAGCTCTCCTCTCCACTGTAGCCCACGGTGAGTTCTCTAAATCATTGCCCAACAGACAGTCCACAGGCATGGTGGGCCTCACAGCCACCTGAAGAGTTCCTGAGACCCCCCCCCACTCAAAGGGAACCTGAGCCACCTCACATTGTCTCTCTGTGTTGTCTGCAGACACTACTGGGTAGAGTGCATGGGGCACAACCTGCTCTTTGGACACCAACCGGGAGCTGACAGCAGTTACACTGGCTCCTGTGTCCCTCAGAGCCTCCACTCTATGGCCATTGATGGTTACCCACTGCCTGTATTTTTTAGTGTTATCAGGCAGTGCAGGCTTAGGAACCATTTCAAAGTTTCCTAGTGAGAGAAGGGTCAACTCTACGGGGTCCCACCCACCTGGGGCACCCATCTCCTCCTCCCCCAGGGCTACACTAGCAAGCTGGTGGGGCGGTGCATGGGGTGGTGCCGGAGTATCCTTTTGGGGGCACTGGGGGTCAAAGTATCTGTGGCCCACCTGGCCACACTTAAAACAAGTAGGGGGCCTCCTTGGAACAGGATTACCTGTTGGAGGCACTGGCTTCTTATCTGGGGGAGGCTGGGATACCACTGCCTGGTTCCCTTGGGAATTATCTTGGGGCCCTCGGTGGAACTCCCTTGGTTTACCCCTGTCCCCCCCACCTCTCTGCTGGGGACCCTGCCCACCTTTGGCGAAGTCTCCCACTGGACCCTTGCGAACCCGGGTGCTCACCCAGCGGTCCGCCTCCTCAGCAAGCTTCCTAGGGTTAGTCAGCTTGCAATCTATCAGATGCTGGCGTAGCTCAGGAAAACAGTTACTAGAAAAATGCTCCCATGCAATCAAGTCATAGAGTTGCTCAAAAGTTTCTACTTTGCTGCCTTTTACCCAGCGTTCCATTGCTCTGCCAAAAATAGACACATATTCAACCCACGTGGTACCCTCTATCTTCTTGCAGGTTCTAAATCTCTGCCTGTACATTTCAGGGGTCAAACCATAGCGGGTAATCAAAGCTTCCTTCATGTGGGCATAAATCATCCTACTTTCGGGGGGTAGGTCCAACAAGGTATCCCTCCCCTCACTCACAAAGCGTCCCCACAACCCCGCTCCCCAATCCTTCTCAGGGACCCGGTGGGACACCATAGCTAATTCATAAGCGGCAAACCATTGCCCAATATCCTCACTTTTATGAAAATCCTTAATAACCTCTTTAGGTATATACACTCTACTCTCAGTATGTACTACTGGTATGCTGCCACCAGAGGGGGAGATCTCAATACTCTTGGCCTTAATCTCCAACTCCCTCAAAATTCTCTCATGTTCAAATTTCATCTTCATTATCTCAACTTCTAACTTCTTATTCTCTAGGTCTCTCTGACCATCCAATTTGAGCTTAGCCATCATCATATTATGCCGCCTATCTCTCTCCCTGTCCTCCATCTCTTCTGGAGACAGACCCCTTGAGGACACACTAGTGCCCGGGCTGGAAACTGCTTTATCCCCTACCAAATCTACAATTTCTTCCTGCTGCTCTCCTGCATTCTCTCCCCCCTCCACAGGCCCTTCCTTATTCCTAAGGGCATCCCTGGCTTCTAGCCAGGCCTTCAATGCCTTGTAATACTCTTCCCTTTTAGTGAGACCTGTGATAGGGACTGTGAAGCGTTTGCAAAAATATTTGAGCTGCTTGGCATTTTAGGTGTCTAATTTCTCTTCTTCCCAGGAGAGATCCTCGGAGGCATTGGATCTGGGCTTGCCCATTGTGGCAATAACTGGCAATAACGATCAAAAATAGAATCAGAAAATCTCCAAAAACGTACGTGGTTGTGTTATGGTCTGCACACACTAGTAGTGTACACTATAATTACTGTATGCAATCATAAATGCAAGTCCAGATCCTCACGGCTGACCACCAATGTTAGAAATGGGGGTCTCTAGTTGGCAATGGCTGGCCACTGTCCAAGTAGGGACCCTTCTTCCTAAGTCAGAGTAAGCAGCCTACACCCTTTGACAACCCCTGCTCAACCCTGTGGTAACGTAGCACGAGCAGCTAGGCTTATCTCAGAGGCAGTGTGTGAAGCATTTATGACCATACACAGTAATATAATGAGGAACACTACAAATGGACACCACTCAAGTAGTTATGAAAAATAGGTATTTTTATATAGACTTAATCACAAGACCAATAACAGTAAAAATCCACAATACTATAAAAATATAATTACTTTAGAAATGCTGCAAGGAAAAATAGTTCAGGATGCACAAAATGATGTTTAGTTCAAGGCAGGGGTCTCTGCGACCCTTTTACTCACAAAGTATCTGGTTCCTGGAGCAAAGCAACAAAAATGTCGCTAAGGCGTTGTAGCGATAAATTTCCTCACGCTAACCAGCGATGCGTTGAAAGGGAGGATGATGCGCTGGGTTGCGGGCAGGACAAAGCGACAAACTTCCTCACGCTAAGCCGGTGATGCGATGAAATCCTTGCCGCGAAGGGAGGATGATGCACCGAGCCTGTTGCGTGTGCGATCTTGCTGCGTTGACAAAGATGGCGCTCCGCGAGGAAGCGATGATCCGGATTCGATGCGGGGAAAATGGCGAACGCTCGGCGTCCGCGCTGCGATGATCCTGTTGCGATGATTTCCAGATAGCGGGCGTTTTCAGGCCCGCAGACAGGTGCTGCGACGATCTTCGGATAGCGGGCGTTTTCAGGCACGCAGACAGGTGCTGCGACGATCTTCGGGGTTAGCGAGCACTCGGCGACAGCGGAGCGGCGATTTTTCTCACGCTCACCAGCTGCAGCGGCTCGCTAACGGAGGTTAGTGACGATTTCCAGCGCTCTCTTCTCAGCAGTAGAACTAGAGGCCCTGGAACACACAGGAGCCTCACCTGCAGATAGTAATCCTCGCTGGGAGGAAACAGGAGGCTGATGGTGGAGTCTGATGTGCCTGAGACTCCAGCAGGAGGCTAGCTCTCTCCTAGCCCTTGGGTGATTGCTGTAGCACAAAAATAAAAGTCCAATCAAAGTTCTTTTACTCTTCTTGAACTCCAGTAGTAACAGCTGCAGGCCAGTCCCAGAAACAGCACACAAGCACAAGGACAGTCCTTCTCCTGCAGATTCTTGTAGCCACACGGACAGAGGTTCTTCTTGTTATCCAGGAGCAATACAAAATGTAGGGGTTTGTGCACAAATATTTATACCCCCAAAGTCTTTGTTCTTAGGGGTCCCAAGTCTCTGAACCCAGCCAGAACCAGTTCTGCCCAGCCCTGGAGCACTTTGTTGATCAGGCTGCATCCTTCCTTTCAGAAAGAGGGGGTCTGCCTCAGATGCACAGTGGGAGGTGGAGCCAGCATTCACCTTGCCAGGCACAGCCCTATTCAAGTGCAGGAGCTACCCCTCCCCTCACACCCAGGCAGGTCGCTCTATTCAACCCAGGTCTGACTCAGCCTGCCCTGTCCCTCCAAAACCAGACAGCCAATACACATAACAGCAGAGCAAACTGGAAGGCTTAGGCAAGAAAGTACCTATACTCTAAAAGTGGTAGTTTCAAACACAGAATATAAAAATAACCTTCACTAAAAGATGTATTTTAATAGACTGAGCTCAGGCATACTAGATTCGTTTTTCTACCATGTTCTGTGGGTCAGTTAGGACTATAGGATGTAATAGCCCAGACCTCCCATTCTGGCCTATGGAGAACAGGTAGCCTTACAGTAGTGAAAAACGAAATGGGGTGTAATTCACTACTAGGACATGCTACATACATCAGGGCATGTCCTACCTTACACATACAATGCGCCCTATCATAAGGGGGACTTACAGGATGCCAAGGGAAGGTTCAGGGGCTGGGAAGTGGGTGCACTTCACAGCCAAGATGGCAGTTCTGGACTGCACGCAGACACTGCAGTGGCAGGTCTGAGACATACTTTACAAGCTGCTTCTGTGGGTGGCACAAACCAGCGCTGCAGGCCCACCAGCAGCATTCGGTTTACCAGCCCTGGGCACACACAGGCCACGCTACTAGGGACTAACAGGTTAACCAAATAAGCCAATCATGGATGTACCAATTCATATGTCATCTTTACAAAGGGAGCATTCGCGCTGTGGCACTGAATGGCAGTGGCACAGCGCCCAGAGCATCTATAACCAGCAAAAACAGAGGAGAGACAGCGAAAAAAAGGAAGGGAGACTCACGCCAATGGGGCCAGGTCTAACAGTTGTCTTTAACCTAATCATCAATAAGGGTTGTTTGGAATGGTACAAGGTGCCCACTGTAACTAGTGGACAGCATATACCAGGCCAACTTCTCACAGTATGTACCAAGTGTGGACATTCATAGTAGCCATCTTCATGCATGATTCCTGCAGGGACACAGCCATGTTCCATGCAGCTGAGGGCCTCTCCATTCCCACACTGCTGCTGAACTGGGAATTTAAAACACACATAATTGCAGCACACACAATAACTTAAGGGTTTGGAGGGTGACTCCTTAAAAGGCCAGTGGGGGGTCACGAGGCACTAGCAGAACATAGCATTACACTCACGAGGCACCGCGGAACACAGCATTACCCTCATGAGGCACCAGCGGAGCACAGCATTACCCTCACGAGGCACCAGCTGAACACAGCATTACCCTCACAAGGCATCAGCGGAGCACAGCATTAACCTCACGAGGCACCAGCAGAACACAGCATTACCCTCATGAGGTACCAGCGGAGCACAGCATTAACCTCACGAAGCACCAGCAGAACACAGCATTACCCTCACGAGGTACCAGCTCATCACCAGCAGAACACAGCTTACCCTCACAAAGCACCAGCGGAACACAGCATTACACTCACGAGGCACCAGCGGAACACAGCATTACCCTCACGAGGTACCAGCAGAACACAGCTTACCCTCACGAAGCAGCAGCGGAACACAGCATTACACTCACGAGGCACCAGCTCAACACCAGCAGAACACAGCTTACCCTCATGAAGCACCAGCAGAACACAGCATTACCTTCACGGGGCACCAGCGGAACACAGCATTACCCTCACGAGGTACCAGCGGAACACAGCATTACCCTCACGAGGTACCAGCTCAACACCAGCAGAACACATTACCCTCACGAGGCACCAGCAAAACACAGCATTACCCTCACGAGGCACCAGCGCAGCACAGCATTACCCTCACGAGGCACCTGCTGAACACAGCATTACCCTCACGAGGCACCAGCAGAACACAGCATTACCCTCACGAGGCACCAGCCCAGCGGAACACAGCATTACCCTCACAAGGCACCAGCAGAACACAGCATTACCCTCACGAGGGACCAGCTGAACGCAGCATTACGTCACGAGGCAGCAGCGGAGCACAGCATTACCCTCACGAGGCACCAGCGGAACACAGCATTACCCTCATGAGGCACCAGCGGAACACCTCTTTACCCTCACGAGGGACCAGCGAAGCACAGCATTACCGTCACGAGGGACCAGCGGAGCACAGCATTACCCTCACAAGGCACCAACTGAACACAGCATTACCCTCACAAAGCACCAGCAGAACACAGCCTTACCCTCATGAGGCACCAGCTCACCACCAACAGAACACAACTTACCCTCACGAGGCACCAGCGGAACACAGCATTACCCTCACGAGGGACCAGTGGAGCACAGCATTACCATCACGAGGCACCAGCAGAGCACAGCATTACCCTCACGAGGCACCAGCTGAACACAGCATTAAACTCACGAGGCACCAGCGGAACACAGCATTACCCTCACGAGGCACCAGCTCAACACCAGCAGAACACAGCTTACCCTCACAAAGCACCAGTGGAAGACAGCATTACCCTCAAGAGGCACCAGCGGAACACAGCATTACCCTCACGAGGTACCAGTGGAAAACAGCATTACCCTCACGAGGCACCAGCGGAACACAGCATTACCCTCACGAGGTACCAGCTCAATACCAGCAGAACACAACATTACCCTCACGAAGCACCAGCGGAAGACAGCATTACCCTCATGAGGCACCAGCGGAACACAGCATTACCCTCACGGGGTACCAGTGGAAAACAGCATGCCCAGACGAGGGTCCCGTGCTCACTACACCACTGGAGTCAAGCTATCCTGGCTGAAGAGGGGTGAAACCCCGAAACCGGTCCTAGGATGCTTGATTCCGGTCCAGGAAGACATGGCTTGGCAGTTCGGGGTGGACTGTTCCCATGAGGCACAGGGTCAAGACTGATTTGCATATGGCCATGTCTGAACTGGGGTGGCGTGGGGAGTATGAGAAGTTGGCCTGGCATATGCTGGTAACTAGTTAAAGTGACACCTTGCACCAGTCCAATTCGAGTCTTATGGTAGATAGGTTTAAGACAACCTCTTAAAGAAAGCTATCCTAGTGGTAGCTGTGGAGAGCAGCCTTCAGGCTAAGTCTCTCAGGAATGTAAAGCAGCTTGTTTTACCTTATAATCTCTTGAATTACCAAATGAAAGTACACCACACAGGTATATATATAAAATATATTTGCATTTATTTTTAGACACACTCTACTAATCTTTTTATGAGATTAGAAGTCAGGAACATATGCACAAATCAACGTTTCACAACAAATTAAGCACTTATATGGCTGGGGCCCTAGGGGCGTACCAGACCATATACGAAATAAGAGGTATAAGAATGTCGACTTGCAAGGGGACAAGGCCTAGGGCCTTTAGAATCGCTGGGGCCTCACTAATCCACCCAAGGCAGGTAAGTAAAGGACCCACGGGAGACGCGTGCAGTGTGAGAACACACACACCGCGGGTTCCCTATTGATTTCAAAGGAGCAAGTCGCGGTTGGATTTTTAAAGTTTTAGGGTACTTCGGAAGAGTCTACAAGCAAGCCACTTACAAGGTAAGTACTTCGAGGGCCAACCCACACAGGAGCACCGTAGTGCACGAGTTACCTCACCCAGGGAAGCCGGGTGCATAGGTGTCTTTTGGTGTCGGGTCGCGGCGTCGTTTTCAATGGAAGTCGAAGAAGATTTGCTGCTTGTGAAGTCTGGAGAAGTGTCCGGTGGAATCCAAGGCTGGATTCAGAAGAAGGAAGACTTGAAAGCAGAGGAGACAGTGTTCAAAGTCACTTGCCAGTGACCCGGGGCCAGGAAGCTGGATGCCCACAGAAGTCGGGTGATTTCAGGTGATCACGGGTGTTTTGACTCTTCAGCCACGAGGTCCAGGAGGCGTCGACGACGACCAGGAGCTGGATTCAGAGTGTCCCACGAAGTCTGCAGCTTACTGAGGTGTTGGCAACCAGATTGGAGCCAACAAGCCTTGGCAACCCCGGTATTGCTGTTCCTTGTCACTCGTGGGGTCCACTTGCCTCAGCGTCGCTGGGGACTCACGATGGCCTTGGAGAAGTCAGGCACTGTGTCTAGTCAAGTCATGGTTGTTATACCATTTTCTTAGTATATGGTTCGGTCTCCCCTTGGAGCCCGCTGTGTATTGTGCTATTTACTGTTGTCCAGGTGATTTAATATTGTGTGCTTTGTGCTCTAATCTCATAAAGACGTTAGTGAGTGTTTAATAATAAAGACATATATTTTATATATTCCTTGTCTGGTTCTCCTTTCATTTGGTCATTCAGGAGGTTATAATCTGGTAAACCAAGCTGCTTTACATTCCTTCAAGACTTAGCCTGAAGGCTGCTCTCCACAGCTACCACTAGGATAGCTTTCAATAAAGGTTGTCTTTAACCTAATCATCAATAAGGGTTGTTTGGAATGGTACAAGGTGCCCACTGTAACTAGTGGACAGCATATACCAGGCCAACTTCTCACAGTATGTACCAAGTGTGGACATTCATAGTAGCCATCTTCATGCATGATTCCTGCAGGGACACAGCCATGTTCCATGCAGCTGAGGGCCTCTCCATTCCCACACTGCTGCTGAACTGGGAATTTAAAACACACATAATTGCAGCACACACAATAACTTAAGGGTTTGGAGGGTGACTCCTTAAAAGGCCAGTGGGGGGTCACGAGGCACTAGCAGAACATAGCATTACACTCACGAGGCACCGCGGAACACAGCATTACCCTCATGAGGCACCAGCGGAGCACAGCATTACCCTCACGAGGCACCAGCTGAACACAGCATTACCCTCACAAGGCATCAGCGGAGCACAGCATTAACCTCACGAGGCACCAGCAGAACACAGCATTACCCTCATGAGGTACCAGCGGAGCACAGCATTAACCTCACGAAGCACCAGCGGAACACAGCATTACCCTCACGAGGCACCTGCTGAACACAGCATTACCCTCATGAGGCACCAGCGGAACACAGCATTACCCTCACGAGGTACCAGCTCATCACCAGCAGAACACAGCTTACCCTCACAAAGCACCAGCGGAACACAGTATTACACTCACGAGGCACCAGCGGAACACAGCATTACCCGCACAAGGCACCAGCGGAACACAGCATTACCCTCATGAGGCACCAGCGGAACACAGCATTACCCTCACGAGGCACCAGCTGAACACAGCATTACCCTCACGAGGCACCAGTGGAACACAGCATTACCCTCACGAGGCACCAGCGGAGCACAGCATTACCCTCACGAGGCACCAGCGGAACACAGCATTACCCTCAAGAGGCACCTGCTGAACACAGCATTACCCTCACGAGGCACCTGCTGAACACAGCATTACCCTCACAAGGCACCAGCGGAGCACAGCATTACCCTCACGAGGCACCTGCTGAACACAGCATTACCCTCACGAGGCACCAGCGGAACACAGCATTACCCTCACGAGGCACCAGCGGAGCACAGCATTACCCTCACGAGGCACCAGCCGAACACAGCATTACCCTCATGAGGCACCAGCGGAACACAGCATTACCCTCACGAGGCACCAGCTGAACACAGCATTACCCTCACGAGGCACCAGCGGAACACAGCATTACCCTCACGAGGCACCAGCGGAGCACAGCATTACCCTCACCGCCATCAAAGGTGCAGGCAGCCTGGACCCCTTCCTATATCACCACATTAAAATGGTGTTCCAAAAGTCACCCCTCCCCCTTGCAGGATCAGGCACCCCAATAATAATGAATGCCCCTCTAAATGCACCCAGGAGCAATCCGGAGCGTCACGTGCTTCCATAACAACAGCTCGGTTCACACTTGACGTCTGAACACACAACATGCGAACTACAAGGAAGGAGCGGCCCTGCATTGTACACAAACTTCACAGCATGTCTTTCATTTCATATCAAGTGACCGTGAGCCTGCTCGCGCGCGGGAGCCACACGAATCAGAGTGATTTGGTGGGGGGTGGGGGGGGGGGTTTATAATGATGCATTAAAGACGGTCATGCATTCACTCGTGCATTGCATGTTGCAAAGATCAACTTCTAATGGGAGAAATGGAGGCTACCGGGTAGACAGCCAGCTTCTGAGACTGCTAGGGAGACAAGGGGTCGCAGGCAGAGACTGTCAGTTATAGAGGGAGCCTTCGAGACTACCAGGTAGAGAAGGAGCCACTGAGACACACTGCCAGGTAAAGAGACAGCCTCAGACTGCCAGCTAGAGAGACAGCCTCTGAGACACACTACCAGGTAAAGAGACAGCCTCAGACTGCCAGCTAGAGAGACAGCCTCTGAGACACACTGCCAGGTAAAGAGACAGCCTCAGACTGCCAGCTAGAGAGACAGCCTCTGAGACACACTGACAGGTAAAGAGACAGCCTCAGACTGCCAGGTAGAGAGACAGCCTCTGAGACACACTGACAGGTAAAGAGACAGCCTCAGACTGCCAGGTACAAAGAGTGCCTCTGAGACACACTGCCAGGTAAAAAGACAGCCTCAGACTGCCAGGTACAGAGAGTGCCTCTGAGACACACTGCCAGGTAAAGAGACAGCCTCAGACTGCCAGCTAGAGAGACAGCCTCTGAGACACACTGCCAGGTAAAGAGACAGCCTCAGACTGCCAGGTACAGAGAGTGCCTCTGAGACACACTGCCAGGTAAAGAGACAGCCTCAGACTGCCAGGTACAGAGAGTGCCTCTGAGACACACTGCCAGGTAAAGAGACAGCCTCAGACTGCCAGCTAGAGAGACAGCCTCTGAGACACACTGCCAGGTAAAGAGACAGCCTCAGACTGCCAGGTACAGAGAGTGCCTCTGAGACACACTGCCAGCTAGAAAGAGAGCCTCAGACTGCCATGTAGAGAGACTACCTCTATTTCTGCTAGGTAGGGGAGTCTCAGGCTGAGACTTTCAGCTATGGAGGAAGCCTCTGAGACGGCCAGGTAGAGAGCGAGCTTCAGACAGACTGCCACTTACAGAGGGAGCTTCGGACAGACTGCCACTTACAGAGGGAGCTTCGGACGGACAACGGAAGTTAGAGAGGGGGCTCAGTCTGCAGGGTCAGGTTTACAGAGTGACGAGATAAAGGGTGCTCAGAAAATAACACACAGCTGGGATGAGACGCAGATAAGACTGTCGGTGCCATGAAGACGCTCACCTACTGCCGTGCTCCTGGCAGGCTGTTGTACAGTCGAACCGTGTGCCCCTGGGCAGGCCGCTCTTCCTCTGTGCCTCTGATGCCTCAGTTTAGAGACTAGTGCCTACTCCTGGCAGGCTGTTGTACACCGCACTGTGTGCCCCTGGGCAGGCCGCTCTTCCTCTGTGCCTCTGATGCCTCAGTTTAGAGACTAGTGCCTACTCCTGGCAGGCTGTTGTACACCGCACTGTGTGCCCCTGGGCAGGCCGCTCTTCCTCTGATGCTTCAGTCTATAGCCCTAGTGCCGTGCTCCTGGCAGGCTGTTGTACACCGCACTGTGTGCCCCTGGGCAGGCGCTCTTCCTCTGATGCTTCAGTCTATAGCCCTAGCGCCGTGCTCCTGACAGACTGTTGTACACGGCACTGTGTGCCCCTGGGCAGGCCGCTTTTCCTCTGTGCCTCGGATGCCTCAGTCTAGAGCCTAGTGCCGTGCTCCTGACAGACTGTTGTACACGGTCTGTGTGCTCCTGGGCAGGCCCCTCTTCCTCTGATGCTTCAGTCTAGAGCCCCAGTGCTGTGCTCCTGACAGACTGCTGCACACCCGCACTGTGTGCTCCTGGGCAGGCCGCTCTTCCTGTGTGCCTCGGATGCTTCAGTCTAGAGCCTAGTGCCGTGCTCCTGACAGACTGTTCTACACCGCACTGTGTACCATGGGCAGGCCGCTCTTCCTCTGATGCTTCAGTCTAGACCCGTGCTCCTGGCTGGCTGTTCTACACTGCACTGAGTGCTCCTGGGCAGGCCGCTCCTTTTATGTGCCTCTGATGCTTCCGTCTAGAGCCTAGTGCCGTGCTCCTGGCAGGCTGTTGTACACCGCACTGTGTGCCCCTGGCCTGCCGCTCATCCCCTGTGCCTCTGATGCCTCAGTTTGGAGACTAGTGCCGTGCTCCTGGCAGGCTGTTGTACACCGCACTGTGTGCCCCTGGGCAGGCCGCTCTTCCTCTGTGCTTCTGAGACTGAGATACTTCCTCCAGACAGGTTGGCCATGAAGTGCAGGGGCGGGCAGGGAGATGACCTTCACAACAGCACCTGCGGGCCGGGCCAGCCGCCCCCCTCCCCCACCGCATCCTCCCAGGTCCAGGGTCACAGCGCTGGTCCTCCGAGGAAACTTAACTCTTAAGTGTCGAGAGGCGAGCATGGGAAGAGGCGAGGTTGTTCACTCATTTCATCCATGAATGTAACCTTAGAACTCATTCCTTGAGTGCGACCCATGCGTGGACGTGGGTGTTCTGGACCCCCTTCGCCCCCCCCCCCCCCCCCCACCCCCTTTGTAAGAAAGAAACCCCTCGGCTGGCAGGGGACGCCACGTTCTCCTGGCTCGGCTTCGCTCTCTTGGAAGAAGGCGCCAGCACCCAGCCCGCCCAAAGTCCCTGCAGCCCGTAGGGAAAACCACCCTGCTGCCCCGGGGAGGGGGTAGACCACCCTGGGAACTACACGCGCCAAACCACCTAATCACCCTCCTCCCAGGACTCCTTCCGCCTAGAGGACGTCCGCTGACAGGAGGCGCTGTGTGGACACGCAAAGCCCTAAACATGAGAACTAACACAGAAACACCACACCCTGGATGGAGCACAACCCCGCCAACTAAACACCCTCAAACAGAGAGGGGGGGGGGGCACTAAAATATGGAAACCCCTCCGCAGGACGGCACAGAGGCGCTTCACTGAAGCCAAGAGTGACCTCTGGCCAACCGCAGACACGGGACCCATAAAGAGACGCAGGGCCGTGCTCCGGGCAGGCAGCTGGGCAGTCGCACTGTGTGCCCCTGGGCACATAAAATGTGACTATATGCAGGTCCAGAAGCCTCCTTGTGCCTGACCCACGTGACGCGCCCGTAGGCCTTGACCCTGAGAGCGGTGGAGGAGGAAGGAAGGGAGGATGAAGTCACCGAGGAATGCGCACCCAGACAGACCTAACAGCACAGAGAAGGACTTGTTCAGACCGGGACACTGCCTGCCACGGGGGCTCCTTATCAACAGGACAGGAGTGACCCCCCACCCACCCACCTACAACAAGCCAAATCCCGGCCCATCACCGGAAGTGGCAGAGATGAGCGGCCTGCTCCCACGGACAGACCAGACAAGGCCGTGAGAGCAGCTCCTCCGGTGCGCTTTCAGTTGGAGGAACTACAGGGGCGGGGGAAGCTTCATGCAGAAGAGCTGCAGGCGGGCGCCCCCTCGCGGTGAGACAGGGCCCTGCAGGTATGTCTGGCACAGTGCAGCTCCTCCTGTGCGCCCAGCAGCCCCTGCCCTCAGCTGAGGAGCTACAGAGGTGGGGGGAGCTTCATGCAGGCGAAAGAGCTGCAGGCGGGCGCCCTCTCGCGGGGAGACAGGGTCATGCAGCGCTCCCCTGCACACAGCGCCTCCTGCTCTCAGTAGTGCCAGTGTGGCTAGCGTTGGCCCTCACTGGTGTCCAGACGTGTAAACGAGGGCGCACGAGCCCTGAGCCTGCTCACGTTCACATTGAGAGTGAAATGAAGAGATCTGGGCTCAGGGCGGGCAGCTTGTGCTCAGCCCTGCATGCGCGCGCGCAAGGGCGCATTGAGCATGTCTTTGGCCAGGTATCCAGGTTTTATCTCAAGACTGTTTTCTGTTTCTCATATTTCGTCATCCTTACCCCTACAGCTCAGGTCATCAAACGCCTTTTGACAGCTGACTGTCCACTGAACATTCTTAGGCATTCTTTTTGAAGTTAAATCATTCAAAGGGGTCACTATAGATCCATAACCTTTGGGAAACCTCCTGTAATACCCAGTCAGACCCAAGAAAGCTCTGACCTGACTTTGGGTAGTGGGATCATCCCAGTCCATGATGGTCTGGATTTTGCTCTGCAATGGTTGAACCTGGCCTCCACCCACAAGGTGGCCCAGGTGCACAACCTGACTCTGCCCTATCTGGCACTTGGTGGCCTTGATAGTGAGGCCTGCTTTCTGCAGGGCCTCCAAAACATTTCTCAGGTTGACCAGGTGACCCTCCCAGGTGGAGCTAAAGACAGCAATATCGTCTAGATAAGCTGCACTATAGGCTTCCAGGCCTGTAAGGACTTTGTTAACCAAACTTTGAAAAGTGGCAGGTGCATTCTTCAAGCCAAAGGGCATCACCACAAATTGGTAGTGCCCGCTAGGGGTTGAGAATGCTGTTTTTGGTTTTGCATCCTCAGCTAATCTGATTTGCCAGCAACCAGCTGTCAGGTCAATTGTACTCAGAAACTTCGCTGAGGCCAAAGAATCTATAAGTTTATCTGCCTTGGGTATTGGATGGGCATCAGTCCTAGTGACCGCATTGAGACCCCTGTAGTCAACACAGAACCTCATCTCTCTCTTGCCATTCTTGGTGTGAGGTGTAGGTACCAGGACTACTGGACTAGCCCAATGGCTATATGAGGGCTCAATCACTCCCAACTCCAACATCTTCTGGACTTCAGTCCTGATACAGCCCCTGACATGGTCAGGTTGCCTGTAAATCTTATTTTTAACAGGCAGACTGTCCCCAGTGTCCACTTCATGAGTGCACCAGGTAGTCTGACTTGGAGTCAGTGAAAACATATTTCTGAATTGATTGAGGACTTTCCTACAATCAGTTTGCTGCTGGTCAGTGAGGCTGCCTGCCAAGGCTACACCATCTACTAATCCATCATCGGGGTTCTGAGAGAGCAGGTCAGGGAGTGGGTCACTCTCTTCCTCCTGTCCCTCATCAGTAGCCATGAGCAAGCCAATGTCTGCCCTGTCCACATATGGCCTTGAAAGGCCATTTATACCGAATACATTACGGCTCTCCTGAGCTAACGGACTGACGAGTCTTTGACCGGCACCTGCGCGCCTTGAAAGGTACTTTACCTGTTTTTAATTGCTGGCAGTCCACGCGGCACACATCTACACTTACCTACTCCCTGCTGACGAGAGGCAACTACCTCGAAACACGTGTCCAGGGATGGCTAATGCGACACATACTTATTCTTACACTTCGTAGCATAGGCGTACTCGCCGTCGCTACTACATCGCCCATAGTTCCATGGGGCAACTTGCTGGTGTGACGAGCAGTGTGCGGCCATTTATACCTAATACATTACGGCTCTCCTGAGCTAACGGACTGACGAGTCTTTGACCGGCACCTGCGCGCCTTGAAAGGTACTTTACCTGTTTTTAATTGCTGGCAGTCCACGCGGCACCCCTCTACACTTACCTACTCCCTGCTGACGAGAGGCAACTACCTCGAAACACGTGTCCAGGGATGGCTAATGCGACACATACTTATTCTTACACTTCGTAGCCTAGGCGTACTCGCCGTCGCTACTACATCGCCCATAGTTCCATGGGGAAACTTGCTGGTGTGACGAGCAGTGTGCGGCCATTTATACCTAATACATTACGGCTCTCCTGAGCTAACGGACTGACGAGTCTTTGACCGGCACCTGCGCGCCTTGAAAGGTACTTTACCTGTTTTTAATTGCTGGCAGTCCACGCGGCACCCCTCTACACTTACCTACTCCCTGCTGACGAGAGGCAACTACCTCGAAACACGTGTCCAGGGAAGGCTAATGCGACACATACTTATTCTTACACTTCCTAGCATAGGCGTACTTGCCGTCGCTACTACATCGCCCACAGTTCCATGGGGCAACTTGCTGGTGTGACGAGCAGTGTGCGGCCATTTATACCTAATACATTACGGCTCTCCTGAGCTAACGGACTGACGAGTCTTTGACCGGCACCTGCGCGTCTTGAAAGGTACTTTACCTGTTTTTAATTGCTGGCAGTCCACGCGGCACCCCTCTACACTTACCTACTCCCTGCTGACGAGAGGCAACTACCTCGAAACACGTGTCCAGGGATGGCTAATACGACACATACTTATTCTTACACTTCGTAGCATAGGCGTACTCGCCGTCGCTATTACATCGCCCATAGTTCCATGGGGCAACTTGCTGGTGTGACGAGCAGTGTGCGGCCATTTATACCTAATACATTACGGCTCTCCTGAGCTAACGGACTGACGAGTCTTTGACCGGCACCTGCGCGCCTTGAAAGGTACTTTACCTGTTTTTAATTGCTGGCAGTCCACGCGGCACCCCTCTACACTTACCTACTCCCTGCTGACGAGAGGCAACTACCTCGAAACACGTGTCCAGGGATGGCTAATGCGACACATACTTATTCTTACACTTCGTAGCATAGGCGTACTCGCCGTCGCTACTACATCGCCCATAGTTCCATGGGGCAACTTGCTGGTGTGACGAGCAGTGTGCGGCCATTTATACCTAATACATTACGGCTCTCCTGAGCTAACGGGCTGACGAGTCTTTGACCGGCACCTGCGCGCCTTGAATGGTACTTTACCTGTTTTTAATTGCTGGCAGTCCACGCGGCACCCCTCTACACTTACCTACTCCCTGCTGACGAGAGGCAACTACCTCGAAACACGTGTCCAGGGATGGCTAATGCGACACAGACTTATTCTTACACTTCGTAGCATAGGCGTACTCGCCGTCGCTACTACATCGCCCATAGTTCCATGGGGCAACTTGCTGGTGTGACGAGCAGTGTGCGGCCATTTATACCGAATACATTACGGCTCTCCTGAGCTAACGGACTGACGAGTCTTTGATCGGCACCTGCGTGCCTTGAAAGGTACTTTACCTGTTTTTAATTGCTGGCAGTCCACACGGCACCCCTCTACACTTACCTACTCCCTGCTGACGAGAGGCAACTACCTCGAAACACGTGTCCAGGGATGGCTAATGCGACACATACTTATTCTTACACTTCGTAGAATAGGCGTATTCGCCGTCGCTACTACATCGCCCATAGTTCCATGGGGCAACTTGCTGGTGTGACGAGCAGTGTGCGGCCATTTATACCTAATACATTACGGCTCTCCTGAGCTAACGGACTGACGAGTCTTTGACCGGCACCTGCGCGCCTTGAAAGGTACTTGACCTGTTTTTAATTGCTGGCAGTCCACGCGGCACCCCTCTACACTTACCTACTCCCTGCTGACGAGAGGCAACTACCTCGAAACACGTGTCCAGGGATGGCTAATGCGACACATACTTATTCTTACACTTCGTAGCATAGGCGTACTCGCCGTCGCTACTACATCGCCCATAGTTCCATGGGGCAACTTGCTGGTGTGACGAGCAGTGTGCGGCCATTTATACCTAATACATTACGGCTCTCCTGAGCTAACGGACTGACGAGTCTTTGACCGGCACCTGCGCGCCTTGAAAGGTACTTTACCTGTTTTTAATTGCTGGCAGTCCACGCGGCACCCCTCTACACTTACCTACTCCCTGCTGACGAGAGGCAACTACCTCGAAACACGTGTCCAGGGATGGCTAATGCGACACATACTTATTCTTACACTTCGTAGCATAGGCGTACTCGCCGTCGCTACTACATCGCCCATAGTTCCATGGGGCAACTTGCTGGTGTGACGAGCAGTGTGCGGCCATTTATACCTAATACATTACGGCTCTCCTGAGCTAACGGACTGACGAGTCTTTGACCGGCACCTGCGCGCCTTGAAAGGTACTTTACCTGTTTTTAATTGCTGGCAGTCCACGCGGCACCCCTCTACACTTACCTACTCCCTGCTGACGAGAGGCAACTACCTCGAAACACGTGTCCAGGGATGGCTAATGCGACACATACTTATTCTTACACTTCGTAGCATAGGCGTACTCGCCGTCGCTACTACATCGCCCATAGTTCCATGGGGCAACTTGCTGGTGTGACGAGCAGTGTGCGGCCATTTATACCGAATACATTACGGCTCTCCTGAGCTAACGGACTGACGAGTCTTTGACCGGCACCTGCGCGCCTTGAAAGGTACTTTACCTGTTTTTGATTGCTGGCAGTCCACGCGGCACCCCTCTACACTTACCTACTCCCTGCTAACGAGAGGCAACTACCTCGAAACACGTGTCCAGGGATGGCTAATGCGACACATACTTATTCTTACACTTCGTAGCATAGGCGTACTCGCCGTCGCTACTACATCGCCCATAGTTCCATGGGGCAACTTGCTGGTGTGACGAGCAGTGTGCGGCCATTTATACCTAATACATTACGGCTCTCCTGAGCTAACGGACTGACGAGTCTTTGACCGGCACCTGCGCGCCTTGAAAGGTACTTTACCTGTTTTTAATTGCTGGCAGTCCACGCGGCACCCCTCTACACTTACCTACTCCCTGCTGACGAGAGGCAACTACCTCGAAACACGTGTCCAGGGATGGCTAATGCGACACATACTTATTCTTACACTTCGTAGCATAGGCGTACTCGCCGTCGCTACTACATCGCCCATAGTTCCATGGGGCAACTTGCTGGTGTGACGAGCAGTGTGCGGCCATTTATACCTAATACATTACGGCTCTCCTGAGCTAATGGACTGACGAGTCTTTGACCGGCACCTGCGCGCCTTGAAAGGTACTTTACCTGTTTTTAATTGCTGGCAGTCCACGCGGCACCCCTCTACACTTACCTACTCCCTGCTGACGAGAGGCAACTACCTTGAAACACGTGTCCAGGGATGGCTAATGCGACACATACTTATTCTTACACTTCGTAGCATAGGCGTACTCGCCGTCGCTACTACATCGCCCATAGTTCCATGGGGCAACTTGCTGGTGTGACGAGCAGTGTGCGGCCATTTATACCTAATACATTACGGCTCTCCTGAGCTAACGGACTGACGAGTCTTTGACCGGCACCTGCGCGCCTTGAAAGGTACTTTACCTGTTTTTAATTGCTGGCAGTCCACGCGGCACCCCTCTACACTTACCTACTCCCTGCTGACGAGAGGCAACTACCTCGAAACACGTGTCCAGGGATGGCTAATGCGACACATACTTATTCTTACACTTCGTAGCATATGCGTACTCGCCGTCGCTACTACATCGCCCATAGTTCCATGGGGCAACTTGCTGGTGTGACGAGCAGTGTGCGGCCATTTATACCTAATACATTACGGCTCTCCTGAGCTAACGGACTGACGAGTCTTTGACCGGCACCTGCGCGCCTTGAAAGGTACTTTACCTGTTTTTAATTGCTGGCAGTCCACGCGGCACCCCTCTACACTTACCTACTCCCTGCTGACGAGAGGCAACTACCTAGAAACACGTGTCCAGGGATGGCTAATGCGACACATACTTATTCTTACACTTCGTAGCATAGGCGTACTCGCCGTCGCTACTACATCGCCCATAGTTCCATGGGGCAACTTGCTGGTGTGACGAGCAGTGTGCGGCCATTTATACCTAATACATTACGGCTCTCCTGAGCTAACGGACTGACGAGTCTTTGACCGGCACCTGCGCGCCTTGAAAGGTACTTTACCTGTTTTTATTTGCTGGCAGTCCACGCGGCACCCCTCTACACTTATCTACTCCCTGCTGACGAGAGGCAACTACCTCGAAACACGTGTGCAGGGATGGCTAATGCGACACATACTTATTCTTACAGTTCGTAGCATAGGCGTACTCGCCGTCGCTACTACATCGCCCATAGTTCCATGGGGCAACTTGCTGGTGTGACGAGCAGTGTGCGGCCATTTATACCTAATACATTACGGCTCTCCTGAGCTAACGGACTGACGAGTCTTTGACCGGCACCTGCGCGCCTTGAAAGGTACTTTACCTGTTTTTAATTGCTGGCAGTCCACGTGGCACCCCTCTACACTTACCTACTCCCTGCTGACGAGAGGCAACAACCTCGAAACACGTGTCCAGGGATGGCTAATGCGACACATACTTATTCTTACACTTCGTAGCATAGGCGTACTCGCCGTCGCTACTACATCGCCCATAGTTCCATGGGGCAACTTGCTGGTGTGACGAGCAGTGTGTGGCCATTTATACCTAATACATTACGGCTCTCCTGAGCTAACGGACTGACGAGTCTTTGACCGGCACCTGCGCGCCTTGAAAGGTACTTTACCTGTTTTTAATTGCTGGCAGTCCACGCGGCACCCATCTACACTTACCTACTCCCTGCTGACGAGAGGCAACTACCTCGAAACACGTGTCCAGGGATGGCTAATGCGACACATACTTATTCTTACACTTCGTAGCATAGGCGTACTCGCCGTCGCTACTACATCGCCCATAGTTCCATGGGGCAACTTGCTGGTGTGACGAGCAGTGTGCGGCCATTTATACCTAATACATTACGGCTCTCCTGAGCTAACGGACTGACGAGTCTTTGACCGGCACCTGCGGGCCTTGAAAGGTACTTTACCTGTTTTTAATTGCTGGCAGTCCACGCGGCACCCCTCTACACTTACCTACTCCCTGCTGACGAGAGGCAACTACCTCGAAACACGTGTCCAGGGATGGCTAATGCGACACATACTTATTCTTACACTTCGTAGCATAGGCGTACTCGCCGTCGCTACTACATCGCCCATAGTTCCATGGGGCAACTTGCTGGTGTGACGAGCAGTGTGCGGCCATTTATACCTAATACATTACGGCTCTCCTGAGCTAACGGACTGATGAGTCTTTGACCGGCACCTGCGCGCCTTGAAAGGTACTTTACCTGTTTTTAATTGCTGGCAGTCCACGCGGCACCCCTCTACACTTACCTACTCCCTGCTGACGAGAGGCAACTACCTCGAAACACGTGTCCAGGGATGGCTAATGCGACACATACTTATTCTTACACTTCGTAGCATAGGCATACTCGCCGTCGCTACTACATCGCCCATAGTTCCATGGGGCAACTTGCTGGTGTGACGAGCAGTGTGCGGCCATTTATACCTAATACATTACGGCTCTCCTGAGCTAACGGACTGACGAGTCTTTGACCGGCACCTGCGCGCCTTGAAAGGTACTTTACCTGTTTTTAATTGCTGGCAGTCCACGCGGCACCCCTCTATACTTACCTACTCCCTGCTGACGAGAGGCAACTACCTCGAAACACGTGTCCAGGGATGGCTAATGCGACACATACTTATTCTTACACTTCGTAGCATAGGCGTACTCGCCGTCGCTACTACATCGCCCATAGTTCCATGGGGCAACTTGCTGGTGTGACGAGCAGTGTGCGGCTATTTATACCTAATACATTACGGCTCTCCTGAGCTAACGGACTGACGAGTCTTTGACCGGCACCTGCGCGCCTTGAAAGGTACTTTACCTGTTTTTAATTGCTGGCAGTCCACGCGGCACCCCTCTACACTTACCTACTCCCTGCTGACGAGAGGCAACTACCTCGAAACACGTGTCCAGGGATGGCTAATGCGACACATACTTATTCTTACACTTCGTAGCATAGGCGTACTCGCCGTCGCTACTACATCGCCCATAGTTCCATGGGGCAACTTGCTGGTGTGACGAGCAGTGTGCGGCCATTTATACCTAATACATTACGGCTCTCCTGAGCTAACGGACTGACGAGTCTTTGACCGGCACCTGCGCGCCTTGAAAGGTACTTTACCTGTTTTTAATTGCTGGCAGTCCACGCGGCACCCCTCTACACTTACCTACTCCCTGCTGACGAGAGGCAACTACCTCGAAACACGTGTCCAGGGATGGCTAATGCGACACATACTTATTCTTACACTTCGTAGCATAGGCGTACTCGCCGTCGCTACTACATCGCCCATAGTTCCATGGGGCAACTTGCTGGTGTGACGAGCAGTGTGCGGCCATTTATACCTAATACATTACGGCTCTCCTGAGCTAACGGACTGACGAGTCTTTGACCGGCACCTGCGCGCCTTGAAAGGTACTTTACCTGTTTTTAATTGCTGGCAGTCCACGCGGCACCCCTCTACACTTACCTACTCCCTGCTGACGAGAGGCAACTACCTCGAAACACGTGTCCAGGGATGGCTAATGCGACACATACTTATTCTTACACTTCGTAGCATAGGCGTACTCGCCGTCGCTACTACATCGCCCATAGTTCCATGGGGCAACTTGCTGGTGTGACGAGCAGTGTGCGGCCATTTATACCTAATACATTACGGCTCTCCTGAGCTAACGGACTGACGAGTCTTTGACCGGCACCTGCGCGCCTTGAAAGGTACTTTACCTGTTTTTAATTGCTGGCAGTCCACGCGGCACCCCTCTACACTTACCTACTCCCTGCTGACGAGAGGCAACTACCTCGAAACACGTGTCCAGGGATGGCTAATGCGACACATACTTATTCTTACACTTCGTAGCATAGGCGTACTCGCCGTCGCTACTACATCGCCCATAGTTCCATGGGGCAACTTGCTGGTGTGACGAGCAGTGTGCGGCCATTTATACCTAATACATTACGGCTCTCCTGAGCTAACGGACTGACGAGTCTTTGACCGGCACCTGCGCGCCTTGAAAGGTACTTTACCTGTTTTTAATTGCTGGCAGTCCACGCGGCACCCCTCTACACTTACCTACTCCCTGCTGACGAGAGGCAACTACCTCGAAACACGTGTCCAGGGATGGCTAATGCAACACATACTTATTCTTACACTTCGTAGCATAGGCGTACTCGCCGTCGCTACTACATCGCCCATAGTTCCATGGGGCAACTTGCTGGTGTGACGAGCAGTGTGCGGCCATTTATACCTAATACATTACGGCTCTCCTGAGCTAATGGACTGACGAGTCTTTGACCGGCACCTGCGCGCCTTGAAAGGTACTTTACCTGTTTTTAATTGCTGGCAGTCCACGCGGCACCCCTCTACACTTACCTACTCCCTGCTGACGAGAGGCAACTACCTTGAAACACGTGTCCAGGGATGGCTAATGCGACACATACTTATTCTTACACTTCGTAGCATAGGCGTACTCGCCGTCGCTACTACATCGCCCATAGTTCCATGGGGCAACTTGCTGGTGTGACGAGCAGTGTGCGGCCATTTATACCTAATACATTACGGCTCTCCTGAGCTAACGGACTGACGAGTCTTTGACCGGCACCTGCGCGCCTTGAAAGGTACTTTACCTGTTTTTAATTGCTGGCAGTCCACGCGGCACCCCTCTACACTTACCTACTCCCTGCTGACGAGAGGCAACTACCTCGAAACACGTGTCCAGGGATGGCTAATGCGACACATACTTATTCTTACACTTCGTAGCATATGCGTACTCGCCGTCGCTACTACATCGCCCATAGTTCCATGTGGCAACTTGCTGGTGTGACGAGCAGTGTGCGGCCATTTATACCTAATACATTACGGCTCTCCTGAGCTAACGGACTGACGAGTCTTTGACCGGCACCTGCGCGCCTTGAAAGGTACTTTACCTGTTTTTAATTGCTGGCAGTCCACGCGGCACCCCTCTACACTTACCTACTCCCTGCTGACGAGAGGCAACTACCTCGAAACACGTGTCCAGGGATGGCTAATGCGACACATACTTATTCTTACACTTCGTAGCATAGGCGTACTCGCCGTCGCTACTACATCGCCCATAGTTCCATGGGGCAACTTGCTGGTGTGACGAGCAGTGTGCGGCCATTTATACCTAATACATTACGGCTCTCCTGAGCTAACGGACTGACGAGTCTTTGACCGGCACCTGCGCGCCTTGAAAGGTACTTTACCTGTTTTTATTTGCTGGCAGTCCACGCGGCACCCCTCTACACTTATCTACTCCCTGCTGACGAGAGGCAACTACCTGGAAACACGTGTGCAGGGATGGCTAATGCGACACATACTTATTCTTACACTTTGTAGCATAGGCGTACTCGCCGTCGCTACTACATCGCCCATAGTTCCATGGGGCAACTTGCTGGTGTGACGAGCAGTGTGCGGCCATTTATACCTAATACATTACGGCTCTCCTGAGCTAACGGACTGACGAGTCTTTGACCGGCACCTGCGCGCCTTGAAAGGTACTTTACCTGTTTTTAATTGCTGGCAGTCCACGTGGCACCCCTCTACACTTACCTACTCCCTGCTGACGAGAGGCAACTACCTCGAAACACGTGTCCAGGGATGGCTAATGCGACACATACTTATTCTTACACTTCGTAGCATAGGCGTACTCGCCGTCGCTACTACATCGCCCATAGTTCCATGGGGCAACTTGCTGGTGTGACGAGCAGTGTGTGGCCATTTATACCTAATACATTACGGCTCTCCTGAGCTAACGGACTGACGAGTCTTTGACCGGCACCTGCGCGCCTTGAAAGGTACTTTACCTGTTTTTAATTGCTGGCAGTCCACGCGGCACCCATCTACACTTACCTACTCCCTGCTGACGAGAGGCAACTACCTCGAAACACGTGTCCAGGGATGGCTAATGCGACACATACTTATTCTTACACTTCGTAGCATAGGCGTACTCGCCGTCGCTACTACATCGCCCATAGTTCCATGGGGCAACTTGCTGGTGTGACGAGCAGTGTGCGGCCATTTATACCTAATACATTACGGCTCTCCTGAGCTAACGGACTGACGAGTCTTTGACCGGCACCTGCGGGCCTTGAAAGGTACTTTACCTGTTTTTAATTGCTGGCAGTCCACGCGGCACCCCTCTACACTTACCTACTCCCTGCTGACGAGAGGCAACTACCTCGAAACACGTGTCCAGGGATGGCTAATGCTACACATACTTATTCTTACATTTCGTAGCATAGGCGTACTCGCCGTCGCTACTACATCGCCCATAGTTCCATGGGGCAACTTGCTGGTGTGACGAGCAGTGTGCGGCCATTTATACCTAATACATTACGGCTCTCCTGAGCTAACGGACTGACGAGTCTTTGACCGGCACCTGCGCACCTTGAAAGGTACTTTACCTGTTTTTAATTGCTGGCAGTCCGCGCGGCACCCCTCTACACTTACCTACTCCCTGCTGACGAGAGGCAACTACCTCGAAACACGTGTCCAGGGATGGCTAATGCGACACATACTTATTCTTACACTTCGTAGCATAGGCGTACTCGCCGTCGCTACTACATCGCCCATAGTTCCATGGGGCAACTTGCTGGTGTGACGAGCAGTGTGCGGCCATTTATACCTAATACATTACGGCTCTCCTGAGCTAACGGACTGACGAGTCTTTGACCGGCACCTGCGCGCCTTGAAAGGTACTTTACCTGTTTTTAATTGCTGGCAGTCCACGCGGCACCCCTCTACACTTACCTACTCCCTGCTGACGAGAGGCAACTACCTCGAAACACGTGTCCAGGGATGGCTAATGCGACACATACTTATTCTTACACTTCGTAGCATAGGCGTACTCGCCGTCGCTACTACATCGCCCATAGTTCCATGGGGCAACTTGCTGGTGTGACGAGCAGTGTGTGGCCATTTATACCTAATACATTACGGCTCTCCTGAGCTAACGGACTGATGAGTCTTTGACCGGCACCTGCGCGCCTTGAAAGGTACTTTACCTGTTTTTAATTGCTGGCAGTCCACGCGGCACCCCTCTTCACTTACCTACTCCCTGCTGACGAGAGGCAACTACCTCGAAACACGTGTCCAGGGATGGCTAATGCGACACATACTTATTCTTACACTTCGTAGCATAGGCGTACTCGCCGTCGCTACTACATCGCCCATAGTTCCATGGGGCAACTTGCTGGTGTGACGAGCAGTGTGCGGCCATTTATACCTAATACATTACGGCTCTCCTGAGCTAACGGACTGACGAGTCTTTGACCGGCACCTGCGCGCCTTGAAAGGTACTTTACCTGTTTTTAATTGCTGGCAGTCCACGCGGCACCCCTCTACACTTACCTACTCCCTGCTGACGAGAGGCAACTACCTCGAAACACGTGTCCAGGGATGGCTAATGCGACACATACTTATTCTTACACTTCGTAGCATAGGCGTACTCGCCGTCGCTACTACATCGCCCATAGTTCCATGGGGCAACTTGCTGGTGTGACGAGCAGTGTGCGGCCATTTATACCTAATACATTACGGCTCTCCTGAGCTAACGGACTGACGAGTCTTTGACCGGCACCTGCGCGCCTTGAAAGGTACTTTACCTGTTTTTAATTGCTGGCAGTCCACGCGGCACCCCTCTACACTTACCTACTCCCTGCTGACGAGAGGCAACTACCTCGAAACACGTGTCCAGGGATGGCTAATGCGACACATACTTATTCTTACACTTCGTAGCATAGGCGTACTCGCCGTCGCTACTACATCGCCCATAGTTCCATGGGGCAACTTGCTGGTGTGACGAGCAGTGTGCGGCCATTTATACCTAATACATTACGGCTCTCCTGAGCTAACGGACTGACGAGTCTTTGACCGGCACCTGCGCGCCTTGAAAGGTACTTTACCTGTTTTTAATTGCTGGCAGTCCACGCGGTACCCCTCTACACTTACCTACTCCCTGCTGACGAGAGGCAACTACCTCGAAACACGTGTCCAGGGATGGCTAATGCGACACATACTTATTCTTACACTTCGTAGCATAGGCGTACTCGCCGTCGCTACTACATCGCCCATAGTTCCATGGGGCAACTTGCTGGTGTGACGAGCAGTGTGCGGCCATTTATACCTAATACATTACGGCTCTCCTGAGCTAACGGACTGACGAGTCTTTGACCGGCACCTGCGCTCCTTGAAAGGTACTTTACCTGTTTTTAATTGCTGGCAGTCCACGCGGCACCCCTCTACACTTACCTACTCCCTGCTGACGAGAGGCAACTACCTCGAAACACGTGTCCAGGGATGGCTAATGCGACACATACTTATTCTTACACTTCGTAGCATAGGCGTACTCGCCGTCGCTACTACATCGCCCATAGTTCCATGGGGCAACTTGCTGGTGTGACGAGCAGTGTGCGGCCATTTATACCTAATACATTACGGCTCTCCTGAGCTAACGGACTGACGAGTCTTTGACCGGCACCTGCGTGCCTTGAAAGGTACTTTACCTGTTTTTAATTGCTGGCAGTCCACGCGGCACCCCTCTACACTTACCTACTCCCTGCTAATGAGAGGCAACTACCTCGAAACACGTGTCCAGGGATGGCTAATGCGACACATACTTATTCTTACACTTCGTAGCATAGGCGTACTCGCCGTCGCTACTACATCGCCCATAGTTCCATGGGGTAACTTGCTGGTGTGACGAGCAGTGTGCGGCCATTTATACCTAATACATTACGGCTCTCCTGAGCTAACGGACTGACGAGTCTTTGACCGGCACCTGCGCGCCTTGAAAGGTACTTTACCTGTTTTTAATTGCTGTCAGTCCACGCGGCACCCCTCTACACTTACCTACTCCCTGCTGACGAGAGGCAACTACCTCGAAACACGTGTCCAGGGATGGCTAATGCGACACATACTTATTCTTACACTTCGTAGCATAGGCGTACTCGCCGTCGCTACTACATCGCCCATAGTTCCATGGGGCAACTTGCTGGTGTGACGAGCAGTGTGCGGCCATTTATACCTAATACATTACGGCTCTCCTGAGCTAACGGACTGACGAGTCTTTGACCGGCACCTGCGCGCCTTGAAAGGTACTTTACCTGTTTTTAATTGCTGGCAGTCCACGCGGCACCCCTCTACACTTACCTACTCCCTGCTGACGAGAGGCAACTACCTCGAAACACGTGTCCAGGGATGGCTAATGCGACACATACTTATTCTTACACTTCGTAGCATAGGCGTACTCGCCGTCGCTACTACATCGCCCATAGTTCCATGGGGCAACTTGCTGGTGTGACGAGCAGTGTGCGGCCATTTATACCTAATACATTACGGCTCTCCTGAGCTAACGGACTGAAGAGTCTTTGACCGGCACCTGCGCGCCTTGAAAGGTACTTTACCTGTTTTTAATTGCTGGCAGTCCACGCGGCACCCCTCTACACTTACCTACTCCCTGCTGACGAGAGGCAACTACCTCGAAACACGTGTCCAGGGATGGCTAATGCGACACATACTTATTCTTACACTTCGTAGCATAGGCGTACTCGCCGTCGCTACTACATCGCCCATAGTTCCATGGGGCAACTTGCTGGTGTGACGAGCAGTGTGCGGCCATTTATACCTAATACATTACGGCTCTCCTGAGCTAACGGACTGACGAGTCTTTGACCGGCACCTGCGCGCCTTGAAAGGTACTTTACCTGTTTTTAATTGCTGGCAGTCCACGCGGCACCCATCTACACTTACCTACTCCCTGCTGACGAGAGGCAACTACCTCGAAACACGTGTCCAGGGATGGCTAATGCGACACATACTTATTCTTACACTTCGTAGCATAGGCGTACTCGCCGTCGCTACTACATCGCCCATAGTTCCATGGGGCAACTTGTTGGTGTGACGAGCAGTGTGCGGCCATTTATACCTAATACATTACGGCTCTCCTGAGCTAACGGACTGACGAGTCTTTGACCGGCACCTGCGCGCCTTGAAAGGTACTTTACCTGTTTTTAATTGCTGTCAGTCCACGCGGCACCCCTCTACACTTACCTACTCCCTGCTGACGAGAGGCAACTACCTCGAAACACGTGTCCAGGGATGGCTAATGCGACACATACTTATTCTTACACTTCGTAGCATAGGCGTACTCGCCGTCGCTACTACATCGCCCATAGTTCCATGGGGCAACTTGCTGGTGTGACGAGCAGTGTGCGGCCATTTACACCTAATACATTACGGCTCTCCTGAGCTAACGGACTGACGAGTCTTTGACCGGCACCTGCACGCCTTGAAAGGTACTTTACCTGTTTTTAATTGCTGGCAGTCCACGCGGCACCCCTCTACACTTACCTACTCCCTGCTGACGAGAGGCAACTACCTCGAAACACGTGTCCAGAGATGGCTAATGCCACACATACTTATTCTTACACTTTGTAGCATAGGCGTACTCGCCGTCGCTACTACATCGCCCATAGTTCCATGGGGCAACTTGCTGGTGTGACGAGCAGTGTGCGGCCATTTATACCTAATACACATATGGCTTGAGCCTGTTCACATGGAGCACCCTGTGGGGGCTCCTGGGAGTTCCATGGTCCACCAGACAGGTAACCTCTCCCTTCTGCTCAAGAATAGTATGGGGTCCATTCCACTTGTCTTGGAGGGCTGCTGGGGCCACAGGCTCCAGCACCCATACTTTGTGTACTGGCTGGTAAACAGTCAAAACAGCCTTTAGGTCATGCCAGTCCTTTTGCAATTCCTGGCTAGCCTCAAGGTTTTTGGATGCCTTCTTCATGTACTCAGCCATCCTGGCGCGGAGACCAAGTACATAGACAACAATGTCCTGTTTAGGTGGTTTGAGAGGTAACTCCCATCCCTCCTTCACTAGACATAGAGGACCCCTAACTGCATTTCCAAACAGAAGTTCGAAAGGGCTGTAACCAACCCCCTTCTGTGGAACCTCTCTGTAGGCAAAGAGAAGGCAGGGCAAACGGATGTCCCATCTACGCCTGAGCTTTTCAGGGAGACCTTTAATCATGCCCTTGAGGGTTTTGTTGGATCCAGCCATATGCAAATCAGTCTTGACCCTGTGCCCCATGGGAACAGTCCAGACCGAACTGCCAGGCCAGGTCCTCCCTGGACGGGAAACAAGCATCCTGGGACTGGTTTCAGGGTATGTCACCCTTCTTCAGCCAGGCTAGCTTTAATCCAGTAGCACAGTGAGCAATTGACCCATGTCTGGGCATACCCATCCCACTTAGGGCGAATAGTGTTATAGCAAACAAATGATGGACGGAATGCTGACAATGCAAACATTCTCCTCCAGTCAAAAGATCTGGGTTAAATCCATCGTTCTTTTGCCCACTACGCCACCCCAGTTTGGACCCAGCCACATGCAAATCAGTCTTGACCCTGTGCCCCATGGGAACAGTCCTGACCGAACTGCCAGGCCAGGTCCTCCCTGGACCGGAAACAAGCATCCTGTGACCGGTTTCAGGGTATGTCACCCTTCTTCAGCCAGGCTAGCTTGAATCCAGTAGCACAGTAAGCAAGGGACCCACGTCTGGGCATACCCATCCCACTTAGGGTGGATAGTGTTACCGCAAACAAATGATGGACAGAATGCTGACAATGCAAACATTCTCCCTAAATAAACAGATCTGGGTTAAATCCATCGTTCTTTTGCCCACTATGCCACCCCAGTTTGGACCCAGCCATATGCAAATAAGTCTTGACCCTGTGCCCCATGGGAACAGTCCAGACCGAACTGCCAGGCCAGGTCCTCCCTGGACCGGAAACAAGCATCCTGGGACCGGTTTCAGGGTATGTCACCCTTCTTCAGCCAGGCCAGCTTGAATCCAGTAGCACAGTAAGCAAGGGACCCACTGTAGGAAGGTGGATATCTGATTATGGTTACCCCCAACTTTTTGCCTAGTGTCTAGCTGGTTTTTCGACTTAGTTGGCCTGAGATCCTGCCATTCAGGGTCTCAGGCTGTCTGCTCTCTCTTTAAAATGGACTCCATGTACCCTAGGTACATACCCAATTGGTAAGGATCACCTTATTGGACCCTGTACAGTGTACCCTAGGTACCCAGGGCATAGGTGTACCCTAGGCCTCCCAGGGGCTGCAGCATGTATTATGCCACCCCTGGTCTGGCCTTCCAATTAGACACAACTGGCTGATCACTCAGCTGGGGCAAGGTCGTGTAATCACCCCTTGCTTTGATATAGTATACCTATATCTACCCTTAAAATAGACACATGTGTACCTATCAGCCACTCCTATGGCAGGCCTTAACAATCCTGGAGGCAGAGTGCTTGGTAACATGTGAGATGGTGCTCTAGCATGAGCTGAGCCTGTCTGCAGCTTTCGGAACCATGTCCTTATAGCTGTTCTATGATATAGCCTACCATATACTCTTAAAGTGCCTTATAATCTTAAACGGTTATGGTAACTATGGCTTTGCTTTATCAAAACATGTCGTGTAAGGTGTCTAACACTTTGGAATAATACCCCCATACCATTTCTGGTGATGAGGATATTATTCCCCCCTTCTAGAGGGAGAGACATGTTAAAATCCTACTTTGCTGTTTAACTCTAACCAAAGCCTCAGCATCACAAAATGGATGCTGCTGCCACAGACACCAGTCTGACCTCCTGCTGCTGGGAGTGATCCCGGCAAGGGAGGCTTGGACAATAGGTTTCCTGCTTGGGGAGGTGCTAGCACCTCCCCAGACAGACTTTAGTGTATTGAGGCAGGGAAGGCTGAAAGGAATGAGACATGCCTGGGGCACACAAGGTGTCCCATGCATAGTCCAGTTCAAACCGGTGCTGGGGCACTCCAGCCCCAGTCCTGGCGCGAAACTGGACAAAGGGAAGGGGGTGTAACCACCCCCCTCCCAGGTCCCACCCATAAGGTGTGACCTAGCAGGTAACCCAGCCCCCCAGATTAGTATAAGAGTGGTAGCTGGGCCCCAGGAGATAAGATTATCCTGAACCTGCAACTTGAACAGAAACTCTGGACCTTCGACATTCGACGAAAGAAGAAGACTGAAGAATCTCCCATGTGGCCAAGGAGTGGCTACCCTGTGAAAACAGGCACCATCAAGAGACTACCCTTTGCTTTGCTGAAGTTCTACGAGGGACCGACGGCAGAGCCCGACCAGAGCCTTGACTTCCAGACTTCTCCGACCCTGATCCACATCCACAGCCGAGCTGAGATCCGTGGAGGCGACGAGAGACGTGGGACCGGCTACCTGGGAAAAGTGGCGAGTATCTTCCAGCGCAGCTTCTGAGGTACCCTCGAAGTTGTGCACCGGGGATTGAGAAGCCCCAACCCCAAGCACCATCTGCACCGAAGATCAGCCCCCCACACTCCACGAGTCCTGCGTGGGGCCCTTCTGCATTTTCCTGCTTGCCGCGCCTGTCCGGTTGCTTGCCCGTTGGCTAGTGGCCTTTGTGACGACGCATCCAGAAATCTTCACTGCTGGTTTGGCTCCTCCAGACTGGCTCCCGCTTCCTTGCAAAAGAGAAGCACCCCAGACCTTCCTGGTCTGCACCAGAAGCAAGTCCTCCATTCTTCGTGGGTTCCGCTTGCCAAGGCTTGGTGAGTCCTAGTCCAACTTCGACGCCGCCGACAGCAAGAGCCTTCGTGGGACAGCTCGCCTCCTGGTCCTGGTCGTCCTCGATGTTTCCTGGTCCTCGTGGCTGCAGCGACAAGCTTCACCTTCACCTGCAATCTTCACGACATCGCCTGGTTCCTTCCTGGTTCCACGTGGTCACTGGCTAGTGACCTTGACTCTGTCCCTTCTGCTTGCAGGTCTCCTCTCTTCTTGATCCCAGCCTTGGGATCCACCGGACACTCTTCACTGACTGCCTGTCAGCAACTTTCCTTCAGGCATCCATAGAAGTCCACGACGAAACCCGACGCAAGTTCACACCTATGCACCCACAGCCCGTGGGCTAGGTAACTTGGGTACTTCGGTGTTCACAAGGGTAGTGACTATCCTAGGGTCTAGTTTCCGAGTCTCGACTCTCTAGCTGCTTCAGAAGTGTCCTTAAACTGTTAATTGCTAACATCTACTATTTCTATCGACTTTTACGCATTACGCGTGAGTGTTTCCACTCTGCACCTGAATCCCGTGGGCCTCCCACTTCCTAACTATTGCTAGTACAGTGTAGCCCCAGCGATTCCCTAGGCCTAGGCCTATCCTATTTCCGTGACAGTGGTCCTTATACCACTTACTTAGTATATGGTTTGCGTGGCCCCTAGGGCCTAACTGTATTACTTACCTGTGTGACTTAATGTATGCATAAATAAGATTGTGTTGTACTTACCTCTAATCTCATAAAGAGTGCTGAGGGTTTATTTTATATATATATCTGTTGTGGTGTCCTTTCATTTGGTATTCAAGGGATTATATATGGTATCACAGCTGGCTTCACATGCCATTCAGAGTTTAGCCTAAGACTGCTCTTGTCCATGCTACCACTAGGATAGCTGGTCTATAAGGTTGACTTTACAACCAATCACCATAAGGGTTGTTTGGACTGATATAAGGTGTCCACTAGAACTAGTGACATCATACATCAGGCCAACTTCTCACATTGGTGAGCAGCGGTTGGGATCTGAGCATGCTGTTGTAATACCATTGTAATCTTGAGATACTAAATTGAAAGATCACACAGATATTGTCTAGGTACATATAACATAGATTATAATACTTAAGTCCTACTGGACTTAGTGGTTGTAGGTTGAAGGGAGTAACACACCCGGACTACAACTACCAGAGAGGTTTAATAGAAACAACTAGTGTAGGTAGGTGCACACACCACACCCTCACTAGAATCATGTCCCTGAATGGAGATCACACTGATACTCCCTCAGGAGAGGAGAATCCTAGACAGATTCCCTCTAGATATGATGCATTCACTTTCCAGGAGATGAGACAACTGTGTGCCTCCAGGAGATTAAAACAGGGTTCCAACCCTACCCTTAGACAGCTAGTGGAGCTTCTGGAGGCCTATGATGCTGAAAGAGCTGCCAAGTATGGTGCCATAGCTGTAGATAAGGGTCTACCCACCACAGATGAGTCAGATGGGACTTCAGAGGAAGAGGTAGACAGCCAGGGCCAAGTAGGAAGACTTAGCCAGGCTAACCTAAGCTGACATGGGAGTTTGCATGGGGTCCCCCCATACAGACCCCCAAGTGGGCTTACACAGAGAAGCAGGAGGGACAGATCCCCTTCAAGGGCATCCATCCACTCCCATGTCTCTAGCATCTCTAATGCTTCCTCTCACAGGGGAATGACTTCCCCTGAGAGAAAGGAGCATGAAGCCAGAATGAGGGAAGCTAATCTGAGGATTCAGAGGGAAGAACTTGCCCTTGCCAAGGAGAAGCTTGCTCTGGCTAGAGAGCAAAAATTGTGTGGGTCAGAACCCACTGGTGGCAGCAACATTCCTAGAGATAGGGATAGGTCTCATGACCATAGAAACCTAAGCAAGATAGTCCCCCCATATCAGAATGGGGATGACATCCACAAGTGGATGACTGCTTTGGAGAGGGCCTGCAAAGTACAGCAGGTACCCCAGAGTCAGTGGGCAGCTATCTTGTGGCTCTCCTTTTCTGACAAAGGTAGAGACAAGCTCCTCACAGTCAGTGATGAGGAAGCTAACAATTACAAAGTCCTGAAGAGTGCTCTGATAGATGGGTTTGGCTTAACCACTGAGCAATATAGGTTGTTGTTCAGAGACACCCAGAAGACACAGACACAGGACTGGTCTGATTTTGTGGATTGTGCCACTAAGGCTTTGGAAGGTTGGTTAACTGGCAGCAAGGTGCAGGACTATACAGGATTGTACAACTTGATTATGAGGGAGCAGATCCTTAGTAATTGTCAGAACCAGCTTCTCCATCAACACCTGGTAGACTCAGATTTGACCTCTCCCCAAGAATTGGGAAAGAGGGCAGATAAATGGGTCAGGACCAGGATTAGGCCTAAAAATCAGGGTGGTGACCAAAAGAAAGATACCACCAAGCCTCAAGAGAAGGGTGGGGATAAAACAAAAGAGAAATCTTCCTCAGGGCCCCAAAACTCCACACAGGGTGGTGGGTCCCAAGCTCCCTCCTCTACCACAGTTAAAAAGCCTTACTGCCATGAGTGTAAAACTCCTGGGCATTGGAAAACTGACAGCAGTTGCCCAAAGGCTAAAAACAAAACTGTTCCTCCAACTACTCCTGTCACACCCCCTATTACTGTCAGCAGTAATCCCCCAGGTGGTGGGAGTGCCCCCAAAAATTTGGTTGGGTTTTCTTGGGGAACACAGGGGGACCCTGGCTTAGCCAATTCCCCTACAGCAGCTACTCTTGTCTGTGATGGTGGCATGGGGTTTGCCAACTTCACTGCCTGTCCCAACACTTTGGGTAGGTACAGACAGGAGCCCTACATCAATGGTAGAAAAGCTGAGGCCTACAGAGACACTGGAGCTAGCATCACTATGGTGGCCCATAGCCTAGTTCCCTCTGAGCAGCTTTTGCCTGGTTTCTCATACCAGGTAACTAACATTGATGGCAAACAGAACAGTCATCCCATGGCAGAGGTATGTCTCAGCTGGGGAGGTGTCACTGGCCCTAAAAGGGTGGCAGTGTCTCCAACCTTGCCTGTGGACTGCTTACTGGGGAATGACTTAGAACTCTCAGCTTGGGCTGGAGTTGAACAAGACACCCATTCTAAAATGGTAGGCCTTTCACAAAAGGGTAGTGGGGTTGTGCCAGCCACAACCCCTGTCCAAGTAGATTTCCTCCCTGAAAAGGTTGGAAGGGCAGTGGTAGCCACAGCCCAGGCAAAGACAGACTTCCCTGTAGAGATGGGCAGAGCTGTGACAGTCACAGCTCAAACCCAAACTGAGTGCCCCCCTGAAAAGGTTGGCAAGGATGTAATGGTCTTAGCCCATACTCAGACTGACATAGGTGCAGTGAAGCCTGAAACTATGGATCACTCCACACAAACAGAGAGTAGTGGGGAGGAAGAAAAGTCTCCCTCTCCCCAGACATTAGGAAAAGGTCAGCCTCCTCAGGGATCTGACCTCACCCCTTGTGAAGGAACTGCCCCAGAGGTAGCCAGGCCTGGCCTGGCAGAGCCTCTGATGTCAGTGGCCCCTTCCAAGGTGGGACCCAGTCTGGTGCAGGTAGCCTGCCTCTCTCTACCCTACCTCAGTCAGCCCAGGGCTGCAGAGGTCAGTGAGGCCAGTGGACCCCAAGAGGGCCCCTGTCCACAAGAACCCCCCATCAAAAGAATGAGGATTGCCTGGCTAGTAGCCCTAGCCAGGTGATGGATAAAAACATTCCTGAGGGATCCCCTTTACAGGTAGTTAGGGACCTCCCCCAGAGGGATTCTGTTGGGCACAGGCAAACATGGGACTTTAGGGCCCCAAACCTGACCTGTCCCTCCAGTAAGCCCACAAAAGGGACCCAGCCTCCAGCTTTAGGTAGCCAGAGGCTGACCCTGAGAGCACAGTGCAACTCAGTGAAAGAAAGAAAGGCATCCATGGTGGAGGATGATTGGAGGAAGCTGAGGCCTCACTTTGAGGACACTCACTTCAGTACTCCATCTCAACACCAGCCTTTTACTTTGCAAAGACACACCAAAGGTAGAGATTCCCTATGGTGGAGACCCTATGATACCTTTAGGGTGAGGGATTGCTTAGTGGACCATGAGACAGGGGGTAACCATGCCAGTGCTGGTTCTTCCTTATATGGCCACTTAGGCAATAGAGGCTTACCTTGTCAAGGCCAGCCTTATCTCCTTTCGTTTGGGGGGGGGGGGTTGTGTAGGAAGGTGGATATCTGACTATGGTTACCCCCAACTTTTTGCCTAGTGTCTAGCTGGTTTTTCGACTTAGTTGCCCTGAGATCCTGCCATTCAGGGTCTCAGGCTGTCTGCTCTCTCTTTAAAATGGACTCCATGTACCCTAGGTACATACCCAATTGGTAAGGATCACCTTATTGGACCCTGTACAGTGTACCCTAGGTACCCAGGGCATAGGTGTACCCTAGGCCTCCCAGGGGCTGCAGCATGTATTATGCCACCCCTGGTCTGGCCTTCCAATCAGACACAACTGGCTGATCACTCAGCTGGGGCAAGGTCGTGTAATCACCCCTTGCTTTGATATAGTATACCTATATCTACCCTTAAAATAGACACATGTGTACCTATCAGCCACTCCTATGGCAGGCCTTAACAATCCTGGAGGCAGAGTGCTTGGTAACATGTGAGATGGTGCTCTAGCATGAGTTGAGCCTGTCTGCAGCTTTCGGAACCATGTCCTTATAGCTGTTCTATGATATAGCCTACCATATACTCTTAAAGTGCCTTATAATCTTAAACGGTTATGGTAACTATGGCTTGGCTTTATCAAAACATGTCATGTAAGGTGTCTAACACTTTGGAATAATACCCCCATACCATTTCTGGTGATGAGGATATTATTCCCCCCTTCTAGAGGGAGGGACATGTTAAAATCCTACTTTGCTGTTTAACTCTAATCAAAGCCTCAGCATCACAAAATGGATGCTGCTGCCACAGACACAAGTCTGACCTCCTGCTGCTGGGAGTGATCCCGGCAAGGGAGGCTTGGACAATAGGTTTCCTGCTTGGGGAGGTGCTAGCACCTCCCCAGACAGACTTTAGTGTATTGGGGCAGGGAGGGCTGAAAGGAATGAGACATGCCTGGGGCACACAAGGTGTCCCGTGCATAGTCAAGTTCAAACCGGTGCTGGGGCACTCCAGCCCCAGTCCTGGCGCGACACTGGACAAAGGGAAGGGGGTGTAACCACCCCCCTCCCAGGTCCCACCCATAAGGCGTGACCTAGCAGGTAACCCAGCCCCCCAGATTAGTATAAGAGTGGTAGCTGGGCCCCAGGAGATAAGATTATCCTGAACCTGCAACTTGAACAGAAACTCTGGACCTTCGACATTCGACGAAAGAAGAAGACTGAAGAATCTCCCTTGTGGCCAAGGAGTGGCTACCCTGTGCAAACAGGCACCATCAAGAGACTACCCTTTGCTTTGCTGAAGTTCTACGAGGGACCGACGGCAGAGCCCGACCAGAGCCTTGACTTCCAGACTTCTCCGACCCTGATCCACATCCACAGCCGAGCTGAGATCCGTGGAGGCGACGAGAGACGTGGGACCGGCTACCTGGGAAAAGTGGCGAGTATCTTCCAGCGCAGCTTCTGAGGTACCCTCGAAGTTGTGCACCGGGGATTGAGAAGCCCCAAACCCAAGCACCATCTGCACCGAAGATCAGCCCCCCACACTCCACGAGTCCTGCGTGGGGCCCTTCTGCATTTTCCTGCTTGCCGCGCCTGTCCGGTTGCTTGCCCGTTGGCTAGTGGCCTTTGTGACGACGCATCCAGAAATCTTCACTGCTGGTTTGGCTCCTCCAGACTGGCTCCCGCTTCCTTGCAAAAGAGAAGCACCCCAGACCTTCCTGGTCTGCACCAGAAGCAAGTCCTCCTTTCTTCGTGGGTTCCGCTTGCCAAGGCTTGGTGAGTCCTAGTCCAACTTAAACGCCGCCGACAGCAAGAGCCTTTGTGGGACAGCTCGCCTCCTGGTCCTGGTCGTCCTCGACGTTCCCTGGTCCTCGTGGCTGCAGCGACAAGCTTCACCTTCACCTGCAATCTTCACGACATCGCCTGGTTCCTTCCTGGTTCCACGTGGTCACTGGCTAGTGACCTTGACTCTGTCCCTTCTGCTTGCAGGTCTCCTGTCTTCTTGATCCCAGCCTTGGGATCCACCGGACACTCTTCACTGACTGCCTGTCAGCAACTTTCCTTCAGGCATCCATAGAAGTCCACGACGAAACCCGACGCAAGTTCACACCTATGCACCCGCAGCCCGTGGGCTAGGTAACTTGGGTACTTCGGTGCTCACAAGGGTAGTGACTATCCTAGGGTCTAGTTTCCGAGTCTCGACTCTCTAGCTGCTTCAGAAGTGTCCTTAAACTGTTAGTTGCTAACATCTACTATTTCTATCGACTTTTACGCATTACGCGTGAGTGTTCCCACTCTGCACCTGAATCCCGTGGGCCTCCCACTTCCTAACTATTGCTAGTACAGTGTAGCCCCAGCGATTCCCTAGGCCTAGGCCTATCCTATTTCCGTGACAGTGGTCCTTATACCACTTACTTAGTATATGGTTTGCGTGGCCCCTAGGGCCTAACTGTATTACTTACCTGTGTGACTTAATGTATGCATAAATAAGACTGTGTTGTACTTACCTCTAATCTCATAAAGAGTGCTGAGGGTTTGACTAGAATAAATACACTTTATTTTATATATATATCTGTTGTGGTGTCCTTTCATTTGGTATTCAAGGGATTATATATGGTATCACAGCTGGCTTCACATGCCATTCAGAGTTTAGCCTAAGACTGCTCTTGTCCATGCTACCACTAGGATAGCTGGTCTATAAGGTTGACTTTACAACCAATCACCATAAGGGTTGTTTGGACTGATATAAGGTGTACACTAGAACTAGTGACATCATACATCAGGCCAACTTCTCACACCCACATCTGGGCATACCCATCCTACTTAGGGCGAAAAGTGTTACAGCAAACAAATGATGGACGGAATGCTGACAATCCAAACATTCTCCCCAGTCAAAAGATCTGGGTTAAATTCATTGTTCTTTTGCCCACTACGCCACCCCAGTTTGGACCCAGCCATATGTAAACCAGTCTTGACCCTGTGCCCTAAGTGGGGTGGGTATGCTCAGACGTGGGTCCCTTGCTCACTGCGCCAGTGGATTCAAGCTAGCCTGGCTGAAGAAGGGTGACATACCCAGAAACCGGTCCCAGGATGCTTGTTTCCGGTCCAGGGAGGACCTGGCCTGGCAGTTCGGTCTGGACTGTTCCCATGAACTACCAATTTGTGGTGATGCCCTTTGGCTTGAGGTGGGTACTTACAGCGCTCCATTAATAACCCAATTTCTTACACTGATGCTATGCCACGCAGTGTCATCAAATTAATATATATTTTTTTTAAACAAAATGTTTTTTTGTCGATGCTGAAAACAAAAAAAGTAAAGAAAAGAGGTGTTATGACCCAACGTCTGCATGAGTACATACACATTTGAATGGCATGTGGCAGCATCATTCATGGGATGACATTTGCGCATGCATGCCTCACCATGCATGCACGCACATACTGAATGAGGTGGGCGCTGTTTTATTTCTTTCTTTATTTACCGATATAAGCTAGCGGATGCCACTTGCAGCAGTAAATTAAAAAAAAATCAGCAAATAGAAGCTGCTGGGCCCTCCCAAAGAAGATTGAAAAAACATTATTTTCAGACAGCGAGGAGCGGGGGAGCAAAGAAGGAGCAGGTGGAAGGTGGTGGTGGGAGAGAAACAACGGTGAGAGATGTGCTTGCTTTTCCTCCAGTATTTTGAAATGTTTTTTCTTTGACTTTTGTCAAAACAATTCTTTTATAGGCAACCATTGGCAAAGCTAATGCTTTGGCACTCACTTAATAAAGGCAAGACCCCTAAGAGGGTGGCCTAATAAGGAATCACAGTGCAAATCTTCTATTTCCACGGTTTGTTTGAGTAAGTGACCAACACCAAAACCCTTGCCAATTATGGTAATCTGTGAGATTTTATTAAACAAGGTACCAGGCTACAGCCTTTGACCACATGATAATAACAATCAAAGCCTATTGCCTTTAATAAATGCTTTTCACAAGAAGTCACGCTTGGTGGCTTTCTCATAACTCTTTATAATAACAGATATAACTTGTGAAATCCGGAAAAACTTTTCCTAATGGATCAATAATGCCTACAGCCTTTATCATGGCTTGACACCATAAACAACACAGACCTACTGAAGTGCACATATGCTGGCAACCATTAAGCACAGTTATAAAATTACAAATATGTACAAAGTTGCAGTTGGCAAAACAATACACAACCCCTCTCAAACGGGCATAACAATGGATGTCACAATGAAAGTCTTGTACCCCCAGATTTCCCCCAGGGGATGAGGAACGCCCAAACCCTTGCGTACCATGGTAATCAGTGACATTTCATGTCATATAATACATGTCTTCCTCCTATAAAACAGAGTAATAACAACACACCATTAAAGGCCGATTAGCTTTAATAATGGTTTTCACAATAAATAAGGCAAGTCTACCGGCTTTGTCATAAAGTGTTATACTAAAGAGATCAGACTTATGACTTTGAACATAACTTTAACAGTGAACCAATCAGGTCTGTAGCTTTATCACTGGCTGATCACCATAACCAAGCCAAGCCTACTGTATTTAGTGTAACCTTTCGAATAAGGCAACCATCAAGGATGCAGTCACAAAGTAGACATCTAAACATTATTACAGTTTGCAAAATACCAGATCACCCAAGAGGGCTCAACAACTACACCCACGGTGTGTCAGAGGGGGTAACCAACAGCACAACACTTGCCTAGTTAGTATGGTAAGCGGTGAGGTTGCAGGTAACAAAATACCACTCTGCAGATTTTAACAGAGCAATAATGTTATGTTAGGTTATGTGTACGTGTAAAGCACACAATCACCCGTGAAAGTATCCTGACGCTGAGCGTGTTTGTGTGCCTCGCCCTGTCTATGGTAGGTTGGCCAGGTCTTCAGCTACTTGTGGAGTTCAAGAAGAGAGGAGGAGGCTCTGATGTGGCGTGGGGGCCGTTCCATGCCTTAGGAATGATGTAAGAGAACGCCCGTCCTCCTGATCTGGTTCTGCGTATGCATGGGATGTGTACGAGCACGAGTCCCGGAGAGCGGAGCAGTCTGGGCGGTTGGTGGAAAGAGATGTAACATTTCAGGTTCAGGGGGAATAAGTTGTGTAGTGCCTTGAATCAGTGCGTAACATTAGCCCCTGCAGTGCGGGGGGGGGGGACCCCCGACCTCCAGGGGACCCCGTCGGGCATTGTGCACGGGCAGCAGGCCCGTGCACTGAGAGCTCTCGGCTGGGTCCAGAGCATCTACTTTGCAAGGGGGCCCCTCACATTCTGTTACGCCACTGCCTTGAATGTGTGGATTTGGAGTCTGAAATGAGTGTGTTTGTGTATCGGGAACCAGTAGAACTCTGAGGTGTGGTGTGATGTTAGGTCTGTGTGGGAGGTTGAGGATGAGCCTGGCTGCCGAGTTCTGGATGATCTCTAGTCTTCTAGGGAGTTGATTGGTAATCTTGGCATAGAGGGTGTTCCCGTAGTATAACTTAATGGTGACTGGGGCATGAGTGACAGTTTTTCTAGTGTTGCTTGGGAACCATTTGAAGATCTTTCTCAGCATCCTCAGGGTGCGGAAGCAGGAGGCAGTGATGGCGTTGACTTGTGCGGTCATCAACATTTTATTGTTGATGATTATTCCGAGGTTTCTGGCATGGGTGATGGATGTAGGTGTGGATCCAAGTGCGGCCGGCCACCAGTTGGAGTCCCCTGGTGAGGTGTTGTTACCAAAGATCACTACATCCGACGTCTCTGTGTTGAGCTTGAGACAGTTCTCTTTCATCCAGTGAGTGACTTTGGCCATGCAGGCGGTGAACTTGTTTCTAGTGTTGGGTGGGTGAGAGGGTGAGTATGAGTTGTGTGTCATCAGCATATGGGAGGATGTTGATGTTGATGTGTGCGGCTGAGGTTGGGCAGAGGGATTGTGTATACGTTGAAGAGGGTCGGGCAGAGCAATGAACCTTGAGGCACTCTATAGATGAGTTTTCGGGCTTCCGAAGGAGTAAGGTGCCAGGCTGACAACTTGTGTTCTATGCATTAAGAAGGGGCAGATCCAGCTGAGAGCGGCTGCTTGGACGCCAATCTTGTGGAGGCGCCTGATGTGGATGAGTGTGGACCCATGCCAATGCTGCAGAGAGGTCCAGGAGGATGAGGGCTGCCAAGTGTCGTCTGTCGAGGATCATGCGGATGTCATCTGTGGAGGCTATGAGGGCCTTTTATGTTATGTTATGTTACGGGGATTTATATAGCGCGCGATTACCCAAGGGTGTCCTGGCGCTACACATTATTCATTAAGGAGGGGACAAAAGCTTTCACACTACCTATTAAACAACCAGATCTTCAAGCTCTTCCTGAAGGCCAGAAGATCAGGGCACATTCTAAGATAGGGCGGAAGGGCGTTCCATGCCTTGGTGGCTCGCAGAATGAAGCTTCTTCCGCCCCAGGAAGCCTTCCTTATCCGTGGTACTATCGCCAACCTGGCTTCCATTTACCGTAACGTCCTTTTAGGATGGTACCATTGGATGTTTTGTTTCAGGAACTCCGGGCCCATGCCCTGAAGTGCCTTAAACACAATACAAAGGGCTTTAAAACAGACCAGCTTCCTCACAGGAAGCCAGTGCAGTTTGCTAATTTCTTTGGAAATAGGCGCAAACTTAGCTGTACCTGACAGTCGCCTAGCTGCCGCATTTTGAAGCGTTTGCAGTCTATTCATATGGCATTCCTGTGGGCTCAAATATAGACCATTACAATAATCAATCTTGGCCATCACGAGAGAAGTAACAACTGTACGTTGACTCTCAGGCGGTAAGAAGGTTAGGATCTTTTTGATCATCCTAAGGGTGAAAAAGGTTGCCGATGAGATAGAGTTAATCTGGTCACCAAAATTAGGCTTGGCATCTATCAAGATTCCTAAGTTTTTTATGTTCTTTTTAGACGGTGTGGGAAGAGAACCGAGCGTGGTAGGCCAAAATTAGGAGTCCAGAAGTTTACATCATTTCCAAACAGGATGACCTGTTTTACCTGAATTCAATTTAAGGCAGTTGCGAGACATGCACGTTCCCACCGCTTCCATGCCATCATGGAATTGTTTCCCAACTTCCAAATCCTGACCTGGCTGTAGTGACACAACAATCTGTGAATCATCGGCATAGGAGGTCAGTTTAAAACCAAATGAACTAATCAGTGAGCCAAGAGAGGAAACGTAGACATTAAAAAGTAGGGGACTAAGAGACGACCCCTGAGGCACTCCACAAGGCAAGGAGAAAGGCTTAGAGTGAAAATTGGCCAATGCTACTGTCTGTGAACGATCTGATAAAAAGGACTTTAAAAGCAGCCAGGCTTTCCCTTGAATACCACAATCTGACAGACGGTCCATCAATAAGCCATGGTGGACCGTATCGAAAGCTGCCGACAAGTCAAGCAAAACCAAGGCAGCCTTCCCACCCCCATCTAAGGTCTCCCTAATCTCTTCTGTTGATTTTATAAGTGCTGACTCCGTGCTGTGACCCTCTCTAAAACCGTATTGCGTGGGGTCCAGCACTTTGTTATCCCGTAGAAAGGCACTTAGTTGCCTATTCGTTTCCTTCTCCAGCATTTTAGCTGGAAAAAGAAGGCGAGAAATCGGGCGAAAGTTGTTAGGGTCCTTACAATCAAGAATCGCCTTTTTTAGTAACGGTAACACTGAAGCCAATTTCCACATTTTTGGGAAGAGCCCTGAGTCAAAAATGCTGTTAAAAAGAGGGGTAAGGACTTGAGCTACCGGGTTTGGGGCAGACTTGACTACTGCGACCGGGCATGGGTCAAAAGGCGAGCCAGATCTCACTGTCAAAAGGCGTTTAATAGTGTCAGTTGAGGAAATATCATAATATTTATTAAAAACCTGGGGGGAATCCTTTAAAAGTTCTACTCCCTCCTGACGGGGAATATGATCTATATTACTACAATTGAACGCGGAGAAAATAACCTCCACCTTGTTCAGGAAAAAACTCGCAATGTCCTCGCAGAGTTCCTGACTAGATTCAATTTTTCCAGTGCGAGGGGAGATCAGCTCAGATACTGTTTGAAATATTTCTTTGGCCGAGTTTTTTGCTTGAACAATTTTATTTGTGAAAAAACATTTCTTGGCATTAGAAAATAAAACCCTTGTATAATGCCAAACTCTGTTTGTATCTTCTTCTGTCTGCCTCCTCATATTTTGTTCTCCAACTGCGTACTAGAGATTTACAAATACGTTTCTGGGTTTTCAGTTCTTCAGTGTACCAGGGGGCTGTAGGATGCAATCTTTTAGGAGTACACAGTTTTTTGGGGGCCAATTTCTCACAGGCTGCTGCTAACCAATTCGTATAAAAGGATGTTGCCTCCTCTGCCCCCGTGGGAAGCGGACGCAACGTTACTTCCAATTCTACTTCTAGATCTTTCCCCTTAATTTTATTACAAGATCTACTCTCGTATTGTCTCTTGGAGTCCCCCTTGTTAAACCCATAATTTGGACAGGTGAGTTCGAAACACACAGCGTAGTGATCAGTCCATGTAAGAGGAAGCACGCCTGAAAATATCAACTGAGGGTCATTAGAGAAAATGCCATCCAACGTGTGGCCTGCTAAGTGAGTTGCCTTGATCACTCTTTGGGTCAGATCACCGCTCTTCATTGTTTCCACGAGAGTCCTAGTATCGGGATCCTCCAAGGCCTCAAGATGGAAGTTATAATTGTAGGAGAGTAGGGTCTGCTTCCTATGGTCACCCCCACTTTTTGCTTTTGCTTCACTGGTTTTCGACTTAGATGTGGCTGTGGGCCTGCTAATCAGACCCACAGCCCCGCTGTTCTCTCTCTAAATTCATACTATGTACTTTAGGTACATAACCCAATTGGTAAGGATCACCTTATAGGGCCCTGTACAGTGTACCTTAGGTACCCAGGGCATGGGTGTACCCTAGGCCTACCAGGGGCTGCAGCATGTATTATGCCACCCCTGGCTGGCCTCCCATCATGACACAACTGGCTGATCACTCAGCTGGGGCAAGGTCGTGTAATCACCCCTTGCTTAGGTATAGTATTCCTATACCTGCCTTATATATAGACACATGGGTAACCTTTCAGCCACTCCTATGGCAGGCCTTAACAATCCTGAAGGCAGAGTGCTTGGTAACATGTGAGATGGTGCTCTAGCATGAGCTGAGACTGTCTGCAGCTTTCGGAACCATGTCCTTATAGCTATTTTATGATATCGCCTACCATATACTCTTAAAGTGCCTTATAATCCTCGCGGTTATGGTAACTATGCTTTGGCTTTATCAAAACATGTCGTGTAAGGTGTCTAACACTTTGGAATACTACCCCCACACCATTTCTGGCATTGAGAATAGTATTCCCCCCTTCTAGAGGGAGAAGACATGTTAAAAACCTACTACCCGGTTAAAGTTAACCAGAGCCCCAGCATCACAAAATGGATGCTGCTGCCACGGACACAAGTCTGACCTCCTGCTGCTGGGAGTCCTTCCAGCGAGGGAGGCTTGGACAATAGGTTTCCTGCCTTGGTAGGTGCTAGCACCACCCTAGACAGGGCTTAGTGTATTGGGGCAGGGAGGGATGAAAGAAACGAGACACTGCCTGGGGCACACAAGGTGTCCCATGCATAGTCCGGTTCAAACCGGTGCTGGGGCACTCCAGCCCCAGCTCAGGCGCGAAACTGGACAAAGGGAAGGGGGTGTAACCACCCCCCTCCCTGGTCCCACCCATAGGAGGAACCTAGCAGGTAACCCAGCTCCCCAAATTAGTATAAGAGTGGGAGCTGAGTCCCTAGGACTTTGGATTATCCTGAACTGAAACTAGACACGAAACTCTGGACCTTCGACATTCGACGACAAGAAGACTGAAGAATCTCCCTTGTGGCCAAGGAGTGGCCACCCTGTGCAAACTGGCACCAACAAGCGACCTGCCGTTTGCTTTGCCTAAGTTCTACGAGGAACCGACTGCAGACCCCGACCAGCGCCTTGACCTCCAGACTTCTCTGACCCTGATCCACATCCACAGCCAAGCTGAGATCCGTGGAGGCGACGAGAGACGTGGGACCGGCTACCTGGGAAAATTTGCGAGTAGCTTCCAGCACAGCTTCTGAGGCATCCTCGAAGTTGTGCTCTGGGGATTGAGAAGCCCCAACCCCGAGCACCATCTGCACCAAAGATCAGCCCTCCACGAGTTCTGCGTGGGCCCCTTCTGCATTTTCCTGCTTGACGCGTCTGTCCGGTTGCTTTCCCGTTGGCTAGTAGCCTCAGTGACAACGAACCCTTGACTTTTCACTGCTGGTTTGGCTCCTCCAGACTGGCCCTTGCTTCCCTGTGAAAGAGAAGTACCTCAGGCCTTCCTGGTCTGCACCTGAAGCGAATTTCCATTTCCGCATGGGTTGCCTTTGCCAAGGCTTGTTGACTCCAATCGGGACGTCGACTCTGCCAGCAGCAAGATCCTTTGTGGGACAGCTTGTACCCTGGTTCTGGTTGTCCTCAACGCCTCCTGGTCCACGCAGCTGCAGAGACAAGCTTCAAGACATCACCTGTGTTCTGCATGACATCGCCTGGTTCCTTCCTGGTTCCACACGGTCACTGGCTAGTGACCCAGACTTGGTCCCCTCTGCTTGCAGGTGGTCTTCCTTCAAGATCCATCCTTGGGTCCACCGGACATCTTCCTCCTGGCCGCCTGCCAGCATCTGTTCTTCAGGCATCCATAGGATCCAGCGACGGCACCCGACACATCTTCACACCTATGCACCCGTCTCCTGTGGGTGAGGTAACGCGAGTACTCCGGTGCTCCAGTGGATATTGACTATCCAAGTGTCTAAGTCTTTAGTTGCTTCCTCCTAGTTACTTCGGAAGTGTCCTTATTCTTCCTATTTCTAATTGCTACATTCCCATTGACTTTAATGTAACCCGCGTGTGTGTTTCCACATTGCACACGCTTCCCGTGGGCCTCCCACTTCCTAACTATTGGTAGGGTAGTGTAGCCCCAGCGATTCCCTAGGCCCTAGGCCTACTCCCTGTTCGTGACGTGGTACTTATACCACTTTCTTAGTATATGGTTTGCGTGGCCCCTGGGCCCAACTGTATTTTTCCTGTGTAACTTAACGTATGCTACTTAAGAAATTGTTGTGCTTAGACCTCTGAACTCATAAAGAGTGCTGAGGGTATATGTTAGAATAAATACATTCTAATTTTATATATATCTGGTGTGGTGTCCTTTCATTTGGTATTCAAGGGATTATAATGGTATAACAGCTGGCTTCACATGCCATACAGAGTTTAGCCTAAGACTGCTCTTGTCCACGCTACCACTAGGATAGCTGGTCTATAAGGTTGACTTTACAACCAGTCACCATAAGGGTTGTTTGGACTGATAAGAGGTGTACACTAGAACTAGTGACATCATATATCAGGCCAACTTCTCACAATAATCACCTAGGATCATAAAGGAATTGAGGCATAAGCCCGCTTCAAGCATATTCCCAATCGATCCAAGAAAAATATTTCTCGGCCCAGGGGGTGTGTAAAGTAAAATACCCTTGAAAGTGTAATAGTCCGACAGGGAGAGGCTAAATGAAAGCGCCTCACAAGAAGAATTTGCCACCGCACAGAAACCTGTCCTCAAAGAATTATGAAAGATTATTGCTAAACCCCCACCTTTTCTAGCTGATCTACTCATAGTGTGACAGAGATATCCCAGAGGGGTTGCTTTAACAATATCAGGCCCAGATGCTTCATCCGTCCAAGTTTCCGTAGTAAAGGCAATTTTAATGCTTTTTTCCACCATCAAGTCAGCACATTCTGTGCTGTGCTTAACTAAGGATCTAGCGTTCAATAAAATGCAGTTAACAACTACATTCTCTGGAGCTGTATTGATCACCCTCTTAAAAATAGAGGGACTGATGCTTTGGTTGAGGATTTTGGGTATGGTACAATTACAATTTGGGCATATAGTCTCGGGTGTGAAAGAACATAAATCACACCTAAGGCACAGACAAGCAGAAGATGTCATCGTGGATCTTACCATAAGTAATTGTTCTTTGGTGTAGGTTTGCACACAAGGTGATCCTGGTTTGAGAGGAGCATAGGGGCTGACGCTGAGCGCGGTCCGAGCGCAGACGGGCGCAGACGGGCTTGCCTTAGGCGTGCCTTCGGTGCGCCAGCGGCGCGCCCGCTGCGCGCGTCCGCTGCGCGCGTCCGCTGCCCGGCCGCCCCTGCAGGCACATTTCAAGGCACCCTGAACAGAAAGACTAGCCCACTGACCTGCCTCCCAAAATGGCGGTTCAACTCCCTCACCCAACCCGGATGCAGGCAACAGCCACCGTGAATAACCATGGAGTGATCCGGTGTCGGGCTGAGCACCGGCGCTTCACAGGGCTTCGGTAAGTAATAAAAAGAGTCCCCCAAACGATAAATTATATTTAAAAACAACAAAACATATTCAGCTAGCAGCAATAGTTGTGATTAAAAACAGCAATGAAATTAAAACATCAGAGCTAAAAAACAAACCTTCAGGGCAGTCCTATCAAGGAGACATAAATATGTGCAAAACAAGCAGTGCAAAAATGCCTTCTCCCGGCTCAAGCCTCAGGAGATAATGGATAATGTGTTGCAGTTGGGCCTGAATCCAGACTGCCTGGTGTCGAGGAGCTGGCGCTTGCTAAGGTGGTCTGTGAAGTGTCGGTTGATTGGTTTCTTTGAGACCTTTGCTAGACATGGCAGAAGGAAGATGGGTCTGTAATTAGAAAGCGTGGCTTGGTCAGCAGGTGCTTTCTTGAGCAGGGGTATTATGGTGGAATGTTTTCAGGTTGTGCGGTTGATGGTGTCTGGTTGATGGTCAAGATGCTGTAAGTGGAGGCGATTTTGTGGCAGAAGAATTCCAAGAGCTTTTTGCAAAGGTCTTGCGCGGGGGTGATGTTGCTGGAGGTGGAAAGAGGGGCAGTGAATTATTTGATGATGGTGAAGATGTCCTTGCTGCTGCTAGTGCTGGCGTTGATGCGATCTGCACAAGCTGTGAGCGTGGTGTTCTGCATCTGCTGGTGGTAGAGTCTTAGGGCTGATTTGAAGATCTCTTTATCTGCGGTATCTTAACCCGTGGTCCATTTGCTTGCAGTGGAGTTTTGTCAGCCTGACTTCCTCTGTGTACCAACTATGGTCGGGCTCCTACCGCTGGGTTGCACTAGAGGGGAGCCAGGATGTCAGCGTATGCGGTGATCCAGCTGTTGAGGATTTTGATGGCTTTCGGCAGGTTGCTGGTGTGCTCAGGCCGGTGCGTGGAGAGGTTGGAAGCCCACTCCTCTTTTGTTATGCATTTCCAGCTGTAGCTAGCGGTTCCGGTAGTGGTAGGTCTGTCTTGGAGTGGGAAGGGTATGCCGAAACTGACATGGGCATGGTCTGCCCAGGTCATAGTTGCTGGCTTGTTGACTCTGATGTTGCTGATTGAGGAGAAAATTGGGTCCAATAGGTGTCCAGCAGTGTGAGTGGGTCAGTAATGTGCTGGGTGAGGTCAAGGTTTGCGAGGTTTTCTAAAAGGGCCATAGAGTCCGGAGCCATTGTGGTCTTCAATGTGAAAGTTAAGGTCTCCAAAGAGGATGGAGGTACTGCCGTTGATAAAGAGTGGTGAGGTGAAGTCTGTGATGTCACTGGTGAAATTGGTGCAGGATCCTGGTGCTCTGTATACGAGGGTTCAGTCCAGGGAGAAGTTGGCTGTGATGCGTACCTTGAACATGAGGTTTTCCATGGAGCTGGTGGGGTGTCCGTGGAGGTGGTGCAGCTGATTGTATCTTTGAATATGATGGTGACTCACCTCCGAGCTTGTGTTGACGGCCTTGCCTGGCAAACATGTAGATGGTGGGGATGGCAGTAGTGATGCCGGGGTTGAGTGTGCAGTAGGGTAGCGGTGGGTAAAAGGAGAACCATGGTTCCCGGCGGTGGGAAAGATCCAGGCATGGACGGGTGCAGTAAGGATTGCCTCTGGCGCACCAGCAGCGTGCCCGCTGCATGTCTGCATTGCAGCTGCCATTAAGGAGGTCCTAGGAAAAGGAGAAGCGCAAGATGCCGTGGGCAGGAAATCAGTGATGTCACTTCCTGTGCAGATGGTTGATGGGGAATCCAGTTTTGTCACTTCTTGTGCTGATGGATGATGGGAGATCCAGTGATATCACTTCCTGTGCTGATGGGTAAGGGGAAATAAAGCCCTCTTGCTCCTTTTTTTCTATTAAAGGTGGTTTTGCAGGAAATCCAGTGATGTCACTTCCTGTACAGATAAATTATAGAAAATCCAGTGATGTCACTTACTGTACTGATGATTAATGGGAGATCCAGTAATGTCACTTCCTGTGCTGATGTGTGATGCGCAATTAGGTCGTCTTGCCTGGCTTCTTTTAAACATGGTTTCAGCAGGTAACCAATGATGTTACTTCCTGTGCAGATGGATGATGGGAGCTCTCGTAATTTCACTTCCTGTGCTGATGGGTGATGGGAAAATACTTATTGTTTTAACATACCCTTTTCACAATGAATAAGTTAGGCGCACTGACTTTGACATAACTTTTCATAATAAACAGATCTAGCTTATAGCCATGGTCATTGGCTTGCCATCATAACCAATGGAAGCCAATCCTGCATTGAGAACATACAAGGCAGCCAGAAAAAACAAACGTCATAATTACCGACTAATAATATATCGACATAACTATCTAAGCGAAGTAGTTTCATAGTACAGTGGTGGCATTTGTGTGACCTTGAATGTGTCTGTTAAGCCAGCCCTAATAAACAGACCTTGCTTCCCCTCTTGAACACTAGAGGGTCATTAGGGGCTTTAGTCCAATGACGGGCACCAGTCGCCCGGGGCAGCAGTACTGAGGGTTCTAAGGAGGAAGACTATGGACCGAAGTCAGGGTTGCATTGGATTAAAAATCGGTCCGGGCACACTAAAAAAAAGTGGCCCCATTTGTATATTGCCTTTCCGCAAAACACTGCTTTGGCGCAGTTTTATGAAAAGAACTTAATTTAGATGGAAAAAAAGGCATTGATTAGTTCACACTGGTAAAAACACACCTGAAAATAAGTGAGGCCACTTTTGCAGGCCCCCTGCCCCCGCTCAATATGCATACATTAATGGGGCCGGCCCAGTGAGAGAAAGGAAGTGATACCTATGCCTGTTGATAAAAGGGAGGTAATGGATGCCCATCTGCCTCCAGAAAGGCCACTATCAAAGGGAGAAAAGTGACACTGGGAGGGAGACACCCAGAACTGATTTAGGCAGAGGTCAGGGACCCCTGAGCACAACGAACTTCAAAGACATTTAGGGGTATAACTATGAGAGCTGAGACCCCTGAACGTTGGAATAGAAATTGATTGAGACTGAAAAAGCTTGGACCCATTTCGTGCTCAAGAGTAACCTCTGCTAAGGAAGGAACAACTGAAGAAACTGCTGGGGAAGGACCGACCCTTGCTTCGTGATCTGGGGCTGGTCTGCCGGTTGCTTTTCTAACCCAGGAAGATGCTGTTGGGACTTTGTTTTGTGCGGTGGGACCCCCTGCTTGAAGAAGACTGTGCTTTGTGCCGTGTCTTGATTACGCCAAGGGCCCGAGGTGAGCTGGCTCCCTGTTTGGAAACACATGAGCATAAAAGTTTCCGGAGAAGTTTCAAGCGACGCAGTGCGTGCGTGTTTTGGCAGCTTAAGACCCTCAGAAGGTGTGTCCTGTGATCTTGGACACACGGAGAAGTGAGACTCGGACGCGCTGGGTGCGTGTCGTGGTGCACAGGAGGCGTTGGTGAGGAGTACCTGGTCATGGTGTGCATCGAAGGTGAAGCGAGTCTTGGATGCGCTGGGTGTGTGCCGTGGTGCACAGGAGGCATTGGTGAGGAGTACCTGGTCAACGTGTGCATCGAAGGTGAAGGGAGTCTCGGACGCGCTGTGTGCGTGTTGTGGTGCACCGCAGGCATTGGTGAAGAGCACCTGGTCAGCGTGTGCATCAGAGGTGAAGTGAGACTCTGACCCGCAGGGTGCGTGTCGTGGTGCACAGGAGGTGTTGGTGAGGAGCGCCTGGTCAACAAGTGCATTGGAAGTGGAAAGAGTTTCGGACGCGCAGGGTGCGTGTCGGGGTGCACTGGAGGCGCTGGTGAAGAGCGCCTGGTCATCGAGGGCACCGAGGAGAAGTGAGGCTCGGACACAGTGAGAGTGTCGAGGTGAGGCTGAAGGCGTTGATGAAGAGTGCCTGGATATTTCGGGGCACTGGAGTTGGATAAGTCTCCGTTAAGCATTGTCCGTGCTTTGGTGCAACCTGGGACTGTGGAGGTGACTGGCGGATCATCGTGTGCACCAGAAGAAAGTGAGTCTCTGCAGCGGGGTGTGTGTGTCTTGGTGCCAACTGAGACCGCAGGAAGGAGTGCCTGGTGAACATGCACTGAGAGTCGACGTGAAGTCCTATCAGCGTTGTGTATGTGGCTTCGTCCCAGTGGAGACCTAGAGGGTGCTGTGTTGAACGTGCACCCGGAGTAATGTAATCTCAGGGGGGTGGGGTACGTGTGCCCTACGGCCACCTGAGACCTTCCTAACAGTCGCGGCCCGGACCAGCAGCCCCAGAGGAGCTGAGGTGCCAGGCCGAGCCGCTGAGGCCCATTGAGAAAGTTCTACACGGTAGGCCCCGTTCACTGAAGGAGAGGACAGTGGGGTCACGCCCCCAGGTACCATGGATCACTACCTGGGCGGGGTGCGGGCTCGGAGGGACAGTCTCTCGGCCACTCATTCCATCTGGCGGCATGAGCCTTTGCTTCGGCTCAGATTGGGGTCCGTACTGCCCAAAGGAGAGGCCGTACTGGGGCCAGAGTTAGAAGCTGTACTTTATGTAATCGATGATACGTGTGGGGGGCAACTGTTATCGAAGAGGCTGATTGTCGTAATACACATTGCCAATATTGCTGTTAACGAACTGCTGGACTGTCTTATGACGCCTGACATTATTTCTGCATAACGAAGGACACGATTGTAGCGCTACGCATTGCATTATTTCTCTATTGCAAAGTACAGGATTGTAGCGGCCCGCATTGCATTATTCCTTCATTGCAAAGTACATGATTGTAGCTTCGCATTGCATTATTCCTTAATTGCAAAGTACATGATTGTAGCGGTGCGCATTGCATTATTTCTTCATTGCCAAGTACGTGATTGGGGCGGGACGCATTGCCTGATTCCTTCATTGCGCAGTACATGATTGTAGCGGTACGCATTGCATTATTTCTCCCATTGCAAGGTACCGGGGTGTATCGTTAAGCATTGTATTATTTCTCCTTTGCCACTGTAGGAGAGAAGGATCTGCTTCTTATGGTTACCCCCACTTTTTACTGATGATTCATTGTTTTTCGACTTTAGTCTGGCCGGGACCCTGCTATCCATGGCCCCAGCCTAGCTGCTTCCTCTCTAAAATTATTGCATGTTCTTTAGGAGCACTCCAGATTGGATTCTGGGGTACCCTTATGAGTCCCTAGTATATGGTATACTATGTACCCAGAGCATAGGTACCCCAGAGGCCTACCAGGGGCTGCAGCATGTATTGTGCCACCCATGGGAAGCCTTTTAAAATAACACAACAGGTCTGCTACAGCAGCCTGTGTAAGGTGGTGTATGCACCCCTTACTGAGATATAGGTTCCCTATAGCTCCCCATATCCCTGCACATATACCCCTATCAGTCACCCCTATGGCAGGCCTTACCAATCCAGAAAGCAGGGTGCTGGGTTTTATGTGAGAGGGTGTCCATGCATGAGCAGAGCCCCTCTGCAGCCTTCGGAACCATTATTTCTGGGTTGTGCATTATAAACTCGCGGTAAATGCTAACTTTGGAATGGCGGCACGGAAACATGTTGGTTTCAAACATCTTGGAATCATACCTCCACCAGTAACTTGTGTGGGAGGTATGATTCCACCCTACTAGAGGGAGAAATATGACAGCACCGGTATACCCGGTACCAGCTTTGCAAGCCCTGGCATCACAAAATGTATGCTGCCAGCCACAGACATGAGTCTGCCCTCCTGCTGCTGGATGAAACTCCAGCAGGGGAGGCCTGGACAATAGGTTTCTTGTCACAGGGAGGTTGTAACCACCTCCCAGACAGGCTTTAGTGTATTGGGGCTGGGTGGGTGCACTCTGAGAGTGCTTTGAAGTCTGCACTGGGGGCACATTTGGTGTCCCTGTGCATAGTCCAGCTCAAACCGGTTGCAGGGGCTACCAGCCCCTGCTCTGGCATGAAACTGGACAAAGGATATGGGTGTAGCCACCCCTCTGTTCAGACCCTCCTATAGGTGGGTCCCCAGAGTCTGTCCCACCCCTTCCTTGGGTATAAAGTAGGAACCCCTGACTACAGGACTTTAGATTTACCCGGACGAAACTCTGCTGCGGAATCCCAGAACTTCTACTATCTACACGACGTTGGATGACCGAAGAATCTCTCTTGGAGTAAAGGAGTTACTCCCCTGCAAGGCAGGCACCAAAGATGCAACTGTCCGGTTGGCAACTACGCAGCTCCTGAAGGACTCCAAAGTTTTTGCAACACAGGAGGTGGGTTTCCAAGCTTCCCCGAGGCCAATCCGTGCTCTCAGCAAACCTGAGATCCAAAGCCCTCGTGGGGACTGTGCAACCCGAACCCCTGGACACCGCGACCATTTGCAGCAGCATATGCTTTTTGGTGATCCCTGAGGCTATGCTTTGGGCTACTTCTAGTCCAGACCCCGAGCAGTGATTCCACCGAAGATTATTGGCCTACACTCATTGAATGACCTGTGGGCTGGTATTTAGTAATTCCTCTTGAGGCCCCTTCGTGATCCCTTGTCGTCGACTTGTGGGTCCTTGAGAAGGGTACTTTAACTTTCCACGGGCTTACCTGGTTACTCCAGACGTGCCCTGACTCTCCATCGTTTGGGGAGTTCACAGGACCTTGCTGGTCTACACCGAAGCCTTTTTCTCTCACCGCATGGGTTGCTGTTGCCAAGGCTTGTTGGTCTCCAATCCGGACACCGACCCCCAGCACTCGACATCCTTCGTGGGATAGCTCGTCAGCGGACTGTGGCTGTGGTTGTCGTCGATGCCTCCGGGTCCCCGTGGCAGTGTAGTCAAGCTTCACCTCTTCGCACCTGAAACACCAGACATCGTGGGCATTCGTCTATCGCGCCCAGGGTCACTGGCAAGTGACCCAGACTCTGTCCCCTCTGCTTTCAGGTTCTTCTCATCTTCGATCCAGGCTTGGATCTCTTCGGACACTTTGCATTTTCATGGCAGCAGCACTTCTTCGCCAGTTCCCATTGAAATCGACGACGCGACCCGACACCAAAAGACACCTATGCACCCGGCTTCCCTGGGTGAGGTAATGTGAGAAGTTGGCCTGGCATATGCTGGTCACTAGTTATAGTGGCCACCTTGCACCAGTCCAATTCGACTCTTATGGTAGATAGATTTAAGACAACCTTTTAAAGAAAGCTATCCTAGTTGTAGCTGTGGAGAGCAGCCTTCAGGCTAAGTCTCTGAGGAATGTAAAGCAGCTTGTTTTTACCTTATAATCTCTTGAATTACCAAATGAAAGGACACCACACAAGTATATATATCAAATATATATGTATTTATTTCTAGACACACTCTACTAATCTCTTTATGAGATTAGAAGACAAGTACACATTCCAATGTCAACAGTACTCAATAAATTAAGCACAAACATGTCTGGAGCCCTAGGGGCGTACCAGACCATATACTAAAAAAATGAGTTAACAAAGTCGACTTGCAAAATGACAAGGCCTAGGGCCTGAGGAATCGCTGGGGCTTCACTACTGCAGTGTTAGCAGGTAAGTAACAGGCCCACGGGAGTTGCGTGTAGTGTCTAAACACCGCCACGGGTTTCCTATTGGTTTCAATGGGGCAAGTCACGGTTTGTATTTTAAAGTTTTAGGGCACTTCGAGGAAGTCAACAAGCAAGCCACTTACAAGGTAAGTACTTCAAGGGCCAACACACACTTGGGCACTGGAGTGCACGAGTTACCTCACCCAGGGAAGCCGGGTGCATAGGTGTCTTTTGGTGTCGGGTCGAGTCGCTGTTTTCAATGGAGACCAATGAAGACTTACTGCTTGTGACGACTGGAGAGGTGTCCGCTGGAATCCGAAGGTGGATTGAAGATGGAGAAGACCTGAAAATTGAGGGGACAGTGTTCAAGGTCACTTACCAGTGACCGGTGTCCAGCAAGATGGATGACCACAGATGTCGCGTTGATTCAGGCTGTTGATGGTGTTTTGTCTCTTCGCTCACGAGGTCCAGGAGAAATCGACGATGACCAGCAGCTGGATTTGGAGTGTTCCGTAAGGTCTGCAGCTGATGGAGGTGTCGGCAACTGGATTAGAACCAACAAGCCTTGGCAACTGCAAGTCTTGTGTAGACTGAAGATAGTCAATGATGCAGACCAGCAAGGTCTGATGGACTCACCCAGCAAAGGTAAGTGATGGCAGACCTGGAGCAACCAGAAGAGCCCTTTAAGTTGATGAGAAAGTCTTCGGGGTACTCACTAGCCAACAGGTAAGTGACCGCAAAGACGCCGCCTCAGGAAATGCTTCACAGGAGCCCACGGTCACTCAGGACTGGGTAGGCAGCTGATGTTTGGTGCAAGACCTGCTGGAGGCTTGGGCCACAAATGGTCCAATGCACAAGTTCGTGGAACGTTGTTTAGGGTTTGCACTCGACAATAGTGCACGGTCCCCGGGTATTGCTGTTCCTCGTCACTCCTGGGGTCCACTCGCCACAGCTTCGCTGGGGACTCACACGGGCCATCGAGAAGTCAGGAAATCTACTTCTGGGGCAGCAGGGACTTCGAACTCCGGCGGTAGCAGGAAAGTTTGCAACCGTTGATTCAAGTTACTGGTGCCTGCCAAGCAGGGGAGTCACTCCTTGACTCCAAGGGAGATTCTTCTGTCTTCCAAAGGTAGTGGAATGTCGAAGGGCCAGGATTCTTCTTTGTAGAGCGTCGTCCAGGGTTATCTGCTTTGCAATGGCAATGCTTGGTATCTTATAGTGAAGATAGGGGAGGGACTAGCTCTATGACCACTCCTCTAGGAGGGTCAGGGTAGTGGGTGGTTACACCCACTTCCCTTTGTCCAGTTTCGTGCCAGAGCAGGGGCAGGTAGCCCCTGAACTGGTTTGAGCTGGCATATGCACAGAGGAGCCTACCGCTCCCCCAGTGCAGGACTTCAAAGCACTCTAAGAGTGCACCCACCCAGCTCCAATACACTAAATCCTGTCTGGCAGGTGGTGACACCTCCCTGTGACAGGATGCCTTTTGTTGGGCTTCCTCCACTGCGAGTTTCGGTCAGCAGCAGGAGGGCAGCCCAGTGTCTGTGCTAGTGGCATCCATTTTGTGATGCCAGGGCTCCTTTAGATTTCTACCGTTTAGTACAGTGGGTACATGTCATCCCCTCTAGAAGGGTGGGATCATACTCCCACACCAGTTACTGGTGTGGGGGTATGATTCCAAGTTGTTTGACACCAAACACAACATGTTTTGATGCAGTCATTCCAAAGTTAGCATTTACCGCAAAGTTATAATGCACTTAAGAGTATATGGTGTAACCGCATCCACAAACAGCAGCAGAGAATAGACTCTGCCAGCTGCAGAGGGGTCCTGCTCATGCAGAAGCACCCCCTCACATAGTAAACCAAGCACCCTGCCCTCAGGATTGATAGGGCCTACTATAGGGGTGGCTGATAGGTTTATATGTGTGTGTATGGTGAGATATAGGAACCTATACCTCAGTGAGGAGTGCTAACACTAGCAGTAGCAGACCTGTGGTGTCAGATTGTGAATGCTTCCCGGGGTGGCATAAGATATGCTGCAGCCCCTGGTAGGCCTGTGAAGTACCAATGCCCTAGGTACCTAAGGTACCATATACTAGGGGCTCATAAGGTACCACAGTATCCAATCACTAGTGCATCTAATATGCACACCAAGTTGTTTAGAGAGATCAGTGAGACTGGGGCCCTGATTAGCAGGGACCCAGCCAGACTATAGCCAGAAACCAGTGTATACATTAGAAACAAGCATTTACAATGCAATGGTCTCGGCATTGGTAAAGTTAGAGCTATTGGCATTGCTCATGACATTATTTTTGTTTATGTTTTTTTGTTTTTAAAACATTTAAAGAAACGGCATTGTCATGAGCAATGCCAATAGCTCTAACTTTAACAATGCCGAGACCGTTGCATTGTAAATGCTTGTTACTATGACCTGCTGGCTAGCTGTTTTTACGAGTCGAAATGATGCAGAGCTGAAGGAGTTCTCTCATTCCTCTCGTACTGGGCAAGCAAGTGGGGAGTAGAGAGCAGCGGCTAATGCTTCCGTCATCCCCCTGCAAGGCGGGGAATGGACATTGTTAGACCTTAAGACATCCTGAAGGCACTGATTGGCACAATCACCAGAGCGTCATTACCCAGGAGGGCCCTGAAGCACAGTTGGCTGCCTGGAGTACCCAGAAGGGGAAGGAAGAAACAGAAATGGGAGAAGGGGAAAAGAAAGGTAATTTAGAAAGGAAGGGAGAGAGAGTCAAAGAGAAAGCTATTTCTGGTCCAAGAAAGGAGGACACATTTTCACAGACTATGGTTTTTACGAGTATGGGTGCTGGACATCAGTGTCAATTACACCGAGTGCATTAAGGTATCAAAGCGACACTGATGCAAAAGAACCCATGCCGTCATCTACTGTGAAACTTAGGGAAAATCTCATAAAAGACACTCGTTACAATGTAGTAAGAAAACGTGCAAGAGAGCTGAAGTGCTAAGGTCGAAATTCTACACTCACCCACACTTGCATTCCTTCTTTCAGGCCCACAGTTCACTGGCAGCATCTTCAGTGCACTATTCTCCAGCGTTTTGGGGCTTATGGTAGACAGTCTACAACCTCCAGGTCCACCGCCCGCCTGCAGTACATCCAGCCACCAGCCTTTGACGTGGGAGTCCTGCCAACAATAATCCCATCAGCGCGAGTTCACCGATATATTCCACAATAAGGCCTACACTTCTGTCTCTTCCTGTTTCTGCCCCTCTCTGACGCCTGTCCGCTACCTTTAATCACTTTCCACCCCGTTTGCCCTCACTGTCCTCGCCGCCTGCCCTTTACCTCTGCCCTGTTTCTGCCCTTGCTCCTCGTGCCCTGCCCCCGAGTGCCCGGACCTGCAGCTCAGCAGCAGCGCTCTCTCCACAGCCCAATGAAGCCTATCCTCTGCCCAGGGCTGTCCCAGACACCAAGGTCCGGGGGGGGGGGTGTGTGTGAATGGGCGCGCACTTAGGGGCCTTTCACAAACAAAAGTGACTCGGGAGGGAGAGCGCGGCGGAGGGGGCGGGGGTTAGGAAAGGCCAAAGTGAGAGCAGAGTCACCAGCAGCCCAGGTGCCCCCCATATCTCCGCAGAGATCACGCTGCCCCACCCCACCTCTTCCGAGGAAAACACACCCATACACCATGCACCGGGTCTGACCCGCAAGGGGCTGCTTTCCAACCCCCCCCCCCCCCCAGCAGGGACCACCAGGGGGCCTGCCTGGGAAAACAAGCACGCCAAATGGGAGGACGTCTGAGAAAACGGGCTGTAGTGGGGGAGAGGGGCTCCTACAAATCAAAACGGGATGGGGGCCGCCTGCAAATTAAACGTCTGCGGCCAAAATGTCAATTCAAAAACACGTCACTACAACAATACCACATCCAGTAACTGACGTCACTGTGACATCATACAACCCATGACGCCCCTCACCTGATGAAGTGCGCTGATGCCATCGACGTTGGTGCCGTTGAGTAGGTCGCTCCCGCCTTTGCCCTGTAGCATGGCCTCGGCTTCTTCCAGGTCGCCTCCTGCGCAAGCTGCCAGAAATTCGGCGGCTCCATCGAAGCGAACTGCCCGGCCATCCAAGTTATCGTTCGCCTTTCAGCAGGCACGGGATCACGCATTAAAGCCGCCGCGAGAACTGGAGTGTATTCCATTTTATTTTAAAGGCCTGTCGTTCAGTTTTTTTTTTTCCCTCTCAAAGGAATGCAAAGAAGCTGAGCTGCCAACACCAGCAGAGTTCAATTCGGGGACATGGTGGTGGGTCCGGATGAGGCAACCTGCTCAGACTCCCCACTCCAGCCCGCTACTGCAGAGCTGCTCGTTTTAAAGAAAAACGGCAAGATAACTGCAACATCTTTTGCACAACAAAAATAGATAGTACAGCAAGGGCAGAGATCATGGAGAGACCGACATGGTGCCTGGCAGATAGTTACTGACAATATTTACCATCTTCAGTGAATGCACCATTTACACACCCCACAGTCCAGACTACGACCTTCCCACCTCTGCGAATAACATGTTCAGCCTTGTACATACAAACTGCGTTTAAAACACAGACACTAGCTGATATTTCAATAGGATGGTGCCGTTCTCATAAGGCACTGACTGAGTTGCGGTTTAAGATACTGCCGTTTCCCACCCTTAACGGGAGGCTAGGCATAAGAAACAAAAAATACAAGTTTAACTGCCGTAAACATATTCAATACCAAACTTTCTTAAATGCAAAGGGAGAGTTTTTTTTGAGTCCTATAAATCAACTCACGGGTAGTGCGATGTCCCGAGCGCAGCAGCAGCTCCTTCTCCTCCCTTTATTTTCTCGCCAAGCTCGCCGCCATTTTCCTTTCGCTGTTTATTCAAATAAGAGAAAACACTCCCAGTGAACAAACGGCAGAGGCCCCGTCTGCCCGAAACAACCGCAAGTGTCCATGGGAACTGCAGTTTGAACCCTGTACGAAGAGATGGCCTTGCCAATCACACAATCGACAATCGGAAACCACAGGTCCCAGAGTTCCATGCGTTGAGCGGTTGAAACAACAGAGACAATGAACCCCACAGATTTTTTTGTTTGGTTAAAAAGCAGGTATATTTTTAGTCGCTCTTGAGGGGTGAAAATTAAACAACCAACAGAACCACGCACGTCTTAGCTTTCACGCCTATTTATGTGTAAATGTTTGTCAAACAATCCAAGGTGGCTAAGAAGCAGGTGAGGGAGCAACGCCGGGACACCACCGCCTTTCTCCGAGGCAGAGAAGAACTGCCTCGGAGAAACGCAGCCTCGGTTTCGGATTCGGGGGCGTGTTTTTTTTTCTCTCCTCTTGCCATTGGCTGGAGGAGAGAAAAACACGCCCTGCGAAAAGCAACGAAAAAACACGCCCCCCGATCCGAAAAGGACGGGGCTTCAACGGAGGGACTGGACCTCTTCTCCAGTGGCTGGCCAGCATTTAAGAGGCCAGCCAATGGAGAACAGGAGAGAAAAGGGGCGGGTGCAAGCCCCTTTTCTCAAAGTCACTCAAAGTCATTAAATCTCGGAGCGAGACTGCGCAAGCGCAGCCTTCGCAGCCGAGACCTAAAAAAGGGGGGGCAACATAAGTGCAGATCCTACTCTCCTACACAGGGACATTAAACTAACCTTGACCAGTTGAGTCTTCATGTTTTAAGTGGAAATACCTTGAGAGTCCATCTGCATTGGCATGTTGGGTCCCAGGTCTATGTTCCACTGTATAGTCCATCCCCTGTAGGGAAATGGACCACCTGAGCAATTTGGGATTTTCACCTTTCATCTGTTTGAGCCACAGGAGGGGCTTATGGTCAGTCTGAACTATGAAGTGAGTGCCAAACAAGTATGGCCTCAGCTTCTTCGGGGCCCACACCACAGCAAAGGCCTCCCTCTCAATAGCTGACCAACGTTTCTCTCTAGGGGCCAGCCTTCTGCTTATGAAAGCTACTGGCTGGTCTTGACCTTCATCATTAAGTTGAGACAGTACAGCTCCCACACCCAGCTCTGAAGCATCTGTTTGAACAATTAACTTATTTTTGTAATCTGGACTCTGTAAGATGGGGGCAGTGCACATTGCCTGCTTGGGGTCATCAAATGCCTTTTGACAGCTAGCTGTCCACTGAACCTTTTTTGGCATTTTCTTGGAGGTCAGGTCATTTAAGGGGGTCACTATAGATCCATATCCCTTAACAAACCTCATGTAATACCCAGTCAGGCCTAAGAAGGCTCTCACATGTGTCTGGGTGGTTGGAGCTACCCATTCCATTATGGTCTGGATCTTGCTCTGCAATGGTTGAACCTGGCCTCCACCTACAAGGTGGCCCAGGTACACAACCTGACTCTGCCCTATCTGGCACTTAGTGGCCTTGATAGTGAGGCCTGCTTTTTGCAGGGCCTCCAAAACATTTCTGAGGTGGACCAGGTGATCCTGCCAGGTGGAACTAAAGACAGCAATATCATCAAGATAAGCTGAGCAATAAGTTTCCATACCAGTCAGAACTATATTCACCAACCTCTGAAAAGTGGCAGGTGCATTCTTCAAACCAAAGGGCATTACCACAAAGTGATAGTGCCCACCAGGGATCGAAAATGCAGTTTTGGCCTTGGCATCATCAGCTAACTTGATTTGCAAATAGCCAGCTGTAAGGTCAAATGTACTGAGATACTTGGCTGAGGCCAAAGTGTCTATTAGTTCATCTGCCCTTGGTATTGGGTAGGCATCAGTCCTGGTGACTACATTGAGGCCTCTGTAGTCAACACAAAACCTCATTTCTTTCTTACCACCCTGGGTATGAGGTTTTGGCACAAGGACTACTGGGCTAGCCCAAGGGCTATCTTAAGGCTCAATAACACCTAGCTCCAACGTTTTCTGGACTTCAGTCCTGATACAGTCCTTGACATGGTCAGGTTGCCTGTAGATGTTATTCTTAACAGGCAGACTGTCTCCAGTGTCCACCTCATGGGTGCACCAGGAAGTCTGACTTGGGGTCAGGCTAAACATATGTCTAAACTGATGTAGCACTTGTCTACATTCAGTTTGCTGGTGTTCAGTGAGGCTGCTTGCCAAGCAACACCATCAACTGACCCATCATCAGGGTTCTGTGAGAGCAGGTCAGGGAGAGGGTCACTCTCCTCCTCCTGGTCCTCATCAGTTGCCATGAGCAAGCTCATTTCAGCCCTGTCCACATATGGCTTAAGTCTGTTGACATGGAGCACCCTAAGGGGGCTCCTGGGAGTGCCAAGATATACCAAGTAGGTGACCTCTCCCTTTTTCTCAACAATTGTATGGGGGCCATTCCATTTGTCCTGGAGAGCTGCTGGGGCCACAGGCTCCAACACCCACACTTTCTGGCCTGGCTGATAAACAGTCAGGACAGCCTTTTGGTCATGCCAAGCTTTCTGTAACTCTTGGCTGGCCTCAAGGTTTTTAGTGGCCTTCTTCATATACTCTGCCATCTGGGAGCGGACACCAAGTACATAGTCCATCACATCCTGTTTGGGAGGTTTGAGAGGTAACTCCCATCTCTCCTTCACCAAACATAATGGTCCTCTAACAGGGTGCCCAAACAGAAGTTCAAAAGGGCTGTAGCCAACCCCCTTCTGTGGAACCTCCCTGTATGCAAACAGAAGGCAGGGAAGTAAAAGGTCCCATTTTCGCCTAAGCTTTTCTGGGAGGCCTTTAATCATTCCCTTTAGGGTTTTGTTGAATCTCTCAACTAACCCATTGCATCGTGGGTGATAGGGAGTAGTGAATTTGTAGTTGACACCATACTCCTTCCATATTGCAGTTAGATATCCTGACATAAAGTTAGAACCTCTGTCAGAGATGACCTCCTTAGGGAAACCCACTCTGGAGAAGACTCCAATGAGGGCTCTTGCTACCACAGGAGCTGTGGTAGTCCTTAGGGGTATAGCTTCTGGATACCTGGTGGCATGATTCACTACCACCAGTATAAATCTGTGCCCAGATGCAGTTGGTGGGTCAAGGGGACCAACAATGTCAATCCCTACCCTTTCAAAGGGAACCCCCACCATTGGTAGTTGTATCAGGGGGGCCTTTGTTGTGCCACCTGACTTGCCACTGGCTTGGCAAGTGACACAGGAGCGACAAAACTCCTTGGTGTCCTCAGACATGTGTGGCCAATGAAAATGTGGTACAAGCCTGTCCCAGGTCTTGTTTTGGCCCAAGTGTCCTGCTAAAGGGATGTCATGTGCTAGGGTCAAGAGGAACCCCCTAAACTTCTGAGGTATTACCAACCTCCTGGTGGCTCCAGGGGTAGGATCTCTAGCCTCAGAATATAGGAGCCCCTCATCCCAATAAACTTTATGGGACCCACTAGCACTCCCAGCAGCCTCAGCAGCAGCCTACTGTCTGAGGGGTTCAAGAGTGGGGCAGCACTGTTGCTCTTTGCTCAGATCTTCCCTGGAGGGTCCCCCTGCCCCCAAGAACTCAACCTGACCAGGCTCAAGTTCCTCTGGGACAGTTCCTTCTTCAGGATCTGCTTCTCCTCCCTCAGGAGGGGAATCTGAGATATGAGACAGAGGGGAAGGCCCAGCCTTAACCCTGCTGCTCCTCCTCTTGGGTAGCACCTGGTCCATAGTTTCAGGATCCAGAGCTGGTTCAGCTTTATGCATTCTGGCTTGTGACCTGGTCACAGCAAATACCTCTGCAGGTATGCCCAACATCTCAGCATGAGTCCATAATTCTACTTCAGACCAGGCTGAAGTCTCCAGATCATTGCCCAACAAACATTCAACAGGGAGGTCTGCACTGACTACTACCTTTTTGAGGCCAGTTACCCCTCCCCAGGAGAAATTCACAACTGCCAGGCTATGGTTGGTCCTGACATTGCTTGCATTGGTTACCTGGTACATTTCACCCAGGATGATCTGTGCAGGGTCCACTAAGTCCTCTGTCACCATGGTGACACTAGCACCTGTGTCCCTGAATGCCACCTTGAAAATCTCTGCCATCTCCTGAGGCGGAGGCCGGGAGACTACTCGCCACAACTTTTTAGAATTGTGGTAGCTTACTGTGTTTTTGTTGGCATGTTCTCCCCCTGAGCATAGTGCCATTGGAGCTTGGACTCACTCGAGCACCCCAAACGGCGGATATTAGCGCTGTCACGGGCTCCGTGAAAAGATTGCTGCCATTGCCGAGCATACCAGGACACGCCCACTACCGTGAGGCCACGCCCCCCGCCAGAAGTATAAATAAAGGGCGCTGAATACAAGCGCAACCTTGAAAATCTCTACCATCTCCTGAGGTGGAAGCCGGGAGACCACTCGCCACAACTTTTTAAAATTGTAGTAACTTACTGTGTTTTTATTGGCCCGTTCTCCCCCTGAGCATAATACCATTGGAACTTAGACTCACTCGAGCACCCCAAACAGCGGATATTAGCGCTGTCACGGGCTCCGTGAAAAGATTGCCGCCATTGCCGAGCATACCAGGACACGCCCACTACCGTGAGGCCACGCCTCCCGCCAGAAGTTCCCTTCTATAAAACATGTGCATTCCTAGGATGCGCAGCGGACGAGCGCAGCGGGCGCGACGTTGGCGCGCCAAAGGCGCGCCTAAGGCCAGCTCGTCTGCGCCCGTCCGCGCCAGAACGAGCCAGGAGCCAGGCACGGGGGCTCGAGCGAGGATTTCATACTCCAGAGATTCCTTATGCCACCTCAATCTGCCTGTTCTACCGCCATGTTCCCATTCACTGAGAGAAGATTCATGCTTCACCCACTGTCCCCACTGTCCTTTCAAACGCACTCCCTCTATAAACAAGCACCACCCTCAGACGATCATTAATATGGCTCTGATCAACTGCAGGTCTCTGCCCAAACACGCCCATGAAATACACTTACTTATCGAGGAACACCATCTAGAGATCCTGTTTCTTACAGAAACATGGCTTGCGCCTGATTCAGACGCCGATATAGTACAGGCACTACCCCACGGATTCCTGATTCAACACCTGAACCGTCCCAAGGGCACGGGAGGAGGAATTGCCGTTATCTTCAAAGAGTCTTTCTCTTGCAGATTCCTTGACAGCCCCCTGACGGACTGTGAAAATACACACTTCACTATCCAAATGTCCCCCTGTATTTCCCTCTCAGGAGTCCTCATTTACCGTCCACCAGGAGCCATGGGGCAATTCCACAATTCACTTCTGGAATGCTCCTTGGCCATGGCCAGTACACGGCCCAATCTCCTAATTTTAGGGGACTTCAATGTCCACTTTGACAATAGTAAAGACGAAATAGCCACAGAACTGATTTTAGACCTGGCAGCCCATCAACTCCACTTACAAAACGATCTTCCCACACATAATCATGGACACCTGCTTGATCCCATCTTTTGCAACTTTCCTGACCTTGTGGTGGGAACACCGATCCCTGTACGACCATCTGCTCATCCCTTTTAGTTGGCGAATTCAGTCCACTCCTCCTTCCACCCAAGCACCTAGCAGACCTTCCCGTCCATGGGCGAAACTTGACATCGACAAATGGAAACAAGCATTAGAGGACACCAGGCCACATCCCGAAATGAACCCTTACTTAGCAGACGTGGAGTTCACGTCCTGGCTTGCTAAATCTTTAGATACAGTCCTTCCCAAAAAACCGCATCGGAAACTTAGGAAAAAAGCCACCTCCCCGTGGTTCACCCATGAGGTACGCCTCTTAAAGAAAATTTGCAAGAGAGCGGAAAGAGTATGGAGGAAAGATTTCGATCCCAATAGCAAAAATGACTACAAACGGACTATCCTCAATTACAAAAAGGCTCTAAAAAACGCTCAAATATCCTTTTTTAATGAAAAAATTAGTGAGGCATCCTGTTCGTCCAGAGAAACGTTCCAAATTGTGAAAAAACTTTTAAAGACCCCAGTACCATCTGTCACGCATAATCTCTCGGACAATCATTGTAAGGAGTTAGCCACGTTCTTTGACCTGAAAATACAAGATATCCTTCATCACCTCCCCCCGCTTCTCCCTGTGGACCCCCCTCCTCTTTACTCGCCGCAGTGCCAGAACAGGGATACAGACCTAATCAGGTTTTTTTCCATCAGTGAGGCAACCTTAGGACCCATCCTTCAATCCCACAAAAGCGGGTCCCCGCATGACCCAGCGCCAGTCAGACATCTAAAACAGGTCGCCCCTACCATCCTAGCACCAATGGTGAACCTGATAAACGCTTCTATAGAAAGTGGAACGGTTCCCGCAAGCTGGAAGAAGGCTGTGGTAAAAGCCTTAATCAAAAAACCCAACCTTGACCCTGGCAATCTGGCCAACTTCAGGCCGATTTCTCTTCTCCCTGGCATTAGCAAGATGGCTGAAAAATTCATCAATGGTCAGCTATCAAACTATTTGGAATCCAACGACTTGCTAAAAACATCACAGACTGGCTTCCGCCCGGGCCAGGGCACGGAAACAACGATGGTGGCGGTTGTCGAAGAGGCTAGGAAGATCATTGATGCAGGAGGATCAGTGGCAGTGATCCTTCTGGATCTCAGCGCGGCATTCGACACCGCCAACCACATCATCCTGGCACAGCGGCTTGAAAACCTTGGTATTTCAGGGCCGGCCCTCTCTTGGCTCAAATCTTATCTCCACAATCGCTCTTTCCAGGTGGCGGAAGGCGACTTTATCTCCAGGGAGACCCCTATACGTTGCGGAGTGCCTCAGGGCTCGTCATTGAGCCCGACGCTCTTCAACGTGTATATGTCGCACCTGGAAAAAATTGTCGTCCCGTATGGTATTAAACTCCTGACCTACGCGGACGACACTCAGCTGGTTGTCTCCCTCAGTCGGCCAGATAATCTCACCATCGACCTGCACTCCTGCCTGGGGGACATAGTCAGCTGGATGAACGCCTCCCATCTAAAACTCAATGGGGATAAAACGGAGATAATGGTGATGGGCAATCAGTCCCACTTCCGACCGGAGTCTCTATGGCCCCCGTGCATGGGTCCTCCCCCAACCCCCAAAACTGACATCAAAAGCTTGGGGATTTGGTTGGACCATAACCTGACCCTAAACACCCAGGCAAGGAAAACGGCTGGAACCTGCTTTGGCTTACTACGTACCACCCGCAAGATCCTCCACCTGCTTCCTTTCCAGTTAAGAAAGCTACTCCTACAGGGCCTCATCCTGTCCAGACTGGACTACGGAAATGCCCTTTATCTCGGTGCACCAAAAAAAGTCACAGCCAGGCTGCAGGTGGTGCAAAATGCTGCCGCTCGGAATCTCACGGGCACAAAAAACCGCTGCTCTGCCAAACCGGCGATCAGAGCACTCCACTGGCTTCCCGTGGAGCAAAGGGTGCAGTTCAAGGCCCTGTGCCTAACCCATAAAATCCTTCATGGAAAAGCCCCGCCCATCCTTAAAGACCTCATGGTCCCTCATACCACGACTAGAACCCTCCGATCCTCTAATGCCCACCTTTCCCAAATACCCAGGATTAAGAAAGCACGCTCCGGAGGCCGGCGGTTTTCCTATCAGGCGTCCAAGATGTGGAATGCCCTGCCACTGGACCTCCGTGCCCAACCCAACCTTCTGCCCTTCCGAAAGTCTTTAAAGACTTGGCTGTTCCCTTAACCACCTTCACGCTTCCGCCTGATCTATCCAGATTTTCTGTCAGCGCTGGGACGCTCTCGGGCAGCCATGCGCTTTAAAAATCTCATTCCATTCCAAAGCCTGTTTGCCATTTATGATAGGCTGCTGTTTGTATTTGCCCAGGTTACTGGGGCTCACTAGGAATGACATATCAAGGTCTCCCTCACAAACTAGCATTGCCTGTGTTGGTACTCTGACTAGGCCAGAGTCCACATCAGAACCCAGGGTCAACCCTACTACACCCTTATTCTGAGTACTACCTCCACCAATGACTGCACTAGGGGGAACAGTTGCCTTAGGGGCTGGAGTGGTGGTGGTTTGGTCTTTGGACTTGGTACAATCAGAAGTCCAGTGCCCTTTCTGTTTACAGAATTTGCACCAGGGCTTCTTTTGGCCTTTTCCCTTTGCAGATTGTGACTCCCCACCAGATGCAGATTTTTGGGGCCCTTGTGAAGACTTCTGCTCTTTTGACTTATCCCCACCTTTATCTGAGCCTTTAGGATCTTGCTTCTTAGTGTCACCACCTTGGTTCTGGGTTTTCTGCCTCACCCTGGTTCTGACCCATTTGTCTGCCTTCTTTCCCAATTCTTGGGGAGAGGTCAGATCAGAGTCCACCAGGTACTGATGCAACAACTGGTTTTGGCAATTATTAAGGATCTGTTCTCTCATTATAAGATTATACAATCCCTTAAAATCAGTTACTCTACTACCAACCAGCCAACCTTCTAGAGCCTTGGTTGCACAATCAACAAAGTCAGTCCAATCCTGCGTCTGTGCTTTCTGGGTGTCTCTGAACTTCAACCTGTACTGTTCAGTGGTTAAGCCAAACCCATCTATCAAAGCACTCTTCAGGGCTTCATAATCATTAGCATCCTCCTCTCTAACAGTGAGGAGCTTGTCTCTACCTTTATCTGAAAAGGAGAGCCACAAGATTGCTGCCCACTGTTTCTGGGGGACATGTTGAACTTTACAGGCCCTCTCCATAGCAGTTATCCATTTGTGGATATCATCCCCACTCTGGTAGGGAGGAACAACCTTGGACAGGTTCCTATGGTCTGGAATGTAATCTCTGCCTCTAGGGACACTGGTGCTGCCACCAGGGGTTCCTAACCCCTCTTTCTGAGTAAGTCTCTGGAGCTCAAAGGCTTCCCTATCTAAGGCCAATTGCTTGGTTCCGAGGGCAAGCCTAGCTTCCTCATACTGGAGCATCTTGAACCTTCTGTCAGAGGAGGTCTCTCTTGGATAGTTTGAGTTCCTCTGTTGAACAGATTCTCTTCCAGAGTGATATGAATGGTCAGAGTCCCTTGAGGGGGACCTAGGCCTTTCTTCCACCCTGTTAGCTCTCTTAGGGAGAATTCCTCTGTTCTGTTCAGACCTTTCTGGGTCTGGCCCTTCAATCACAGACTCCAGGTCATCTTGATTTTCATCATCAGACCCAGAGACTATGGTTGACCCACCCCGTGATGCAGACCCACTAGCTCCTAGAGCTAGTCTATGATCATCTGCTACTAACAGATCTATCAGGTGTTGTGAGGAGGGACTCCTGCCTACCCTCAGTTGTCTTTCAAAGCATAATGCCTTCAGGTCAGTGTAGGCCATGTCTTTGTACTGAGATGGGGTGGACCCACTGGATCCACCTTGGTAGGACATACTAGTGTTGTGCAGTGTTGTACTACCCTACTGAACCTAGCTTGAGCTGTAGCAAGGGTGTGCTTAGCCCTTCACAAACAGCTCTAAGTTCAGTAGAACTTATTGATACTAGCTTGACTTTATATGTACCTTGAGTACCTTAAGTGGTTTTCAGTTAGTAATTCAAATAGAGATTTTCTGGTAAAACAATGGCAAGTTGGAATCCCACACGCTGCCCACCAATGTGAGAAGTTGGCCTGGCATATGCTGGTCACTAGTTATAGTGGCCACCTTGCACCAGTCCAATTCGACTCTTATGGTAGATAGGTTTAAGACAACCTTTTAAAGAGAGCTATCCTAGTGGTAGCTTTGGAGAGCAGCCTTCAGGCTAAGTCTCTGAGGAATGTAAAGCAGCTTGTTTTACCTTATAATCTCTTGAATTACCAAATGAAAGGACACCACACAGGTATATATATCAAATATATATGTATTTATTTCTAGACACACTCTACTAATCTCTTTATGAGATTAGAAGACAAGTACACATTCCAATGTCAACAGTTCTCAATAAATTAAGCACAAATATGGCAGGAGCCCTAGGGGCGTACCAGACCATATACTAAACAAATGGGTTAACAAAGTCGACTTGCAAAATGACAAGGCCTAGGGCCTGAGGAATCGCTGGGGCTTCACTACTGCAGTGTTAGCAGGTAAGTAACAGGCCCACGGGAGACGCGTGCAGTGTCTAAAAACAGCCGCAGGTTTCCTATTGGTTTCAATGGGGCAATTCTCGGTTTGTATTTTAAAGTTTAAGGGCCCTTCGAGGAAGTCAACAAGCAAGCCACTTACAAGGTAAGTACTTCGAGGGCCAACACACACTTGGGCACCGGAGTGCACGAGTTACCTCACCCAGGGAAGCCAGGTGCATAGGTGTCTTTTGGTGTCGGGTCGAGTCGCTGTTTTCAATGGAGACCAATGAAGACTTACTGCTTGTGACGACTGGAGAGGTGTCCGCTGGAATCCGAAGGTGGATTGAAGATGGAGAAGACCTGAAAATTGAGGGGACAGTGTTCAAGGTCACTTGCCAGTGACCGGTGGCCAGCAAGATGGATGACAACAGATGTCGCGTCGATTCAGGCTGCTGATGGTGTTTTGTCTCTTCACTCACGAGGTCCTGGAGAGATTGACGATGACCAGCAGCTGGATTCGGAGTGTCCCACGAAGTCTGCAGCTGATGGAGGTGTCGGCAACCGGATTGGAGCCAACAAGCCTTGGCAACTGCAAGTCTCATGTAGACTGAAGATAGTCGATGATGCAGACCAGCAAGGTCTGATGGACTCACCCAGCAAAGGTAAGTGAGGGCAGACCTGGAGCAACCTGGAAAGCCCTTTAAGTCAATGAGAAAGTCTTCGGGGGACTCACTAGCCAACGGGCAAGTGACCGCAAAGACGCCACCTCAGGAAATGCTTCACAGGAGCCCACGGTCACTCAGAACGGGGTAGGCAGCTGATTTTTGGTGCAAGGGAGCACAGCATTACCCTCACGAGGCACCAGCGGAACACAGCATTACTCTCACGAGGCACCAGCTGAACACAGCAATACCCTCACAAGGCACCAGCAGAGCACAGCATTACCCTCACGAGGCACCAGCGGAGCACAGCATTAACTTCACGAGGCACCAGCAGAGCACAGCATTACCCTTATGAGGCACCAGCAGAGTACAGCATTACCCTCACGAGGCACCAGCCTAACACAGCATTATCCTCATGACGCACCAGTGGAACACAGAATTACCTTCACGAGGCACCAGCAGAGCACAGCATTACCCTCATGAGGCACCAGCAGAGTACCACATTACCCTCACGAGGCACCAGCCTAACACAGAATTACCCTCATGAGGCACCAGCTGAACACAGCATTACCTTCACGAGGCACCAGCGGAGCGCAGCATTACCCTCACAAGGCACCAGCTGAACACAGCATTACCTTCACGAGGCACCAGCGGAGCACAGCATTACCCTCATGAGGCACCAGCTGAACACAGCATTACCCTCACGAGGCACCAGCGGAGCACAGCATTACCCTCATGAGGCACCTGCTGAACACAGCATTGCCCTCACGAGGTACCAGCTGAACACAGCATTACCCTCACGAGGCACCTGCTGAACACAGCATTACCCTCACGAGGCACCAGCTGAACACAGCATTACCCTCACGAGGCACCAGCGGAACACAGCATTACCCTCACGAGGCACCTGCTGAACACAGCATTACCCTCACGAGGCACAAGCGGAACACAGCATTACCCTCACGAGGCTCCAGCTGAACACAGCATTACCCTCACGAGGCACCAGCTGAACACAGCATTACCCTCACGAGGCACCTGCTGAACACAGCATTACCCTCACCAGGCACCAGCGGAACACAGCATTACCCTCATGAGGCACCAGCTGAACACAGCTTTACCCTCACGAGGCACCAGCGGAACACAGCATTACCCTCACGAGGCACCAGCTAAACACAGCATTACCCTCACAAGGCACCAGCTGAACACAGCATTACCCTCACGAAGAACCAGCAGAGCACAGCATTACCCTCATGAGGCACCAGCGGAACACAGCTTTACCCTCACGAGGCACCAGCGGAACACAGCATTACCCTCACAAGGCACAAGCGGAAAACAGCATTACCCTCACGAGGCACCAGGGGAACACTGCATTACCCTCACGAGGCACCAGCAGAACACAGCATTACTCTCATGTGGCACAAGCGGAACACAGCATCACCGTCACGAGGCACCCGCGGAACACAGCATTACCCTCACGAGGCACCTGCTGAACACAGCATTACCCTCACGAGGCACCGGCTGAACACAGCATTACCCTCACGAGGAACCTGCTGAACACAGCATTACCCTCACGAGGCACCAGCGGAACACAGCATTACCCTCACGAGGCACCTGCTGAACACAGCATTACCCTCACGAGGCACCTGCTGAACACAGCATTACCCTCACGAGGCACCAGCGGAGCACAGCATTACCCTCACGAGGCACCTGCTGAACACAGCATTACCCTCACGAGGCACCAGCGGAACACAGCATTACCCTCACGAGGCACCAGCGGAGCACAGCATTACCCTCACGAGGCACCAGCCGAACACAGCATTACCCTCATGAGGCACCAGCGGAACACAGCATTACCCTCACGAGGCACCAGCTGAACACAGCATTACCCTCACGAGGCACCAGCGGAACACAGCATTACCCTCACGAGGCACCAGCGGAGCACAGCATTACCCTCACCGCCATCAAAGGTGCAGGCAGCCGGGAGCCCTTCCTATATCACGACATTAAAATGGTGTTCCAAAAGTCACCCCTCCCCCTTGCAGGATCAGGCACCCCAATAATAATGAATGCCCCTTTAAATGCACCCAGGAGAAATCCGGAGCGTCACGTGCTTCCATAACAACAGCTCGGTTCACACTTGACGTCTGAACACACAACATGCGAACTACAAGGAAGGAGCGGCCCTGCATTGTACACAAACTTCACAGCATGTCTTTCATTTCATATCAAGTGACCGTGAGCCTGCTCGCGCGCGGGAGCCACACGAATCAGAGTGATTTGGTGGGGGTGGGGGGGGGGGGGGGTTATAATGATGCATTAAAGACGGTCATGCATTCACTCGTGCATTGCATGTTGCAAAGATCAACTTCTAATGGGAGAAATGGAGGCTACCGGGTAGACAGCCAGCTTCTGAGACTGCTAGGAAGACAAGGGGTCTCAGTCAGAGACTGTCAGTTATAGAGGGAGCCTTCGAGACTACCAGGTATAGAAGGAGCCTCTGAGACACACTGCCAGGTAAAGAGACAGCCTCAGACTGCCAGCTAGAGAGACAGCCTCTGAGACACACTGCCAGGTAAAGAGACAACCTCAGACTGCCAGGTACAGAGAGTGCCTCTGAGACAGACTGCCATGTAAAGAGACAGCCTCAGACTGCCAGCTAGAGAGACGGCCTCTGAGACACACTGCCAGGTAAAGAGACAGCCTCAGACTGCCAGGTACAGAGAGTGCCTCTGAGACACACTGCCAGGTAAAGAGACAGCCTCAGACTGCCAGCTAGAGAGACAGCCTCTGAGACACACTGCCAGGTAAAGAGACAGCCTCAGACTGCCAGGTACAGAGAGTGCCTCTGAGACACACTGCCAGGTAAAGAGACAGCCTCAGACTTCCAGCTAGAGAGACAGCCTCTGAGACACACTGCCAGGTAAAGAGACAGCCTCAGACTGCCAGGTACAGAGAGTGCCTCTGAGACACACTGCCTTAAAGAGACAGCCTCAGACTGCCATCTAGAGAGACAGCCTCTATTTCTGCTAGGTAGAGAAGGAGTCTGAGGCAGAGACTTTCAGCTATGGAGGAAGTCTGTGAGACTGCCAGGTGGAGAGCGAGCTTCAGACAGACTGCAACCTACAGAGGGAGTTTCAGACGGAAGTTAGAGAGAGAGGCTCAGCCTGCAGGGTCAGGTTTACAGAGTGACGTGGTAAAGGGTGCACAGAAAATAACACACAGCTGGGATGAGACGCAGATACGACTAGCGGTGCCATGAAGACGCTCACCCACTGCCGTGCTCCTGACAGACTGTTGTACACCGCACTGTGTGCTCCTGGGCAGGCTGCTTTTCCTCTGTGCCTCGGATGCTTCAGTCTAGAGCCTAGTGCCGTGCTCCTGACAGACTGTTGTACACCGCACTGTGTGCTCCTGGGCAGGCCGCTTTTCCTCTGTGCCTCGGATGCTTCAGTCTAGAGCCTAGTGCCGTGCTCCTGACAGACTGTTGTACACCGCACTGTGTGCTCCTGGGCAGGCCGCTTTTCCTCTGTGCCTCGGATGCCTCAGTCTAGAGCCTAGTGCCGTGCTCCTGACAGACTGTTGTACACCGCACTGTGTGCTCCTGGGCAGGCCGCTTTTCCTCTGTGCCTCGGATGCCTCAGTCTAGAGCCTAGTGCCGTGCTCCTGACAGACTGTTGTACACCGCACTGTGTGCTCCTGGGCAGGCCGCTCATCCCCTGTGCCTCGGATGCTTCAGTCTAGAGCCTAGTGCCGTGCTCCTGACAGACTGTTGTACACCGCACTGTGTGCTCCTGGGCAGGCCGCTCATCCCCTGTGCCTCGGATGCTTCAGTCTAGAGCCTAGTGCCGTGCTCCTGACAGACTGTTGTACACCGCACTGTGTGCTCCTGGGCAGGCCGCTTTTCCTCTGTGCCTCGGATGCTTCAGTCTAGAGCCTAGTGCCGTGCTCCTGACAGACTGTTGTACACAGGCCGGGCTCCAGGAATGTTTATTTGGGTAGGCCAGGGGTGCATTTGGGTGGGCCACTGTGGGCTCGATTTGTCGCATATGTCTAGGCAGGCCTGCTTCAGGGCCCTCCTTTATCTCTTCTTAGTCTTACAAGGCCCAGTAAAACGCACTCTTTTCGAAATCTCTTTCTAAATATTATCACTCTCAAAAAGTGTTTTTTCCATGTAATGTTCCTTTGATGGGAAGAGGAGGTTTCTGAGGTGGGAGTATCAAGCAAGTGACACTTCTCGGGCTCCCTCTGTGCGAGGCTTCAGGGAGAATCCCTCTTCATTACTACCTCCACCTGACCCCTGACTCTGCAACGCTCTCCCTTACAGGCTCCCTCTGTGCGAGGCTTCAGGGAGAATCCCTCTTCATTACTACCTCCACCTGACCCCGGACTCTGCAACGCACTCCCTTACAGGCTCCCTCTGTGCGAGCCTTCAGGGAGAATCCCTCTTCATTACTACCCCCACCTGACCCCGGACTCTGCAACGCACTCCCTTACAGGCTCCCTCTGTGCGAGCCTTCAGGGAGAATCCCTCTTCATTACTACCCCCACCTGACCCCGGACTCTGCAACGCACTCCCTTACAGGCTCCCTCTGTGCGAGCCTTCAGGGAGAATCCCTCTTCATTACTACCCCCACCTGACCCCGGAATCTGCAACGCACTCCCTTACAGGCTTGATTATCCACTACTCCTCTCCAGTGCACCTTATCTCACAGCTGACCTTGGGCCCCAGCCCCATATCAGGCACCATCGGGCTCCACTTTCATTTTTCCCGGTAAAAACATTAGTAAAATCACCTTCAAACTTAAAACATTGAATATAGCAGTAAATATAATTAGCACACACTTTAAAGTATGTTCCACAGTAGCCCTTATGACCCGACTGCTAATTAAATAAACAAAAACAGAAAGGCAATGACAAGGCCGGCTTTAGCGCTGATGCGAAAGTCTTTTTTGGCGCCACACCAATAAACTCTTTCTCCGTAAATAACCTTCCAACAGTGCCCCTCATCCCTCCATGCCCCCCCCCCCTATTGACCTCTTCCTCGGATTCCCTCACTGCCACCCTCCAGCAGTGCCCCTCATCTCTCCCTAGCTCCCCCTCCACCCCATGACCTCTTCCTCGGATTCCCTCACTTCCACCCTCCAACAGTGCCCCTCATCTCTCCGTAGCCCCTCCCCCTATTGACCTCCTCCTCGGATTCCCTCACTGCCACCCTCCAACAGTGCCCCTCATCTCTCCGTAGCCCCTCCCCCTATTGACCTCCTCCTCGGATTCCCTCACTGCCACCCTCCAACAGTGCCCCTCATCTCTCCGTAGCCCCTCCCCCTATTGACCTCCTCCTCGGATTCCCTCACCGCCACCCTCCAACACTGCCCCTCATCTTTACGTAGTCCCTCGCTCATATGCATTTCATTTGGTGTCTAGCGCCACTCATATCAGTGTAGTGTGTGTCAGTGCTTTACACCACGCACACATTATACAGAGACAATGAATCATACAAGTATATAAATCAGTCTACAGGGAATGTCACATACGCCAATGAGGGATTACCAGGTGTATGAATCACATGTCATCCATACTGGTTGGCAGTATATTTTAAGAGGGTTTGGTCTGGGCAAACACAACCTTAGGATTTAAAGAGTATTCCATGGGGGGCAGCTTTACTGATAAAAATGTATATCTGCCCAAACATACTCTCCCTCTGTTGCTTCAGTCCAGAGCCCTAGTTCCATGCTTCGGGCAGGCTGTTGTACACCGCACTGTGTGCCCCTGGGCAGGCCGCTCCTTTCCATGTACCTCTGTTTAGAGACTAGTCCCGTGCTCCTGGTAGGCTGTTGTACACCGCACTGTGTGCTCCTGGGCAGAGCGTCCTTTCTCTGTGCCTCTGATGCTTCAGTCTAGAGCTTAGTCCCGTGCTCCTGGCAGGCTGTTGTACACCGCACTGTGTGCCCCTGGGCAGGCGCTCTTCCTCTGATGCTTCAGTCTATAGCCCTAGCGCCGTGCTCCTGACAGACTGTTGTACACGGCCTGTGTGGTCCTGGGCAGGCCCCTCTTCCTCTGATGCTTCAGTCTAGAGCCTAGTGCCGGGCTCCTGGCAGACTGTTGTACACCGCACTGTGTGCTCCTGGGCAGGCCGCTCTTCCTGTGTGCCTCGGATGCTTCAGTCTAGAGCCTAGTGCCGGGCTCCTGGCAGACTGTTGTACACCGCACTGTGTGCTCCTGGGCAGGCTGCTTTTCCTCTGTGCCTCGGATGCCTCAGTCTAGAGCCTAGTGCCGTGCTCCTGGCAGGCTGTTGTACACCGCACTGTGTGCCCCTGGGCAGGCCGCTCTTCCTCTGATGCTTCAGTCTATAGCCCTAGTGCCGTGCTCCTGGCAGACTGTTGTACACCGCACTGTGTGCCCCTGAGCAGGCCGCTCATCCCCTGTGCCTCTGATGCTTCAGTCTAGAGCCTAGTGCCGTGCTCCTGGCAGGCTGTTCTACACGGCACTGTGTGCCCCTGGGCAGGCCGCTCTTCCTCTGATGCTTCAGTCTATAGCCCTAGTGCCGTGCTCCTGGCAGGCTGTTGTACACCGCACTGTGTGCCCCTGGGCAGGCGCTCTTCCTCTGATGCTTCAGTCTATAGCCCTAGCGCCGTGCTCCTGACAGACTGTTGTACACGGCCTGTGTGGTCCTGGGCAGGCCCCTCTTCCTCTGATGCTTCAGTCTAGAGCCCCAGTGCTGTGCTCCTGACAGACTGCTGCACACCCGCACTGTGTGCTCCTGGGCAGGCCGCTCTTCCTGTGTGCCTCGGATGCTTCAGTCTAGAGCCTAGTGCCGTGCTCCTGACAGACTGTTCTACACCGCACTGTGTACCATGGGCAGGCCGCTCTTCCTCTGATGCTTCAGTCTAGACCCGTGCTCCTGGCTGGCTGTTCTACACTGCACTGAGTGCTCCTGGGCAGGCCGCTCCTTTTATGTGCCTCTGATGCTTCCGTCTAGAGCCTAGTGCCGTGCTCCTGGCAGGCTGTTGTACACCGCACTGTGTGCCCCTGGCCTGCCGCTCATCCCCTGTGCCTCTGATGCCTCAGTTTGGAGACTAGTGCCGTGCTCCTGGCAGGCTGTTGTACACCGCACTGTGTGCCCCTGGGCAGGCCGCTCATCCCCTGTGCCTCTGATGCCTCAGTTTGGAGACTAGTGCCGGGCTCCTGGCAGGCTGTTGGACACCGCACTGTGTGCTCCTGGGCAGGCCGCTCTCCCTCTGTGCCTCGAATGCCTCAGTTTAGAGCCTACTGCCGTGCTCCCGGCAGGCTGTTGTACACGGCACTGTGTGCCCCTGAGCAGGCCGCTCATCCCCTGTGCCTCGAATGCCTCAGTTTAGAGCCTACTGCCGTGCTCCTGGCAGGCTGTTGTACACCGCACTGTGTGCCCCTGAGCAGGCCGCTCATCCCCTGTGCCTCGGATGCTTCAGTCTAGAGCCTAGTGCCGTGCTCCTGACATACTGTTGTACACGGCACTGTGTGCCCCTGGCCTGCCGCTCATCCCCTGTGCCTCTGATGCCTCAGTTTGGAGACTAGTGCCGTGCTCCTGACATACTGTTGTACACGGCACTGTGTGCCCCTGGGCAGGCCGCTCATCCCCTGTGCCTCTGATGCTTCAGTCTAGAGCCTAGTGCCGTGCTCCTGACATACTGTTGTACACGGCACTGACAATTTGACAATTTTATTAATAAACTGCATGATTACTTAAAATCTTTACAGTATAAGATTAAAAAAAAAAAAAAGAAAAAAGATTTATGAACGTCCAGACTCACCCCCTCACAAGTCCCATCCACACATAAAAGTGAAAGTCACTTTGGGTTAAATATTAGCATATTAGTCCTGATTAGCTGTCCAGAGCAGAGTTCTTTTAAAAGGAGTGATGTATAGGTTGTACCAGTATTTCCCAACTGATAAGGGGAGGCACATGAAAGTTCGGTAAAGTCAATTCATGTACCAAGGGCTGTTGACGAAAGATGGATTCTTCGTGGGTCTTTAAACCAGCCCAGATTAGATAACTGGGGCGAAAGGCTTCCAGTTACTTTGCAGACAATGCCGTTGAGTGGGAGTCGAGTGCCATTTTTACCTGGTGTATAAATTTCGCAACTCTGGCTATCAGACAGGTCGTGGAGACTGAGAGGCACCAGTCCGAAGCCTCTCTGCAAGTTCTGTAGTCCGTATTCCATAAAATCGGAAGCAGCAAGCGATGGCGGTCATTGGCCAGCTTTGTGCAGCAGCACAGCAAGTGTAGCCAGGATTCCCTGCGGTAATTGCATAGACGACAGGCCAGGGTGCCATCCGTACGGGCCCATTTGGGGTTGAAGTCCATGATCCTGAGGGCCAAAAGTCGAAAATACAAAATTTTCTTTCTCGCGCAAGTGGATACTGGATCTTGCAAGTAAGGTTGGGGTTTACCTGGAATATATGATTTGTCCAGGGCCTGAGTTAGTGGATTTTGCCGAAGAGATGCAAGGTCAAGTCCAAAGGAGATGATCCGGACTTGGCGCTTAACTGCTTGGGCCCAGGCTGAGAAAGGAATTTCATGCAGGGGCAAACTCCTTCTTTCGATTTTCAATGCTGCAATAGCTTGTCCTACCTTTGAGTACCAGGGGGAGCCCACCTCATCAAAGATTGATTTTAGGGAGTGCTTTAGCGAATGTTCTGGTGCTTTCAATACTCTAATATAGAGTTTTAAAAGGTCCCCCAGTAATACCAGCTCAGGTCGCTTAAGGCCTATTTCTAGCCTTAATCTAGTGTTCCTTGCGTATCTAGGGGCCTGTAGCACCATCTTATAGGCTTTCGCTTGGGCAGCGTTTACCACTTTGTCAAATGCACCAGGGTAGGCTATATGCCCATATGAAATGGCAGGGATCAGTTTTGCCCGGAGCACTGTCAACATTGGTTCTGCTGAGGGACTGTCCAAGCGGTGGCATAAGCGTCTTAACGACAGAATGGTTTTGTTAATTTTGGGTTTAAGCTCCTTCAGATGTTTGACTGCAGAGGCACTCTCAGAGACCCAGGTGCCCAGATAGTTGTAGAATGGGGCAGTGACGATACGGTGCTCCCCCAGAGACCATGAAGCTTCTTTTTTGAGGGGGTATTTGCCAAAAATGACGATTTTGGTCTTGCTCACGTTGATCCGTAAGTCATTTGACTTATTGTATAGGGCCAAACTGCTTAAGGCTCTTTGGAGCCCCACCCTAGTGTGGTCCATGATCACCGTGTCGTCTGCATACTGGAGTGTTCCCAAGACGAGCCTCCCCAGTTTTGGAGGTGCTAAGTTGGCATCTTTCAGAGCTGTCCCCATGTCCGCAGTATACAAGTTGAAAAGCATGGGGGCCAAGACGCCCCCCTGCTTGAGGCCCGAGTTGGTTTCAATTCTTTCAGTTGTTATTGTGGGGCTTAGCTTCACCTTGACCCAGGTGCCCTCATAGAGCGCTTTTATAGCTTTTAGCAGAGCCTGTGGTAGCCCCCACGAGTCAAGTTTTGCCCAGAGCCGGCCCCTGTTCACTCGGTCAAAGGCTGTGGAGTAGTCTATGAAACAGCAGAACAGGGGCGGTTTGTTCCTCGTATTGGCCTTCTTCGCGAGGTAGGAGAGGGCTAAGATGTTGTCAAGAGTGGAGCTATGGGCCCTAAAGCCGGTCTGTGTGGGCGGAAGAATGCCGTTCTTGTCCACCCAATCCTCCAGATCCCTGAGAAGAAGGCGGGCGTAAATCTTTGCTTCTATGTCGAGGAGAGCTATAAGCCTATAATTGGCCGGGTTCGTGTGGTCCCCCTTTTTATGGATGGGGAATAGAATAGAACCTTTCCAAGAGGATGGCAACATTGCCGTGGCAAAAGAATGGTTAAATAAAGGGGTGAGTCTGGATGCAAAAAAGGCTGAGGCGGTTTTCAGAACCTGGGCCGGAATCCCATTTGGGCCTGGAGCGCCATCAGTTCTTATGGCCTTGATGCGCTTTAGTACCTCCATTTCTGTGAATGATCCGGTGCAGGTCGAGTTTACGCCTTCTGACGTAGCTCTTTCGGATTCGATAATTTCCGCCGCCACCTTGGACCACGCACGGCTTCCTGCAGTGGCCTGATTTGACTCGCAGGTATACAACCCCTTGGCATACTGTTCCCACACTTTCCCTGCAACACTATTTTCCTTTTGCTCTCCTCTGGGGGTCAGACTGTTAATGAAACGCCAAAGCTTGCTATTGTCATTACCTTTAATTAAGGAGAACACAGTCAACCAATTCTGTTCAGTCTGCAGTTTTTTGTGGGCCCAGACTTTCTTTTTATAGTCTGTTCGCAGAGCAGCAATGGAATATCTCCCTGACAAATGAGTGCCTTTCTTTAGTGCCCTGATTGCCTTGTTTAGAGCACGCTTGCACTGTGACAGGCACCACGATGTTACACGGCGAGGATCAGAGTGGAATTGGCGACTTCTTGGATGATGGTTATTGCCCAGACGTTCCAATAAGTCGGAGGTCAGAGTTTCCCAGAGGTGGGTGATGTTCTTAGTTTGAACTGGGTTAGGTTCTTCCTCCCTTCTAGCTACATAGTCTAGCAGGCTATGACTAAGATTGGTTGACCATTTTATTCTTTTAAGCACATTGTGATGTTCCTCCCCCGTGGTAGTTCCAATAACTGCTTGTAATTCTGCTTGTACCCGCGCCAGATTGAATGTGGCGCGGAGGGGCCTATGATCGCTTTCCTCTCTGTCGTCCACTGTGAAGTTGCAAAGATTGTGGGCAAGCCCTTCATTGATAAAGATGTAGTCTATGGTAGAGACATTTCTAAAGGTCGGAATGGTGGTCCATTCTGGTTGGGTCTTTTTTTGTATTCTATGGGTGGAGTGCAGCTTAAAATTTGCGAGAAATTCAGTCAATGGGACTGACTTCTTGCTTGATGGAGTCTCCGAAGTTAAACCCAAGCCTCTGTGATTGAAGTCGCCCGCGATTATTACGTCTTGGTCCTTCCAACTTATTAAAAGTTCTTCCAAAATTGAAATAAGTGATTCCATGGCCTGGAAGGATTGATACTTGATTGGGTTGAAATAACAATTAATTAGTAAAAAGGGGCGAGATTTTCGACCCGATGACAACCCACTGATTAGGATGGCTTGAAGATCAGGAGACCCCAACTTTAATTCAGTTGTGTTAATTTTGCACGCATGACTTACGTAGATAGAGAGGCCCCCTGACGGGCGTCCGAAGATTGTCCTTTTGGTCGCTGGTTTAAAATGTTCGTAAAAGCCACCGATGGCGGTCGTTGCCCTTGCCCAGGTTTCCTGAATACACAGTATGTCCCCCTGTGCGAGGTATTCAGGTGTAGTTATGTCCCTAAAGATGTTGCTCATCCCCGCAATATTCCATGAGATGATGGATGACTCGCGGACTAGGCCCCTAAGTGGTTTTGAACAGGCGTTATTTACATGGCTGTTTATTAGGTTAGGGACACTGTCTCCATGTGGCCTCCAGGTGATCCGATGTCTGGAAATGCCGCTGCACGCTCCGTTGCCCGTCATTTTGCTGGATTTTAATTTTTAGCGGGGTTTTTGCCCGCCCTGATTTCGCCCCTATTTCTGGGCGGGTGTGCCTTATGCCTTTGAGAATGGATGACGGTTCTGGGGTGTCCTGTTGCGGCAACAGGACGTGTGGATATTTCAGTGTACTTGGTGCTGCAACTTCAATGCCCCATTCAGCGAACAGTGTTGCTTCCTTAAGGACAGCCTGTTGGACTTGCTGACTCGCAAGTCCGATTATGGTGGAATCGTCATGAGTGTCTGTCTCCAGTCTCTTGAATGTCACCCACTTGATGTTTTCTGAGGTGATTTGGGCCAGGGAGGCAATATGGCCAAACAGGCGGACAATGTTGGACCTGTTCAAGATGTCAAATGAGCCTTTTGCTGTGTACCTTGGGGTTAACTGCAGCTCATAGGTGGATTGTTTGTTTTTTTGTGTGATGGACCACAAACTCACCCCTTCTCCCTGGAGCTTTAGCCTCTGGTAACTGAAATTTAAAGGATTTTTGTGAGTGGGTTCTGGCTGCTGCCCATTGGGCCCCATGCTTGATTGGCCTTCCACACTCGGACATCCTTGCCACTCCCCCTGGTCTGATGCTAAGTTTAGGTGATTTTTGAGTGCAACTCCTGGTTGCTGATTCCCCTGCCCCTCAGTTTGTAGACCTACCACTCTAGACTGTACTGGCTGTGTGCCCTGTTGTAGTTTGGGATTTGTTACAGACTCATGTTTCAGAACCCAACCAGAAGGGCTGGGGGCACTTAATGGAGCGGCGACGGCCACCTGTGAAGGCCTTTGTTGGAGAGGCTCATTGGTTTGACCCTCCATGAGAGGGATTTGTTGACTTTGGGCCTCACCGCGAACAAGAGGTGCGTCACATGACTTGTCCATTTTAGACACCTGCTTGGGTAAGAAAATGGGGAAGAGTGGTTTAGGGATGCGTTTAGTTTCAGTGTCGCCCAGAGTTGATACCACCGAAGGTGTGTTTCTGCTTCTAGCTTTGGACTTCTTAAGTTGTTTTTTGAGTCTTTTTTTGGCTCTTCTTGATAACGGGGCTTTGGCACTTGCTAATGCTCCTTCGACCCTCTCCACCTGAGAGGTAGTAACAGACAGGTCATCACTAACGGACTCGAGATCCGAGACCTCGGGGTCACCATTCCCTTTATTAGCCAAAGTAAAGTTAATGCGGGGCCCTACTAGGGGAACCTTTGAGGCGCTATTGCCCGTTGTACTAAGGGTTGCTGTTTCGGCATGCTCTGTCGTCTGTGGTGGTGGCTTTTGCGCGGCTTGTTCTTGCGTGGTTGTCTCGCCCTGACCCTTGGCTAATGCAAGCATCTCTTTTAAGACTTCAGGTAGACTTGCCCATTTATCAATTAAGACGTCACAGGAATTGGTGCTGGCGGCATGAGCTTGTTGGACATTAAGTTGAACTTCCAGCTTTGCCAGCTTATCATCTTGGCACACCAAATGCTGGGCTATCGACTGCAAAAGTTCGATTTGGAGTTCCATCTTTGCGGACTGCCATAGCAGTGCCCTGGCCATTGTGTCCTGGACTTCTCTTATTGCTGACAAGTTGAGGTCTTTAGAGGTGGGTTCATCAATTGGGTCGGTTAAGTCTTGGTGATGAGTTAAACTCAGCGGACTCCAACCCTCCGTTTGTGCAGTTCTCGGGGCCTTAGCTCTTCCTATATTAATAGGGGTAGTTTCAAGTGTTCGTTCAATGGTCTGTTCCAATTTTAATAAAAACGAAGTTGTTGGAACCTCCGTACCTTGGGGGATTGGCCTCTGTATTTCCCTAGGTGTCACAATTGCATTCAGACCCTTGCCTGTGCCTGTGCACTTTGGGGAGGAGGATGCGACAGCCTCGCTTGTCCTCCCAGTATCTGAATCCACGTTTGCCCCCAGATTTGGCCTATCGTGAATGTCGGCAATGACCCTAATCGGGCTCTCTGTCCTGGCCTCAGGCTGAAAACAAGCATCAAGGCTCCCAGGTGATTCGAAGTTAGCAGACTCGCAGGCGTAAGAGTCCCTTAGGTCCAGGTGGATCTTTGGGATCCCCGGTATGGCATTGGTCGCGGGATCTTGTGACGTTTCATCCAAAGGTGAGGGGCAGTTTGAGGCCTGAAAGAATTGAGTGATAAGGCCTTGGGGGAGGGAATTGCCAGAGACCAGATCCTGGGATTTTTGGGTGCTTATGCTTCTGGTTACCCTTCTTTGAGCTAGACTCTCAGGGTTCACTTCCCCCTCATCCTCCGTGCAGGATTTAGTCTTCCTCAGCGTCATCTCTTTTTGCGCCGTTTGCTGGGGCTAGGCTTGTTTGTGCCTGATTGTGCTGGGGGGGAGGGAATACCAGTACTAGTGCTGATGTGGGCCCCTGGGTTGAGCTGTGTTTTTTGTTTTGAGGGCGTGGAGGGGGATGGAGGGGGTTAGCAAGCGGTGCACACGAGGGGGGCTGCAAGCTGGAGACCTAGTCTACCAACCCCTCAGACCGCACCCTCTGGCTCTTACTTAGCGGCGACCTCTAACGGCTGCCACGCTTGCCTCCACCTCTTACCTCTTGTCTCCCGCGTCGGCAGATACACAGATGTACAGGCTGGTCTCAGTGGCTCCTGCGACTCCCACCGCCTCAGGGGAAGCCCTCGCTGCTACTGTTCCTGCTGCTGAGTGTTCCCGCGGCTTCTGGAATGCTCCTGCCGCTGTAGGGGACCTTGCTGCAATCCTCTCCGCTTTCCAGACTGGCCCTGAGCTGACCAAGAGCTCTCGTGGCCCCGGCCGGCTGCCTGCCGAGGGCTCCCGCCGCGACCGGGCCGTTCCCGAATTTTGCCCGCGGCCGCTGCTGCAAAGGCTGCGAGTTCTGGCGGCCACCTGCGGTCGAGCTCCCGCGCTCTGGTCAGCACTGCACACCACAGGGCAGGGAGCAACCAGCCTGTGAGCCGTTTGAATCGGCAGATGGGGACGAGTGACAGGTGTGAAGCTGAGGGCCGGCCGCCCGACCGGCAGCCTGCTTTTCCTTTCCCTTCCCTTGCTCACTGCTCTCTGCGGTGGCTTTCCGCTTCCCTCGGCAGCAGTGCACTCGCCTCGAGGCAATGGCGTTCTGGTGTGCACACAATTCAGCTCTCTGGCTCCCTCTACACGGCACTGTGTGCCCCTGGCCTGCCGCTCATCCCCTGTGCCTCTGATGCCTCAGTTTAGAGACTACTGCCGTGCTCCTGGCAGACTGTTGGACACCGCACTGTGTGCCCCTGAGCAGGCCGCTCATCCCCTGTGCCTCTGATGCCTCAGTTTGGAGACTAGTGCCGTGCTCCTGGTAGGCTGTTGGACACCGCACTGTGTGCCCCTGGCCTTCCGCTCATCCCCTGTGCCTCTGATGCCTCAGTTTGGAGACTAGTGCCGTGCTCCTGGTAGGCTGTTGGACACCGCACTGTGTGCTCCTGGGCAGGCCGCTCTCCCTCTGTGCCTCGAATGCCTCAGTTTAGAGCCTACTGCCGTGCTCCTGGCAGGCTGTTGTACACGGCACTGTGTGCCCCTGAGCAGGCCGCTCATCCCCTGTGCCTCTGATGCCTCAGTTTGGAGACTAGTGCCACCCTGGGCACTACACGTGCCAAGCCCCTACTCACCCTCCTCCTAGGACTCCTTCCGCCTAGAGAGCGTCCTCTGACACGAGGCGCTATGTGGACACGCAGAGCCCTAAACATGAGAACTAACACAGAAACGCCACACCCTGGAGCACAACTGTTATGACACAAAGTCAAAGCTAAAGAAGTGAATTTATTAAATTAAAGTCATTAATAAGGCCACACGCACGTGGAAGGAAAAGTACAGGTCAAGTCAAAGTCAAAGGACGAAGACCTGAACATTCTATTACATCATGTATATACCGGAGAAATAAGACAGTGACGTAACAAAGGGAGAAGAGTGTGATAGGGCAGGAGAAGGGAGAAGGAATGAGGGATAGATGGAAGGATAGGGCGAGTGAAGATGAAAAGATAGGTTGATGATAACATGTACAACAACAATCCCGCCAACTAAGCACCCTCAAGCAACAGAGAGACACGGGGGGAGGAAAGGGGGGCACTAATATATGGAAACCCCTCTGCAGGACGGCACAGAGGCGCTTCACTGAAGCCAAGAGTGACCTCTGGCCAACCACAGACACGGGGCCCATAAAGAGACGTAGTGCCGTGCTTCGGACAGACTGTTGGACAGTCGCACTGTGTGCCCCTGGGCACATACAGTGTGACTATATGCAGGTCCAGAAGACTCCCTGTGACTGAACCGCTATCTTGTGATGCACACTTGCATGCTCCGTTATACTCCCACTATCTTGTGATGCACACACGAGGTCCACTTCACTCCCACCATCTTGTGATGCACACACGCATGGTCTATTAGACTCCCACATAAATGTGATGCACACACGTGTGGTCCACTGGACTCCCACCATCTTGTGATGCACACATGTGTGGTCCATTAGGCTCCCACTATCTTGTGATGCACACACGTATTGTCCACTGGACTCCCACCATCTTGTGATGCACACACGCATGGTCCATTGGACTCCCACTTTCTTCTGATCAACCACATGTGGTGCACTAGAATCCATTACTCACCCATCTACCCACACAGCTGAAACTACACACACAGGGGCCTTCTCCTCATATCCCAGACACCAGTATATGTTTTCCTGCTAAAAGCGATAAAGTTGGTTGTATCTTATAGTTTGCTTTCATTGCACTCTGCATGAACTTGCTTAGTGCATTGTGATGTCATGTAGAATTTTGGTTCTGATGTGTTGGAATGTTGAGGCATTCCTAGCAAGTTGCCTTGCTTGTCAGCCACGCTTGTTGCTTGCTGCCTGTGGGACTCCTCAATCAACAGATCTTTATTGATTTCATCTCTGCTGTGCGGACCATCATCTATTTTCGTTACTACACCGCCCATCCTGCTTCCAGGCCAGTATATCCTGCTTCCAGGCCTATCCATCCTTCCTCCAGGCCTTTGCATCCTTCCTTCAGGCCTGTCCATCCTTTCTCCATGTTGATTATAATGTGCTAGCGGGATGGTGCTTTCCAGGAAATGATTGCATACAAATGTTCTGAGCCATATTGTACACCTTTGAACCCTAACACTACATACACTGCACCTGCATGAGGAGGGTGTCTCCTCAAGAGATAGGGACAGCAACTGATACCTACATCACAGGTGGGGGTGTAGGAGTGGATTGACCTTCAAGGGGGACAGGAGAAGTAGGGGTCCTGGGAGGTTCCCGCGCTTTTTAAGGGCAGGGAGGGTTTCCACAGGAGGGGCCCCAGATATCCTTCCCCCACTGGAAGTTTCTTGCTAATGGCGCAGGCCAAAACCACTGGAAGGGTGGGGCAGGAGGTTTATTTACCCCAGGTAGTAGCGCCCCAGGGGTTCCCATGGTGGGGGACCCCAAGAACCTTTTCCCACAGTGGGAGGAGGGTGTGGTAGAGTTGAGTGTCTGGCAGGTCCCCCCAGGTTAACTGGTGGGGAGGTGAGCAACCCAGGGGTGGCCCCTGGTAGTGGGTGGCCCCCAAGGAGGGTAGTTCTTGAGTGATGGTGTGTAGTGGTAGCCCCTAGGTACCCTAGGTGGGCTAAGTAACTGACCCAGTGGAGATCTGGGTGGAGGCGATGTGCTCCCTAGTTCAATGTGGAGGGTTAGTGGTGGACCCTGAGGTGTCAGGGTCGGGTGGCTGGTGACCAGTCAGGTAGGCCCTGTGGGTCTTAAACCCCAGGACCAGGAGCATGGGGGTGTTCCTTAGCTCGAGGCAGGAGGTGGACTTCTGCAAGGTAGTACCACCCTGGACACAGGTGGGACCCAGCTTAAGTGAAGGGACCCTGTGTTTCCCCAAAGGGGTGGTGCAGGCCTAGCCGGGATCTTTAGGTTCCCTGGCGGATGGAGGTAGTACCACCCTGAAGCCAGGTGGGGCCTATCTTAAGTGAAGGGACCCTGTGTTTCGTGAAGGGGTGGTGCAGGCGTAGCCGGGATCTTTAGGGTCCCTGGCTGAGAGTGGTAGTACTACCCTGAAGGCAGGTGGGGCCTATCTTAAGTGAAGGGACCCTGCTCTTCATAAGGGGTGGTGCAGGCCATCCAGGGACCATGTAGGTCCCTGGGCGGTCTCCCAAGGCGCTGCAGGGAGACCAGGGAGAGCCATGAGAGGTGGGCCTGGGTCTAGCTAACTCGGGCCCACAGGCTCTCTAAGGGTACTCCGGGAGGAGAGCGCACCTCTCGGAGGGAAGGGTACATAGGCCCTGTTCTCGCAGCGGAGAACAAAGAAGGGGTCTAGGTTCCCGGGGTAGTTTCCGTGTGGAGCTACTGATGGGGGGGAATGAGCTGTAGGATGTCTGATGAGGCACCCTCAGTGTTCCTCCCTGGCACTGCCAGTGTGGTGGTGAGGCCGGTCTGAGGTCCTATCAGGGAGCCAGGCCAGTGGCCAAAGGGTGCTTTTCTGTGTGGGGAAGCACAAGTGGCTGTGCTTTCTTTAGGAAAGACAGTCATCCCAAAAGGGTGGTGGCAGCAGAATGACCTCAGCGGCAGGCTGAGGGTGAGGGTCCAGAGAGGTTGCATCTTTGGGGTGCAAGGACCAAAACGGAGAGAGGGTACTGGTTGGAACAAACTCTGGAAGGGAGACCAGCTAGTGACCCCGGGGATGGGATTTAGACCTATCCCAGAAGACCGCATCAGTGCTGAGGCACTGGACCCTTGTCCAGAGAAGTGGTAGGCATAGTGTTGCATGCCCAAGGGCAAAGGTGAGTCTAGTTAGGCTGAGTCCATGTAGATCATGAATGACCTAGAGGTATCTAACCTAGAGCCCGGGGGTTTCTTAGGGTAGTCTGGGATCCCTGTCATGGGTGGAGATTTCATGGATGGGAGGAGTAGGTGGTCTAAGCGGATAACTGGTCAGTAAGGGGGGTCTGGTCAGAACCCCTTATAACTAGTTATCGCTGACTACGGGAAGTGTACCCATGTAGAGTGGCTACTTCTTCCCTGTAGGAATCAGCTGGGCACGGCGTGTGTTAGAGGGTGGTTCTGACACTATGGGCCGCCCGGATTTTTTGCTTTTTGAGCACCTAATTGTTTAGCTTTAACTGTGGGGGAGCCTCATAAGTTGGGACTCACCCACAGTGAACTCAGGATGTAAGAGACTGCATGGGGATTTTACTGGTGTTCCCCTGGCTTGACCAGGCCACTGCGCAGCAGCTGGAGTAAGGGACACCGGGCTGGTTACATGCAGACACATGTGAACATGCGTGTGCGCACGTGTACGGGCTGCGCAGGGGAGATTCCTAGCGTGCGCAGTCCAGGAGCAGCTACAAAGTGAATGGTGTGGCAGGACTTATGCAGCATTAGGTGGTGATATGGAATAGGCTTTATACGCTGGAAAGAAACATGCCAGGGAAAGTCAGTGTGTTTTACTGTGTTTTCACTTCATTATTTCCCTAAAGTAATGTGGGGCCCATGGCTAAATTAACTTCCACAAGGCCTACAGTTTCCAGACATGCCCTAAAGTCCATTGTATTGGAGGTGAAAAGAAGTATTCTGCAGAGTCCAAAGTCATATTTGTACTGCTTTTGGGTCATCCAGGACTGTCATATTTCTGTAAGCCAGCCAGGACCAGACCCAGGCTGAGGGCTGACATCAGCTGGATGGATTGATAACCTTTCTTCCACAAGCTAGGGCCTCCTCTCCACGAAGAGAAGATGGGAGGGGATACAGGCTCATCAATTAGCAGCTGTCACTGGGTGCCAGGCACCAGGCTGCACCAAGGAGGGAAGGCAGCGTGGGGGATGAGGCTTCAGACATGTGGCCAGAAACCCTGGAGGACACCATTTTGAACAAGCTCAGAGGCTGGACAAGGAGGGAGCAGGGGCAGGGATGTGATGTGTCGCTGTTTGATAGGACCAACAGAGACTTTCTGCCAGCCCCCTACTCAACTTTTAAAAAGTGCTTGCACAGGAAGAGAAGGGCTCTCTGGGGTGTGGTCTGCTGAGGGTGAAGGTGCTGGAGCCTGGAGCCTGGCGCAATGGGCAGTTGGAAGGAGAGACCCCCTGACTGCCCCCAGGACTCTATCAGCACCAGAAGAAGAGCCCAGGACTGGTGCACAGAAGCAGGGGCCTCGGCGCAGGGAGAACAGAGTCCCGGAAGAAGAGCCTGGCGAGAGGCTGGCGCAGGGAGCCAGTGAAGACAGCACCCTGCTGAATCAGAGACCCTGAGGGAAGAGGAGAGTGTTCCCAGTGGCGAGGGCTGGTGAGTCCCAGAAGGAGAGCCTGGCGAGAGGCTGGTGCAGGGAGCCAGTGAAGACAGCACCCTGCTGAATCAGAGACCCTGAGGGAAGAGGAGAGTGTTCCCAGTGGCGGGGGCTGGTAAAGAAGAGCATGAAGTGCCCCATAATGCCTCGCCAGGAAGTTGGAAATCTGCTGTTTTGGTGCTTTGTGGCCCCCAGAGGAGAGGGGCCACCCTCACTTGTGAAAAGGTGCTGGGGGAGCGGCTGGGGGAGCACAGTCTTTCCCCCCCCTCCCCCCCAGCACGAAGAAATCTGCCATTTTTGTGCCTGGTGGCCTCCAGAGGAGGGGGTCAAGCTCATCTGTGAAAAGGGGTGCAGGGGGGCGGCAGGAGCACCGCAGTCTCCCCCAGCATAAAGAAGAACAGTCCACCCCTAAGTTTCACGGGGCATCTGAAAGAATAACCCCTCAAGGGCTCAGCAGAACGGCTGAGTTGGGGATGTCTGGAGAAGGGCATCCCCTGGAGGTGAAGTGGTGTGATTGCACCGAAATGCATTTACTATTGCAGGGGTCTCCAACCTTTTGTGTAGTGAGAGCTACTTCTGGTCAGTGAAAATCGTCGTGAGCTACTAAATCCCAAGCAACTCGCGCATTTTTCCGAGAGACCTCCCCCGCCCATTTTCATTGACGTTAAGCCTATTTCTTCAGAGCCCATACTGTGGTTTGAACACAATAACACTGAAAGAAAAGACTTTGCATGTGTGCTGTTGGTAAACCGCTAGTTTACTTTACGACCTTTCAATTAATAGCTTCAAAATCAGGACCTATCAATAGCTGTCACTGAAATAATCATTGTAATGCAGCTCAATTAACAAACAAACAGGAACAGAAATCTTACCTTCACTGTGGAACTGTATGATGTCCTCTAATGCTGTGTAGTCTGGTAGCCGGGCGGGGGCAGTTGCGAAGAAGTCATTATAGTAGTGAAGTAGTCGCAGTGTGTGGCAGTCAGCCTGTGCAAAGCTTTGCTGAATCACAATTGATGGAGTCTTCTACTGTAGCTTTGACAAGATCGCTGTGTTTTTCAATTGCCAGATGAGCTGAACTTCAGCTCTGTTTGGATTGGAAAGTAACTATTTTGTCCTCCACTCTTATTGCTCCCTTTACTTTGTAGGAGTGTCAGTAACCCAGGACTGCTGTACAAATTGCTTTGTTCTTATTCAACTATAAAGAACTTTGAAAGATGCTGAAGATTATTCTCTTTGCTCTTTTTTTATCTTGATATCAATACACCAGGCCTCCAGTAAACACTGTTTTTTTCTTATCTTGTGCAGCAAATACATGTTACATTTAGAAAGGTGCTGAAGATTCTTCTCTCCAACTACTTTTTTCTTGGTGTCTGAAACCCATGCCTGAACTAAACATTGCTTTGTTCTTATCTTGTTCAACTACTAACTGTTACTAACAAAAGGAATTTTGAAAGATGCTGAAGATTCTTCTCTATAGCTATCTTTTTTCCTTGATCTCAATAAACCAGGCCTCCAGCAAACACTGCTTTGCTCTTGTGCAGCAAATAAAAAGTTGGAAAGGTGCTGAAGATTCTTCTCTCCAGCAACTTTTTCTTGTGTTTGTAAATCAGGCCTGCAGTGCAAGTTGCTTTGTTTTTGTTCAATTATTACAAAATAAAAAACTGGTGGCTGAAGATTCTTCTCTGCAGCAACTTTAATCTTGGTGTTCGTAATGACACAGATACCTAGGTTTGGGATTTCACCAGGAACTGTCATTGAACAAGTATTGATTGCAAATGCATTCAAATTATTTCAGTGAGAGACTTGACACTGCATGGTGTCCACTAATGCCTTGTAATCTGGGGTGTAGCTTGAGAGGGCAACTCTTATGGAGTCATTTAAATGTTCGTCAGTTAGACGTGTGCGAAACTTAGATTTTATGAAGTTCATATCCGAAAATGCTGATTCACAAAGATAGGTAGAGCCAAATAGGGAAAAAAGTTTCAATGCAGCTGTGTGGATGTTCTTAAACTTTTCAGCATCCACAAGACTCCAGAAATTAATGTCAGATTTCCTTGATTTCAATTCCATGTCATTTTGAAGTGTGACAATCTCCATTTCCATTGTGGCAGAGTCAAGGTTCAAAAGCGCACTAATTTTCTCTGAAATGTCACTAACATCCACGTCCATGAAGGGGTTTGAAGTGAACATCACACAGGGCTCCAGTTGGTCGAAATCACTAAATCTGTCACTGAACTCTTGATTAAGCCTCATGAGGAGGCTACTGTATTTTTCTATGTCCAGGACCTCAGCCTCAGCTTTGTTGTCTGAAAGGATTTGGAGCACAGAGGGAAAGTGCTGCATCTTTCTTTTCTGCACATGCTGTATCAAAAGGTTAAGTTTTGATTTGAAACTTTTCACAGAACTTACCATGTTGGTTATTGTCTTGTTTTTGCCTTGCAACTCGTAGTTCAATGCATTTAATTTTTCTGTCACATCTGTCAAAAAAGCTAAATCGAGCAACCATTGAGTGTTTGATAACAGTGTGGTATCTTCATTTCTAGACTCCATAAAAGCTTTGACTTCTGGCAATAGCGAAAGGAATCTTCGCAGTATTTTTCCCCTGCTAAGCCATCGGATTTGAGTGTGCAGTAAAAGGTCACCATACTCGGCTGATAGTTCTTCAAGGAACAATTTGAAGGTTCGGTGCTGCTTGGCCTTTGCACGAATTGAATTAATAATTTTAACAACAGGAGTCATGACATGATCAAACCCCATTACCTTGGCACATATTGCCTGTTGATGTATAATGCAATGGTAGTTCAATAACGGAGGGAAATCAGGATCTGCTTTACAATTGGCAATGAAGCCAGAATGACGCCCTATCATTGCGGGTGCACCATCAGTGGTTATCGCCACTAACTTTTTCAATGGGACATTTTGTTTCACAAAATAATTTTTCACCTCATTGTGAATGTCAGATCCTCTGGTTGTGGTTTTCAAAGGCAACAATGTTAAAAATTCCTCTTTATCAGTAAAATCTTCAAAAACCATTCTAACGAACATTGCCAACTGTGCAATATCGCTTGCATCAACAGATTCATCACATTGAAGAGAAAAATATTTGCATGTCTTTAAATCGCGCTCTAACTGCTCTATCATGTTGGTCGATAATGCAGATACCCTTCTTGCCATAGTGTTTGACCCTAACTGCACATCTGAAATGGCAGACATAATTTCAGGGCTATTTTTAAAGTCTTTGAATAAGGAGTTGGCCATTAGAAGCATTGCTTCCTTCACAACAGCTCCATCTGAAAATGTTGCTTTGTGCTTAATCAAGTGATGAGTAACTACAAAGGATGCTTCAGTAGCCGCAGCGGCTTTCTTCGTGGGCTTCGTAAAAAAAGATTGCTGTGTCTGCAATGCAGATTTCAGTTCATTTACTTTTTGTGACCTCAGGCTGCTCCCTTTAGGGAACTTCCTCTCAAAATGCATGTGCTTAGTTGAAAAATGCCTCTCAACATTGCCCTTTTTTCCCACTGCAACTTTTGCTCCACAGATTAAACATACACAGTTGTCCTTAATTTGTGTAAATAAAAATTCGTTCTCCCACTCTTGATGGAAGTAGTAAGTCTTGCTCTTTGCCCTTTTGGAGGGACCTGGCTCTTCGTCCATGACCATGTCCATGATTAGCTGTTAAGGCTGTAAGGCAGAGTAAAAATGTTGAGTATGTGTGCCCTACCTATGCTAATAATACTGCAACACAATGCCTCCCCTTTCTTCATCATCACACATGACAGCACCTTGAAATGCATAAGTTGAATGTGCACTGTACAAAATCTATGAGGCCACTCAAAGCCACACTGTGTGGCCTTTAATGGCCTCATAGATATGGAGGCAAGGCAGTGCAAATCGATGTGCTGCGTTATTCTCTACCTACCGAGTCTACCCCAGCGAGGCGTTCCGTGAGTGGACCATGGGTGCCCCTTCCTGTATAATAAATTTTAAAAACGAATCTGTCTGCAACACAGGCACCCTTGCCCCATGGCACATGGGGTGCCTGTGTTGGCACTAGGGGGCAGCAGTTTGTGTGCCAGTGCAGGGAAAGAATAGGAATGCATCATTTTATGTTAAAATGTAAATGCAGTGCATTCACTGCCACAACAGTGAGACAAAAAACTAAAGCACAAGCCACAACAGTGACACAACAATAGCACAAGCCGTGCAAGCGGAGGCCAATGCCTGTCGGAATGGGACGGGAAAGAGGCCCTGGCACCAAATTAGAAGTAGCCCCATAAGCCGGGACTGGTGGCTCAGTGCACTAAAGCAGCCACTGCAGGGGCCTGTGTCCGACCTCATGGTCACAGTTTTAAATCCCAGCGGGTCCACTCAGCCTTTCATCCATTTGAGGTCGATAAAATGAGTACCATTGAGTTGGGTAACAATAAACATCTGTTATTCAGTGCCAGGACACCTTCGGGTAATCGTGCGCTTTACAAATAGACTTGTTATTATATTATGTTGTTAATATAGGGCAGGGCGGCAGGCAAATCAAATAGTCCCAGCCAGAGAATACTTCTCCACTACAAAAACTATACTACAAGTACCTGCAGATACAAAAGAAACTCTGAGTAACTTGGAGACAGAAGGCAATATGATAAAATGATGGTAAAACCTTTGAGCTGATCAAACAAAGGTACCATATCTGAAAAGAAGAGATTAGCTCCCTTGCACTGATCATACATGACAGCAAGTTGACTAGCTTTTCTTTTTGCAATTACATACAACATGCCTCTGAGCATGACTGAAGTCCCTCCCAGGCTACACCACACCAATGACCCAACCATGGAAGTGTCACATGGTTTCAGTCCTTATGAGGAAAACATTTTAACACTTGGACGTGATTAGGAACCCTAAAGTTAAACTTACATAAGACATAGTGCGGAAGGGTCATTGCACGTAATTGGGGGGCCCCAAACTACGGACGCCTATCACATTAAACTCCTTTTAATTTAGAGTAGACCAGCAGGTCTGGCTGTCATGCTGATGCAGGTAGTATTGTAACATTAGGTGAGGGCTGCACACATGTTTCATATTACTGCAGCGTCACACTTACATGGGCTGAAGTTGAGCAGACTACCATCACCCTGCACTACGAAGGTTGTCCCTCTTCTAACATGGACAACTTTTCCCAATAGTTCCTCTTAGTGCAGAAACAAGACCCTTCTGTAATTATACCCGGATTTTACTGAGGTTGGCCACCTCCGAGATATTTGGTGAAGTACTGGCCAATTAAGGGCTGGAAATCTAAAAGTATACAACGGCAGAACTACTCTGGACGCCCACTCTTCCGACCTAGTGCGATCTCACTCCTTGCCCAGTCCTGGAGGACAGGCCCTCTCCCCAGCTGGGGGAGTGAACTGCAGCGCCTTCCTTAATATCTGGAATAGGCAAGACAAGGAGCTTGATTCCAGCACAGACTGGGGCTGAAGACTGCGTCAGAGTATCTCCCTCATCATTAAGGCACTCACTCGTCTGAAGCGCGGAAAGCATGTGTTAAGTATGTGTCAGGAATAAACTGACAACATTACAACATGACACATTCTTACAGGTATTGTGGTAATGCATATTTTGTGGCAGTCCAGGAACATGAAAGCACATGCTCCTTAAAGTGTTCTTCTGTGTAAAGGAGAGGGTAAAACAGTGAACGCGCTTTTGAGAAGCGGGAGCTTAGAATGATATGAGCAGAAGGCGGCACAGTTTAGGCCAGGGGAGACCAAGTGTGAGAAGGGCAAGTACTCGGGGTTTGCTAGAGGAAGGAGAATTTGAGTGGTGAGCCTGAGGGAGGTGGAAAGTATGAAGGGAGCAGGTTATCAGAGTAGACACAAAGGAGTGTTTGAATGAAACATAGAAAGAGAACAGTATGGGAGATAGCGAAACCTAGGTGGATGGTTGAGAAGAGAAAGAGTGAGGCTCACGCAGGGCACAAGTCCTAAAATAGAAGTGGGGGGACTAGCCTGGCTAATCAGTATGCAAATGACATCACAGCACGTGACATCGCGGCGCGTGACATCGCGGCGCGTTATATCACAGAAAGTGACATCAGATCTTACTTAAGCCCTCACATATACGTTTACATACAATCATCCATCCATACTTAAACCAAAGATGATCCTATGTTAAAAAAATAAAATTTAGTGAGGTAATCTGTAAACTAGGAAGCCAGCATCAATTTACTATGGAAAGCCCAGGTGGAGGCAGCGAGGGTAAGGGCGCTTATGGAGGCCGATGAAGCACAGAGTGTGGCTCTTAAGTAAACAGAAGCTGCTACTCGTCTCTCTCCCACAAAAGAGACCAGTCTCGTTTTTACAGAGGGAACACCTGGGTCCTAAACATTGTCGCTTTCAAAGAGGTTAGTGTGCCAGTGGTTGGCTTTATCTTATTTTTTATCATCCGATCTCGACCCAGATAGACTAAGGAAGAGAAAGTTAGGAAACAGTAAAATTGGGAGAATGCAGATATGAAAAGGAAACGCAAGGGTGATATGAGAAACGCAAGTTGTGGAAGAAAGAGACCGGTTTAGGAATCAACCCAGCAGGCCTCCCAAGAAAAAGTTTGGCTCCCTGCACTTATGGTTTATTTCACAGAACTAAGCAGTGAGTGCTGAGGCCCTACGAGTTTAAACCTGGGGCCTCTCGCACTTTTCTTTTTAATCTGCCTGCCCTGCCTAAATAAATAAATTAAGTGTTGCGGCTTACCTGCGCGAGTCTGGTGCAAAGTTGTAAGCGCGGGTGCGGCAGTTTCTTTCGGCCTGCAAACTGCTCCACAATGCTCCGCCCTGCCACGCCTGCTTGAGCTCCGCACGTCGCACTCACACAATGGAGTCTGGACAGTGCGGTGCCAGTGGAAAAGGCAGGGGGCGCGTAAACACGAGTCACGAGACTCTGCGCGCGCCCCTGTCACGAGACTCAGGAGAGGAACAACAACATCCTCTTCGGCCCGCCCCACCCCAGCTAAGCTCAAGCCAATCGGAGCAGCTGCTTTGGGTGAGGGCGGCAACGGACACTGAAAAAAGCCTAAATAGCCCAAATAAGACTAATGGGCTACTAAATTGAGCAGCACTCGGCGCGAGCTACTCACAGGGTCTTGGCGAGCTACCGGTAGCTCGCGATCGACCGGTTGGAGACCCCTGTACTATTGGTTATTTCTTTTTAGGTGGACTGAAAGTCACATGTGTAAAGTGAAGTATCTGTGTAAGGTGATGTTAAGCTAAATGGAGTTATGTTGCTGGACCCTCCTGCTAGGGGGTCTGGCTGTATTTACGTAATCCCATGCTTTTGTGATTCCTTTTAAAGTGAAGAGGCACACTGCAGGAGAAGTGTAGTTGACAGGAGTACTTCTTTTGAAGGGACTGTAAGTCACATGTCTAAGGAGATGTCATAGGCCAAGTGGGGCTATGTGGCCAGACAGTCCTGCTAGGGTGTCTGGCTGTATATGCACAATCCTGTGATTTCATCTGTGATGCCCTAAGGGGCTGTAATTGCAATGCATTCAAATGATCAACCAAGGTGATGAGTACTGTCATTCTAAAGTGTGCGTAAACATGGATTCTTGCTGCTGCGCTTAGGTGAAGATCCCAGACTGCTAGCCCTTAAGATATAGAGGTGCCAACTTTATGGTCAGTAGGAGATGCTTAGTCAGGGTCATGTGTCACCAAGGCAGGTTTACCCCTTTTTAATGCTTGTTGAGGTAATGGGGTGGGTCGCCACTGGGATGGTGCCAGTGCGCAGGGCCCTCGCTCCAGGTTATGTTCAACTAACTGCATTGGGGGCAAGTTGATGTGCATACATGGGTGTGGTGGTACTAGACCCCACCCCCCCTGCGGGAGGGGTGGAGATGTTATGCAATGTCACAAAGTAATTCCAACAGCTTATGTATATTTGTAAATTGGTGCATGGTATTGAGTAGTGTGTGTGTTTAATAAATGTACTCTTACTTTTATAAAGCAAAGTACAGACTGGACAATCAATTATTGAGTGTTATTTTTGTGCACCTGCAAATGGCGATTACTAGCCCACACCACCTCCCTTGAGTAAGCCTCAGACTGCTCTGCAACGCTACCCTCTGAGAGTCAGGCGCTACAATTGGGTGTTTGGTTCCCAGTGAAGGACAAATGTAGTCATGTTATTTGTGCAGGCCTCACAGATGCTGCCTCGTTTTCCAACATTGGTGTCTAGCGGCGGGAAACATAGTATCCCATTCTGGTGTGCATTTATAGCATTTGATAAGTCCAGTTTTGCCACACATTACCTATGCAGCAATGAGCAAATGGAAGAGCGCAAGGCTCTGAGAAGGGTTCAAAGTTTTGGTTATGTGAACTAAAGGTATGGGAAAGGAAAGCTCCGCGCCCATATGTGTCATGTGAAGTTATTATGGTTTAAATGTAAGCTGTATTGATATGACCGCGCCATGTTGATTATAATGTGCTAGCGGGATGGTGCTTTCCAGGAAATGATTGCATACAAATGTTCTGAGCCATATTGTACACCTTTGAACCCTAACACTACATACACTACACCTGCATGAGGAGGGTGTCTCCTCAAGAGATAGGGACAGCAACTGATACCTACATCACAGGTGGGGGTGTAGGAGTGGATTGACCTTCAAGGGGGACAGGAGAAGTAGGGGTCCTGGGAGGTTCCCGCGCTTTTTAAGGGCAGGGAGGGTTTCCACAGGAGGGGCCCCAGATATCCTTCCCCCACTGGAAGTTTCTTGCTAATGGCGCAGGCCAAAACCACTGGAAGGGTGGGGCAGGAGGTTTATTTACCCCAGGTAGTAGCGCCCCAGGGGTTCCCATGGTGGGGGACCCCAAGAACCTTGTCCCACAGTGGGAGGAGGGTGTGGTAGAGTTGAGTGTCTGGCAGGTCCCCCCAGGTTAACTGGTGGGTAGGTGAGCAACCCAGGGGTGGCCCCTGGTAGTGGGTGGCCCCCAAGGAGGGTAGTTCTTGAGTGATGGTGTGTAGTGGTAGCCCCTAGGTACCCTAGGTGGGCTAAGTAACTGACCCAGTGGAGATCTGAGTGGGGGCGATGTGCTCCCTAGTTCAACGTGGAGGGTTAGTGGTGGACCCTGAGGTGTCAGGGTCGGGTGGCTGGTGACCAGTCAGGTAGGCCCTGTGGGTCTTGAACCCCAGGACCAGGAGCATGGGGGTGTTCCTTAGCTCGAGGCAGGAGGTGGACTTCTGCAAGGTAGTACCACCCTGGACACAGGTGGGACCCAGCTTAAGTGAAGGGACCCTGTGTTTCCCCAAAGGGGTGGTGCAGGCCTAGCCGGGATCTTTAGGGTCCCTGGCGGATGGAGGTAGTACCACCCTGAAGCCAGGTGGGGCCTATCTTAAGTGAAGGGACCCTGTGTTTCGTGAAGGGGTGGTGCAGGCGTAGCCGGGATCTTTAGGGTGCCTGGCTGAGAGTGGTAGTACTACCGTGAAGGCAGGTGGGGCCTATCTTAAGTGAAGGGACCCTGCTCTTCATAAGGGGTGGTGCAGGCCATCCAGGGACCATGTAGGTCCCTGGGCGGTCTCCCAAGGCGCTGCAGGGAGACCAGGGAGAGCCATGAGAGGTGGGCCTGGGTCTAGCTAACTCGGGGCCCACAGGCTCTCTAAGGGTACTCAGGGAGGAGAGCGCACCTCTCGGAGGGAAGGGTACATAGGCCCTGTTCTCGCAGCGGAGAACAAGGAAGGGGTCTAGGTTCCCGGGGTAGTTTCCGTGTGGAGCGACTGATGGGGGGGAATGAGCTGTAGGATGTCTGATGAGGCACCCTCAGTGTTCCTCCCTGGCACTGCCAGTGTGGTGGTGAGGCCGGTCTGAGGTCCTATCAGGGAGCCAGGCCAGTGGCCAAAGGGTGCTTTTCTGTGTGGGAAGCACAAGTGGTTGTGCTTTCTTTAGGAAAGACAGTCATCCCGAAAGGGTGGTGGCAGCAGAATGACCTCAGCGGCAGGCTGAGGGTGAGGGTCCAGAGAGGTTGCATCTTTGGGGTGCAAGGACCAAAACGGAGAGAGGGTACTGGTTGGAACAAACTCTGGAAGGGAGACCAGCTAGTGACCCCGGGGATGGGATTTAGACCTATCCCAGAAGACCGCATCAGTGCTGAGGCACTGGACCCTTGTCCAGAGAAGTGGTAGGCATAGTGTTGCATGCCCAAGGGCAAAGGTGAGTCTAGTTAGGCTGAGTCCATGTAGATCATGAGTGACCTAGAGGTATCTAACCTAGAGCCCGGGGGGTTCTTAGGGTAGTCTGGGATCCCTGTCATGGGTGGAGATTTCATGGATGGGAGGAGTAGGTGGTCTAAGCGGATAACTGGTCAGTAAGGGGGGTCTGGTCAGAACTCCTTATAACTAGTTATCGCTGACTACGGGAAGTGTACCCATGTAGAGTGGCTACTTCTTCCCTTTAGGAATCAGCTGGGCGCGGCGTGTGTTAGAAGGTGGTTCTGACACTATGGGCCGCCCGGATTTTTTTCTTTTTGAGCACCTAATTGTTTAGCTTTTACTGTGGGGGAGCCTCATAAGTTGGGACTCACCCACAGTGAACTCAGGATGTGAGAGACAGCATGGGGATTTTACTGGTGTTCCCCTGGCTTGACCAGGCCACTGCGCAGCAGCTGGAGTAAGGGACACCGGGCTGGTTACATGCAGACACATGTGAACATGCATGTGCACCCGTGTACGGGCTGCGCAGGGGAGATTCCTAGCGTGCGCAGTCCAGGAGCAGCTACAAAGTAAATGGTGAGGCAGGACTTATGCAGTATTAGGTGGTGATATGGAATAGGCTTTATACGCTGGAAAGAAACATGCCAGGGAAAGTCAGTGTGTTTTACTGTGTTTTCACTTCATTATTTCCCTAAGGTAATGTGGGGCCCATGGCTAAATTAACTTCCACAAGGCCTACAGTTTCCAGACATGCCCTAAAGTCCATTGTATTGGAGGTGAAAAGAAGTATTCTGCAGAGTCCAAAGTCATATTTGTACTGCTTTTGGGTCATCCAGGACTGTCATATTTCTGTAAGCCAGCCAGGACCAGACCCAGGCTGAGGGCTGACATCAGCTGGATGGATTGATAACCTTTCTTCCACAAGCTAGGGCCTCCTCTCCACGAAGAGAAGATGGGAGGGGATACAGGCTCATCAATTAGCAGCTGTCACTGGGTGCCAGGCACCAGTCTGCACCAAGGAGGGAAGGCAGCGTGGGGGATGAGGCTTCAGACATGTGGCCAGAAACCCTGGAGGACACCATTTTGAACAAGCTCAGAGGCTGGACAAGGAGGGAGCAGGGGCAGGGATGTGATGTGTCGCTGTTTGATAGGACCAACAGAGACTTTCTGCCAGCCCCCTACTCAACTTTTAAAAAGTGCTTGCACAGGAAGAGAAGGGCTCTCTGGGGTGTGGTCTGCTGAGGGTGAAGGTGCTGGAGCCTGGAGCCTGGCGCAATGGGCAGTTGGAAGGAGAGACCCCCTGACTGCCCCCAGGACTCTATCAGCACCAGAAGAAGAGCCCAGGACTGGTGCACAGAAGCAGGGGCCTCGGCGCAGGGAGAACAGAGTCCCGGAAGAAGAGCCTGGCGAGAGGCTGGCGCAGGGAGCCAGTGAAGACAGCACCCTGCTGAATCAGAGACCCTGAGGGAAGAGGAGAGTGTTCCCAGTGGCGAGGGCTGGTGAGTCCCAGAAGGAGAGCCTGGCGAGAGGCTGGTGCAGGGAGCCAGTGAAGACAGCACCCTGCTGAATCAGAGACCCTGAGGGAAGAGGAGAGTGTTCCCAGTGGCGGGGGCTGGTAAAGAAGAGCATGAAGTGCCCCATAATGCCTCGCCAGGAAGTTGGAAATCTGCTGTTTTGGTGCTTTGTGGCCCCCAGAGGAGAGGGGCCACCCTCACTTGTGAAAAGGTGCTGGGGGAGCGGCTGGGGGAGCACAGTCTTTCCCCCCCCTCCCCCCCAGCACGAAGAAATCTGCCATTTTTGTGCCTGGTGGCCTCCAGAGGAGGGGGTCAAGCTCATCTGTGAAAAGGGGTGCAGGGGGGCGGCAGGAGCACCGCAGTCTCCCCCAGCATAAAGAAGAACAGTCCACCCCTAAGTTTCACGGGGCATCTGAAAGAATAACCCCTCAAGGGCTCAGCAGAACGGCTGAGTTGGGGATGTCTGGAGAAGGGCATCCCCTGGAGGTGAAGTGGTGTGATTGCACCGAAATGCATTTACTATTGGTTATTTCTTTTTAGGTGGACTGAAAGTCACATGTGTAAAGTGAAGTATCTGTGTAAGGTGATGTTAAGCTAAATGGAGTTATGTTGCTGGACCCTCCTGCTAGGGGGTCTGGCTGTATTTACGTAATCCCATGCTTTTGTGATTCCTTTTAAAGTGAAGAGGCACACTGCAGGAGAAGTGTAGTTGACAGGAGTACTTCTTTTGAAGGGACTGTAAGTCACATGTCTAAGGAGATGTCATAGGCCAAGTGGGGCTATGTGGCCAGACAGTCCTGCTAGGGTGTCTGGCTGTATATGAGCAATCCTGTGATTTCATCTGTGATGCCCTAAGGGGCTGTAATTGCAATGCATTCAAATGATCAACCAAGGTGATGAGTACTGTCATTCTAAAGTGTGCGTAAACATGGATTCTTGCTGCTGCGCTTAGGTGAAGATCCCAGACTGCTAGCCCTTAAGATATAGAGGTGCCAACTTTATGGTCAGTAGGAGATGCTTAGTCAGGGTCATGTGTCACCAAGGCAGGTTTACCCCTTTTTAATGCTTGTTGAGGTAATGGGGTGGGTCGCCACTGGGATGGTGCCAGTGCGCAGGGCCCTCGCTCCAGGTTATGTTCAACTAACTGCATTGGGGGCAAGTTGATGTGCATACATGGGTGTGGTGGTACTAGACTACTAGACCCCACCCCCCCCTGCGGGAGGGGTGGAGATGTTATGCAATGTCACAAAGTAATTCCAACAGCATATGTATATTTGTAAATTGGTGCATGGTATTGAGTAGTGTGTGTGTTTAATAAATGTACTCTTACTTTTATAAAGCAAAGTACAGACTGGACAATCAATTATTGAGTGTTATTTTTGTGCACCTGCCAATGGCGATTACTAGCCCACACCACCTCCCTTGAGTAAGCCTCAGACTGCTCTGCAACGCTACCCTCTGAGAGTCAGGCGCTACAATTGGGTGTTTGGTTCCCAGTGAAGGACAAATGTAGTCAGGTTATTTGTGCAGGCCTCACAGATGCTGCCTCGTTTTCCAACACACCCCAATCCCCTAATAGCTCAATCAAAGATTGATTCGACTAATTACATTTGTCGATGCACACGCTATTATAAAGACCATACAACAGTAATTAGAGAAGAACAATATTCATTCGGGCTTCAAATCTTCTTTAATTTTCAATAAAATCTTCCACTCCCTCATTAACCGTACTACCTCTACACAAGTTGTCAAATAATTCAGCCACTAATCTATCCCTGTCCAAATTATCACTCATTGTGCTTACCTCAACAGTATTGTGCTTGTGGTGCTGCCTACCCTAATTCTGAATATAGGATTGGGTGTCAGGGAAAGACCTAGTGCTCCAACAAGATTCCACAATATTAATATCTGACTCTAAATCAAGTTTCTGCGGTGCTATCAGACTAGGGGAATACCACCCCAATCCCCTAATAGCTCAATCAAAGATTGATTTGACTAATTACATTTGTCGATGCACACGCTATTATAAAGACCATACAGCAGTAATTAGAGAAGAACAATATTCATTCAGGCTTCAAATCTTCTTTAATTTTCAATAAAATCTTCCACTCCCTCATTAACCATACTACCTCTACACAAGTTGTCAAATAATTCAGCCACTAATCTATCCCTGTCCAAATTATCACTCATTGTGCTTACCTCAACAGTATTGTGCTTGTGGTGCTGCCTACCCTAATTCTGAATGTAGGATTGGGTGTAAGGGAAAGACCTAGCGCTCCAACAAGATTCCACAATATTAATATCTGACTCTAAATCAAGTTTCTGCGGTGCTATCAGACTAGGGGAATACCACCCCAATCCCCTAATAGCTCAATCAAAGATTGATTCGACTAATTACATTTGTCGATGCACACGCTATTATAAAGACCATACAACAGTAATTAGAGAAGAACAATATTCATTCGGGCTTCAAATCTTCTTTAATTTTCAATAAAATCTTCCACTCCCTCATTAACTGTACTACCTCTACACAAGTTGTCAAATAATTCAGCCGCTAATCTATCCCTGTCCAAATTATCACTCATTGTGCTTACCTCAACAGTATTGTGCTTGTGGTGCTGCCTACCCTAATTCTGAATATAGGATTGGGTGTAAGGGAAAGACCTAGTGCTCCAACAAGATTCCACAATATTAATATCTGACTCTAAATCAAGTTTCTGCGGTGCTATCAGACTAGGGGAATACCACCCCAATCCCCTAATAGCTCAATCAAAGATTGATTCGACTAATTACATTTGTCGATGCACACGCTATTATAAAGACCATACAACAGTAATTAGAGAAGAACAATATTCATTCGGGCTTCAAATCTTCTTTAATTTTCAATAAAATCTTCCACTCCCTCATTAACTGTACTACCTCTACACAAGTTGTCAAATAATTCAGCCGCTAATCTATCCCTGTCCAAATTATCACTCATTGTGCTTACCTCAACAGTATTGTGCTTGTGGTGCTGCCTACCCTAATTCTGAATATAGGATTGGGTGTAAGGGAAACACCTAGCGCTCCAACAAGATTCCACAATATTAATATCTGACTCTAAATCAAGTTTCTGCGGTGCTATCAGACTAGGGGAATACCACCCAATCCCCTAATAGCTCAATCAAAGATTGATTCGACTAATTACATTTGTCGATGCACACGCTATTAGAAAGACCATACAACAGTAATTAGAGAAGAACAATATTCATTCGGGCTTCAAATCTTCTTTAATTTTCAATAAACTCTTCCACTCCCTCATTAACTGTACTACCTCTACACAAGTTGTCAAATAATTCAGCCGCTAATCTATCCCTGTCCAAATTATCACTCATTGTGCTTACCTCAACAGTATTGTGCTTGTGGTGCTGCCTACCCTAATTCTGAATATAGGATTGGGTGTAAGGGAAAGACCTAGTGCTCCAACAAGATTCCACAATATTAATATCTGACTCTAAATCAAGTTTCTGCGGTGCTATCAGACTAGGGGAATACCACCCCAATCCCCTAATAGCTCAATCAAAGATTGATTCGACTAATTACATTTGTCGATGCACACGCTATTATAAAGACCATACAGCAGTAATTAGAGAAGAACAATATTCATTCAGGCTTCAAATCTTCTTTAATTTTCAATAAAATCTTCCACTCCCTCATTAACTGTACTACCTCTACACAAGTTGTCAAATAATTCAGCCGCTAATCTATCCCTGTCCAAATTATCACTCATTGTGCTCACCTCAACAGTATTGTGCTTGTGGTGCTGCCTACCCTAATTCTGAATATAGGATTGGGTGTAAGGGAAAGACCTAGCGCTCCAACCAGATTCCACAATATCAATATCTGACTCTAAATCAAGTTTCTGCGGTGCTATCAGACTAGGGGAATACCACCCCAATCCCCTAATAGCTCAATCAAAGATTGATTTGACTAATTACATTTGTCGATGCACACGCTATTATAAAGACCATACAACAGTAATTAGAGAAGAACAATATTCATTCGGGCTTCAAATCTTCTTTAATTTTCAATAAAATCTTCCACTCCCTCATTAACCGTACTACCTCTACACAAGTTGTCAAATAATTCAGACGCTAATCTATCCCTGTCAAAATTATCACTCATTGTGCTTACCTCAACAGTATTGTGCTTGTGGTGCTGCCTACCCTAATTCTGAATGTAGGATTGGGTGTAAGGGAAAGACCTAGCGCTCCAACAAGATTCCACAATATTAATATCTGACTCTAAATCAAGTTTCTGCGGTGCTATCAGACTAGGGAAACACCACCCCAATCCCCTAATAGCTCAATCAAAGATTGATTCGACTAATTACATTTGTCGATGCACACGTTATTATAAAGACCATACAACAGTAATTAGAGAAGAACAATATTCATTCGGGCTTCAAATCTTCTTTAATTTTCAATAAAATCTTCCACTCCCTCATTAACTGTACTACCTCTACACAAGTTGTCAAATAATTTAGCCGCTAATCTATCCCTGTCCAAATTATCACTCATTGTGCTTACCTCAACAGTATTGTGCTTGTGGTGCTGCCTACCCTAATTCTGAATATAGGATTGGGTGTAAGGGAAACACCTACAGGCACATGCATCATCATAGGGTTTTGGGATTCCTTAATAGCGATTATTAAGGAATCGCAATTAAGGAATAGCAAAACCCTATGCATGTAGGAATCGCTAAAGAAATAGCGATTCCCACAAATTCCTTAATTGCGACTAGCAAATTGCGAGTCGCAATTAAGGAATGTCTTCCCATTCGTTCCTATGGGCCTCCAGGCCCATAGGAATGAATTAGAGATTGCGGGAGCAATTTGCGAGTACCAGTAGGCACTCGCAAATTGCTCCCGCAATGTCGATGGTGCATGGGTGTCAAAATGACACCCTATTGCACCCATGTATGTTCACTCTGCACAAATGTTGCATACACACATGCTCTAAGGGCATGTGTGTGGGCAACATGAAACTTAGAAAAATGCAAATAAGTGCATTTTTCTAAGTTTTCGCAAATTACCATGAGGTCCAGCCTCATGGTAATTTGCTCACGCTAATAGCGAAATCGCTATTTTGTAAACTGTAATGCATTGCATTTAAGGAATCTCAATTAGGGATTCCTTAAATGCAATCGCTATTTAAGAAATCACAATAATTTGCGATTTCTTAAATTGCGAGTGGCAAGTTGTTTCATGCATCGCAAAAGCTATTTTTGCGATCGCAAACGGCCGATTTTTGCGATTCGCGCCGTTTGCGATCGCAAATAGGTTTGATGCATGTGCCTGCTAGTGCTCCAACAAGATTCCACAATATTAATATCTGACTCTAAATCAAGTTTCTGCGGTGCTATCAGACTAGGGGAATACCACCCCAATCCCCTAATAGCTCAATCAAAGATTGATTCGACTAATTACATTTGTCGATGCACACGCTATTATAAAGACCATACAACAGTAATTAGAGAAGAACAATATTCATTCGGGCTTCAAATCTTCTTTAATTTTCAATAAAATCTTCCACTCCCTCATTAACTGTACTACCTCTACACAAGTTGTCAAATAATTCAGCCGCTAATCTATCCCTGTCCAAATTATCACTCATTGTGTTTACCTCAACAGTATTGTGCTTGTGGTGCTGCCTACCCTAATTCTGAATATAGGATTGGGTGTAAGGGAAACACCTAGCGCTCCAACAAGATTCCACAATATTAATATCTGACTCTAAATCAAGTTTCTGTGGTGCTATCAGACTAGGGGAATACCACCCCAATCCCCTAATAGCTCAATCAAAGATTGATTCGACTAATTACATTTGTCGATGCACACGCTATTATAAAGACCATACAACAGTAATTAGAGAAGAACAATATTCATTCGGGCTTCAAATCTTCTTTAATTTTCAATAAACTCTTCCACTCCCTCATTAACTGTACTACCTCTACACAAGTTGTCAAATAATTCAGCCGCTAATCTATCCCTGTCCAAATTATCACTCATTGTGCTTACCTCAACAGTATTGTGCTTGTGGTGCTGCCTACCCTAATTCTGAATATAGGATTGGGTGTAAGGGAAAGACCTAGTGCTCCAACAAGATTCCACAATATTAATATCTGACTCTAAATCAAGTTTCTGCGGTGCTATCAGACTAAGGGAATACCACCCCAATCCCCTAATAGCTCAATCAAAGATTGATTCGACTAATTACATTTGTCGATGCACACGCTATTATAAAGACCATACAGCAGTAATTAGAGAAGAACAATATTCATTCAGGATTCAATCTTCTTTAATTTTCAATAAAATCTTCCACTCCCTCATTAACCGTACTACTTCTACACAAGTTGTCAAATAATTCAGCCGCTAATCTATCCCTGTCCAAATTATCACTCATTGTGCTTACCTCAACAGTATTGTGCTTGTGGTGCTGCCTACCCTAATTCTGAATATAGGATTGGGTGTAAGGGAAACACCTAGCGCTCCAACAAGATTCCACAATATTAATATCTGACTCTAAATCAAGTTTCTGCGGTGCTATCAGACTAGGGGAATACCACCCCAATCACCTAATAGCTCAATCAAAGATTGATTCAACTAATTACATTTGTCGATGCACACGCTATTATAAAGACCATACAACAGTAATTAGAGAAGAACAATATTCATTCGGGCTTCAAGTCTTCTTTAATTTTCAATAAAGTCTTCCACTCCCTCATTAACTGTACTACCTCTACACAAGTTGTCAAATAATTCAGCCGCTAATCTATCCCTGTCCAAATTATCACTCATTGTGCTTACCTCAACAGTATTGTGCTTGTGGTGCTGCCTACCCTAATTCTGAATATAGGATTGGGTGTAAGGGAAAGACCTAGCGCTCCAACAAGATTCCACAATATTAATATCTGACTCTAAATCAAGTTTCTGCGGTGCTATCAGACTAGGGGAATACCACCCCAATCCCCTAATAGCTCAATCAAAGATTGATTCGACTAATTACATTTGTCGATGCACACGCTATTATAAAGACCATACAACAGTAATTAGAGAAGAACAATATTCATTCAGGCTTCAAATCTTCTTTAATTTTCAATAAACTCTTCCACTCCCTCATTAACTGTACTACCTCTACACAAGTTGTCAAATAATTCAGCCGCTAATCTATCCCTGTCCAAATTATCACTCATTGTGCTTACCTCAACAGTATTGTGCTTGTGGTGCTGCCTACCCTAATTGTGAATATAGGATTGGGTGTAAGGGAAAGACCTAGTGCTCCAACAAGATTCCACAATATTAATATCTGACTCTAAATCAAGTTTCTGCGGTGCTATCAGACTAGGGGACTACCACCCCAATCCCCTAATAGCTCAATCAAAAATTGATTTGACTAATTACATTTGTCGATGCACACGCTATTATAAAGACCATACGACAGTAATAAGAGAAGGCTTCAAATCTTCTTTAATTTTCAATAAAATCTTCCACTCCCTCATTAACTGTACTACCTCTACACAAGTTGTCAAATAATTCAGCCGCTAATCTATCCCTGTCTAAATTATCATTCATTGTGCTTACCTCAACAGTGCTTCCTTCTGGAATATGCATCCTTCCTCCAGGCCTATGCATCCTTCCTTCAGACCTGTTCATCCTGCCTTCAGGATGGAAGGCCCATCCATCCTGCCTCCAGGCCCAACCATCTTGCCACCAGGCCTGTCCATCCTTCCACAGGGCCCGTCCATCCTTCCACAGGGTCCGTCCACCTTTCCTCCAGGCCCGTCCATCCTTCCTGCAGCCCTGTCCATCCTGCCTCCGGGCCCGTCCAGCCTGCCTGCTGGCCCGTCTAGCCTGTCTCCCAGCCCGCCCATCCCACCTCCCGGCCCGCCCATCCTGCAATCGGGCCAGTCCATCCTGCCTCCGGGCCCATCCATCCTTCCCCTGGGCCTGTCCATCCTTCCTCCGGCCCAGTCCATCCTTCCTCCGGCCCAGTCCATCCTGCCTCCGGGCCCGTCCATCCTGACTTTAGGATGGAAGGCCCGTCCATCCTGCTTCCCTGCACGTCCATCCTGCCTCCAAGTCCGTCCACCTGCCTCCAGGCCCGTCCATCCTGCCTCCAGGCCCGTCCAGCCTACCTCCAGGCCTGTCCATCCTTCCTCCAGGCTGGTCCATCCTGCCTCCAGGCCTGTCCAGCCTGCCTGCAGACCCATCCATCCTTCCTTCGGGCCTGCCCATCCTGTCTCCGGGCCCGTCCATCATGCCTCTGGGCTTGTCCATCCGGCCACTGGGCCTGTCCATCCTTCCTCTGGACCTGTCCATCCGGCTTCTGGGCCTGTCCATCCTTCCTCTGGGCCCACCCATCCTGTCTCCAGGCCCATCCATCCTGTCTCCAGGCTCGCACATCCTTCGTCCTTGCCCATCCAGCCTTCCTCCGGGCCAGTTCATCCTTCCTGCGGGCTCGTCTATCCTTCATCCAGGCCTGTCCATCCTGTCTCCAGGCCCGTCCATCCTTCCTCCGGGCCCATCCATCCTTCCTCTGGGCCTGTCTATCCTGCCTCTGGGCCCGTCCATCCTTCCTCCGGGCCTGTCCATCCTTCCTCCGGGCCTGTCCATCCAGCCTCCGGGCCTGTCCATTCTTCCTCTGAGCCACTCCATCTGGCCTCCGGGCCTGTCCATCCTTCCTCTGGGCCCGTCCATCCTTACTCCAGGCCCATCCATCCTTTCTCCGGGCCTGTCCATCCTATCTCCAGGCCCATCCATCCTGTCTCCAGGCCCGTCCATCCTTCCTCCGGGCCCATCCATCCTTCCTCTAGGCCCGTCTATCCTGCCTCTGGGCCCGTCCATCGTTCCACCGGGCCAGTCCATCCTTCCTGTGGGCTCGTCCATCCTTCCTCCAGGCCCGTCTATCCTGCCTCCAGGCTCGTCCATCCTTCCTCTGGGTCCGTCAATCCTTACTCTGGGCCCGTCCATCCTTCCTCTGGGCCCGTCCATCCTTCCTCTGGGCCCGTCCATCCTTCCTCCAGGCCCGACCATCCTGCCTCCAGGATGGAATGCCTATCCGTCCTTCCTCCAGACCCATCCATCCTGCCTCCAGGCCCCACCTTCCTGCCTCCGGGCCCATCCATCCTGCCTCCATGCCTGTCCATCCTACCTCCAGGCCCATCCATCCTACCTCCAGGCCTGTCTATCCTGCCTCCAAGCCTGTCCATCCTGCCTCCAGGCCAGTCCATCCTTCCTCCAGGCCTGTCTGTCCTTCCTCCAGGCCTGTCCGTACTTCCTCCAGACCCGTCTGTCCTGCCTCCAGGTCCATCCGTCCTGCCTCCAGGCCCATCCGTCCTTTCTCCAGGGCCGCCTGTTCTTCCTCCAGGCCCATCTGTCCTTCTTCCAGGCCCCTCCGTTGTTCCTCCAGGCCGGTCCGTCCTGCCTCCAGGCCCGTCCATCTATATTGATTTCATCTCTGCTGTGCGGACCATCATCCATTTTTGTTACTACATTGTCCATCCTGCTTCCACCCCCATCCATCTTGCCTCCAGGCCTGTCGATCCTGCCTCCAGGCCCACCAATCCTGCCTCCAGGCCCGTCCATCCTGCCTCCGGGCCTGTCCATCCTGCCTCCAGGCCCGTCCATCCTTCCTCTGGGCCCGTCCAACCTTCCTCAGGGCCCGTCCATCCTGCCTCTGGGCCTGTCCATCCTGCCTCCGGACATGTCCATCCTGCCTCTGGGCCTGTCCATCCTGCCTCCAGGCCTGTCCATCCATCCTCCGGGCCCATCCATCCTTCATCCAGGCCCGTCCATTCTGCCACCAGGCCCATCCATCCTTCCTCCGGGCCCGTCCATCCTGCTGCCGGGCCCATCCTTCCTTCCTCCGGGCCTGTCCATCCTGCTTCCTGGCCAATCGACCCTGCCTCCAGGCCCGTCTATCCTTCCTCCAGGCCCATCCATCCTTTCTCCAGGCCCGTCCATCCTGCCTCTGGGCCTGTCCATCCTGCCTCTGGGCCTGTCCATCCTGCCTCCGGGCTCATCCATCCTGCCTCCAGGCCTGTCCATCCTGCCTCCAGGCCCATCCATCCTTCCACCAGGCCCGTCCATCCTTCCTCCAGGCATGTCCATCCTGCCTCCAGGATAGAAGGCCCATCCATCCTGCCTCCAGGTCGGTCCATCCTGCCTTCAGGCCCGTCCATCCTGCTTCCAGGCCCATCCATCGTGCTTTCAGGCCCGTCCATTCTTCCTCCGGCCCCGTCCACTGTGCTTCCGGGCCCGTCCATCTTTCCTCTGGACCCGTCCATCCTGCCTCCGGGCCCATCCATCCTGCCTCCAGGGCCGTACATCCTGCCACCAGGCCCATTCATCCTGCCTCCTGCCCCGTCCATCATGCCTTTAGGCCCATCAATCCTTCCACCTGGCCCATCAATCCTGCCTCCACGCCGGTCCATGCTGCTTCCAGGCCTGTCCATCCTGCCTTCAGGCCCATCCACCCTGCCACCAGACCCATCCATCCTGCCTCCGGGCCGGTCCATCCTTCCTCTGGGCCGGTCCGTCCTTCCTCCGGGCCTGTCCATCCTTCCACCAACTTCACGCCTGTCCCTCCTGCCTCCAGACCCATCCATCCTTCCTCCAGGCCCGACCATCCTGCCTCCAGACCCATCGGTTCTTCCTCCGGGCCGTTCCATCCCTCCTCCTGGCCCCTCCAACCTTCCTCCAAGCCCGTCCATCCTTCCTCCAGGCCCTTCCATTCTGTCTCCAGGCCCATCCATTCTGCCTTCAGGCCTGTCCATCCTTCCTCCATGCCCTTCCGTCGTTCCTTCAGGCCCGTCCACCCTGTCACCAAGCCTATCCAGCCTGCCCCTGGGCCCATCCATCCTGCCTCCAGGCCCATCCGTCCTGCCTCCAGTCCCATCCAACATGCCTCCGGATCCGTCCATCCTTCCTCCAGGCCCGTCCATCCTGCCACCAGGCCCATCCATCCTGCCTTTAGACCCGTCCACCCTGCCACCAGGCAAATCCATCCTGCCTCCGGGCCGGTCCATCCTTCCTCCGGGCCGGTCCATCCTTCCACCAGGCCCATCCATCCTGCCACCAGGTCCATCCACCCTGCCTCCGACCCTGTCCATCGTGCATCCAGGCCTGTCCATCCTTCCTTCGGGCATGTCCATCCTTCCTCCAGGCCCATCCATCCTTCTTCCAGGCCCACCCATCCTTCCTCCAGGCCCTTCCATCCTGCCTCCAGGCCCATCCAGCCTTCCTCCTGGCCCGTCCAGCCTTCCTCCAGGCCCATCTATCCCTCCTCCGGGCCTGTCCATCCTTCCTCCAAGCCGGTCCATCCTTCCGCCTGGCCCGTCCATCCTTCCTCCAGGCCGGTCAATCCTTCCTCCGGGCCAATCAATACTTCCTCCAGGCCCGTCCATCCTACCTCTAGTCCCATCCATCCTGCCTCCAAGCTCGCCCATCCTTCCTTTGGGCCCGTCTATCCTTCCTCCATGCCCATCCATCCTGCTTCCAGGCCCGTCCATCTTTCCTCCACACTCGTCCATCTTTCCTCCAGGCCCATCCATCCTGCCTCCAGGCCCATCTAGCCTGCCTTCATAGCCTGTCATCCTGCCTCCAGGTCCGTCCATCCCTCCTCCTGGCTTGTCCATCCATCCTCCAGGCCTGTCCATCCTTCCTGCTGGCCGGTCCAACCTGCCTCCAGGCCCATCCATCCTTCCTCTGGGACCGTCCATCCTTCCTCCGGGCCCGTCCATCCTTCTTTCAGGGTCTTCTGTCCTTCCTCCAGGCCCGCCCGTCCTGCATTTAGGCCCATCCATCCTGCCTCCAGACCCATCTGTCCTTCCTCAAGACCCGTCCGTCTTTCCTCCAGGCCCCTCACTCCTTCCTCCAGGCCCATCCGTCCTACCTCAAGGCCCGCCCATCCTTACTCCGGGCCCGTCTGTCCTTTCTACAGGCCAGTCCATCCTGCATCCAGGCCTGTCCATTCTTCCTCCAGGCCAGTCCATTCTTCCTCCAGCCCTGTCCATCCTTCATCCAGGCCCGTCCATCCTTCCTCCAGGCCCATCCATCCTGACCCAAGGCCCATCCATCCTGCCTCCGGGCCCATCCTTCCTTCCTCCAAGCCCCTCCTTCCTTCCTCCACACACATCCATCCTGCTTCCAGGCCCATCCAACCTTCCTCCAAGCAAGTCCATCCTTCCTTCAGGCCAGTCCATCCTGCCTCTAGGCCCGTCCAGCCTGCCTTTACGCCCATGCATCCTTCCTCCAGGTACGTCCATCCTTTCTCCAGGCACGTCCATCCTTCCTCCAGGCCCACACAGCCTGCCTCCAGGCCTGTCCATCCTGCCTCCAGGCCCATCCATTCTTACTCCAGGCCCGTCCATCCTGCCTCCAGTCCCTTCCATCCTTCCACCAGGCACAACCATCCTGCCTCCAGGCCCAACCATCCTGCCTTAAGGCCCATCCATCCTTCCTCCAGGCTCATCCATCCCTCCTCCAGGCTCGTCCATCCTTCCTCCAGGCCCCTCCATCCTGCCACCAGGGCTGTCCATTCTTCCTCCAAGCCCGTCCATTCTTCCTCCAGGCCTGTCCATCCTGCCTCCAGGCCTGTCCCTCCTTCCTTCAGGCCTGTCCATCCTGCCTCCGAGCCTGTCCATCCTGCCTCCAGGCCAGTCCATCCTTCCTCCAGCCCCATTCATCCTGCCTACGGGCCTGTCCATCCTTCCTCCAAGCCCATCTGTCCTTACTCCCAGCCCGTCCGTCCTTCCTCTGGGCCCGTTTGTCCTTCCTATGGGCCCATCCATCGTTCCTCCGGGCCTGTGCATCCTGCCTCCGGGCCCGTCCATCCTGCCTCCGGGCCCATCCTTCCTTCCTCCGTGCCTGTCCATCCTTAACTACGGGCCTTTCCATCCTGCCCTCCGGGCCCATCCATCCTTCTTCCGGGCCCATCCATCCTTCGGGCCCATCCATCCTTACTCCAGGCCTTTCTATCCTGCCTCCGGGCCGATCCGTACTGCCTCCGGGCCCATCCATCCTTACTCCAGGCCTTTCTATCCTGCCTCCGGGCCGGTCCGTACTGCCTCCAGGCCTGTCCATCCTGACTCCGGGCCTGCCAATCCTTCCTCTGGGTCTCTCCATCCTTCCTTAGGGCCAGTCCATCCTTCTTCTGGGCCCGTCCATCCTGCCTCCGGGCCTGTCCATCTTTTCTCAGGGCCTGACCATCCTTCGATCCAGGCCCTTCCATCCTTCGATCCAGGCCATTCCATCCTTCCTTCGGGCCTGTCCATCCTTCCTCCAGGCCCGTCCATCCTGCCTCTGGGCCTGTCCATCCTGCCTCTGGGCCCGTCCATCCTGCCTCTGGGCCCTTCCATCCTGCCTCCGGGCCCATCCATCCTGCCTCCGGGCCTGTCCATCTGGTCTCTTGGCCTGTCCATTCGGTCTCCTGGCCTGTCCATCCTGACTCCGGGCCTGCCAATCCTTCCTCTGGCCCGTCCATCCTTCCTACAGGCCAGTCCATCTTTCCTAAGGGCCTGTCCATCTGTCCTCCAGGCCTGACCATCCATCCTCCGGGTCCCTCCATCCGTCCCCCGGGCCCCTCCATCCGTCCTCCATGCACCTCCATCCTTCCTCCATCCGGGCCCATCCATCCTTCCCCTGGGCCTGTCCATCCTTCCTCCGGGCACTTCCATCCTGCCTCTGCGCCCTTCTATCCTTCCTCTGGCCCGTCCATCCTTCCTCTGGGCCTGTTCATCCTTCCTCCATGCCCATCCATCCTGTCCTCTGGGCCCATCCATCCTTCCCTCAGGGCCCTTCCATCCTTCCTCTGAGTATGTCCATGCTGCCCTCTGGCCCATCCATCCTGCCTCTGGGCCTGTCCGTGTGTCCTCCGGGCCCAACCATCCTGTCTCCAGGCCCAACCATCCTGCCTCCAGGCCCATCCATCCTTCCTCCAGGCTCATCCATCCCTCCTCCAGGCTCGTCCATCCTTCCTCCAGGCCCCTCCATCCTGCCACCAGGGCTGTCCATTCTTCCTCCAAGCCCGTCCATTCTTCCTTCAGGCCTTTCCATCCTGCCTCCAGGCCTATCCATCCTTCCTCCAGGCCCGTCCATCTTGCCTCCGAGCCGGTCCATCCTGCCTCCCGGCCCGTCCGTCCTTCCTCTGGGCCTGTTTGTCCTTCCTACGGGCCCATCCATCGTTCCTCCGGGCCCGTGCATCCTGCCTTTGGGCCCGTCCATCCTGCCTCCGGGCCCATCCTTCCTTCCTCCATGCCTGTCCATCCTTAACTACGGGCCTTTCCATCCTGCCCTCTGGGCCCGTCCATCCTTCCTCCGGGCCCATCCATCCTTACTCCAGGCCTTTCTATCCTGCCTCCGGGCCGGTCCGTACTGCCTCCAGGCCTGCCCATCCTGACTCCAGGCCTGCCAATCCTTCCTCTGGGTCTGTCCATCCTTCCTTAGGGCCCGCCCGTCCATCCTTTCTACAGGCCAGTCTATCCTTCCGCAAGGAACATCCATCCGGCCTCCAGGCCCTTCCATCCTTCCTCCGGTCCCGTCCAGCCTTCCTCTGGGCCCATCCATCCTGCTTCCGGGCCTGTCCATCTTTTCTCAGGGCCTGGCCATCCTTCGATCCAGGCCCTTCCATCCTTCGATCCAGGCCCTTCCATCCTTCCTCCGGGCCTGTCCATCCTTCCTCCAGGCCCGTCCATCCTGCCTCTGGGCCAGTCCATCCTGCCTCTGGGCCCGTCCATCCTGCCTCCGGGCCCATCCATCCTGCCTCCGGGCCTGTCCATCCTGTCTCTTGGCCTGTCCATCCAGTCTCCTGGCCTGTCCACCCTTCCTCCGGGCCTGCCAATCCTTCCTCCGGGCCCGTCCATCCTTCCGAGAGGCCAGTCCATCCTTCCTAAGGGCCTGTCCATCCGGCCTCCAGACCTGATCATTCCTTCCTCCGGGTCCCTCCATCCGTCCTCCGGGCCCCTCCATCCGTCCTCCATGCCCCTCCATCCTTCCTCCATCCGGGTCCGTCCATCCTTCCCCTGGGCCTGTCCATCCTTCCTCCGGGCCCTTCCATCCTGCCTCTGCACCCTTCTATCCTTCATCTGGCCCATCCATCCTTCCTCTGGGCCTGTTCATCCTTCCTCCAGGCCCATCCATCCTGTCCTCAGGGCCCTTCCATCCTTCCTCTGGGTGTGTCCATGCTGCCCTCTGGCCCATCCATCCTGCCTCTGGGCCTGTCCATCTGTCCTCCGGGCCCGTCCATCATTCCTCCGGGCCCATCCATCCTGTCTCTGGGCCCATCCATCCTGCCTCCTGGCCAGTCCTTTCTGCCCATCCATCCTGCCTCCAGGCCTGTCCATCCTTCCTCCGGGCCCATCCATCCTGTCTCCAGGCCTTTCCATCCTTCGTCCGGGCCCGTCCATCCTCCTCCAGCCCGTCCAGCCTGTCTCTGGGCCCATCCATCCTGCCTCCTGGCAAGTCCATCCTGCCCCTGGGCCCTTCCATCCTGCCTCCGGGCCTGTCCAACCTTCCTCTGGGCCCATCCGCCCTGCCTCCAGACCTTTCCATCCTTCTTCCGGGCCCATCCACCCTGCCTCCAGCCTGTCCAGCCTGTCTCTGGGCCCATCCATCCTGCCTCCTGGCCCGTCCATCCTGCATCCGGGCCTGTCCATCCTTCCTCTGGGCCCATCTGTCCTGCCTCTGGGCCCATCAATCCTTCTTCCGGGCCTGTCCATCCTTCCTCCGGGCACGTCCATCCTGCCTCCAGGCCCGTCCATCCTTCTTCCAGCCCCATCCATCCTGCCTACAGGCCCGTCCATCCTTCCTCCGGGCTCGTCCGTCCTTCCTCCAGGCCCATCCGTCCTTCCTCCGGGCCCGTCCGTCCTTCCTCCGGGCCCATCCGTCCTTCCTCTGGGCCCGTCCGTCTTTCCTCCGGGCTTGTCCATCCTGCCTCCGGGCCTGTCCATCCTGTCTCCGGGCCAGTCTATCCTGCCTCCGGGCCAGTCTATCCTGCCTCTGGGTCCGTCCAGCCTTCCTTTGGGCCGATCCATCCTTCCTCCGGGCCTGTCCATCCTGCCTCCGAGCCTGTCCATTCATCCACCGGGCCTGTCAATTCTTCCTTCAGGCCCATCCATCCTTCCTCCGGGCCCATCTATCCTGCCCTCTGGGCCTTTCCATCCTGCCCTCCTGGCCCGTCCCTCCTTCCTCCAGGCCTCTACATCCTTTCTCCTGGCCGTGTGTCCTTCTTCCGGGCCCGTCCGTTCTTCCTCCGGGCCCGTCCATCCTTCATCCGGGCCCGTCCATCCTTCCTCCGGGCCCATCCATCCTTCCTCCGGGCCCGTCCAACCGCCCTCCAGGCCCATCTATCCTGCTCTCTGGGCCCATCCACCCTTCCCTCCTGACCCGTCCATCCTTCCTCTGGGTCGGTCCATCCTGCCCTCTGGGCCCATCCATCCTTCCCTCTGAGCCTCTCCATTCTGCCCATCGGGCCCATCCATCCTGTCTTCTGGGCACATCCATTCTTCCTTTGGGCACTTCCATCCTTCCTCTGGGCCAGTCCATCCTGCCTCTTCCTGGCCCGTCCACCCTGCCTCCGGGCCCGTCCATCTTTCCCCCGGGCCCATCCATCCCTCCTCCGGGCCCGTCCATCCTGTCTCCAGGTCCGACCATCCTTCCTCAAGTGCCATCCATCTGGCCTTCATGCCCTTCCATCCTTCCTCCGGTCCTGTCCATCCTTCCTCTGGGCCCATCCATCCTGCCTCTGGGCCCCTCCATCCTTCCACTGGGCCCGTCTATCCTTCCTCTGGGCCCATTCATTTTTTCTCAGGGCCTGACCATCCTTTGATCCAGGCCCATCCCTCCTTCCTCTGTGCCCGTCCATCCTGTCTCCTGGCCCGTCCATCCTGCCACTGGGCCCGTCCATCCTGTCTCCTGGCCCGCCCATCCTTTCTGCAGGCCTGTCCATCCTGACTCCGGGCCTGACAATCCTTCCTCCGGGCCCGTCCATCCTTCCTCAGGTTCCATCCATCCTACCTACGGGCCAGTCCATCCTTCCTAAGTGCCCGTCCATCTGTCCTCCAGGCCCATCCACCCATCCTCTGGGTTCCACCATCCGTCCTCCGGGCCCCTCCATCGGTCCTCCAGGCCCCTCTATTGGTCCTCCAGGCCCCTCCATCCTTCCTCCGGGCCCGTCCATCCTTCCTCCAGGCCCGTCCATCCTTCTTCCGGGCCTGTTCATCCTTCCTATGGGCCCATCTATGCTGCCCACCGGGCCCCTCCATCCTTCCTCTGGGCACGTCCATCCTTCCTCCGGGCTCGTCCATCCTGCCCTCTGGGCCCATGCCCCCTTCCCTCAGGGCCCTTCCATCCTGTCCTCTGGGCCCATTCATCCTGCCCTTCGGGCCCGTCCATCCTGCTCTCCGGGACCGTCCATTATCACCTCAGGGCTCATCCATCCTGCCTCCGGACCTTTCCATCCTGCCTCTGGGACCATCCATCCTGCCTCCGGACCCGTCCATCCTGTCTTCTCACCCGTCCATCCCTTTTCCAGGCCTGTCTATCCTTCATCCGGGCCTGTCCATCCTTCCTCTCGGCCAATCCATCCTTCCAACGGGCCCGTCCATCCTTCCTCCGAGCCAGTCCATCCTTCTTCTGGGCCCGTCCATCCATCATCCCTCCTCCAGGGCTATCCATCCATCCTCCGGGTCCCTCCATCCATCCTCCGGGCCCCTCCATCCGTCCTCCGGCCTGTCCATCCTGCCTCCGGGCTTTTCTATCCTGCCTCTGGGACCATCCATCCTGCCTCCAGACCCGTCCATCCTGTCTCCTCACCCGTCCATCCTTTTTCCAGGCCTGTCTATCCTTCCTCTGGGCCTGTCCATCCTTCCTCTCGGCCAATCCATCCTTCCAACAGGCCCGTCCATCCTTCCTCCGAGCCAGTCCATCCTTCTTCTGGGCCCGTCCATCTATCATCCCTCCTCCAGGGCTATCCATCTATCCTCCGGGTCCCTCCATCCATCCTCCGGGCCCCTCCATCCGTCCTCCGGCCAATCCATCCTTTCTCTGGGCCCATCCATCCAGCCTTCAGGCCAGTCCATCCTGCCCCCGGGCCCATCCAGCCTACCTTCAGGCCCATCCATCCTTCCTTCAGGCCCATCCATCCTTCCTCTGGGCCCATCCATCCTTCCCTCCGGGCCTTTCTATCCTGCCCTCCTGGCCCATCCATCCTTCCTCCTGGCCCATCCATCCTTCCTCCGGGCCCGTCCATTCTTCCACCGGTTCTGTCAATCCTAATTCCAGACCCATCTGTCCTTCCTTCGGGCCCGTCCGTCCTTCCTCCGTGCCTGTCTATCCTGCTTCCTGGCCCGTCCATCCTGCCTCCGGGCCATCCATCCTTCCTCCGGGCTCGTTCATCCTTCTACTGGGCCCGTCCATCCTTCCTCCGGGCCCAACCATCCTTCCTCCGGGCCCCTCCATTCTGCCTACGGGCCCCTCCATCCTGCCTCCAGGCCCCTCCATCCTGCCTCCGGGTCCGTCCATCCTGCCCTCTGGGCCCATGCCCCCTTCCCTCAGGGCCCTTCCATCCTGTCCTCTGGGCCCATTCATCCTGCCCTTCGGGCCCGTCCATCCTGCTCTCCGGGACCGTCCATTATCACCTCAGGGCTCATCCATCCTGCCTCCGGGCTTTTCCATCCTGCCTCTGGGACCATCCATCCTGCCTCCGGACCCGTCCATCCTGTCTTCTCACCCGTCCATCCTTTTTCCAGGCCTGTCTATCCTTCATCCGGGCCTGTCCATCCTTCCTCTCGGCCAATCCATCCTTCCAACGGGCCCGTCCATCCTTCCTCCGAGCCAGTCCATCCTTCTTCTGGGCCCGTCCATCCATCATCCCTCCTCCAGGGCTATCCATCCATCCTCCGGGTCCCTCCATCCATCCTCCGGGCCCCTCCATCCGTCCTCCGGCCTGTCCATCCTGCCTCCGGGCTTTTCCATCCTGCCTCTGGGACCATCCATCCTGCCTCCGGACCCGTCCATCCTGTCTCCTCACCCGTCCATCCTTTTTCCAGGCCTGTCTATCCTTCCTCTGGGCCTGTCCATCCTTCCTCTCGGCCAATCCATCCTTCCAACGGGCCCGTCCATCCTTCCTCCGAGCCAGTCCATCCTTCTTCTGGGCCCGTCCATCTATCATCCCTCCTCCAGGGCTATCCATCTATCCTCCGGGTCCCTCCATCCATCCTCCGGGCCCCTCCATCCGTCCTCCGGCCAATCCATCCTTTCTCTGGGCCCATCCATCCAGCCTTCAGGCCAGTCCATCCTGCCCCCGGGCCCATCCATCCTACCTTCAGGCCCATCCATCCTTCCTTCAGGCCCATCCATCCTTCCTCTGGGCCCATCCATCCTTCCCTCCGGGCCTTTCTATCCTGCCCTCCTGGCCCATCCATCCTTCCTCCTGGCCCATCCATCCTTCCTCCGGGCCCGTCCATTCTTCCACCGGTTCTGTCAATCCTAATTCCAGACCCATCCGTCCTTCCTTCGGGCCCATCCGTCCTTCCTCCGTGCCTGTCTATCCTGCTTCCTGGCCCGTCCATCCTGCCTCCGGGCCATCCATCCTTCCTCCGGGCTCGTTCATCCTTCTACTGGGCCCGTCCATCCTTCCTCCGGGCCCAACCATCCTTCCTCCGGGCCCCTCCATTCTGCCTACGGGCCCCTCCATCCTGCCTCCAGGCCCCTCCATCCTGCCTCCGGGTCCGTCCATCCTTCCTCTGGGCTTGTCCATCCTTCATTTGGGCTCCTCCATCCTTCCTCCGGGCCCCTCCATCCTTTCTCTGGGCCCGTCCATCCTTCCTCCGGGCTCGTCCATCCTGCCCTCTGGGCCCATGCACCCTTCCCTCAGGGCCCTTCCATCCTGTCCTCTGGGCCCATTCATCCTGCTCTTCGGGCCCGTCCATCCTGCCTCTGGGACCATCCATCCTACCTCCAGACCCGTCCATCCTGTCTGCTCACCCGTCCATCCTTTTTCCAGGCCTGTCCATCCTTCCTCCAGGCCTGTCCATCCTTCCTCTCGGCCAATCCATCCTTCCTACGAGCCCGTCCATCCTTCCTATGGGCCCGTCCATCCTTCCTCCGAGCCAGTCCATCCTTCCTCTGGGCCCGTCCATCCATCATCCCACCTCCAGGGCTATCCATCCATCCTCTGGTTCCCTCCATCCATCCTCCAGGCCCCTCCATCCATCCTCCGGCCTGTCCATCCTGCCTCTGGGCCCATCCATCCTTCCTCAGGGCCCATCCATCATTCCTCAGGGCCAATCCATCCTTTCTCTTGGCCCATCCATCCAGCCTTCTGGCCAGTCCATCCTTCCTCCGGGCCCATCCATCCTTCCCTCTGGGCCTTTCTATCCTGCCCTCCTGGCCCATCCATCCTTCCTCCTGGCCCATCCATCCTTCCTCCAGGCCCGTCCATTCTTCCACCGGTTCCGTCCATCCTAATGCCGGGCCCATCCGTCCTTCCTTCGGACCTGTCTGTCCTTCCTCCGAGCCTGTCTATCCATCCTCTGGGCCAGTCCATTCTTCCTCCAGGCCCGTCCATTCTTCCTTCGGGCTGCCCATCCTTCCTCTGGGCACGTCCATCCTTCCTCTGGGCCAGTCGATCCTGCCTCCTGCTTGCCTGTCCATCCTGCCTCTGGGCCTGTCCATCCTGCCCGAACATACTTCGATCCAGGTCCATCCATCCTGCCTCCGGCCATGCCCATCCTTCCTCTGGGCCCGTCCATCCTTCCTCCAGGCCCATCTATCCTGCCTCCAGGCCCATCCATCCTTCCTCCGGCCCCATCCATCCTTCCTCTGGGCCTGACCATCCTTCGATCATGGCCAATCCATCCTTCCTCAGAGCCCATCCATCCTTCCTCCATGCCTGTCCATCATGCCTCCGGGCCTGTCCATCCTTCCTCCAGGCCCATCCATCCTGACTCCGGGCCCGTCCATCCTTCCTCTGGGCCCATCCATCCTTCCTCTGGGCCTGTCCATCCTTCTTCCGGGCCTGTCCATCCTTCCTCTGGGACAGCCCATCCTTCCTCCAGGCCTGTCCATCCATCCTCCAGGCCCCTCCATCCTTGTTCCGGGCCTCTCCATCCTTCCTACAGGCCCCTATATTCTGCCTCCGGGCACATCCAACCTTCCTCTGGGCCCATCCATCCTTTCTCCAGGTCTGTACATCCTTCCTCTGGGCCCGGGGCATCCTGCCTCCTGGCCCGTCCATCCTTTCTCTGGGCCCGTCCATCCTTCATCTGGGCCCATTTAACCTGCCTCCTGGCCTGTCCATCCTTCCTCCAGGCCCGTCCATCCTTCCTCCAGGTCTGTCTATCCTGCCTCCAGGCCTGTCCATCCTGCCTCCGGGCCCGTCCATCCTGCCTCGGGGCCCATCCATCCTGCCTCCGGGCCCATCCATCCTGCCACCAGGCCATCCCACCTGCCTCTGGGCCCATCCATCCTGCCTCCGGGCCCATCCATCTTTCCTCCGGGCCCATCCATCCTTCCCCCTGGCCCGTCAATCTTTCCTCCGGGCCAGTTGATCCTTACTTTGGGCCCGTCCATCCTTCCTCCGGGCCCCTCCATCCTCCTTCCGGGCCCATTAATCCTGCCTCCGAGCCTTTTCATCCTGCCTCCGGGCCCGTCCATCCTTCCTCCGGGCCCATCCATCCTTCCTCTGGGCCCGTTGATCCTTACTTCGGGCCCATCCATCCTTCCTCCAGGCCCCTCCATCCTCCTTCCGGGCCCATTAATCCTGCCTCCGAGCCCATGTATCCTGCCTCCGGGACCCTCAATCCTTTCTCCGGGTCCGTCCTCTCCGAGCCTGTCCATCCTTCCTCCAGGCACGTCCATCCTTCCTCTGTTCCCGTCCATCCTTCTTCCGGGCCCATTCATCCTGCCTCCCGGCTTGTCCATCCTGCCTCCGGGCCCGTCCATCTTTCCTTCGCACTCGTCTATCCTGCCTCTTGTCCATCCATCCTGCCTCCAGTCTCGTCTATCCATCCATCCTTCTGCCCAGGCCCGACCATCCTGCCTCCAGGGCTGTCCATTCTGCCACCAGGCCCATTCATCCTTCCTCCAGGCCTGTTCATTCTTCCTCTAGGTCCGTCCATCCTGCCTCCGGGCCCATCCATCCTTCCTCCGGGCCCGAACATACATCGATCCAGGTCCATCCATCCTGCCTCCAGCCATGCCCATCCTTCCTCTGGGCCCGTCCATCTTGCCTTCGGGCTCATCTATCCTGCCTCCGGGCCTGTCCATCCTGCCTCCAGTCCCACCCATCCCTCCTCCGCCCAGGCCCAACCATCCTGCCTCCAGGCCTGTCCATCCTGCCGCCAGGCCCGTTATCTTTCCTCCAGGCCCGTTCATTCTTCCTCTGGGCCCGTCCATTCTTCCTCTGGGTCCAACCATCCTTTGATCCAGGCCCATCCATTCTGCCTCCGGCCATGTCCATCCTGCCTCTGGGCCCATCTATCCATCCTCCGGGCACGTGCATCCTTCCTCCAGGCACATCCATCCTGCCTCCAGGCCCGTCCATCCTTCCTCCAGGTCCATTCATCCTTCCTCCTGGCCCGACCATCCTTCGATCCAGGCCTGTCCATCCTTTGATCCAGGCCTGTCCATCCTTCCTCCGGGCCTGTCCATCCTTCCTCCGGGTCCATCCATCCTTCCTTCAGGCCCGTCCATCCTGCCTCCGGGCCCATCCATCCTGCCTCCAGGCCCGTCCATCCTGCCTCCGGGCCCGTCCATCCTGCCTCCGGGTCCGTCCATCCTGCCTCCAGGCCTGTCCATCCTTCCTCCGGGCTCGTCCTATCCTTTCTCCGGGCCATCCTATCCTTCCTCCGAGCCCGTCCATCTGTCTCTGGGCCCGTCCTGCCTTCCTCTGGGCCCCTCCATCCTTCCTCTGTGCCCATCCATCCTTCCTCTGTGCCCATCCATCCTTCCTCTGGGCCAGTCTATCCTTCCTCAGGGCCAGTACATCCTTCCTCCAGGCCCGTCCATCCTGCTTCCAGGTCCATCCATCCTTCCTCCAGGCCCGTCCATCCTTCCTCCGGACACGTCCATCCTTCCTCCAGCTGTCTGCAGAGGAACTGACTCCCCCCCCCCAGGCTGCAATACAGTATGATCCCTCCAAGATCCCCCCAACCACGCCAACAATGGAAAAGTACTAGCTCAGACTGAAGATGAACAATGCAGGCACAGTGATGAGCTACCACCTGCTGGATGGGTACATGTTATCAGCACGCCAAGGTTACTGTGCTGGGAAATGGCGTCTCCCGACGTGGGAGCAAAAGCTACACACAGGTATCGAAATGTGAAGGCAGAGTGGATTATACATTTGCAAGTCAGGATACAACCTTGAGAAATGAAAGAAAATGATAATTGGATTCCGTGTTCTGCTGAAGCAAGCAATTCGGGAGCAAGGAGGCCTAGTGCATTCACAGCCTAAGATGGATTATAAAATACAAAATGGAGTCACACAAGCTAACTGAAGCATACATATTATGGGGATAACTCAGTGGGTTGCACATTAAGAATATGCATGATATCTAATGTAGCTGCACCCTGCTAACCTAACACACTATATATATATATATATATATATATATATATATATATATATATATATATATATATATATATATATACGACCTATGAAAGGGGTAGGATTATTTCAATCCCTACAGACCCTCCTTTGAGCAGGGGAGGCTAAATGAGCTTTATTCGCTAGCAGGTAGGGTCTTTACAATTCTAAGGAGGGGGCAAGCAAAATATAGCACAGCTGCATATAAGGCAAACGTTTTCAACATTCAAATATTCCCTCATCTATGAGCATCATCTCTTTTATTTCCTGCATCATCATAGGAGACATTTTATTCTCATGTCCCGGCAACTTAGGGCTAGGGGTGAGCGTATCAATACAATATGTGCAACAGGCTGTGAGACAATTGACGCATAGGCAACATGTAAAGATGACACCTGTGATTGCCACTAACAAAAGGAGTATCTTCCAACCCCAGGAGGTGAACAGGTCTCAAAACCACCCTGTCCAGGGCCATGAACTATTGTCCTGGTGGAAATCGGAAGCTAATCAATGCAATTTCTGGATGGCAGAGTGCACAGTAGGGGAATGATCAGGAATGAACAAATAGCAACTGCTGCAGATGACACGGCACGCTCCTCCCCTATCTGCAAGGATGACGGCAAGAACCATCCGGTTTTGAAGGGCAACGAGCCTCATAGCCTGAAGATCAGCCATCAAGTTAGTGAGTATACCTGCGGTAGTATTAATAACCCCTTCTACAACCCTGGTAAGGCGACGAATGATAAGGCTGTTATACATAGGCCCCCAGAAAGGTAGTATTCCCTTCATGGCGTCAGTGAACTGTTGCAGAATGGTATGTTTGATCAATGTCTGCTGTATCTATCTCTCTTTTTACCCAAGACAGGGATGCACTACTCCGCTGAAATCTATGGTCTATGTGGTAATTGGAGGGTGCAATATACATGTGAGGTAAAAGGAAAGAAACATAACACCGGCCCGACCATCCCCTAGGGAGCCATGTATATGGATGTGCTCCACATACAAAATATACATTAGGATGCGTAAGCAAGGGTGGGCTACTGGTAGTGTTCAACTACTTTGACCTACTGGAATTGTGAGAAGGTGGCCTGATATATGCAGTCCACTAGTTCTAGTGGGCACCTTGTATCAGTCCAAACAACCCTTTATGGTGACAGGTTAAAGACAACCTTATGTGAAAGCTATCCTAGTGGTAGCTATGGAGAGCAGCCTTCAGGCTAAGTCTTGAAGGAATGTAAAGCAGCTTGTTTTACCAGTCTATAATCTCTTGAATGATCAAATGAAAGACAAACACACCAGGTATATTTTCAAAATATATGTATTTAAGATAATACACACCCCTCTAGTCTCTTTATGAGACTGGAGTTCGAAGTACTTCAGTTACAAGTGTTTAAGCATCAGTAAAAGCACAGATACACGTTTGGGTCCTAGGGATGTACCAAACCATATACTAAAAAAGTGGTATAAGAACCACGACTGAAATAGATAGTATGCCTATTGCCTCTAGAATCGCTGGGACCCCAAGTAACCACCCAAGGTAGTGACGTAGGGGACCCACGGGAGCCGTATGCAGTGTGGAAACACAACCGCAGGTTCCTATTATTTTCTATGGGGAATGTCGCAGTTGGAATTTTAAAGATTAGGGACACTTCAAATCGAACTAGGACCAAACCCTTTTGGGCTTAGACAGTTCTAGGGCTAGCACCCTCGAGAGTACCGGAGTACTTGAGTTACCTCACCCAGGGAAGCCGGGTGCATAGGTGTCTTTTGGTGTCGGGTCACGTCGTCGATTCCAATGGAAGCCTGCAAAGAACTGCTGCTGCCGGGAGGAGAAGAAGTGTCCGGAGAGATCCAAGCCAGGATCTAGGATGTAAGGCACCTGAAAGCAGAGGGGATAGAGTCTGGGTCACTTGCCAGTGACCTAGGGCAGGATGGACCAATGCCCACAGATGTCGGGTGCTTCAGGTGAGTTTGCAGGTGTCTTGACTCTTCAGCCACGAGGTCCAGGAGGCGTCGACAAAGTCCACGAGCCAGATTCGAGCTGTCCCACAAAGTCTGTCGAGTGCTGCAGTGTCAGAGACCAGGAAGGACCCAACAAGCCTTGGCAACGGCAAGTCTCAGGAAATCAGAGAAAGGACTGCGGTGCAGACCAGCAAGGTCTGATGGACTCACTCAGCAAGGGTAAGTAAGAGCAAGTCTGGAGCAACCAGAAAAGCACAAGTAGAAGTGGAGTTGCCTTCGAGGGGACCTGCTAGCCAACGGGCTAGTGATCGCGAAGGAGCCTCAAGCGGTCGCACTTGGAGCTGGCCCACGGGTCACTCGTGGAGTGGCGACCAACAATCTTCGGTGCAAGAGGTGCTCAAGGCTAGGGCTACTTGGAGCCCAAAGCACAACTTCGAGGATGACCAGGAAGGTGTTGTTGCTGCAAAAGTTCATGGTGTCCAGGGGTCACGGTTCCACGTTACCCACGATAGCCATGGGCCTCAGCTTTGCTGTGGACTCAGGGTAGCCTCGGGGAAGTCTGGAAATCCTGGTGATGCGGAGACTTCGGCGTCCGGCGGGAGCTTCAGCAATGCAGACCGGTCAGTTGCTTCTTTGGTGCCTGCCAAGCAGGGGAGTCACTCCTTGACCCCAAGGGAGATTTCTTCCGTCTTCTAGTCGTGATAGAAAGTCAAAGGTCCAGGATATATGTTTCAGAGGTTCGTCCAGGGTAATCTAAAGTCCTAGGGACTGGATTCCTATACTTATACTAAGTTTAGGGGATGGACTAACTCTAAGACCCCATCTATGGGTGGACCTAGGGAGGGGGTGGTTACACCCCTTCCCCTTTGTCCAGTTTCCCACCAGAGCAGGGGCTGAGTGCCCCTGCAACCGGTTTGAACTGGGCTATGCTTGGGGACACCTTGTGTGCCCCAGTCAGTGTCTCAAAAGCATTCACTGAATGCACCCACCCTGCCCCAATACACATCTGCCTGCCTTGGGAGGTGGTTACACCTCCCTGTGACAGGAAACCTATTGTCCAGGCCTCCCCTGCCGGAGTTTCGGTCAGAAGCAGGAGGCCAGACCCGTGTCTGTGGCAGTGGCATCCATTTTGTGATGCCAGGGCTTTGAAAGGATTTGACCGGGTTTAGCCAGTGTGAACATGTCTCTCCCTCTAGAAGGGTGGAATGCTACCCCCGCCGCCAGAACTGACGGGGGGGTAGTATTCCAAAGCATTTGACACCAAACACGACATGTTTTGATGCAGGCATCCCAAAGTTAGCATTTACCGCGAGGTTATAATGCACTTAAGAGTATATCGTTTGGCTGTATCACAGAACAGGCATAAGGAAGTATTTCCGAATGCCGCAGAGGGGCTCAGCTCATGCTTGGGCACCCTCTCACATAAAACCAAGCACTCTGCCTTCAGGATTGTCAAGGCCTGCCATAGGAGTGGCTTATAGGTTTATAGGTGTCTGTATAAGATAGTGATATAGGTAGCCTATACCACAGTAAGGGGTGCAAGCACACCCTTATCCAGGTTGCAGTAGCAGACCTGTGGTGTCAAACCGGTTTGAGCTGGACTATGCACAGGGACACCAAATGTGCCCCCATTGCACCCACCCAGCCCCAATACACTAAAACCTGTCTGGGAGGTGGTCACACCTTCCTGTGACAGGAAACCTATTGTGCAGGCCTCCCCTGCTGGAGTTTCATCCAGCAGCAGGAGGGCAGACTCGTGTCTGTGGCTGGCAGCATCAATTTTTTTATGCCAGGGCTTGCAAAGCTGGTACCAGGTATACCGGTGCTGTCGTATTTCTCCCTCTAGTAGGGTGGAATCATACCCCCCATACCAGTTACTGGTGTGGTGGTATGATTCCAAGGTGTTTGACACCAAACACAACATGTTTCCGTGCAGCCATTCCAAAGTTAGCATTTACCGCGAGGTTATAATGTACTTAAGAGTATATGGTCTGGCTGCATCACAAACAACCCAGGAATAAAGGTTCCGAAGGCTGCAGAGGGTCTCTGCTCATGCATGGGCACCCTTTTACATAAAACCCAGCATCCTGCTTTCAGGATTGATAAGGCCTGCCAAAGGGGTGACTGATAGGTTTATATGTGCAGTGATATGGAGAGATATAGGGAACCTATATCTCAGTAAGGGGTGCATACACCACCTTACACAGGCTGCTGTAGCAGACCTGTTGTGTCAATTTAAATGGCTTCCCAGGGGTGACACAATACATGCTGCAGCCCATGGTATGCCTCTGGGGTACGTATGCCCTGGGTACATTATATACCGTATACTAGGGACTTATATGGGTACCCCAGAATCCAATCTGGAGTGTATCTAAAGTACATGCAATCCTTTTAGAGAGGAAGCAGCTATGCTGGGGCCCTGGTTTGCAGGGTCCCAACCATACTAAAGTCGAAAAACAGTGAAACATCAGCAAAAAGTGAGGGTAACTATAAGAAGCAGATCCTACTATCCTACACAACCCCCCCCAAATGCAGGGAAATTAAACTAACCTTGACCAGTTGAGTCTTCATACTCTAAGTGGAAATATCTGGAGAGTCCATCTACATTTGCATGGTTACTCCCAGGTCTATGGTCCACTGTATAGTCCATCCCCTGTGGGGAAATGGATCACCTCAAAAGTTTGGGGTTTTCACCATTCATCTATTTTAGCCATAAGAGGAAGAGACACACAATATATGAATGTAATGCAGAACAAATCAAAACATTCACCCCCAGTCAAGAGATCTGGGTTAAATCCATCATTCTTTTGCTCACCATGCCACCCCAGTTTAGACCTGGCCATATGCAAATCAGTCTTGACCCTGTGGCTCAAGGGAACAGTCCAGCCCGAACTGCCAAGCCAGGTCCTCCCTGGACCGGAAACAAGCATCCTAGGACCGGTTTTGGGGTTTCACCCCTCTTCAGCCAAGATAGCTTGATTCCAGGGGCACACTGAGCCCAGGACCCACGTCTGGGCATACCTGGCGCACTTAGGGCGAGAAAGCAAAAGACACAAAAGATGGACGGATTGCATAACAAATCAAAACATTCACCCCCAGTCAAGAGATCTGGGTTAAATCCATCATTCTTTTGCTCACCATGCCACCCTAGTTTAGACCTGGCCATATGCAAATCATTCATTCATTCATTTGATAACTTTATTTCGGTCGGAGACCATAAAAGCACAGAATAAATTACAAGAAAGTTGCACATTTCATTGAAACAATAAATAGAGTCAAGTTAATACAATGATTAAAAATTAATTAAACTGGTGTTATCAAGAAGACTCATTTGATAAAAAGACAAAACATTTTAAAGAAAGCTTTTCCTTCTACGCCAAAAGCCATGTAAAAAGCGAGACATAGCAAAAACAATTGGGGGGTGAGTGTCATATGTTAAGACCCTGCATGCGAGCATGCAGTGCCTAAACCCTAGGTTCTTGCATAGGGGAATAAGCCACTTTTTCCTTATTGAGTGGTATGCGGGGCAGAAAAACAGGACATGGCATATATCTTCAAGGTTATAATTGCAAGCCGGACAGGCTGCATTTTCTGATCTTGCCCATTTATGAGTGAATGCTCTGAGCGGTAAAGTACCATGCCTTAACTGCAAATAAAGGTTCCTAGCAAGAGATGGATAAATTACATCGAGAAAGACCTCTGCTCTTGTTTCTGATTTTATTAGGAGGAACTCATTAGTGAGTTTCCCGAAGGAGCTTGAACCATGTAGAGTAGCTAATCTCAGCTGCCTTATATGGCCTCTTAAATCAGGTTTGGAAATCCTTTTACAGGCTACCTCCGGAAATTCCCAGAGATCAGTCCTACCGATCTTTGTACTAAGATCCTTAATATGGGATAACCATGGGATGTTCTTGCTTTTAATTAGTGTCCAAACCTCCAAGAATTCCTCTCTATAGGATGCCAGTTCATACACCGTCCAGAGCCTTTTCCAATAAAGTAAGGGCCGAAGGATTGCCAAGTCTTCGATAGGTTCTATCCCCAGGTCAAGACGTAGGGGGATGAGCGGTGTGCTTACAGGCAAGCTCACAAGACTTCTCATGAAGCCCTGCTCAACCAGGGTTAATTTGGCGATGGTTTTGTGACCCCATAGTTCGGCCCCATACAGTGAAGCTGTTCTGGCTTGCAGCCGATATATTTCAACTGCCGGGGCTGCTGGTTTGTAGACCGAAGCTCGCTGGACCTTACAGAGGCCCCCTACTATTTGGGACAGCCTCAGCCATGATTTTGCGATTTGTGATCCCCAATCAAAGTTCTCGGTCAATGTGATTCCAAGATAAACAAAAGTCCTGACTCTCTCAAGAGGGGAGCCATTTAGGGTAGGATTTGGGCGGGTCTGTTTAGGAGGATTGAAGATCATGAACTTAGTCTTCTCTAAGTTAATCTCCAAGCCTCTGGCGATACAAAATGCCAGGAAACCATCCAAAGTGCGCTGAATGCCCGATGATGTTTTAGATATCAACAGAGTGTCATCAGCAAACATCAGAGCGGGCACTCTACCAGTAGCCAACCTAGGGGCATCATTGTTAGCTACGTCAGCCAAGTGGGTAACAAGGCCATTGATGTAAAGGCTGAACAACGTTGGAGCCAAGACACACCCTTGGCGCACGCCCTTCCTAACGGGAAAGCGTGAAGATAGGTCGCCATGTCTCCCACACCTAACCTGGGCATAATTGCCGTTGTGAAATCTGATTAAGATATTCAGCAGGTAGGGGGGGAGGCCCATTTCTGCCAGAACTTTCCATCGTTTTTCTCTTGGGACAAGATCGAAGGCAGCGCGCAGGTCAACGAAGATGAGGTAGAGGCTGCCACCCTCTACTCTCACCGTTTTCCAATATAGGACCTGTAACCGGAAGATCTGGTCTATGGTTGAGATCCCAGATCTAAACCCTGCCTGTAATGTAGTCAAAATTTTGTTTTCATCCATCCATCCCTGGATTCTGTCTAAGATAATTCTGCCCATCAATTTCTGGGTGGTGTCAATAAGGCTGATTGGCCTGTAATTAGCCGGCTTTAACGGGCAGCCTTTCTTAAATATGGGGAGACAGCCCCCTTGAGAATAGAGTTGAACAGTACCACCAAATACGGGGCCCAAACTTTTGGTTGGGAGCGGAATAAGTCCGGTGGCATTTTATCTAGGCCAGGGGCTTTGTTAGAGAGGAGCCTTGATATTGCGGTCTCTACTTCTTTGAGAGTGATAGCCACAGGGAGTTCTAACACAGGAGTGGTTACACCCACCAAAGAGGGACACAACTGGCGCACATATAGGGGCGCTGGAATAGGGAGGGGGGAACGGGTCTCAATATTACGTATAGTAGGGTCAGTTTCTCTCATCGGGCTGTACTCGAGAGATATATCAGTAGGAAGGAGGTCGACCGAGTCCCCGTACAGTTCCCCAAAATGGGTTTCCCACACTTGTGGTGCTATATTTGCAGTGGGGGGCAAAGCTGCCCCACTCTCGTCCAAGTTCACAATGGCCCAAAACGCCTTAGGATCTCTACATGAGAGGGTTAGTCTTAACTCCTCCCATCTTTGCTCCTCCCAATCCCTCTTCCCGCTGGTGATAGCCTTCTTGTAGTCTAGGCGAAGTTTCTTTATGTTAGCCCTATCATTGCCTTTTATTGCCAAAAGCAAATCCTTTTTTGCTTCTCTACAGGGTTCCTTATACCAGGGATGAGACCTGGGCTGATGTTGTTTGTTTCCCACAGGATTAAATAGGCCCCTCAAGTTGTCAACTAGGTGAGTATGAATCTTGATAGGATCACTCAAGTTCCCTGGTCTATCGACTGGTGGGTCCCTGAGAAGGCAACTTTAACTTCCAATGGGCTTCCCTGGTTGCTCCAGACGTGCCCTGACTCTTCATCGCTTGGGGAGTCCCCTGGACCATGCTGGTCCGCACCGAAGCATCTTTACTCTTTCTGAGTGGGTTGCTGTTGCTAAGGCTTGTTGTGTCCAATCCGGGCACTGACACTGCAGCACTTAACATCCTTCGTGGGACAGCTTGATTCCAGCTCCTGGTCATCGTCGACACCTCCTAGTCCTCGTGGCTAAAGAGTCAAGCTTCCCTTCCTCGCACCTGAAGCACCCGACATCGGTGGGCATTCAACTATCATGCCCATGGTCACTGGCAAGTGACCCAGACTCTGTCCCCTCTGCTTTCAGGTTCTTCACAGCTCTGATCCAGGCTTGGATCACACGGGACACTTTTCCTCTTCACGGCAGCAGCACTTAGCAGCATCCCTCCATTGGAAACGACGAAGATTCCCGACTCCATTTGACACCTATGCACCCGGCGTCCCTGGGTTAGGTAACACTAGTACCCCTGTGCTCACATGGGTGCTGGCCTTAGAACCTTCTATGTTCCAAAGGGTTTACTCAAAGTCCTCTCCGAAGTGCCCATAATCTTTAAAATTCCAACCGCGACTTTCCCATAGAGTTGCACGGAACTCGCGTCTGTGTTCTCACACTGCACACGTCCTCCGTGGGTCCCCTGTGTCACTACCTTGGGTGGTTCCTTGGGGTCCGAGCAATTCTACGTGCTCTAGTCACTGTGTCTCCCCCTGGGACCCACTGTGTATTGTGCTATTTACTGTCGTTCTAGTGCTTTAATATTGTGTATCTTCTCTAATCTCATAAAGAGGTTAGTAGAGAGTGTTTAGTAATAAATACATACATTTTATATATACCTTGTGTGGTTCTCCTTTCATTTGGTTATAATCTGGTAAATCAAGCTGCTTTACATTCCTTCGAGACTTAGCCTGAAGGCTGCTCTCCATAGCTACCACTAGGATAGCTTCCAATAAAGGTTGTCTTAAACCTAATCATCAATAAGGGTTGTTTGGGCTGGTACAAGGTGCCCACTATAACTAGTGGGCAGCATACACGAAGCCAACTTCTCACATTGGTGTGCAGCAGTTGGATTCAAGGTGGCTATTGCTTTACCAGATAATCTCATTGAGTGACTAACTGAAAACCACTATAGGTACATATAATCAAGACTAGAATAAAGTAACTTCTACTGAACTTAGAGTTGGTTGTCAAGGGCCTAGCACACCCTTTATCCAACTCAAGAGAGTTTAGTAGTCCCCACTAGGTTAGGTAGGTGCAACAGTACACAACACTAGTATGTCTTCAAGAGCAGAAGCTAGTGGCTCCTTGCTGACTAAGTATGACCACCTCTCATTTCAGGAATTGAGAAATAGACAGGGAAAACCCCAAACACTCAACGCCTCATAGAGGCTTTGGTTTTAGATGACCTCAGAAAGACCCCAGGGTCTGATGAGGCAGGCAAGTTGGATGGAAAAGCAGATGAGGACAGGCCAGGAGATTAACACACATCCAGGACCTATACTCTGAAGCTGGCCAGGAGGATCTAGATGATTCTAACCTGGACAATCCAATCTTTCCTGAAGGTGATGGAGAAGGCCTCAGTGGCCCTCTCTTTACCCCACCTGGACGGGTTAACAGTTTACCAAGAAGGTCTAGATCTCCTTCTCAGGAATCTAATCATTCTGGTACATCTGTATGGACCTCTGTTTCTCTTAGGACTTCTTCTCATAAAAGGGAGTCCTCTTATGAGAAGAAGTGCCAACTGCTTGAGTTTGAGAGAGCTAAGCTCAGAATCAAGCAAGATAAATTGGCCTTAGATAGGGAATCCCTGGAGCTCCAGAGAGCTTCACAAAAGATGGGGCTAGAGCCCCATGGTGGCAGCAACAGTGTCCCTAGAGGCAGAGAACATACTTATGACCATAGGAACCTGAACAAGATTGTCCCTCTCTACCAGAGTGGGGATGACATCCACAAATGGATAACTACACTTGAGAGGGCCTGTAAAGTACAGATGGGTCCTCAGGGGTAGTGGGCAGCAATCTTGTGGCTCTCCTTTGCAGACAAAGGTAGAGACAAGCTCCTCACTGTTATAGAAGAGCATGCTGATACCACCATGCTGAACCACTGAACAATACAGGTTAAAGTTCAGAAATACCCAAAAGGCACAGACTCAAGACTGGGTTGACTTTGTAGATTGTGCTACCAAGGCTCTGGAGGGCTTGTTACTTGGCAGTCAGGTGTCTGATTTTAAAGGATTGTACAATTTACAGATCCTTAATAATAGTCAAAATCAGCTGTTGCATCAGTACCTGGTGGACTCTGATCTGACCTTTCCCCAAGAATTGGGCCAGAAGGTAGACAAATGGGTCAGAACCAGGGTAAGACCGAAGGTTCAGAACCAAGGTGGTGACTCCAAGAATCAGGATTCCAAACACTCTGATGAGGGTGGGGACAATGGTAAAGACCAGAAGTCTTATCAAGGGACCCAAAAATCTGCATCTGGTGGGGAGTCACAATACAACAAGGGAAAAGGCAAGAAGAAACCATGGTGTCAAATCTGTAAACAGAAGACCCATTGGACAAGTGATTGTACCAAGTCCAAGGACTCAACTCCAGCCACCATTGCCCCTAAGGCAACTGTTCCCCCTTGTTCAGCTCCAAGTGGTGGTACTCAGAATAAAGGTGAAGTAGGGTTAAGCCTGGGATTCGAGATGGACTCTGGCCTAATCAGAGTTCCTACTCAGGCTGTACTGATCTGTGATTGAGGCATGGATATGGCCTCCTTATTTGTCAGTCCCAGTAATCTGGGCAAATACAGACAGCAGCCTTTGATAAATGGAAAAGAGGCTTTGGGATTTAGGGACACAGGAGCAAGTGTCACACTGGTGACTAAAGATCTTGTGGCTCCTGAGCAAATTATACTTGGTGAGATGTACCAAGTGACCAATGCTAGAAATGTCAGGACAGACCATTCCTTGGCAGTTGTTAATTTCACCTGGGGAGGGGTAACTGGCCCTAAGAAGGTTGTGGTAAGTACAGACCTCCTTGTTGAATGCTTGTTGGGCAATGATTTAGAAACTTCAGCTTGGGCTGAAGTGGAGCTCAGGACTCATGCAGAAATGTTGGGTATCCCTGCAGATGTGTTTGCTATGACCAGGTCACAGGCAAAAATGTCTAATACTGAACAGGCCCTGGATCCTGGAAGAATGGAACAGGCGCCTTCCAAGAAAAAGAGCAGTAGGGGTAAGTCAGCGTCTTCCCCCCGACTCAGAATCCAGACCAGTCTCTTGAGGGAGCTGATCTTAGTCCTGAGGAAGGAACTGTCCCAGATGAGCTTGAACCTGATCTGGTTGAGTTCTTAAGGACAGGGGGCCCTTCCAGGGCAGATCTGAGCCAGGAGCAGCTGAGCTGCCCTTCTCTTGAACCCCTCAGACAGCAAGCTGCTGCTGAGGCTGCTGGGAGTGCTAGTGGGTCCCACAGGGATAATGGACCCCTTTACTCAGAGAGTAGAGACCCCAAGCCTAGTGCTACCATGAGGTTGGTTAGACCTCTGACGTTTAGGGGCTTCCTATTGACACTAGCACATGACACCCCTTTAGCAGGTCACCTAGGCCAAAACAAGACTTGGGACAGAATTGTCCCTCACTTTCATTGGCCTCATATGTCTGAAGACACCAAGGAGTTTTTTAGCTCCTGTGTCACCTGTCAAGCCAGTGGTAAGGCAGGTGCCACCATAAAGGCCCCCCTGATACCACTACCTGTGGTGGGGGTTCCCTTTGAGAGGGTTGGGATTGATATAGTTGGTCCCATGGATCCTCAGACAGCCTCTGGGCACAGATTTATACTGGTGGTGGCGGACCATGCCACCAGGTACCCAGAAGCCATTCCCCTTAGAACTACCACAGCACCTGTGGTGGCATGTGCCCTCCTGGGAATCTTTTCCAGGGTGGGTTTTCCTAAGGAGGTAGTATCAGACAGAGATGCCAACTTCATGTTTAGTTTACTTGACTGCTATGTGGAAGGAGTGTGGAGTAAATTACACATTTACCACCCCTTATCACCCACAATGCAATGGGTTACTTGAAAGGTTCAACAAAACCTTCAAGGGCATGATTAAAGGTTTTCCAGAAAAGAGGCGCAGATGGGACATACTTTTGCCTTACCTTCTCTTTGCATACAGAGAGGTTCCACAGAGGGGGTGGGTTACAGCCCATTTGAACTTCTGTTTGAACATCCAGTTAGGGGTCAATTGTATCTAGTGAAGGAGGGATGGGAGTTACCTCTCAATCTCCCTAAACAGGATATTGTGAACTATGTACTTGGTTTCCGCCCCAGGATGATAGAGTACATGAAGAAAGCAAATAAAAACCTTGAGGCTAGCCAGGAATTACAGAAGGCCTGGCATGACCAAAAGGCTGTGCTGACTGTTTACCAGCCAGGGCAGAAAGTATGGGTGTTGGAGCCGGGGGCCCCAGCAGCCCTCCAAGATAAGTGGAGTGGCCCCCATACCATACTTGAGCAAAAGGGAGAGGTTACCTACTTGGTGGACCTTGGAACTCCCAGGAGCCCCCATAGGGTGCTCCATGTCAACAGGCTCAAACCACATGTTGACAGGGCTGACATGGGCTTGCTCATGGCTACTGATGAGGGACAGGAGGAAGAGAGTTATCCACTCCCTGACCTGCTCTCTCAGAACCCTGATGATGGTTCAGTTGATGGTGTACCCTTGGCAGGCAGCCTCACAGTCCAGCAGCAAACTGATTGCAGAACAGTTCTCAATCAGCTTTGACATATGTTCTCACTGACTCCAAGTCAGACTACCTGGTGCACTCGTGAAGTGGACACTGGGGACAGTCTGCCTGTTAAAAATAAGATTTACAGGTAACCTGACCATGTCAGGGACTGTATCAGGACTGAAGTCCAGAATATGTTGGATTTGGGTGTGATTAAACCCTCAGATAGCCCTTGGGCTTGTCCAGTAGTCTTAGTATCTAAACCGTACACCAAAGATGGCAAGAGAGAGATGAGGTTTTGTGTTGACTACAGAGGTCTCTATGCAGTCACTAAGACTGATGCCCATCCAATCCCTAGGTCAGATGAGCTTATAGACACTTTGGCCTCAGCCACTTTCTGAGCACATTTGACCTGACAGCAGGCTACTGGCAGATCAGACTAGCTGATGATGCAAAGCCAAAAACAGCATTTTCTACCCCTAGTGGGCACTGCCAATTTGTGGTGATGCCCTTTGGTTTGTAGAATGCACCTGCCACTTATCAATGGTTGGTGAACAAAGTCCTTACAGGCCTAGAAGCTTATAGTGCAGCTTATCTAGATGATATTGCTGCCTTTAGCTCCACCTGGGAGGATCACCTGGTCAACCTGAGAAATGTTTTGGAGGCCCTGCAGAAAGTAGGCCTAACTATCAAGGCTACCAAGTGCCAGATAGGGCAGAGTCAGGTTGTGTACCTGGGACACCTTGTGGGTGGAGGCCAGGTTCAACTATTTCAGACCAAAATCAAGACCATCATGGACCGGTTTGCTCCAACCACCCAGACTCAGGTCAGAGCTTTCTTGGGCCTGACTGGCTACTATAGGAGATTTGTCTAATGTTATGGATACATAGTGACCCCTTTGAATGACTTAACTTCTAAGAAAATGCCAAAGAAAGTTCAGTGGACAATCAGCTGTCAAAAGGCATTTGATGACCTGAAGCAGGCCATGTGCACTGCTCCCATTCTGCAAAGTCCTGACTGCTCCAAACAATTCATTGTCCAAACAGATGCATCTGAGTTGGGGGTAGGAGTTGTGTTATCACAATTGAATGATGAGGGTCAGGATCAGCCAGTAGCTTTTATTAGCAGAAGGCTGACCCCCAGAGAGAAACATTGGTCAGCTATTGAGAGGGAGGCCTTTGCTGTGGTTTGGGCTCTGAAGAAGCTGAGGCCATACTTGTTTGGCACTTACTTCATTGTTCAGACAGACCATAAGCCCCTCTTATGGCTAAAACAGATGAAGGGTGAAAACCCCAAACTTTTGAGGTGGTCCATTTCCCAACAGGGGATGGACTATATAGTGGAACATAGACCTGGGAGCAACCATGCAAATGCAGATGGACTCTCCAGATATTTCCACTTAGAACATGAAGACTCAACTGGTCAAGAGAGACCATCTTTGTCCCAGACCAAACCTTCGTTGACAAACTTGTGGTCTTTTTCCAGAAGAAGGTCCAGTTGGTCTATGAGGAACTTTTGAATTCATCCAAAGTCAATAGAATGAACCATCTAGAGGTACAGGATGAGCAGACGGTCCAGTGTAGCCTAACTCAGTTCTCCGCCTTAAGCGAAGAGCAAGTGGTAGACTTACTGTTGCAGACTAAGTCAGGGTCCCCTCTTGACCCTTGTCTCCCACACATTTTACATCTGGCATCGGAGGAGGTCTGCACATCAGTGACCCGTCTACTAAATCTAGTCATCAGATCAGGGATTTTCCCTTTGGGCTGGAAAATGGCCTGTATTCGACCTATCCTAAAAAAACACACGTTGGAGCCCCTGGAGGTTAAAAACTACCGCCCGATCTCCTGTCTACCTTTACCCTCCAAAATCCTGGAGAAAGCCATAAACTTGGAGTTGATGGCCTATCTAGATACTAATAACATTCTTGACTCCACCCAGCATGGTTTTAGAGCTCGGCATTCCACAGAATCAGCTCTGATCACGGCTACAGAGGAGATCTGTAAGGTGATGGACGGGGGTGGTAGGGCGGCCCTGATACTGTTAAACCTCACGGCAGCCTTTGATACCGTAAATCATGCGGTATTAGCAAGTAGGCTGCAGGCCGTTGGGGTCAGTGGCAAGGCCCTGGCCCTTTTAATATCAATTTTGTCCTCCAGGGACCAGATAATACACTGGGAGGGACTTAGGTCGGAACGGTTCATTCTCCCGGGTGGAGTCCCCCAGGGCTCAGCTCCGTCCCAGACTATGTTCCATATATATGTGGCCCAGCTAGCCAGACTAATCAAAAGTCATGGTCTAGTGCTCGTGTCTTACGCTGATGACACGCAGCTAGTGGTGTCTGTCACGCAAAATGGGGACTTGTCAACTGAGTGGTTTTACAACTGTCTTTCCTCACTGATGTCGTGGATGAATACAAATTTCCTGAAACTCAATACCGAAAAAAACGAGATCTTAGAATTTGGTCAGAAATCTTCAATCTGGAGTCAAATATGGTGGCCCCCCGAAGCCGGAACCTGGCCGGTTCCGGTGTCTAAGGCTAGAAATCTCGGTTTCTTGATCAACAAAGATCTAACATTTGCCCCACAAATAAACCAAGTGGCCTCAGCCTGCTTTTTTACGTTGAAGGTATTACGTAAGATTCTTCCATTCATTCCGTTCTCTTTGAGGAAAACGGTGGTAGGAGCCTTAGTTCTATCAAGAATATACTATTGTAATGCCCTCTATTTAGGCGCTGGAGTAAAACAGCTCACTAAGCTTCAGTCACTGCAAAATGCAGCAGCGCGAGCACTGCTTGGTTTACCCAAGCATCATTCCACTTCTGCCAGTATAAAACAACTTCACTGGCTTCCAGTGAGACGGTGTGTGGAGTTTAAAGCTCTTTGCCTAGTGCATAAAGCCCTCTACGGAGGAGGGGCGATAGACTTACAATCTTTATTTCCCCGTTACGTCCCACTGCGTTGTCTGAGATCCACTGACACTGGACTAGTACTTCTTCCAAAGATAAAAAGAGTAAGATGGGGAGGAAAACGTTTTTCATTTCAAGCAACCAAATTATGGAACTCCCTCCCCGTCCAATTGCGACTCCAGTCTTGCCGCACTCTTTTTAGGAAAAGTATAAAAACCTGGCTCTTCACGAAAATGTAATCTTTAAGGCTGTCACAGTTTCACACTACCCAGCGCCAAGACGCCTCGGCAATAGTGCGCTCTATTAATATCCTCAGTCAGTCAGTCAGTTTAATGTCCTTACGTTTGGGGGGGTTGTGTAGGAGAGTAGGATCTGCTTCTTATAGTTACCCCAACTTTTTGCTGATGTTTCACTGTTTTTGACTTAGCCTGACTAGGAACCTGCTAATCAGGACCCCAGTCTATCTGCTTTCTCTCTAAATTGATTGCATGGACTTTAGGTACACACCAGATTGGATTCTGGGGTACCCTTATAAGTCCCTAGTATATGGTATACTATATACCCAGAGCATAGGTACCCCAGAGGCCTCTCAGGGGCTGCAGCATGTATCGTGCCACCCCTGGGAGACCATTCAAACTGATACCACAGGTCTGCTACTGCAGCCTGTGTAAGGTGGTGCATGCACCCCATACTTAGAAATAGGTTCACTATATCTATTCTAAATCACTGGACATATAAACTTATCAGTCACCCCTATGGCAGGCCTTATCAATCCTGAAGACAGAGTGCTGGGTTTTATGTGAGAGGGGGCACCTGCATGAGCAGAGCCCCTCTGCAGCCTTCGGAACCTATTTTCTGGGGTTGTTTGTGATGCAGCCAACCATATATATTTAAGTGCATTATAACCTCGAGGTAAATGCTAACTTTAAAACGGCTACATGGAAACATGTTGTGTTTGGTGTCAAACACCTTGGAATCATACCTCCCCACCAGTAACTGGCGGGGGAGGTATGATTCCACCCTACTAGAGGGAGAATATGACAACACCGGTACAACCGGTACCAGCTTCACAGTACCCGGGCATCACAAAATGGATGCTGCCAGCCACAGACATGAGTCTGCCCTCTTGCTGCTGGACCAAACTCCAGCAGGGGAGGCCTGGACAATAGGTTTCCTGTCACAGGGAGGTGTGACCACCTCCCAGACAGGCTTTAGTGTATTGGGGCTGGGTGGGTGCACTCTGAGAGTGCTTTGAAGTCTGCACTGGGGGCATATTTGGTGTCCCTGTGCATAGTCCAGCTCAAACTGGTTGCAGGGGCTACCAGTCCCTGCTCTGGCACGAAACTGGACAAAAGACATGGGTGTAGCCACCCTTCTGTCCTGACCCTCCCATAGGTGGGCCCCCAGAGTTTGTCCCACCCCTTCCTTGGGTATAAAGCAGGACCCCTGACTACAGGACTTTAGATTTTACCTGGACTAAACTCTGCTACAGAAACCAAGTACTTCGACAATCTGCATGACGCTGGATGACTTAAGAATCTCCCTTGGAGTAAAGGAGTTACTCCTCTGCAAGGTAGGCACCTCAACGCAGCTGACTGGTTTGCATCTACTCAGCTCCCGACGGACTCTGAAGATTTTGCAACACAGGAGGTGGGTGTCCAAGCTTCCTCGAGGCCGATCCGTACTCTCAGCAAACCTGAGACCTGCAGCCCTTGTGGGGATTGTGCAATCCGAACCCCTGGACACCGTGCACATTTGCAGCAGCATATGCTTCTTGGTGATCCCTGAGGCTGTGCTTTGGGCTAGTCCAGACCCCGAGCAGTGATTCCACTGAAGATTACAGGCCTATTCTCCACGAGTGACCCGCGGGCTGGTATCAAGGGATTCCTCTCAAGGTCCCTTCGCGATCCCTGGTCCGTCGACTGGTGGGTCCCTGAGAAGGAAACTGAATCTTTAATTTGGCTTACCTGGTTGCTCCGGACGTTTTTCGACTCTCCATCGCTTGGGGAGTCCACAGGACCTTGCTGGTCCACACCGAAGCATCTTTTCTCTGACCACGTGGGTTGCAGTTGCCAAGGCTTGTTGGTCTTCAATTCGGACACTGACCCCCCAGCAGTTGACATCCTTTGTGGGACAGCTCGCCTGTGGACTTTGGTCATCGTTGACGTCTCCTGGTCCCTGTGGCTGCAGAGTCAAGCTTCATCTCTTCACACCTGAGGCACCGGACATCAGTGGGCATTCGTCTATCATGCCCCTAGTCACTGGCTAGTGACCCAGACTCTGTCCCCTCTGCTTTCAGGTTCTTCACAGCTCCGATCCAGGCTTGGATCACACAGGACACTTTTCCTCTTCACGGCAACAGCACTTTGCAGCATTCCTCCATTGGAAACGACGAAGATTCCCAGAACCATTTGACGCCTATGCACCCGGCTTCCTTGGTTAGGTAACACAAGTACTCCGGTGCTCACATGGGTGGCCTTAGAACCTTCTAAGTTTACAAGGGTTTGCTCCAAGTCCTCTCCGAAATGTACCTTAATCTTTAAAATTACAACCGCGACTTTCCCATAGAGTTGTATGGAACTCGCGTCTGTGTTTTCACACTGCACACCTCCTCCGTGGGTCCCCTGTATCACTACTTTGGGTGGTTCCTTGGGGTCCCAGAGATTCTACGTGCTCTAGGCACTGTGTCTAGTCATGTCGGGGTTGTTATGCCACTTTTAGTATATGGTTTGGTCTCCCCCTGGAGCCCGCTGTGTATTGTGCTATTTACTGTCGTTGTAGTGATTTAATATTGTGTACTTTGTGCTCTAATCACATAAAGAGATAAGTAGAGAGTGTTTAGTAATAAATACATATTTTGTACACATTTGGTCCTGAACACATTTGGTCATTCAGGAGGTTATGATCTGCTAAAACAAGCTGCTTCTATTCCTTCGAGACTTAGCCTGAAGGCTGCTCTCCATAGCTCCCTCTAGGATAGCTTTCAATAAAGGTTGTCTTTAACCTAATCATCAATAAGGGGTTGTTTGGACGGGTGCAAGGTGCCCACTATAACTAGTGGAGAGCATATACCAGGCCAACGTCTCACATTGTCCCTATCAAAGTGTGTACTGGATGCTGCTCTTCTAAATACCATACTACTCCGACCATAGTTATTATTAGTATGATAAAGAATACTACTACTACTACCTTACTATTAACAGACCAACCAGGACTACTCTGCCCTAATGGTGGGGCCTCGAAGGGTCTTTCCTCTTCCATGACCAAATGGATACATTCTGGAAAAACGTGTGAACCGGATATCTTACTAGAGAACAATCACAAAATGGAGCCGCTGCAACCAGACTAGAGAGGACGAGAGTTACCCAGTGTCTGTCAAGAGTCTCACTGGTAGGCTCCTATTGTTCATCAATATTAGCACTCCCTCAGTGGAGCTGTGCGATCACAGCCCTTACTGGAAACAAATCCTCCTTCTTTCAGGATAGGGTACCCTCCTTCCTGGGCAAATACCCTCAACGATCCTGTCCAGTGTCTAGGGCAGTGCACCAGTGCAACTTGCCCTACTTACCGCAGGCACCCAGAGACACAGTACCTACACCCTAGCCTCAAGTCCTTCTCTAACTGACTGGCCCTCTGGCACTCTGTCCTTCGTTTCTGAGGCGCAGATTGTACCTTGTTTTTCCAGGCACAGCTTCGTCAACAAAGAGAGGCAGAAACTCAGGGGCAGCAGAGGACTGAGGCACAAACTGCCTCCGAAGGGATGGGGCAGAATCTGGAACTGCTCTGATTTTGGGAGGTAATGCCTCCCGTAAGACATCATCACTTTCCTCCTCTGTCTGCGCCCATGCGAGCCTTGCATCACTAAAAGGAATGAAGCATGGGATTTTTTTCACACTCCTCATCAGGAATGCCCTCTTTCACCAACCGGTCATAGGGGAGGGGCAAAGGTGCCTTCTTCACATGGGTACCAAGGACCCAATTCTTGCTGCCCTCAAGCTTGACTGCAGATCTTGTCGCGAGGAGGACCATAAGTGGCCCCTTCCATCGAGGCTCCAGACTATTCTTCCGCTGATTATTTCTTACGAAAACGTAGTTACCGAGCTGCAGCTGATGCCCAGGCCCCTCTGGCACTGGTAACAGCATCTCATGGATCTGTTGATGAAGAGAATGAAGATCTTTAGTCAACTCATAGAGATAATCGATCAACATAGGGTACTCTATCTCAGAGAAGCGCTTGGGCCTAGGGACACCCCAGATATGGACAGAGCGGCCGAAGACCACCTCATATGGGGACAACCCTGTCCTAGATTGTGCTGTCGCCCTGGTAGATAACAGTGCCAAGGGTAGTGCATCTGGCAATTGCAAGCCTGTACTCTCTTGCATCTTTGCTAACTTAAATTTGAGGGTGCCGTTGTATTTCTCAACGAGGCCCGCTGACTGGGGGTGGTTGGCTGCATGGAACTTCTGCTTAATGTGCAGCCCTTCACAGACCAATTTGATGACCTCTGAATTAAAGTGACTTCCGTTGTCACTCCAAATCAAATGCGGCAATCCATAGCGCGGGAAGAACTCTTTTAGGAGTGCCTTCGCCGTTAACATAGCTGTATTCTCTTTCAAGGGATAAGCCTCTATCCATTTACTAAATGCACAGACCACCACCAGTACATACTTCAGAATATTCACTCTTTCCATTTAGATGAAGTCCATCTGGAGAACCTCGAAAGGGAAGGAAGGCGGTGCAAAATTACCCGAAGGTGTAGGGGCACCTTTCCCAGGATTGTATGTCAAACAGATAATACAATGCTTAACTACGTGTGCAGCTACTTTAGGGATATTGTCATTCTGCCATACTGGATCCAATACTTTGCAAATTCCCTTAGCACTTATATGGGCTGGGCCGTGAGCCATTGTAACCGCAGGGAGCATGTACGCATTAGGGAGCAGCCATCTCTGCTTCCCGGACAAATCAGTCCAACACCCTTCCTCATCACAATGCTGTGTATTCTCCTCCCATATTGCCAATTTGTCTGGTGTTGCCTCTCTCTGTATTTCCCTGACATTTCCTAATGTCTCCTCAAACATCACATTTTCTGGAACCCACCTAGCAGGTCTTGCCACAAACATCTTTTTCATTTTTGATCCAGCTGTCTCTTTAGCTATCTGGTCTGCATACGCATTGCCTCTCCCAACATCATCAGTAATTGCTTTGTGAGCACTGCATTTTATTATCGCCAGACATTTGGGAAGGGTCAAAGCTGTCAAAAGTCTATGTCTCAATGGGCCATTCTGTATTTGTGTTTCGTGCAAGGTGAGAACCCCTCTCTCTGCCCAGAGACACCCACAATTATGGGCCACCCAAAGGCACACAAGCCCAGAGAAGGGCAACTAATTCTGCTGCTTTGGCTGATTGGTATGGGACATGGGATGTCTCAACTACAGTGTGTAACGTGGTTATTACATATGTGGCAGTGGTGGTGCCATCTGACAATTTAAAACACGAGCCATCTACATACAGTTCCCCTTGGGGGTCAGATAAGGGAACCCTTGGTCAGGTCTACCCGTCCCTTCGTCTCTTCCTCCATTCTGTACACACAATCATGGACATCATTGTCCTTTCCGTCCAAAGGGAGGGCTAGTAACGTGGTTGGTTCAAAGTAGCGTATCGTTTGGTGGTAATGTGCGGAGCAAACAAGGTCAATTCATATCCAGTAAGATGTGCTAGTTAGGGATCCAGTGCAGACAATAGGATGTTATCTCAATAAACGTGCGTACCTTGCGTTTGGTCTTAGGAACAGGAATATTAGTAATAGCAGCTATGTTTTCAGGTGTTAGTCTGCAACCCTCCTTCGAAAGTAGGTGACCTAAATAGGTGACCTCCTGTCGACAATAATGAAATTTTGAAAGTGACACCTTGTGTCCATGATGAGACAAATGTAACAATAATTTAACGGTGCCCTCTTTGCAAGCATCCTCGGTGTCTGAGGCCATGAGGAAGTAGTCGACATACTGCAATAGCACATTACCAGGGGGAAGTACCAAAGAATCCATTTGTGTTTTTAAAGCTTGACTATAGATACTAGGGCTCTCTGTAAAGCCTTGAGGAGCCCAACAGAATCTAAATCTCCGCCCAGCGAGGACGAAATCGAACAGACATCTACGATATGAATCGGAATGCTAAAAAAGCATTCTTTAAATCTATCACCGAAAAGTATTTAGCTGATGGGGGAAATCATGGTCAAAATTGTGATGATGTCTGGAACAACAGGATACTGAGGAATCACTATTTTATTGACCTCTCTGAGGTCAATCACAAAATGACAGACATCAGGATGAGCGTCAGAAGAGTCCGAATGTGCCTTATTAAGAATAGGAAGGAAATGACTATTACACACATTGATTGCTGTCTCCTCAACTACACCGACTGAATCAAATCCTGTATCATCTGCAACAAAGCCCTTTCTCCTGCCTGTGAAATCTTGTACTGGGGAAGTCGAGGCAACACAGCATTAGTTTTAATCCGAATAGAGACCAGTGGGATCTGGAGGAACCCCACATCTGTGTCTCTCGCAGCCCACACTGTGGGCGGTACGGCATTGAACTCAGCGGTGAGAGCGGCATCCTTTGCGAAGCATTGCCTCGCACGGGCCACTGTATGCCCAATGTGTGAGAAGTTGGACTGGTGTATGCTGACCACTAGTTAAAGTGGACACCTTGTACCAGTCCAAACAATCCACAATAATCCATCTCAGACACCAGGGTTAACCCTACTACACCCTTATTCTGTGTACCACCACTCATATTGGTGTGCAGCGGTTGGAATTCAAGCTTGCTATTGTTTTACCAGATAAATCTCATTGAGTGATTAACTGAAAACCACTAAAGGTATTAGGTACATATAAATCAAGACTAGAATAAGTAAGTTCTACTGAGCTTGGAGTTGGGTAGTCAAGGGTCTAGCACACCCTTTCTCCAACTCAAGAGAGTTTGGTTCACACTAGGTTAGGTAGGTGCCTACACCACATAACACTAGTATGTCTTCTAGGCCAGAAACCAGTGGCTCTCTGCCAACTAAGTACGACCATATCTCATTTCAGGAATTGAGAAATATGTGTGCATCTAGGAAACTGAGGACAGGGAGAAGTGCTAGCACTCAATGTCTCATAGAGATACTACTTCTAGATGACCTCAGAAAGACTCCAGGGTCTGATGAGGCAGGTAGGTTGGGTGGGACAGGAGAAGAGAACAGAGCAGGAAGTGAACACTTCTATGAGCTGGACTCAAACCCTGGGCAGGAAGATCAAGATGATTCTAACCTGGAAAATCCAGCTCCTCCTTCAGGTGGGGGAGAAGGCCCCAGTGGCCCTCTATTTACTCCACAAGGGAGAGTATACAGTTTACCAAGAAGATCAAGATCTCCTTCTCAAAAATCTAATCATTCTGGTACTTTTGTAGGGACCTCTGCTTCTTATAAAAAGGGACTTCTCTTATGAGAAGTGTCAGTTACTTGAGTATGAGAGGACTAAACTCAGAATCAAGAGGGAACAATTGGCCTTAGACAGGGAATCCCTAGAGATCCAGAGAGCTTCCAGAAGACTGGGACTAGAGCCCCATGGTGGCAGCAACAGTGTCCCTAGAGCTAGAGAATATACTCATGATCATAGGAACCTGAACAAGATTGCCCCTCCCTCCCAGAGTGGGAATGACATCCACAAATGGATAACTGCATTAGAGAGGGCCTGTAAAGTACAGGGGTCCCACAAGAGCAGTGGGCAGCTATCCTGTGGCTCTCCTTTGCTGACCAAGGTAGAGACAAGCTCCTCACTGTAAGAGAAGAGGATGCTGATAATTACAGTCTTGAAAAGTGCTCTCATTGATGGGTTTGGCTTAACCACTGAACAATACAGTATTAAGTTCAGAGACACCCAGAAGACACAGACTCAGGACTGGGTTGACTTTGTAGGTTGTGCTACTAAGGCTCTGGAAGGCTGGATACATGGCAGCAAGGTGCATGACATTTTAGGATTGTACAATTTGATTATGAGGGAGCAGATCCTTTAAAATTGTCAAAACCAGCTTTTACACCAGTACCTGGTGGACTCAGATCTGACTTCTCCCCACGAATTGAGCAAGAAGGCTGATACATGGGTCAGAACCAGGGTGAAGCCAAAGAATCAGGGTGGTGACCAGAAGAAAGATTCTTCCAAGACCCAAGAGAAAGGTGGGGATAAATCAAAAGATAAATCCACTACAGGGCCCTAAAAGTCCTGCTCTGGGGGTGGGTCCCAAACTTCTTCCTCCCCCGAAAAGAAACCTTATTGCTTTGTCTTTGAAAAGCCTGGCCACGGGAAAGATGATCCCTATTGTCCAAGGGTCAGCAATAAGGAACATTTTCCTCCCAGCAATACTCCCACTCCTCCTGGTACTACAAGTAGTAATCCCCCAGGTGGCAGTAGTGCACCCAAAAGTTAGGTGGGTTCTCATGGGGAACTGAGGCGGACCATGGGTTAGAAAGGTCCACCTCACAGGCCTCCTCAGTCTGTGATGGTAGCATGGGATTTGCTCCTTTTACTGTCAGTCCTAATTCTTTGGACAAGTACAGACAGGAGCCACTGATCAATGGTCAGAAAGCTGTGGCATTCAGGGACACATGGGCTAGTGTCACCATGGAGACAGGGAACCTAGTACCCCCTCAACAGCTTTTACCTGAGTTTAAGTACCAGGTGACCAACATTGATGGTATCAGGACAGATCATCCCATGGCCATAGTCAATCTCAGCTGGGGAGGGGTCACTGGCCCAAAGAGAGTGGCAGTGTCCCCAAACTTGCCTGTAGATTGCCTGTTGGGTAATGATCTAGAAATTTCAGCCTGGGCTGAAGTTGAATACGATGATCATTTAAGAATGTTAGGCCTCCCTGAGAGAGTGGATGGGACCCCAGGAAAATTTTGGAGTGGTGGAGCCTGAAAGAATGGCCCACTCTACTCTACCAGAGAGCAAAAGTGTTGAAGAAAAGTCTTCTTCCCCCAGTCTATATGTAAGGGTCAGCTTCCTCAGGGAACTGATCCTACCCCTGGTGAAGGAACTGCCCCAGAGGTGGTCAGGCCTGGCCTGGCAACACCCCTGATGGCAGGGAACCTTTCCAAGGTGGTACCCAGTCTGGAGCAGGTATCCTGCCCCTCTCTACCATGCCTCAATCAGCCTAGGGCTGCAGAGGTTAAAGAGGTCTATGGACCCCTAAGGGCCCACTGTCCAGAGGGACCCCCTCATCAACAGATTAGGGACACCCAGGCTAGAAGCCCTAGCCATGTGAAAATTCCTGAACACACTGAGGGATCCTTCTTACCATTGGGTAGGGACCTCCCCCAGATGGACTCTATTGGGCAAGGGCAAACCTGGGACCAAATGGTTCCAAATCTACCCTCTCCCTTCTGTGTCCCAACCAAAGGGTCCCAACCCGCAGCTGTAGGCAGCCAGAGGTTGACCCTTAGGGCCAGATACAACTCAGTCATGGAAATAAAGGCCTCAATGGTGACCAGTGCTCTGAGGAAGCTGAGCCCAACTTTATTAGGGCCTCACTTCTCTACTCAGATGCCCCACCAGCCTTTTACTTTGCCAAAACACACTACAGGTAATAATCCCAACTTTTGGAGAAAATCCAATACCCTTAAGGGTAGGGACTCCTTAGAGGACCATAAGACAGGGGGTATCCATGCTAGTGCAGGATCTTCCTTATATGGCCACTTAGTCAATAAAGTTTCAACTGGGCAAGGTTAGCATTATCTCCTTTCATTTGGGGGGGTTATGAAGGAAGGTGGAATCTGACTGCATGGTTACCCCCATTTATTTCCTGGTGTTTTGCTGGTTTTTGACTAGTCTGACTGGGATCCTGCTAATCAGGACCCCGGTTTATCTGCTTTCTCCCTAAATTGATTGCATGTACTTTAGGTACACTCCAGATTGGATTCTGGGGTACCCTTATCAGTCCCTAGTATAAGGTATACTATGTACCCAGGGCATAGGTACTCCGTCGGAGGTAGCCGTGCGCTCTACAAGCATCAATAATAATAATAGGTACCCCAGAGGCCTGCCAGGGGCTGCAGCATGTATTATGCCACCCCTGAGAGACCATGCAAACTGACACCACAGGTCTGCTACTGCAGCCTGTGTAAGGTGGTGCGTGCACCTCTTACTTAAATATAGGTTCACTATATCTATTCTAAATCACTGCACATATAAACCTATCAGTCACCCCCATGGCAGGCCTTATCAAGCTCAAAGGCAGGGTGCTCGGTTTTATGTGAGAGGGTGCACCTGCATGAGCAGAGCCCCTTTGCAGCCTTCGGAACCTATTTTCTGGGGTTGTTTGTGATACAGCCAACCATATATATTTAAGTGCATTATAACCTCGCGGTAAATGCTAACTTTAAAACGGCTGCTTAGAAACATGTCGTGTTTGGTGTCAAACACCTTGGAATCATACATCCACACCAGTAACTGGTCTGGGAGGTATGATTCCACTAGGCCTGGGCGGCAAATTCCGTTCCGCTCGTGGAATTTGGGTAATTTTGCGTTCTGCGGAGAACGCAAAATTGCCTAAAATTCCGCGATCCGTGGCTTCGCGGAATTTTTTACTTGTTTGCGCTTCAAAATAAGTGTTCAACAGATATTTCCCCCGAGCACGCAAACAGCGTTCGCAAACAGGAAAAAAGCATCACAAACAAGCAATTTCGTATGTTCGCTGAATTTTTGCATGCTCGCGGAGATTTTTCGCCATTCCGCCCACCCCTAGATTCCACCCTTCTAGAGGGACTTATGTGCAACACCAGTACACCTGGTACCCGCTTTCTCGACCTGGGCATCACAAAATGGATGCTGCCAGCCACAGACACGAGTCTGCCCTCCTGCTGCTGAGCCAAGCTCGAGCAGGGGAAGGCTTGACAATAGGTTTCCTGTCACAGGGAGGTGTGACCACCTCCCAGACAGGATTTATTGTATTGGGGCTGGGTGGGTGCACTCTGAGAGTGTTTGAAGTCTGCACTGAGGGCACATTTGGTGTCCCTGTGCGTAGTACAGTTCAAACCGGGTGCAGGAGCCATTTGCTCCTGCTCTGGCGCGAAACTGGACAAAGGACGTGGGTGTAGCCACCCCTCTGTCCTGACCCTCCCATAGGTGGGTCCCCAGAGTTTGTCCCACCCCTTCGTTGGGTATAAAGTAGGAAACCCTGACTACAGGACTTTAGATTTTACCTGGACTAAACTCTTCTACAGAAACCAAGTACTTTGATGATCTACACTACGCTGGATGACTGAAGAATCTCCCTTGGAGTAAAGGAGTAACTCCCCTGCAAGGCAGGCACCTTTAACACATCTACGGTTTGCATCTCCCAAGCTCCTGAGGACTACAAAGATTTCTGCAACACAGGAGGTGGGTTCCCGAGCATCCCTGAGGTTGATCTGACCTCTCAGCAGTTCTGAGACCATTATCCCTCGTGGGGACCGTGCAACCCGAACCCCTGTGCACCGTGTACTTTTGTAGCAGCATATGCTTTTCGGCAATCAATGAGGCTGTGCTTTGGGCTACTTGTAGTACTGACCCTGAGCAGTATTTCCACTAAAGATTTCCAGCCTACACTCCACAAGTGTTCCGTGGGCTGGTATTTTGTGATTCAGCTTGAGGTCCCTTCGCGATCCCTGGTCCGTTGGCCTGTGGGGTCCCTGTGAAGGTTACTTTGACTTTCAGTGGGCTTTCCTCGTTGCTCCAGATGTGCCCTGACTCTCCATAGCTTGGAGAGTCCTCAGGACCTTGCTGGTCCTCACCAAAGCTTATTTCCTCTGGTCACGTGGGTTGCAGTTGCCAAGGCTTGTTGATGTTCAATTCGGACACTGATCCCCCAGCACTCAACCTGTTTTGTGGGACAGCTCACCTCCAGACTTTGGTCATCGTCGACGTCTCCTGGTCCCCGTGGCTGCAGAGTCAAGCATCGCATCTTCTCACCTGCAGCACCCGACATCGGTGGGCATTCGTCTATTGTGCCCCTGGTCTCCCTGAGGTAACCCAGACTCTGTCCCCTCTGCTTTCATGTTCTTCTCACCTCAGATCCAGGCTTGGATCACACCGGACACTTTTCATCTTCCCGGCAGCAGCACTTTTCCGCATCATGCCATTGAAAACGACAAAGGTTCCCGACATCACTTGACCCCTATGCACCCGGCTCCTCTGGGATAGGTAACATGGGTGTCTTGGTACTCTCAAGGGTGCTGGCCTTAGAACCTTCTCTGTTTTAAAGGGTTTGCTCAAAGTACTCTCCGAAGTGTCCTTAATCTTTAAAATTCCAACCACGACTTTCCCATAGGATTGTACGGAGCTTGCGCCTGTGTTCACACACTGCACCCGTCCTCCGTGGGTCCCCTGTGTCACTACTTTGGGTGGTTCCTTGAGGTCCCAGCGATTCTACGTGCTCTAGGCACTGTGTCTAGTTAAGTTGTGGTTGTTATACCACTTTCTTAGTATATGGTTTGGTCTCCCCCTGGAGTCCAATCAATCAATCAAGGCATTTGTAGAGCACACTGCATACCCGTGAGGGTCTCAAGGTGCTGGGGGGGGGGGGGGGGGGGGGGAACGCTGCTACTGTTTGAAGAGCCAGGTCTTGACGAGGTCTTCGGTCTGCCGCAGGTGGATGGGGAGGGTGTTTGATGTCTTGGCGGCGACTGTGTATTGTGCTATTTACTGTCGTTCTAGTGATTTAATATTGTGTGCTTTGTGGTCTAATCTCATAAAGAGGTTAGTAGAGAGTGTTTAGTAATAAATACATATATTTTATATATCTCTTGTGTGGTTCTCCTTTCATTTGGTCATTCAAGAGGTTCTAATCTGGTAAAACAAGCTGCTTTACATTCCTTCGAGACTTAGCCTGAAGGCTGCTCCCCATAGCTACCACTAGGATAGCTTTCAGTATGGGTTGTCTTCAACCTAATCCTCAATGAGGGTTGTTTGGACTGGTACAAGACGCCTACTTTAATTAGTGGTCAGCATATAACAGGCCAACTTCTCACATTGGTGTGCAGCGGTTGGGATTCAAGCTTGTTATTGTTTTACCAGATAAATCTCATTGAGTGATTAACTGAAAACCACTAAAGGTATTAGGTCACTGTGCAAACTCCATCTGGGCTGCAACAGAGGACACGAACCACGCTTCAGGAGGACAACGTTGATTTTTAAACTTCGCTTTTTAATTCCCGGGACTGCGAGGACCAGGGCGCCTTGCGAACAGTTTACCTGCCGCACCTGGTTCCTCTTCCCGACTCCTCCTCCGCCAAGCATTTAGTGCCTCGCGGCCCCCGCTTCGCAGGAGCCGCTCGTAGGCTTCGTCACTGTGCAAACTCCATCTGGGCTGCAACGGAGGACACGAACCACGCTTCAGGAGGACAACGTTGATTTTTAAACTTCGCTTTTTAATTCCCGGGACTGCGAGGACCAGGGCGCCTGGCGAACAGTTTACCTGCCGCACCTGGTTCCTCTTCCCGACTCCTCCTCCGCCAAGCATTTAGTGCCTCGCTGCCCCCGCTTTGCGAGTGCCGCTAGTAGGCTTCGTCACTGTGTAAACTCCATCTGGGCTGCAACGGAGGACACGAACCACGCTTCAGGAGGACAACGTTGATTTTTAAACTTCGCTTTTTAATTCCCGGGACTGCGAGGACCAGGGCGCCTTGCGAACAGTTTACCTGCCGCACCTGGTTCCTCTTCCCGACTCCTCCTCCGCCAAGCATTTAGTGCCTCGCAGCCCCCGCTTCGCGGGCGCCGCTCGTAGGCTTCGTCACTGTGCAAACTCCATCTGGGCTGCAACGGAGGACACGAACCACGCTTCAGGAGGACAACGTTGATTTTTAAACTTCGCTTTTTAATTCCCGGGACTGCGAGGACCAGGGCGCCTTGCGAACAGTTTACCTGCCGCACCTGGTTCCTCTTCCTGACTCCTCCTTCTCCCTATTTTAGTTATACTCATTCGCGCGTCAGCGGGACGCGTGTGGGGTGAAGTCCGGGGCGAACCCCCGGGCAAAGGGCGGGCCCGGTTAAGCCCGTTCAAGCACGGTCAAGACCGGACCGGGCCCCTCCTCTTGGTCCTCCTACTCCCCTTTCGACCTGACGCCAGACGTCCGTCATCATGGACACCCGAGGTAAACCTACAAGAACTAATCCTATGGTTGCTGGTACTTTGGACAGTTTTATTATTGGGGCAAATTCTGTTGTTGAAAATGAAATGAACATGCTAGAAAGGCGCTTGTCTGACGGTATTACGAGCACTAGAAGGTCTTCGCTGGGATTGCTGGCATCTGTTAGGTCTCCCTCTAATTTGGATGACTCTCACACAGCCCTTTTGGAGAGCATTGACCAAACGATTGATTCGGTCCTTGTAGACCTTAGGTCTAGTACTGCCTCACGCAGAGACACTCTCCAACCCATTCCTGAGTGTATACCCCCTATTGTGCATCAGACACCACCTAACCCAAAGACCAAGAGCAAGGCCGAGTTGAGCCGCGCTCAAATGGTCCTTCAGGGTGCATTTCCCAAAAGGAAACGAGAGGGGAAGCCTAAATGTGGGAAGAAAGCAAGATTGGATAACTCCCATACTAATGCTGCAAACACTTTAACTACAATGGCTAGTAGTCCCGCTCCAGCTACTAGGGCGATACTAAACATACCCCCAGTGACAAATTTTTCACAAACTCCGTCCCTCCTGCCCGTTTCAAATCTGGGAGATGGGTCTGAAGGGGGGAATGTTCAGCTTATAAATACTCTAAATAATGTTTTTAGGGAGTTTTTTACTCCTTTAATGGCTAGGTTTGACACTATTGATGCAAGGCTAAAAGAAATAGAAAGGTCTATAGCAGAAACAGTTAACTCTTTGGGGAGTAGTGGTCAAATCATAAACTCAATACTCCCTCTTTCTTCTAAACCTACAGCCACGTCTAACCTCTCTGTTAGCACTGAATCTATTCCATCTAGAACATTACCAACTTCACATAACTTTTCGCCTTCTACCATTCCTACCCTTTTGCCTACCCAACCATCTATTTCACTAAACTGTCCCACCCGAGTACCCAAACTAATCCAAAAAGAAGTAGAGGAATCTTTTAGGGATACAGGTGATTGCATATCTAGGGAAATGGCTAGTATAAAACGGAAAGATGTAATTAACCTCCCCCTTGAAGCTTCGCCCTATGTTATAATTCTAAGTGGTGTTCCGGAGCTTGTTAATCCGTTCTCAGAAAGCTATGCTTCTCTCAAGAATAAAGTGACTAGTTGGCTAAACACACATAGGCCCCTTCCCCCAAATATTAGTTCAGAGGTCATAATGGTTAGGAGGGTTCCATGGGTAGGAAATACCAGTAAGGAAATCAGGGGCGATTGCATTTTGGTTAACTTTAATAACCCTCAGACTGCATCATACATTTGCAACTGGCTAGGCGATAATGGAGCTACCTCTATCAAACCTCTCCCGCTGTCCTTCTTCTACCCCTTAACAAATATCCTTACCCAACCCGAGAATGCTGAAAACTGGATCAGGGTTGGTTCTAGTTCATCTAGAGGAAGGCAGAGGCACATCCGCTTTAATGTGCCACCTAGAGGTGACTACTTCTGTAATAATAGGTATGCCTGCCTTGATGAGGTTGATTGACTGACTCAAGAGGATGGTATTTTCAATCCTCGCTCTGAGGTTGACCATTTGCCCAAGGATCAATTTCCTTGCTTACCTCTACCCGATATATCCCCAACTGATTTGATGAATCCAAGTGAATCCCTCATGCATAAAAAATCTGCCCCCATGCCAGATCTTGCATTTTTACGCACCGAGGTTGACCATTTTCCCAAGGACCAGTTTCCCTGTTTAGTCCTATCTGACACATCCCCAACCGATCTGATGAATCCAACCGAATCCCTCTCGCACAAAATATCTGATGTCATGGCAGACCCTGCATTCCTACGAAAAATCCTTTCGTGGAACATAGCAGGACTTGCCAATAAGCTTACTTGCCCTATTTGGGGATCCTTTATAGACCTCCATCCCATATGCTGCTTCCAAGAAACTTGGGCAAGGCAAGAATATCATCGTATGGGGTTTGCCTCTTTCTCTATTCCGGCCACGTGGGGTGGCAGAGGCCGCCCTTCGGGAGGGCTAACCACCTGGGTTGCTACCCATTTGGGTTGTACTGCCACGATTCTAGAAACTGGGTCCGAGGATGTTCTCTGTTTGTTATTGGATTGGCAGACAGGCACAAAGCTTGCGGTAATCAATGTGTATTCTAGACCGGTGAATCCATGTGTGGAATCTGGGGTTGTTGATGTCTTATCAAATGTTTTAACTAAGATCCCTGAGGGCTCAATGTTTGTCATAGCTGGTGATTTTAACTCTCACTTCGAACCCCTCAACGGATTGTTCGACCAAATAAACCAGGACGAGGATGAAATATGGCATATCCCCCAGGTAGCTGGCCCAACGGTTAGGACTTGGTCTCCCTTGGCAGTCCAAATTACCTCATTAACGTTGGCCCATTCGATTAGGGCCTGTAATGGCCGAACAATCTCCGACAACCCCTCAAGGCCTACGTACAATAAGCCTGGCAGAGAGGCTAGACTCGATTACATCTTTGTCCAGTGCAAGGAGTGGAATAGAGTATGTGATTTTGTGGTGCTATCAAGGGGGGAAAGTGACCACAATCCCCTGATATTGGACGTTTCTTTATTAGGTCTATGCCCGGGTGACTCTTTATCATCACCTAAATCTTTGGTACCAAATAGGGCTATTTTGGCCAATAATAAACGCAGGGTCAAATGGGCTAAAATGGCTGGCAACCAAGGGGAGTTATCCCAAGTATACGCCAGGGTAGGCATAGCACTGGAAGACGTCCATACTCTTACGGACAAGAAACCCTCCCCTGTATGCTATGGAAAACTGGCTGTAGTTAATAATGAACTATTTACCAGCCTAGCAGACATATTTAACCCAAATGTCCCCTGTAGGAATAGGACTGCTAGACGGCACCAATGGTACAACAGTGCATGCATTCTGGCCAAGCGTGATTTGTTGAACGCATTAAAAAAGAAAGCTAGCAGGGATGAAATACAACACAAGAGACGAACTTATCGCAATATAATACACTATGCAAAGCTCGAGTGGGCCACTGAAAATTGGGTCAGGTTAACATCTGCCCTCCAGGTTAGAGACTCTCGTAGATTCTGGCTAATTGTGTCTACTGGTAGAGTTGAACCTGAAGTAGCAGTAAAACCAAATATTGCCCCCGAAATTTGGGAAGAACATTTTAGCACTCTCTACCGAGAGGAAAATCCTTGCTCTGACCCCTCTATGTTCAACTCTGTTTTGGGTGATACCGCAGGTTTAGAGCAGGTTAATTTTGCTTTATGCGAGGTTCATCGCGCTATATCTATCCTTCCCGCGGGCAAAGCACCCAGGCTAGACGGGGTTCCCGGTGACCTGTACAAACATGAATCCAGAGTCTGGGCACCCTATCTCACATTGATATTCAACGCAATTGCCAGTGGCATGCCAGTTCCTTACACATGGCTGGGGGCGGAAGTTGTCCCTATTTTTAAAAAGGGGTCGCCTTTGCTCCCCGCAAATTACAGGCCTATCAGTTTGATAGATGTTGCTCAGAAACTCTTCTCTAGGTTAATACTTGACCGCCTTCTGGATTGGATGGAGGAGTTTGAGATTCTGATTCACTATCAGGCGGGCTTCAGAAAGAGCGTCTCAGCAATTGATCAGATCTTTAGACTGAGTATGCTCTTCTGGAAGACAGTCAAGGTCGAGGGGGGCTCTCTCTATACAGTCTTTGTTGATCTGCGTGCGGCCTTCGATTTGGTTCCCCGCGTGAAACTTTGGTATGTGTTGCGAGAATTAGGTATCCCAGAACCCCTCTTGCAGATTATAGTGCGTCTCCATACCAACAACTTTGCAAAGGTTAGATGCGGGAGTGATGGTGACTTATCATCTAGTTTTTCCGTTGGAAGGGGGGTAAGGCAGGGGTGCGTTTTGGCACCGACCCTGTTTTGCCTCTACGTAAATGGACTAATCTCTCACCTGAACCACGTCTCTAACAGAGACGCTCCTAAACTCGCAGGTATAGGAATCTCAGCAATAACGTTTGCTGACGATACCCTGCTACTCTCCAAGACTCCCATGGGTATCCAACGAGTCCTGGATGGCTTTGTTTCTTTTTGTGCCGATCGGGGGCTAGAGATCAACACAGCTAAAACAAAATTTATGATCTTTAACCCCCCTCGGTTAACCCGTCCCAATCCAGTTATCCATGGTATTAGTCTGGAGAGAGTTCACACCTTTGTGTATCTAGGACTGACTCTAAACGAAAACTTGACTTGGTCCCATCACCAGATAAAATCTAATCTAAAATTAACACAAAAAGTCGGGGGTTTAGTAAATCTGTGGAACAAATCCCTGACACATCCCATTGGTTCCCCACTTGAAATCTATAAAACCCAGGCCCGTGGAGCAGTAATATATGGTGCCGAACTATGGGGCAATAATTGTGCCCCTGCAATTACTACTACGGAAAACAAGTTCCTACGGAACTTGGCTGCTCTACCGTTGAGCTCACCACTTCTCCCCCTTAGGCTTGATATGGGACTAAGATCATTAAAGGAGGAATCAGGCGTGAAGCCTCTGACTTTCTGGAGGTGACTCTGGGTAACCCCCGAACTTTCATGCTACCGGGCTGAATTTATGGAACTTTATCAATATGCAGCTGTCCGGAAAATTGCATGGCTATCATACATAAAGAACGAATTATTTCGCTTGGGTCTATCGGCCCTGTGAACTAACCCCCAAGAGGCCTGCAGTAGGATATCCCGCAAAGCTTTGGTCACATTGTACTATGAACACAATTTGAATGCTTCCATAGCTAATGATACACTTGGGTTGATGTCTACTACTTTTCTAACTATGAAGGACTACTATAAGTTGGAGATAGTCCTGGACGACATTAACCCTATTGGTCTTAGGAAACTATTCCTCCAATGGAGACACAATGCATTGCCAATAAGAGCTCTTACTAGTAGCTGGCACCCATCTTCTCCTAAAAATTGTCCTGCTTGCAATGATGTGTTGGAGAATGAAATTCATTTATTGTTTTTTTGTCCTTCTTACACGAAATCCAGGAAAAAGTGGATTATTCCCATCTGCAGAAACTGGGGCTTTAGGCACCATTTGGATGCCTTCCGACTGTTGAAATCGGACTTATCCCCTTTAACTGTATTTGCTGTCAGCAAGTATTTAGCTTCTGTATGGAATATTAGAAGAACTTTCTTGACAAAATGAATTCATCTGTATTATATGAAGTTTTGATTCCTGGTTAATATTTAGTAGATATTGTAATTTCTCTTCATCTTCTTTTCTCAATGATGTATATTATTGTGCAGTTTTTTGTTTTATCTGTATTGCTCATCTTTTATGACTTATGAAGTCGAAATAAAGATTAATGAATGAAGTAATGTAAATCAAGACTAGAATAAGTAAGTTCTACTGAATTTGGAGTTGGGTAGTCAAGAGTCTAGCACACCCTTTCTCCAACTCAAGAGAGTGTAGCTCCCACTAGGTTAGGTAGGTGCCTACACCACATAATACTAGTATGTCTTCTAGAGGAGAAGCCAGTGGCTCTCTGCCAACTAGATATGACCATCTCACCATTCAGGAATTGAGAAATATGTGTACATCTAGGAAACTGAGGAAAGGGAGAAGAGCAAGCACCCAACGTCTCAAAGAGATGTTGCTTTTAGATGACCTCAGAAAGACCCCAGGGTCTGATGAGGCAGTTAAGTTGGGTGGGACAGCAGATGAGGACAGTCCAGGAAGAAAACACTTCTATGAGATGGACTCAAATGCTGTCCAGGAGGATCAAGATGATCTTAACCTGGAAAATCAAACTCTTCCTTCAGGTGGGGGAGAAGGCCCCAGTGGCCCTCTCTTTACTCCACCAGGGAGAGTTAACAGTTTGCCAAGAAGATCAAGATCTCCTTCTCAGGAATGGAATCATTCTGGTTCTTCTGTAGGGACCTCTGCTTCTCATAAAAGGGACTCCTCTTATGAGAAGAAGTGTCAATTACTTGAGTATGAGAGGACCAAACTCAGAATCAAGAGGGAACAATTGGCCTTAGGCAGGGAATCCCTAGAGATCCAGAGGGCTTCCAGAAGGTTGGGGCTAGAGCCTCATGGTGGTAGCAACAGTGTCCCTGAAGCTAGAGAATATATTCATGACCATAGGAACATGAACAAGATAGTCCATCCCTACCAGAGTGGGGAGGACAGCCACAAATTGATAACTGCACTAGAGAGGGCCTGTCAAGTACAAAGGGTCACTCAAGAGCAGTGGGCAGGTATTTTGTGGCTCTCCTTTGCAGACAAAGGTAGAGACAAACTCCTCACTGTAAGAGAAGAGGATGCTGATAATTACAAAGTCTTGAAGAGTGCTCTCATTGATGGGTTTGGCTTAACCACTGAACAATACAGGATTGAGTTCAGAGACACCCAGAATGCACAGACTCAGGACTGGGTTGACTTTGTAGATTGTGCTACCAAGGCTCTGGAAGGCTGGTTACTTGGCAGTAAAGTGTGTGATTTTAAAGGATTGTACAATTTAATTATGAGGGAGCAGATTCTTAATAATTGTCAAACTCAGCTGTTGCATCAGTACCTGGTGGACTCCGATCTGACCTCTCCCCAAGAATTGGGTCAGAAGGCAGACAAATGGTTCAGAAGCAGGGTGAGGCAAAAAGTTCCGAACCAAGGTGGTTACTCCAATAAGCAAGATTCTAAAACCTCAGATAAGGGTGGGGAGAAGGGTAAAGACCCGAAGTCTTCTCAAGGGCCCCAAAAATCTTCATCTGGTGGGGAGTCACAATCAAACAAGAATAAAGGCAAGAAGAAGCCATGGTGTTATATCTGTAAACAGAAGACCCATTGGACAAATGATTGTTCAAAGTCCAATGACTCAACTCCAACCACCACTGCCCCTAAAGCAACTGTTCCCCCTACTTCAGCTCAAAGTGGTGGTACACTGAATAAGGGTGTAGTAGGGTTAACCCTGGGATTTGAGATGGACTCTGGCCTAGTCAGAGTTCCAACTCAGGCTGTGTTGGTCTGTAATGGAGGCATGGGTATGGCCTCCTTATTTGTCAGTCCCAGTAATCTTGGCAAATACAGACAGCAGCCTTTGCCCAATGGAAAGGAGGCATTGGCATTCAGGGACACAGGTGCAAGTGTCACAATGGTGACAAAAGATCTTGTGGCCCCTGGCCTCATACTTGGTGAGATGTACCAAGTGACCAATGCAAGCAGTGTCAGGACAGACCATTCCTTGGCAGTTGTGAATTTAACCTGGGGAGGGGTAACTGGTCCTAAGAAGGTTGTTGTGAGAATTTGGCCTGGTATATGCTGAACACTAATTAAAGTGGGCACCTTGTACCAGTCCAAACAACCCTTATTGATGATTAGGTTAAAGACAACCTTAATTGATAGCTATCCTAGTGGTAGCTATGGAGAGCAGCCTTCAGGCTAAGTCTCGGAGGAATATAAAGCAGCTTGTTTTACCAGATTAGAAGCTCCTGAATGACCAAATGAAAGGAGAATCACACAAGAGATATATAAAATATATGTATTTATTACTAAAAACTCCCTACTAACCTCTTTATGAGATTAGAGCACAAAGCACACAATATTAAATCACTAGAACGATAGTAAATAGCACAATACACAGTGAGCTCCAGGGGGAGACCAAACCATATACTAAGAAAGTGGTAGAACAACCACTTCTTGACAAGACACAGTGCCTAGAGCATGTAGAATCGCTGGGAACCCAAGGAACCACCCAAAGTAGTGACACAGGGGACCCACGGAGGACGGGTGCAGTGTGTGAACACAGGCACAAGCTTCGTACAATCCTATGGGAAAGTCGCTGTTGGAATTTTAAATATAAAGGACACTTTGGAGAGAAATTTAAGCAAACACTTTCAAACATAGAAGGTTCTAAGGCCAGCACCCTTGCAAGTATCGAGATACTCGTGTTACCTATCCCAGAGGAGCCGGGTGCATAAGGGTCAAGTGATGTCAGGATCCTTCGTCGTTTTCACTGGCGTGATGCAGAAAAGTGCTGCTGCCCAGAAGATGAAAAGTGTCCGATGGAATCCAAGCCTGGATCCGAGGTGAAAAGAACCTGAAAGCAGAGGGGACAGAGTCTGGGTCACTTCACAGTGACCAGGGGCACAATAGACGAATGCCCACCGATGTCGGGTGCTTCAGGTGAGAAGATGCGATGCTTGACTCTGCAGCCATGAGGACCAGGAACGTCGACGATGACCAAAGTCTGGAGGTGAGCTGTCCCACAAAGGATGTCGAGTACTGGGGGGTCAGTGTCCGGATGGAACACCAACAAGCCTTGGCAACTGCAAACAATGAGAGCAGAGTAATTATGCTTTGGTGAGGACCAGCAAGGTCCAGCTATGGAGAGCCAGGGCACGTCTGGAGCAACCAGGAAAGCCCACTGAAAGTCAAAGTTACCTTCATAGGGACCCACAGGCCAACGGACCAGGGATCACGAAGGGACCTCAAGCTGAATCACGAAATACCAGCCCACGGAACACTCGTGAAGTGTAGGCCGGAAATCTTCGGTAAAATTATTGCTCGGGTCAGGACTACAAGTAGCCAAAAGCACAGCCTCAGGGATCGCCAAAAAGCATTTGCTGCTGCAAAAGTACATGGTTCACAGGGGTTCGTGTTGCATGGTCCCCACGAGGGATACTGGTCTCAGAATTGCTGAGAGCGCAGATCAACCTCAGTGATGCTCGGGAACCCACCTCCTGTGTTGCAGAAATCATCGGAGTCCTCAAGAGCTCAGGAGATGTAAACCGTTCAGATGCGTCTTAGGTGCCTGCCTTGCAGGGGAGTAACTCCTTTACTCCAAGGGAGATTCTTTGGTCAATCAACATAGTGTGATCGTCGAAGTACTTGGTTTCTGTAGCAGAGTATAGTCCAGGTAAAATCTAAAGTCCTGTAGTCAGGGGTTCCTACTTTATACCCAAGGAAGGGGTGGGACAAACTCTGGGGATCCACCTATGGGAGGGTCAGAGCAGAGGGGTCGCTATACCCACGTCCTTTGTCCAGTTTCGCGCCAGAGCAGATGCAAATGGCTCCTGCAACTGGTTTGAGCTGGACTGTGCACAGGGACACCAAATGTGCCCCCAGTGCAGACTTTAAAGCACTCTCAGAGTTCACCGACCGAGCCCCAATACAAGAAATCCTGTCTGGGAGGTGGTCACACCTCCCTGTGACAGGAAACCTATTTTTAAGCCTTCCCTTGCCCGAGCTTGGCTCAGCAGCAGGAGGGCAGAATCGTGTCTGTGGCTGGCAGCATCCATTTTGTGATGCCCAGGTCGAGAAAGCTGGTATCGGGTAGCCCGGTGTGTCACATATGTCCCTCTAGAAGGGTGGAATCATACCCCCCCGCCAGTTACTGGCGGGGAGGTATGATTCCAAGGTGTTTGACACGAAACACAAGATGTTTCTAAGCAGCCGTTTTAAAGTTAGCATTTACCGCAAGGTTATAATGCACTTAAATATAAATGGTTGGCTGCATCAAAAACAATCCCGGAAAATAGGTTCCGAAGGCTGCAGAGGGGCTCTGCTCATGCAGGTGCACCCTCTCACACAAAACCCAGCATCCTGCCTTCAGGATTGATAAGGCCTGCCATAGGGGTGACATAGGTTTATATGTGCAGTGATTTAGAAAAGATATAGTGAACCTATATCTAAGTTAGGGGTGCATGCACCACCTTGCACAGGCTGCAGTAGCAGACCTGCGGTGTCAGTTTGAATGGTTTCCCAGGGGTGCCATAATACATGCTACAGCCCTTGGGAGGCCTCTGGGGTACCTATGCCCTGGGTACATAGTATACCATATACTAGGGGACTGATAAGGGTACTCCAGAATCCAATCTGGAGTGTACCTAAAGTACATGCAATCACTTTAGAGTAGAAAGCAGCTAGACTGGGGTCCTGGATAGCAGGATCCCAGTCATCTAAGTCGAAAACAGTGATACATCAGCAAAAAGTAAGGGTAACTATAAGAAGCAGATCCTACTCTCCTACACAACCCCCCCAAACATAAGGACATCAAACTAACCTTGACTAGTTGAGTCTTCATGTTCTAAGTGGAAATATCTGGAGAGTCCATCAGCATTGGCATGGTTACTCCCAGGTCTATGTTCCACTGTGAAGTCCATCCCCGTAGGATAATGGACCACCTCAAAAGTTTGGGGTTTTCACCCTTCATCTATTTTAGCCATAAGAGGGGCTTATGGTCTGTCTGAACAATGAAGTGAGTGCCAAACAAGTATGGCCTCAGCTTCTTCAGAGCCCAAACCACAGCAAAGGCTTCCCTCTCAATAGCTCACCAACGTTTCTCTCTGGGGGTCAGCCTTCTGCTAATAAAAGCTACTGGCTGATCCTGACCCTCATCATTCAGTTGTGATAACACAGCCCCTACCCCCAACTCAGATGCATCAGTTTGAACAATGAATTGTTTGGAATAGTCAGGACTTTGCAGAATGTAAGCAGTGCACATGGCCTTCTTCAGGTCATCCAGAGACGTTTTAATGCATGGGCAAAGTGGGCTCTGGCCCAGGGCCCCAGCCTTTCAGGGGGCCCCCTGACAGAGTCAGCTCTTCTCCCGAGTTTTGCCCTAATGACCTTGATTATTTCTGAAATTGATTGTTTTAAATACTGTTTTCCTTCAATTTATGTTTTATGTGCCTGATGTGTGAGAGTCTAGTACAGCCATTTTGCTGGGAAATGTTGTGTTTATGTTTCATGCAATATACAGAAAAAAAGTTTCTTTTAGATCAAAACAAGGCCTAACATATAAGAAATGGGAGGGCGTCACAGAGATTATTTGCAGTAATATTGGTGAGGTGCTGCTGTGTTACAATATTGAAAACACACATGACTATCCCTGAATATTAGATGTAAACACATTTAGGGCCTTATTTATGAGAAGTGATGCATCGCTGTGTGAAAACAGGGATGCGTCACTTCTTAGTGCACCCTCCTTGCGACAAGACGGATGCGTCATATTTACAGTATGACGCATCATGTCGCAAGGAGTTACAGATGCATCAGTATTTCTAGCGTATCTGTAGGCGCAAAAGTGATGCATTGCTGAGGTGTGTCTGAAAATAGACGCAACTCCAGCAATGTGTCCTTTCACATGGGGCAAGCCCCACGTGAAAGTGAATGCATCAGTCTTACACCTGCCGTGAGGCAGGTGTAAGATATTGACGCAATGGCGTCCTAGAAGTGGTGCACTGAGTTCTCATAGATTTCAATGCACCAGTTCTATGAGGCTTTTTGCGGGGGAACACCCACCCTGCATACATTATACCTGGCACAGGTATAATGTGGTGCAGGGGTTTACAAAGTGACGCATCTGCCTAGATGCGTCACTTTGTAAATAGGGCGCAACATGGCAATTTTTTTTCGCTGCCGGTGCGTCACAAAAAGTGACGCACCGGCGGCATAAAAGTGAAACAAGGCCTCATAAATAAGGCCCTTAGAATTTGGACGAGTGTTCCTTTGCACTGTCAGGGACCTAATGAAATTAAATGAAATAATGTATTTAATAAAGCGCGCAGCCACTCAGACTAGAGTGTCCTGGCACATGACAGCGGGAGGAAAACGTGCGTAAAAGACCCATCAGTTATTAAAAAGTCAGGTTTTTAAGTTCTTCCTGAAAGAGAGTAGGTCTGTGGTTAGTCTCAGAGACTCAGGGAGTCTATTCCACAATGTTGCGCCTAGAAAGCAAAGGGATCTGCCTCCAGTGCGGGCACGGCATATTTTAGGCACGATGACCAGGTAGGCACTGGAAGATCTTAGGGGTCCAGATGTTGTGCAGTGATTAACGCGCTTATTTAGGTAGCCAGCTCCTAAGCTGTGGAAAGCTTTAAAGAAGATGGTCATCGCTTTGAAGTTTGTCCGTTCTTTTATGCGGAGCCAGTGTAGAGACTTAAGAATAGGGTTCATACTAGATCTGGGTTTAGGTCTCAGGATGGCTCTGGTCGCCACATTTTGTATTACTTGTAGGCGCTGGATAAGGGCTTTGGGAAGACCGAGGTACAAGCTGTTGACATCGTCAAGCTTTGATGTCACCAGAGCCTGCACCACGATCTTTCTACTCTCATGCGGTAACAGTGGCAGGAATTTTTTTAGCATCCGCAGTATGCCAAAGCAAGCGCCAGTTAGATTTTGGATTGGAGAGCGCATGGAGACTGTCTGGTCTATGACAATTCCTACGTTTTTACTTTCTCCTTTTCCACGGGCAGGAGCAGCAGATCTTTTGGCCACCAAGCGCTCCAGTCAGGCGTTTCTGGATTCCCAAAGTAAATAACTTCAGTTTTGTCAGGATTGCACTTCAGCTGATTGATCTTTAGCCAGTTAAAAACCTTTGTGAGGCAAGACCTAATCATTGCACCGTCAAAGTCGGTTCTTTTTTCACATGTAAAAATCAGCGGAGTGTCATAAGCATAGGAAACACTTTTGACGCTCTCTTCCTCTACCAGAAAGGCACGGGGATAGATATATAATAAAAAGGATAGGACTGAGAATGGAGCCCTGAGGGACACCTACATTCATGGCCGGAACAGGGGATGAGAAAGGGGGGAGCCAGATGTCCTAAGATCTATTTGCCAAGAAGGATGACATCCATTGTAAAGGCGGTACCCCCCAGACCGATGTTAGCAAGTCTCTCCGGGAGCATATCGAAGGCCGCCGATGTATCGAGCAGTATCAGAACAGCCTTGCCTCCCTGGTCCAGCTTACCCTTGAGAAATTCAGTCACTTCCAGCAGAGCAGACTCCGTACTGTAGTTAGCCCTAAAACCGGATTGGGACTCATGAAGGAGCTGCCCATCATCAATGTGTTTTTGGAGGGTCTTATTTACATGCTTCTCTAATACTTTGGGAGGGCCAGAAGAAGGGAGATTGGCCTGTAGTTAGCAGGGTCCCTCAGTTTGGCGTTAGCTTTTTTTATCAGTGGAAGAATCTTAGCATTCTTCCACAATTTCGGCATGTTGCCTAAGGAGAGGGAAGCATTAAAGAGCTGGTTTACCGTGGGGTTTATGGTGGGAGCTAATAGGTTCAGGATATTCGCTGAACATGGGTCGGTAGGAGAGCCAGACTTAATGCTTTGGAGAGGGGTCATTGACTCTTCAAGCTGAAACTCAGGGAAAGCTAGTAAAGATGGAGGATCCAAGAGGTGAAATTTGCTATTAGAACTAAGGTAGACGGTCAGTCCTTCCTCTGAGATGTTAGTGAAGGCTTGTTGGATCACGAAGATCTTTTTGTGGAAGAATTGAGCTATTTGCTTAGACCATTCTTCCGGACATGGCCCTTCCTTTGTGCCTGCTTTCGGGATGGTAAAGGATTTAACTATGCTAAAGATTTCCTTACTCTTATTTTGGGCATTTTCTATTTTGGTTTGAAAGAAGTTTTTCTTGGCTGCCTTCACAAGAATGTAATGAGCTTTTAAGGTGTCTTTATACACCTTCCTGTCCTCTGGTAGATAGAATTTACGCCTCTTGAGTTCCATTTTTCTACAATTTCTTTTGCTAGATCTGAGGGAATCGTTAAACCATGGAGCTGGTGAGGCCGAACTCTTTGAGGAGCGGTAAACAACCGGTACCACTGTACCAATGTTGGTACGGAGCCATGAATCTATTGAGAGGGTGTCCGAGTCGGAGCAGCCAGACAGCTCCGGTGAGGAACAACCGAGGGCATCTGCTAACATCAGGTGGATATTTTATGGAACGTCCTGTAATTAGGGACCCTCTGCCCTGTGTTAGCCCGAGGGGCTGTGGCAGAGTTGGGAATGACACATTTTAATAGGAGGTGGTCAGACCAGGTAATGGGAAGAGATAGGCTTTCTTATATGTCAAAGTTGTGAAAGCTATGGTCTAGAGTATGGCCCTACTCATGGGTGGCCGAAGAAATAGATGGAAACATGTTGCAGGCCTGCAGCGTCCCCAACAAGGAAATGGTTTGAGGGTCTTTTCCATTGTCCATATACATATTGAAATCTCCCAGAATAAGGCAGTTGTTGCATTTTAAGGCCAGGGAGGTGGTGGCTGTATTAAGCGTAGTAATAACATTTCCAATTGCACCTAGAGATCTGTAAATCAGAAAAAACAGCTATTCTATGATGGGGGGATAAGGTACAGCAGAAGCCTAAGGACTCTGCACCCTCTATGTTTTCCATTGGTATGGGAGAGCAGTCTAGTTCTTAATTGTAAATTATGGTGACACCGCCCCCCATCCCACTTTGTCGGTCTCTCCTAAAGATTTTATAAGCCGTAGGGATGGCCAAGGTGATAGTAGGGTTGAAGGCTACAGACAGCCAGGTCTCAGTGAGAAATAAAAGATCAGGCTGTTCGTCTAAAAGTAGGTCATAAATGTGTGGTTCATGCTTTTGCATAGAGCGACAATTTAAAAGGGTGGCCTTTAAGTCGTCTGTTTTCTTATTGTTTTTACACTTATTGTTGCGTGGGAGGATCTTGGGTGCGAGTTTCCTAGGCTGGAGGAGAGACCAGTTGCACTTATTGCATCGAAAGTCTACCTCCAAGCTCGGGTCAGAGGCTGTACACTGACATAATGGTAGCCGCCTAAGGCTAAGCAGTTTTTCCCTATTGTAATATAGTGGAAGAAACTCACCGGAGGGGAACTGGGCAGCATGGCCATAGCCAAACGCCTCCGGGATGCTGACGGGCGTAGAGGGCCTTGCCTTTGGCACACCAGCGGTGCGCAGAAGGCGCGCGTCCCTTTGCATCGGGAATATATAGGCTAATGCCTTTGATGAAACTGGACAGCTAACGCAGCTGAGGAAGCGGAAACTACGTGGGCGGAAGTGAGGAGCCCGATAGTAGCCCCAGCCCTCCGCACAATCTGCGTATCAGCCACGGTGGACCAGGACTGGAGGAAAAGCGAGATGCAAATCGGAGCAGCTAAGAAGGTGCAGGCAAGCAGAATCAAGTAAAGTGCAGGTAGAAGGTAGAAGAAATTGTTAAAAAGCACAGAGTAATTCAGCCACAATATACAATTTAAAAAGTATTAATATAGCAGGGCAGGAAACACTAAATCCTACCGCTGTCAGCTGCACGCGTCTGTTTGCATCAGGAATATATAGGCTAATGCCTATGATGCAAACTGGATCGCTAATGCAGCTGAGGACGCGGAAACTGCGTGGGAAACAGGGGCTCAAATTGGAGCATAAATTCAAAGCTGTTCTCAACAGGGGCCCCCAAAATATGTTTGGCCCAGGGCCCCCAAAATCCTTAAGATGTCCCTGAGGTCATCAAATGCCTTTTGGCAGCTAACTGAACTTTCTTAGGCATTCTTTTGGAAGTAAAGTCATTCAAAGGGGTCGCTATGGATCCATATCCTTTGACAAACCTCCTATATTACCCAGTCAGGCCCAAGAAACCACTGACCTGAGTCTGAGTGTTTGGAGCAACCCAGTCCATGATGGTATGGATTTTGCTCTGCAATGGTTGAACCTGACCTCCACCCACAAGGTGGCCCAGGTATACAACCTGACTCTGCCCTATCTGGCACTTGGTGGCCTTGATAGTGAGGCCTGCTTTCTGCAGGGCCTCCAAAACATTTCTCAGGTGTACCAGGTGACCCTCCCAGGTGGAGCTAAAGACAGCAATATCATCTAGATAAGCTGCACTATAGGCTTCCAGGCCTGTAAGGACTTTGTTCACCAACCTTTGAAAAGTGGCAGGTGCATTCTTCAAACAAAAGAGCATCACCACAAATTGGTAGTGCCTACTAGGGGTTGAGAATGCTGTTTTTGGCTTTGCATCATCAGCTAGTCTGATTTGCCAGTAGCCAGCTGTCAGGTCAAATGTGCTAAGAAACTTGGCTGAGGCCAAAGTATCTATAAGCTCATCTGCCCTGGGTATTGGATGGGTATCAGTCCTAGTGACTGCATTGAGACCCCTGTAGTCGACACAGAACCTCATCTCTCTCTTACCATTCTGGGTGTGAGGTTTTGGTACCAAGATTACTGAACTAGCCCAAGGGCTATCTGAGGGCTCAATTTCTCCCAGATCCAAAATGTTCTGAACTTCAGTTCTGATACAGTCCCTGACATGGTCAGGTTGCCTGTAAATCCTATTTTTAACAGGCAGACTGTCACTGGTGTCCACTTCATGAGTGCACCAGATAGTCTGACTTGGAGTCAGTGAGAACATATGTCTAAACTGATACCAAACTTTTCTGCCATCAGTTCGCTGCTGGCTAGTGAGGCTGCCTGCCAAGGCTACACCATCAACTGAATCATCATCAGGGTTATGTCAGAGCAGGTCAGGGAGTGGATCACTCTCTTCCTCCTGTCCCCCATGAGTAGCCATGAGCAAGCCCATGTCTGCCCTGTCAACATAGGGTTTGAGCCTGTTCACATGGGGCACCCTATGGGGGCTCCTGGGAGTTCCAAGGTCCAGCAAGTAGGTAACCTCTCCCTTTTGCTCAAGAATTGTATGAGGGCCACTTCACTTATCTTGGAGGGCTGCTGGGGCCACAGGCTCCGAAACACATACTTTCTGCCCTGGTCAACACAGCCTTTTGGTCATGCCAGGCCTTTTGCAATTCCTTACTAGCCTCAAGGTTTTAGGATGCCTTCTTCATGTACTCAGCCATCCTGGAGCGGAGACCAAGTACATAGTCGACAATATCCTGTTTAGGGGGTTTGAGAGGTAACTCCCATCCCTCCTTCACAAGACATGAAGGACCCCTAACTGGATGTCCAAACAGAAGTTCAAAAGGGCTGTAAACAACCCCCTTCTAAGGAACCTCTCTGTAGGGAAAGAGAAGGCAGGGCAAAAGTATGTTCCGTCTATGCCTGAGCTTTTCAGGGAGACCTTTAATCATGCCCTTAAGGGTTTTGTTGAACCTTTTACAACTAACCCATTGCATTGTGGGTGATAAGGGGTGGTACATTTTTAATTTACTCCACACTCCTTCCACATAGCAGTCAAGTAACTAGATATGAAGTTTGCAACTCTGTCTGATACTATCTTCTTAGGAAAATCCACTCCGGAAAAGATTCCCAGGAGGGCTCTAGCAACAACAGGAGCTGTGGTATTTCTAAGGGGAATTGCCTCTGGATACCTAGTGGCATGGTCCACCACCACTAGTATGAATCTGTGCCCAGATGCAGTTTGGGCATTCATTGGACCAACAATGTCAATCCCAAGCCTCTCAAAGGGAACGCTCACCACAGGTAGTGGTATCAGGGGGGCCTTTGTAGTACCACCTGCCTTACCACTTGCTTGACAGGTAATACAGGAGCGACAAAACTCCTTTGTGTCTTCTGACATGTGTGGCCAATGAAAGTGAGGGACAAGCCTGTCCCAAGTCTTGTTTTGGCCTAGGTGACCTGCTAATGGGATATCATGTGCCAGTATCAATACGAAGCCCCTAAACTTCAGAGGTATAACCAACCTCCTGGTAGCACCAGGCTTGGGGTGTCTACTCTCTGAATATAAGAGTCCATCATCCCAGTAGATCCTATGGGACCCACTGGCACTCCCAGCAGCCTCAGCAGCAGCTTGCTGTCTGAGTGGTTCAAGAGAGGGGCAGCTCAGCTGCTCCTGGCTCCGATCTGTCCTGGAAGGGCCCCCGACCCCAAGAACTCAACCTGATCAGGTTCAAGCCCCTCTGAGACAGTTCTTTCTTCAGGACTAAGATCATCTCCCTCAAAAGATTGATCTGTATTTTGAGTCAGGGGGAAGACACTGCCTTACCCCTACTGCTCCGTGTCTTGGAAGGCACCTGGTCCATTATTCCAGGATCCAGGGCCTGTTTAGTGGAAGACATTTTTGCCTGTGACCTAGTCATAGCAAACACGTCTGCAAGGATACCCAACATTTCTGCATGAGTCCTGAGTTCCACTTCAGCACAAGCTGAAGTTTCTAAATCATTGCCCAATAAGCATTCAACAGAGAGGTCTGCACTTACCACAACCTTCTTAGGGCCAGTTACCCCTCCCCAGGTGAAATTCACAACTGCCACGGAATGGTCTGTCCTGACATTGCTTACATTGGTCACTTGGTGCATCTCACCAAGTATGATTTGCTCAGGGGCCACAAGATCTTTTGTCAACTTTGTGACACTTGTACGTGTGTCCCTGAATGCCAAGGCCTCCTTTCCAATGATCAAAGGCTGATGTCTGTATTTGCCCAGATTACTGGGGCTGACAAATAAGGAGGCAATATCCATGCCATCATCACAGACCAACACAGCCTGAGCTGGAACTCTGACTAGGCCAGAGTCCATCTCAGATCCTAGGGTTAACTCTACTAAACCCTTATTCTGTGTACCACCACTTTGAGCTGAACTAGGGGGAACACTTGCCTAAGGGGCAGTGGTGGCTGGAGTTGAGTCCTTGGACTTTGAGCAATCACTTGTCCAATGGGTCTTCTGTCTACAGATTTGACACCATGGCTTCTTCTTGCCTTTACCCTTGTTTGATTGTGTTTCCCCACCAGATGAAGATTGTTGGGGCCCTTGAGAAGACTTCTGGTCTTTACCCTTCTCCCCACCCTTATCTGAGGTTTTAGAATCTTGCTTCTTGGAGTCACCACCTTGGTTCTGAACTTTCTTCCTCACTCTGGTTCTGACCTATTTGTCTGCCTTCTGACCAAATTCTTGGGGAGAGGTCAGATCAGAGTCCACCAGGTACTGATGCAACAGCTAATTTTGACAATTATTAAGGATCTGCTCCCTCATAATTAAATTGTAAAATCCACACACTTTACTGCCAAGTAACCAGCCTTCCAGAGCCTTAGTAGCACAATCTACAAAGTCAACCCAGTCCTGAGTCTGTGACTTTTGGGTGTCTCTGCACTTAATCCTGTATTGCTCAGTGGTTAAGCCAAACCCATCAATTAAAGCACTCTTCAAGACTTTGTAATTATCAGCATCCTCTTCTCTTATAGTGAGGTGCTTGTCTCTACCTTTGTCTGCAAAGGAGAGCCACAAGATACCTGCCCACTGCTCTTGAGGGACCCTCTGTACTTGACAGGCCCTCTCTAGTGCAGTTATCCATTTGTGGATGTCATCCCCACTCTGGTAGGGAGGGACAATCTTGTTCAGGTTCCTACGATCAAGAGTATATTCTCTAGCTCTAGAGACACTGTTGCTGAGTCCATGGGGCTCTGGCCCCAACCTTCTGGAAGCTCTCTGGAGCTCTAGGGATTCCCTGTCTAAGGCCAATTGTTCCCTCTTGTTAGACACGAGGTGGCGTGGTGCAGAGCGGGTGGGCCAAACTCCGGAGGAAATGTGTAAAGCATCCATGCAGCACACACAGGCGACACACGAGGCACACTACAAAAAGAGACCACACCAGATTAGGTGAAAAACAGTATGTGTATTGTAAAATAAACAGATCAGAAGGGAATCACAGGTGCAGATAAACTGTGCCAGCCGGCACGGGTAATAATTCACAGGGGGACTATATACAGGGCAGCGCCAATCGGGCCGCCGCCAGAACCAACACAAAGGATACAAAATAGTAAATGTGGAGTCAATCAATGAACATGTAACCGCCAGTCGCTGCTGGCAAACCCCTTTACGTAGCATAAATCGCTTTAGGCCTATATCAAATTGGCATTAGGCATGAAACGAAAACATCTCTGCCTCTCGGTAGGCATAAAAAATATCAGGGTATGAGGCATTAACCATGAGCCTAGAATGAAAACGTCAGGTCAGCATATAAACACATTACGCGCAAGCCTGGAAGGAGAACATCATGGCATGAATACGTTACGCATACATTGCAATCAGCATAAAAGTATTAGGCATAACATATTTGCATACATCACTTTAGGCATATACTAAGTAGGCCTTGGGCCTAGAACCTTATGCAGGGCATCAGTAAGCAGGAAAACGTTAGCATGGGTGCACCTGACACAAACACCACTCAGGCCCGGGATCAGCAGCGCCAACCTTTGGGAAAAAGATATTAGGCAGGATCACAGCACCTCCTAGGGCGCGAAAACACAACATACAGACCTTCAGCATGGGACCTACACATGAGGCCTGGAAGGAAAACATCCCTGCATCATCATATCAACATCAAAGCATGGAAACACTAGGGCTAACTCTTGGATATAGAACACAGTATGCCTTCTATCCGCATACGTCACAGTGTGCATGAACACCTGAGCATGGGGCATAAACCTGTGGGCCCAGGGCACCCTCCTTAGCCTCAAAGCCTGAGCAACACATTAGGCAGTAAATCATCAGCATAGATGTATTAGGCGCAACGGGGCGTGGCTTACCACGCGGCGAGAGCGGACATGCCCGGGTAGAGCTCCTGCCTGAGCTCGCCTGCACCGGGCCTTTTATCCGCTAAAAACCTCCTTTTCTGGCCCGAAACTGCCGGCGGACCTACTTCGGCGTCTCCTGCATGCCCTGGCCAAATTTGGGGCTCATCGGAGGCACCGCGCGCCGCCGACGCCGACGGCGAGACTGGGGCCGCCCTGAGGAGCCCGCGCCTGGGGAGAACGCCGGCGCGAGTCCGCGGCTTGAGGCGCCGCACCAGGCCTCGAGGGACCCGGCAGCCTCTCGCGATCCAACACCATAGCTGGCCCTAATCTGCTCCCAGCTACATGCCCTGACCAAACCTGGGGCTCCTTGGCGACGTTGCACGACGCTGCCACCAACGACGGGCCTGGCGCCGCATTGACAAACCCACACCTGGGGACGGCGCCTACGCGAGTCCGCGGCTTGAGCTGCCCTCGCAGGCCCCACGCTGCGGCTTAGGATACGCCCTGCGACTGCTGTTGTGACCCCCTGGGCGACGGCGACCCTTGGACCCGAGACGCGACGCGGGGAACTCGCCTCCCCCCCTCCCCCCCCGCTTTGACCTGGGGGCTGCTGCACCGTAGTCTGGCCTCCTTCGCACAGGCTCTCCATAGACCACCATGCTGTGCCGCCTGCGGCCGCACTCGCGCTGCGAACCTCCAAGAGATTGGACCTGATCGGAGCTACGCGGGTGCCCTGCTCCCCTGGGGAGAGACCTTCGCCCTGCGCTGCTTGGAGCTGCTGGCTCTGCGGCGGGTGAGGCGCGACCTCCACCGGCGATCCCGGAGACGCCGGGGTGACCTGCTGCGGCCGACGGGCCCCTGACACACAGCGCCGGGGGTCATTGCCTTGCGCTCGCCACCAGCCCCATGCCGGGAGGAGCGCGGACACGCACTGGATCGGGGTCTGCGGGGGCAAAGGGGAGACAAACGAAAACGGCGCACAAGATGGACACCGACCACGTGGCGGCGAAGCTGGACAGCGTCTTGGCGGCCATGGAGCGGATGGAAGAGTCGCTGCAACAGACGCGCGCCTCCCTGGAGGCCAGAATAGATGGCGTGGCGATTGACCTAACCCACCTCCGCGCCGACCACAAGAAGCTGCAGGCCCGCACTAAGACACTGGAAGATGGAGTGGCGGCGGTTGAACCATTGGTGGCACAAACAGACAAAAAGGTGCGTGACCTCCAAACCAGAATGGACCTCTTGGAGGGCAGGGCTGAGGATGCAGAAGGACGGGCACGAAGAAACAACATTCGCCTCGTGGGCATCCCAGAGAAATGGGAGGGAGCGGATCCCGCACGTAAGGTCGAGGACTGGCTGCGAGACCTTCTTCCAGCTGGCACACTTTCCCCCCACTTCGTGGTGGAGAGAGCCCACCGAGTGCCCATGCGGCCGCTCCCTCCGGGCTCTAACCCCAGGTCATTCCTCCTTCGAGTACTCAACTACCGAGATCGGGACGCGATCCTACGCGAAGCCAGGAACCTCGGGGAGGTCACCATCGAGAACGCTGCAGTGATGTTCTTCCCGGACTACACTGCGAAAGTTCAGGGACAGAGACGCTCCTTCCTGGCTGTCAAGCGGAGGCTGCAAGAGGCAAACCTAAAATACTCGCTACTTTTCCCGGCTAAACTACGAGTCGTGCTACGTGACAAGACCCACTTCTTTATGAACCCTGAGGAGGTTGCGGCCTGGCTGGATGGAGGTATGCCTGACGCGCCGCGAAGGGCGCCGGGGGCCAACGCGATGGAACAGTTCAGGGGCCCGGGGAGGCGACGCCGCCGATGATCATCCACGCCACCGCTACACGGGGAGGCAGCACGCCACTCCCCGCCGGCGGCTCTGGTCCAACAAGAACAACAAGATGCTTTACGCAGAGTGGCGGAAATCAGCAACTCCCCGGCGCCGTCGCTCCACCCGGGCGCCAGCCCAGTAGCGTCTTCTACAGATGACGAGGCGATATATGGGTTACCGGACACGCAGAGCTCTGGGGGACCCCCGGAGGTCACACCCCAGACTGTGGATCTCTTTGGTTGACGGCGGCTGGCCCTGACTGCTGCTCCCTACATAATGAGAACCCGCCAGGGCTCCTGCCTGACTGCCCCGCTTGGCCCTGGGGCTGTCCTGGACCTGCCACTGATCACACTGCCGCTACCCTGGGGAACCGAAATGCGGCGCTGGCCACTGTAAGTACTTTACCTACTTGTTCGTTTGCAGCTCACGCACCTCCGCTGCGGACGCGGGGGAGCGCCGGCCCGCAGCAACTTGACCAGCCTGGGAGGAGGGGGCTTACACCTCCCCCTGACACTCTTTCACACCCCAGACTAATACCTGAACGTACAGCTGCCGCAGCATGGAATAGGAGACGCTGGGCGTCCGCTGGCCAGTGGAGGCTTGCATGCAGCACCCGGGAGGGACACTGGGCGCACCAGTAACTGCATTGTTTTGTTTCCTGTTTGAACGCAACCACGAGCACCCCCTTAGACTGTATAGTTTGCGAGCTCACTTGAGTGTTTGGACGGCGACCTGTTGTGTGGCCGACCTTTTGGTATTTGGACTTGTTGCCATGTTAAGGCTTTTTGTATTCCCCCTATTCCCTACCCCACTACCCTGTTGGAGATCATGGTACTGCGAATATGACACCTATGACAGTTGCACGGCTGGGACGGGCTACTGGAGCTGGGGGGTCTCCGACCGGGGGACCGCACCTTGGGGGGAGGGATGGCGCGCAGGCATGAGTAGCCGACATGACTGATATACAAATATGCACCTGGAACGTCAGGGGAATGCACACACCAACCAGACGCTATCAAATCTACTCTTACCTAAAGCGCCACCGCATCAACATAGCACTGCTCCAAGAGACCCATTTAAACGGTGCTGAGGTGCAAGCGCTGCGCCGTCGATGGCGGGGGCAGCTTTACGCTACGGAGTACTCCTCCTATGCGCGTGGCACGCTGATATGGATACGCCCTGGGACCCCCTGGGTAACTACGGAGGTGGCGGTGGATGGGGAGGGCAGATATGCGGCTGCCCAGGGCAGATTAGATGGCCAGCCTCTCACGCTAATGTCCCTCTATGCCCCCAATGTAGATCAGGGCGGCTTTCTGGCGCGAATCTCACAGGCCATGGCACCATGGCACGCAACCTCGTGGATAATAGGGGGCGATTACAATTGCACACTAGATACAGCGCTGGACCGCTCCTTCCCACCCCCCGCTAATGCCTCTACACGGGGAGCCACAAAAGCGTTGCTGGAGTGGGCTGCACAGTGGGACCTACATGATGTCTGGCGGCAACGCAACCCGGGGGCGCGGACATACTCTTACTACTCCGGCGCTCACGACTTGCACGTCCGCCTGGACAGGTTCATGGCTTCCGCTGCCCTCCTACCCCACGTGACGGACACACAATACATGGGCCGCACGCACTCGGACCACAACCCACACTTCATGACACTGGCCTGGGCGCGTCCGCACCCTCCTGTCCCCACTTGGCGTTTGCAGCCTGCGCTGCTGCTGGACGCGGCTTTCCGAGACAACTTGCTCACATGCATTGCGCAATACTTCGAGGACAACGCTGGCACGGCGTCAACTCCACAGACGGAATGGGACGCCTTTAAGGTGGTACTCAGGGGACATTGCCTACGCGCACAGGGGCACATAAGGCTCCAATTGGAGAGGGACCTGACCAGCTTGGAGTCGGACTTACTGCCACGGGAGGAGGGGGCTGTGGCTGGCGACGGGGGTCCGCTACAAGAGGCCCGCGCAGAGCACGTGCGCCTTTTGGAGCGGCTCCGGAACATAAACTATGCCGCGCAATCGGCGAGGACGCATCACCTGGGCGACAGACCTGGCAGACTCTTAGCGTGGCTCATCTCTCAGGAGACCCGCTCGACACCAGTGGCGGCTGTACAGACGGAAGGGGGGGACTTAGTGTACACGCAAACCGGTATTCACGAAGCCTTCACGGCTCACTATGCAGGGCTGTATCGCTCCCGTTTGACGGCTCCTCCTATGGCTATTGCTGACTACCTCTCCCCCCTGCCAATGCCGCACCTAACTATTGCGCAGCAGGACGAACTAGGTGCCCCCCTGGAACCTGATGAGCTCCGAGAAGCCATATTTAACCTGTCAAATGGTAAAACGCCGGGCCCGGATGGACTGCCGGCCGAGATGTACAAGGCCGGCTCGGATATCCTCATTCCGGAGCTGCTGAAGATGTACACCGCGGCAGCAGAGACTGCCGCTCTGCCCCCCACATTAAATGAAGCCACGCTGGTCTCTATTCTTAAACCCGGCAAGGATGGTGCACAGGTGGGCTCTTATCGCCCATTGGCACTCCTGAACACAGATTATAAAATCTTGGCCTCTACTTTGGCTAGAAGACTGGCCCCCCATGTGCCCACCTTAGTACACAGTGACCAGAACGGGTTCGTCCCCACACGCCACACTTCCTTTAACATACGCCGCCTCTTCCGGGTGCAGGAGTACGCTACACGGCAGTGGCCGCGAGCGGGATGCCTCATATTGGATCTAGAGAAGGCTTTCGATTCTGTGGAGTGGCCGTACCTGCGGGCGGTTACAGAGAAATATCGGCTGGGGGGGGGATACCAGACTATGATTGGCCTGCTCTACGGCAGACCGACAGTCCGGGTTCGCACAGGCCGCCTCATCTCGGACACCATCCGGGTCTGCAGGGGCACCCGCCAGGGCTGCCCGTTGTCGCCACTGCTGTTCTCACTGGCCATGGAGCCATTGGCCACGACCCTTAGAGCACACGGGCTGGAATGGGGAATCCCGCTGGCGGATGGAATACACGCCGTGTCACTGTATGCAGACGATTTGCTACTGTACGTCAGGGACATAACCGCCATCCCTGCCTCCCTCGCTGGCGTTTTCCGCACTTTTGAAGGAATATCGGGCCTCAGGGTTAACTGGGCCAAGTCGGGGGCGTACCCCTTCAACCCTGATGTACAGGAATGTGACATCCGGCTGGGGGGAGACAGGCTACAATGGCATCCCACCACTTTCCGATACCTCGGGATACAAATCTACCGCACACCGGCGGATGTCTTGGAAGGGAACATTTGCCGTGCGATCGCTTCTATCCGAGCGCAAATTAGCTTTTGGAACACCCTCCCCCTGAACGTGCCCAGCCGTGTGGCGCTAGCCAAAATGATTGTGCTACCTCGCCTTCTCTACTACTTCGCGAACATGCCTCTGTATGTGCCCGTCAGGCTCTTTCGAGACCTAGAGGCACTGCTCCGTTCGCTCATCTGGAACAAGGGAAGGCCACGAGTGGCGCTGACTAAATTATATATGCCCACAGACTCGGGGGGTCTGGCGGTTCCTAATCTGGAGCTGTATTACCTCGCAGCGCAGATGCAATGGGTGGCGGGATGGCTGAGCGGCAAACACCTCGAAGACACGGCCACACATATGGCTACAAGGACGCAAACGCACATTAATGCGCTGTTCCATCCGATAACCCGCGCACCCTGCCCCTCCCAGATCTACCTGGCAGTGGCGCGCAGATGCTTTCTGAGGAGCCTTCGTCTCACGCGCGCTACGAAACCTTATGCCCCTAGCGTGCCACTTTTGGGTATGCCCAGCCCGACGGGGCCGCTCACGGCGACTCGCTTAGCTGGCTGGGACCAGGCGGGGGTGGACACGCTGAGTGACCTATATGCTGATGGCGCATTGCTCACGTTCGCCAACCTGTCTGAAGACTCGACCCTCCCGGCGGGGCAGTTCCTCCTACATGCTTCCATTCTGCGCACACTCACGGCTTCCTGGGGTGACATGACAGATGAGCCCCCGACACATACCTTTATGCAGTACCTACACGTTATGGGCCATGGCGCGCACGTCGTACACTGGCTGGCGCAGGCGCTGCAGACGCACTCGCAGCCCTCCACAATAGCATCGAGGGAGCGCTGGGCGACGGACAGGGGAAGAGACTGGACGGACAAGGAATGGGCGATGATACTGGCCGGCCCAACGAACATCCCACGCAACCCCCGCTTTAAACTTATACAGTACTACATCCTGCAGCGCGCATACCTCACCCCAGATAAAATTAACAGATATTTCGCGAGGGCAGACGCAACCTGCCCGCGCTGCTCCTTGCCGGGAGCGGACCTTTTACACATGCTATGGCACTGCCCGGAGATACAGGCATACTGGGGCACGGTGCTGTCACTGCTCGCGTGCGGCGCAGATGGGCGGCTCCCGCACACGTGGGAAACATGCATTCTAGGGCTCTACAGGCGCACAAAAGACAATAAGGTGCAGGCACGCTTTTGGGACATGGGTCTTATCACGGCCAAACGCATGATTACCAAGCACTGGAAGGCAGTGGCTTCCCCGCACGTACGCCACTGGAGAGCCTCCTTTATTAATTGGGCGCAAGCAGAGAGCGCGGTGCTCCTTCGCGAGGAAACGGCAGGGCTCCGGAAGTTCCCCATCGCACACCTCTGGGACACTCTCCTTGGGACATTCCAGGGGGCTTGCCGGGATAGGGGGATAACCTGAATCCCTGAGATATGTTGCACCCCCGCTGACGGGACAGCGCCGGCCTTGGGGCTGCTGGGAGGACGATGCTTGTCTCCCCCCCCCCCCCCCTTTTTGCCCCTGCTTGCCCCTGACGCTCTGGGGATACTGGTGGGCGGACGCGGACACTAGGGAGTCTTGACCTCCCTGAAAGCCCTCTGTCTCTTTTGTTCCCCTCCCCTGACTTGCGACCCCCCGCGCACATCGCGCAGTCCTGCCGAGCCCAGCCTGACAGCCAATGACCCTCCTGCTTTGCTGCAGACCGATCTCCCCCCCCCCCCTTCTTCAATCCCCCTCTCCCCCTCAGCCCTGTTTGAGTTTATGACCTTAACCCTAGCACATCTTTTTGCTATGCATACACGGGATAGATAAGGACTATGATGCTGCACACCAGGCTCGCCAGCTCTATGCGCTGCCATATGTATAGCTGTGAGCTATACTGGGTTATCCTTGCCGCGCTGCGGCCTGCACTCTGAGCGCGCTACTGGCGTTCGACCACCCGGAGGCCTCTACATTCTGGGGACATGGTGACGTCCGCTGGGTCACGACTTGGGGCTTGGGTGGCAGCCGGCATAGCTGTGGAGTGGGCTAGATCACAGCGCCATCCTCTACCGTTGATAGCACGCACCTGAGACACCTCTACAACTAAAAAAAGCACATACGTAACATTCCGCGCCTACTCCCTTTACAACGCACACACCCCCCCTTCTGCGTGCATGTCATCCTGAATAATGCCGCCGGACCTCCGGGTTGTCGGCTAAATGGCCGTGTTCTTATCTCTGGTGATGTACACTTGATTTAACTGCTTTACCACCTGGACGGTGAATGTGCGTTGTAAGATGACATAAATGTGCACAATAAAGGTTTTCAAAAAAAAAAAAAAAAAAAAAAAAGAGATGTATTAGGCGCAACAATAGGCATCCAAGCATGAAGTGTAAGACATATTAGGTGTAACCTCAGCAACTTATGTAACTACACCTGGGCATGAAAGCAACAACCTTAGGGTAACAACACATTATGCATAATCTTAGCATTAGGCATCCTCAACTACCCTATGCACCAATCCTGGGGTATAAATCCCTTAAGCATGAATCTTTGCAGGTACATTAGGCATCATTAGGGCATTTCTCATTAGCATGAAAACATGAACATCATGGCAGGATTACCCTGCGCGTAGAAATGCATTAGGCCTCAAGTCAGAAGGGTGAACCTCATACATGCACACACGTTGCAAAGATTGCCACCACTCCCTGGAAGTAGCTGTCTCTCAGGTGGGCAGTATTGGGGCGCCCAAAAACAGTTCTCAACTGTGCAAGGTTAGGCTCTGCTGGCAGAGCAGTTCCTGACATGCAGAACAAGCCGTAACAACATTAGGGGAAAGCTGTGCGCATTGCGAACGCCACCAACATTGCAGATGAGCCTTTGGCGCCACTGCGCCGGAGGAGCCCCACTCCGGGACTCTAAAGCGACCAGATGCCCACGTTGCAGCGCTAAGTCCAGGAATGCAGGACTGAGAGTCCTGGGGGCCGGAAAACAGTTGTAGCACTTCACAAGGCGCTAGACAGCCGGAAGAGCACAGTCACTGCGAATATAGCGCTCTGGCAGCACAGAGTTGCAGGACCCACGCACCTTCTTCTCCTGGGCAGGTGCTGAAGGCAGCGCTCACGAGGCGCTAGACAGCTCACAATCCCAGGGTCCCACCCGAGGGAGTAGCGCCCACACTCCTCACCTCCTGGGAATACAGGCAGTCCAAGTATAGCACTCACGAGGTGCTAGGGCAGCAGAACAGGCAGGCCAGGCTGGGCAAGATCGGCAGACAGTGGGCACTCATCAGTACAGGACAGCAGCTCCCAGAACCAGTCATCTCCCATAAAGTGGCACTCCTCCTGACATAGCAGTCTTCACTCCGGAAAGGGGGCTCTCACTAGCCTTGTGGATAGCAGTGGGGTACAGTTGGGCACAGGGGCCAGCACACAGGCCCATGCAGCGGTACTTCCTGGCAGAGTGTCCCCTCTCATTCAGGTCCAAGCTCAGTCTGAGCACATGGAGGCACAGCTCCTCTACATATCCACCCCTCCTCCCACCTACCAGCAAGGGCCAGAACCTTCCAGAAGGCTCCTGGCAGTTCCCAACTGTCACTGTGGGGGAAGTGTGGAGCACCTTGTCACTTCAAACACTAGACCGCCAATCCACCTCAGGCATGCGGCACAAAGCACACAGCAATGGCGTCCATTTTAAAAGTGACATTTCTGCAATGGTGAAAATAAAGGTGCGGATGCCATTGCACAGCATTTATTATTTTCCTCTCACACCACACATGGCATATACATTTCTTACCATGGGGGAGATGTGCCCTAAAGTGGGGGGGCGGTTCCTAATATAAGCCTATGTAAGGCAGAAAGCACCCCAAACAAGGTGACATTTTAAACGTGACATTTTTAAACAGCGCAAATAACCCTCTGCACACCATTGCGCAGTATTTAACATTTTCCATTCAGCCACCCCCTGTCAGTAGAAAGGCTAGGGGGAAAAGCAGAAAAATTCAGGGAACAAGGGCCAAGTCCAACACCTCTTGATTCTGAGTCTGGTCCTCTCATACTCAAGTAATTGACACTTCTTCTCATAAGAGGAGTCCCTTTTATGAGAAGCAGAGGTCCCTACAGAAGAACCAGAATGATTACATTCCTGAGAAGGAGATCTTGATCTTCTTGGCAAACTGTTACCTCTCCCTAGTAGAGTAAAGAGAGGGCCACTGGGGCCTTCTCCCCCACCTGAAGGAAGAATTGGATTTTCCAGGTAAAAGATCATCTTGATCCTCCTGGTCAGCATTTGAGTCCATCTCATAGAAGTGTTCGCTTCCTGGTCTGTTCTCATCTGCTGCCCCACCCAACTTGCCTGCCTCATCAGACTCTGGGGTCTTTCTGAGGTCATCTAAAAGCAACATCTCCTTGAGAAGTTGGGTACTTGCACTTTTCCCTGTCCTCAGTTTCCAAGATGTACACATATTTTTCAATTCCTGAAAGGTGAGATTGTCATATCTAGTTGGAAGAGACCCACTGGCTTCTGGCCTGGAGGACATACTAGTGTTATGTGGTGTAGGCACCTACCTAACCTAGTGGGAGCTACACTCTCTTGAGTTGGAGAAAGGGTGTGCTAGACCCCTGACTACCCAACTCCAAGTTCAGTAGTACTTACTTATTCTAGTCTTGATTTATATGTACCTCATACTTTTTAGTGGTTTTCAATTAATCACACAATGAGATTTATCTGGTAAAACAATAGCAAGCTTGAATCCCAACCGCTGCACACCAATGTGAAAAGTTGGCCTGGTATATACTGACCACTAATTAAAGTGGGCACGTTGTACCAGTCCAAACAGCCCTTATTGATAATTAGGTTAAAGACAACCTTTATTGAAAGCTATCCTAGAGGTAGCTATGGAGAGCTGCCTTCAGGCTAAGTCTTAAAGGAATGTAAAGCAGCTAGGTTTACCAGATTGAATGAGCAAATGAAAGGAGAACCACACAAGGTATATATAAAATATATGTATTTATTTTTAAACACTTAGTAGAGCTAACCTCTTTATGAGATTAGAGAGCAAGGCACACAATCATACAGTTATTAAACAACAGTAAATAGCACAATACACAATGGGCCCCAGGGGGAGACCAAACCATTTATTAAGAAACTGGTATAAGAACCACGACTTGACCCAGACACAGTGCCAAGAGCACATAGAATCGCTGGGACCCTGTGAGGAGTCCAACAATCCGACCGACTGGAACTGGGATGAAACTGGGCGGAACAGGGAATACCTGGAGCTGAAGAGAGCTTCAAAAAGATTAGGGCTCGAGCCCCATGGTGGAAGCAACACTGTCCCTAGAGGTAGAGAATATACTCATGACCATAGGAACCTGAACAAGATTGTCCCTCCCTACCAGAGTGGGGATGACATCCACAAATGGATAACTGCACTTGAGAGGGCCTGTAAGGTACAGAGGGTCCCTGAGGAGCAGTGGGCAGCAATCTTGTGGCTCTCCTTTGCAGACAAAGGTAGAGACAATCTCCTCACTGTAAGAGAAGAGGATGCTGACAATTACAAAGTCTTGAAGAGTGCTCTGATTGATGGGTTTGGCCTAACCACTGAACAGTACAGGTTAAAATTCAGAGATACCCAAAAGGCACAGACTCAAGACTGGGTTGACTTTGTAGATTGTGCTACTAAGTCTCTGGAGGGCTATTTACTTGGCAGCAAGGTTTGTGATTTTAAAGGACTGTACAACTTAATTATGAGGGGGCAGATCCTTAATAATTGTCAAAATCAGCTGTTGCATCAGTACCTGGTGGACTCTGATCTGACCTCTCCCCAAGAATTGGACCAGAAGGCAGACAAATGGGAAAGAACCAGAGTGAGGCAGAAGGTTCAGAACCAAGGTGGTGACTCCAAGAAGTCTTTTTTCAAGGGCCCCAAAAATCTGCATCTGGTGGGGAGTCCCAATCTAATAAAGGAAAAGGCCAAAAGAAACCATGGTGTAAAATCTGTAAGCAGAAAACCACTTGGACAAGTGATTGTACCAAGTCCAAGGCCTCAACTCCAGCCACCATTGCCCCAAAGGCAACTGCTCACCATAGTTCAGCTCAAAGCAGTGGTACTCAGAATAAGGTGTAGTAGGGTGAAGCCTGGGATCTGAGGTGGACTCTGGCCTGGTCAGAAGTCCAACTCAGGCTGTACTGATCTGTGATGGAGGCATGGACAAGTCCTCCTTTGTCAGTCCCAGTAATCTGGGCAAATACAGACAGCAGCCTTAAGTAATGGAAAAGAAGCCTTGGCATTCAGGGACACAGGAGCAAGTGTCACAATTGTGACAAAAGATATTGTGGCTCCTGAGCAAATCATACTTGGTGAGATGTACCAAGTGACCAAAGCTAGCAATATCAGGTCAGACCATTCCTTGCCAGTTGTTAATTTCTCCTGGGGAGGGGTAACTGCCCTTAAGACGGTTGTGGTAAGTGCAGACCTCCCTGTTGAATGTTTGCTGGGCAATGATTTAGAAACTTCAGCTTGGGCTGAAGTGGAGCTTAGGACCCATGCAGAAATATTGGGAATCCCTGCACATGTGTTTGCTCTGACCAGGTCACAGGCCAAATGTCAAAAGCTGAACAGGCCCTGGATCCTGGAAGAATGGACTAGGCGCCTTCCAAGAAAAGGAGCAGTAGTGGTAAGGCAGTGTTTTCTCCCCTGACTCAGAAAGCAGATCCGTCTCTTGAGAGAGATGATCCCAGTCTGGAAGAAGGAACTGTCCCAGAGGAGCTTGAGCCTGTTCAGGTTGAGTTCTTGGGGACAGGGAGCCCTTGCAAAGCAGATCTGAGCCAGGAGCAGCTGAGCTGCCCTTCTTTTGAACCCCTCAGACAGCAGGCTGCTGCTGAGGCTGCTGGGAATGCTAGTGGTACCCATAGGATCTATTGGGATGATGGACTCCTATACTCAGAGTGTAGAGACCTCAAGCCTGGAGCCACCAGGTGGTTGGTTATAACTCTGAAGTTTAGGGGCGTCCTATTAACACTAGCCCATGATATTCTCTTAGCAGGTCACCTGGGCCAAAACAATACCTGGGACAGAATTGTCCCTCACTTTCATTGGCCACACATGTCTGAAGACACCAAGGCGTTTTGTCGCTCCTATGTTACCTGTCAAGCCAGTGGGAAGGCAGGTGGAACCACAAAGGCCACCCTGATACCACGATCTGTGGTGGGGGTTCCCTTTGAGAGGGTTGGGATTGATATAGTTGGTCCCTTGGATCCTCAGATAGCCTCTGGGCACAGATGTATCCTGGTGGTGGTGGACCATGCCACTAGGTACCCAGAAGCAATTCCCCTTAGGACCACCACAGCATCTGTGGTGGCAAGGGCCATTCTGGGAATATCTTCCAAAGTGGGTTTCCCTAAGGAGGTGGTATCAAACAGGGGTGCAAACTTCATGTCTAGTTACCTGACTGCTATGTAGAAGGAGTCTGGAGTGAATTACAAATTCACCACCCCTTATCACCCACAATGCAATGGGTTAGTTGAAAGGTTCAACAAAACCCTCAAGGCCATGATCAAAGGTCTCCCAGTAAAACTTAGGTGCAGATGAGACATACTTTAGCCCTGCCTTCTCTTTGCCTTCAGAGAGGTTCCTCAGAAGGGGGCAGCCCATTTGAACTTCTGTTTGGACATCCAGTTAGGGGTCCATTGTGTCTGGTGAAGGAGGGATGGGAGTTACCTCTCAAACCCCCTAAACAGGATATTGTGGACTATGTACTTGGTCTCCGCTTCAGGATGGCTGAGTACATGAAGAAGGCAACTAAAAACCTTGAGGCTAGCCAGGAATTACAAAAGGCCTGGCATGACCAAAAGGCTGTGCTGACTGTTTACCAGCCAGGGCAGAAAGTATGGGTGTTGGGGCCTGTGGTCCCAGCAGCCCTCCAGGACAAGTGGAGTGGCCCCCATACTATATTTGACCAGAAGGGAGAGGTCACCTACCTGGTGGACCTGGGAACTCCCAGGAGCCCCCATAGGGTGCTCCATGTCAACAGGCTCAAACCATATGTTGACAGGGCAGACATGGGCTTGCTCATGGCTACTGATGAGGGACAGGAGGAAGAGAGTGATCCACTCCCTGACCTGCTCTCACAGAACCCTGATGATAGATCAGTAGATGGGGTAGCCTTGGCAGGCAGCCTCACTGTCCAGCAGAAAGGTTCTCAATCAGTTCAGACATATGTTTGCCCTGACTCCAAGTCAGACTACCTGGTGCACTCATGAAGTGGACACTGGGACAGTCTGCCTGTTAAAAATAAGATTTACACGCAACCTGACCACGTCAGGGACTGTATCAGGACTGAAGTCCATAAGATGATGGAATTGAGGATCATTGAACCCTCAGATAGCCCTTGGGCTAGTCCAGTAGTCATAGTGTCTAAACCTCACACCAAAGATGGCAAGAGAGAGATGAGGTTTTGTGTAGACTACAAGGGTCTCAATGCAGTCACTAGGACTGATGCCCATCTAATCCCAAGGGCAGATGAGCGTATAGACACTTTGGCCTCAGCCACGTTTCTGAGCACATTTGACTTGACAGCTGGCTACTGGCAGATCAGGCTAGCTGATGATACAAAGCCAAAGACAGCATTTCCTACCCATAGTGGGTATTACCAATTGTTGGTGATGCCCTTTGGTTTGAAAAATGGACCTGCCACTTTTCAAAGGTTGGTGAACAAAGTCCGTACAGGCCTGGAAGCCTATAATGCAGCATATCTTGATGATATTGCAGTCTTTAGCTCCACCTGGGAGGATCACCCGGTCCACCTGAGAAATGTTTTGGAGGCCCTGCAGAAAGCAGGCCTAACTATCAAGGCCACCAAGTGCCAGATAGGGCAGAGTCAGGTTGTGTACTTAGGCCACCTTGTGGGTGGAGGCCAGGTTCAACCATTGCAGAGCAAAATCCAGACCATAGTGGACTGGGTTGCCCCAACTACCCAGACTCAGGTCAGAGCTTTCTTGGGCCTGACTGGGTATTACAGAAGATTTGTCAAAGGTTGTGGATCCATAGTGACCCCTTTGACTGACTTAACTTCTAAAAAAATGCCCAAGAAAGTTCAGCTGTCAAATGGCATTTGATGACCTGAAGCAGGCCATGTGCACTGCTCCCTTTCTGCAAAGCCCTAACTACTCCAAATAATTCATTGTCCAAACAGATGCATCTGAGTTGGGGTTAGGGGCTGTGTTATCACAAATGAATGATGAGGGTCAGGATCAGCCAGTAGCTTTTATTAGCAGAAGGCTGACCCCCAGAGAGAAACGTTGGTCAGCTATTGAGTGAGAGGCCTTTGCTGTGGTGTGGGCTCTGAAGAAGTTGAGGCCGTGCTTGTTTGGCAATCACTTCATTGTTCAGACAGACCATAAGCCCCTCTCATGGCTAAAACAAATGAAGGGTGAAAACCCCAAACTTTTGAGGTGGTCCATTTCCCTACAGGGGATGGACTATACAGTGGAATATAGACCTGGGAGTAACCATGCAAATGCAGATGGACTCTCCAGATATTTCCACTTAGAACATGAAGACTCAACTGGTCAAGGTTTGTTTAATGTCCCTGCATTTGGGGGGGGGGGGTTGTGTAGGAGAGTAGGATCTGCTTCTTATAGTTACCCTCACTTTTTGCTGATGTTTCACTGTTTTTCGACTTTAGTCTGGCTGGGCCCCTGCTATCCAGGGACCCAGCCTTGCTGCTTCCTCTCTAAATTGATTGCATGTACTTTAGGTACACTCCAGATTGGATTCTGGGGCACCCTCAGAAGTCCCTAGTAAATGGTATACCATGTACCCAGGGCATAGGTACCCCAGAGGCCTACCAGGAGCTGAAGCATGTATCACTCGATGAGTGTAGGCCAGTAATCTTCGGTGGAATCACTGCTCGGGGACTGGTTTACAAGTAGCCCAAAGCACAGACTCAGGGATCGCCAAAAACTATATGCTGCTGCAAATAGTCGCGATGTCCAGGGGTTCGGTTTGCACAGTCTCCACAAGGGATACAGGCCTCAGACTTGCTGAGCACACAGATCGACCTCAGAGACCACGGGAACCCACCTTTTGTGTTGCAATATTCTTCGGAGTCCTCAGGAGCTTTGGAGATGCAAGCCGGGCCGTTGCGTCTTTGGTGCCTGCCAAGCAGGGGAGTAACTCCTTTACTCCAAAGGAGATTGTTGAAGTACTGGTTTCTGTAGCAGAGTTTCGTCCAGGTAATATTTAAATTCCTGTAGCCAGGGGTTCCTACTTTATACCCAAGGAAGGGGTGGGACAAACTCTGGGGACCCACCTATGGGAGGGTCAGGAAAGAGGGGAGGCTACACCCATTTCCTTTGTCCAGTTTCACGCCAGAGGAGGGGCTGGTAGCCCCTGCAACGGTTTGAGCTGGACTATGCACAGGGACACCAAACGTGCCCCCAGTGCAGACTTCAAAGCACTCTCAGAGTGCACCCACCCAGTCCCAATACACCTTAGCCTGTTTGGGAGGCTGTCACACCTCCCTGTGACAGGAAACCTATTGTTCAGACCTCCCCTGCTGGAGTTTTGTCCAGCAGCATGAGGGCAGACTCGTGTGTGTGGCTGGCAGCATCCATTTTGTGATGCCAGGGCTTGCAAAGCTGGTACCGGGTATACCGGTGCTGTCATATTTCTCCCTTTAGTAGGGTGGAATCATACCTCCCACACAAGTTACTGGTGTGGAGGTATGATTCCAAGGGGTTTGACACCAAACACGACATGTTTCCATGCAGCCATTCCAAAGTTAGCATTTACAGCGAGGTTATAATGCACTTAAGGGTATATGGTCTGGCTGCATCACAAACAACCCAGGAATAAAGGTTCCGAAGGCTGCAGAGGGGCTCTGCTCATGCACGGTCACCCTCTCACATGAAACCCAGCACCCTGCCTTCAGGATTGTTAAGGCCTGCCATAGGGGTGACTGATAGGTTTTCATGTGCAGTAATATGGAGAGATATAGGGAACCTATATCTCAGTAAGGAGTGCATACACCACCTTACACAGGCTGCTGTAGCAGACCTGTTGTGTCATTTTGAATGGTTTCCCAAGGGTGGCATAATACATGCTGCAGCTCCTGGTAAGCCTCTGGGGTACCTATGCCCTGGGTACATAGTATACCATATACTATGGACTTATAAGGGTACCCCAGAATCCAATCTGGAGTGTACCTAAAGCATATGGAATCAATTTAGAGAGGAAGCAGTTAGGCTGGGGCCCTGAATAGCAGGGTCCCAAGCCAGACTAAAGTCGAAAAACAGTGAAACATCAGCAAAAAGTGGGGGTAAGCATAATAAGCAGATCCTACTCTCCTACACAACAACCCCCCCAAACGTAAGGACATTAAACTAACCTTGACCAGTTGAGTCTTCATGTTCTAAGTGGAAATAACTGGAGAGTCCATCTGCATTAGCATGGTTACTCCCAGGTCTATGTTCCACTGTGTAGTCCATCCCCTGTAGAGAAATGGACCACCTTAAAAGTTTGGGGTTTTCACCCTTCATCTGTTTTAGCCATAAGAGGGGCTTATGGTCTGTCTGAACAATGAAGTGAGTGCCAAACAAGTATGACCTCAACTTCTTCAGAGCCCAAACCACATCAAATTATTCCCTCTCAATAGCTGACCAATGTTTCTCTCTAAGGGTCAGCCTTCAGCTAATAAAAGCTACTGGCTGATCCTGACCCTCTTCATTCAGTTGTGATAACACAGCCCCTACCCCCATCTCAGATACATCAGTTTGATCAATGAATTGTTTGGAATAGTCAGGACTTTGCACAATGAGAGCAGTGCACATGGCCTCCTTCAGGTCATCAAATGCCTTTTGACAGCTGACTGTCCACTGAACCTTCTTTGGCATTTTCTTAGAAGTCAAGTCATTCAAAGGGGTCACTATGGATCCATAACCTTTGACAAATCTTATATAGTACCCAGTCAGGCACAAGAAATCTCTGACCTGAGTCTGGGTGGTTGGAGCAACCCAGTCCATTATGGTCTGGATTTTGCTCTGCAATGGTTGAACCTGGCCTCCACCCAGAAGGTGGCCCAGGTACACAACCTGACTCTGCCCTATCTGTCACTTAGTGGCCTTGATAGTTAGGCCTGCTTTGTGCAGGGCCTCCAAAACATTTCTCAGGTGGACCAGGTGATCCTCCCAGGTGGAGCTAAAGACAGCAATATCGTCTAGAAATGCTGCACTATAGGCTTCCAGGCCTGTAAGGACTTTGTTCACCAACCTTTGAAAAGTGGCAGGTGCATTTTTCAAACCAAGGGCATAACCACAAATTGATAGTGCCCACCGGGAGTAGAAAATGCTGTTATTGACTTTGCATCATCAGCTAGTCTGATCTGCCAGTAGCCAGCTGTCAGGTCAAATGTGCTAAGAACCTTGGCTGAGGCCAAAGTGTCTATAAGCACATCTGCCCTAGGGATGGGATGGGCATCAGTCCTAGTGACTGCATTGAGACCCCTGTAGTCTACACAACACCTCATCTCTCTCCTGCCGTCTTTGGTGTGAGGTTTAGGCACTAAGACTACTGGACTAGCCCAAGGGCTATCTGAGGGTTCAATAACTCCCAATTCCAACATCTTCTGGAGTTCAGCCCTGATACAGTCGGTTACGGTTTTAAAGCTTTATTCGACATTTGTCATAAAAGCATTCCCCTATCCCTAATACAATAAATACTACATATAAAAAATACTTCTAAAAATACATATTAAACATGAAATGTCGAATAAATACATAATAAGAATACAAGTACTTCAATTTATCAGATTTCTTAAAATATAGATTTTTCTATAAATAAAATACAATAATCCATATGGCAAAGTGCAAGATTAGGAATATACATAATTTCATTACGATGCAATTGCCATAAGTGAACGAGTACGAATTAACCATGACCAAGCCAGAAATTTTGCTACCCCAACCACAAGCAATATGGAACAATCTGTTTCAAGTATCCTTAGGGCTACGGATTGGCTGCGGGTTCCCAAACTAGAGCACACAGGTTTTAACCATTTCCGTCTGGGGGACGAGTACAATGGGCAACAGAACAAAAGATGGGAAATGTGCTCAATTTGTTCATTACAGTGGTGGCAATGTTCATCCCATGCTGGGGACCAGTGCTTCTTAAACGCATTCACCGGGAGTGTACCTATGCGAAATTGAAAATAAAGTTTTCTATCATAGGGTTTTTCAATAATATCCCAAAAAATTTCGCAAGAAGGGTACATTTTTATGTCTAAGAAGCGAGATGTTAGGCTTGTGCTTGTGCCGTCACTAAACATTGTAAGATATACCATTTCCCAATATAGATCTTTCAGCTTTGCCTTCGTAGGAAAGCAGGTTGCGTCTTTGGTGTCCCATAGATGATTCAAGTTCAATTTTATAAGGAGTCCCCGGAGCTCCCTTAGCCATGGGATAGTATGGAAACGGTCGAATTTAATAACGTCCGTCAGTGCCGCCGCATAATGGCTTAATTCTGGGGTCACCATAATCCGTCTCCAATATAGAAGAGGGCGTAGCCTCGCTATGTCCTCTATTCCTTTTCTTCCCATATCCAATTTTAGTGGGATTGTGGGTGTGCTTTGGGGGACCATCACAATCCCTCGTAAAAACCTGTTTTCTGCTCGGCCCAGTTCTCTCAAATTAGAAAACCCCCATAATTCAGAGCCATATAAGCAAGCCCCCAGTACTTTCATAGAATATATTTCCAACACACAATTTACTGGCTTTGTCAGCGAGGAGCGGTGTTTTAGGGTAATTGCGCCTGCTAGCTGCCTAAACTTTAGTAAGGTTGTGGTTATGTGTGGTTTCCAACTCATTTTTCCTTGTAGAGTGATACCTAGGTAAGAGAAAGAGTCCACCCTTTCTAAGGGTGTACCTTTATATTTTATTACACCTTTGAAGGTGGACTGCTGGTTGAGGCACATGAATTTTGTTTTAGAGGTGTTCAGTTCAAGGCCCCTCTCGTCACAAAATATACCAAAGGCATCAACCACTTTTTGAAGCCCACTGGGGGTGCGGGAAAGTAAGAGCGTGTCATCCGCGAACATGAGGACAGGTACACGAGAGCCTGCGATTACTGGGGCGTCACTAGCAATCTTCTCTAGATGCTCAACGATGCCATTTATATAAATTGAGAAGAGAGTCGGTGCTAGGACACACCCTTGCCTCACCCCACGTTCTACCGGAAAGGGATCAGTTACTTCTCCTTGCTTGCCCCACCTTATTCTTGCAAAATTATTTTCGTGGAGACGAACAAGGAGTGTAAGCAATTCCTGGCTTAAGCCCACGTCCGCCAAGGTCTGCCAGAGTTTTTCTCTGGGGACCAAGTCGAAAGCGGCTTTTAGGTCCACAAAAACTGCATACAATGTCCCCTTCTTTAGAGTAACGTTTCTCCAGTAGATGGTTAAAAAGTGGAGGACTTGATCAACGCTGCTAGTTAGAGGGCGAAATCCAGCTTGATAAGATGACAAGATATTATTTTCGTTGATCCATTGCTGCAGTTTATTTTGGACTAATCGGCCCATTAGTTTTTGTGCTGTATCAATCAGACTAATGGGTCTATAATTTTTGGCCAGGGTTCTATCACCTTTCTTGAATATGGGAATAATTTCGGCTCCCTTCCATGAGGCAGGCACTTTCCCTCCCATTGCCACCGCATTAGCCAGCATTGCAAAATAGGTACACCAGGAATTACGATCCGATAAAAATATATCAGCCGGAATTCCATCCATGCCTGGAGCTTTGCCCCCAGCCACACAATCCAGTACAATACTCACATCCTTTTCAACAAATATTGGAGATTTGTAGAAGACTTGTGGAGGCGGACAACCAATGATAAATATGGGATTACAAGCATACTGTGGTTGGAAGTATTCCACCCAATTGCTTTTCGAAACATGGTTCGTAGGATGGAGTGCTGTGCCAGCCTTTTCCCATTTTACTGTGGTCCAGAAGCGCTTAGAATCCTTGGAGGCACACGCCTCCTTGAGTTCGCGCCAACATTCCTCATCCCAACGCTTCTTTGCCAGTTTTTGGACCTGTCTATACTGGTTTCTCGCCAACCTTACTGCTGTTGCATTTCCTGTTCTCAGTTCCACGCTAAGGTTATCTCGTGCTATCCTGCAACTCCTGTCATACCACCCTTTACTCTCTTGGACTTTTTTCTTTTTATTTGAGGCTACTGTTTTGACAAAGAAACTTTGAATTTTCGAAAATAGTTTCTCGTGGGCAGCCATCATGTAGTCTGTAAAATCAGTCCTCCCATAATGGCACTTAATCTTAAATACCTCGGTCACCACTAATTCCTTTAGAGTCTCTAGATTGACAACATCTTCTAAGAGCATACTCCACTTCAGGTGGCGAAGATTGTTTGAGCTTACAAGATCTTGCGTCACCATTTGGTTCCCTCTTGGAAGATCGGACATTTCATGGTAGGGATGGAGTGTCAGGCACAGTGGATTGTGCCTGACATGGTCAGGTTGCCTGTAAATCTAATTTTTAACAGGCAGACTGTCTCCAGTGTCCACTTCATGAGTGCACTAGGTAGTCTGACTTGGAGTCAGTGAAAATATATGTCTAAACTGGCTGAGAACTTTTCTGCAGTCAGTTTGTTGCTGGACAGTGAGGCTGGATGCCAAGGCTACTACACCATCTACTGATCCATCATCAGGGTTCTGAGAGAGAAGGTCAGGGAGCGGGTCACTCTCTTCTTCCAGTCCCTCATCAGTAGCCATGAGCAAGCCCATGTGAGCCCTGTCAACATATGGTTTGAGCCTATTGATATGAAGCACCCTGTGGGGGCTCCTAGGAGTTCCAAGGTCTACCAAGTAGGTAACATCTCCCTTTTGCTCAATTATGGTATGGGGCCACTCCACTTATCTTGGAAGGCTGCTGGGGCCACAGGCACCAACACCCATAATTTCTGCCCTGGCTGGTAAACAGTCAGCACAGGGTTTTGGTCATGCCAGGCCTTTTGTAATTCCTGGCTAGCCTCAATGTTTTTAGTTGCCTTCTTCATGTACTCAGCCATCCTGGAGCGGAGACCAAGTACATAGTCCACAATATCCTGTTTAGGTGGTTTGAGAGGTAACTCCCATTCCTCCTTCACTAGATATAATGGACCCCTCACTGGATGTCCAACCAGAAGCTCAAATGAGCTGTAACCAACACCCTTCTGTGGAACCTCTCTGTAGGCAAAGAGAGGATAAGGCAAAAGTATGTCCCATCTGCGCTTAAGCTTTTCTGGGAGACCTTTGATCATGCCCTTGAGGGTTTTGTTGAACCATTCAACTAACCCATCGCATTGTGGGTGATAAGGGGTGGTGAATTTATGATTCACATCACACTCCTTCCACATAGCAGTCAAGTAACTAGACATGAAGTTTGCAACTCTGTCTGATACTGCCTCCTAAGGGAAACCCACCCTGGAAAAGATTCCAAGTAGGGCCCTTGCCACCACAGGTGCTGTGGTCTTCCTAAGGGGAATAGCCTCTGGATACCTAGTGGCGTGGTCCACCACAACCAGTATAAATCTGTGCCCAGATGCTGTTTGAGGATCCATGGGAGCAACTATGTCAATCCCAACCCTCTCAAAGGGAACCCCCACCACAGGTAGTGGTATCAGGGGGGCCTTTGTTATACCACCTGCCTTACCACTGGCTTGACCGGTGACACAGGAGCGACAAAACTCCTTGGTGTCCTCAGACATGTAAGGCCAATGAAAGTGTGGGACAATTCTGTCCCAAGTCTTGTTTTGGCCTAGGTGTCCTGCTAAGGGAATATCATGGGCTAGTGTTAATAAGAAGCCCCTGAACTTCAGAGGTATAACCAACCTCCTGGTGGCACCAGGCTTGGGGTCTCGACTATCTGAGTACAGGAGTCTATCCTCCCAATATATCTTATGGGTTCCACTAGCATTACCAGCAGCCTCATCAGGAGCTTGCTTTCTGAGGGGTTCAAGAGAAGGGCAGCTCAGCTGCTTCTGGTTCAGATCTGCCCTGGAAGGGCCCCTGTCCCCAAGAACTCAACTGGGAAAGTCATGGTTGAAATTATAGAGCTTAAGGACACTTAGGAGAGGACTTGGAGCAAAGCATTTCAGACTTAGAAGGTTCTAAGGCCAGCACCCACGTGAGCAGCTGAGTACTCTTGTTACCTAACCCAGGGAAGCCGGGTGCATAGGTGTCATATTGTGTAGGGAATCTTCGATGTCTTCAATGGAAAGTTGCTGCAAAGTGCCGCTGCCGTGGAAAGGAGAAGTGTTCGGTGTGATCCAAGCCTGGATCAAAGACGTGCAGAACCCGAAAGCAGAGGGGACAGAGTCTGGGTAACTTTTCAGTGATCAGGGGCACGACAGACGAATGCCAACTGATGTCGGGTGTTTCAGGTGCGATGAGGTGAAGCTTGACTCCACTGCCACGGAGACCAGGAGGTGTCGATGATGACCACAGTCTGCAGGCAAGCTGTCCCACGAAGGATATCGAGTGCTGGGTGGTCGGTGTTCAGATTGGAGACCAACAAGCCTTGGCAACCGCAACCCACGCGATGAGAGTAAAAACGGCTTCAGTGTGGACCAGCAAGGTCCTGTGGACTTCTCAAGCAATGGAGAGACCAGGCACGTCTGGAGCAACCAGGTAAGCCCGTTGAAAGTTAAAGTACCCTTCTCAGGGACCCACAAGTTGACGGCCAAGGGATCGCAAAGGGACCTCGAGAGGAATCACTAGATACCAGCCCATGGGTCACTCGAGGAGTGTACGCCAGCAATCTTCAGTGGAATCACTGCTCTGGGTCAGGACTACAAGTAGCACAAAGCACAGCTTCAGGGATCACCAAGAAGCATATGCTGCTGCAAATGTGCACGGTGTCCAGGTGTTCGGTTTGCAAGGTCCCCACGAGGGCTTTGGATCTGAGAGCATGGATCGGCCTCAAAAAAGCTTGGAAATCCACCTCCTGTGTTGCAAAATCGTCGAAGTCCTTCAGGAGCAGCGTTCATGCGAACCGGACAGATGCATCTTTGGTGCCTGCCTTGCAGGGGAGTCACTCCTTTACTCCGAGGGAGATTCTTCGGTCATCCAACGTCGTGTAGATAGTAGAAGTTCTGGGATTCTGTAGCAGAGTTTTGTCCAGGTACATCTAAAGTCCTGTAGTCAGGGGTTCCTACTTTATACCCAAGGAAGGGATGGGACAAACTCTGGGGAGCCACCTATGGGAGGGTCAGGACAGAGGGGTGGCTACACCCATATCCTTTGTCCAGTTTCACATCAGAACAGGAGCTGGTAGCCCCTACAACCGGTTTGAGCTGGACTATGCACAGGGACACCAAATGTGCCCCCAGTGCAGACTTCAAAGAACTCTTGGAGTGCACCCACCCAGCCCCAATACACTAAATCCTGTCTGGGAGGTGGTCACACCTCCATGTGACAGGAAACCTATTGTCCAGGCCTCCCCTGCCGGAGTTTCATCCAGCAGCAGGAGGGCAGACTCGTGTCTGTGGCTGGCAGCATTCATTTTGTGATGCCAGGGTCTGTGAAGCTGGTACCGGGTGTACCGGTGCTGTCATGTTTCTTCCTCTAGTAGGGTGGAATCATACCTCCCACACCAGTTTCTGGTACGGAGGTATGATTCTAAGGTGTATGACACCAAACACGACATCTTTCCATGTAGCCATTCCAAAGTTAGCATTTACCGCGAGGTACCATGAGTATATGGTTTGGCTGCATCATAAACAACCCCAGAATAAATGTTCTGAAGGCTGCAGAGGGGCTCTGCTCATGCATGGGCACCTTCTCACATAAAACCCAGCACCCTGCCTTCAGGATTGATAAGGCCTGCCATAGGGGTGACTGATAGGTTTATATTTGCAGTGATATGGATAGATATAGGGAACCTATATCTGAGTAAGGGGTGCATACACCACCTTACACAGGCTGCTGTAGCAGACTTGTTGTGTCATTTTGAATGGCTTTCCAGGGGTGGCACAATACATGCTGCAGTCCCTGATAGGCCTCTGGGGTTCCTATGCCCTGGGTACATAGTGTACCATATACTAGGGACTTATATGGGTACCCCAGAATCCAATCTGGAGTGTACCTAAAATACATGGAATCAATTTAGAGATGAAGCAGGTTACCAGCCAGACTAAAGTCGAAAAACAGTGAATCATCAGCAAAAAGTGGGGGTAACCATAAGAAGCAGATCCTACTCTCCTACACATTGGACTCCCCCTATCTTGTGATGCACACACGTGTGGTCCATTAGACTCCCACTATCTTGTGAGGTACACATGTTGTCCACTGGACTCCCACCATCTTGTGATGCACACAGGTGTGGTCCATTGGACTCCCGCCATCTTGTGATGCACACACATGTGGTCCATTAGACTCCCACTATCTTTTGATGCACAAATGTGGTCCACTGGACTCCCATCATCTTGTGATGCACACACGTGTGGTACATTGGACTCCCACCATCTTGTGATGCACACATGTGTGGTCCATTGGATTCCCACTATCTTGTGATGCACACGTGTGGTCCATTGGACTCCCACCATCTTGTGATGCACACACGTGTGGTCCATTGGATTCCCATTGTCTTGTGATGCACACATGTGTGCTCCACTAGACTCTCACCATCTTGTGATGCATAGACGTGTGGTCCATTGGACTCCCACTATCTTGTGATGCAAACACATGTAGTCCACTGGACTCCCACCATCTTATGATGCACACAGCCGTGGTCCATTAGACTCCCAGTATCTTGTGATGCACACACATGTGGTCCATTAGACTTCCACTATCTTTTGATGCACATATGTGGTCCACTGGACTTCCACCATCTTGTGATGCATAGACGTGTGGTCCATTGGGCTCCCACTATCTTGTGATGCACACATGTGGTCCACTGGACTTCCATCATCTTGTGATGCACACACATGTGGTCCATTGGTCTCCCACCATCTTGTGATGCACACACGTGTGGTCCATTGGACTCCCACTGTCTTGTGTTGCACACACGTGCGGTCCATTAGACTCCCACTTTCTTGTGATGCACACACGTCGCTGGACTCCCACCATCTTGTGATGCACACGGGTGTGGTCCACAGGACTCCCACCATCTTGTGATGCATACACGTGTGGTCCATTAGGCTCCCACTATCTTGTGATGCAGACACATTTAGTCCACTGGACTCCCACCATCTTATGATGCACACACCTGTGGTCCATTAGACACCAACTATTTGGTGATGGACACACGTGTGGTCCACTGGACTCCCACCATCTTGTGATGCACACACTTGCGGTTCACTAGACTCCCCCATCTTGTGATGCACAAATCCGTGATCCATTAGACTCCCACTATCTTGTGATGCACACACGTGTGGTCTGCTGGACTTTCACCATCTTGTGATGCACAAATGCGTGGTCCATTAGACTCCCACTATCTTGTGCTGCACACACGTGTGGTCCACTGGACTCCCCTATCTTGTGATGCACACACACGTGGACCATTAGATTCTCACTATCTTGTGATGCACACATATGTGGTCCACTTGACTCCCCCCATCTTGTGTGATGCACAAATGTGTGGTCCACTGGACTCCATCACTCACCCATCTACCCACACAGCTGAAACTACACACACAGGGGCCTTCTCTGCATATCCCAGATACAGGAAGGTAAAAGGACCCAGGTGATGTGAGACATAACAGACTATACTAGTGGCCACCCCTCCCCCACTCACGATTTCAGATAAAATTGTATTTACATCTTTTTGTGATTTTGCAGAGCAGAGACGGACATTCTGGGTGTCAGAGCGCTTTATATGTGTCATGATCAAGTAAATACATACATTTATCGTGGACATTAATGCCCATTTCTGGTTACCTTGGCAATGCGTGTCAAGAGTCAGTACTTGCATTCCCGGCTTTCCTTGGGTACCCTGGTCCTGCCCTTGCTTCCTCTGGCCTCGCAGGTTATGAAGGCACTGAGAGGAACGAAAGGTGAACTTGGATCCCTGCTCACTTCTGCATTTTCATCCCTCGAATCTTCTGCACCTCAGTGGCATGGAGAAGTCTGCTGAGGGGCTAAGGGTGGGACAAGGGGTCATACCTGTGACATCACTGGGGAGGTCAAAGGGTTTCTGATGTCAAGCCTAGTACCCCTGGCTTTTCCCCTACCCATGAACCCTGGTTAATTTAACGTTCAGAACCCTAAGTCCAGCTCTCACCATCCCAGTTCTGACCTTTCACCTCCACACCCATAACTTCCTGTAAGAGGACATGGTACTGCCAGATTAACAAACAGGCTTCTGTCAGAGCTCCATCTAGGGCAGAGGTCTTCAAACTTTTTTACTCTGAGCCCCCCCTAAGCAAAATGTTTTGATGTCGGCCCCCCTCCAAAATTTTATGGCAAGGATTGGGGGAGCGGAAGGGACATGGCTGCGTGCAGGGAGCGGGGCTTATGAGATGATTTCAGGAATACTTTTTCTATAGCTTATGAACCGCACCAAATATGAGACTTATCAAACAGCAAATGCATCAAACAAAAACAGATATCCCAAAGAAACTGCTCCCCATAATTGGGGTGTTGTGAGCGCCTCACACTCTTTGACCCCAATGCAACTATACCTGGATCATCACCTCTGTCCTAATGCTTGAAAAGACAATAAGCTCTGATGCCCCTTTTTTAAAGGTAGACAGTCATAATTGTGATGCAGTGGGCCCCCCCAAATCCCTGGGCCCCAGTCTTGCTGCATCTGCTCCTTTATGATAACCAGCAGTGGCCACTTACACACTTGGCAGCAGTACCAGCTTCACTAATGAATGTCCCTTTTAAAACACAAAAACACTTATATTGTCCCCTTCTTTGGGGCCTCTCTCTGAAGAAGTGGTCTCTGGCCATTTGTAAACATAAAAATGAGTCCGCATAAAGTGCTCCTTATTCTGGGCCTTCTCTTTCACAATATCTAGTGTCTCAATCCTTTCCTCTGTCTCCTGGATCATCACAGTGAGGCCCCAGGGATCAAGTGGATATGGGCTCTGCATCTGAATGCAACCCTGCTGGCCTTCTACCGGCCACTACATGGATTCCGCTTTCACACAAAAACTGCCCCTGAATGGTTAATTCTGACTTTGAGGTGCCTCGGCCTGAAAGCGAAGGGTGTGGTGGTAGTGCAGAAAGTTAAAGAAACCAACCTTCTTACCAGCCATTAATTGATTGAGTCACTTAAAGCCAGGGCCACTTGAATTATGAGTTTCTGCAGCAGCAGCGTTTTCCACATAATTATCAGTTTACTGCATTTGCTTCATAATCAGCAGATTTCAACAAAAAAAACTTGATTCTAGCTCAAACGGAACAAAAGTTACTTAAAGCGTGACAAAGTGTTCCAGAGCAGTGGAAGGCCTTTTGCAAAGATTGACTGGTAATCTTGTAGTTGCTTACTGCTGTATTTGGGTGTTAAACTGGTACTAACGAGGTGAAATATTTCCCCGGACAGTGTAACAGTGAGTTAAAATGACAAAAAATGAAGTAATGCGAACCACAAAATGTGGCGCATTGTGCCATATAATTTACCTTTTCTTGCTGCATAATTTAGTCAAACGTGCCGCATAATGTTGTCCTCTTCTGCTGAATAATTCCAGTGTATCTGCTTAAAGCTTTATGGTGGCAAAGATCTATTCTTTTTAAGATGTAATAAAAAGGAGTTATCAGCTGGAATCTGGAATAGTGGAGACACTTACAAAAATGTCTGCATTAGATACAGTTTGATTACTTATTACTAAAAAGTATATTTTGTAAGAACTTGTTTTATTTCAATCACTGCATCATTTTGCAGCAGACTAGCTTAGAGTATGGGAATACTGATTTAAAATAATGACTTACATATTCACAGTGCTTTCTGCCACAGGCTGGGACCTCACAGCACTATAAGCAGGGCCATTGGAATTATGCGGCAGGTGAAGGACAAATTATGCAGCATGGTTGACTAAATTCTGCAGCAAGCAAAGGCGAATTATGCTGCATTTTTTGTGATAGCATTACTGCGCTACTTAGCTATTTTTACATTTGTTAACATTGTCCTGGCCTTTATTGCCCCTCATAAGTGCCACATTAACACCCACATTTAGCAATAAGCAACAGAAAGGTGATCAGTCAACCTTTAGAAAGGGCCTTCCACTGTGAGGTAACATGTATTTTTTAATCTGCAAATTATGCGGCAGACGATGGATTATGTGGCAAATGCAGGGTGAGTGTGATAGTGAAGGGTGACAATGAGGAGTGAGTTGTCTAAATGAAGGGTGAATTCCCAGACACTGGAATTATTAATCAGGGAATCGAGGGTGAAGGAAATAAATAATGTGCTGATCCTGCAACAAACTTCCAACTCATTATTTTGATGTCCCAGACGGTACAAAAATAAACAGTACCTAAAGCCCTATTTTCAGCACTTATCTGTGCATACTTCGAAAAGCAAATATAAAGCACTGAATGATTCATGACTGAAAATAAAAGCAACAGACAGAAAGTCACATTACAAATGAATAGATACGTTTTTATTTAACACCCTATTCAGTGTCAAAGAAGGTCTTTGGAGGCTATTTAAACATACATGGCTGGCATTTTTTCTATTGGCAACCCTACTTTATATTCTTAGACTACAGCAGTAAATGTATAATACAATGTAAAAATAGGCAGAGTGGGGGCCCAGGGGGTACTGGAAACAGAAACAATACAGCCTTGGTAACTAGTTTCCAAAGGTATGTAAATGTGCCAATGGTCTTTAAAGACCTCTGAAAAACTCAGGCACTGCCCAGCAAGCCCCTAGCAGCACACCCACTGACCTCTGGCCCCACAGCACTCTTGAGGGCTTCAGAGTAAATGAAGACAGCCTGGAAATGCAGCAAATAAACATCGCTGCACTTCCAGGCATCTTCATTTACATGTGCTTGCAGAGGCCTTTGCGCCCCCCTGGGAACCCATCCACGCCCCCCCCCCCCCCAGGGGGGCGCGCCCCACTGGTTGAAGAACTGTGATCTAGGGTGATCTGAAGACCACCGAAGCCACTGTGGCTGGAGACAGGGTGCAGCCTTACTCTTCCCGAGCTAGCTCTGCCCTCCAGGCCTGTCCAGCCTGCCCTCCAGGCCTATCCAGCTGCCTCCAACCCAGCATAGGGCTCCCTGGCCAGCCTATTTCATTATTAGGTCTCGCCTGATCCAGCGCATGCGCTGGTCTGGCCGAGACATTTAGTATACGGCTTTTCAAAGTGCTGCCTGTGGCCTAAAGCTTGCATGCACGTGAGCGTGCACGCACGCAGCCGCCATGTGTCTTCCCTCCGCCGGACTTGATCGCGTCCGCGATCACTTTCACGGGCCGCACGGCCGTGTCATTATCATGGCCGCGCGGCCAATGCTTGTTAGTGCTTGAAGTGCCCCTTTCTTTTCAGATGCCTGTATCTCCTTATCCACCTTCTTACTGGTGCCAGAGTTGCTGTATTTTCTTACTGGTTCCTGGATGACCCTGCCATCCATTCTGGAGCCTGAACTAACCGCCCTGTCTTACTGGTGCCTGCATTGGCCTTCATTGATAGTGACAGAGGTTTATCTTCCTCTTACTTGCACTTCCAGTGCTTATCCTCTGACATGCACTTCAAATGTTTGCTCCTTTGTACTTGTGGCTCCAGTGCTCCCCTCTCGTGTGTGCATTAGATCAGCAACTCCCACTTTGCTGGTGCGTGAAATGCCATACCTTTGCTGGTACACCCGCCTCATCATGGCGTCTCAAGTGCTGATGACGGAAGGGCTTACATCTTCCGTACTAGCATATGCTGTGCCCAGGCCCCTTCTTCGAGGAACCTGCAGTGTTTCTACCTTTTTCTAACGGCACCTTCTGTGCGCTGGCCCCTTCCTCCTTTGTGGCGCCAGCAGTGCTCTCGCCTTCCCTCCTGCGGTTTGCTTGCAGTGCCCCTCCTTAATAGCAGCTGTTGTGCTCCCGCTCGCCTTGCTGCCACCTGCTCTAAACCGCTTTCCTTAGCTTTAGTTCTGGCGTTCCCCACCCCATGCTTCATGGCTACAGCATTGTCCATTTCTTACTAGCGCCTACTGGGCTCACCCCACCACGCTCGTTACTGGTTCCTGGTAAGCTCTCTACCACCCTCCTTACTGGCTCCTGCTATACTCTCCTAACCACCGTCCTCACTAGTGCCTGTCATGCCCGCTGCACTGTCATCCTTGACAGCCTGTGCTGTCAACCACTTGCCTCTTTACAGCGGTTTCCTCTGCCTCGTCTGACTCTCGCAAGTAATCTGCTGTGTCGAACCCTTACTTATGCAGAATGCGCTCTTTCCCTACCACCTTACTGGGCCCTAGATAACTCCACCCCCTCCTAACTGCTGCCCGGAGTATCCTGCCACAGCCTTAAAGACCGACCCCCCCCCCCATCACTGCTTCAATAGCCACCGCACCTTCACAAAGTCTCCCTCATTTAGAGCTGCCGGGGCCCTTATCCCTGCATATTTTGCATTTATGCTTGGAGTCACCTTCATTGATCGCTTGACCACCACCCGCTGTACTCCTTACTGATGCTCAAACTGATCTCTTCCTTACTGTTGAACGTGCGACTTTTATGCTCACACTGGCAATTCTACCCGTTTTCCTTCATCCATCTGGCGCCTGTAGTTTTTTTTAACCTTTTTATTTTACTGATGCCTGCAGTTCTCCCAATTCTCTTAAAGGCGACTGTAGTGACTTACTCTGCATTGGCCCCTTCTTATGGACATCTGCTGCGCCCATCCTTAATAGCATCAGAGTGCCCTATCACCCTGCTTACTTCACCCAAAGTGCTGCATAAAGCTTCTTACTGGCAAAGGATTCCGCCGCTCTTTCATAACTGAGACTAGAAATGCCATTTGCAGGGAAGTGCGTCACTGCTACTGGATCTCATGCATTTATTACACTGGTAACAGCCCAAAGAACTCCACAAATGACATAGACATGGGATCTTCATAGTGCACTTCTTAGTCTGAAATTGTGTTTGCAGTGTCACCGGCTTCTTTCAATCTTTAAAGGTATATACAGACTGAGAGCCATCTATTTTTGCGTCTGTATTTATTTTTAAATTTGGATTAAGAAAGGGATATTAAGAAGTTTTTGAGTGTTTCTAAAGGCAGTCAGTCATGCCTGCTAAGCTAAAGGCTGTGCAGATTGGCTGCTAAGGGAGTTAAGAGAACGTTTCCTAGTGCGGCTGAAGCAGCTGGAGATGTGCACCAGGTTGATACTAAAGTGCGCATGTTTTCATGTGTGTATTGATTTATCATCCATGGGTATTCATATACTTGTAAGCGGTCAGACATTCAAGCTGCTACATAGGAACGTGACACAAATGCGTGCATGCAAATACTAATGAGGCTCCATGGCCAACCTTTAGAAGACTAGTATCACCGCCACTCTTTCCTTGCATGCTCCCGAAGTTTGTTTCTTGCGCACTTGTTTCACTCACTTCCTGTTTCTCTTTTCTAAGGTATGTGAAGACCAGAAATGTGAAGAAGAAGTCTTTCCCTTGTCCATGAACTATGTAGACCGCTCCCTGTCCTGCGTGCCCACCAGGAAGTGTCCCCTGCAGCCGCTTGGGGCTGTCTGCTTGCTGTTGGCCTCCAAGATGAGGGAGACCACACCACTTACAGTGGAGAAACTTTGCATCGACACAGACAGCTCTGTGAACCCCCAGGACCTGCTGGTAAGCACACTGCTCCCTACCGCCGGTTACCTGGAAGGGAGGTGTTGTAGCCGTGAATACACATTTATTCATTAAAACAAAAAGCAATCTTCATCAGAAGTTGTATAGCTGTAGTTAGAGCACCTTACAAATGTTAGAAAATGTAAAATAACCTGAGAAACTCAGTTAAAGTACTGTTAGTACATGTATGGTGTGGTTACATATTAAAATAGAACAAGCATCGGCATAGCCAATAGGTCTCGCCTTTGGGACCTTATAAGTGTTTACCCATGCAACAGTTGATGTTGTTGCACCAAGGATATTGTGCTGCATAACTAAATACTTAGAAGGTCCCAAAAGCGAGACCTATTGGCTATGCCAACGCTTGTTTTTATTTAGAAGCTTGGCTCCTTAGTGCGTCACCTTTACAGGGATTAAACTGCAAAACATACAGAGGAAACTTAAAAAGAAACAGAACTCTGTGCTTTCAAGAGGGGAGAGAGTGAGAGGGTACACTCGGTACGTCAAGAGGTTAATGAGCCAAGAAGACCTATGAGGCAGGTCAAGGGTCACCTCTGCACCGCAGCGCCTTGTTTTCGCCATAATAGGTTAAGCGACTGGATAAAACTCTTTATTTTTTTATGGTTTGGAAACCTACCGCTTTCTGAAGCTGCTCCTCGATTAAGATGCATCTAAATTAACATAACATAATATTGCATCACAGAATAAACATAACATAACACGACACGTGTGTTCGTAAAGCGCCCTTCACCCAGGGCGTCTTGGCGCTGCATAAACAGATGTTTATCTGCGGATCTATTGGAGTGAATGAAGAAAGAAGGGACCAGGGTTTAATTTACCAATTGCGTGGAATTTCAGGGAACTTTAAAATAAGTTGAAAGATCTGGGCAGTCTGATGGACACTGTCAGGGAGTCCATATCCTGGGGGAGGGGGGGGGGGGGGGGGGAGAAGGAATGCACCGCAGATGACCTGCGCCATCTTTACTCTGGTGGAAGGTGTGCCCTGGGCCCAGGCCTCAGTCACTCCAGTTGTTTCTTAATAAATGCTGTGCGAGCTTCGTGTTTTTCTCCCCCCTGCAGGTGCCTTGTCTGGGAGAGCTGGTTAACAAGAACTCAGTCATGGTTTATTGTGGAGAATTGTGAGATTTAACTTGCCTAATTAAATGTTGGCCCTTAACATGGAGCAAGTAGGGGTGAGAAAGAGCCTCCTGTCCCAGGCAAGACTGATGGTTCCAACTCCAAGGCCGCACAGCTGTGCATTCTTTGTTCCATCCTGGGACCCGGGGGAGTAGATCTGCCCCCAGAGCTTCCTCTCATGTTTGGACCGTCCAGCGGCAGACCTGCCAACCAGGGCTGGACTGGCCGTAGCGGGCACCGGCAGTTCTCCGCTGGGCCACCAAGGTGGGGCTGGTTTTGGGCCCCTGGGGGGCCGTTTTAGGTCTCACCTGACCCAGAGCATGCGCTGGTCTGGCGAGACTTTTTGTGAGGGCTCCAACAAGTGCTACCACTGTAGCCTAGAGCTACAGGGCGTGTGCGCGGGCGCGCGTGCCTCACTTTCGCGGCCGCTTTGATGTTTTCCGTGAGCCAGTTTTTTTTCTCCTGTTTATTACTTCTATGTAGTAATGGTGGCACCTGTGCGCCGCCATTACTACAGAGCAGTAATTAACAGAAACAAGCATTGGCATAGCCAATAGGTCTCGCTTATGGGACCTTATAAGTATTTAGTTATGCAACTGCTGCATGGCTAAACACTTATAAGGTCCCAAAAGCGAGACCTATTGGCTATGCTAATGCTTGTTGTTACTGGGGGCTGTCAATATCGGCCCCCCTGTAACAAAATTGGCCGAAACTGGCCCTGGCAACCAGCTCAGCCGTACCCCCCCCCCCCCCCGTCCAACAGGGAGGCCGGCCGAGCAGTTTGCCAGGGCTGGTTTCGGTTCCCAGTCCGGCTCTGCTGCCAACTCACACAGTGCCACCGTGTGTCACACGGTTTTAGCTCCTTTCACAGGGTCACCCAGCGAGGAGCCGATATCACTTGGCGGGCACACAATTAGCTGGAAACCCCTGACCCCTGCAGAGAGCATGAAATTAAACTTAGCCAATGTCCATTACGAGGTGCGAAACCTCCCCAAGTAATGGGTGGCAGCCTCAAAGGCTTTGATTTTGTTTTTTGGACGGGGGTGGGAGGGGGGCAGGAGGAAGGAGAGGCGTCGTGAGAGGGGGCTGTAGATTTAGAAGTGTCACGGCTGAGCTCAGTATTAAGCCCCGCCCCCTTCATGGCCACACCCTGTAGGAATGTGGAATCTGACTGCATGGTTGCCCCCACTTTTTTCCTGGTGTTTTGCTGATTTTCGACATAGTCTGGCTGGGATCCTGCTATTCAGGACCCCAGTCTATCTGCTTTCCCCTTTAAATTGACTGCATGTACTTTAGGTACACTCCAGATTGGATTCTGGGGTACTCTTATGAGTCCCCAGTATATGGTATACTATGTACCCAGGGCATAGGTACCCCAGAGGCCTACCAGGGGCTGCAGCATGTATTGTGCCACCCCTGGGAACCCATTCAAAATGACACAACAGGTCTGCTGCAGCAGCCTGTGTAAGGTGGTATATGCATTACCTATATCTCTCCATATCACTGCACATGTAAACCTATCAGTCACCCCTATGGCAGGCCTTATCAATCCAGAAGGCAGGGTGCTGGGTTTTATGAGAGAGGGTGCCCATGCATGAGCAGAGCCCCTCTGCAGCTTTCGGAACCTTTATTTCGGGGTTGTTTGTGATGCAGCCAAACCATATACTCTTAAGTGCGTTATAACCTCGCGGTAAATGCTAACTTTGGAATGGCTGCATGGAAACATGTCATGTTTGGTGTCAAACACCTTGGAATCATAACCCCACGCCAGTAACCGGTGTGGGAGGTATGATTCCACCCTACTAGAGGGAGAAACAGGACAGCACCGGTATACCCAGTACCAGCTTAACAGATCCTCCGGCAAGGGAGGCCTGGACTATAGGTTTCCTGTCACAGGGAGATGTAACCACCTCCCAGACAGGCTTTAGTGTATTGGGGCTGGGTGGGTGCGCTCCAAGAGTGCTTTGAAGTCTAAACTGGGGGCACATTTGGTGTCCCTGTGCAGAGTCCTGCTCAAACCGGTAGCAGGGGCACTCAGCCTCTGCTCTGGCGCGAAACTGGACAAAGGACATGGGTGTAGCCACCCCTCTGTCCTGACCCTCCCATAGGCGGGTCCCCAGAGTTTGTCCCACCCCTTCGTTTTAGTATTTTCAAACGGCCCTTGATAACGTAAAAAGGGGGAAGGGTCACAGCAACCCAGTGTTTATAGGACGACACCCACTCCTCGATAGCCATCAAAAGCATTTACAGGAATCACGGACACCAGGATTAGACAACTCTTACTGGCAAGAAAGAAGCAGGTGCAGAGCAGTCATGTCGAGTCACCGCTTCTCCAGGACTCTGAAAGGCGCCACTCAGGAAGAGACGCGGCCGAGCCCACAAGCGCCCTCTACTGGAAGGAAAATAGCCGCCACTGGCTCAGCGAGTTCTGCTCAAATCTGTCTCTTAAATCTATTAGGGGCATAATTTGGGCCTCACAGCGAGTATGAAAGCGCTATGGAAATACTAGTGCAATATAATAATACTGTTGGCACGTCGAAGTGGCATTGCAATGTGGTGTGTTTATCGAACACCATGCGATCCTGCTCTCCAACATGCTGATTGAATGAATGAATGGATGATTTTAGTTATACAGCGCACTGCCAGTTCTGGGCTTCTTAGCGGTAGAGAAAAAATTTAGATATAAGTGCAGAAGTACATGTAAAGATAATTTATTAACATTTCCACACCTAAATAAAAACAAGCATTGGCATAGCCAATAGGTCTCGCCTTTGGGACCTTATAAGTATTTAGTTATGCAGCACAATATCCTTACTGCAACAACATTAACTGTTGCATGGGTAAAGACTTATAAGGTCCCAAAGGCGAGACCCATTGGCTGTGCCAATGCTTGTTAAGATGGGCTGCCAAAGACCAACCCTTTGGTCTTAGAGCTGCTTGCTCCCATGGTATTGGCCAGGTTGTAGTCGTGAAGGCCATTGAGGGCTCTCTGGATGCCCGCTCTGAGATGGTCCAGAAGGATGATGGCGTCAGCATATTGTAATAGCGCGACCTTGGCGCCTCCTATTTCGGGCGGGATGGGAGTCGCAGGTTTCAGTGATGCGCCCATGTCGGCAGTGCACAGATTGGATACTAGGGTCACAAGCACACAGCCTTGCTTAACGCCATTGTCTGTGTAGAGTTTCCCTGTGGCCGCTGTTGGTGTTGATTCGACCCAGTTATCTCGTGTAATTAGTTACTCATCCTAAAATAACACTGGTCTCAGACTGTTCACATAGAGGGTCGCCTAAAGGACCTACTATCAAGGTAGGATAGTGAGAAAGGTTTTTTTTAATTCTCGCACCTTCACTTTCTCTTCTTATTGTATCAAATATATTTATTTCTCTAGTCAGAGTTGTCCTAACAAGAGGTAACCTACTTGGCTTCCTGTGGTTATATAAGCAAGTTCATAATGTTTCTTTCTGATTTGAAATACTATTCTACAATTCATTTTAAAAATGCAGCCTGAGACAAGGATGGTTTGAGTAGAAAGGTCCCGCCCCCTGCAGGACGGAGAGGAGTGCGGGTGAAAGAACAGAGGGGGCTCGCTCTAATCCCAGTGATGCAAGTGAACACGCAGAGGCTCGTCTGACTTATTGAACTATCCTGAACTCTTCTCATAAACTCTGGCTGTCTCTCTGTCTGACAGGGTCTCTCCTCTGCTCACACCAGCGTTTGATAGGAAGCAGCCATTTACTCCTGTGTTTATCCATGGAGCACCGATGGTTGTTTGCAAGATTTCCTTCACCCCAGGGCTGTTTTAGAAAGTCAGATGTTCAATCTGCTGAAACACGAACAATGACTTCAAATACATTCACAGACAAAAGTGCAGCTCAAGCTTCTGAGTCCAAATACGATACTCACAATGTAACTCGTTGATGGAAAAACACTTACGAAAGCAAAGAACAAACGCCCCTTCCTTCAACTGTGTGTGACTGTATTTTAAAATGCGTTTTAATGTATTTTTTCGATTGCTCTCGTTCTTGCTTGAAATTTTATTTGTGCAATTTTTTTACCCATAATGTAAGTTCTGAGGAGGTGTAGTTGCTCTGTTGGGAAACTGGTGAGTTTGGCACAAGCTGCACTTCGGTCAGTTTCTTCGCCCATAAGTCAAGGGTCAGTCTCTGGGATTTGCAAATCTGTGTTCCAGGTTTTTACGATGTTTCATCTGTATGTAAATCACAACTCGCTGATGGGGCATCACACTTGACGGTTGTAGTGTCATGGATATGGGACGGATACATTCTCGCGGAGTCGATGGCCGCATCCATGCGCCGTCCACTGCGCCACGTTAGATCAGACACAGGTGGATGGGTGCCACTTAGAAGGTGGTCTTCACACCCTGGCAAATGGCAATGAGTAATTGTTGAGATTTAGTTGACTGTATTTTGGTACCATTTTCTGTCGATTATGAAGATAACTCTTTACAATGTATTACATATAATGAATGTTAGTAATTAAAGTGAAAAAGCCCTTCCCCCTGGTTGATTGACTGAACCAGCAAGTACAATAGAGTCAAACTAGTAAGGCCCACAAAGTGCTCGTGCAGCATATCTCAATTTTCGAAGTGGCTTTATTTGACTAGGGTAACATTTATGCATACTACTATTTTAACATCACTTTTGCTCTTTTTGCAGTGTTTGCCTTCTCGGGAACGTATACCTTGCTGTTCATTGCCCGGTCCTTACAAGGTGTTGGGTCCGCCTGCTCATCTGTGGCAGGTAAGTTTCAACAAGAACATTGTTTGTAACACTCTTGACAACCTCTCCCAGCTTTGTTCGCCCAGGGCAAGTACAGTGTGTATACTATTAGTGAGGAGAGACGTCTCAATTGGGCCATTTCAGTACTGAGTCGCTCAGCTTTCTTATTTTCTTTGCTGATCACTGTTCACTTTAGAAAAGCAGATCAAAATAATGAAAAAACAGTTCTGGTTTTCTTGGTTTAAACTGCAGCTATAATTATGCTCTATGACCTGCCTTCCACCTTCCCTGCTGGCTCCAGCAGCAGGCATTTTGATGTCACAACTAAAATGTAATCATTTATTACAGATGGGCTGATCAGCTACGTCATTTTCTTGTTACAGTTGATTTGAGATATCACAACTTGATTATGATAAATCAGAAAAATCACTTAGAGACTGGCTTATATACAGAGATTGCACTGCCCCCTAATTTTCTTTTAATACATTATGAAAACAGGAAAGGAAAGGAACAGAAGGGAATGTTCAAAGTAGAACTGGGGAAGGTACTCAAACCTGACACAATATAAGTTGGTCTCTGGTAGTTCGTGTCGGACTAGTTCCTAAAGGCAACGAATCTCGCGTTCCTTCATTCTTTGTGCCTTGCATGATGCCTATCCTAGCGCCATCATAAGGAAGTTTGACCTGGAGACCTACACGCTCTTAGTCCGGTGAATATATGCAAGCCTTCTGACAAACAGCTCTTTTTAACATAACACTAATGTTCGTTATTTGCATAATAAAGGCACAGTTGCAAAAGATTTCTTCTTAAGCTGCTTTTGCACTGTAACAGGTGCTACCAATACCTTAATAGATGGTATTCATTTACCGACCTCAGACGCCCCCCTACTCCGAACATAAAGTTTTCCATCCTCGAAAACAGCCGTTTCAGCCTCACCGTCAGCAAACCCTGAACGACTGATCCAAGCTCACTGGGCTCTCGGGGGCACTTCAACATGTCAACCTACTCTGGGTCATGTGGCGTAAATCATCAGTCAGTCATAATCGCGTTGACCTAGGGAATTCATCCAGAAACACTCCCTCCTCTGTGCAGGGGTTCCCCGGAGCTTCCAGCTGTAAAGGTGGGCAGTTCTTACCATAGACTGCTGAGGACATGCCCCTGATGCATTCTTGAATGGTATGTTTGGAGCTGCACTTACAAAATGGCTGATATAGTTCAATCTGTTTAGAGGTTATAATGATAAACCTAAGGCGTAACTTCTGTCTTTTTCACTCTCAGTAGCTATCAAAGGCAGACAGAAAGAGTATTTCAGTGCTAGTCACATAGGTTACAAAGACACGCATTGAGCCATCGTTCCTCATTTCCGTTTATTTGGATTTTGCGCTGAGCATGCTAAATAGAAGTCACACTAAACTTGAAATCGCCAGGATCATGGTTAGTCCATGGTTGAGAAAAACCTGATCATGCCTGTCCCATCTTAGGCCTGTCCATGTAAATAACAAGCGTGCCCGCCTCGCGCAAGTAGGGGGTGGGGGGGCAGTGCGGTCAAGAGAAGGCAGCGTTTCCCTTGCGGGAGCGAGCGTAATAATTGCTACCATATGGCGCCGCTCGCTCCCGCAAGGAAATCGCCAAGCGTGCACACGTTGCATTGAAAGCAATACAACGCATGCACGTTTTTGCCTGCAAAGCCAAATCGATTTCAAGAGCTCTCTTTCCTACGCAGCGCATGCGCGCTGCGTAGGCGTGACCTCATGAATGTTCTCTTGTGTAATATTATTAGCACTCATGTAAAAGCACTTTGGTCATGTTCTGACTGCAAATATAAGCATGAGAAGTGGATGGAATCGAAAAACAGATTTAGGGCGGGCAGGGGGGAAAGGGCCGCTCACCATGGAGGCAGCAGGAGACTTGGGAAAGGAAGCAGTACAGGGGCAAGTCAAAAACAAAACCTGGACTTCGGCGACTACATTAAACAAGAAATATAAATAGCTCATGGTATTGAGAATAGGAAACTCTCGCCTTTCGAGTTGCTAACCCCAGCGTGTCTTGGCTTGTGAAGTTGTTGCTTGTGAATGCTGGTCAACTGCTTCATGGTTCGTTGTAAAGGAAGTGTACAGTTTATCTCACATACATTTTTGGACAGAAGCTTCACTTTGCTGGTGTCAAGCCACTTCGTATTTGCAGTTGGGAGATGCACTTACAAGAGTTGTCTTTCTGCCTTTTCCGAGTCTCTGAAATGTGTTCCTCGTTAGGGGAGAGCCAAGACCGGCCTCTCTGTTGACTCGCAGACACAAAGGCGACACTGGCCCCCCCGGCTTGGGCTCGAACCACTGATAAGCCCGGCTGGAATGCGCACTTCAAAGGGGGGCGCTGTGGGGGCCGGCCGACTCCAATGTACGCGAGGATGAATTAATGAACGCGCAGATAGATACAGGCTGACCAGGCTTGAAAGAGGGGGCGTGGCGCCAGGCTGGACACGGGGCATGGAGAGGCAGTCTGTGCCTTCGGATGGCCTGCGCACTGCTGCTCGCTCCAGACAGCAAAACGCCGTGGGAGTGAACATTAAAAAAGAAGGTGGGACATGCACCTGCCTTAAGCCATTTGCGTGCTTTTATTATTGAAAGACACACGCAAAAGCCAATCCTATGTGTGGGAGGAGTCAGACCCACACGGAGTAGTTTAGAGTACTTACAAGAAGCGCGCTGTCTCAGGCTCGACCTAAAAAGGAAAGGAAGGATGAGGCGGAAGGGAGGTGTTTAAAGAAAAGAGACGAGGGAGGACAGCAAGGAAGAGAGGAAAGAAAGCTGCAGAAAAATGGGTGGAAGAAAGGAAATCTGAATGGACGAAGAGCAGGGGGAGGAAAAAAAGTGTGGAAAAGGAAGGAGGCAAGGACAGAAGAGATACAAATAATAATAATAATCCACATTTTTAAAGCGCAAACAATCCCCCGTAAGGGTCTCTAGGCGCTGGGGGCCGTCGGGAAGATTAAGCAAGCTATTGCCCAGAGTCACATGGAGCTTGGCTAATCTGCTGCCGGCGCCAGGGATCGAACTGTGATCCCCAGATTCCAGAGTCAGTCGCCCTGGCCGTGGCGCCACACCTCTTCCACTCTTCCAAAGATAAAAGAGGAAAAGAAAAAAGGAGCGAGGGGTAGGGTGGGGTCTGTTAAAGAGACCAAGGCTCTGAAGTATTTTAGAAGAAACAAAAGAAAGAAAAGAATAAAAAGAGGGTGTCCACACTTCCGTTCGCCTCTATGCTTTGCCGTGCACCCATGAAGCCAACACATATCCACCCCTCCCCCAGCGCCCTCACTCTACCGGCCTCCAAGACCTCACAATATCAAGGGGCATATCAACAACAACCGGCGATAATTATCGCTAAGCGCACTTAGCTCTAGGATAATTATCGCCGGCTAGCGTTGATTTTTATCGCTGAGATAGCGTGCTATTAGCAACGCTTATCTCAATAGCGATAAAAATCCTCACGCTAAGTGGCTAACGTGAGATTATCGCTGGAAACCCAGCGATAATCTCACGTTAGCTTGTTGATAGGGACAGACAAACTTAGCCATGATATCCTCCTTCCATAGGATATCATGGCTAAGTCAGAAAAATACCAGACGTAAAAAAGCAGCGTTAACCGCGGTTAGCGCTGCTTTTTTTGTCTCTAACAGGGTTAGCGATATTCTTGATAATAGGAGAAATGTCGCTAAGCGACATTTCTCCTATTATTTTACTCTGGAACGCCCTCTTTGCATCTCATTAGAGATGCAAGGGGAAGCGTAGAGTAAATGGGTGCTAACATGCAAATTTGCGTGTTAGCACCCTGTTGTTGATAGGGTGCTAGTTTTATCTCTGCTTTTTTGGCTTCTAAAGCCAAAAAAGCAGAGATAAAGCCCTTGTTGATATGCCCCCAAGTTCTTAGGAGTGACTGTTCTACCATCTTCTCAGAGCGTCACAGTACCACTGAGATCCCTCCCGTAGGGATAGTGACATGCCTCGCTTTTATATATGTTATGTTCATGTCACGTCACGTTATGTTGAATTTGTAGCGTTTGCTATCACCCGGTAAGGTATCCTAGCGCTGTGCAGGTGTGAGTCTAGCGTCGCTCACGGTATGCAGGAGGGTCCAATCGAACAGCCAAGTCTTCGGTTTTATTTAACGCAGTTTTATATAGCGCAAACTTTACCCAAAGGTGTCAGGATGCTTTACAAAAGAACCAGGTAAGGTACAAAAGGTACACTTGATAGAAGTTACATATATAATCAGGATTGTAAAAATTCCAGTGTTAGGTTAATACAGGTATAGAATACATATTTACAAAGTTGAGCTCATGTGAGTGCCAGGCGGTTGTGAGGGTCATGAAATGGGTTGAATTATTCCTGGAAGTGGCATTGGAGGAGACAAGTTTTAAAATCTGTTTTGAAGATCCAGAAAGAGATGGTGGTTAGGGGGATGGAGAAAGTGAGTTCCAAAATCTAGCCACATTACCGGGGAAGTTTAATCATAAATGTTTCCCTTTTGAAGGTAGGAGGTTCGAGCAGTAAGTTTTCCGCATTGCGTGTAGGTCTAGAGCCGCCTGAGATTTTGATTTTATTTGCCAGACAGTGAGGGGTGGCAGTGTGCAAGGCTTTGTGGGTGTTAGAAGCGATAAAAGCAGTCTTGTAAACTGACCTTGCCTCGATGTGGAGCCATCGAAGGGAAGACAGTATGGGTGTGTTGTGATAATTTTGTTTGGCCCCATAAACGAAGTGTGCCGCTGAATGGAAGATAGGTTTTAGAGGGGAAAGGTGGGATTTGGGGAGGCCAGCAAGGAGAGAGTTACAGTAGTCCAATCTGGAGAGAACCAATGATTGGACCAAACTTTTTAGGTCTTGCTCAGGAAAGAAGCGCCAAACCCCCCAGAGAAGGCGCAGTTGGTAAGGTGCATTCTTGGCGATGGTATTGATGTGGGACTGTAAGTTGAGACTTTTGTCTAGGATACTGCGGATTTGGCACTGTAAACAATGGTAGGATTGTTGTTGAGAAGGTTCAGATTGTTCATCCATGATTGGACAGAAGGAGGAGAGAGTGAGGTCAAGAGGAGAAGGAATTCTGTTTTGGAAGGATTCAGAATTAGTTGATGTGTTGACAGCCAATCTTGGATGGAGTTGAGAGTAGTGTGGAGGATTGAAATCTATTGTGCAGAAGACACCTTTAGGTAGATTTGGGTGTCATCAGCATAGAGGTGGTAATGGATCCCAGATTTATTTAGGAGATTTCCCAGCGGTTCTATGTATAGATTGAACAGGGAGGGTGTGAGGATCGAGCTTTGAGGGACGCCTTGTCCAACAGCCATTGAAGTGGAGAGACAATTTGCTCTTTTGATCATCTGGGATCTGCCCGAGAGGAATGATTCGAACCATTTGAGCACTGTGCCTTCAAAACCCATTCTTAACTTTAAAGTGTTCAGAAGAGTGTTGTAATTAACAGTGTCAAAGGCTGCGGATAGGTCAGAAGGATCAGGAGACTTGACTCACCGCAGGGCATCATCGATCTCTTGTAGAAGGGCTGTTTGTGTGCTGCAGCCTTGAGCGAAACCAGATTGGAATTTCTCGAGGAGGAAGTTGTCATTGATATGTTGGGAGAGTTGTTTCGCTACACAACTTTCTGTGATTTTAGCAAGAAAAGGGAGGTTGGTGATAGGGCGGAAATTGTTGAGGTCTTTCACATCAGCAGAGGGTTTCTTCAGAAATGGGGTAACCTGTCCAGTTTTAAGGGCAGCAGGAAGGGAGCCTTGGTTGAGGATGAGGTTTATCAGACTGGTCCAGTAGGGGAGTGTGTGGGTGTAAAAGTCAATGCCAATGTCACCGGGGATGGAGCCATGGAATGGTTAGAGGGTTTAGTTTCTAGAATGCTTTCGAGGAGGGCCGCTTCGATGATGATGTCAAAGTTCTGCCATGGGACTAAAGATTTGGGGTCTTCAAGGGGGATAGGATGAGTAAACTGATCCACAAGTAATTTCACTTTTTCATCAAAGAATAGTTCAAATTTCACTGCTTTTTTGGTGGGGTCCTCAAATATGATGGAAGAGGGAGAGATGTTGGTACTTTTGATAAGGTCAAATAACCTTTTTGGTCTGTTCTTGACGGAGTCGAGGAGTATTCTGAAGTGCATGGCTTTTTCATGGAAGATGTGTTTGTGGTAGCGTGATCTTGCGTAGCTGAGATTGGAGAGATTAGTGGTGGAAGGAGAATGTCTCCATTGTTTCTCCAGGTACCTCAAGCTCTTTCTTTCATCGTAGAGGGATTTATTGAACCAAGGTGCAGAAGGAGTGGGTCTTTTCTTTTTACTTTGTAATGGAACAACATTTTCAATTATGGCTGATAGACTGGTGAAACATTGGGTGGTAAGGTCGTTGACATTATAGTTTGGGTCTAGGATTGGAAGTGAGCTCATAGCTTTGCTTCACAGAATGTCAAGGTCGATGTTTTTGGTGTTACGGAAGAAGGAAGTAGTCCTTTTAGGTTGGCCAAGGGTTACAAAATGAGATAGAGGTGCAAAGAGAATCGGATGAGGAAGTGGTCAGACCTGTCTACTGGTATAGGATCAGCAGCAGTTAGCATATCTATTTTGGAAATAACAAGAATAGAGCCCTTAGAGTGAGTCGGTTTTATGTTATATTGAACAAGATAATTTCCGAAGAGAAATGTGGCAAGTCTGTTGACTGCTGAATCTTCTAGAGTGCCCCAGTGAAGATTAAAGTCTCCAAGAAAAATTTGTTTGTTGCTTTGTGAGCATTGGTCGCTGGCATAGTTGGTGAAGTCCTCTGTGAAGGCGGAGCTGTCACCAGGTAGGTGATAAATGATATGAAACCTGAAAGGGGAATTGTGCTGTACTTGAAGCTACAGAGAGAGGCATTTGAAGGTGCGGAGAGAGCTTCTGGTTTCTTGTGGAACTCGAGAATTGGAGAGGAGGCTCGGATGCGTAACTGCAGGTTGTTATGCCAGGCTTTGGGAGCAATGTAGAACCCGCTACCGCCAGTTCTAGTTCTGCATATGCGTGGGAGGTGCATGAGTAGCAGTCTGGTTTGTGAAAAGAGATACGGCTGTTGAGGCAGGCTGGGCCAGTGTTGTGTAGCGCCTTGAAAGCGTGGGTGAGGAGTCTGAGCTCAGCTTGTTTGTGTACTGGGAGTCAGTGTAGCTCCTTGAGGTGCGGTGTGATGCGTGTGCAGCGTGGGAGATGAGAGTGCTGAATGGTTTAACGTCATCTGGTGAGTTACTTGCTGATCCCTCAGAGGGGTGTTCCCGTAATCCAACTTGCTTGTGACAAGGGTGTGCGTAATGGTTTTGCAGGTGCTGGCCAAGAGCTACTTGAAGATTTTCCTCAGCATCTTCAATGTGTGAAAGCAAGAAGCTGTGACAGCATTAACTTGAGTGGTCATTTTGTGATTGCTATCAATGACAAATCCGAGGTTCTTGGCATGGGTGGTAGGGGCAGGCCTAGTTCAGCTGGCCACCAGCTGGAGTCCTACAGTGAGGTGTTCTTTCCAAAGACCACGACCTCCATCTTAGCGGTGATAAGTTTGCGACAGTTGGCCTTCATCCAGTGGCCGACTCTGGTCCTCTCCAGTTATAGTCATCAGGTGAGTTGCTAGCCGATCCCTTAGACGGTGTTATGGTAATCCAGCTTTCTTGTGACGAGGGCGTGTGTAACAGATTTGTGGGTGCTGGCCAGGAGCCACTTGAAGATTTTTCCTCAGCATCTTCAAGTTGCGAAAGCAAGAAGCTGTGACAGCCTTGACTTGGGCGGTCATGTTGAGACTGCTGTCAATGACAATCCGGAGGTTCTTGGCATGGGTGGTAGGGGTGGGCCTTGTTCAGCTGGCCAGCAGCTGGTGTCCCACAGTGAGGTGTTCTTTCCGAAGACCACGACCTCTGTATCAGTGGTGAGAAGTTTGCGACAGTTGGCTTTCATCCAGTGGCCGACTTTGGTCATGCAAGTGGTGAAATTGTTCCAGGTGTTGGGAGTCATGTCCAGAAGAAAGAGTACGAGTTGAGTGTTGTTGGCGTAGGAGAGGACATTGATATGTGGGTGCAGATGATGCTAGTAGTTGGGATCATGTATGCGTTGAAGAGGGTCGGGTTAAGTGAGGATCCTTGTGATACTCTGCAGATGAGGTTGTAGGCATCCGAAGAGTAGGGGTGAGGCTGACTGACTGTGTACTTCCATTCAGGAAGGAGCCATTCCAGTGGAGAGTGGGTCCTTGGATTCCAATCTTGTGCAGGTATTGGATGAGGATAAGGTGGAATACTGTGCCAAAGGCTGCGGAGGGGTCCAGGAGGCTCAGAGCTTCCATGTCTCCTCTGTTCAAGACCAAGCAGATGGCATCTGTAACAACGATGAGGACTGTTTCTGTGCTGTGGCTGGGTCTTACACCGGACTGTGTGAAGTTGAGGAGTTGGAGGCTGTTCAGGTGGTTGTCGAGACATTTGTTGATGAGTTTCTCTAGGACTGTGGCCAGGTATGATAGCAGGGAGATGAACCTGTAGTTGGCAAGAGGCACTGAGTCAGAAAAAGGCTTTTTGAGCAGGGATGGAAAAGCGGTGTGCTTCCATGTGTCCGAGAAAGTATCCAAGTCGATGAAGGCGTTCAGGACCGGGGTGAGCACTGAGCTGATGGGTCAAACTCCTCTGGTGAAGGCATAGTGAGGGCAAGGGTCACAGAGGGCACCAAAGTGGAAGGACTGCATGGTGGCGGTGGTTTTGTCTGCAGTGATGGAGGGCCATATGGTCATAGTTGGATGGGTCGCTGTGTTGTGAGGTCTGTCTGGTCCAGTTGAGGGTCGAATTTGCTGTTTATGGAAGTTATCTTGCTGTAGAAGAACTATGAGGGCTTGTCACAGAGGCCTTGTGAGGGAGTAATGCAGTTGGAGGCGGCAGCGGGTGAGGTGAAATCTTTCACAATGGTGAAGATCTCTTTGCTGCTTTTGATGCAGGTGTCAATGCAGTCTGTGAGTGTGGTGTGTTTGGTGGCCCGGATCTGCTGGCGGTAGAATTTAAGGGTGGATTTGGGGTTGTTCTTATCTGCATTTTCTTGGATCATTCTCGTTCTGCGCTCCAGTTGTTTGCAGTGGTGCCTCGGCATCCTGAGTTCCTCTACGTATCAGATGGCCTGTGGTCTGGTTCTTGTGGCTTTCTTGTCCTTGAGGAGAGCCAGGATGTTGGCCCAGGCCATGATACAGCTATTGAAGTTATTGATGGATTTGGGTAAGCTGTTGCTGTGTTCAGGCTGAAGTTCTGCGAGTTTCGCTTTCCAATCTTATTCTGGGATGTTGTTCTAGTCTCGGCAGGCGATGGTGGTCGATCTACGTTAGTGTGGGGTTGAAATGGTGAACCTGATTAGGGTGTGGTCTGTTAAGGTTATCCGCATGACCCATCTACAGAAATGTTGAATGAGATGAAAATCTGGTCCAGGAGGTGTCCGGCTTGGTGAGTGGGTCGTTGCAGGTGTTGAGTGAGGCTGACATTTTGAAGGGCTTTGAGTAGTACAGTTGTATTCAAGTTGGCGTGGTCTTCCAGGTGGAAGTTCAGGTCTACGAAGAGGATGAAGATGCTGACATCGAGGATGACGGGTGCAATGAAGTCCGTGATGGTGGTGGCGACAGTGCTTCAAACCACATTTCTGCCTTTTCTAAACACTGTAAATAACAGGTGCTGCCATTGGCGGTATTAATGCTGCAAGCCAAAATCTGGTCAAAATATATCTGAATAAGTGGTAAATATCCTACCCAGCTGAGCCACGGCACGGCACGTGGGGCAGAAGGGGTTTAGGGGGAGGGCAAAGTTCTTCAGTGCTCACCTCAACTGGGGGTGCTACTGGCTAGCATCGCGCATGGTGGAAGAACTTCTTGCAAACTCTCGGGCTGGTTCTGTTCTGCCCTTAGTGGAGAAACTACAGACGACTCCCCTTCGTGGTTGGAAGGCTTCTCGCATGTCCTCTGGCTGGCTCTGCTTTGCCCTCAGTGGTGGTACTACAGATGGACGCTCACTCGTGGTGATAGGGCTTTTTGTTTGTCCACTAGCTTTTGCTAATCTGCTTTAGGTGAAGAAGGTGCAGATAGACACCCCCTTGTGGTAGGAGGGAATCATGGAGGGTACCTGGCTGCCAGGAGATACTATGCACAAATAAGACAGGGCTGTACTGGCGCTGCACAAAGACCCCATTCATGTCAGACGTTTTCATCCAGTCCTGGATTTTGAGCCCACACCTCTTTGTTAAAGCGGGCAGCGGGCATTGGGGAGGTGGGTGTATTAAAGCATTTCCTGCTCATGGGTCTGGTTGGTGTGTGTGGCTCACGGCAGTAATACGTAATCTGGGTTATATCGGTCAACCTCTTGACTCAAAAGTGTGTGTGAAGCCAGGTGTTTAAGAGGGTAAGTCCTTTAAGGTGAACAATCACTTTTTTGGAGGGACACATCGGCTTGTAAATCGGTGACCCTGGGTATGGAGGCGTTTTTGTTTGTCAGGTGGGTGAATAGGATTAACAAGCATTGCTGATGCTGATAGAGCTCGCCTTTGAGACCTATCCGCTTTGCCAACGGTTCTTAGCCAGGCTGCCCAGCATCCCCAGCATGCACCACATGCATGGTAGTGACCGAGGTGGGAGCATGATGCAAGGTTCAGGCCATTACAGTGAATAGTGACAAGTGGCCACGGCTGTCCCCTGATATCTCACAATCCAGCCACAGTAATGAGGAATGAGAGGAGATGTATGCAATCTATTTCATTTTTAGGAACTCAACAACAGACAGATCACAGTCCAAAGGTAAAGCATCAGGGCATGGAGTAGATCAACACAGGAGCATCGTCCAACTTCATGGACCCCGAACACTTTTGGCAGCTGGGACCATATTCAAAGCTGTAAAAGACAAACACAAGGATATATCTATACGGGAGTCTTGAGTTGCTCCTTCTGGTTGGCAGGTTTGAGACATCATTGAAACATGGCACAGAGAATATAAATGCAAAGTTTTTCCCAACCAAGTGTGGCATCAGCACAATCATCAGCTACATCACAGCTGAAGAACGTCCGTTGATCACTTTGTGCTGAATGTGATAGTTTGCAAAACAGATGACCTGCTAAAAGACTATGAGTATTTTGCTCTCTGGCTTCGGGTGACTCAAGATTGAAGTCATCAAGTCTACATAATAGCCTGACTGTGAAGCTGATGTAGCCCTCTACCACCAAAGAAAACCATTCATATGGGCTGAATAACTCAAAAACCTGGGGAGCGATGGAGTAACTGAGTGTGGAAAATCCCACCCGTGGCTCTTGCAGAGAGTCATAACCACCAAAAACTAACCAACCGGAGGCACTGAGTAAATGTATCGATATCAGACTTCTCAATTCGAGGGAGATACCAAACATGAGCCATTGTTATCATCAAGACTAATTTAAACAACACATAATGATCCTTCTGCCTGGACCTCAGTGCTGGGAAGCATCAGGTGGTACTGGACGGACAACCAGTCCCATTTATCTAGAGCTAAGATGCTACACACGCTGGAGCTCTGGCATCCCATTGGCGGAGGCAGTGCTTCAGAACGTCATTTGCCAAGGATCACTATTTCTACATGATGAACCTAAGTGATCATATCCTGATATTTGCAATAGGCACACCTAGGCATAGCTCCCAGCTGAGGGTTGCCCTATCACCAAGTTCAGACTGCCATCTCCCATTACACATAATGAAGTGTGACTTGTTAAAGACAATATAGAATTTTGTGGGCACACTTTTTTTTGTCAAGGATTAAAGGCTGATCACAAGAAAGTGCAAGATATCTAGTCTGCTAATGTGCCTGGAAATTTCACAATTTCCTAGGAAAGGCAACATATTGTGGACATTTAATTTCCAACCTAACCATGCTTGCAGAGACTCTCAATGACCACACAAAAGATCCTGTGGGCATGGACAGATGTACACAACAAGGACCTTCAGGCAACGAAGGACGTGCTGCTGCATGACACCAGCATGCATGCAATCCTTCAACCCTAGCAAGGTGTGCAAGCTCCTTGTGGATGCCAGCTCCTGCCAGCAGACAATAGTCCATCAGGAGTAAAAGGTGATGTGAGCTGGACCTAAATGCTTTCACCACAAAGGCCCTCACAGTTACTGACTCTAGGTCAAGCGTGAAGCCTCGATCATATAAAGGGGGTGTCAACTTTTGCATCTGTACCCACACAGTCCCCTTTTCCAAGTGGGAAAGGTCACAAGCCAGTCATTCCACTGTTTCAAGGCCTCACACCACACCCACTGTCCAGAATCAACAAATGGGCTCTGCAGCTTCAAGGGCAGGACTTTGAGGTGCTGCACTAACCAGGGGAGAATAATCTGGGATCACTGTTTGCATAGGCACCCCACACTACTTAATGGATCCAGGCTGAGCAGAGTGAGAAACACATCCACCTGGTTTAACAATGAGTATGATCAAAGGCACTTACACTTTCTTTTTTTATTCCAAGTTATTTTTTTTTTTACATTTTGTAATTTTGTAAAACAAACAGTAGTATTAGTAGAGTACAGAGGAAAGAAATAAAGACATCATTGTGAATAATAATGAATACACAAGGAGTTATCACAGTAGGATTGGTGTCTGAGAGGCATAGTGTTGTATCGGAATCTGATGTCTCTGGAGTGTTGAGTTGTATTGGTCTGGGTGTTAGAGATAATTGAAGAGCCATATGGTTGGTGGTTAGCATTTTGTGTTGTGGGATACCCAAGGTAGTTTTGTGATGTAGGAGGGAAGAGAGAGGAAGTAGTGGAATAGTAGAAGAAAGTAGAGATATATAGAGAAAGAGGGGGCAGCGGAAAGCAAACAGAGTGAGGGGGTGCAAGGGTGCGGGGCTGTAGGAAAAAGAGAGCCACATGGGACATATGGAAGTCCACAGCACCTTAGATGCCACCCCCCGCCCCCATCCCATTAGCCACTATCCGGCACTTATGCTTCCTCTGCTGAATCTACTCCAGTAGATGAACATCTACAGGCTGTGACACTAGTAGCACAGGACAGTGTGTGGAAATCCTTCCTCGAAGGTCATCAAAAGCACACCCCCCCGGGCTCAGACTACTGTGAGGTCATTGTGGAGGATAAGCATGAACTGTCGATTAGGGATTCATCCTGAGAGGAAGTAGAGCGGTGGTCTACAGAGCACCCATCATCAGGACCACATGGTTGATGCATCAAAAACACCAAAGTGTTGTGAAGAAAGAGGACCAACATCCCCCGCCGCAGCCACATCACCCTACACCTAAGAGACCTGCACTGGCTTCCCGTCAACAAGAGGATCACCTTCAAGCTCCTCACCCACGCACACAGAGCTCTCCACAACACCGGACCAGCCTATCTGAACAGCAGACTCCGCTTCTACACCCCCACCCGCCAGCTCCGCTCTGCCAGCCTCGCCCTCGCCGCCGTCCCCCGCTTCCAACGAACGACCTCCGGTGGCAGATCCTTCTCCTTCCTCGCCGCCAAGACCTGGAACACTCTCCCGACCCATCTGCGGCAGACCCATGACCTGCTCACTTTCAGAAGACTCCTCAAGACCTGGCTCTTCGAGCAGTAGCAGCACCCCCTCCCCTCAGCGCCTTGAGACCCTCACGGGTATGTAGTGCGCTTTACAAGTCACTGATTGATTGATTGATTGATAGATAGTTTCCTGACCAGGATAATCTGGTTGAAGAACTAATGAAAAGTACTGCTGTCTGTCAGACGACAGGCCAGATGGACACCCTGGTCTCATTATAACAAGGATGGCGCATACTGTGAAGCACGGTAACCATGGACCATTTCACCTCGCCTGCAGGACGATTCCTGGTGGCCGTAAGAGACCACTTCCTCCACTGTCCAGTAGTGGAAATAGCTAACTCAGCTGCTTTGGACAATGTCGCGCTCAAGCTGGAAAGTTAGGGTCATGCATGGCTTACCACACAAGGCGAAGAAGGACAAAGGTTCGCCTTTTAGAGGAGCTCAGTTCACTGATGATTTAGACAACTTGAACGTTATCCACAGATAATCACCTCAAGTAGCCACAGGCAAAGGGTTCAGGAGAGAGTTGTATTTACAGCATCAAAAAATGATGCAAGTTGTGGGTCGAGCAATTGAGGGACCTAGAGTGGTCTATCCACCATTTTCTCTGAATGTCCCGTGGTACCAGTCATAGCGCCCCTGCGACCATCGAATATAGACTGGCAGTCAAGAATCTTCCCCTTCCTTTGCCAGCTGCACTGTCAGTGTTGTTGTACTACTTTGCCATTTGGCGTTTCAGCACGCGCTGTAGGAGAGTAGGATCTGCTTCACATGGGTACCCCCACTTTTTGCTGGTGTTTCACTGTTTTTCGACCTTAGTCTGGCTGTGCCCTGCTAATCATGACCACAGCCTAGCTGCTTCCTCTCTAAAATGGTTTGCATGTACATTAGGTACATATCTAATTGGATTCTGGAGTGCCTTATAAGCCCCTAGTATATGGTATACTATGAACCTAGGGCATAGGTACCTCAGAGGCCTACCAGGGGCTGAAGCATGTATTATGCCACCCCCGGGAAGCACTCCAAAATGGCACCACAGGTCTGCTACTGCAGCCTGGGTAAGGGTGTGCTTGCACCCCTTACAGTGGTATAGGCTACCTATATCCACCTCTATATACAGAGGCATATAAACCTATAAGTCACTCCTATGGCAGGCCTTGACAATCCTGAAGGCAGAGTGCTTGGTTTTGTGTGAGAGGGTGCCCAAGCATGAGCTGAGCCCCTCTGCAGCTTTCGGAAATACTTCCTTATGGCGGTTCTGTAATACAGCCATACCATATACTCTTAAGTGCATTATAACCTCGCGGTAAATGCTAACTTTGGAATGGCTGCATCAAAACATGTCGTGTTTGGTGTCAAAAATCTACCCCCCCCCCGCCAGTTCTGGTGGTGGGGGTAGCATTCCACCCTTCTAGAGGGAGAGACATGTTCACAATGGTCTAACCCGGTAGGACTTTCCTGAGCCCTGGCATCACAAAATGGATAACTCTGCCACAGACACGGGTCTGGCCTCCTGCTGCTGACCGAAACTCCGGCAGGGGAGGCCTGGAAAATAGGTTTCCTGTCGAAGGGAGGTGTAACCACCTCCCCAGACAGGCAGATGTGTATTGGGGCTGGGCGGGAGCACTCTCTGGTGCTTTGAAGTCCTGCACTGGGTGCACACTTGGTGTCCCTGTGCACAGTTCAGTTCAAACCGGTTGCAGGGGCTACCTGCCCCTGCTCTGGCGTGAAACTGGACAAAGGAAATGGGTGTAACCACCCCTCTTTCCAAACTCCAAACCCTCCCATAGGTGGGTCCCTAAAGTATGTCCAACCCCCAAACGTAGTATAAGTATGGGAACCCAGTCCTTGCGACTTTAGATTACCCTGGACGAAACTCTACAACATATATCCTGGACCTTAGACTTTCTATCACGACTAGAAGACTGAAGAAGTCTCCCTTGGGGTCAAGGAGTGACTCCCCTGCTTGGCAGGCACCAAAGAAGCAACTGACCTGTCTGCATCGCTGAAGCTCCCGCCGGACGCCGAAGTCTTTGCATCACCAGAGGTGGATTTCCAGACTTCCCCGAGGCTAGCCTGAGTCCACAGCAAAGCTGAGGCTTGTGGCTATCGTGGGTGACGTGGAACCATGACCCCTGGACACCGTGAACTTTTGCAGCAACACTATCTTCCTGGGCCTCCTCGAAATTGTGCTTTGGGCTCAGAGTAGCCCCAGCCTTGAGCACTTTCTGCACCGAAGATTGTTGGCCTCCACTCCACGAGTGACCGGTGGGCCAGTTTCAAGTGCGACCGCTTGAGGCTCCTTCGCGATCACTAGCCCGTTGGCTAGCAGGTCCCCACGAAGGCAACTCCTCTTCTACTTGGGCTTTCCTAGTTGCTCTAGACGTGCCCTGACTTACCCTCGCTGGGTGAGTCCCTCAGACCTTGCTGGTTTGCACCGCAGTCCTTTCTCTAAATTCCAGTGACTTGCAGTTGCCAAGGCTTGTTGGGTCCATTCTGGTTGCCAACACAGCAGCACTCGACAGACTTTGTGGGTCAGCTCGAATCCAGCTCGTGGACTTCGTCGACACCTCCAGGACCTCGTGGCTGAAGAGTCAAGACACCCATCCACTCACCTGAAGCACCCGACATCCGTGGGCATTGGTCCATCCTGCCCTTGGTCACTGGCTAGTGACCCAGACTCTGTCCCCTCTGCTTTCAGGTTCCTTCCATCCTAGATCCAGGCTTGGATCTCTTCGGACACTTCTCCTCTTCACGGCAGCAGCAGTTCTTTTCAGGCTTCCATTGCAATCGACGACGCGACCCGACCCGACGCCAAAAGACACCTATGCACCCGGCTTCCCTGGGTGAGGTAACTTGAGTACTCCGGTGCTCCTGTGGGTGCTAGCCCTAGAACTTCTTAAGTCCAAAAGGGTTTGGTTCTGACTCGATTCTAAGCATCCCTAATTTTTAAAATTCCAACCGCGACATTGCCCATAGAAGCTAACGGGAACCCACAGTTGTATTCAAACACTGCATACAGTCCCCGTGGGTCCCCTGTGTCACTACCTTGGGTGGTTCCTTGGGGTCCCAGCGATTCTGCAGGCTCTAGGCCTTGTGTCTATCCCAGTCGTGGTTCTTATACCACTTTCTTGGTATATGGTTTGGTACGCCCCTAGGGCCCAAACATGTATTTGTGCTATTACTGTTGATTGCTAACTTGTAATTTAAGTACTTCAAACTCCAGTCTCATAAAGAGACTAGAGGGGTGTATTTTATCCTAAATACATATATTTTGAATATATACCTGGCGTGGTTGTCCTTTCATTTGATCATTCAAGAGATTATAAACTGGTAAAACAAGCTGCTTTACATTCCTTCAAGACTTAGCCTGAAGGCTGCTCTCCACAGCTACTACTAGGATAGCTTTCAATAAAGGTTGGCTTTAACCATTCACCATAAGGGGTTGTTTGGACTGATACAAGGTGCCCACGAGAACTAGTGGACAGCATATATCAGGCCACCTTCTCACACGCGCTATGAAATTTGTTTTATTTATTTATTTGTTTACATTACTCCGGTCGCCGTGAGCTGGAGTGTACTACCCCCCACCCTGCCCCTCCCCCACCCTGCCCTACTGCCCTGCAGCACTCCCTCCACGAGCCGCTACTGGTGGGAGCTGGACGCTCTGAGTTCTACCGGTGAGGAAAGATGCGATCAGTTGAGGGCGTCCTCTTGTATTCTCATCTGGCAGAGTCTGTATAGGAGGGTGAGATGGGGTACTGTATTGAATGCTGCTGAGAGGTTTAGGAGAATCAGAGCAACAATGTCCCCCTGGTCTAGGAGAGGCCTGATTTATCTACAATTGGTTCACCATTGAATTATTGAAAGAATATATTTTTTAAAAAATAAATACACAAATAAATTAACTTAATGTACACCAACACTTGAAAGTCTGAGTTTATTAAATATAACTTAGATTTATATATGGTATATTACTTCAACCAACAAAAAGCCCTCGAGCTCTGACAGGTCACTTCAACGCTCTCACCCACCATCCGGTTTCATGCCTTGCTGAAGCACGCAAGCTGACTGTCACTTCATTTCAACCATGTCCGACGCGTTTCAAGGCTGCTCCGCCCCTTAGTCATGAACTGTGCACAGAGGGATACAAAGACTCACCACTCGTTACTTTCCATCCTTTTATTGAGAGAAAGACCGCCCACGGTGGGCGTGACACTTTTTCAGACAACCAGCGGCATGCTGGTAATTGCAGTCCAATACGAAGTGAGTATAATCACACCTTGAGTAGGCTTGCTCCCCCTGTTGATTGCACCTTTTTAAATTCCTAGGTGTGAAAAGTCTAATTTGTGTGCGTTTTCACCTGTGAGAGCATCCTATACAGATTGGTATATTACTTACGTACTTATGTATCTTTATATTAGTTTACTTCTACTGTAAAAAAAAGTGTACCTCTCCAATGTACTACTCTATGTTGCACCCTATACATCGCTCAATATATCCTCGGCCCACACTTTCTTACTCATCCCAAACCTCATTTTACTACTATGATCTCCAAAATAATCCTTTCTAGACTCTTCCCTCCTTGCATCAGCTCACCTCATTTTACTATTTAGATCTTCCAAGCAAGCCTTTCTAAACCCTTCCCCCATGTATCCCTCCTAGATTCATCCGAGACCTCATTTTTTACCCTAATCCTTCTTCCAGAGACTCCCCCCTCCATTGTAAACCTCCTCCTACTACTATGATATCCAAATAAACACTTTCTAGATGCTTCCCTTTTCTATCTCTCTATCATCTTTTCCACCGCTCAAATTAACAAATTGTTTCCCTATACTAACCCACGACTAATCCGTTTTGGGTTCCGGAATAGCGTGCTACTTGATGAAAAGTGCTTTGAAGCCTCGCCTCGGGTAGTAAGCGCTATATAAATGCCACTTACAATTACAATACACTGACAGCAACAAAGAGGCAGCTCAGTGGCCATAGAGGCATATCCTCTGACAGCAAGAGAGGTACCTCTCACTGACCATAGAGACATGTCCACTGACAGCAAGAGAGGTACCTCTCACTGAACATAGAGACATATCCACTGACAGCAAGAGAGGTACCTCTCACTGACCATAGAGACATATCCACTGACAGCAAGAGAGGTACCTCTCACTGACCATAGAGACATATCCACTGACAGCAAGAGAGGTACCTCTCACTGACCATAGAGACATATCCACTGACATCAAGAGAGGTACCTCTCACTGACCATAGAGACATATGCACTGACAGTGAGAGAGGCCTCTCACTGACCATAGAGACATATCCACTGACATCAAGAGAGATGCCTCACAGTGGGCTCTCACCAATCATAGAGATGATCCTTGACCATAGAGAGGGCAAGCAGGGCTTCTGGAGGGATGACCTACTGAAATATGTATAACCTAACACTGCAGTGCCAGAGTGGAGGTGATTATAAAAGACAACCACAACTTTATTGAAACAGCAGTGGAACAATAAGAACACGCCGACTCGAGCAATCCCCCGATATACTGCATGTTTCTCTCTTTTTGCGAAGTAACATTTTTTAGTGAAAGTTTTACTTGATAAAAACTTTCATCGTCATAAATACTTTGAAAAACCAGAATCTGGCGCAAATTGACTTTGGCCCTCCCCCCGTTCCCTGTTTATCCATGTGACGACCCTGCCCCTTTAAATGCTGAACCGGTGCTAGTAGTAGACATACCGGGGAAAGAGAGGCAGCGGCAGAACCAGTCGACAACACCCTAGCGCAAGGTAGCGGCCGAGGCAGACACGAGCAAACCGACGAAGGAACGTAAAGTATATAACTTACTTAATACTCTTTCCTTTTCCCCCCCTTTCCCAAGAGCGGGGTCTAGCCTCCTGCCCCCGAAGGTTTTCCTCAACTAGAGAAAACAAGGTATTCTTTTCTTCCTGCACATTACTCTGACCGACTGAAACTAGCATGCCTGAGAAAAAGTCTGCGCACGCTCACGGTCTTCTAAAAATAGCATATATGTCAGCTTTAGGCGTTAAATACTACTCTCCCGAATAATTATTCTGGTAATTATGTGAACAACGTGTGATGTTATCAGCACCTCACTTTAATGGCATTGGCAGCGTAACATAATATTCATGTTATTTCCTTACGCAATTCTATGTCCCTATACTAAGTAATGGCGGCTTTACGGAACACGAAGTTTTGCGATCTGCAACAACTTCTTAACACAGCTCTATTTCTCTACATTAAAGCAATGTTAGCTTTATAGAAAGAGGTGGCTCACCATTCCGTCTTTAGATTCCTGTGCGCTGTGTGTTGTGTATGACATTACTGAATTGTGTTTGACAGCCTAACATTGAGCACCGCATTCCCGAGTCCAACGGGAACTGTTTCTTGTTTCAAAAAACGGCTAATAGTCTATGTGTTTGTGTTTTTTGTTTTTTGTTTGGTCCCTTTCCTCCTGCAATCTCCTTCTGAATATAAAAAGAGGGCCATTTTTGCCATTAACAAATGTCAATTTTAGCCTATTTGTCGATTGGCATTATATTTCAATTAAAGTATTGTCATTTTGAAGTTGCAAAACAACGGCTGATGCTCTAAATTTTGAACATAGTTACAGCATGTATTTTGACTGAACCTAGTCTTCATACCTTTTCTTCCCACCACCTCCTAACAGGTTCAAATTGAACAAACTCGTGTTGGTTGGACGATTCACTCCACCCTCCTCAAAGGAGTCCTATGAAAATTTAGATTCCTCCACAATTACGCTAGGTCCTGATGAAAGCCCACCTGACCCTTAGGGGCGCAAGATAGGGCTGAAACATGTCGACCATTTTTTTGAACATTCTCACTTAGTGCACCAGACCCTAAAGTGTCTGATTTTGCACGTAAATCATTTTTAATCAACCCGAACCCAGTTTTATTAAAATTATTGACTGGTTTTACGAGTATTTTAACCTACACTCACTGGGATTTCTTCACCACACACGGCTGTACATTCTCACTTCTATGATCACTACTGAAAAAACCAGAGGCAAGAACCTCCGGGTGGAGGAAGCACACAGTAACCCAATGATGATGCTGTCACGTTGTTAAGCACAAGCGGATAATCGAACATACCGCTACAATACCACCTTGCGATAAACGTGAATGAGGGTTTCTTAACAGTCCGTTAACTGTTGATGCTAAGTTTGGTTCTTTCAGGACCAGTGATCCACTCTCATTTGATATCTAGATTATAAAAGAGCTGCAAGGAGGTCCTGTCACCTCTTAATATCTTCTAAAGGAGGAATCCCCCCAAAGCACAGCTTCGCAGCAAAAAGGCCCCAAGCAGACGGCCTCACCTTTTTAAGGGTAACCGTGGGTGGGTCTGCACAGCTGCCGCTCCGTTCACCAGAGACCACAGCCTTCAGCGGTTCTGGTACTACCCAGCATACGGGGAAAGAAAAAGAAAAAAACGAGTCACGTGCGTATCCGGGCATTCTGGGAGCCATAGTTCTGTGATTTCTAATCCATTCTTGGAGGTCTTCTACTAAAATCTGCGCAGCATCCGGGGAAGGGTAGGTAGTAAATGATATATAATTCTTTGAGAGAGCTGTGCCACGGTTGTAGTCAGAGCAGTCTGGGGGTGTAGCTGCACAGCCCAAGTGCATTGTGGGGGAAAACAAAGTAGATACCAGTGCATTCTGGGAGATGGTGTGCTGTAGTTTAAAGGACATACTGGGAGGGTAAGGGCGATGCTTCTCTATGCATTTGAGGGGCTGAAATAGTGCTGTTCTACTTGCATATTGGAATGCCAAGTTACAGGGTTGTAATGATGCTCCACGTGCATTCTGGGAGGTGAACCTAACATGATCCCTTGTGTGTTCATGGAGAGTTAGTGCTCTGCATTTTGAGAGGTGACATGGTCTTGTTCAGTGCATTCTGGGACAGGTAGTGTACAGGCATTTAAAGAAGCCTGGATTGGATGAGCTCTCATCCTTAGAAAGGGGAGATGTGCGCACCATATAAGACACCTTTATATATTAATCAATCAATCAGGTGTTTGTTAAAGCGCAACTACTCGCCCGTGAGGGTCTGAAGGCGCTGCGGGAGGGGTGTAGGTTCCGGTCCATCAAGGACAGATGGCTAGGATGCGCTATAATGCGTGACTTTGCATTTCTGTGAGGTGATGCAGATCACCACATTGAAATGCGTTAGTCTAACGCCTGATTTGTGGCACTTGGCAGGGCTGGAGAATGAGAGATTGCCCCACGTTTTTTAAGATCTTGTTCCGGGATCAATTGTCCGACGCCCCAACGCTGCCAGAGTTTGTGTTGTGCGCTTTTGGCCATGGCTGTGATGTGTCTGTGATGACTGATATGATTATCAAGGGCGACGCCAAGTGATCTGGCACTCTGGACAATGGCGGGGCAGCCCTCCAGGGCAGGAAGGTTTTCCACCCATTCTTCTACTGGGGTTATTGCTCTTGGAGGTGACATCAAAAGAAATTCTCTTTTAGTTGGGTTGAGTTTTAGATGGTGGTTGGACATTCAGTCTTTAATCTTGAGGAGTGTGATTGAAAGGAGGGCAACGTCTTCAGGGGATGAGACTTATTGCTCTGGTGTGACAAAGTGTCCCTTCATTTGAGGGCAAGGGGCAGAGGCCTTGTTTGTGTGTTGTGCATAAATGTCTGCGCCCCCACCTGTAGTTTGCACATGCCAACTCAGCAGACGTGGCGTTTGCACCTGAGGCCGGACAGGTGCAGTCTGTGCTTCAGACACAGTTTTGTCATCCTGGACGGGTGTCTAGGGGGAAGGGGGAGTGAGATGGGGGAGGCACAGGTTGGACAGTCCATGGTGGTCTGGTGCGGTCTTAGCTTTGAAAAGCACATTAGCCACTTCCCAGGGCTAATGGCCCGAACATTAACACAGAGCAGAAGCATCTGAGACATTAAAGGAAGTGAGGGGGAGATAAAACCTGTTCACCCCCGCCTCAATATGTCTCTACGTTCATCCTCCCCGCAGAGGGAACAGGAGGGACATCTAAGAGACAGGGGTCAGGAGAGGGTATGAGTAAAGTGTCATGGCAGTAGAGAGAGGGTGAAGAATCTGTCAAGCTGCACACAGCCCACTGGGAAACACAAAGACACAGCACAGGGTGAAACATGTCCCTAAACAAGGAAGAAGTGACCATTAGACAGACAGAAGGGCAGACAGGCAGCTGCTCGCTTAGGGATAGCGGAAAGGACCCCTAGACAGAAGGGCAGACAAACAGCTGCTCGCTTAGAGATAGAGGGAGTGACCACCAGACAGAGGGACAGAAAGGCAGTTGCTTGCTTAGACATAGACAAAATGAGCATTAGACAGACAGAATGGCGGACAGGCAGCTGCTCACTTAGAGATAGTGGAAAGGACCACCAGACAGGGGGCAGACTGGCAACTGCTCGCTTAGAGATAGAGGAAGTGACCACCAGACAGAGAGGCAGACAGGCAGCTGCTTGCTTAGAGATAGAGGAAGTGACCACCAGACAGACAGAAGGGCAGACAGGCAGCTGCTCGCTTAGAAATAGAGGAAGTGATCACCGGACAGAGGGGCAGACAGGCAGCTGCTCACTTAAAGATCGAGGAAGTGACCACCAGACAAACAGAAGGGCAGACAGGCAGCTGCTCGCTTAGAGATAGAAGAGAGGACCACCAGACAGAGGGGCAGATAGGCAGCTGCTCGCTTAGAGATAGAAGAAAGGACCACCAGACAGAGGGGCAGATAGGCAGCTGCTCGCTTAGAGATAGAGCAAGTGACCACCAGACAGAGGGGCAGATAGGCAGCTGCTCGGTTAGATATAAAGGAAGTGACCACCAGACAGAGAGGCAGACAGGCAGCTGCTTACTTAGAGATAGAGGAAGTGACCACCAGACAGATAGAAGGGCAGACAGGCAGCTGCTCGCTCTGAGATAGAGGAAGTGACCACCAGACAGAGGGGCAGATAGGCAGCTGCTCGGTTAGATATAAAGGAAGTGACCACCAGACAGAGAGGCAGACAGGCAGCTTCTTGCTTACAGATAGAGGAAGTGACCACCAGACAGACAGAAGGGCAGACAGGCAGCTGCTCGCTTAGAAATAGAGGAAGTGATCACCGGACAGAGGGGCAGACAGGCAGCTGCTCGCTTAGAGATCGAGGAAGTGACCACCAGACAAACAGAAGGGCAGACAGGCAGCTGCTCGCTTAGAGATAGAAGAGAGGACCACCAGACAGAGGGGCAGACAGGCAGCTACTCATTGAAAGATAAAGGAAGTGACCACCAGACAGAGGCTCAGACAGGCAGCTGCTTGCTGAGAGATAGAGAAAGTGACCACCGGACAGAGGGGCAGACAGGCAGCTCCTCGCTGAGAGATAAAGGAAGTGACCACCAGACAGAGGGGCAGACGGGCAGCTGCTCACTGAGAAATAGAGGAAGTGACCACCAGACAGAGGGGCAGACAGGCAGCTGCTCACTGAGAGATGGAGGAAGTGACCACCGGACAGAGGATCAGACAGGCAGCTGCTCGCTTAGAGATAGACGAAGTGACCATTAGACAGACAGAAGGGCAGACAGGCAGCTGCTTGCTTAGAGATAGAGGAAGTGACCACCGGACAGAGAGGCAGACAGGCAGCTGCTCGCTTAGAGATAGAGGAAGTGACCACCAGACAGAGGGGCAGATAAGCAGCTGCTCGCTTAGAGATAGAGGAAGTGACCACCAGACAGACAGAAGGGCAGACAGGCAGCTGCTCCCTTAGAGATAGAGGAAAGGACCACCAGACAGAAGGGCAGACGGACAGCTGCTCGCTTAGAGATAGAGGGAGTGACCACCAGACAGAGGGACAGAAAGGCAGCTGCTTGCTTAGAGATAGAAGAAATGAGCATTAGACCATCAGAAGGGTGGACAGGCAGCTGCTCACTTAGAGATAGTGGCAAGGACCACCAGACAGAGGGGCAGACAGGCAACTGCTCGCTTAGAGATAGAGGAAGTGACCACCAGACAGAGGGGCAGACAGGCAGCTGCTCGCTTAGAGATAGAGGAAGTGACCACCAGACAGACAGAAGGGCAGACAGGCAGCTGCTCGCTTAGAAATAGAGGAAGTGACCACCAGACAGAGGGGCAGACAGGCAACTTCTCGCTTAGAGATAGAGGAAGTGACCACCAGACAGAGGGGCAGATAGGCAGCTGCTCGCTTAGAGATAGAGCAAGTGACCACCAGACAGAGGGGCAGATAGGCAGCTGCTTGCTTATACATAGAAGAATTGACCACCAGACAGAGAGGCAGATAGGCAGCTGCTCGCTTAGAGATAGAGGAAGTGACCACCAGACAGACAGAAGGGCAGACAGGCAGCTGCTGGCTTAGAGATAGAAGAAAGGACCACCAGACAGAGGGGCAGACAGGCAACTGCTCGCTTAGAAATAGAAGAAAGGACCACCAGACAGAAGGGCAGACAGGTAGCTGCTCGCTTATACATAGAAGAAGTGACCACCAGACAGGGGCAGATAGGCAGCTGCTCGCTTAGAGATAGAAGAAAGGACCACCAGACAGAGGTGCAGGCAGGCAGCTGATCGCTTAGAGATAGAAGAAGTGACCATTAGATAGACGGAAGGGTGGACAGGCAGCTGATCGCTTAGAGATAGAGGAAGTGAACATTAGACAGACAGAAGGGTGGACAGGCAGCTGCTCACTTAGAGACAGAAGAAGTGACCATTAGACAGACAGAAGGTCGGACAGGCAGCTGCTCGCTTAGAGATAGAAGAAGTGACCACCGGACAGAGGGGCAGACAGGCAGCTCCTCATTGAGAGATAGAAGAAGTGACCACCGGACAGAGGGCAGACAGGTGGCTGCTCGCTGAGAGATTGAGGAAGTGACCACCGGACAGAGGGGCAGACAGGCAGCTGCTCACTTAGAGATAGAAGAAGTGACCATTAGACAGACAGAAGGGTGGACAGGCAGCTGCTCGCTTAGAGATCGAAGAAAGGATCACCATACAGAGGGGCAGACAGGCAGCTGCTCGCTTAGAGATAGAGGAAGTGACCACCGGACAGAGGGGCAGACAGGCAGCTACTCGTTGAAAGATAAAGGAAGTGACCACCAGACAGAGGGGCAGACAGGCAGTTGCTTGCTGAGAGATAGAGAAAGTGACCACCGGACAGAGGGGTAGACAGGCAGCTCCTCGCTGAGAGATAAAGGAAGTGACCACCAGACAGAGGGGCAGACGGGCGGCTGCTCACTGAGAAATAGAGGAAGTGACCACCAGACAGAGGGGCAGACAGGCAGCTACTCACTGAGACATAGAGGAAGTGACCACCGGACAGAGGGGCAGAGAGGCGGCTGCTCACTGAGAAATAGAGGAAGTGACCACCGGACAGAGGAACAGACAGGCAGCTGCTCGCTGAGAGGCAGAGGAAGTGACCATCAGACAGAGGGGCAGAAAGGCAGCTGCTCGCTTAGAGATAGACGAAGTGACCATTGGACAGACAGAAGGGCAGACAGGCAGCTGCTCGCTTAGAGATATTGGAAAGGACCACCAGACAGAAGGGCAGACAGGCAGCTGCTCGCTTAGAGATAGAAGAAAGGACCACCAGACAGAGGGGCAGACAGGCAGCTGCTCACTGAGAGATAGAAGAAAGGACCACCAGACAGAAGGGCAGACAGGCAGCTGCTCGCTTAGAGATAGAGGAAGGGACCACCAGACAGAGTGACAGGAAGGCGGCAGCTGCTCGCTTAGAGATAGATGAAGTGGCCATTAGACAGACAGAGGGGCGGACAGGCTGTTGCTTGGTTAGAGATAGAGGAAGTGACCACCGGACAGAGGGACAGACAGGCAGCTACTCGCTTATACATAGAGGAAGTGACCACCAGACAGAGGGGCAGATAAGCAGCTGCTCGCTTAGAGATAGAGGAAGTGATCATTAAACAGACAGAAGGGTGGACAGGCAGCTGCTCTCCTAGAGATAGAATATATGACCATTAGACAGACAGAAGGGCAGACAGGCAGCTGCTCACGTAGAGACAGTGGAAAGGACCACCAGACAGAGGGGCAGACAGGCAACTGCTCACTTAGAGATAGAGGAAGTGACCACCAGACAGAGGGGCAGACAGGCAGCTGCTTGCTTAGAGATAGAAGAAGTGACCACCAGACAGAGGGGCAGACAGGCAGCTGCTCGCTTAGAGATCGAGGAAGTGACCACCAGACAGACAGAAGGGCAGACAGGCAGCTGCTCGCTTAGAGATAGAAGAAATGACCATTAGACCGACAGAAGGGTGGACAGGCAGCTGCTCGCTTAGAGATATTGGAAAGGACCACCAGACAGAAGGGCAGATAGGCAGCTACTTACTTATACATAGAGGAAGTGACCACCAGACAGAGGGGCAGATAAGCAGCTGCTCGCTTAGAGATAGAGGAAGTGAGCACCAAACAGACAGAAGGGCAAACAGGCAGCTGCTCGCTTAGAGACAGAAGAAGTGACCATTAGACAGACAGAAGGTCGGACAGGCAGCTGCTCGCTTAGAGATAGAAGAAGTGACCACCGGACAGAGGGGCAGACAGGCAGCTCCTCGGTGAGAGATAGAAGAAGTGACCACCGGACAGAGGGCAGACAGGTGGCTGCTCGCTGAGAGATTGAGGAAGTGACCACCGGACAGAGGGGCAGACAGGCAGCTGCTCACTTAGAGATAGAAGAAGTGACCATTAGACAGACAGAAGGGTGGACAGGCAGCTGCTCGCTTAGAGATCGAAGAAAGGATCACCATACAGAGGGGCAGACAGGCAGCTGCTCGCTTAGAGATAGAGGAAGTGACCACCGGACAGAGGGGCAGACAGGCAGCTACTCGTTGAAAGATAAAGGAAGTGACCACCAGACAGAGGGGCAGACAGGCAGCTGCTTGCTGAGAGATAGAGAAAGTGACCACCGGACAGAGGGGCAGACAGGCAGCTGCTCGCTTAGAGATAGAGGAAGTGACCACCAGACAGACAGAAGGGCAAACAGGCAGCTGCTCGCTTAGAGATAGAAGAAGTGACCATTAGACAGACAGAAGGGCGGACAGGTAGCTGCTCGCTTAGAGATAGAGGAAGTGACCACCAGAAAGAGAGGCAGACAGGCAGCTGCTTGCTTAGAGATAGAAGAAGTGACCACCAGACAGAGAGGCAGACAGGCATCTGCTCACTTAGAGATAGAGGAAAGGACCTCCAGACAGAAGGGTAGACAGGCAACTGCGCACTTAGAGATGGAGGAAGTGACCACCAGACAGAGACGCAGACAGGCAGCTGCTTGCTTAGCGATAGAGGAAGTGACCACCAGACAGACAGTGGGGCAGGCTAGGTTGCTGCTGGCTTAGAAGCAGAGGAAGTGACCACCAGCCAGTAGAACAGGGGCTAAAAGGTCTAGGAAACCCACTGAACACCGATTATTGCTATATTTCACTACTAAACAGTCACTCATAAGTGCAGTTACATTACAGACACTAGGGCTATGATTTGAATGGTGCAGCAGGTGCAATGGAACCGGAGTCAAAAGGTGTAGGAATCTCACTGAACAAGGATTAATTGCTATATTTTACTACTAAACAAGCAGTAACAAGGGCAGTTACCTTGCACCCAACAAGGTCATTATTTGAATGGTGCAGCAGGTGCAGTGGCCCAGGGGCCAAAAGGTCTAGAAATTCCGCTGAACACCGATTAATGCTATATTTCACTACTGACCAGGCAGTCACAAGTGCAGTTACCTTACAGGCCCTAGGGCCATGATTTGAATGGTGCAACAGGTGCAGTGCCGCAGGGGGCAAAAAGTCTAGGAAACCCACTGAACACTGATTATTGCTATATTTTACTACTGACCAGGCAGTCACAAGTGCAGTTACCTTGCAGGCACTAAGACCATGATTTGAACGGTGCAGCAGCTACAGTGGCACAGGGGGCAAAAGGTCTAGGAAACCCACTTTACACCCAATGTTGCTATATTTTATCACTACCCCCATTCGGAACCAGCTGTGGCCAGTACCTCCTGCTCCCTAACGACCGTCTGCCGCCCCGTGCTCCCTGTGGCACAGTGCGAGGACCGCTTCCTGCACCACCTCCGCCGCACTTTCAGACCCTTCCCCTGTCCCCCCGGCGGGCTTCCTCCCTCGCAAGCTTCCTCTTCTCTCAGCTGTAACATTGGCGCACCTTAAAAGTGTGCGGATCTACTTTTTTAACAGTACGGCAGCTTTTATAGAAAGCACTTAAAAGTTCTTAAAAGTATTCCAGCGCTTTATAAGAGCACCAGGTATTGCACAAAGACACTTTTTTATGGCACTGGGGAGATTACAAGATTTGACCAGGCTCACAAGATGTTGAGCCAATGCCAAGACTCGAACCCAGTTCCACAAGTTAGCAGCTCTTTCCATTACTTCACATCTTTATTATAGTCATCTGCAACATGTACAAAGAACATTGACAAAGACAACAGATCCTTAAAAAAACATACTTGCACTGCTATAGTCTGATGTACTACTACTAGTAAGATGAAACAGTTCTGCATGTGAATAAAATACATGTTTGGAATTTGTGAAGAGACGTTTTCAGAGTTTACACGTTTGTTGCAGAATGTCTTTAAAAATGATGCTGGCCCAAAAGTTAACCGTGCAGGTCATACTAGTTACTTGCTTTCATTCATGTTGATTAACGTGTAAATACATGCTTGCCTGTTCTGCACAGACGGCCGCATGCAAAGGTCAGGAGTGCACTTGCGGCCCCCAGACTATATATCGACAGGGACGTTATGGTATAGATTATACAGCAGCGCTGGCTTCAGTGCAGCATAGCTGCAAGTTAAAAACAAAAACGCTACAACGCAGTCAAAGGTGGCTGTGTAATAAAGCTTTTTTCTTTACTATCAGCCATTTGCAAATGGCTAAAAAATCACTGGCAATGTCAATAGATCTCACATAGGCAAGACCTATTGGCTTTGCCAATGCTTGTTTTAAATGGGAGAAATTTAAAGTGAAGAAACATGTTCCATAATATGGAACATGCTTTCTCACTCCAAATCTCTCCCATTTAAAAAAATAACTGCATTTTTCTGTTTTTAATATGGCACCATGCCAACCGGCCATTTGCAACAAGGTGACTGCAGTTTGTAAATGCAACAATTAAAATAAATAGTTAACTTTGTTTATAGGTACTCCATAAAACATATTAATATTAATCTCCTCTTATTTATAAGTGTTGCATTTACAATCAGCAGCTTTCTTGTTCTTAGTGGCAGGTAGCCACGGTGCCATATTTAAAACAGAAAAATACAGTAATTTTTAGGTCTTGCCTGAGCTAGCGCATGCGCTGCTCGGAGAGACATTTTCTATACGGGTTTCTAAAGCGCTACCAGACCTCGCTGGCCTAACGCTTGCGTTCACGTGAGCGTGCACGCGCGCAGCCGCCAATCACTGCTGCGCGCGCACCACTCGCATGCTTACCACACAGCGCGTCCCGTCCTCGCGATCACTTTCGCTTTGATCGCGATTACTTTCGCTTTCACGGCCGCACGGCCGTTACTTTTACGGCCGCGCGGCCAATGCTCGTTTATCAGTGTGCCCAATAATTAGCGTTGCGATGCTTAAAAGGTGGAACGCAAATTAAAGATTAATCGCTTGCATACAGATACCACGATGGTGTTCTTGCATGTATTATTTTCAGGGGGTGGGACAAGGATACATTGACATTCAATTCCTATGTTAATTCCAGGATTTATATTGATTACATACACTGTTACTGTGGTACTGGGCTATCTTGGGTCAGTGGCTTGCTTTTACATACGGCACAAAACAAAGTTGCTATGTAAACTATACATTGTAGTGGGTTTATAAATGTTAAAATATCAACATTGGTGTCTTTTTTTTCCCCTTTAACAGGTGGTAACAAGAAGCCGCTGAAGCAAGCTAAGAAACAGGCTAAAGATGTGGATGAGGTATGACAATTGATGCTTTGAGTAGCTTTCTCCTTGCCTGCTCGAGACTGCTTTGTGCCATGTTCGGTTTACTGCTACCCTTACGTGGAGCTTGCAGGGCACACAGCCGCTGGTTCTTTGCCACACTGTTAATTTAAAACATCAGTGACAGGTGTTCTCAAAAGTGTGTGTAGGTTCAGTTTTAATGGTAAGGGACCTGCTTAATATTAAGCTTATCCCTTTTATTCTGATTTAATTTATTTTTTCAAATGAACTGTGCTCAACCTTTTTTTTACAGTAAACAAAGTGCACAGGAGTTTTGTTGTACCATAACACACACTGTCCCCTGACTACTTTATACTTGTCTTTTAACTAAAATCTCATGGGAAATGCTGATTGTTCAAACACCCAGTATATGCGTTTCCACACTAGAGCTGCTGGTTTCTTATATCACAGACATGAAGGCGATGATCTCATGCAGCATGATACAGAAGGCAGACTCAGGTCTTTCCTTGTGCAGTACGTTTCCTTCCCTTTTCGAGGTAGACCGAAATAGAAAGATGCCAATACCTACATTTGTATGTCTCTGGTGAGGTTTCCAATCTCCTTGGATGAAACCCTATTGCTGATGTTCACATATTTATCTCTAAAATAACTTGAGTTAAAATGCTATTTATGGACCATCACCCAGAGTGTACGGTTAGCATGTCCCCCTGACTTTTGTATCATAAACAGATCAGGCCTCCAGCATTCATCATTCGCTGATCACCATAAGCTGCCTGGTCCTCCTATATTGAGCATAAGCTTTCAGACGAAGCAAAAAGGGCAATATACGTACACTTATTCAACAGAAACTCACAATTTGTGCCTAATTAAATGCTGTGCTCAAGGGCAACATGTGGGTGGATCAACAATCCCACTTCTAGTCGTACTTCCCAAAGAACTATTTCTGCTCAAAACCGTGTCTGGCACACCAGTGCAGTCATTGGGCCACCTGCACCCGTGGAAGGAGCGATCATGTATGCAATGGTTTTAACCGCTGGTATTGTTGTGGGAAGCATTTCATCCCATCATTGTTTCCACTCCACTAGATGTCTTATCCCCATCTCACAAGGGTAGACCAGTTTGTATGACTAAGTCTTGTTCGCACCTGAACAAGAGCAACCTTGGACTCCCCTGACCATGTTGGGCCTATTGAAGTAAGGTTCCCTCCTAAGGTCTGGAAGTGCCAGCATTGTTTTGGGGTCACATTCACCCTAGCTCAGTGTTTGAATCTGTACAGTCTCGCTTCCTGGCAGCATTCCTCCTTTAACAACCTTCTCATCCACCCAGGCAGATACCCAATGCTGTAAATTTACCAGACCCATTTTTATCCTTTTGACTCCACCTCCAAAAAAACCTTAACTATTGTGCCGCCATTTTCCCCACACCATGGTTCACTCACGTCCCCCCTGAGACTTCTCTACAAATTAGTCTGCCTAAAGGTTGACACACACACACACGAGACGTGCACAATTTGTTCCCTGCTGCCCCCCTTATGTTGGCTTCACCCTACCTCCCTCCTCCACCCCACCCCTGTACCAAGCTTTACTCTGCCTGTCTGTGAAACATCAGCTACCCCCGATTGATTCTGCCCATTATGGAAACTTGTTACATCCCAGCATTGTTCTGCAGTCGTCTTCCCTATGCAGTTTGAAACGTCTGGTGACGTGTAGCACAAATAAAAACAAGCATTGGCATAGCCACTAGGTCACTTGGGACCTTATAAGTGTTTAACCATGCAACAGTTAATATTGTTGCACCAAGGCTATTGTGCTGCATAACTAAATACTTAAAAGGTCCCAAAGGCGAGACCTATTGGCTATGCCAATGCTTGTTTTAAATGGGAGGAATTGAATTAAACAAAATGTTTCATAAGACATAATTGACTTAATTGGGTGTGAAGAAAGTGTTTCATAAAACATTAAAAGGATCACACAGAATGACCTCTTGCCCCCTAAACACGCCTCTCAAGGATCAAGGGCTCTAGCTGGGCTCCACCCATGATTCCCAATCTTGGCCTCAGGCTCCAAATTCTTCCAAAGAACCATGTGAAATATGCATTGAATATGACTGACTCTGCTCCAACCAGCTTGTACTTTACAGGTTGACCTTTTAAGGTAGGCTACTATGTTAATCTATCTGCTGCAGTGGAAATCTTGTGCATAACCATCATATTACAAATTGGTCCTCAACACTTCTCCACCAAATAAAGGATGAGAGAGATAATCTCAGCGCAATGACCACGGAAGGCCTTTGTCCCCTTTACATCACATAGAACCTGAAATTGAGACCCTTAGTATCTAACACCTGCCACATAACTTGTAGAGTCTTAACACTCAGTAGTTGTCCCTAGTTTTCCTGCAACGTGAACATTGTTCTTTGCTTCTCCAGCTGTAACAACGTGGCGCCATCTTTTATAGGGACATTCCCCAACTACTGATTCACAAACGACAACCATGCAAACTTTTTTTATTTTGAATCTTATTTTGAGTAGTTGATGGGAGGCACACAAGGCCCTCCAGGGCTCTGATTCATAGCACCTGCTCTTGCTGGTGAACACTGAGAGGTCTGCATGCGGAGAGGTTGAGATATGCCGATGCTGTGCTTCCTGAAAGAGAGCTGTAATATCTCCTTACCCAACACAGTTGACGTTAGGGTCAGCCTATTTTGGGATAAATTGATTGACTTGTGAAATCTATGATTACAGATCAATTTTTTATCAAGGAAAAGTGTGTAGATGGAGTCCACAATGGTTTCTCACCACCTTCACATTTCAACTATGACCTCTGTATCCTACCCAGGATCATAGGCAGTCACAACCACTTCTACCGTGACGGTACACCGCTCTTTCAATGCATCACAAGCAAACATGACTAATTCAAGCCCTTGAATACTGCCCATCTTCAACTGACGCATGGATGGCCCTGGGATTCCCCTAACTAAGGGGGCCCAAGAAGAACAGCTGTTTCTCATTGTGAGAAGTTGTCCTGGTATATGCTGTCCACTAGTTCTAGTGGGCACCATTCACCAGTCCAAACAACCCTTATGGATGATTAGGTGTAAGACAACCTTTATTGAAAGCTATCCTAGTAGTAGCTATGGAGAGCAGCCTTCAGGCTAAGTCGCGAAGGAATGTAAAGCAGCTTGGTTTACCAGACTATAACCTCCTGAATGACCAAATGAAAGGAGAACCACACAAGGTATATATATAAAATATATGTATTTATTACTAAACACTCTCTACTAACCTCTTTATGAGATTGGAGATCAAGGCACACAATAATACAGTTATAAAACAAGAGTAAATAGCACAATATACAATGGGCCCCAGGGGGAGACTAAACCATATATTAAGAAAGTGGTATAAGAACCACGACTTGACTAGACACAGTGCCTAGAGCACGTAGAATCGCTGGGAACCCAAGGAACCACCCAAGGCAGTGACATAGGAGACGCACAGGGGACATGTGCAGTGTGAGAACACAGCCTCGAGCTCCGTACAATCCTATGGGAAAGTCGCGGTTGGAATTTGAACGTTTAAGGACACTTAGGAGAGCACTTTGAGTAAACCTTTCAGACTTACAGGGTTCTAGGGCCAGCATCCACGGGAGCACCGGAGCACTCGTGTTAACTCACCCAGGGAAGCCGGGTGCATAGGTGTCAAATGGTGTCGGGAAATGTCGTTTTCAATTGCGATGTGCTTCAAAGTGCTGCTGCAGTGGAAAGGAGAAGTGTCCGGCGTGATCCAAGCCTGGATCGAAGATGTGAAGAACCCGAAAGCAGAGGGCACAGAGTCTGGGTCACTTGCCAGTGACCAGGGGCATGACAGACGAATGCCACCGATGTTGGGTGTTTCAGATGCGAAGAGGTGAAGCTTGACTCCACTGCCACGGGGACCAAGAGGCGTCAACGATGACCACAGTCCACAGGCGAGCTGTCCCACAAAGGATGTTGGGTGCTGGGGGCGGTCGGTGTCCGGATCGGAGACCAACAAGCCTTGGCAACGGCAACCCACGTAGTGAGAGTAAAAAGGCTTCGGTGTGGACCAGCAAGGTCCTGTGGACTCCCCAAGCGATGGAGAGTCAGGGCACGTCTGGAGCAACCAGGAAAGCCCACTGTAAGTTAAAGTACCCTTCTCAGGGACCAACAAGTCGACGGACAAGGGATCGCGAAGGGACCGTAAGAGGAATCACTCAATATCAGCCCATGGGTCACTCGAGGAGTGTAGGCCAGTAATCTTCGGGAGAATCAAGTAGCCCAAAAGCACAGCCTCAGGGATTTCCAAAAAGCATATGCTGCTGAAAATGGTCACGGTGTCCAGGCGTTCGGGTTGCACGGTCCCCACAAGGGTTTTGGATCTCAGGTTTGCTGCGAGGACGGATCGGCCTTGGGGAAGCTTGGGAGTCCACCTCCTGTGTTGAAAAAACTTCAGAGCCCTTCAGGAGCTGCGTAATTGCCAACCGGACAGATGCGTCTTTGGTGCCTGCCTTGCAGGGGAGTAACTCATTTACTCCAATGGAGATTCTTCGGTCATCCAACATCGTGTAGATAGTAGAAGTTTTGGGATTCTGTGGCAGAGTTTCGTCCAGGTAAATCTAAAGTCCTGTAGTCAGGGGTTCCAACTTTATACCCAAGGAAGGGGTGGGACAAACTCTGGGGACCCATCTATGGGAGGGTCAGGACAGAGGGGGGGCTACACCCATATCCTTTGTCCAGTTTCGCGCCAGAGCAGGGGTTGGTAGCCCCTGCAACTCGTTTGAGCTGGACTATGCACAGGGACACCAAATGTGCCCCCAGTGCAGAATTCAAAGCACTCTCAGAGTGCACTCACCCAGGCCCAATACACTAAAGCCTGTCTGGGAGTTGATCACACCTCCCTGTGACAGGAAACCTATTGGCCAGGCCTCCCCTGCTGGAGTTTCGTCCAGCAGCAGGAGGGCAGACTCGTGTCTGTGGCTGGCAGCATCCATTTTGTGATGCCAGGGCTTGCAAAGCTGGTACCGGGTGTACCGGTGCTGTCATATTTCTCCCACTAGTAGGGTGGAATCATACCTCCCACACCAGTTATTGGTGTGGAGGTAGGATTCCAAGGTGTTTGACACCAAACACGACATGTTTCCGTGCAGCCATTCCAAAGTTAGCATTTACCGCGAGGTTATAATGCACTTAATAGTATATGGTTTGGCTGCATCACAAAAAACCCTGGAATAAAGGTTCCAAAGGCTGCAGAGGGGCTCTGCTCATGCATGGTCACCCTCTTACATAAAACCCAGCACCCTGCCTATATCTCAGTAAGGGGTGCATACACCACCTTACACAGGCTGCTGTAGCAGACCTGTTGTGTCATTTTAAATGGCTTCCCAGGGGTGGCACAATACATGCTGCAGCCCCTGGTAGGCATCTGGGGTACCTATGCCCTGGGTACATAGTATACCATATACTAGGGACTCATACGGGTACCCCAGAATCCAATCTGGAGTGTACCTAAAGTACATGCAATCAATTTAGAGAGTAAGCAGCTAGGCTGGGGCCCTGGATAGCAAGGTCCCAGCCAGACTAAAGTTGAAAAACAGTGAAACATCAGCAAAAAGTGGGGGTAACTATAAGAAGCAGATCCTACTCTCCTACACTCATCCGGAAAAATAACACCAGTCTCCTTACCAACATCTCCACGGCACGCAGGGCTGAGATCTATACTGGTGTATAGCCCATCCTGACATGGATATAAGGCTGTACAAATGAAGGAACTTCAAGGACCATATTTAAAGTTGGTGTTTTGGGAGTTCCTGCTTAAGCTAAACTTTTCTGTAAGGTTCTTCAGGCATCCACCAACAAACCAGCCCTTGTTGGTGGTCGGAGTGGACATGGAGATTAGTCAATGCATATATTAATTCTCTACCTTTAGATTAATTGTAAGTAATTTATGTTACTTGGAAACCCAAAATATCTGGCATGGATCCAGCCCTCCAAGACCTACATTGGACCCTCCAGATTTAAAGCAAAGTTTTTTCAACGTGTTTCATCATATTGAATGTTTTTTTTAGTGAGCTTAATGCAACGTGATGTACATTCCATTGCACATGTACCCAAGTGTAGACACATTTAACACCAATCATCTAGTTTTTGATGTTTATGTAACATAAGTCATTTACTATGAACAGGATTCATACGGTCCTAATAATTTAGCCTATAAATGCAGTCTTATTAGTTTGACAGGCAGTCCACACTATATACCTTTGTAATCGAATGTCCCCGACTACAAGTATATTATGACTGAACATTGTGTTAAAAGATTTACAGAAAATCACCTCTTGTAACCATCCCCTACACCACATACTTGGATTTGTTCTATATTAGAGAATTGTGTTGTATGGAATATTAGAATATATGGTGTCCATACTAGCAATGTGGCCATCCCTATCCCTCACACTCATATTTATAATATATGTGATGTATAGACATTGTAAATGTATGGTTTGCTTATCACCACTGCACTTGATATATACAGCATTTAAAAATGACAAAAAATGCTGAATTAACATATTTTAATAATACGTTATTATTAAACTTAAGAACCACATCTCCTTAAGCCCCAAAACTACCACATTAATATGATTTGGAAATGTGTTTGTAGAATGTAAGTTCCTCCCTGCATTTCCCTTTTGTATTGCATCATGATAAAACTTAGAAAGTCTGTACACCCTCTGATTAGTGATCAGATAAATGAAAATAACATGTACCAAATGGACATTAATTTCATGAACAGTTATACATAAACAAGAATATAAAACAAAAACAAGGGGGAATGTAAATGTGGGTGTTCATGCATGTTTAGTATTATTTTTTTTTTTAATAACAGTACATCTGTAGCTCTTCACTCTGCAACCAAATAAGAAGCATATTATTATAAGAATACCATATGACAATTTTAAAAGGTGATGAAAAGAATTTAATAGAATTTGATGTAGGATACAATAGGCTGGAAAGTCAGCATCATTTCTTGGCTGTTTGTTCCATGCAGATCCATGGTTCGAGGAGTGAATGCTGTTGATACTGGCTCCTATATTTGTTGCTTAGGAACAAAGTATATAAGTTTCCAAATAGCAGGTCTAACTAAAACAATTTTAATAAATCGTACAACTTACTTTCCCTTTATATTCCGGAGTATGTTATTCTGTTTCTATGAATAAATGAATCCTGGTAACATTCCGTTTCTTCACATTATGCATTCACTACAAACATATACTGCACACTAGCTTTTGCAGTTGGCTTCTATATCTAACTTTATTCTTCTTTGGCCTCCACATTAATCTGTTAATTTGAATTTTGGAAATTCAGAATATATAAGAATTGTTGAGCATCCATTAAACAAGATTGGATATTAAGGTCAATGTCTACATATCTGAAATACCTGTTATTGTTTTCCACATTACTATCTGAAGATTGTAAAACTGTATAATCAATTGTTAAGACCCCCCACAGCCCTCCCAATCCACCACAATAATGTATTGAAATAAACAAATTAAAATGTGTTCAAGAGGATCTCCACCTTTCCTGCAATTGTCTCTATTTCCATATAGATACAGTGATTTGTATTTCAACATTTCCACCTAGTAGGGAGTTAACAGATCACAAAGATATGCAGCAGGAACATGCTAAGGCACTCTCCCATGAAACCAGCCATCCCATTGGCAACACAATGTTACCCGTTTACACAACAGCATATTGTAGATATGGTTTAACGCTGTCCTTGTTCGCCATGTTAAGAATCTAATCCCTTAGGCAGTATAGAATCGTTTGGAGAGGATGGTCTCTGCTAGATTAATCAATTACACAATAAAAAGCTACATTTTAATTTGACACTAATGTGGCTAGTTCAGTCAGTCAGTTACACAGCTTTATTCGATCTCTTTAAAATGGATCATAAAAGCACAAGTTATCTAAAAATTCCAGACACAATATATACACATATATACACATTTAAAATAAGAATTAAACAGTTGCAGTGATCCGGGTAAATTCATATAAAAAACGTTTATGTAAAAAGCTGTTCAGAATTTAAAATTAATTAATTAGTTGTTGCTTCTAAAATGTCGTCCCATCTTTTTCCTCTTCCTAAGACAAGCCCACAAAAATGAGGCAACTGAACAGCATACAAATGGATCCGGTAGAGTTTTTAAAAAGTACATGGCCACCCGGCACTGCCTAAAATTGTGGTGCCTCAGGATTGGGAGTATGAATGTTTTCCTTTCCTCTGTATAGGTCTTGCAAAATAATACAATATGTAGATCTGACTAGTTAAAAGTAGCAGTAAGGGGATCGGCTCCAAGTGCCAGTTCATAGTGGGTACATTTTACGGACTCCGATTCCTAGGCCATTTGGAGCAATCAACCAACTCAGAATTACAACATATAAACAGCAGACATAACTATGCGGATTTCAATACCAAGTGATGACATGCATCAATGTAAATATTTCTCCCACATGAGAAGTTTTCCTTTTGACACAAAGTAAAATCAATGTTACAGTAGTTTTGCCCCTAGGGCAACAAGTCCAGTTAACTTGAAATAACATGCCCCATCTTTCAATTATAATGCATTTCACAGGAATAAAGATAGTTACATAAAATAGCATCAACTTCAGGTTTGCAGATTCTTGGCTTAGCTTCATTGTGTGTACTTTGAAGAACACAGGCAAAATGTTGACTTATCTCAATTCAACGGTAATGTTTTTAAATGTTTAATTTTTAAGTTGACCAGATATTCAAATATTGTGCATCTCATTACTGTCACTACATTGGACTGGAATATATTTTAGATATATTTGGTGCAAGTTCAGAACTATACAGGTAATGGTCAGTATGACATGAATTCCACCACATTTTAAACATTAATCTTTCTGAGACAACTTCTAAACTTTGCGTGAAGTTGTTTACATTCTTAACTTTTGGTTAGAGTACAACCTATTTACTGGCAACAAAAATTCACATTTAGCTGTGTCTCACATGAGCCCCAGACGTGAATCATTTTAGTAACTACACATTCATACTTTAAAGGACTTGGTGGTACAGGAATAGAAGGATGGGGAGCTTGAGCACTAAAAGTGTCAACTCGAGGATCGGAACGAGGCTCAGAATGGTCCACCTCTTGATAGCTTCAAGTCTGGGAACTATAATAGTGCAGACTATTGAAGAGATCAAGCGAGGGAAGGATAGGAAGGGAACAAGCAGGGAGGGAGACCTAGAAGAAAACCAATATATGATCACAAATCCATGTACACCATTATCCATTATTCCCGGTCTTGGAAATTCCACTAGAACATATGAGGGTTGTAACCAAGATCCGTACTATGATTTGCTATAAAAGAGAGAACGGGAATGTCAGCATTCTCATAATTGTATAACCAAGAAAAATACTCCATGTCAAATGTTTCTGTTTTGCATATGGCTGGGTCTAAACTGGGGTGGTGTGGAGAGCAAAATAACTATGGGTTTAACCCAATCGCTTGACTGGGGGTCAATGTTTAATTTGCTCTGCATTCTGTCCATCTTTTGTGTGTCTTATGTCTCTGTTGTAACATCTACCCATGTGTCTTTTGCTTTCTCGCCCTAAGAGCACCGGGCATGCCCAGACATGGGTCCAGGACTCACTGTGCCACTGGACTCAAGCTAGCCTGGCTGATGAAGGGTGATACCCTTAAACCGGTCCTGGGATGCTTGTTTCCGGTCCAGGGAGGACCTTGCTTGGCAGTTCGGGCTGGACTGTTCCCATGAGGCACAGGGTCAAGACTGATTTACATATAGCTAGGTCCAGACTGGGGGGCATGGTGAGCAAAAGAACAATGGGTTTAACCCAGATCTCTTGACTGGGGAGGGTGAATGTTTGATTTTTTCCGCATTCTGTCCATCTTTTGTGTATCATATGTTTCTGTTGTAACATCTACCAATGCATTCCACCCGCCTAGCATCACAGGGGAGAGAAGAGTAAGTCTTGGAACTCTACGTGAACCCCCTGTTAAAGCGGCAAGAAAATAAAACAACAATTAACTACTCCATGTGTATATACTGCCATAGCATAGTTCTATGAAATGGAATCAAAATTTCACCAAGGATCAACGATATCGCCCTCAATGTTGATAAATGATAAGACAGTCTTTCATATTTCAGATTGGGACTTTAGACATCATTTGCTTCCACATCAAGAGCCCGACAAGCTCACATCCATTCTTCATCACCAGAACTGTGCAATTTTTAAACAAATTACACCCATGATAATCTCAAAAGACAGCCTCTCATAGCGAGACTATTGAGCGAGTCACTATCATTCCTTCTGCATAAGTTGGCATGGAAGCGAGACTGTCCAACAGCAGAAATGTATCAAAACTTGCTCTCAACAATGGAATATTCATAAAAGCCCAAATCCAATCCTGACTCAAGAGTCTAACGACCGTACAACCTTCCCAATTATAAATGAATTGGTGGTGTGAGCCGCACCCTTACCAGACCACAAAGCACGATCCTTTTGAGGAACACTGCCGGACAAAGAATAATTGGCAGCGTTATGGAATGCAGAAACGCCTAAGTAAGTGCTCTCCCCCATACACGTATGCGCGGTGCTCGCTGGCACCCGCATGCTCATGGGAAATGTAGTTCCTTCTTCCTGACTTCTGTGTTAATTCCCTCATGGCAGATAGAACTACTGTGTATCTTCCCCTGCGATGTTCCTAAGGAAATCGGGGCAGTGTTCAGGTACATTCTATTTTCTACGCTGATGCTGTGACAAAAGGCACGTCAGTTGAAGCAGTTTCTACATGATCCTATCCAGCTTCCCTCTCTCCCAACTGTGAAGATACTTGTGACATAGTTTGATTCAGTAAATCACAATAGTTGCAGTGCACACCTTCGATCTCCCACTTTTTACTTGTTAATCCATAGTCATCTCAAACTGTCCATTTTTTTTTGCTTGCTCCCTGAGCCGCGTGATCCACCCTAGTTTGACACCTTCTTGTTAGTCAATATGAGCAAATGGAGCGCAGTGTCACTCCAAACCCGGTGCACAGCTTTGGAAAGGGGATTATCCCACTGTTTTAAATTACTTGAATTTTTGTCGATGCTTAATCAAAGTACTCCAACATTTTTGTTGAACTTCGTTTATTTTCTCAGTTTCTTTCACACGTGAGATGCTAATAAGTTTTACAGCTTCTCATGCCTCGGATATGCCCATACGGGCCTTTTTCCGGACACGCCAAAACATATAAACAGTAGCTAATCTATGTTGTACCCAATGCATTTCGGGCTATTTAGAAAGCCCTTCTTCAGGGGTTCACTACAATGAAAAGAAATCACAGTTAGCACACAGTTTGATTCAGCACATGTAATAAAATCCACCAATTAAAATGAAAATTATTCAGATTAGCGGTTCAAACGTGCAATGACTAATGTAAAATTAAAAGTTGAAATGACAGGCATTTAAAAGGTGCTAACTGCAGTAGGCAGTCATAGTTATGTGTGTAGGCAAAAGAAATGCTAAGAAGCAAGCTTCCTTTGACTAGCAGTAAAGCTAATATTGGTGGAATCTGTACAAATGTAATACTGCAAACCAAACTGCAGTCATGTATTGTGGTTGTAATTTGTTAAAAGAAATAATAAGGGGAGGGGTATCTGGCATCTAAAATATGTAATGTTTTTTCTAGCCGCACAGACCACGAGTGCCCGAGCCAGCGACAGCACCAGAGGGGCAGACGCAGCGTCGGTTGAAGGGGTAGTCCCAGCAGCTGCAGGGACGGGCGGTAGTAAGTCACATTGCTTGATAATTGACAGTTACTAGTATACTCACTACAATGGTGTCATGAACCCCCTGCTTTAGCAACTACAGCGGGGCTTGGGTTAATGGCCTCTTCTATCTACAACTCAAGGAAAAAAAGGATGGAAAGAGAAAGAATGGATGAAATGTTATATGAGGGAAAGGATGCGTGGGTGAGTGAAAGGATGCTTGGGTGGGTAGAAGAATGCATGGGTGGGGGATAGGGTTGATGGGTGAAAGGAATGCTTAGGTGGGTTAAAGCAGGATGGGTGAATGGGTGAGGATGCATGAGTGGGTAAATGGATGTATTGGTAAAAGCAGGGGCTGCTTCTCCTCAAAGGCGGAGGAGTGTCGCCCCACTGGCTCAGAGCCAGCAGCTGAAAAATAAAACAATATTTTAATATTGTTTTACTTAATAGATGCTGGCTCTGAGCTAGTGCAGTAGGGAGGGGCAGGCCAGGGCCATGGGAGAAGGGAGGAGGACTGGTTCCTGTACTGTAAATGCGCATGTATGTTTGGCTGGCTGTCTCAGGCCGGCCAAACACACATGCACAATTAGGTTTCTCCAAACTGGCTGAATTGAACAGCTGGGCCGGAGAAACAGCACAGACTCCCTGTCCTGAATAATAGAGCTTCAAAGCTCAAAGCTAATCCCTGCACTGCCCTCATAGATGAGAGCAGCACGAAGATTGCACAGGGAGTCTGATGCTGCTCCAGTGCCTGCTGTGGCAAGAAAGTAGGAAGAAGACAAATGAGGTGTGACACAGGAGGTGTTTGGCAGCTTCAGGTAAGTCTTTTTTTAAATCATTTAAATTATTATTTCCCCTTCGTGCTCTCCCCCTGCACTCCCCCTGCGCCCCTCCATCCGCCTCACCACTTTTTATATGTGGCAGCCGCCACTGTGTAAATTGATGGTTGAGAGCCGTGGATAGGTAAATGAATGGATGGATGGATATATATGGATGGATGGTTTTCAATGGTGAAAGACTGGATAAGAGAATGTAAAGCTTAAATGGTAGGTATCAAAGGGTGAAGAATACTAGAACAAGGAAATGATGAATGCATAATTGCTTGGATGAAGAAACAAGGGAGCTCTTCTGTAGAGGGGTGTGCTCACCTACTTCGCTTGCTTGGAAAGGTTTTTATTAAAGCTTTGCTTCAAAGTGGGGGGTATTTATGTCTACTCCCTTGACTCACCGTATTTGTTAAGCGAGGCAGATATGCACCCCACCCATTATCAATCATCACCTCCCTACCCACGGCATTTCACCAGTGCCACCCATGACCTAACTGCTCCATGGTTTAATTTGGCACTGTTGTGCTGGCTGTGGAATGTGAGTCTGCTTCATTTGATGTGGCATTCACAAAGTTTTCAATGCATGGCAATGCGAAAACAAGGTATATTTCCCTCCCCTCCCAGTGCCCACTCAGTTACCTCCTAGTACTTCACTCCTTTATTCTTTACTAAGTTATGTCCCAGCCTACCCAAAAAATTGAAAAATCAATTCTTGGCATGTGCCACATTTCTCTGGCCAAGTGATGTATATATTTCATGGCTTCCATAACAGATTTACGCCTGTTCAAATGTTTCCCTTTCAACATTTGTCTCCTACAGTGCCTGACTAAGACAAAGCTTAGGCACATGATAATGATCAGGGACACCCCACTTTTCTGTAGTATAATGTCAACGTACCCAGCCTAATTCCTCTAACTTAACAGTAGGGTAAGTTAATTTTCATTTCCTTACTGCCAAGCGAATATATTTCTCGGAAATAATTATAAATTGTGATGGTACTGCTACTGTGCTGCTATATCATTTTCAACAAGTGCTTTGCAAGGACCATTACTTAATGTTTATGTTTTTCTTTCTTAATATAGCTACCCCTGCTGCTCAGCCACCTACTTGGAAGGAGATAGCAGCATGGCTGCGGCAGCAGAGGCTGGAGGCAATATGGGCTGAATTTCAGCAGCTAGTGGTCGAGGAGGAGGAAGAGGAAGAGGAGGCAGCTGCTGCTGCCTGGTGCCCCAGCCAACTGACCGTGGCTCTAACCTCCCAGCAAGAACAACACCAGCACCGCCAGCAGCTGTAAGCCCCTGACACATTACCACTGCTGCCCCCCATGCTCAGACTGACTTTTCCAGCACTGCGTCCTACTGAGGCTCACTCGTCTTGAAGTGGAATGGCACGCATTGAGGGGCACCTCTAGAAGCTTTTGACCTGTGTGCAGTGCCCTCTTCCTTACCCCCTTTTTAAATATTTGTTTTGGTGGGAGCTGGGACCGGGACTGTTTCTTTGGACTTTGTGTTGGACATTTGCACAATGGTTGGGGATGGGAGATTTGTTTGGGGAGAGAGGTGGGTCTGTTGTGGGTCGAAGGGGTATATTTTATTCTTTAAAAAGGTTAGTAAATAATTATTTTATTTTATCTATGGCTCAAATCTGTTTTTGGGTGTTTTACTTTGCACTGCTGCCTGTTTTTAAATCTGCTAAAAAAGTATATGTCTGTTAGCTATACAGTACTCTTGTCCTTCTAGCCTCGGTAACTATATTGACCACTGGAGGATTGCGTTTGCCTATATTGCCTACAACAATGCTCCATAGTTCTCTTCCCTGAATAGATGAAACGTGGGCTGCTACCTCTCCAAATCTTCTACTCTAGGGTTTCCCAAGGTGCCATGGTGATAGTAGTAGCCGGCTAGTGTGCTAATAGGGAAGGAATCACAAGCAAGTTCCTACTCCCACCTAGGTGAACTCCAACTGTAGGAATAATCAAAGCATTATGCATCATAGGAAACTAGATTGAAAGAGAACACAGAGTTAGTGGATTATATTACTTATATCACAACTTTAGAAAGACAGAGACCAGACTACCACCATGACGCAACAAAGAAGACCTGATATAATAACAAAAATAGCAATAATAACTTCTTCAGAGAAATGGGGAGCTAGTACTTAAAACTAAACTTAGGTAATCTTCGAGTCAGGAGGAGGGGAGTCAGGAGTGGACAAGGTTAGACGTTTACACAACACAACACAAGGCCCAAATGATGATGTTGATGAATGATGTTCCTCTATATCTAAAATATGGATCACTTTCATAAGTGGGTGGGTGGGAGCCAATGTGGGCTGTTGCTCAGGTAATAAAAGATCCTGCAGTAAACTGGTGTCGCTTTCACCACATCCGCCCCACCAAGTGTGTGATCTATTTATGGAGTAAATTAAGTCACTCATCAATAAATCACACAGCCCGGGGGAAGAGTGTTAGGAGTTTGATAAATGGATGGGAAAGGGGATTTGGGGAAAGGTGCGACAAAGACAAACACTACACAATCACAATGACAATATTCATCAGGGCGATGAGCAACACATCATCATCAATCTGTTGTAGAAGGAAAGGAAGGAATAAGTATGTCACAAATCAGTTAAATGCATTGTAAACAGTCCTCCAGCCCCAGAGTTATATTATTATACATCTAAATGTTCTGTCAACTAGATTTGAAAAATGGCTAATTATGGAGTAGTGAAGTGAACCTACACAGTTCTCAAAAATGATTCTTAGAAGAAAAATGATACTGCATTGTGAAAGTGGGCGGTGCAGCTGCATTATTCTAAGACTGTCCGTAAATCTTGGGTGCCTGGCTGAAGCGGTCTGAAAAGGTAAGCAGGAGTGTTATGAAGCTTTTTGCCTTTTGACAGGAAAAGAGAAGGCCTGAGGATTGTAAAACAGAACAGATATTGTAGAGTCCAGGAGAAGGACAGAAGGTATGCTTCATGGGGAGTGTACCAAGAAGACTCAAAGGCAGACCAAGAGCATAGTCTGCTGCAATCATTCATTTTATGGCTCATGTGCAATCTATTAACTGAGAAGTAAGAACACATTACAACCAATCACGGACAAGTGGCTGCATGTTCTACCGGGCTGATCAATCTCACAACTGTCATTATAACATTTAGCCAAGAGCGTGTATAATGTGATGATGTGACCTCACATGTCTTTCTCCAGTTACTTACAACAACAGGCCCCCCACCCGACCACACAACCACATTATAGAGGAGATTAAAATTTGAGACAGCCAGCACACACACACTAAGCAGCATTGCATTTCCTAAACCACCTCTCACCAGTCCACAGAGCTGAGTAGGCCTCTTGAAGTCATCATCCTGCTGGTTTCTCAGAAGTTGATAACTATCTTCTTCTGGCTGCTGTTGAGGTAGCCTTGCCCTAAGTCTTCCATCATCCTCCTGACTCAGAGTAATAAATCTGTCCAACTCCATCCTGGCCCAAATGAGAGAGATCGACACTGCACTGCTGTTAATGATGAACAAGAAGAGAAACACTGAGTAATTTTTTTGTGTAGATTTGAGTTTGTTAACTAAACGGACTGGTCTGGTCTTTGATTATTGTGAAGCAGAAAAAAAGAAGTGGACCCACAAGCAAATCTCAGTAAGTGTCAAAGGGAAAGGGCCAATCACCGTCAGGAAAAATGATCAACCATCATGCCACAAACATTGCAAATCATCATAATCAAGCTTACAAATTATAGTTGAACAGCCTCCGTCACTCTCTGCCACCACATGATTCATCACTCACAATCATTCAGTAATATATCACTCATTAGTGCAATATATATTATTTACCTGTTCCAATCCAAGGACAGTGGTACACACTTGTCGAGCCTCTTTGATTCATGCAACTCCATATTGGTAGTCCTGTTTGGGCATAGGAAAAAAAGCATAGGCACAGGATGGCGACAGGCATTGTCTCTCCAATGTCCTGGAAGGGACACTGATCCAAGTCCAATCCAGCCAGACATGTTTCTGCTGGGAACCTTCCATTTCAGGCAGATGGCCACCACAACCTCTAAAAAATCCACTCTTTGCGCTAAACGAAAAAGAGAGGAGGTCTAGCGCTAACATTTTAGCCAGCTTCATAAACATGCCGTTATGTGGTTGTGTTCATAGGGCCCCTCCAGCCTAAACATGGTCATAATAGTATTTTCTCTTGTCGAAGCACACGTAAAATTAACAATCAACGTCTCCTGTCACAGTAACAAAAATAGATACAAATTAATGTGGGCTTCTCTTCTTCCTTTTATTTTCAATTGAATCTTCAAACTTCTTTATTCACAAACATTCTTCCATTCCCAACGCGTTTCGTCGATAAGGGATTTAACCCATGCGACTTCCTCAGGGCTGGAAGTAATAAATAATATACATTGGAGTATGGAAACCCTCTTGTTTCATACCCAATAGCCCACATTATCTCAATGTGCAAAGGAAAAAACATGCTGTGTGACTTCACACTATTCTCAGCTTATATTTACATATTCTTAGATTTATTAAACAATTTTAACCCAATGATTGGATATTCACTCCAACTAATCCTCCACCATTATCACTGTGAACATTTAGCACTTTCGTGATGGCACCATTCTCCCAACAGTGAACCAAGCCAAAGCTTCATGCCTATATACATAGTCAGTACCTTATTCTTCTGTAACAGTCTCCTATAATCCCAAAAATTACATATAGAAACCTTGTAAAAATCGAAAGACACTGCGGAGCACATGAGGCAAGAGTGGCGTGGATACAGAACGCCTACTACTAACACACACATACCTTCATATACTTTAATATCGTCATCAGCCGCGAATCCTCCTTTTATTTCATTCAATTGCATGCGCTAACCTAAAATGTAAATTATGCTCTAAGTAAACTGCACTTATATTCAAGTTTAACCAAGGCAAAATACCCACATATACCGACTAATGTATCGTCTCACCTGATTGTTAATCACCTCTGTTGGTAACCGCTAACGGATTTTGTTTTCAAACTCAACCATGCATCAGTCTTTTAATCCATTTCAAATCTCTGCAGTACGGAGACCTGAAAGAATAAATTTACCCTTAGCGATATTCCCGATAGTCAATAATACGTAAGGCCACTTTCAGATGACATAGTGTTAAGCTCTATTGTTACTTACTTTTAGAAGTAACAGGGTCCCCGGATACAGGAACACACCTCGCGTTTGCTATCGCCGCGTTTGCTATTGCCTGTTTAAAACCCTGCCGTAAGAATAAAAAAGGTGACTTCTCTCCCCGAACTATCGCCAGCGCCATTTTGGATAGGTTTGAAACGATAATAATCGAAACCAGATAACGGCAAACCTTATCCCGTTACGTGTACCCTTCTGGTCACATCTCAACCCAGGATTATATTTAAATTCTATTCACTCTCTTTCTACTGTGAAAACGCCTCCTGCTCCTATATAATGTACAATTAAAATATAGGCCATTACTGCATATTAATGCTGCTACCATATTAACCAAGTATATAATAATACATAAATCTAACTTGAAAATCAGTATTCCATCATCACTTGAACACACATTTATAGATAAGGGTTTTTTTTTTTTACAAATGACTACAATATCCAAAAGACTCCCTCCAGCTATCACATGTTGTGCAAAACCTCGAGTTCCTCCTATAATTCTATATGTACCTTATTCATCCATATTAATCTTCCTTCACTAAGTCAATTTTGCTACTAACTCATTCAATGTATGGTGAACCATATATACACTCTGTAGGTCTTTCTAGAAACTACAGTACGTTTACAGCCAGAAAATTACCCAAAATGCGAGGTGTCCTCGCAACTCCAAATAACCCGACCAAGAATCTGTTTTTTCTCACTTCTCTCCTACAACATTCTGAAACATTCATTGATCTTTCATTCGCCTAGGAAATACTGTAACTCACGGTCATAATTAAGACTGTCTTCCACGGCCCTCAAGCGCATGATCCATCTCGCCTCATGCCTCCGCAGTGTGAGTTCTCTATTCCCTCCACGCGCTTCCATCTTCACATGTTCTATACCACAGAATTGGAATGATTTATGTAAACCTTGTGATGTACAATTCTGTATATGTTCTGCGATGGGATATCTCTGATCATTATTCTTCACAGCTCTCCAATGTTCACTGATTCTATCCTTAAGAGCCCTTATTGTGCTTCCCACATATATTTTCTTACACATACAATTAATCACGTACACAACATATTTAGTGCTGCAATTAATATTGGACACAATATCATATACTTGTTTTCCATTATACTGAAATTGTTTTGTTTTATCTTTGGCATGCTTACACATGCCACATTGGCCACATTTAAAGAAACCCTTACTCATTTGGGTAAGCCATTGTTCCTTCTCAGCTTCTCTTGGGTAGCTTGGACTCAGAATTGTACCTAAAGTTCTGCCTCTTCTATACGTAATCTGTGGTTTGTCTGACAAAAATTCCCGTAGTGTCTTATCTGCCTTCAGGATATGCCAATGTTTAGACATACTCCTATAGAGAATTGAACTAATAGGAGTATAATCAGTAATCATCCTGATCAAAAGTGACTTATTTCTAGATTTTTTGGTTTTTAAGGTGGATGCGCGTTTTATCTTAAGTGCTCTCAGTGTAGCCGCCTCTAAGTCTCTTTTATCATAGCTCCTTTGAGTAAACCTCCTTTCCATATCCTTTATACATTCCCTGAATTGGTTGTCCTCACTACAGTTGCGCCGCGCCCGTAACATTTCTCCATAGGGGATTGCCCTGATTTGATGTTTGGGGTGCGCACTGCCCGCATGCGAAATAGCATTGCAGGACGTAGGTTTTCGATACATCCTGCTACAGATTTTATCGTTGTGTATAAACAGTTCTACATCCAAGAATACCAAATTAGTAGAGCTTACACATGATGTAAATCTAATGTTCATAACATTGCTATTCAAATAGTCAATAAATCCTCTTAATTTTTCCTCCGTTATCTGGTTTAGATTATTATCGTTTCAAACCTATCCAAAATGGCGCTGGCGATAGTTCGGGGAGAGAAGTCACCTTTTTTATTTTTACGGCAGGGTTTTAAACAGGCAATAGCAAACGCGGCGATAGCAAACGCGAGGTGTGTTCCTGTATCCGGGGACCCTGTTACTTCTAAAAGTAAGTAACAATAGAGCTTAACACTATGTCATCTGAAAGTGGCCTTACGTATTATTGACTATCGGGAATATCGCTAAGGGTAAATTTATTCTTTCAGGTCTCCGTACTGCAGAGATTTGAAATGGATTAAAAGACTGATGCATGGTTGAGTTTGAAAACAAAATCCGTTAGCGGTTACCAACAGAGGTGATTAACAATCAGGTGAGACTATACATTAGTCGGTATATGTGGGTATTTTGCCTTGGTTAAACTTGAATATAAGTGCAGTTTACTTAGAGCATAGTTTACATTTTAGGTTAGCACATGCAATTGAATGAAATAAAAGGAGGATTCGCGGCTGATGACGATATTAAAGTATATGAAGGTATGTGTGTGTTAGTAGTAGGCGTTCTGTATCCACGCCACTCTTGCCTCATGTGCTCCGCAGTGTCTTTCGATTTTTACAAGGTTTCTATATGTAATTTTTTGGATTATAGGAGACTGTTACAGAAGAATAAGGTACTGACTATGTATATAGGCATGAAGCTTTGGCTTGGTTCACTGTTGGGAGAATGGTGCCATCACGAAAGTTCTAAATGTTCACAGTGATAATGGTGGGGGATTAGTTGGAGTGAATATCCAATCATTGGGTTAAAATTGTTTAATAAATCTAAGAATATGTAAATATAAGCTGAGAATAGTGTGAAGTCACACAGCATGTTTTTTCCTTTGCACATTGAGATAATGTGGGCTATTGGGTATGAAACAAGAGGGTTTCCATACTCCAATGTATATTATTTATTACTTCCAGCCCTGAGGAAGTCGCATGGGTTAAATCCCTTATCGGCGAAACACGTTGGGAATGGAAGAATGTTTGTGAATAAAGAAGTTTGAAGATTCAATTGAAAATAAAAGGAAGAAGAGAAGCCCACATTAATTTGTATCTATTTTTGTTACTGTGACAGGAGACGTTGATTGTTAATTTTACGTGTGCTTCGACAAGAGAAAATACGTTAATCAATCATTGATTGTTTTTGAGGGTTAGGGTGTCTATCCTCAAGTTGAAAGCACCGTACTGAGAAAGTTATAAATTGTGTGAATTTGCAGGTTGCGCGATCTTTCCCTTAAACACCCATCTTTTTTCTATGGTCATAATAGTAGATTGGATTTTTTTTTGTTTGTGGTGCCACTGAAGTAGGTAACATCGGGGAGGACCAGGAGGTGGTATACTCAATGTACGTTTTGGGGCAGTCACTGGATGCTGTTGCTGTGGTGTCTTCATTTGACTCTCATGACATTGCAAGGTTACTGAGGAGGGTGATTCTGATGCACTGCTGAGGACAGGGCTATTTTGTATAAAGATGTAATTCTGTTCTTCCTCATCACCCACACCTCTGACACTGATCGGAGGCTCAGAAGCTAATTTCCCTCTCACATCACCTTGACCACCACCACATGCAGAAAGTTGATTAAGGTGCGTCTCGTATCGGAAAGTGTGATGTTTTTTCAAATGGGTCACTTTGCCTCCAGTACCATAGTGTGTACTAAGCTTACCTTAACGAACACTAGCAGTGCAAATTGAGCATAGAGCAATGTTGTCCTCCTGCTTGCTAACCGTAAAGAAGTCCCAAACTGGACAAGTGTACCTTTTCAGTGGGCAACACCAGCACCGCTGGCAGCTGGACGCCCCTCCTCGTTCTCTGACTGGCTTTTCCAGTGGCACGTCTTGCTGAGGCTCACCCATCTTGAAAGTAGAACGGCATGCACTGAGGAGCACCTCAAGATACTTCCGACCTGCGTGTAGTGCCCTTTTCATTAGCTCCTTTTTAAAAAAATGTGTTTTTGTGGGAGGGGCTTGTTGTGGGTGGAGAGGGATATGAATTGGGATGAGAGTTGGGACCGAGACTGTTTCTTTGGACTTTGTGTTGGACATTGGTTGGGGATGGGGAGATTTGTTTGGAGAGAGGGGTTGGCCTGTTGTGGGTGGAAGGGGTGGGTTTTATTCTTCAAAATGGGTGATAAATAATTATTTTACTTAAGTTATACCTCAAATATTTTTTGGGGTGTTTTATTTTGCACTGCTGTCTTTTGGTGCTGCCTGTTTTTTAAATCTATTTAAAAAAGTGTATACCAGTTGGTTATACGGTATACCTGTCCTATTAACCTCTGTAACTATATTGACCACCAGGAGTTTGATTACCATTGCCTATATTATCTACAACAAAGTTCCATAGTTCTCTTACCGGAATAGATGAAGTGAGGGCTGGTACCTCTCGCAGTCTTCTACTGCAGGGTTTCCCAAGATGCCATGGTGGCGGTAGAAGCAGCAGCCGAACGTGCTAACAGGGAAGGAATCACAAGTGACGTCCCACTCCCACTTGGTGAACACCAAATGTAAGATTCATCAAAGCATTATCCATCAGAGGCAACTAGATTAAAAGAAAACACAGAGTTAGTGGGTGATATGATTTTTATTGTAACTTTAGAAGGACTAAGACCAGACTACCACCATGAAACAACAAAGAAGGCCTGATAATATAATAACAAGCATTTGCAATGCCATTGGTCTTGCCTTTGGGACCTTATATGCATTTAGCTATGCAGCACATTAGCCTGGGTGCTGAAACATCTACTGTTCTTTAAAATGGCATGATCGGGGAAATTGGGCCACTTTTTTCAGGAGTGCCTAACTGTGATCCCAATACGACCCTGTTGTTAGCCCACTCAGAAAACTGTGGTGAGTGAATGCACCTTACTCAGAAATGTCTGCGTATCCCGCAGGACACAAATTCCCATCCCAATAAGACAGCTCAATGGGGAATGCATATGGGGAATGCATATGGAACATACTGACTACAGATTCTAGGCAGAAGAATAGACCTGTAGGTTAATGCACTTACTACAGAGATCTGTGTGTTAATTGTTTCTCGCACTTATCTTTTCTAGTATGATAGCTCTAACCCTTCAATGCACTGATAAAAGTGAAACATTCTTTGACCAGCGATTAAAACGTGTTTGAATGTAAGCAATGGTTATCAAAGAAATCAACTATGTCTCTCAACTAAGTGTGTAGTTAGACCAATTAATTAATTTGCAGTTATTTATGGGAGAAAATACAACAAAATATTTACACAGTATTGTTTAGTCAGGCTTCTGGCTGGTGTTTGTTGTATGATTCAACATAGCAAATTTTGGCAGGGCCCGGCTGGTGCGCTGGCTCTAAAATCCGAACCTCAGCTGTCTCTGTTAATTTGTTGCCGCGTCCACCTCTACTCTAAATGGAGCTAAAATAAATATGGCATTTCTGAATCAGTCATGCAAAGAATCTCAAGATTTTCCAACCACGAAGTGTTTTAGGAAGAATCAACGTACACAATTTCTAGATCATGACAATTTTTGGCCATTATTAATGGCATTATAAGATGCCTTTCTGACCAACAATGAAAACCGAAACAGCAAAGAAAAATAAACCATTCGTTAGAGATGCAACTCGCCTCCTACACAACCCTGTGACTGCCTCTCCTTCAGAACTGACATTAACTTATTGGCTGATTGAAGTCCATATCTTAAAATAAAGTAATCTGATTGGCTTAAGAGCCTCAGCCTCCTGATCTTTGTGCCTTGCCTGCGACCTCAACTTTAGTTTCCCTAGAGTTAGCTCTTTAGGGCCTGTCCTGACGAACTTCCCGAACCCCCCACTAAAACTATCCAAGATGCCGACACGTGCAACTTCACACCCAAAACGGCCCCTAATCACTTGCCCAGTTTCACATGGTTCTCCCTTAACTCAATGCGCTGCCAACATATGGGATGTGACATGCTCGTAAAAACTCTACAGAACAGTGTCCTTTCCTTTAAAACCCTTGAACCCGGGTCCCAACCCCCAGAGCTCACCGATTTTTGAAACTCCCCCACTGGGTTTGGGGTCATGGTACAGTGCCTGACCGGCCTGGTAGACCAACTGCAGGTTTTGTTTGGCCTCCATGGCAGCGGTTCGGGCGTACACCGGGCAAGACGGCTCTTCACACGCGGCACCTTCTTAGGCACACGCCTCCTCCCATACCCCGCTTTGCTGTCCATTGAAGGCTCACGCTGTTGCTATCCCCTGGCACAAGGATCTCTCTGCTAATGAAATTAACAACCTAGTAAAAGCCCTATTCTGCATCACACTGAACCCAATGGTGGGGTTTCTAGGTTTCCGGACACTGCTAGGGGGGTCTCTCCATCATCCAGTGCCACGTAGAGTCATGCTGCGTCCGTGTGTCACTTTAAATTACAGGGGGCAGAACAATCCCACAACTAGATGACTGAGTAACTCCAGCTGGGCAGCATACTCAAACACACTTATAATCAAGCTGCCTAGGACCGCCCCACACCAACAACCTCAGTGGAGTAACCGTTGTCATAAGTGAATACTTCAAAGAGTGAGCATGTGCTGCTAGCTGCCCCCGCAACTCCTTGTACTTTGTCCTAGTCACTGTTACTTACTCTTTGATCATTCTACAGGCTGTCTCTGCTGGAAACAGGCAGAAATAAATGGAAGGTATCAGGGACACAGATGCGCCAAGACTTGCTACGGGTACGGTGCCAGCGTTGATGTTCGCTGACGACACCTTGTTGTTGTCGCGAACGTCAACTGGTATCCAGCGCATCTTGGATGGCTTTGTGGATTTCCGTGCAGAAAGAGGCCTGGAGATTAATTTAGCTAAAACTAAATTCATGATTCTCAACCCCCCCAAGCACACACGGCCAAACCCAGTACTGAATGGTGTTTACCTTAAGCGGGTAACAACGTTCGGATATCTGGGGATCATATTACAAGAAAATTTTGGATGGGGGGGACAAATCGCTAACTCCGTCTTAAAACTTGCCCAAACCACTGGGGGAATTTCCCAACTCTTTAGAGGTTCGGTTTCCAAGCCAGTGGCACCAGCAATAGAAATCTACAGGACCCAAGTAAGAGCAGCCTCCACCTATGGAGCAGAACTGTGGGGTCATTCTAGAATCCATAGCCTGATCGGGACCGAAAATTTCTTTGTGAGGAGTCTGTTGGGTCTGCCCGCTAGTTCCCCGTTGATCCCTATCAGGTTGGACTGTGGGTTGATACCCGTGGAAGAGGCGGTAACACTGCGTCGATTGATATACTGGAAGAGACTCTGGTCCAATGCAGAGTTGGGCTCCTATCGGGAGGAATTCAAGGGGGTTTGGCCCCTAATCAAAAGCAAGAATATTCCCTGGTTGAGATTTGTTAGGGATACTTGTACCAAGATTGGCCTACCTGACTTATGGGCCTCTCCGGAGGCTTCATGTTCGTCCTTATCAAAAACAAAACTGGCCGAACAGTTCAGAAATTACCACCTCTTGCGATTGCATGAGTGTTCTGATATCGGTAGGCTGACGGTCGAGTTCCTTCAAATCAAAGATAATTATAGGAGAAAGGAATTTCTAGACTTGATTTCCCCCCCCCGGCTGCTAGGAAGCTTTACTGCCAACTGAGAATGGGTAGTCTCCCGCTCAGGTCTTTCACCTCCAGGTGGGATGTTAACAACACTACTGTCTGCCCGGCCTGTGGCTATAGACTCGAGGACGAAAAACACGTTTTCTTTTTCTGTCCTATATACCATTTACAAAGAAAACATTGGGTCAAGCCTATATGTAACAACCTGGGATTCAGAGAGTGTGAAATCGCTCTGAGAGTTCTGAAGTATGACACCCAACCCTGGCGACTGTTTGGTATTGACTTTCCGTTCTCCTTGGTTAGTCAGGAAAATATTGGGGTTCGCGGCCAAAAATATACTTGAAATAGGGATTAACATACTTCCCTTAGGCTTCTTTTACCGCCCTCCCTCTGAATTGACGAATTTGGTTGACCACCAGCCCCTGCCCAATCAAAATTTTAATGTTCCTGTCTATAATCGTTTTGGCGCACTCACTTCTTTAGAAGACCCAGATTGACTACCCCCAAAGATAACAAAAAGATCTAAGATTCTGGCTGGGAATTCCGACACTGGCTTGTTTATCCCTCCTCAAAGGAGCACACCTGAGACTGAGATTGAATTAGTAGCTAGAGTTCATGATACCCAGAGGCAGCCACAAAACAAGTCAACGCAGGAGGATATTCATGCCACTTTCTGCACCAAAAAGGGCATCATGAATCCCATTTTAGCTAAAATAGAGGTACCAAGATTAGCCCATCAATCATTTATAATACCCAGGGAAGAGGAAGGACATATTAATATCACATATTGGAATATATGGGGCTTATATTCCAAAATTCATAATGACCTCCTTCTTGACTTTGTTAAAAATATGGACATTTTATGTCTGCAAGAGACTTGGTCGTTAAACGAAATCAACATTAACGGTTTCAAAACATTTCATACACCAGCCTCGCCCTCCACTCATGGAAGACCAAAGGGAGGCTTATGTACATCTAATCTTGTGACAACTAAAAAACTCATATTCGAGATTTCAAACCCTTATTACCAAATTCTTACTCTCACAATGGATAGGAATGACACCTTAATACTCGTCAATTTCTACAACAACATCCCAAAAGAGAATGAATTTGAAGTTATTGATCAATTTAGACAAGTTGTACATAAAATCCAGATGATCAGCTCAGGAAACGCCCAGATTATCTGGGGAGGGGACTTTCATGCTAATTTGTGCCCCAATAGTAATAACAGGATTTGTGGTATGACTGATGAGGATAATTGCAACCTTACTCACTTTCCCCATAATACCCTCGGGAGTGCTTTGAATGAAACTATATATATGCTGAATTTGAGTTTTGCAAATGAATTAGCAATTCCCCCAATTGCATTTTCACCAACTTTTAATGGGAGAGGGACAGGCTCTGTAATAGATTATATTTTGACATCAAATAATCTTGGGAATAGGGTAAAGCAATTTATTACCCATAAGATCGCTATCAGCGATCATTTCCCACAGACTTTAATTATTAAGAGGAAAAGTTCCAACTCCCATAATAAATGCAAAACGAATAAATTCTCCCATACCTGCCCTAACCTTGCCATTGATAGTATGAACGGCTTTTCTTTGAAATGGGAACTAGTAGATCCAGATACCATTACATCTTCAGTAGTGGCCAAGGCTCTACCCCATATTTTGTCCTGTCTGGATGAGAATTCTTTGCCCTCGTCGATCCTAGATAGCTTTAATTCCATCACCACCATAATAAAAAGCACACTGTCCGTAGATAGAAAAAAGGGTGTTTTTAAGAAAACAAAATGGTTTGATACAAACTGTACAAGTGCCTACCGTACATTAAAAAAAGCGATCCATAATAGGGTTAAAGATGGACTAGCTGTCCAGCAAGCAAGGAAATTATACAATCAGGCTATCGCGACCAGGAAAAAGGCAATAAAAAAATCATTGTGGGAAGACCTATACAGGGCGAGCAGCCAGAATGATGTTAAAGCATTTTGGAAAGTAATTAGGTCTCCGTTTCTTTTAACTGATAATTCTCCTTCCATAGAGATAGCGATAGACGAGGCCCAATGGGTGAATCATTTTACAAGAATTTTTGGCACTCCAGAGTCGATAAATAGCATAGCCGTATTACCATCATCTCTACCTGAACACTCCACGTCTCTCAATATAGAGTTATCCTTTTCACTCGATGAAGTCTTGGCAGCACTTAATGAAAGTAAAGGCTCTAAGGCCCCTGGGCCTGATGGGGTCCCGGTAGACATCTATAAACACAACACAGACCTCTGGGCCCCAATTTTGACTCGCGTTCTTAACGCAACTTCCTTGCAGGGCCTCATTAACAGTTGGACGGAATCCATCATGGTCCCTATCTACAAAAAGGGTAATAGACAGGATCCCTCCTGCTACAGACCAATTTCACTCCTAGATTCACTAGGAAAAGTAGCAGGAAGGATCCTTCTTACGAGGTTGCAAACTTGGGCCACAGACAAGAACATACTGTCTGATCTACAATTTGGTTTTAGAGAAGGTCTGGGGACAATAAACCAGGGACTTAACCTTGCCATTTTGCTGGGCAAATATACGAGGGCGAAGAGTGGAAAACTTTACCTAGCAGTTGTTGACCTCTCTTCGGCCTTCGATTGTGTTGCTCATGGTAAATTATGGCATACTTTAAAAGAAATGCAAGTAGAGGAACCCCTAATAGATTTTTTGAAAGCCCTCTACAGCAAAGCCTCAGCGAGAGTCCGATTTGGCAGAGCGGGAGAATGTACCTCATCATTTAAAGTACTTAGAGGGGTAAGACAGGGGTGCGTCCTGGCTCCATTCCTTTTTACTTTATACACAAATGGCCTCGAGAAGGCCTTATTGGAAGGAACTCAGGACGTTCCCCAGGTACAACAAACTCTGACCCCCAGACGCATACCAGCATTACTGTATGCGGACGATGCTGTTATTTTAGCTAGGACGCCCATAGCTCTTCAGAAGGCACTGGAATCGTATAATAAATATATGCAAGCCATTGATCTAAATATTAACATCTCAAAAACTTTTGTGATGAATTGTGGTAAAGGTAGCCAAAAGAGTAAAGATATCTACCTAAATGGGAACAAATTTGCTACTACATCTACCTATTCATATTTGGGAATACTTGTAGATGATAAGGGCTCATGGAGCCAAGCAATTACACTAAGAAAACTCCTTTTCATGAGAGCTACCACTGCCCTTGTCAATTTTTCCCAGAAATTAGGAAAAAGACCGCCACTGGAAATGATCAAAATATATAACGCAAAATGTATGAGTGTAGCAACATACGGGGCAGGGATCTGGGGACATCGGAATGTTTCTGAACTGCAGAAAGTGGAAAATGCATTTTTTAGATATTTATTGGCGGTTCCGGCTTCCACGTCCACCTTTGTCTGCCACGCTGAGTTGGGAGTCCCCTACATCACGGACATTATAAAAATCCAACCCATAATTTTGTGGCACCGCATCTGGAAGTCAGAAACAAACCACTTTAATCAGTTAGTGCTTCAAGATGTTCTTAAACTGGACTACTGCCTCGACATAAAATGGATCAAGTATGTGAAGGACTTTATGACAGATATTGGTAACCCTGAATATTTTAACAATCCTTTTTCTATGTCAGCTATCGCAAGGAAAGATTTTAAGAAACACTGTATGAACCACATGGAGAGTCTAAGACTAACCAGTGAAGCCACAAAATTGTCAGTGAGTCATAATCTAATGATATCAACTTCATTCGGCATGCAACCGTATCTACAAAAAACAGACAAAAGATACGACAGATTTGTTCTCACTCGCTTTCGACTGAATGTTTTCCATAGGCTGGTGACTTTTCCAACTGTTAACAATTGGTCAAACGAATTATTACACTGCCCATGTGATTCTGTTTCTGAGCAAATAACAATTCATGTTATCTTATTTTGTAAATTTTATGAAGAATTGAGCAGGAAATGGTTAAAACCAATGCTCAAAATCTGGGGCATTCGTCAATGTCGCCCAGCATTCTTGGCTCTTCAATGTCTCGATAATGACTGCATAAATTATAATGTTACTGCTTTCTTAAAAAATCTGATTAAATGCAGAAATAGTATCGATTTAGGTCCACTGTGAATAGAGCAAATTTTAGAAGAACGGTAGATATCTGTTACCAAACGATGTTTTGGACTTATCCCCCAATGCATCTTAATAATGCAGTAGGGGGCGAATGTTTCTTCTTTTTTGTTCTAAAGCCGTAACCTTATTTTTTTAACATATTGATAGCTGAATTTGGTAATACTGTCTTGTATATCTATTGGGTGGATTACCTCTATCGTCTACACATTACATTTAAACGTTTATCCATTAAAATGAAATGCTTTTTTACTATGCTCATACGTAGTTTGTTCTTGCACGCATTTGATCAAACAAAGTAATAGTTTTAAGTTAGGCTCTAGGTGAACAGAGGGAAAAATAGAACCGGAGAAACAGTTCCAAACGCTGTTTTGGATTTATCCCCCAATGCATCCTAATAACGCAGTTGGGGGCCTATGTTTCCTCGTTCTTGATCCATAGTTTCATCTAATTTTACTAACCTAAAAAACTGATAGATTAATTCGAAATAATGATTTGGTAATTTATTAGCTGTATTGCTGTCGCCGCTTTTCATTAAATTTAATCGCCCATCTCTTCGTTGAAGCATTATCCTTTTGGGCTCATTTGTTACCATTTTTGTATATTCATAAATTGGAACCATGGAAATGAGCTTTTTTGATACATACACTGTATATTCACATTCTTAAATAATATTATATGTTTGAACTGTTTAAATTGTTATGCTATACTGTATATGCTTTTATGGATTGATATTAACTTTCCGAATAAAGCTTATTTTGATTTGACACCCAACCTCCAATAGTCTTTGCAATCTCCCGGTTTCTCAATGCTATGTGGACAAAACGCAGGAAATTTTTGTAATTAACTCGAAAGCTTAAACATTTTTCTCTTGTATTGTATGAATGTTTTTATTTATGCAATATCTTACGACTGTGAATTGATTTGGTTATTTTAAATTGTGAATTGTAATATCTTATGTTGCTTTTATGGCCTTTGGGGCCGAAATAAAGTTTAAAAATGGCAATGGCAAATGCTCCAAAATTCTGAAGTAACTGCCCAGGACCTATTTAGAATTAAATGTGTAATACTTTTTATGAATGCCTTTAAATAGATTAAAAAAAAACAAATCTCCAGCTTTCAGAAAGCCCATCTCCTACCCCCAAAAATACTGAGAAACTGGAATACAATTTACCTCTTCTCTAGAACTTGTGGAGTATCTACACCTCAGATGAGAGTTCAGTGAAACATTCCCACCGCCCTCACAATGGTCAACGACCCAACACCCTACTCCCCAGTCACATTTTTGCAGTATCCTGACCTCTACCTCTTTGGTAACTCTTGGTCAAATCTGCCTCGCCGCTCCCCGGAGTACCACGCAACTTTACGGTTTTAAAGCATCCCCTCGTTCGTCAGTCACTCATGTCCATGCAAACTCCAAAAACTTCCCACCACAACATAATCAGGACTCACACTTTACCACACAAACTCAACGGCCGTCCAAAAACTGTAGATATGTATGATTTAAAACAACCTCACAACCTCTGACATGGGTGAGTCACAGCCGACCCTTTACTAACAGCCAGTGCTTTAAAATGGGCCAGTACTGTCCGGTCTCAAGAGAAACGCAATACTTTTAATTGGAGACAACCGGCACTTCTCAGAAACGAGCAGGTACCCTGGTATAGAGTACCTGCACTTCTATTTTTCCATTTGAAGTACTGCGACAAGCTTAGCCCCTCCTTACAGCCCTTAACATAGTCCCCACTTACAGGACTCTCACTCAGCACACCAGAAACCATGGACGGAAACTTCCACTGCTAACCCCCCCCAGCTCCTTTTACTTTTTGCCGACAGAGCCCCTGCTTGCGGCACTGGACCCAGGCTTGGATCCCTTGCGGGCGGTGGCGGAGTTGGTGGCAGCGGCGGGATCCATGTTCTGGGAAGCCATGATGAGATCGGAACTCACTAGAGCAGAGCAAATTCGGGTGAGCTGATCTCTGTTGTGTTTCTGTCTCAGAGACGCCTACCCCTCCTTAGGTGTCTCTTCCTCTCCGATTCCGACCTCTCTCTCCTAGTCCCATTCAGCAGGCATGTCACTTCCCCTCCTTGCCCTACCGACAGGAAGTACGGGTAGGAGTGCGGGTGAGACGCCGCTAGGAAGCTGACGAGTGACAGGAAGTTAAACTGGTAGCCATCTTTGAACACCTTATAAGACACTCACCGTTGCTCCTTCCGCCATTCCCCCTCTTCCCGAGCCGCTTTCCGGTCCACCACAGCTTGTGCTGATTGAGTGGAGAAAGCTTTGGTTCATTCCCGCCCACTCAGGGTCAGCGGTCTAGTCTTTGCCCTCCGTCGTGCTTATAAAATCTATGCTGCGACGGACGCGCAGCGGATTAGACGCTGGCTGTTTTCTGTAAACGCTCTGTGCTTGGCATGATTCAATAAGGCGTGCAAGTACTCGGATGCTACTGAGTGTGTGAACTTTGTCATTCTTTTAGTTTTTTAATGACATCCAGATTCACATTGTTCTCTTTCTTAATATTCGCGCTGCTGTACTGAGAACTTTGCTGAATGCCGCTTTTTGTTTTTAAAACGCCCTGGTTTCTTTAAATGTTTTAACTTTGCTATTTCTTGTGTTGAACTCACCGCTGCTGTTCTGCCATTCCCCCTCTTCCCGAGCCGCTTTCTGGTCCACCACAGCTTGTGCTGATTGAGTGGAGAAAGCTTTGGCTCATTCCCGCCCACTCAGGGTCAGCGGTCTAGTCTTTGCCCTCCCTCGCGCTTATAAAATCTATGCTGCGACAGACGCTCAGCGATCGCGCCGCGTGCACGCCGAAGGCGCGCCTAAGGCAAGCCCATCTGTGCCCGTCCACGCCTGACCGTGGCCAGAGGCCAGGACCCCTGGCCGGAAAGTGTGCTACTCCAAGGAAGAATTGGTAAATTTGAAACACCCGTCTCTTAGGACTGTCCTCCCTGCCCCAGTCGGTAAGCTGTTGCTAGCTGAGAATCTTCTCTCTGTAGATCCCTTACAGGTCTGCTCAAAGGCCCCCTCGGGCCTGAAGGTCACTTTATTAAACACCAGATCTCTCACTAAGCATAGTCTCGAAATTTTCACACTGCTGCAGGAGACAGAGTTGGACATCTTAGCACTTTCAGAGACTTGGCTAGACGACACGTCAGGGCCGGATTTAGTGGCCTCCCTTCCTCCTGAGTTCACTGCCTGGACTTATAACCGCCAGGGCAACAAAAGAGGTGGAGGGGTCGCGCTTTTAGTCGCAGGACACTTGCCTCGGAGAGAATAGTGGAGGAAAGCCTGGACGGGGCAGAAGTCCTGGGAATTAAACTCGGACTTACTTCCTTTTGCCTGATAGTGGTAGTTGTGTATCGTCCTCCCCGGCCCTCCCCCTATTCAGTGATCTGTTCTTTGAAGTAATGAGCGATCTTCGCATGAGATATCAACATATCTTGGTCCTTGGTTATTTTAACTATCATTGGGATCTGACCCCGAGAGAGGGCGCGGCCTGTAAGTTTGATGTTGCTATGACTACGTTAGGGCTGCATCAAATTGTGGAGTCCCCCACACATGAGAAGGGTCACACTCTGGATCTTATCTGGACCACGTCCACGGTTAAACTCCAGGCCGACTGTACACAGTGCAGCTGGTCTGACCATTTCCTGGTTAGCCTCCTCCTCCTGATTGATAGCCGCCTCAAGCAGGTGCCGGTGGGGTGGAAGGTACTACGTAACTGGCGCAAATTAGAGGCTGCCAATCTGAGGGACGCTCTGAGTAGGACCTCAGTTCCTAGACCTTTGTCCATGGACCCAGACTTAGAACTCAAAGTACTTTCATATCGGCAAAGGATAGCCATTGATGAAGTTACTCCTGCCCGAAGGATTAGGATCATGCACGGCTCTATAGGGGTCCCATGGTACACGTGTGAGCTTAGTGGGGAAAAACAAGTTCTCCATCAGGCTGAGCGTTCATGGTGGAAATCCCTCGACCCAGAAGCGAAGGAGATATTTAAAGCCAAATTGGCTCACTATAAGGACTCTCTTATTAAAACTAAGTCTGCTTACTATGAAGCTAGGATTAGTGAGGCAAGTGATATGCAAAAAGAGACATTCACTGTACTCAGAGAGCTGAGCAGGTTGACTGAGCAAAAACTAGTCACTAATCAAGCCGACTGCGATAAAATACAGAACTTCTTTCTAACTAAAGTCGAAGATATCGTCACGGTTATTAAGAATACGCACATTACTCCCTGCCCGCTATCAGCGGAGGAGGAGCCCTCTGACTCTTTGGGCTTCTCCCTCTCTCGGCTCCCTGTGCTCGAACCACAGGACCTGGCTCGCTTAGTGGCTAAAGTGAAATCCGGGTCACCTGAGGACCCTTGTCCTCCAAAGGTGCGCAATATGATTATTCCTCCGGTTGAGGCTGAGGTGCTGTCTGTTCAGAATCTACCCTTGACCTCAGGAACAGTACCTCAGAAGTTTAAGGAAGCTATAGTACTCCCACTGTTGAAGAAAGCAGGGGCAGATACTAGGAATCTGAACAACTATCACCCCATTTCCCAACTCCCGTTGTTGGCCAAAGTACTTGAACAGCATGTACTTAGAGCTCTTGCATCATACACTGAACAACATCACGTGCTGCATCATCAGCAAGCTGTGTTTCGGGCGCATAACAGCACTGAGTTAGATATGCTCTCAGTCTTGGACGATCTACGACTCGCAGCAGACAAAAAGACCCACTCTGCTTTAATCCTACTTGACCTCTCAGCCGCCTTTGATACGGTGAACCATGGGCAGCTACTTGCTCGTATGCGGCGGCTGGGAGTCACTGAGACGGCTCTTCAGTGGTTCACTTCATTCTTGGAGGAACGTCGACAGAAGGTCCAATTAGGAGACCTCATGTCTAAGCAGGGCAATCTTCTCGGGGGGGTCCCGCAGGGCTCGGCATTGTCCCCCCCTGCTTTTTAACATCTACCTCCAACCCCTGATTGAGGCTCTGGCAAAGGCAGATTGCCAGGTGTTTAATTATGCGGACGACACTCAGCTAATAGTCCGCATTGATAACTCCTGTGATTCACAGTGGAATGTTCAGAACATTCTCCGGTACACCATGAATTGGATGAACTCCAATTCCTTAAAGGTGAATCCAGACAAGACTGAAGTCCTGGTACTCTCCCCAGATTCTTCCCCTTGGCCCAGCCTTTTTTGGCCCCAAGAGCTTGGCACTACTCCAACGCTAGTGCCAGCCGTGAAAAGTCTGGGTATCAGATTGGACACTGGACTGACCCTGAAGAACCAGGTGTCTGCTGTCAAGGGAAGTTGCATCGGATTGATGCGTCAACTTCAGAAATGATCAATCCTATTGTCATCCACCACCATGCAGGCGGTGGTGACTGCTTTAATACTATCCCGTCTAGACTATGGCAATGCAGTCTACATTGGCCTCCCTGGCACACTTCTGAGGAAACTCCGGGTGGTCATGAACGATGCAGCAAGGTTGATATTCAAATTGCCTCGCAGAGCGCATGCTACCCCTTTGCTGCGTCAATTACACTGGCTGCCTATTAAACAAGGGATGAGCTTCAAGTGCTTGTGCATTGCACACAAATCCCTGTTTGGTGAAGCCCCCAAATATATCAAAGACCGTCTGAAGCCCTACGTACCGGGCCGCCATCTTCGTTCATCACAGGTCAGTCTCCTTATCTGCCCTCGTTTCAGCATGGCGACATTTGGAGGCCGGGCCTTTTAGGTCCGTGTACCCCAGATGTGGAATAAGCTACCAGATGACATGCGCAAGGAAGTCAGACTGCTCCCATTTCGGAGGAGGCTCAAGATGATGCTGTTCTTAGAGGCATTTGACCAGGCCTATCAGGATCAATGTTAAGCTTAGTGACGCAACGGAACTCGGACTGTCGTCTATGATGCAGCGCTTAGAGCCCTTTGGTGATTAGCGCTATACAAATGCAATCTAACACTAAAATAACATTAACATTAACAATAATAAGGTGAGGAAAAAAGGTTCATCTTTTGTTTAAACTATGTTTTTCCATCAATGTCCAGCGATGTTCTATCAGACTACTGGAGCGTTCCTTGTGCTCTTTTCCAACCGGAAATGAAGTTGAAGTATTCCTGATTCAGAGAGGTCGGGCGGCAACTGGTTAATCGTTTGTTTAAATTATGGTTTTCTATCAATGCCCAGCGATGTTCTATCAGACTACTGGAGCGTTCCTTGCGCACTTTTTCACCCAGAAATAAATTAAGTGATTTTCTGCAATGCGTGCGGGTGAGGAGCACGAGGGGGGGTGCGGGTGAGGAGCACGAGGGGGGGCGGGGGTAAGCGGTTAAGGGGCCAGCGAGAAGGCATTGGACTGCGGCAGGGGGGGGAGGGGGAGAAAAGTAGTCTGTACAGTGAAGGGGCCAGGAGCCATGGAAGGACACAAATGACAACATGCTCGTCATAAGGTGGGACTAACAAGGCTAGAAGCAATGGGAAGGCAGCATTTAGGACCTAAGCCTATTAAAAAGATGGGCGGAGAGTGGGCGGAGCTTCCATGAAGCTTCCCTACTATAGTGTATACTGCATGCCTCGCAAAGCGAGCAGCGCACGTGCTGCAACGTTAGGCGAGACCTAAAAAAGAGATCCCCGATAAACAACAAACCCAAAAAAAATGCATTCATACCAGTAAAGGGGCCAACAGCCATAGGCGTGCACAAAAGGGAAAATGGAGGGACATAAAACAAGCTTACCCAATAGCAAGTAGGACATTTTGAAAGACACACTCAAAAACAAATAGGAAAACGTGGGCGGGGACTCCCCCACTAAAGCATATACTGCATGTCTCAACGAGACAGCGCATGCGCTGCCTAGACGAGACCTAAAAACTAGCAAAATAGTGACTTTTCGGAGCAATGGGAGTTAGTATTTAAAACTAAACTTACGAAATCTTTGAGTCAAGAGAAGTGCAGTCAGAGTCAGGAGTGGAAAAGGGTAAGCATTTACACACACAAGGCCTGAATGATTATGTTGAGGAATGATGTTCTTCTATATCTAAAATATGGATCACTTTTTTGCGTGGGTGGGTAAATGGGGCCAGTGGGCACTATTGCGCAGGTAATAGAAGATCCCGCAGGGAGTTGGAGTTGCTTTCACCACATTCGCCCCACTAAGTGTGTGATGTATTTATGGTGTAAATTGAGTCATGCCTCAATAGATCACATAGCCCGGAGAAGAGCGTTAGGGGTTTGATGAACGGATGGGAAAGGGATTTGGGGAAAGATGTGACATATAGAAACACTACACAAACACAGCAACAATATTCATCTGGGCGATGAGCAACACATCATCATCAATCTGTTGTGGAAGGAAATGAAAGAATGAGCATGACACAATTCAGTTAAATGCATCACAAACAGTCCTTCAGCCCCAGAGTTTTATTATTATATATCTAAATGGTCTGTCATCTAGGTTTGAAAAATACAAATTATGGAGGAGTGTAGTGAACCCACACAATTCTAAAATATGATTCTCAAAAAATAATAATACTGTTATTGCCCAATTGGGTGGTGCATCTGCATTCTTCTTAGATTGTGTGTCAATCTTGGGTGCCTGGCCGAAGCGGTCTGACTAGGTAAGCAGGAGTGTTATGGAGCTTTCACCTTTTGTACAGGAGAAGAGAAGGCCTGTGGATTGTAAAACAGAAACAATATTATTGAGTCAAGAAAAAGAACATAAGGCAAGGTTCATGATGAGTGTACCAGGAAGACTTAGAGGCAGAAGAAAAGCGCAGTCTGCTGCAATCATTCATTTTATAACTCATGTGCGACCGATTATGTAAGAAGTGAGAGGAAACTACAACCAATCACAGACAAGTGGCTGCATGTTCTACCGGGCTGATCAATCTCAGAACTGTCATCATAACATTTAGCCAAGTGCGTTCATAATGTGATGATGTGACACCATGTGTCTGTCTCCAGTTGCTTACAATAATGGGTCGCCATCTTGACACAGATGAGATTCAAATATGAGCCAGCCAGCACACACACACTAAGCAGCATTGCATTTCTGAAACCACCTCTCACCAGTCCACAAGGATGAGTAGGCCTCTCAGAGTCATTATGATGTTGTTTTCCCTGAAGCTGATAACTTCATTCTTATGCCTGTTGTTGATGTAGTCCCAACCTATGTCCTTCCATCATCCTCATGACTCCGAGTAATGAATCTGTCCAACTCAGTCCCGACTCTCAACCCTAATGAAAGCGATCGACCTGTATTGCACTGCTGTTGATGATGAGCTAGAAGAGAAACATTGAGTATTTTTTTATTGTAGATGTGTGTTTGATAACTAAGTGGACTGGTCTTGTCTTTGAAGATTGTAAACCAGAAAAGAAAGGTGTGGACCCGGCAAGAAAATCTCGCTAAGTGTCAGAGGGAAAGGGCCAAACACCTTCAGGAAAAATGATCACCCATCAGGCCACAAACATTGCAAATAATCACAATCAGGCTTATAAATTATAGTTGAACACCCTTCCTCACTCACGCTTACAAGGCCTACCACAATATCGGACCAGCATACCTAAATGACCACCTCTCCTTCCACCACCCAAGAAACACCTCCTATCAACTGACATCTCTATGGTCTCCATCCCACGTATCTACAAGACCAGAACATCAAGAAAGTCCTTCTCCTACCTCGCAGCCAAGGCCTGGAATGACCTCCCCCTCCACCTTCGGGAAACCCCCACACTGCCCCAGTTCAGGAAGGACCTCAAGACCTGGCTCTTCAGATGATCCCAGCACACGACGGAGCTGTGCCCCCCTAGCGCCTTGAGACCCTTGCGGGTAAGTAGTTGCGCTTTCCAAACCCCTGATTGATTGATTGATTCCTCACTGTCTGTCACCTCATGAATCATCACTCACAATCACTCACTAATATAACACTCATTGGTGCAATATAAATTATTTACCTGTTCCGATCTAAGCGTGGGCGGCACAACTGTCGGTCCTGTTTGATACACACAACACACATTGGGCAGTCTTGTAAATCAAATTTTCTGGGGAAGTCCTGCTAGTGAATGAAAAAAAAGATAGGCACAGGACCGAAACAGGCACTGTCTCTCCAATGTCCATGAAGGGAATGGGGGGAGGGCTTCTTTACTGCACACGGGTCCAAATCCAATCTGGTCATATGTGGGAATTGGGATAGGAGTTGGGATGGGACTGTTTCTTTGGACTTTTTAGTGAACATTTGGACATTGATTCAGGATGAGGAGCTTTGTTTGGGGAGAGGGGTGTGCCTGTTGTGGGTGCATTTGATTCTTCAAAAAGAGTAATAAGCAATTATTTTACTTTATTTAAGCCTCAAATGTTTTTTTAGTGTGTTTTACTATGCACTGCTGCCTTTTAGTGCAAACTGTTTTTTAAATCTGCTTAAAAAGTGTATAACAGTTTGTTACTCAATACTCTTGTCATACTACCCTCTGTAACTATATTGACCACTAGGGGGGATTGCCATTACCTATTCTGTCTACAAAAATGGCCCATAGCTCTCGTACCTGAATAGATGAAGCAAGGGCTGCTACCTCTCTCAGTCTTCTACTAGAGGGTTTCCCAAGGTGCCATGGCGGTGGTAGTAGTAGTAGGCTGGTGCGTTAACAGGGAAGGAATCATAAGCGAGGTCCCACTCCCACCTAGGTGAACTCCAAGTGTAGGATTAATCAAAGCACTATTCACCAGAGGCAACTAGATTGAGGAAAAAGACAGAGTTAGTGGGTTATCTGATTTATATTGTCACTTTGACTGAGACCTGACTACCACCATGACACCACAAAGAAGACCTAATATGATAAATACACTTTTTCTAAGCAATGGGGAACTAGTATTGAAAACTAAACTTACAAAATCTTTGAGTCAGGAGAAGTGCAGTCAGAGTCAGGAGTGGAGAAGGGTAAGCGTTTACGCAACACAACACAAGGCCTGAATGATTAAGTTTACAAATTATGTTCTTCTATATCTAAAATATGGATCACTTTTATGCGTGGGTGGGTAAATGGGGCCAGTGGGGACTATTGCGCAGGTAATAGAAGATCCTGCAGTGAGTTGGAGTTGCTTTCACCACACCCGCCCCACCAAGTGTGTGATGTATTTATGGTGTAAATTGAGTCACGCCTCGATAAATCACACAGCATGGGGGATGAGGGTCAGTGGTTTGATGAATGGATGGGAAAGGGGATTTGGGGAAAGATGTGACATATAGAAACACTACACAAACACAACGACAATGTTCATCTGGGCGATGAGCAACACATCATCATTCTGTTGTGGAAGGAAATGAAGGAATGAGTATGACACAATTCATTTAAATGCATTGCAAACAGTTCTTCAGCCCCAGAGCTATATTGTTATATATCTAAATGTTCTGTCATCTAGGTTTGAAAATTACAAATTATGGCGGAGTGAAGTGAACCCATACTGTTCTAAAATATGATTCTTAAAAGTAAAATGATATTGTATTGCAAATTTGGGCTGTGCATCTGCATTCTTCTCAGATTGTCCGTCAATCTTGGGTGCCTGGCTGAAGCGGTATGATAAGGTAAGCAGGAGAGTTATGCAGCTTTCACCTTTTGTACAGAAGAGAAGGCCTGCAGATTATAAAACAGAAACAACACTGTTGCGTCAAAGAGAAGGAAAGAAGGCAAGCTTTATGACGAGTGTGAAGACTAGGAGCAAGAACAAGAGCATTGTCTGCTGCAATCATTCATTTTATGACTCATGTGCGATTGATTCACTCAGAAGGGAGAGGAAACTACAACCAATCACGGACAAGTGGCTGCATGTACTACTAGTCTGATTCATCTCAGAACTGGCATCATAATATTTAGCCAAGTGCGTACATAATGTGATGATGTGACATAAGGTGTCTGTCCTCAGTTACTTACAGCAACGGATCCCCCACTTGACCACACAACCACATAACAGAGGAGATTCAAATTTGAGCCAGTCAGCCCACAGACACACTAAGCAGCATTGCATTCCCGAAACCACCTCGCAGCAGTCCACAGAGATGAGCAGGCCTCTTAGAGTCATCATCATGTTGGTTTACCTGAAGTTGATAACTTTCTTCTTCTGGCTCTTGTTGAGGTAATCTATCCTTCTATCATCCTCCTGACTCCGAGTAATGAATCCGTCAAACTCCTTCCCGACTCCCGACCCAAATGAGAGAGATGGACCTGTAGTACACTGCTGTTGATGATGAGCAAGAAGAGAAACACAGAGTCATTTTTTTGTTTAGATTTGTGTTTGTTATCTAAATGGAGTGCTCTGGTCTTTGAAGATTGTGAACCAGAAAAAAGAAGTTGCCCGGCAAGCAAATCTCGCTAAGTGTCAAAGGGGAAGGGCCAATCACCTTTAGGAAAAATGATCACCTATCAGGCTAAAAATATTGCAAATATCACAATCAAGCTTACAAATTTTAGTTGAACACCCTCCTTCACTATCTGCCACCACATGAATCATTACTCACAATCACTCAATAATATACCACTCATTGGTATAATATACATTATTTACCTGTTACAATCCAAGCATGGGGGTTTACGATTGCCGATCCTCTTTGATGCACACAATACACATTGGGCAGTCTTGCAAATCAAATGTTCTAGGGCAGTCCTGCTAAGGGATCAAAAAAAGAATAGGCACTCGATGGAGACAGGCATAGTCTCTCCAATGTCCTGAAAGGTATAATGGGGGAGGAGGGGCTTCTTCACTGCACACTGGCCCAACTCCAATCCAGCCATACATGTGCCGAAAACGCTGGGCTGCAAAAGTCAGTCAGACGGAAATAAACAAAATATATAATGTTTCCCTAGCTATATCCATTTATTTTTTGGCAAAGCAGTTCCACGATGAAAAGTTCTATGGTGGACTACTCAGTCAGGGAAGTAGAGCTTGTCCTGAAGCTCAGGTGGTTCACCCAGAAGTTGGTGAGCTAACACATTCTGATTTGAGTCCGACTAATCACCCTCATCCTCCTCCTGTGGAATATCAGGAACTATGTAATTCAGTGGAATAAAGTGTTGGTTCATTTTGATCATGGTCAATCTCTCCACGTCTTGAGGCCAGATACTGGTTCTTCTGACCGTGACGACTGCGCCAGATGCACTAAACACACACTCAGCAGACACGCTTGGTACTGGACAGGCCAGATACTATATTGCAGTGGCCATTGGTGATCTTTGCATACCAGGCCACTAATAGGTTTTGATCTACAGAGAACTCTCTTAGGTCAGCCAGATATTCATGGAATATCCTCTCAATGGTCATTAGTGCTGCCTCTTGCTCGACCTCTTTTGCGTTCGCGTCTGCACTGTACTTAAGCCATGCTTTTTGATACCACGTCAATGCAGAGCTTGTGGATGATTCTTGTGCTCCTGTTCTTGTTGCTGGTGTTGGGTGCTGTGAGACAACAGGAGTGCCCTCTCTGGAAGTTGAAGGCAGCACCCCAGAACTTCTTTGCGTGAGTGGGACTCTATGTTCTAGCCATTCTTCTTCCAGGACTCTGGCTCGCTCAACAATCCACGTCTTGTATTCTGAAACATCCCCTTCTGAAAAAGGAATGAAAGTGGCCAGTATTTTTTTTGTGACGTGTATTCAGTATTGTGGCACAGATGTACTCTTTGGATGACATAATGTCTCTTTGCAGCCATGTATTGTCAGTCAAGTGAAGGATTAAGCTCTGAACCAAGGTATACGCATCTTCGTTTTCATCACCCACAGCTCCAAACCTGTCACACACACTTTTTAACTAGTTGTTTTGCAGACACAGTGGGATAGGTTGGCCCATCGTACTGTCCTCCTTGCTGACTTCCTGTGTGAAAACCTCAGAAAGAAGTAGCATCTCTGACTAGTTTCGATTTGTCCATCCCAAAGGTCATGATTTTAGTTACATCCCCTTCTCGTTGCCTGACTTACTCATTGATCGATTTGTACTGCTCAGACAGACGTTGTAACATGTAGTAGGTTGAGTTCCAACGTGTTGGCACCTCTTGTATGAGGGCTTTAACTGGTACTCTATTAGCACGCTGAAGGATCCTCAACTGCATCCGGGCTTTAAAGGAATGGCTGAAATGAGTGTAGGTTCTTCTGCAGATGGTAAGTAAGTTGCTGACTAGGTCTTCTTTTCTGAGAAAGTCCTGCACAACAGGAATTTAAGTTGGTCGGGTCCTGCCCGTGCTCAGCACTGGCAGTTGTTAAAAGCAGATGCTGAGACGGGTCCCTACCGGGCTCTCCATTTCTGCCCACACTCTCAGAATGTAAAAAAAAATCATAACTCTGCAACAGTTCACTGTTTTTGATGTAACTTTAATTTTTTTGCAGTTCTACATTGCAAAACTCAAAGTGCTTTACATGAGCACCAACAAGGACAAATTCATTTATTTTTTGGTAGGCACGGACTATTAAGTGATTTGTCCAGAAACACAGAATGCTGAGCCGACGCTGAAACTCAAACTTGCTTCCTCAGCTCCAAAGTTGGCAGCTCTAGCCATTACTCACAACCTCTCAAGCAAGAACTAAAACATTTTTGATATAATATACAAGGAAGCCATAGTTGTATGTTTGCATGTAGTATATTTATTTTATGCAACTAAAAACCTTTGACAAAGTCAATAGTCCTGGCTTATTGTAGGTGTAATGTTGCTTGTTGTATTATATGTGTGGAGGCAATAACAGAAGCAGCAAAATACCAGTCAGGCGCACATTATGCTGAGCACAGATTTTTAGCATAAATGTTTTAAGCTACATCCTTAATTATATCGGCCACGTCCCTTTGAGAGACTCCCCTAGTTTTTTCATCCCACATAAAGCCCTGCTACACAATGATGTTGATGCAATGCACCAAACACAGGACCCTGAAATAGCCACCATCTGCCATGGCCTTAACTATGTTACTGTCATTGTTTGTGGTAACAAAACCAATTTTGAGACCTCTTGATCACAGCCATTCAAACACAGTGTTGTTAAAGTCTTCCAAGATGTTTGAAGCTGTATGGGCTGCCGAACACCCTAAAAGTATTTTCAACGCTGATATCAGAAGCTATCTGTTTCTTAACCCCCACAAAAGAGTGCAGTGATACACATGTAATCAGTACCTTGACAACTAGTCCACATGTCTGTCTTCAGGTGGATTTCTGAACAGCACTCTGCTGCACAGCTTTTCCAACTAATTCCAGCACATCATGATGGAGCAATGGAACAGCCACTCTGGCTAAGTAGGTCGTGTTGGGAACCATCTTGAAGCTGTCAGTTGGCAGTGACACTTAGCAGCACAAGCGGAAGAGATTGGAGGACTCACATGACTGTCTGGCAGTACTGTCTGTGGTGTCTCTCATGCACCTAAAAGCAAACAAGCAAGAAAAATATTTAGTGAAACATGGCATTGTTGCACTTTGAATTAGTACAGATAATGTCATTTAGTGTGGTTATTTACATTATCATTATTATCCTTAATAATTAACAACAGCAGTACGTTTCAAAGTCAAACCACACCACCAGAACATAATATTTAATTTCCAATCAGAATAACAACATACAGGTGTAACTGTTTGCTTTGTGTGCATCTAAGTTAGACAATTATCACAGTCAGGGAGGTGCAGGGGAAAATTGTATAATGCTTAAAAAATTAATGCTAGTGTGCATCTATGGCAGGCAAGCGTTCTAGGGAAATGGAATAATCCTTAAAAAATTAACGCTGGTGTATGTACACCTATGGCAGGCAGGCAGGAGGTCCAGGGGGAAATGGAATAACCCTTCATAAATAAATGCTGGTGTGTGTTAAGTACCCATGGCAGGCAGGGGATCTAGGGGAAAATTTACTAATCCTTAAAGAAATAATGTTGGTGTGTGTGGTGCACCTATGACAGGCAGGAGGCCCAGGTGAAAATGGAATAATAATGCAATGTTGTTGTGTGGCTGCTGCCTATGGCAGACAGGTGGTGAATGGTAAGAAAATGTAAAAAAAACAAAAATGTTGTAAAAAAAATTACAATAAAAAATAGAAAAAGCCGTAAATAAATAATATAAGAAAAAATTTAAATAAAAAATAAAGTAAAAATTACAACAAAAAATATTTGCTGGTGTACTAGGGGATACTAGGAGACTATGAGAAACCCATTAGGAAGCAAGAGGGTGTCGGCGAAAAATTCAAAAAGCATATAATATATAACTGTTACTATACAAATACTACAATGATCCTCAATCATAATATTAAACTGACATCAGGGAAAAGTAACTAAATAAAAACAAGCATTGGCATAGCAATAGGTCTCGCTTTTGGGACCTTATAAGTGTTTAGCCATGCAACAGTTGATGTTGTTGCACCAAGGATATTGTGCTGCATAACTACATACTTATAAGGTCCCAAAAGCGAGACCTATTGGCTATGCCAATGCTTGTTTAGTTTTACAATGGCTTTACTGACCTATTCTCTGCTTTAGAGTGGCTCTGCTGACCTAGTTCAATGGCTGTACAAAGGCTCTACCAGCGTGGTATTCAGCGTGTTTTTTTAATTGCATTTTAGGGGGTTTGGGGCAGTAAAGTGAAGGAGGTACTGCATTTTATAGCGGTCATGGAGCATAGTGTTAGAGAGAGGTTTTTTATAATATAGCTTGTACATTTACCTGCCGTTGTATTAAACATCTATGCTTGGTAATCCAATAAGGAGTGTTGTACAGATGTGACTATGCTAACAGAGTATGAATGTATGTTGTACAGAACTTTGACTGTGGAGGTGAGTAGTAGGTTATCAAGTTTCTTGCTTTGCCACCTGTGTTGTGCCTGTGTATGTGAGAGTTAGATGTGGTGTATTTATGGACAGCTGTATTTTACTGTAAGGCTAATGGTATTTATAATATACGTTAGATGTATGCAATAGGTAGAGAATGGCACAGTAGTATGTACTTGCTTAAACCAAAGACGCCATGTAATAGTTTAAAACAGGGAGAGCTATTTCTAAAAGCATACAGAGTATATAATAAAGTATGTTATAATACCTTAGTGCATAAATAAAAAACATAAGCATTTTTGTTAGGGTACTGCTTATTTTAGTAGGACAAAGCAGCTCAAAGACAGTTTAAGATTGCTCCACAAAGGTTGCACTTTAGGTGTGTTGTAATGTTTTGGTGGTGTTGACACTATATATTGCATTTTAATATGTGCTCATAAATTTGTTCACCAGATTATGGTGCGTAGTGACAGGTTAGTGTTTGGCAAAGGCTCGTTCCTGCTCTTCCTTTTGTTGCTTAATATATAAAGTGCAAGTGGTGTGAAGATGTAAGAAGTCACATATTAGTGAATGAAGTGAAAATGAAAGCACTATTGGATTCAAAAAGTTCCATACCAAAGAATAAACGCTGTGGTTTTTAAGGTGTTAGGCATGCAGGTGGAATAAGTCATATATAGGGAATGTAGCGCCGAGATGTTCTAAAGAATAAACGCTACGGATATTTAAGAAGGCATATCTAGACAATAAATTGCCGTGATTTGGTGAAGGTTAAATGTTATGTAAATGTTGCGCAATTAAAACAATGCAAAGACGGCCAGAAACGATCAGGGAGATGTGGCTTTTATTTGTATCTCCTTGCCTGGTATGGCAGTTATTGCATATGTATATACTAGTATATACTATAGCGCTTACAATATTGCCAGGTTAAGGAGCACTGTATATAAGTAGGGGCAAGCAAAACATTAGACAGAACTCTACCATGAACTAACTTGCAACTATGGTCGGTGTTGATAAAGTCAAAGCGTCGTGAAGATGTAAAACGTTAAATTTCGGAAAAGGAAGAGCTGCAATTTATATATTGTAGAAAAGCATTGTTGTTTGATAAAGTGAAAGCACCTAGAATGCAATAAGTTACACCCGAAAATAAAGTTTTGCGTTTTGCAAAAGTTCAAGACTTATGTAATCTAAGAAGTTACATATTCGCTGATAACATTACTGATACCATACTGAGCAGCGAGTAGGCTGAAAGATAGTTTCAGACACCAGTGCTTATCATTAACCGCAAAACAGCCGTTGGCCTGCGACAACAGCGTTATGAGGCATGTGACTGGTGGTGAATGTACTAGATATCCATTTAACACTAGACCGAGCACGATAACTACTAAATCCGAGCGGTAGCCATGTTGGGTGAGGAGAACCTCAGCAGTATCCTACAGGGTGATTTGTCATGTTACAATACCCTAAGATGCCGCGTTCCATCCTACACCACGGTTCTGTTTCACGGATGTGAACACCGGCTTAGGTGATGTCCGGCCATGGTGCTGAGCGCGCTGCTCAAGCTGCTGCAGAAACAGACCTACACATGTCTCTCCCACAGGCATGGGCTCTACCTTGCCTTCGCAGGGCTTGTGCTCATGATCGTGTCGGCCCTGCAGTTTGGAGAGGTGGGTGCAGATTCAGCTGAATGGCACGTGACAGAGACTACAGACCAAAGCCTTTAACGCTCCAAGGAAAGCTAACTAAACATGTAGTAAATGTATATACGTATTTACAATAAGCGCGCCCGCCTCGCGCTAAAAAAAAAAAAAAGGTGAGCAGAGGAGGAGGCAGCAGGGGGAGGGGAGAGAGGAGGGGGCCTGCGCCTGTTTCCCTTGCGGAAGCGAGCAGGGACCATCTGTTAATTATAAACAGATGGTTTTGAAAGCTCGCTCCTGCAAGGGAATCGCCAAATGTGCACGCGTTGCCATTGAAAGCAATGCAATGTGTGCACGTAGTGGGGCGAAAATGCAAACCGATTACTAAAGGTCTTTCCTATGCAACGCATGCTCACTGCGTAGGCGAGACCTAACGAGCAAATACAAGAATGCATAGCCCTCTGCTATCAATTTCCCTTTGAAAACTGGAAAAAAAGGGTGGCAGCACAAAATGGCTGCACATGGTCAATCAACAACAGCAAGCAAGGAGGCATGGCCACAACAAAGAAGACATGCAGGCCTATGGCAAAGGAACAATGGCTGGCTACACAAAAGGGCCATCAACCACATGGTTAAGCAGTAAGTAAGGAGGCATGGCTGCAACAAAGAAGACATGCAGACTTGTGGCAAAAGCACACTGGCTGTGGAGCTCACCTAGTGTTTCTGCAGAGGCGAGGGGGATGAACAGATGCCGGTTCCCTACTTCCCTCACCCACCAAATCAGCCCAACATAGTCAAAGCCAAAGAGGTGAGAGTGGGGAAGATGGGAAAACGAAACAAGGTAGGGGAGAAGGAGTCGCACATGATGGAACGATATTCTTACGGGGTTGATTGCAAACACATCCTATGTGAAAATAACATATGGTAAGTATATTCTTGCATACAGAGGTAAGTCGTATGAATAACAATGTGACATATATTAGAAATGATATACCTGATAAACATCCCTCTTCCAATTGATTATCAGGTATAGATGTGCAGCAATTAACTTAGAACTGTTGTGTCTATAAGCATAAAAGGTACTAAGCGTTAACGTTAGGGCTGCAGAACCTGGTGTTCAATTTATACAAAGTGTGAGAAGGTGGCCTGATAAATGCTGTCCACTAGTTCTAGTGGGCACCTTGTATCAGTCCAAACAACCCCTTATGGTGATGGGTTAAAGACAATCTTTATTGAAAGCTATCCTAGTGGTAGCTATGGAGAGCAGCCTTCAGGCTAAGTTTTGAAGGAATGTAAAGCAGCTTGTTTTACCAGTCTATAATCTCTTGAATGATCAAATGAAAAGACAACCACACCAGGTATATATTCAAAATATATGTATTTAGTATAAATCACACCCCTCTAGTCTCTTTAAGAGACTGGAGTTCGAAGTACTTTGTTCACACTTCAGCAATTATCAGTAATAGCACAAATACACGTTTGGGCCCTATGGGCGTACAAAACGATATACCAAAAAAGTGGTATAAGAACGATGACTGGAATAGACACTAAGCCTATAGCCTCTAGAATCGCTGGGACCCCAAGGAACCACCCAAGGTAGTGACTCAGGGGACCCACGGGGACTGTATGCAGTGTGTAAACACAACCGCGGGTTCCCGGTATCTTCTATGGGCAATGTCGCGGTTGGAAATTTAAGGATTAGGACACTTCTAATAGAGTCAGGACCAAACCCTTTTGGACTTAAGAAGTTCTAGGGCTAGCACCCACGTGAGCACCGGAGTACTCGAGTTACCTCATCCAGAGAAGCCGGTGCATAGGTGTCTTTTGGTGTCGGGTCGCGTCGTCGATTTCAATGGGAGCATGCAAAGAACTGCTGCTGCCGTGAAGAGGAGAAGTGTCCGGAGAGATCCAAGCCTGGATCTAGGATGTAAGGAACCTGAAAGCAGAGGGGACAGAGTCTGGGTCACTAGCCAGTGACCGAGGGCAGGATGGACTAATGCCCACAGATGTCGGGTGCTTCAGGTGAGTTGATGGGTGTCTTGACTCTTCAGCCACGAGGTCCAGGAGGCGTCGACGAAGTCCACAAGCTGGATTCAAGCTGTCCCACAAAGTCTGTTGAGTGCTGCTGTGTTGGCGACCAGAATGGACCCAACAAGCCTTGGTAATGGCAAGTCACTGGAATTTAGAGAAAGGACTGCGGTGCAGACCAGCAAGGTCTGAGGGACTCACCCAGCGAGGGTAAGTTGGGGCACATCTGGAGCAACCAGGGAAGCCCAAGCAGAAAAGGAGTTGCCTTCGTGGGAACCTGCTAGCCAACGGGCTAGTGATCGCGAAGGAGCCTCTAGTGGTCGCACTTGAAGCTGGCCCACGGGTCACTCGTGGAGTGGAGGCCAACAATCTTCGGTGCAGGAGGTGCTCAAGGCTGGGGCTACTCAAAGCCCAAAGCACAACTTCGAGGAGGACCAGGAAGATAGTGTTGCTGCAAAAGTTCACACTGTCCAGGGGTCACAGTTCCACGTCACCCACGATAGCCACGGGCCTCAGCTTTGCTGTGGACTCAGGGTAGCCTCGGGGAAGTCTGGAAATCCACCTCTGGTGATACAAAGACTTCGGCGTTTGTCGTTTCCATTTTGAACTTTGGAATTTTAATGACTTTAGGGCCTGGTTTAAAAGCCTCTCCATGGTGGCGATGCCGCCATGGAAAGGCTGGCGGGGATCTGCAGGGTGGGTGGGGTGTGCACTTGGGGGGTACCAATGCTACCCCTGCATTCCCATGAGATTTGAAAAGGAATTAGATTTAAATAACCTCATGAATGATGACTCCCGTAAGTCATTCAAATTCCAAAGTTTAAAATGGAAACAACAAGATTAAACGGATGATGAAAGTGCCCCTTGAGCAGAACTTACATGTGAAATCAAGATCGTGTGACAGTCAAGATAACAATCAGATGTGACATTGCTAAAATCCACCAATTAAAATGCAAATTATTTAGAATAGCAATTGAAATGTGCAATGATTAATGTAAAATTCTAAGCTGAAATGACAGGCATTTAAAATGTGCAAACTGCAATAGGCAGACATAGTTATGTTTGTGACCCATAGCAATGCTAAGAAGAAAGTTTCCTTTGACTAGCAGTAAACCTAATTTTGCCGAAATGTACACAAACCTAATGTAGAAGCCTGACCTTAATGTGACATTCTTAGAAATGTTCATCATAATGGCAGCATGTTCCAGTTTTAATTAATGCATTATTTTACTAAGCAACATATTGATTGTAATGATTAACTTCTGATTCTCTACATATTCCACATTAAGCTTGAATAGAATAATTGCACATTTAGAACGATATCTCTTGCTCATATGAATGAAATACATTACTAAGCATCAAGTTGATGTTTCTCTTGTGACAAATCTTTTCAAACCGCATGTATTTTCGTGTTAAAGCAAGAGCTGATCCGCTCACAGACAAGAGCTGCCATCCAATTGGTCCCAAGAGGAAGAAGCCTATTACAATGTCTGCAACATGTATTGATGTATTTTATTATTAGTGTTTTTTCTTAGTTAGTTTTCAATGCTTTACGATCTTGTTCTAGACTGATGGTTGTGGCTACTGCTGCTCCTATTCATCCTTACTTTATTGGTGATGCTTTGTTTTATAGATTGTTACTGCAACTGTATGATCATCTGCTTCTTTACTGAGACACAGATAGGTTTCATGAACTACTCTTTATGAGAAATTCTGCTGCTTTAATTCTTTTTAGCTTCCTGCGCCTCCTGTTCTTTAGAATAGGGTTTATTCCTTCATGGAATGCGCCTGATGCATCATTTGACTCTTTGATCTAACCAAACCTTTTGATGAGATTTCTGTAAATTTACTTAAGGTTTATAGACTAATTTGAATAAAAAGAATAAAAAGGCACTTACTAATCTCTTAATTAGAAGAACGTTTTTAAATCTTACTCAACCTCCCAACTTTGACTGAACTTGGAATTTAAATTGAAATTTACTTGTGATACCTCTTTACTTAAGTTCTATTTATTGTATTTCAAAAAAGCAAAACATACGTCACGGTGTCAGCATTGATGCATAGGGACAATAGGCAGTCCTGTCAGAATAACTATGTGGCATGAGATATATCCATGCAAGTGGTTACGCAGCAATAAATCAACATCAGATATCTGTAAGATATGGTAGGCTGCAATGAGATAGCATCTGATAAATGCTCAATAAATTGTCTAGCTACACTTCATGACTGAATAAACAAGTAAAAACAATAAAGACGGGAATGAAGCGTTCATATATAAATTTAAAGAGTCCATAACAAACATTGCAAATACAGGTCAGTGTCGCTGCAGGTACGGCATGAGGAGGGTCGATGGCATCATGCGTGGGGAGTGGGGCATGGTATTCCTCTTTACATAGTATTGGACCATTACAGTAAAGTGGGATATGAAGGGTGATTTTATTCAAAGAGCTGGAGCATCCGGAGTTTCACAGGGCTAAAGCAAGTGAACTCTGTGCACGAAATAGCTTTTGAATCAAAATACGGTGGCAAAGATCTGTCACCTGAGGCGCGGAGAAACCAGAATGGGGGCTTGATCCTGTAATTGATGGTAGCTGAAACATTGAACCATATTATTTAATTTTGGCCCCAATCCGCTCTATCACATGTATAGAAGGAACGCAAAAAAATTCTGGCCAAGAAGTGCTAGATACACACACTAGTATTTGGAGTTATTCGTCAAAACTGAGACAAATATTCAACACTGTATACAAGGTAGTGCTAAAATGCTTTGGGAATGGATGCAGGTGGAAGGTTAGCAGAAAACAAGGGCTTTTGGGAATTCAGTGGTTTCATATGGAGAGAGAATTTCTCTTCCAACGAAAGCTATTGCTGTAAAGGTCACAAAGTTAATACACAATTTGAATGCAGGAACACAAGGCAATAGTGTATGGTCCAATCTTAGGTGTCTTACTTCAACTAGCTTCCTAAATTCTTTTTTCTATTCTCTGTTGGTCAGGGATGAGAAATTGTAAGAAAAACATTCAACCTTTTGACCTTTATTATCTCATATTCGTAGGTTAAAAACGGCCTCCACATCACCCCTTACAGCCGTCCCTGTCCTCCACATTGTATTTAAACATTTTGAAACATGTTCAAAACTGACACCACTTCGGGGCGGGCCGTACGGCGAGAAAGATGCCCGCCATCGAAGAGAGTTTCGACTCTCCACCAGATAATCCCCCAAATATCCGCAAATTAATCAGATGACCAGGGCATCAGTACAACACATACCAACCCTGTGCGAGTTGTGGTAGTGACGAAAGAAGTGCGTGAGGCGGCTATGGCCCCAGATCGATGGGAGACATTCTGTGGCCTGGGAACAGGAAAAAGCCACAGGCTCAATTTGCAAGCGCCGCTGCAGGCCGTGAGAAGACAGCAGAGGACTGCCACGACATTGTGGGGTAGGTGCTCCGGTCAAGGAACGACAATGAATCTGGGGCTGGAACACACCCTGATATCGGCCCCTCCCACCCCTCCACTTCAAAGAAAATAAACAGAGGGCCCGATTCACAGAATTAACTTAAGACAAAATCCTAATCATACTACTTATGGTATTCACAGAATGCACTTACTACTTTTGGTATTCACAGAATGCACTTACTACTTTTGGTATTCACAGAATGGATTTACGGCCGGTGGCGGAGATTTAGCCATGGCCGAAATCTCCACCTCTGGGCCGGAAGCTCCGCCTCTGGGCCGGAAGCTCCGCCTCCGGGCCGGAATTTCTGGCCCGAGTGCGGACGTAAAGTTAGTAGTTGTAAATCCATTCTGTGAATACCAAAAATAGTAAGTGCATTCTGTGAATAACAAAAGTAGTAAGTGCATTCTGTGAATACCAAAAGGAGTAAGTTTAGGATTTTGTCTTAAGTTAATTCTGTGAATCGGGCCCAGAGATTCCAGGGTGTGCAAAATGATACGAAGGAGCCAATACATTAGCTCAGCCAAGGGTCTAGAGATAATGACGCAGTGGCGGCCTCGGCAGAGTGACACAGATGCTCCGGTGTCAAGGACGCTGCAAGTTGAGAGGTGGTGACTCACCCCAGGATATGGGGAGCCCGCTAGGCTACCAGGAAAACCAGCAGAGGTCCCGTAGAGTGCAGGCAGCATGGAAGAACACTGAACACGCATAGAGTAAACCAGCAATGGCTGGGTGATTGGCTTGGGAAAGGGACTGGCCCGAGAGTTCGGAGCTCAGTGGGGAAAGGAACAAGTGATTGTGACCCAGCAGCTGAGGCAAGTAGACAATCTGTATCGAAGGGAAAAAACTAGTAGGATCTACTTACAGCAAACACTAAAAAGTGGAGCAAATAAGGGGCAGCAAGGCAGAACAATAACGCTAAGCTCTCTTGTGCATAAACAAGTAGTGAGGTCGGGGGAGCTTCCCCAATCATTTGACGCAGACAGGACTCCTCTGAGAAAAAGAGAGGAGCAGGATAAAACACCACAAAAATGAGCCTGACAGGTGTGGTACCCCTCGATCCGGGGCCTGACAACGAAAAGGGAAATACCTGGCTCCCCACTAGAGTTGAGAGAGGCTGGAGTCAACACTCATCGCAAAATGCACTAAAGGTCATAGCGAAGCAATTCATTGTACATTAGTGGGACAGAAGGACACAACTGCTGTGTACCTGGCACATCACTGAAAGGGACAGTTGAGAATCGGCACGAACCCTCCGGTGGGAATCGCCACATGCTGAGCATTATAGCAGCCCATAAGGAATAAGGATAAATCGTACTATTGCTGGGGCTTGACCCTTCACCCCCCCACTGGTGAGAACTAATATCATTATACAGAGGGCCCCACCTCTGTAGGGGAAAGCCAAGAGGTCAAGTGGGAGTGAGATTGCCCCCACGGTTAGGCGCCGGTCACTACCCGGGAAGTGGTGGAGTACCTACTGGAGAGGATTTGTTCCCTTGCAACGCACAATGTCTGGAACTAAGAGCCAGAAGGGGACACACCAAACTGAACTGGACAAATATACAATGCTAAATATTCAAGAAGCAGCAATAATTACCCACATCCAAGCATCTTCCTCCGCCTCACCGCTGGTGGAAAATGGAGACCTGACACTGAAAGACATGGTGACAGCAAGAAGTGGAGTTCGTATGTCACTGGAAAGTCGTATGGATACCATTACTTCTGAAGTATCGCTAATTGGAGCAGATCTCCAAAAAATGGGAGACAAGGTCAAGATTGTAGACGCGGCTATGGCAGAACTTCAATCAGATACGAAAGTCATGAAACAAACACACTACAGGCCACACATGGAGTACTAGAAATGAAACTGAATGTGTATGAAGGCAGGTCGAGACCGAACAACTTCAGAATACTAGAAGTCCCAGAACAGGCGGAAGGTCCGTCTGCTGACGTCTTTGTAGTGGAACTCGTGTCGAAGTACTTACAACTACAAGGCTTTTCTAAATTATTTTCTGTGGAAAGGGCACATCGGTTTCCTGGAGGCAGACCACTCTACCTAGACCACTGATAGCCAGATTGTTTAACTTCCATGACCGGGATGTGATTCTACAAACCGCATGAAAGACCCCGACTGTAAAATTAAAAAGTAGCACAATAACCTTTACTCCTGACTTAACTGTCAAAGTTCAGAAGCAAAGACGATCTTTCATGGAAGTCAAGAAAGTGCTCAGATACAAAGGTCTGAAATACTACATGTTGTTCCCTGCAACACTCAGAATCGAGGCTGAAGGCAAGACCTGATACTTTGATACCCCTGAGATGGACTGGGAATGGCTGGAGGAATGGAGAACTGTGGGGGACGCAGCCCCAGACCTCAGTGAGACAAACACCAGAGGAAGACTGCGGAACGTTTGGATCAGGACAATGGAAATAAGATCGGAGATGATAATGAACGTTGAACTGAAAAGTCCCACTGGGTGGCAGTTAAGTTGAATATAACAGGAATGTCTGTGAGGAGGGGGTCCCAAAGATTGCAATGCAGAGAATCTTGAATATTGGCAGTTAAAGAATAAACTCTTAAACAGCTAGACTGAAACTACTGGTGCCCTGACACAATTGAGGGGGTATGGGGGATTGTTGGGAGGAAAAAATGTCAACTATGTCAAGCAGTATCCCTCTAGACCTAACTTTCTTTGATTTATGTGGGTACAAATGGAAATAGATATCACAACTGTGTATACATTTTTATAACTTTTTTATTTATAGTTATTTTTTCATTTTTTCTTCTTAGTTAATTACTTCTTTACATTGTTTTCTCATACAGTAAAATTCATCTCTTTTCAATAAATGGTTTTGTCTTTTTTATAAAATGCAAAATCAGAATCAGAAAAAAAAAATTTTTGATTGTCAAAACCATGTGAGTTTCAACACCGTTTCAAGAGATAACCCCACACCAATCACACCTCTAAAATTACTACATGCATATCACTTTCATACAACACCTTTCATACTACACCCCAAAGAGAAGGACAACGAATGCAGAGCTACGTCCAAGAGAGGGCGAGCCGCTGGGTTCTCTGATAGATTGCTAAACGTTGGGGTGTCTCATACAAGCTGGTCGACGCACGTTTCGGTGGCCTAACAATCTTCAGATGCCACCTTCCTCAGGACCTGTTGCTACGTGTATTAGTCACGGGCAAAGGTGGGGGCCTGAATTTCTGAAAATCAATAAAATAATATTACTTAACATAATTTTCTGTGATATCATATTACCATGTATCAATCCCACAGGAGAGTATACAGTGTATCTCCAAAGCGTTATTTATTTAAAAACCCTTTTTAACTGTCAGGCTAGCAATAGCGCTACTGAATTCATTAGCAATAGAGTACTACTTTAAAGAAAATGATGAATTGGTGGAATCAGCATAGACCCACTGGGAGGCTTTTAAAGCTCTTATAAGAGGACAAGCTGTCTCACTAGTGGTGCGCGCTAGAAAGGAAATGAGGGACAGTATGGAGGGGCTTGAGGCAGGAATCTTACGGTTTAGGGGGAATTGTTAGGAGATAACCCAGAAGATGTACAACACGTGCTAAATGTAAAAAAAAAGAACACAAATACCTTGCAACTGAGGCAGCCAAGTCCCTACACAAAGCCACACAGAATAAGATCTATGAATTTGGAGACAAGGCTGGGAAATTGCTGACCTGGCTAGTTAGGCGGCAGCGGGCGAGTAGATTAGTCACAGAACTTAAAACAGATGGTGACAGAATATTGCGGGGCCCACAAAGGATTGAAGAGGCATTTGCTAATTATTACTACCAAGTCTATTCCCTGAACGGGACCTCTACAGATAGCACGGCCAGAGAACAACTAACCGACATAACGCTGTCTACTCTTAAACTTAACAACCTTTTTCACTCAGATTGAGATGACGCAACTGCATATCTGCATATCGCCTCTTGTTATATCAAGTTATCGTGTGGCACGATTGTAGAAACTTTATTAGAAAGCGACATGACCGATGATGAAGTGGCCCAAGTGATTCGTAGTATCAAGTCCAGGAAAGTGATGGGACCTAATGCTCTCCCAATGCAGCTTTCTAAATTGGCAACTGACAAAATAGCCCGATATCTGAAAAACACGTATATAGAATGTCAAGAGGAGGAAAAACTCCCCACAGATGAGAGAATGGCTACGGTAGTGGTCATTCACAAAGACGGTAGAGCCAGACACAATTGCTCCTCCTATTGACCCATATCACTGTTTAATGCAGAAGTCAAAATCCTAGCGAAATTACTAGCCACACGATTAATACAAGCGATCCCAAAACTCCTACATCCCGATCAGTATGACTTCATGCCGGGAAGAAACACAGTGCTTAATTTGCATAGACTGCACGGAGCCATTGAGAGAGGATGGGGTGGTAATGTAACTTGATGCTGAGATGGCGTTTGATACCATCGACTGGACTTATTTATGTGCTGTGTTGCAAAAAATGGGATTTGGTCCCAAATTTATGGCCTGGCTGAGCTGTTGTATAAGCATCCACTGGCACAGGTAGCGGTAAACAGCAGAAAGTCTCAAACCTTCCAACTCCGTAGAGGGACGCGGCAGGGCTGTCTCTTGTCACCATTGCTTTTTGCCTTAACACTTGAACCATTAGCTACTTGGATCCGCTGGACCCACTTAAACGGGGTCTAAGCTGGACAGAGGACTAGGAGGATAGAATCTTCCTGTACGCAGATGATACACTTTTATGTCTGGAGTCCCCTAAGGCCCCCATATATAGAATATTGAACATATTCGCTGTTTTGGGGAAATACTCTGGGTACAACATTAACTGGTCAAAACCTATCGTATACGTGCTCAGTGGAGAGCTCCCCCAGCTACCAATGGAATGTGAGGCGGCGGTGGCGAGGGAGGGTTTCTCATACCTGGGTATATATATCACCACAAATCCCACTCTCTTTTATGATTGGAATTTCCTGCCCCATTGCAGCGTCGGAAAGAAGATGTGCGTCACTGGAGGTCCCTTCCTCTCTCCTTACTAGGATGAGCGGCATTGTATAAGATGATGGCACTCCAGCAATTCCTATAAATATTGCAAAATACTCAATTTCTAATTTCCTATGGCATACTTATAGCAATAGAGAGTGAACAGAGAACTTTATAATGGGACGGTAAGCCCCCACGTATTGCCACACAGAACCTAGTGAGAGGATGGTATGATGGAGGGGTGGGACTACCCGACATATGAAGGTACTGGGCTGCACAATTGATGGCTATTAATCAAAGTGTGCTTAAACTCCCGGACGACCCAGCCTATACAACACCCAAGCATTTCTGTCTCACAGGACCCACAAAAAACACGGTCCAACTGTGGCATGAGGCTAATACAAGCCTGGGATGGGCTGAAAATTTAATGCTAGCCTCCCCATTGTGGGACGTGGAGCAGCTGGGTAACTTGAGGAAGATCCCAGGCTTCGCCAAATGGGAAATCATAGGCATTGAACAAGTAGGTGACCTGTGGAAAAGGGAGGTGTAATTCCTTTTACAACCTTGCAACAGGAATATGACCTGATGAAACATTAAGATACTTACAAATTAGGCATGCTCTCCAATCAGCCATCCCTATGGGGGAGCAGACCTTTCCGAAGCATCCCCTCTCGAGGACAGACTCCTCACAGAATATATTGAACTCAAAGCAATCTCCTTAACTTACCAGAAATTGATAAACAATTCTCCCGAGCCTCTCCTCAAACTCCGAGAAAAGTGGACGCAAGACATAGGGGAAATAGATGATGAAGACTGGCAAGGTGCACTGGCCGCCCCTAGAGAAGTGGCTATCTCATCGAGATTCAAACAAATCCAACTTCAGATATTACATAGAGTGTATTACCTATGTCAAACCCAAGCTAAAATGGGGAGAGGATTGGACTCTAAGTGTAAGAGACGATGCGGCTATGAGAGCACATTCTACCATATAGTGTTGGAATGCCCATATATTTAAAAATATTGGGAGGCGTTAATGCGCTGTGTGAGGGCGAAGCATTGGAGGCGAAACTAGAGCCATCTCCTAGATAGTGCATCCTTGGAGTGTGGGATGCCACTGATTTAAATAGAAAAGAGCAGATCAGGGCAATACTGGGATGTTAATCACCAAAAGAAACATATAAAGATTATGGGGTGCACCTGATGCCCCAACACAAGCAGATTGGGTAAAAGACCTAGATTGGTGTATGATGGAGTAGAAAACGATATATGAGTGTCATGGATATCTGAGAAAATGGGCAAACATTTGGGGTAGATGGAACACATACAGAGGAGAGATATGTATGACCCCATTACTAGGAACCCAACACTCGAGACTCAAAATAGAATTGTAAAAGATGCGAACCGGAAGAACTGGCAAATGAAGACGTTAAAAAAGAAACGTGGTGTTTATTGAAATACATAAGCATGGTGAAGAAAGATGTAACAATTACAGTGAAATAATATTCTAAGTCATCAATAAAAAGAGTTATAAAAAAATAAATTTTCCACTTTACTTCGTACACTGCCCTTCAAAAGCCACAGGAAGAATAACAGCTTCACCTACCAGGTATACTGTATGAGTTTCTGCTAGGCAGAATACTCATAATTCACTTGGTTTATGTTTTTTTACCTATCTAAGACATGAGATCTCTCTAATAGTCACATTTCTAAAAATAATCTTAGAAATTCTTAAAGTGGCCAAAAAACAGTATAAGGTATCTGCAAATAGTGACAACTGCTCCAAAGTGATGTCACCTTCATTTGGCCAGAGGGCGTGAATGCACTCTCATTGGAGGGATTGCTTTTCTGACCAATTTCTAAGTGAAAGAAATAGTGATGGAACTCATATTTCTTTAGTATTTCAATCAGGTAATATATTGTCTTAGCAATCAACAAAAACAGTTTAACTTCGAGATAAAACAATCTTCTCTCTTAGATGGCTTCAGTGCTGCTTATGTGATGAACAAATTAAAAATGGAATTCCTGGAAGATTACTTTTTAGTTATTTTTTTTTAACCATCTTAAAGAATGGTCCTTGCTCTGTACCTGGATTTTGATAAAACCTTACAGCTTTCTGCAGCCCAAACCTCCAAAGGTCTGAGGATTTGCTGGGTTCCTGGAGAGTTCCATGTCGCCTGAAATTGCTGTGACCAAAAAGATTGATTCTCTCCTGAAGCACTACATGGCCCTAAGGTTTGCTGTTGACCACAGACCTTGCTTGGTGTTGTACCTTGCACTTCTCTCTGAGTAAGTTGAGGATGCCTAGTAGGCTGCAGTTTCTTTGTGCCTCATGGTTGTATAGTCATTCAGCTTGGTGTGCACCCCAAAGTTCATTACTGCACCACGGTCTGGAGCGCCTTGTGACATTGAAATATGCTACATCCTTGGAGCTATATCCACAGAGCCTGCCAGGCTCCCTGAACTTGCTGGGGCACAAGTGGCTACGAAGCATTACTTTGTCACCTGGTTGTTTGTGGCATGCGTTGCTGCCCTGGAACTTTCAGTGTTCGTTGGAACTAGAGGTGACTCTGAAGCTTTCAGTATCCCTACACTATGAGAACATCTCAGAGCCTGAAGCTGTCCCACAGTTTCCAGTGGTCTCTGTTGTATGCTTCAGCTTGTTGTGGACTCTTAAGAATGTTTTGTCCACAAAGTTTGTTGTGTTCCTAGAAAGCTGTAGGGCCTGGGGACTTGCCACGTATCCCAGCTCTTGCTGTATCTCCAAAGCCTGATGTGGCCTCAGAATTTCTAGATTGCAATTGGATGTGGGGGCTCTGGACCCCACAGTGTGCTTAGTCCTCCTGTTGTGCTTGTGCTGACTAGTAGCTTGCAATGGACGCAGACCTTGGAGCTTGCTTTGGCCCCAGGGTATTGTTCAGAAACAAAAGCCTATGATGTTGCCGTGGCCACACAGTTTGCAATCATGTTTGAGTTTGCACCCGCCAAAGAGCTTGCTGTATCCCCTGCTAATGGCATAGGAGCCTATTGTGGCATCAATGTTTGTTATGTCCATGACGGGTGCTTTGGGTTATAGCTTGCTGTATCCACTGAGCTTACTGATTCTCCAAAGCGTGTTGGGACTGTGAACTTGCAGTCATCCCTGGAGCTTGTTGTGGTGTTTGAGCATGCTGTCGGTAATGGAGCACTGTGTTTTTGGAGTATGCTGCAGCACTAGAGCCTGAGACAGTCCCTGGGCTTTCTGATTCCATTGAACCTTGCTGTAGGCCTTGAGCATGGTGGACTTCTGAAAATTTTAACAAGAGTAGAACTTGTAATGACGTTAGACCTTCTGGCGATCCCTCCCCTGGGGTAGATGTAAAATACTTGCTTGAAGCTTGCAGTGGGTCGGGACCTTGCTGTGGTCTAAGAGTTAACTGTTGCACGTTATTGAGTTGGTGCTTGCTGAATCACCGGAACATCTTATGGTCCAGGAGTCAACTATATCTCCAGAGCTTTCTGGTATTCTAGAACTAACCCAAGTAACAGAGCTTGCAGTCCTTTACACCTGCTGTGCCCCATGCTCTTTTTGTGACTATGGAGATTTTCCAAGGCCTGGCAGCTTCTGAGATACCTGACGTTACAGTGTTTCTTACTGTAGCTCGCAAGTCTGATATGTGCTCAACATGGCCCATCATTTTTGTGGCACTAGAATTTAACCTGGACCTTGGTGTAATCTAGACCCTTGCTTTGGTGTAGTAGTTTGGAGTGGAAAACCATAATACAATGGTCTTTGAACATGAAATAACTCAGGACCTTGCTGTTGTACATGCTGTGCAATATAGCACGGGGTATCATTTAAGCATGCTATGGCCATGGAGGCCTAACTGGCCTCGGAGTTTATCCTGACTATGAAGCTTGTTGGTGTCATGGAGATTTCTGCTTCATTTGGTATTTGTGGGGATACAAAAGCTTAACATGACCGAATGTCTTGTTTAACCCCTTCGCCGCGGGGGTAATTTCCTCACGGCACGGGAGGGGGGCGCGGCGTGGCGGTGCTCATGAGCTCGTCATGAGGCACAGTGGAGCTGTGCTCATGACGAGCTGGGCTCATCACGAATCCGCCCACTGACTGATTCTCCTGCACAGGCGGGGAATCAATTGCGCGTGGGAGTGCCGCGGCCGTTATGACGAGCCCAGCTTGTCATGAGCACAGCTCCACTGTGCCTCATGATGAGCTGTGCTCGTCATAAGCATGGAAGGGGTTAAGCGCTGCAGCAAGCACAGTTGTTCAAACTAGCCCTGAATCTGCACCTCGTGGTAGAACATGGACTTCCTGTTGCCCCAAAACTCTGCTCAGGCTGAGAAAAGGAGCTGTGACTCAATAGCTTAATGTGGCCTCAAATGTTTTCAGCGGCTTTGGAGCTTTTGGTAGCCACATAGCTTATTGTGGCATTTAATGCTGCAATGAAGGTATACAGTAGTTTGTTGAAAGTTACTTCATTTACATTAATATTTTTATGCTTATTTTTTCCTAAATGTTACAGAATTCATATTTTTCATTCTACTTTCTTTGAAAGATTGGGATAGAATTAGTATTACGATGAGCTTGTGCTCGCTTACTTTATTAAACATAATTAAATTTATATAAATTCAGGTTTACCATTCGGGTTAGTTTACAGTAATTTAGTCAATTTAATTTAATATTACAAAGAGAATCCATTAGGAACACAGAACGGACACTTATGTAATTAAATTCTGTTTAATTCCACTTAATTTAGAGTATGGAAAGCGAATTTTAGGGTTAGGTAAAGGTAACATTATTTTAGTATATTTTATTTACTACTAAAACATTTTATGTAATTGTAATTAATATAAGGTTAGAGAAGGAATTAGGCTGAGGTAATATACAAAAACTAGTTGCTATACCTTTATTTAGCATTAGGAAAGGATGCATCTTTAGTTGCTATTTTGAATGTAATAACATTAAATGTCATCCAATAAATTTTCTGAAATTTGAATTGTTTTATATTGCCATTTTAAGAGTTCGGTATAGGTAGCCAAATAAATGTCATTTTAAATATTTAAATTTACATATTCAGATTACATTTAATAGTTATTAGTGTAGTATTAGCTATTAAGCTAACATATTTACTGAAGGAAATTTACTTTAACCTAGTCTAGTATGTTTTAATTAAATAAAGTGTTCAAATCATGGTAGGAGCTACTATTAGGCAGTAGGTATGAATTACATTTAGTGTAAGGACTGGTGTTACTTTTTCATTTAGAATTGTAAATGGGGGATCAAAGTAGCGAAGAAATTAGAATATCAGAAAGGGGACAGATGGAGGAAATGCATGATTAAGTGGTGCAAAGCGCAAGCCAAGTGAGGCATAAGATGGGACAGAGCTACACGGCAACTACAAATGATTTGAAGGAATATACTTCTAAGAAAAGGAGTCAGGCTGCAAGGACCCAAGAGGTAGAGAGGGTAGCTTGCTGCACACTAAGTGAGAAGGGACAAAGGCATAATATGAAAGAGGGAAGTGAGACACAGAATAAGGATGGATAAATAGAGCATCCATAAGAAATGGGGATCCATGCCGAAGCCAGGTGAGAGAGCGAAGCAAAGCTCAGAATGGATGAGCGAGATAACCAAGGCACAAAGTAGCAGAAGCACCAAACAGAGACATGGTCTGGATTTGTGAATGGAGTTAGGCACAAGCCAGATGAAAAGATGGAGTAAAATATGAAGTAGATGAGAGGGCAGCACTGCTCTAGCTGAACGACAGAGGAGTATCAAAGAGGATCAAGGACTGAAGGGTCTTTGGCACTATAAGGAGGAGAGCGCCATCAAGCATAAGGTGGATCAGAGAGTTGAAAGGCACAAGCCAGATGAGAAGGAGAAATGGGATCAGAAAAAATGTCAATGTGGAAAAGAGTCAAACAAGGTAGAAGATTGATGGGACAGGAGACCAGGCACAAGGCAGGTCACAATGAGCCACCAAAGAAGAGGGAAGACCAAGATCAGATGGAGGAGATATTGGCACAAACCAGATGAGATGTACATTGATGCACAGAATCATTAAGAGAAGGCAACTGAGTATAAAAATAATAAGAGATTGGACCAAGGCATGTAGTAGAAGATGCATGAGGCAGAGCCATATTATAGATAATGGTGAGAAGAAAGACGCAAATCAGATTAGCAGAGCTGGAAAGATGATAAATGAGACAAAGCATGAAGGCACTGATGAGAGGGTGGAAGAACAACCAAGATGGATGAAGAGGAACAAGGGACACAATGGATGTAAAGAGGGACAGCATGCAAACTCTATGTGTGGTGTGAGAGAGGTGGTGAGAGGTAGGGTCAGGGTTCTGCATGGTTTTGTACATTAATACAATATACCTCCACTCCATACTTTTTAATAATACTGGCACCAAGGCTTAATTAAAACATTTTCACTCCTATGTTGCTAGGTATTTTGTAACATTCACTTATCATTCACTCCTGACCCTACCTCTCACCACCTCTCTCACACCACACATAGAGTTTATAACAGTGCTCCCACGTATTCGTAGCACGCCGCGTCCCGTAGAGGGATGCGAAGACCCCTATGATGACGCATGACACCAAGGGCCCTTTTGGTGTGTGAAGGGTATTTTAGAAACACGAGGTGCTCCCTACCAATGTAGGAAACACACTTGTCCTTTGATCAACCTTCATTTTATTGCAATCTTCTTTGGGTGGATATTTTTGTTTACTAATAATTGCAACGGGAGGCCATTTCCACCCCAGGTGTTCGTGTAGAACACCAACTCTCCACTCCCTTCTTTGTTTTCTTCTACACTTGTTTACACCCGCCTGTTCTCCCTCTCTCCCATTGTCTGTGGTCACTTGTTTACCCCCGCCCTACCTACCTCCTGTTGTCCGTTGTCACTTGCCCTTCCTCCCGGTTACTTGTTTATCGCCCGTTGTTAATGCAGGAATACAAGGTAATAGTGTATGGTCCAATCCTAGGTATCTTACTACAACAAGCTTCCTAAATTCTTTTTTCCATTCTCTGTTGGTCAGGGATGAGAAATTGTAAGAAAAACATAGAATTTTTTAACCTTTTTTGTCTCATAGACATAGGTAAAAAACGGCCTCCACATCACCCCTCACAGCCGTCCCTGTCCTCCACATTATATTTAAACATATTTGAACTATGTTCAAATCTGTCTCCACTTTACCTGGTACACCACCCTTCAAAAACCACAGGAAGAATAACAGCTTCACCTAGCAGGTATACTGTATGAGTTTCTGTGAGGCAGAATACCCATAATTCACTTGGTTTATGTTTCTTTTTACCTATCTAAGATATGAGATCTCTATAATGGTCACATTTCTAAAAATAAACGTAGAAATCTTTAAAGTGGCCATAAGACAGTATAAGGTATCTGCAAATATTAACAACTGCTCCTAGTGATGTCACCTACATTTGGCCAGATGGCCCGAAAGACCTCTCATTGGAGGGATTGCTTTTCTGATGAATATCTAAGTGAAAGAAATAGTGATGGAACTCACATGTCCTTAGTATTTCAGTCATGGTATATATTGTCTTAACAATCACCAAAAAGATTAAGTTGGAGATAAAACAATCTTCTCTATTGGATGGCTTGAGTATATCCCTTTCTTTTTTTTATTTTTTATTTTTTATTTTTTTATATTTTTATTTTTTATCACTCCATTCAAAAAACGATATCAGCAGGTATACATACATATATCCACGGGCAGCATTAGGCATAAAAAAGCAAACAATACTTCAGAATCCGGTACCTAAGCCAAAGTAATATTCAACTTAACATTAACCCAATTTAAATCACGTTTAGGGGTAGTTTACAGCATTAAAACACCTCATTTATCCATGCAGTTAATAATCCCCAGATCATCCTTCCTTTTCGTTTAGCCTGAATACCCTTACGTTTATATAGAGCCATTTCAAATTGATATACATGCAGGAAACGGCCTTTCCATTTCTGGAATGTCGGAGGAAGTCTATCCAGCCATGCAGCAGAAATACACAATCTATACACCGACATAGCTATAAAAATCAATTCCAGCCCAGGTCCTAAGTAGGCTTTGTCTACTCCCAAAAGCATAAGCAGTGGGGACGGAGTGATGACGCTTTTTAAGATCTCCCCTAAAAAGCCCACAATCTGTAACTCTATTTGATTTAAACTGGGACAGGAGTAGAATATATGAACCAGGTCTGCCCCTGGAGCATGACATCCGGGGCAGTTTGTCCCAGCCGTACCGCCCCATTTTGCAACCTTAACTGGGGTTATATACAAGTCATAAACCGTTTTATAGTGTTGCGATTGCAAATTCGAGGCATACATCACTGTGCCCCCTAGCTCCAGTGATTCCAAAAACCCTGAGTCGACCAAGTCAAGTTACTCCTTCCATTTCCTATCCTGTTTCTCGAGGTCGTCAGGGACCAATTCCAATAAGCAGCCATATATCTGAGAGATGGAGGGGATAGCTTTTTTTATGATAACCTCCAATACCGGTATTTGATCAAATCCAGCAGACCCCCCTACTTTCTTACAAAAAAATCCCTGATCTGTAAATATTTAAAAAAATCTCGCGATGAGATATTAAATTTGCCACAAATCAGTTCAAAAGGAGCAAATGAACTATCTCCCAGTCTGCTAACCCCGTTACACCCCCATCTTTTAAAACAGCTGTCTTGAAATATACAGGGCAGTTGCTCATTTTGTATCAGAGGAGTATATCGGTTATACCTGCCCACCCCTGCTTTTTTCCTAACCAATACCCAATTCCTATAAGCTGCATACAGAGTCTTAAAGCGGGTTAGTTTAAAGTAGCTTTGCTCAGAGAACATCATTAGACACCCCTGAGCAGATTTACGAAGCAATAGCTCATAAATGGAGGGTACCCTGATGCTGGGATCCAGTGCAGTAGTACGGCAGCTGAACAATATCTGATAACACTGCAAGACTGCAGAGAGATAATACAGCCTGAAATTTGGTAATGCCCAGCCGCCCCTACCTCTAGGTAGACACATAAAAGTATTCGCTCTTCTAGTCTTCCCGTATGCCCAAATAAAACTAGCTGTTATCCGGTCAATTTTTTTAAACCATAAATCGTTAATTTCTAGTGGGAGAGATCTAAACACATATAATAATTTTGGAAGAAAAATCATTTTTATTAAATTACATCTTCCCATTATTGACAGTCTCATATTATCCCATCTTTTAAAATCATGCTTGGCTTTTACCAAAATAGGGGACAAATTATTATCAACTATCAATTCTAACTTTGAAGTAATGCGAATACCAAGATACATGGCCTCATTTGTAATCCTGATATCTGATGCTAACGTGTGCCTATTAATTAAAATTTGGGTTTTATTTTTGTTCAAGAGGAATCCTGACCCCTTTCCATAAACTTCAGCCAGTTCCTCCACAGCCCTTATAGCCCTACCTGGGCCACTTGTAATTAGGGCGATGTCGTCGGCAGAAGCAAGAGTCTTGGTATCCCACCCCTGTAATGTCACAGGCAGAACCTCTTGCGAAGCTTCCAACATTCTAATAAAAGGGTCAATAAATAGCGCAAAGAGTAAGGAGAGACATAGGGCAACCCTGTCTTGTACCCCTCTCTATTATAAAAGATTCAGTTTGTTGTCCCATTATACTCAAATAGGCAGTAGGTCTTTTATATATTGCCTGGATTGCATTGATAAAGTTTATCCCCAATCCAACACGCTCCATCGTTTTCCAGAGAAAGGCCCACGACACACGGTCGAAGGCCTTTTCAGCATCCAAAAACAAGCATTTGCAATGCAATAGGTCTCGCATTTATAAAAGTTTTAGCTATTGGCATTGTAAAATTACAATGCCTTTTATTTATGTTTTGGTTTTAAAACAAATAAAAGGCATTGTCATTTACAATGTCAGTAGCATAAACTCGCATAAAAGCAGTGTGTGGAGTGCAGCAGTGTGCCGCGTGCAGCAGTGTGCGGCGTGCAGCAGTATGAGGCGTGCAGCAGTGTGCGGCGTGCAGTAGTGTGAGGCGGGCAGCAGTGTGCGGCGTGCAGCAGTGTGCGGCGTGCAGCAGTGTTTCGTGTAGCAGTGTGAGGCATGCAGCACTGTGACATGCAGCGGTGTGCAGCAGTGTGCGGCGTGCAGCAGTGTGCTGCGTGCAGCAGTGTTTCGTGTAACAGTGTGAGGCATGCAGCACTGTGGCGTGCAGCGGCGTGCAGCAGTGTGCGGCATGCAGCAGTGTGCTGCGTGCAGCAGTGTCGTGCAGCATGCAGCAGTGAATAATGCAGCAGTGTGCAGCAGTGTGTGGCGTGCAGCAGTGTGCCGGTTGCATCAGTGTGTGCCGTGCAGCAATGTGTGGCGTGCAGCAGTGTGCGGCGTGCAGCAGTATGCGGCGTGCAGCAGTGTGCAGCGTGCAGCGGCGTGCAGCAGTGTGTGGCAGTGTGTGGCGTGCAGCAGTGTGAGGCGTGCAGCAGTGTGTGGCGTGCAGCGGCGTGCAGCAGTGTGAGGCGTGCAGCAGTGTGAGGCGTGCAGCAGTGTGAGGCGTGCAGCAGTGTGAGGCGTGCAGCAGTGTGTGGCGTGCCGCAGAGACACGTGGACGGTGAGGAGAGACACGTGGAGGGTGAGGAGAGACACGTGGAGGGTGAGGAGAGACACGTGGAGGGTGAGGTGAGACACATGTGGAGGGTGAGGAGAGACACATGTGGAGCGTGAGGAGGAGACACATGTGGAGGGTGAGGAGGAGACACGTGTGGAGGGTGAGGAGGAGACACATGTGGAGGGTGAGGCGGAGGGTGAGGAGACACGTGTGGAGGGTGAGGAGAGACACATGTGAAGGGTGAGGAGAGACATGTGGAGGGTGAGGAGAGACACGTGGAGGGTGAGGAGAGACACGTGGAGGGTGAGGAGAGACACATGGAGGGTGAGGAGAGACACGTGGAGGATGAGGAGAGACACGTGGAGGGTGAGGAGAGACACGTGGAGGGTGAGGAGAGACACGTGGAGGGTGAGGAGAGACACGTGTGGAGGGTGAGGTGGAGGGTGAGGAGAGAGACATGTGGAGGGTGAGGAGAGACGTGTGGAGGGTGTGGAGGGTGAGGAGAGACGTGTGGAGGATGAGGAGAGACGTGTGGAGGGTGAGGAGAGACACGTGTGGAGGGTGAGGAGAGACGTGTGGAGGATGAGGAGAGACACGTGTGGAGGGTGAGGAGAGACACATGTGAAGGGTGAGGAGAGACATGTGGAGGGTGAGGAGAGACACGTGGAGGGTGAGGAGAGACACGTGGAGGGTGAGGAGAGACACGTGGAGGGTGAGGAGAGACACGTGGAGGATGAGGAGAGACACGTGGAGGGTGAGGAGAGACACGTGGAGGGTGAGGAGACACACACGTGGAGGGTGAGGAGAGACACGTGGAGGGTGAGGAGAGACACGTGGAGGGTGAGGAGAGACACGTGTGGAGGGTGAGGTGGAGGGTGAGGAGAGAGACATGTGGAGGGTGAGGAGAGACACGTGGAGGGTGTGGAGGGTGAGGAGAGACGTGTGGAGGGTGAGGAGAGACGTGTGGAGGGTGAGGAGAGACACGTGTGGAGGGTGAGGAGAGACACATGTGGAGGGTGAGGCGAGACACGTGTGGAGGGTGAGGAGAGACATGTGTGGAGGGTGAGCAGAGACACGTGTGGAGGGTGAGCAGAGACACGTGTGGAGGGTGAGGAGAGACACGTGTGGAGGGTGAGGAGAGACGCGTGTGGAGGGTGAGGAGAGACGTGTGGAGGGTGAGGAGAGACACGTGTGGAGGGTGAGGAGAGACACGTGTGGAGGGTGAGGAGAGACACGTGTGGAGGGTGAGGAGAGACACGTGGGGGGTGAGGAGAGACACGTGTGGAGGGTGAGGAGAGACACGTGGAGGGTGAGGAGAGACATGGAGGGTGAGGAGAGACATGGAGGGTGAGGAGAGACACATGGAGGGTGAGGAGGGTGAGGTGGAGGGTGAGGAGAGACCCGTGGAGGGTGAGGTGGAGGGTGAGGAGAAACAGAGTTGGAGGGTGAGGAGAGACGGAGGTGGAGGGTGAGGGTGAGGAGAGACGGAGGTGGAGGGTGAGGAGAGACCGAGGTGGAGGGTGAGGAGAGACGGAGGTGGAGGGTGAGGAGAGACCGAGGTGGAGGGTGAGGAGAGACAGAGAGACCGAGGTGGAGGGTGAGGTGAGACCGAGGTGGAGGGTGAGGAGAGACCGAGGTGGAGGGTGAGGAGAGACCGAGGTGGAGAGTGAGGAGAGACCGAGGTGGAGGGTGAGGAGAGACCGAGGTGGAGGGTAAGAAGAGACCGAGGTGGAGGGTAAGGAGAGACCGAGTTGGAAGGGAATCAGAAGTGGAGGAGAGAGAGAGGTGGAGGGTGAGGAGAGACAGTGGTGGAGTGGGGGGGAGGGGAGGATATCACTTTTACTTCCTCTCCTAGTTTAAGGTAACGCCCCCACCCCACATGCCCTGCCGGGGCCGAGAGCAGAACACTGTTCGCATCAGCCGTCACCCGAGACCGCTCCGTACTTGTTGGTAAATAGAGGTTCACTATCTGTTGATAATGGGATTCACTTGGGGGGCTGACTTACCTTCTCCACCCCCAGGGCCAACACTGAGAAGGCATCAGAGACCTGGTGCTGCCTATGCTGCAGTACTGCGAGAGAGAGGGATGGGGGGGCGGGCAGAGGAAGAGGAGTGGGGTTAGAGAAGGGACAGGTGGGGAGAGAAAGAGGAGAGAAGGGACAGGGACAGAAAAGGAGGAAAAAAAGAATTAGAGAGAATAAAGAGGAGAGTTGGGGAAAATGAAAACATTACGAGAGAACATGTAGCAAAGAGGTGGAGAGAGAAGATGGGAGAGAGCAAGGACGTAGCCAAGAGATAGGGCAGAGACAAAAAGAATCGAAACAATACAAAAGTATTTTCCAAACTCATAAATAACCACGAACCAAACAACTGATCTGCAATGAAGCATCCAAATCCGATATATCATGACGTTAACCATGCAATAAAAAAAAAAAAAAAAACACCCAAAAACACGTATACACCATGTTGACCCTTTCCCATGCAACGTATTCTAAAACGCCATTCTCATTCATACATTCACAGCAAACCTGTTCACAAGAGTGACAGAAAATGTGGTATTAGTGTTATATTTTTGTTTACATCCATACCCGCTCACTTATGCAATTAAAAGATTCATGACCACACGGTTAAACAAAACGTACTGATTGGCCTTGCCGTGAAGGAGAAACACGCGTTGACACACACTCCCGATCTGTGAAACGTTCACCCCACTTTCTCGAAATTGAAACCAGTGCATGTGTCTGACGAACTTCCTGCCGCTTATCTGAATGCACCAGTGGCAGAAGATAGTCACCATCTTGCAACAACACAATTAAAGGGAGGGATGTCTGTCTCTCCCCACCGCCACATGTCTCTGAGTCTTACTGTCTCATGCGAGATCTCCCTCTAGGAGACAGCTGACACCGACTCTTCCCCTGAGACAGTACGGGAGATGCATGTGTGTGCATAGTGTGTGTGTCTATATGTATATATCTGTGTGTGTATGCATGTGTGTGTGTTTGTATGTGTATATGTTTGTGTATGCATGTGTGTGTTGGTGTGCAAGTATGGGTGTGTCATTGTGTTCATTTGTCTTCATGGATGTGTACACATATGTTTGTGTGTATACCTATGTCTGTGTATGCATGTTTGTGTGTATGTATATGTGTTTGAGTATGTTGGTGTGCGTGCTTGTTTATATGTGTATGTGGGGTTGGTGTGCATGTATATGCATATGTTTATGCATGTCTGTGTGTGTTTGTATATGTTCATATGTGTGTAAATGCATGTGTGTGTTTGTATGTGTGCATAGTTGTGTATGCATGTGATCAGAGGGAAGAGTGCACTTGAGGGCAAAGAGGAAAACATACAGGGAAGAGTATGTGAGGGCAGAGAGAAAAATACAGAGGGAAAAGCACGTGAGGGCAGAGAGAAAAAGACAGAGGGAAGAGTCCATGTGAGGGAGGAGAGAAAAATAGAGAGGGAAGAGCTCATATGAGAGCAAAGCGAAAAATAAAGAGGGTAGGGCGCATGTTAGACCGGAGATAAAAACATAGAGGGAAGAGAGCATGTGAGAGCAGAGAGAAAAATATAGAGAGAAGAACACATGCGAGGGCAGAGAAACAATACAGAGCGAAGAGCACATGTGAGAGCATAGAGAAAAAATGCAGAGGGAAGAGTACATGTGAGGGAAGAGAGACAAATACAGAGGGAATAGCATGTGTGAGGAAAGAGAGAAAAATAGAGAGGGAAAAGCACATGTGAGGGCAGAGTGAAAATACAGAGGGAATAGCACATGTGAGACCAGAGAGAAAAACATAGAGGGAAGAGCACATGTGAGGACAAAGAGAACAAGTACAGGCTATGCCAAGCAGAAGTGATCGCGTTTGCGATCAAACATCAAAGCGGCGAAAGTGAAAGTAATCGAGCAGAGCATCAAAGGGCTGGGTGAGAAGGGAGGGGGGAATGCAAGGGTCAAAGCGGCTAAAGTGAAAGTAATCGAGCAGAGCATCAAAGGGCTGGGTGAGAAGGGAGGGGGGAATGCAAGGGTCAAAGCGGCTAAAGTGAAAGTAATCGAGCAGAGCATCAAAGGGCTGGGTGAGAAGGGAGGGGGAATGCAAGGAGCAGAGGAGCAGCTGTGCACGTGCACGCCATCATGCACTCAAGCCCTAGGCCAGCAAAACCATGTGGGTAGCACTTTTGAAAGCCCACTTATAAAATGTCTCAAAGAGACAGCTTTCACTGTCTCAGCGAGACCTAAGCAGCCCCCATTGGTTTAGACAAAGCTTCAGTTGCGTCAAATATCGTTATAACCCTTTGGATATGGTCTGTGGTTCCCCGTCCCGGGATAAACCCATGCTGTTTATCCGAAACAATCTGGTGTATGACCCCTGCCAATCGGGTAGCGAAGATCTTAGAGTAAAGCTTTCCGTCACTATTTAGCAGTGTAATGGGTCTGTAGGAGCAAGTGCGGTGGGATCTTTATCTTTCTTTAAGAATATAATTATATTGGCAACATCCCTTGATCTAGGCGGTAAAATCCCCTTACTAACTCCATTTACGAGGTTCAAGAGCACCTGCTGAACTTCTGCAAAGAATATTTTATAAAACTCTAGTGGTATAGAGTCTAAACCTGAAGCCTTACCTGAAGGCAGGGCAAACAAGGCCGATTGCAACTCTTCTAATGAAATTTCTCCCCCTATCATCAACCTATGTTCATCTGTAAGTGTAACAGAGCACGGAGGGCAAAATTAGTGGTTATCTGGTGATGCAGAGCCGGGTATAAGCGGTTCTTTATATAGGTTTGCGTAAAACTCCCTAAAGGCCTCCTAAATTTCCCCAGGTTCCGTGACTATATTTCCACTCATATTCTTAATTTTATCAATATTGAAATCCATGCTCTGCTGTTTGGCCCTGACTGCCAAGTACCTCCCAATACGCTCATTGTATTCATACCGATCCTGCTCGCTAGCAAGGAGTTTCCCAGCTATTTTCTCTGCATGATGTTCATTTAAGCGGGCCTTAAAGATGGCTATCTCGTTTGATACAGGAGCCGGATCTCTTCCATTTTGGACAACGCCAATTAATGTAGTTTCCAAGGGACTTAAGGTACGGTATAGTTCTCCCCAGCAATCACGGGCCTTCTTCTGTTTAGCGATGCTAACACTCAAGGTTTCACCCCTTATACCTGCTTTGAAGGAGTCCCAGACGAACCCTTCGGCGGCACTGCCCTTATTTATAGAAAAAAAAGCACAATCCAGGACCGCATATGTTCAACATAATCAGGATCCCAGAGCAGCCCTCTTTCAAACGACCACTTTCTAGGTACACGAGTCAGACCGGCAATTATTAGCTCAAAAACAATCGGATTATGGTCGGATACAGCTCTAGGATATAAATCCACCCGTGCCCCACTGACCAAAACAGGAGTAACCAGGAAGTAGTCCAACCTAGCAAAGCTGCCATGCGGAGCTGAGTAGTATGTATATCCTGGATCTGGTGCCCTTAAGGCATGCCATACATCTACCAGACCAAGCTCTTTACGCAGGTGCCCAAGTGCCCGAAATGATTGTGGCTTTCGTCCAACATAGTTGCCTTCTATATTGCAAATCCCCCCTCTTGACCCATTTAGATTAAGGTCCCCACAGACAACAAAAGGACCAGGCCACATTAGTAATTCAACAGCCAAGTAGTTAAACACACTTGGATCATCCAACACTGGGGCATATATTACACAAAGTGTAAAAGAGCCACTGCCGGCCTTGCATTCTTGTATCACCCATCTACCCAACTTATTAACCGCGCTGCGGCCTGGAATAGTTGAGGTACCTTTCACTAAAATAGCTACCCCCCTGGTCTTAGTCTCTTGTGTTGTATGGCAAATAACTTAAGCCAAGAGTGTTCAACAAGGCCCTATCTTCTCTAGCAACATGAGTTTCTTGAAGGCAATACAGGTCTGCTTTTAAATAACGAAACTCTTCATGTACCCTCCTTCTTTTAGCCTTATCATTCAGGCCGCAGACGTTAATAGAAGCTATACGCAACCTAGCCATAACTCAAGGAAATAGAATCAATCATGCAAGATAACCTCCAATTAAAGCCTGAAGTCTTATACCAATGTGATACCACTAAAGCCACCCCTATTTCTAAAGTAGCTACTGCCCATTCTGTCTCCCCTTTAATTTCATGTGCATCAGAACATTTCCATCCCCAAGCCATAAAATGCTGCACCAATAATGCTGTTACCACTACTTGCTGTATATCGTATAACGTGCTGTTGCTCAATCTACCTTCGCCCCTTACATTACCCCATACATTACCCCAACCCCAAACCTCCCTCCAGCCTGCGACCAACCCCCCCCCCCCCCCCTATACTGAAAGCAGTCAGACCGACTGGTCTGTGTGATGAAACCCGTCTACCAACTCCGTGGTGCTCCCCCCCTCTTAACCTGTGTTGTCCCCTTTACTCCTAAAAAAAAAGCCACCATTCATCAAAGAATCAGATCATTGCCCTAGCATTTGCCATAAGCAAGAGAAAGAGATTTATCTAAATGTCACACAAATTTCAATTTTCGCCCCCAGCATAACACAACCCGATATCGTCCTGATCTTCAAGTATTATTATCGCTCTTTAAGACCTGACCCATATATTCTTTAGCCAGAATCTCTGACGTAAACATTTTTACTGAGCCACGCACTATTGTTTTCAGTCTGGCAGGAGCCAGTAGATATGCTTCATGGCCCGCATCCTGGAACGGCTTAATAGCCTGCCGCAGTCGCCACCTACGTTCAACTGTCGTGTGACAGAAGTCTGGACGCGTGAAGAATGATATGCCTTGATATTTCCGTCGAGCGTCTGGGCAGGCTTTCTCAAATATTGCCTGTCGCAGCAAGAAGTTCCCAAAGAAGACTAAGATAGCTCGCGGCTGCTTTGGATTTCTGTCCGCAGATGTTTTTTTGCTAAACATCGGAAATCTATGAACTCTTTGCATTTCCGAGGCCCAGTTCCAACCAGCCAATTCGGGGAATGATGTTTTTAAAAGCTCCAACATATATGCTCGCATGTCCTCGCCCTCCACGCCTTCCTCTATACCAAGAAAACGAAGATTGTTTCTACGCTGGCGGTTTTCCATATCTTCCAGCTTCCATTGTACATCGCTCAGTTGATGTTCATGCATCTTGGTTTGCTCTTTCACTTCCGTAACTGCATCTTCAAGAGCAACCGTTCTGTCCTCAATGTGGGTCAGGCATTCCCCAATCTCCGAGCAAGCCTTCCCGACTTTTCGAACTGCCCCTTCTAGTTTTTTTGTCGCCTGCCTGTTTTTTTTACTATCCGCCCGTGTCTCAGCTCGATGCTCTTTAATGGAGTCTAATATCATACTGAGTTCGGGACTAATAGGGGTGACGTTAGTAGGTTGTGGGGTAGTCATCTTTGAGTCATCAGCGGTACGATCCCCTGGCGAAGTCTCAGCCATCCTTGTGTGGGAATAATCCCATTTTAAGCCACTACCAGGAACTTTCTTTGTTCTTTGTTTTCGGAGCTCAGTGTTGTTCTTGCGCAATTTCGGTTGCTTCGAGCGTTTAAGTGCTGTTTCGGGTGCCTCCAGGGTGCTAGATTCCGATGTGACTGAAACATTCCCACTTGACTCACTGTTATATGAGTCAGAAGAATTTATCGACCCCCTCCAAGGTGATATCGAAGGTTGCAGCTACTGTAGCGCTGTGCAGCCCAGCAGAGCTGTCCTTATCCTTTTCGTCTTTAACCATGCCACCCCCTGCCGCTGCAGGTTCGGCTCCTTGTTCAGGTTGCAAAGGGTCACAGATACTATAGGGCTCCCTGCCCTCTATCTCATCCTCACCATTCTCTCCGATTGCATCTACCTGAGGCATGGCATCTAATGCTGCCGAAGTAACCTGCCTACTAATCTTTTTACCCGCAGATGGCAAAGGTGGGCAGGTCTCAGTATGTTTGCTGGGGAAAAATTCTGTAATTGAGGGCTGCGGTACATGTTGTATGTCAATGTCTAGAGCCCCTGTTCCTTCTTCAGGGTCTGCACCAGCGACCATCTTACTTGTTTTAGGGGCTTGATTCCTCCTTTTGCTAGTGTTAACACTGCCCAATCTGCTTTTCCCCGCTAAGGCTGTTGCTGCCGCTGCTGCCTTACCTGGCCCAGGTTGCTCAAAGGTCCCATCAGATCTAATAGCAGGAGCTCGAGTTGTAGATCTGTTCAGAGCTATGCCGAGTGCTTCACCTTTCTCTTTCTGGGTCTTTACAAGTTTTGGTGGCATTTTAGGGCAGGCAGCCACCCAGGCAGTACTGTAAACAAATCCAAGGGCCAGTCGTGGAAGCTCTTGAGAGCAAGAGTGATAGGAGAGCAAGAGTGATCGGAGAGCAAGAGTGATCGGAGAGCAAGATGGCGCCCGCCTAGATACTTGCGTCGGTGCTCTCCCCCGAAGTCTCTGAGAACCTTACCTTGCTCCTGCTGCTGGGGTCGTCCAGGCCGATCGGGGTCCCTCGTGGCTCACGGACTCTTTCGATCAGGGCAACAGGTCGGAGGTCGCCTCGCTGATGCCCGCGGGGTTGCCGGTGTGGAGAGGAAAGAGGAGCGGGGACTGGCGCTCACTCTGTGAGCCTGCTACGCGCCGGTGTCTCAGCGCTCTGAACTGGTGGGCGGGACTTGCCAGGAGTATATCCCTTTCTTGCTGCATTTGTGATGAGCAAATTAAAAAAAGGAATTTCCTGCAAGATTGCTTTTCAGTTGTTTTTAATTAACCATCTTTTTTGATAAACAAATTTTCATTTTCATATAGGCATCAAAATCAAGAAGGACATACAGCAAATTGAATGACTTGGCATCAACCAGACCTGTCACATAATCTTTGAGAATCAATCGCATGAGCTTTCTCCCCTACCCCCCCTTCCGTTCCCGCCCCACGTAGCCCCTCCCCGAAACTAAACCCCCAAGCCACTTCCCCCATATTTTACGAAACTTTTTGGGGCAACCCTGTGCAGCGTACAGTGTCCGTTCCTGCGCAGCGCACCAATCCACCCCTCTCCTCCACTTGGCCCCTCTGGGTGGTTCAATCTGTTTCCAGGCGGCCGCGATATCCCTCTTGACCACCACCAGAGCCGTAGTTAGGAAGTATTTCTCATTACAGGAGCCATCCAGCCCGTCCGTTATTCCCAACAGCGCTTACCGAGGGTCATGAGGGACCTCCCATCCCAGAACTTCAGTTAGTTCAGTTTCAATCTCGGCCCAGAAGCTCCCCAGGCGAGGGCAAGACCAGACCATATGAAAGAAATCTGCCGGCTCCACCCCGCACCGAGCGCATGATGCCACTTGGCACAGGCCCGCTCGAAACAGCCGGTCCGGGGTCAGGTATGCAGTGTGTAGATAATAAAGCTGGATAAGCCGCAATCTAGCCGATGCGGTGATCGTTCTGGGTGCCAAAGGGCGTCCCTCCAATCATTTTCGTCCAGAGGACCCACCCAGGCCTCCCACCGCTGCTTCAACCCGTTCCAATCAACCGGGGTATTATTGACCAGGGAGCGATAAATATGGGATATGCGTCCCCTCCCAAGACATCCCAGCATCACTTGAGCCTCAGGCGGGCTATGGTCGGGGAGTTTGGAGTCCAGGCGGATGTGAGATTGGAGCGCATGGCGCAGCTGGAGGTACCTATAGAATTGTGAGGGATGTAAAGAAAACCGACTCTGGAGCTCTTGAAAGGAGCACATGTGGCTTCCCCGCCAGACATCACCCAGGCAGGAGATCCCCAGAAGGTCCCAGTTGCGAAATCCGTATAGCCCCGATACCTCCCGCAGCCAAGTGCCATGCCAGAGCGGTGTAACCAGGGTCAGTACCTTCGACCAACGGGTGTGCCGTAGAGCCGCTCGCCACGCCAGAAAGGGAGCCCGTACGACCTCCGGAAGCGATCGAGGGATTGTCGCTCCATAGAGCATACTTTGAATAGAAGGGAACCCGGTGATCTGCACCTCTAGTCTATAAGCCGGATCCTCCCACCCACCCGAAAACCAGTCATGGACCACCAGCAGTCGTGTAGCGAGATAGTACAGGGAAAGATTAGTCATGCTCAGGTCGCCGTCATAAGAAGGAACTCGGCAGCGGTCTAAAGCTAGCCGGGGCCTACCTCCACCCCAGAGAAATTTAGTCGCGGTCTTGTCCAGGTCCCGAAACCAAGAGCGGGGGAAGGAGCAGGGCGTGTTTTGTAGCATGTATAGAAACCGAGGGAGGATCATCAACTTATAAAGAGCAATCCTTCCCAACGGATTCAACGGGAGTGACTGCCATTTTATCATGTCTGATCTGGCCTTATTAACCAAGGGGGCCACGTTAAGGGCCCAGCAGAGTTCCAGGAGAAGGGTGACCCAGATCCCCAGATATTTAAAGGACAGTCTCCGGATGGGAATATCAGACTGCCAATCAAAACACTCCCTATAAGGGCGTAACGGAACCAATACAGATTTCCCGGAGTTCAGACGAAGACCAGATGCCTGTCCGAACCGGTGAAGAGTCCGGCGCACCCGAGGACCCGAGACAGCCGGATCCGAGAGATAAAGAAGGACATCGTCTGCATATAAAGCAATTTTATCCGGGACCATACCCAGCCAGTCCCAACCACGGAGAGCAGGATCCGACCGGATTAGCATGGCCAGGGGCTCCATCACCAGGGCGAAGAGGAGGGACGAGAGCGGGCAACCCTGCCATGTCCCCCGTCCTATGGAAAACGCACGGGACAAAGTCCCATCAACCAGTACTCGAGCCCATGGGTCCGCGTACAGAACCCGGACCATGGCGCGAAACTGGGTGCCGAACCCCATTCACTCCAAGGTTTCTCCCAGGTATTCCCACCCCACTGAATCAACGGCCTTCTCACAGTCCACCAGCAAAAGGGCCAGATAAGGAGAAAGGCCAGGGCAAGATGTAAGCGCCGCAGGCAATGTCTGCTTCCTCGGTTTGGCATAAATCCTCATTGGTCCGGGTGGACCAGCGAGATAAGGAGCGGGTGCAGCCGTTGTGCGAGAATGGTAGCGTATATTTTAAGCTCGGTGTTGATGAGAGATATCGGCCGATAGTCCGAGCAGGACTGTGATGGGGGTTGAGTCTTCGGAAGGACGACTATAGTGGCGGTATCTGTTTCCTGCGGGATTGAACTCTTCTTCACCACCTTTGCAAAGAGATCCAGAAGCTGCGGGGCCAGGGTCTCACGGAAATGGGCGTAATACTCCTGCGGGAAACCGTCCGGTCCCGGAGTTTTCCCAGGCGCCAAATGGCCGATTGCCGTCTTAACCACCTGCAGGGTAATGGGCAGGTCCAAGGTCTCGCAAGCCTCCTGTCCCAGCCGCTCGAGGGCCGCCCCACTCCCCCTCTTCAATTCCGCAAGGGAGATCCCCGGCGCCCGCGCCCGGTATAGTTGGGAGTAGTAATCCGCAAAGGTTTGAGCTATTGCCACCGAAGCCCTGCAGGTCCCACCCGTGGAGTCTGTGATGGCAGGAATCACCCGGCCTGCACGAGGATAGGTAGCCAGCCGATGAAGAAGCGTACCATTCTTATCCCCCCATCCGTAAACCCGGGCCACCGAGGAACGCCAAAGAGTCCTCGCCGCCTCCAGAGAATACGTGTGTATTTCCTCTCGGAGAAGGGCCAGCCGTCGCGCCCGTGTGGCGTCCCCCAACGCGTCCTGGTCTCGCTCGAGCTCCAGGGCCTGAGCTTCACAAGCTGTGAGCTGCTGGAGTTGACGTCGACGCTGCTGCTGCAGATGCCCCTTTGCAACCCCTCTAATAGTCGCCTTGCCGGCCTCCCAGAGGACGGCCGAGGAAGAGACGGAGCGCACGTTGGGAAAGTAATACTCCTTAATCCCACTCTCCACCACCCTCCGACAGGCTTTGTCTTGAAGGAACCAGGCGTTCAAACGCCATGTCGGACGGGCAGAAAAGGGAGGTGGACCGAGAGCGAGAAGCACTGGCGAGTGGTCAGAGAGGCCCCTCAGGATAATGCGGGCCCCGCGAACCCCTGCATACTCGGTGGAGGGGACAAAGATTAGGTCAATCCGGGCGTGAGAATGGTGTACCGCCGTAGTGTGGGTATATTGGCGATCGCGTGGGTGCCAAGCCCTCCAGACGTCACACAGGCCCTGGGCTTCAGCCTAACACGATAACTGTTTCGCGCGAGCGGTTCTGGTAAGGGAGACCGGGCCTGTCGAATCCAGATGGGGTGTGTAGACAGCGTTAAAATCTCCCCCGAGGACAAGCGACCCCGCCGGAAGTCGTGGGAGGAGATCTGCGGTGTAGGAGAGAGCGATCTGCAACAGGGACGGCGCTGCATAGAGGGACAGCAGAGTTAGTGGTCGCCCCTCAAGAGTGCCACATACCGCAACGGCCATTCCCTGGGGGTCTAGATGCACCTGAGTCAGTACAAAGGGAAAGGATCGCTTAAGCAGGATAGCTACCCCCCGGGGGCGCCTAGCGAAGCCTGAGTGCCATACCCTATCATAGCCGTACCGGGCGAGAAAGGGACATTTATTACCCAGAAGGTGGGTCTCTTGAAGGAGGAGCACGTCAATCTCCGCACGCTGCGCATATTTGAGGACTGCCATACGTTTGAAGCGATCCAACAGGCCATTTACGTTCCAGGACAGTATGCGCAAGGCAGCCTTAGGCACGGGTGTGTCCGCCATAGGTGTAATCGGGGGTATGTATGACAGGAATTGGAAGAGGTGGCCACGAATGGGAGCAGCGGGTGAGTCGGGAAGCGCGGATGGAGCCACCACCCAGCGGGCACCGCGCCCATACCAGTGCCGATGGGTGCATGGGCGTGAGAGCTCCCTGAAGGGAGGGACATGAAGAGATCGGACAGGAAGTCAGGTCAAACGTTACATGATGCCTTAGAATCACAACAGCGAGGCTTGTACCCTCTATCAACAAAAACCTCTCTAGGAGGAAGAAACAACCCCAAACCAACCCCAACCCCCCACCCTATACTTCGAAAACAGAAGCATCTGTCACACTAACAGTATGTAACAAAAACCAAGCTAAAACGCTTGGGCCTGAGTGCCAGTGTACCCCTTAAGAAATCAGAGCAAACCCAATTTTTCCGCCCTGGCCGAGAGCAACAAGTATGCTGGAGCACTGAGGCCCGACCTCTAATTCCCACAACCAGGAAACACCTCCCAGTCTTCCCTTCCCGATAGAATACTACGAGCAGTAGATGGAAGTCAGATGGTAGGGCTGCGGGAAAGGTCCGAAGTGTCCACCTGAGGAGCAGGCCGGGTCACAGAGTCTGTCAGCTGGGGGGACACAACCCGCCACCCGGTGGCATCAGGACTGGTCAGCGCCACCGAGGAGGCAGAGGAGGCCCCGGATGTTCGGCGCGGCCGCCCCCCGGAGTGCGTGACAATCACCTCCTCCCCAGCGCGCCTCCGGGGCAGCGTGCATCGTCTTCGTCAAGATCTTGAAGATCGGGGCGCCTCTCACCCTCCCCGCCTCCCCACCGGTGATCTCTGTCCAGCACGGTGCAGGGGACATTCCTCTGTTAGCCAAGTCCAGGCTGCTGGTGGCATGTCAAAGAAGAGAGTTTTGTGCTGAAAAAAAAAATGACTCGGAGGCGGGCCGGGAACTGTAGCTGATATTGGAGGCCCATGGATCGCATCTTCTGCTTTACCTCCATGTAGGAGCGCCGCAGCTCCTGGACCTCCCGGGTGTAGTCCGGAAATATCATGATGGTGTGATTCTGGTATTTGAGAGTCTCTGAGCGCCTGGCCTCCCGTAGGATCGCGTCTCTGTCTCTGAAATTAAGGATCTTCAGGATAAAGGGACGGGGGGGTGCCCCCGGGGGTCTGGGAGCCAGGGATCGATGGGCCCTCTCCACCACGAAACAGGCCGAGAGGCTGTCCGCCGGCATCCAGGATTTAAACCAGCGCTCCAAGAAGTCGTCCGCACGACCCGCCTCAGCCCCCTCCGGGAAACCCACCAGGCGGAGGTTACAGCGACGGGCACGATTTTCAGCATCCTCAACCCGGCGGTGCAGTTCCTTAGAATGGGTGGTCAGTTCACGCACCTGGTCCTGCAGCTGGCGGATATCATCTTCAGCTGTCGAGACTCTAGCTTCAGCTTCCGAAATGCGGGTGGTGGCGTTACGCAGGTCCTGTCGAAGAAGGGCCACGTCAACCTTTACCTCTCCCACCATGCCCTCTCTCCCTCCCATTTGTCTGTGGTCACTTGTTTACCCCTGCCCTCCCTCCCTAATATAGTCCGTTGTCACTTGCCCTCCCTCCCATTGTTACTTGTTTTTCTCCCGTTGTTAATGCAGGAACACAGGGCAATAGTGTATGGTCCAATCCTAGGTGTCGTACTACAACTAGCTTCCTAAATTCTATTTTCCATTCTCTGTTGGTCAGGGATGAGAAATTGTAAGAAAAACATAGAATTTTTTAACCTTTTTTGTCTCATAGACATAGATTAAAAACGGCCTCCACATCACCCCTTACAGCCGTCCCTGTCCTCCACATTATATTTAAACATATTTGAACTATGTTCAAATCTGTCTCCACTTTACCTGGTACACCACCGTTCAAAAACCACAGGAAGAATAACAGCTTCACCTAGCAGGTATACTGTATGAGTTTCTGTGAGGCAGAATACCCATAATTCACTTGGTTTATGTTTCTTTTTACCTATCTAAGATATGAGATCTCTATAATAGTCACATTTCTAAAAATAAACGTAGAAATCTTTAGTGGCCATAAGACAGTATAAGGTATCTGCAAATATTAACACCTGCTCCTAGTGATGTCACCTTCATTTTGCCAGATGGCCTGAAAGACCTCTCATTGGAGGGATTGCTTTTCTGATGAATATCTAAGTGAAAGAATTAGTGATGGAGCTCACATTTCTTTAGTATTTCAGTCATGGTATATATTGTCTTAACAATCAACAAAAAGATTAACTTGGAGATAAAACAATCTTCTCTATTGGATGGCTTGAGTATATCCCTTTTCGTGCTGCATCTGTGATGAACAATTAAAAAAAGGAATTTCCTGGAAGATTGCTTTTCAGTTGTTTTTAATTAACCATCTTAAACTATGTCTCTTGCTCTGTACTTGGATATTTATAAAGCCTTACACTTTTCTGCAGCCCAAACCTGCAAAGGTCTGAGGATTTGATAGGTTCCGGAAGAGCTCCATGTGCCATGAAATTGCTGTTGGCAAAAAGATTGATTCTCTCCTGAAGCACTGCATGGCCGAAAGTTTGCTGTAGACCAAAGACCTATTAGTCGGTGTGTTTATAAAGAATCGTGAGTAAACACCGTGTCACACTGAATAAGTTAAGAAGGACGAGACTACTTGTTCACCTTTAGTTTCTTTTTCACAATCATGCATTACTATACCCAGGGTTTGTTATTTGTTTACGTGTACAATATTCTCTAGATTACAAGATATTTTTTGTGAGTGTGTTGACGAGATCTGAATGATCTGTGCACTGACACAGGCTGTGACCACGATCCACTCCTCAAGGTAGGAGAGAGGGAAAGTTACTAAGGGATCCATTTTTGTCCTGATGAAAGCCGGGAAAGACGCAGAATCCGGCTGAAACATGTCGACATCTTGCAGAGTGGAGGGGTAAAGGGTCCATTATAGACCAGCGTACCACCATCCACTGGTTGAATAAACCCTTTCTATTCTAACCGTGTTCTTCTGCACTCTTTTTTTGATCCCGCATTTTTCTTTATGTTTGTATTGTCTCCCCCACCCTATTGCTCCACCTCTGTCGTTGGCTTGCGCGGAGGTTTTGTAGCAGCCCTATGATGAAGCAAGCCACAAATTATTGTGAGTGTCGGCAGTTTTTCCAACATGTGTGTTTTGTCACCTTACCTCTTTAAAGTAGCGACCACTTTTGTCGCTTCCGCCCCTCTGTGTGTGTAGAGTCCAGATATAGGAGGTTGAGGTGGGTTGCTCCTCCTGCCCCTTACTATTGTGTGTGGAATCGCGCACCTTCTCACCTGTTTACTACTTCTCCAGCTGCACAAGACATCTGAGGGGGGGGGGTAAAGTTCAGTCAGAGACTGAGACCCCAAGAGAAAAGAGGGCACATGCAAGAGAGGGGCCTGAAATACAAGCCAAGGGGGAAGGGGAAAGGATGGAATGTGAGGAACAGAGAAAGGTGACCTGGTGGCATCTGAAATGCTGCTGGGGGCCTCTCCTGAACCCCGACAGACCACAGGTCACTCACACTCCTCTCAATACAGGGCAGAACCCCCAGAAACAGAGATCATGCCTAGGAGAGGCTTTAACTAAGTGGGGTGTCTGGAGATAAAAGAGTTATGCAGTAAAACTGTAAAAGTAAAGGCCCCATGTGATGAAAATAGTGGAAACGAAGTGCCACAGGTCTAAGGGCCGTGGGGTGACTGTCCCTCTGGTAAAAGTTCTCGTATGGTGAGCCACGCGTGGAGAGGTGTGGCGCAACGGCCAGAGCAGCTGACTTCGGAACACAGGGCTCACGGTTCAGCTCAGCACCATGTGACTCTGGGCAATAGGTCACTTAATTTCCACAGTGGCCCCCAGCGCATTGAGACCCGTAAGTGTGAGTAGTTAGTGATTTACAAATACAGATTTACATTTTTATTTACATGTGTGGTAAAAGCTTAGTACAGTTCTAACTGGAAAGAGCAGGTCTTGTGTGGTAAAATACCCCACGTGGTGATACCTGTGTGGTAAAGTTGTCACAGGGTTAAGAGCCTGCGTCGCAAGTTAATGCCCCCTGGGGTAAAAGAAGGGAGATATCTGGATGGTAAAAAAAGTCGAAATGATAAATGTTCATGTGGTCAGTCCTGCATTGTCAAAGGTGAGATATTCAGTGTGGGGCCGTTTCATTCTGGGGCGGCTAAGGCCCAGTGTGGTGCATTCCATATAGTGTGGGGAAAAGTTATGTGGCAAATGGAGGCAAAGATTTGTGTGGTGAATGTTCTAAATGAGTCCGAAAAATGGCCCTCGTTTAAGCTGCGATGTTTGGTAGGGCTCCACGTGCGTAAAGATCATGTGTGTTTGAAAGATACATGTATGAAACATGTCGGGTGTGATATGTGGTGAATGTTCGTGTGGACAAAAGGTCCCGTGTACAGTCAGGTCTCATGCGGCAGCAGTGTATTTCCATGTGAAGCATTGCGTCTCTCAGGCAGAACGATATAAAGCGCTATGTGCCCTTCCAGGCGCTGTACCTCACTGGATCCGTGTCAGGGGCGTAAAATAAGCCCCGCGGTGCGGGTGGGGCCCAACCTCCAGGGGCCCCCTCAGCAAAAGTGACGGCAGTGGGCCGGGAAAGGGGCCCCCCTACGTGTACTTGGCAGAGGGGCCCCTCACGCTTTGTTTACGCCACTGGCGTCAGTGGTGACTGATCCGCGTCAGTGGTGACTGATCCGCGTCAGTGGTGACTGATCCGCGTTGGTCGTTAGTCAGTAGTGACTGATCCGCGTTAGTCAGTAGTGACGGATCCGCGTCAGTAGTGACTGATCCGCATTAGTTAGTAGTGGCTGATCCGCGTTAGTCAGTGGTGGCCTCTCGCCCTGAGTCAGACCCGCAGCCGCGGAGCATCAGTGAAGGAGGGAGAGGGAGTTCAGTCAGAGAATGAGCAGCGGAGGAGGAAAGGAAGGACATTCCAGAGAGAGGGTGACATGTAAGAGAGAAGAGAAGGGAGACCGAAGGCCTCTCTGGGAGGGGAGCTCCTGAGTCCTGACCGGACCTCACCCCACTCCAGGAGAGGACAGGAGCCCCGGACAAGGCCTGGAGGGAGGCGGCGAACCCTGGGGGAAAATACAAACCATGAGGTAAAGTAAGGCCTCCTTGAGGGGTGTGAGTGAGAGGCCCCGTGAGGGGAGGCGTGTGTGAGTGAGAGACCCAATGAGCTGTGAGTGAGAGGTCCCGTGAATATTGAGTGAGAGGCCCCGTGAGCTGTGAGTGAGAGGCCCCGTGAGTAGTGAGTGAGAGGCCCAGTGAGCTGTGAGTGAGAGGCCCCGTGAGTAGTGAGTGAGAGGCCCAGTGAGCTGTGAGTGAGAGGCCCCGTGAGTAGTGAGTGAGAGGCCCAGTGAGCTGTGAGTCAGAGGCCCCATGAGTAGTGAGTAAGAGGCCCCGTGAGCAGTGAGTGAGACTGAGGGCCTCATGAGCTGTGAGTGACAGGCCCCGTGAGCGGTGAGTGAGAGGCCCTGTGAGCTGTGAGTGAGACTAAGGGCTTCGTGAGCTGTGAGTGAGAGGCCCCGTGAGCTGTGAGTGAGAGGCCCCGTGAGGGGAGACACGTGTGAGTGCGAGGCCCCGTGAGCTGTGAGTGAGACTGAGGGCCCGTGAGCTGTGAGTGAGAGGCCCCATGAGCAATGAGTGAGAGGCCCCGTGAACAGTGAGTGAGGCCTCCTGAGGGGAGACACGTGTAAGTGAAAGGCCTCGTGAGCAGTGAGCGAGAGGCCCTGTGAGTTGTGAGTGAGACTGAGGGCCCAGTGAGCTGTGAGTGAGAGGCCCCGTGAGCGGTGAGTGAGAATGAGGGCCCCGTGAGCTGAGAGTGAGAGGCCCTGGGACTGTGAGCTGTGAGTGAGAGGCCCTGTGAGCTGTGAGTGAGACTGAGGGCCCGTGAGCTGTGAGTGAGAGGCCCCGTGAGCTGTAAGTGAGAGGCCCCGTGAGCGGTGAGTGAGAGGCCCCGTGAGCTGTGAGTAAACTAGGGGCCCAGTGAGCTGTAAGTGCGAGGCCCCGTGAGCAGTTAGAGAGAGGCCCGTGAGATGTGAGTGAGACTGAGGGCCCCGTGAGCTGTGAGTGAGAGGCCCCGTGAGCTGTGAGTGAGAGGCCTGTGAGCAGTGAGTGAGACTGAGGGCCCCGTGAGCATTGAGTGAGAGGCCCCGTGAGCTGTGAGTGAGAGACCCAGTGATCTATGAGTGAGAGGCCCGAGAGCTGTGAGTGAGACTGAGGGCCCCGTGAGCTGTGAGTGAGAGGCCCTGTGGGCTGTGAGTGAGACTGAGGCCCCATGAGCTGTGAGTGAGAGGTCCCATGAGCTGTGAGTGAGGGGCCCCATGAGCAGTGAGTGAGACTGAGGGCCAGTGAGCAGTGATTGAAACTGATGGCCCCGTGAGCTGTGAGTGACAGGCTCCGCGAGCTGTGAGTGAGACGGCGGCCTGTGAGTGAGAGGCTCCGTGAGCTGTGAGTGAGAGGCCCCGTGAGCAGTGAGTGAGAGGCCCTGTGAGCAGTGAGTGAGACTGAGGGCCCCGAGAGCTGTGAGTGAGAGGCCCCGTGAACTGTGAGTGAGAGGCCCCGTAAGCTGTGAGTGAGAGGCTCCATGAGCTGTGAGTGAGAGGCCCCGTGAGCAGTGAGTGAGAGGCCCTGTGAGCAGTGAGTGAGACTGAGGGCCCCGAGAGCTGTGAGTGAGGGGCCCGTGAGCGGTGAGTGAGACTGGGGGCTCCATGAGCAGTGTGGAAAAAGCCAGTCTGGTGAAAGTCCGCAGGGCCAAGGACCGCTTGGTTAATGTGCTTCTGTGAAAGGTCTGGGCCACCTGTGGTGAAAGGTGACAGAGGTCCATGTGTTAAACTTCACACCGGGGCTGGTAATGTCTAGATCTCCTGTGGTGTGAGGTGACAGACGCCAGTGTGTCAAACTTCACACCGGGGCTGGTAAGGTTTAGGCCCCCAGAAAAGGCAGCACCACCGGACACATTGGATCTGTCTGTCCGTGCAGAGCTCTCCAGCGCCCCCTGGAGACCCTCTCCAGGTAAAGCAGTCTCTTCCTGGCTCCCCTGACTCTCCAGCACCCCCAGGAGACCCTCTCCAGATAAAGCAGTCTCTTCCTTGCTCCCCTGACTCTCCTGCACCCCCAGGAGACCCTCTCCAGATAAAGCAGTCTCTTCCTTGCTCCCCTGACTCTCCTGCACCCCCAGGAGACCCTCTCCAGATAAAGCAGTCTCTTCCTGGCTGCCCTGACTCTCCAGCACCCCCAGGAAACCCTCTCCAGATAAAGCAGTCTCTTCCTTGCTCCCCTGACTCTCCTGCACCCCCAGGAGACCCTCTCCAGATAAAGCAGTCTCTTCCTGGCTCCCCTGACTCTCCAGCGCCCCCTGGAGACCCTCTCCAGATAAAGCAGTCTCTTCCTGGCTCCCCTGACTCTTCAGGCCCCCAAGAGACTTTCTCCAGATAAAGCAGTCTCTTCTTGGCTCCCCTGACTCTCCAGCGCCCCCAGGAGTCCCTCTCCAGATAAAGCAGTCTCTTCCTGGCTCCGCTGACTCTTCAGGCCCCCAAGAGACTTTCTCCAGATAAAGCAGTCTCTTCCTGGCTCCCCTGACTCTCCAGCGCCCCCTGGCGACCCTCTCCAGGTAAAGCAGTCTCTTCCTGGCTCCCCTGACTCTCCAGCGCCCCCTGGAGACCCTCTCCAGATAAAGCAGTCTCTTCCTGGCTCCCCTGACTCTCCAGCACCCCCAGGAGACCCACTCCAGATAAAGCAGTCTCTTCCTGGCTCCCCTGACTCTCCAGCGCCCCCAGGAAACCCTCTCCAGATAAAGCAGTCTCTTCCCGGCCCCCATGACTCTCCAGCACCCCCAGGAGACCCTCTCCAGATAAAGCAGTCTCTTCCTGGCTCCCCTGACTCTCCAGCTCCCCCAGGAGACCCTCTCCAGATAAAGCAGTCTCTTCCAGGCCCCCATGACTCTCCAGCACCCCCAGGAGACCCTCTCCAGATAAAGCAGTCTCTTCCCGGCCCCCATGACTCTCCAGCACCCCCAGGAGACCCTCTCCAGATAAAGCAGTCTCTTCCTAGCTCCCCTGACTCTCCAGCGCCCCCAGGAGACCCTCTCCAGATAAAGCAGTCTCTTCCTGGCTCCCCTGACTCTCCAGCGCCCCCAGGCGACCCTCTCCAGATAAAGCAGTCTCTTCCTGGCTCCCCTGACTCTCCAGCGCCCCCAGGAAACCCTCTCCAGATAAAGCAGTTTCTTCCTGGCTCCCCTGACTCTCCAGCACCCCCAGGAGACCCTCTCCAGATAAAGCAGTCTCTTCCCGGCCCCCATGACTCTCCAGCACCCCCAGGAGACCCTCTCCAGATAAAGCAGTCTCTTCCCAGCCCCCATGACTCTCCAGCGCCCCCAGGAGACCCTCTCCAGATAAAGCAGTCTCTTCCTGGCTCCCCTGACTCTCCAGCGCCCCCAGGCGACCCTCTCCAGATAAAGCAGTCTCTTCCCGGCCCCCATGACTCTCCAGCACCCCCAGGAGACCCTCTCCAGATAAAGCAGTCTCTTCCCGGCCCCCATGACTCTCCAGCACCCCCAGGAGACCCTCTCCAGATAAAGCAGTCTCTTCCTAGCTCCCCTGACTCTCCAGCGCCCCCAGGAGACCCTCTCCAGATAAAGCAGTCTCTTCCTGGATCCCCTGACTCTCCAGGCCCCAAGAGACTCTCTCCAGATAAAGCAGTCTCTTCCTGGCTCCCCTGACTCTCCAGCGCCCCCAGGAAACCCTCTCCAGATAAAGCAGTCTCTACCTTCCTCCCCTGACTCTCCTGCACCCCCAGGAGACCCTCTCCAGATAAAGCAGTCTCTTCCCGGCCCCCATGACTCTCCAGCACCCCCAGGAGACCCTCTCCAGATAAAGCAGTCTCTTCCTAGCTCCCCTGACTCTCCAGCGCCCCCAGGAGACCCTCTCCAGACAAAGCAGTCTCTTCCTGGCTCGCCTGACTCTCCAGCGCCCCCAGGAGACCCTCTCCAGATAAAGCGGCCTCTTCTGTCTGCGGTTAGTCTTTCAGGGACACACGGATTAAAGTGTCTTTAAGATAACTTGATAATTTATGGCGTTTGTCTTTCTCTGACAGCAGCGCAGATGGATTTTCAGGTCTGGGTTGACATTGCAACTGTTGTGTGACCTTTGAACCTGCAGCAATACTTTTGTTCAGTTCTTTGCTTCCACACAAATGCATATTTGTTCCCTTGTAGTGTCGTGCTGGACACGTTCTGGTGTTCAGCCTTGTGCTGTACCCACGCTTTACACCCACCCATCACAGGCGTCACTCGTCGGGTGACCCTGCTAATAAAAGGGGCCGGGCGCACGTGCCCTGGGCCAATTGTCCGGTACCATACTACGGTGTCAGTTTGCATTATTCATAAGTATGTCGGCCTAGCGCCCACTACTCTACATTGGTGACAGGTGGGTCGATACCCCCATGTACGATGGCAGTAGTCTTCCAGTTGGTCGCGGAGGAAGTGTAGCCTGGTCATATGGCACCCCTGGACCTGCTGGCATGCCGAGACAACGCAGAGAGAAGGCCTTCCTGTGAAGGGGGCCGACGGTGTCTACCGGCAATGCCCCTGCAGCCGCCTCGCCCGTCAACTACCGAATTGGCAGCGCTATGGCCTGGGCGTAATTCGCGGAGTTGTGCTACGCGGAACTCCGCGAAGTTGCAGCACAAACTGCAGTTCACGAGTGCAATGCGAACTGCAGTGTGTGCTGGTATTCCTGTCACTTGGGTAGTAAGTCTAACCGAGCGGCAGCTCGCGAACTTACTGTTCGCGATTGCAAACTTACCATTTACGATCGCGAGGGAGGAAAAAACTCTGAGGAACATCTTGAAGCAGAGTTTTCTGCACTCCGTGAGCTTCACGGAGTGCAGAAAACTCCGCAAACAGAGAGAAGTTCACCGCCCAGGCCTAAGCGCTATAGCCTGGCCCTCCAAGCTGAGGGCGGGCCAGCAGCAGGCCTGAGGACAGCGAATACAGCACGCCACCTTTGCATCAATGCACCTCAATGCTGCCAACCACTAAGGAGGGGAAGATTCCTCCTTATGCCCACCGATGTGTCATGACAACAAGCCAGGCTATAAGGTAAGGTGTGAGCGGGTTAGTCAGGAGGCCCATAGCAGTATCGCCCATGTGTAGAGTCTGAGGGTGAAGAGAACCACCCACTGCGAAGATGGCGAAGTGCCAGCAGGCGGAAAACGAGTTGATCAGACAGCGGCTGCACCTAGTGAGTGCCGCAACCCCTCCCACTTTCTGCAGAGAAGGGGTAGAGAGTCTGTGGCTACAGTGGCCCATGTGGGAAGTACTAGCGTTGAGCATCGTGTGTGGTGTGCTGAGAGTGGAAACTGAGCCTGCCCCTACAATAAGAGGTAAGGAGCCAGGGGGCGAGGGTGCTCCTGTATTGACACGTGGCCAGACCCCTGCAAGCAAAGAAGGAGCATGTCACATGAAATGACCACGCCTGCCAAACATGCCTGAACGCAGGCAGGAGACAGCGTGATGACGAGGCAGGCTCGAGGCACAAGCACGATGCCCTCGAGCGAAGAAGGTGACCTGCCATCCTGGTAGAGGAGAATCATGAAAATCCCTGAGGAGGGGATGGGGCCCGCGAGAGGTCCACAAGGAGAAGAAGCATGTCCTATCGACAGGACAGACCTTCGACAGGTCCGCACCAAAGTAAATATACAGTCCTAAGAATGGGACACGACCAGCAAGATGTACATGAGACATGTGGAATGACGCCACATCAGAGTGAGGAACCTGGTCAGAAGTAAGGAAGAGCGTGGGAGGACGCCACATCGCAAAGAAGAAGAGAGGAATACAATGCCACAGGGTGAACAACCACCACTGGTGCGCAAGAGAAAACAGAAGTGTGATATGACAAAGGACTCGTGCCAGGACCGGAGAAGGTATTCATCAACACAAGCCAGCCACTGGGGTTCAGAGACTTCACTGAAGACAGCTCGATGGGAGGACCACCTGAAAGCTGCTAGGAAGCTTGATCTGTGTCCAGGCCCCACACTTTACCTGCGACCATCCAGTCACCTGTCACTGGCTGCTTGGCATCTATGGCATCACAGCTAGCAACTGCACCTTCCACAAGAGAAGCGCAAGTGGCCATGAAGTTCCCCCAGTCCTCGTCACTCCAAGATATCACCTCAAGCAAGATATCGACGCCTGTGGCCCAAGCGTAATAAGGTATTCATACTCATTATCCAGTTGCATCTCCAGAAACACCTACAGAGCATCGCACCACCAGAGTGGATCCAAACACCTGAAACATCTGGAGGCTAACGAGACACTCCTGGCGCCATGGGAGACTAGCCACCCAGAAACCTTCTGTGTGCCCCTGTGAACCTGAGGCCTGCCGTAGAGAGCATACTCGACCATTGGGCTATCCAACCTTGGGCTTGGGCTTGACCCTGTTGGGAGTTCCGCAGCGACCCCTCAGCGCGGCCTATGAGAGGCCCCGTACACCCCATATAGTCACGTAGCAATCCAGGAGCAAGGGCCTCAAGGGAATTCCAGTGAGAGGGGGATCTCAACAAGAGAGATGCGTCTGCAGCAGCTCCTCGACAGGCACTGGGAAGCATGGAGGTTGCAGATGGAGACTGGTCACCCAAAGACCATCGGATGAAGGCATGTACACCAGAGGCTCGACGGCCCAAGCACACAGACCCTGAGACAACACCCTTGCGGCTGCAGGAGCGACTTTGCTGTTGTCCTTTTGGCAGTTCCTCAACGACGCCTTTGCGCAGCCTATGAGAGGCCCTTACAGTCCTCGCGGTCCCATAGCAGCCCTGCAGAAAGGGCCTCAAGGAGTCTTCGGTGAGAGGGGCGTCCCGGCAGGAGAGGAAAGTCTGAAGTTGCTCTGCCAGCGTGCACTGGGAAGCCTCATCGTCTTCAAGGAAGGGTCTCATCCACCAAGGTCACCCCCCAGTCTTTGCAGGTTTGTTGTCCACCAGAGTCGGAGTGACGTCAAGAAGATCTCCGTAGAGGAGTTCACCACCGCTCCAGATGTACCCATGTTTGAATTGTGTAAATAGTCCCCAACACTGTGAGACCAGGCCGGTCCGAACGACATTGCAAAAGTTGACTAAAACCTCCTCACCGTGCGGTCCAGAGAACCAGCACTGCTCGGCAGATGGCCTGAAGAGACTCTATGGTGCTCTGTATTGTTGTGTGTTGTTCCCATAGGTTGTACTTTTGGTTGTTTCGTTTCCAATAAAGTTTGGGAGGGATGTAGTGTCCTGTTGGACACGTTCTAGTGTTCAGCCTTGTGCTGCACCCACACTTGACACCCACCCATCACAGGCGTCACCGGTCAGTTGACCCTGCTAATAAAAGGGGCCAGGAGCACATGCCCTAGACCAGTTGTCCAGTACCATAGTACGGTGTCAGTGTGCATTATTCACAAGTATGTCGGCCTAGCTCCCACTACTCTACACCCATGTTGTTTACTTGTAATGCTTATTACCATACCACATTCCTTTAAAGCTAGACATATTGGCATTGCCAATGCTTGAGTTTATTTTGCCTCAGTATCGCAGACAATCACGCATGTCACTGCAGGTATCCCTGTTTACAATGACTCACACCTATAGCTTTTTCAGAGACCGGAGTGTCAACCTAAGGGCATCATTCACTGGGACAAGACTATTGGCCTCATGCCAGTGAGTGGATGCTGGAAAGGTGTATGTGGAGTTTTATTCTTAATTGTCAGAGAGATTGGCGACTCATTCCAGGAGTGATTGTGCCGCCCTGCACTTTAGAGTACATGGGAAAGGTGGCTGTAAAACATTGGGATATTGGTGAAGGAGGGTGGAAGCCTCACTCAGGCAACAGCCACAATACCTGACATGGTGATTCACAAAGACCAGTTTAAAACAAGCATCGGGAAAGCCAATACCTCTGGTGTTGGCATCCAGCCTTTTGGCATTTATTTTTCTGTTTTATCATGGTGTGGTGCAAAACTTTATTGTTTGGTAAGCTGCCGGGCCCTCATTAAACAAAAACAGTGGAAAGAGGCAAAACTATTTTTCTGGTCTCAAAAAAGTACACATTAACTTGGTACACCCGGCACTGAGGGGGACTACCTTTTAGTGTGGATGTGCTTCTTCTGAAAGAGCAAAAAACACAAGATGATGGACGGAATGTTGCACATTGGCAAAACATTCACCCCCAGTCACAGATCTGGGTTTATTCCATCGTTATTTTGCTCACCACGCCAGTTTAGACATGGCCATATGCAAATCAGTGTTGATGTTGTGCCTCATGAGAACAGTCCATCCCGAACTGCCTAGCCATGTCTTCCCTGGACCGGAATCAAGCATCCTAGGACCGGTTTCGGGGTTTCACCCCTCTTCAGCCAGGATAGCTTGACTCCAGTGGCGTAGTGAGCACGGGACCCACGTCTGGGCATACCCTTCCCACATAGGGCGAACAGCAAAACACACAAGATGATGGACGGAATTTTGCACATTGGCAAAACATTTACCCCAGTCAGAGATCTAGGTTTAATCCATTGTTATTTTGCTCACTTCGCCACCCCAGTTCAGACATGGCCATATGCAAATCAGTCTTGACCCTGTGCCTCATGGGAACAGTCCAGCCCGAACTGCCAAGCCATGTCTTCCCTGGACCAGAATCAAGCATCCTAGGACAGGTTTCGGGGTTGCACCCCTCTTCAGCCAGGATAGCTTGACTCCAGTGGCGTAGTGAGCACAGGACCCACGTCTGGGCATACCCTTCCCACATAGGGCGAACAGCAAAACACATGATGATGGACGGAATGTTGCACATAGGCAAAACATTCAGCCCCAGTCACAGATCTGGGTTTAATCCATTATTTTGCTCACCATGCCACCCCAGTTCAGACATCGCCATATGTAAATCAGTCTTGACCCTGTGCCTCATGGGAACAGTCCATCCCGAACTGCCAAGCCATGTCTTCCCTGGACCGGAATCAAGCATCCTAGGACCGGTTTCAGGGTTTCACCCCTCTTCAGCCACGATAGCTTGAATCCACTGGCGTAGTGAGCACGGGACGCACGTCTGGGCCTACCCTTCCCACATAGGGTGCACAGCTAAACACACAAGATGATGTACGGAATGTTGCACATTGGCAAAACATTCACCCCCAGTCACAGATCTGGCTTTAATCCATCGTTATTTTGCTCACCACGCCACCCCATGTTCAGACATGGCCATATGCAAATCCGTCTTGACCCTGTGCCTCATGGGAACAGTCTAGCCCGAACTGCCAAGCCATGTCTTCCCTGGACCGGAATCAAGCATCCTAGGACCGGTTTCGGGGTTTCACCCCTCTTCAGCCAGGATAGCTTGACTCCAGTGGCCTAGTGAGCACGGGGCCCACGTCAGGGCATACCCTTCCCACATAGGGCGAACAGCAAAACACACATGATGATGGACGGAATGTTGCACATTGGCAAAACATTCACCCCCAATCACAGATCTGGGTTTAATCCATCGTTATTTTGCTCACCACGCCACCCCAGTTCAGACATGGTCATATGCAAATCAGTCTTGACCCTGTTCCTCATGGGAACAGTCCAGCCCGAACTGCCAAGCCATGTCTTCCCTGGACCGGAATCAAGCATCCTAGGACCGGTTTCGGGGTTTCACCCCTCTTCAGCCAGGATAGCTTGAATCCACTGACGTAGTGAGCACCGGACCCACGTTTGGGCATACCCTTCCCACATAGGGCGAACAGCAAAACACACAAGATGCTGGACGGAATGTTGCATACTGGCAAAACATTCACCCCCAGTCACAGATATGGCTTTAATCCATCGTTATTTTGCTCACCACGCCACCCCATGTTCAGACATGGCCATATGCAAATCCGTCTTGACCCTGTGCCTCATGGGAACAGTCCAGCCCGAACTGCCAAGCCATGTCTTCCCTGGACCGGAATCAAGCATCCTAGGACCGGTTTCGGGGTTTTACCCCTCTTCAGCCAGGATAGCTTGACTCCAGTGGCCTAGTGAGCACGGGGCCCACGTCTGGGCATACCCTTCCCACATAGGGCGAACAGCAAAACACACAAGATGATGGACGGAATGTTGCACATTGGCAAAACATTCACCCCCAATCACAGTTCTGGGTTTAATCCATCGTTATTTTGCTCACCACGCCACCCCAGTTCAGACATGGTCATATACAAATCAGTCTTGACCCTGTGCCTCATGGGAACAGTCCATCCCGAACTGCCTAGCCATGTCTTCCCTGGACCGGAATCAAGCATCCTAGGACCGGTTTTGGGGTTTCACCCCTCTTCAGCCAGGATAGCTTGAATCCACTGGCGTAGTGAGCACGGGACCCACGTCTGGGCATACCCTTCCCACATAGGGCGAACAGCAAAACACACAAGATGCTGGACGGAATGTTGCACATTGGCAAAACATTCACCCCCAGTCAGAGATCTGGGTTTAATCCATCGTTATTTTGCTCACCACTCCACCCCATGTTCAGACATGGCCATATGCAAATCAGTCTTGACCCTGTGCCTCATGGGAACAGTCCAGCCCGAACTGCCAAGCCATGTCTTCCCTGGACCAGAATCAAGCATCCTAGGACCGGTTTCGGGGTTTCACCCCTCTTCAGCCAGGATAGCTTGACTCCAGTGGCCTAGTGAGCACGGGGCCCACGTCTGGACATACCCTTCCCACATAGGGCGAAAAGCGAAACACACAAGATGATGGATGGAATGTTGCACATTGGCAAAACATTCACCCCCAATCACAGATCTGGGTTTAATCCATCGTTATTTTGCTCACCACACCACCCCAGTTCAGACATGGCCATATGCAAATCAGTCTTGACCCTGTGCCTCATGGGAACAGTCCAGCCCGAACTGCCAAGCCATGTCTTTCTTGGACCAGAATCAAGCATCCTAGGACCGGTTTCGGGGTTTCACCCCTCTTCAGCCAGGATAGCTTGACTCCAGTAGCGTAGTGAGCACGGGACCTAAGTCTGGGCATACCCTTCCCACATAGGGCGAACAGCAAAACACACAAGATGATAGACGGAATGTTGCACATTGGCAAAACATTCACCCCAGTCACAGATCTGCATTCTGCATTCTGTCCATCAATAGTTCTTTTTGCATTTGTCACCCCGAGTGGGATGGGTATGCTCAGACGTGAGTCCCGTGCTATCCATGCCACTGGAATCAAGCTATCCTGGCTGAAGAGGGGTGAAACCCCGAAACTGGTCCTAGGATGCTTGTTTCCAGTCCAGGGAGGACCTGGCCTGGCAGTTCGTCCTGTACTGTTCCCATCGGGCACAGGGTCAAGACTGATTTGCATATGGCTGGGTCCAAACTGGAATAGCATGGTGAGCAAAAAAACGATGGATTTAGGCCCAGATCTCTGTACTGGGGTGAAAGTATGACATTGTTCTGCATTCTGTCCATCAATAGATCTTTTTGCATTTGTCACCCGAGTGGGACGGGTATGCTCAGACGTGAGTTCCGTGCTATCCATGCCACTGGAATCAAGCTATCCTGGCTGAAGAGGGGTGAAGCCCCGAAACCGGTCCTAGGATGCTTGTTTCCAGTCCAGAGAGGATCTGGCCTGGCAGTTCGTCCTGGACTGTTCCCATCGGGCACTGGGTCAAGACTGATTTGCATATGGCTGGGTCCAAACTGGAAAGGCATGGTGAGCAAAAAAACGATGGATTTAGGCCCAGATCTCTGCACTGGGGTGAATGTATGACATTGTTCTGCATTCTGTCCATCACCAGTTCTTTTTGCATTTGTCACCCCGAGTGGGACAGATATGCTCAGACTTGAGTCCCGTGCTCTCCATGGCACTGGAATAAAGCTATCCTGGCTGAAGAGGGGTTAAACCCCGAAACCGGTCCTAGGATGCTTGTTTCCAGTCCAGGGAGGACCTGGCCTGGCAGTTCGTCCTGTACTGTTCCCATCGGGCACAGGGTCAAGACTGATTTGCATATGGCTGGGTCCAAACTGGAATGGCATGGTGAGCAACAAAATGATAGATTTATGCCCAGATCTCTGTACTGGGGTGAATGTATGACATTGTTCTGCATTCTGCCCATCAATAGTTATTTTTCCTTCTGTAAGAGCAGCATGCCTTAACTCATAGTGAATTCAGTCAATGGCTGAAGTGGGCTAACATTCCACCTTCATGCATGCTGGATTGGGTGAAAGAAAAATGTGAATGACACAATCACAGACTGATCACTGATGAATGAATGAAGTCTGGCTACAAAATCCTGGGCTCAGGGGGGGGGGGGCAGGAACCATGACCAATATCCCGGAAGCAACAGAGTCATCCAGACGTGTTTTGTTTCCTTTTAAAGCTCACATGTGTATGTGAATGTGCTGCCAGTATTGACGCCCTGGGATGGTTTGTAATGTGACCTGTTTTCATCCCTCCTGCAGGATCCTCTATTTGAAGAGCCCCACAGCGCCCCCTGCAGGGAGGCAGCTTGTGTGAAGACATCCAGCGGTAGGACCTGGGCCTCTCGGCGCTAATGCGCAGAAGGCATTTTATTCAAAGCTTTAAATGTTACAGATTGTTTTATTCTTTTATCAAGAATTGTTTCGGTAGAATAAGTCCCACAGACACAACATGAGCCAAGTCACAAATGTTACACACCTGTGAGTCCACGTCAAGGCTTGTGTGTGTTATTGCGTTGTGATTTGCTGTTTATACTCATTTGAAATGTGGGGTTTTGCGTTTTCCATGTTGATATGGAATCCGGTTAGCCCTGTCCTATTTGTTCTTGTCTCTTTTGCCTTGTTTGTAATGTTGTATTCGTTCTACAGGTGTCATTGGTGCACAGTAGGCACACCTTGTATGCACAGGGCCACTAATGGTAGATAGATATCTATCCCAGTACCCTGCTTGTGTGCTTCTTTCCACTCTGGTGTTATTTGCATCCATTGTAAACGGCTTGTAGCGCTTTTGCGTTTTCCATGTCCGCATGGAGTCCGCTTGGCCCTGGGTATTTGGGGGTTTCTTGCGTCTGCTTTGCTTTGCTTAAAATGCTTCTCCTGAAATTGTTTTGTAGGGTGTAGCCGTGGCCCTCTTAGTTTAGGGAGGGTGTTTGTTGGTCTTTCCTCCTCTTATCCTAATTTAGGACAACAGCGATGTGTGATCCGCTCCCAAACCAGACGACAGCCCGGAATTGAGTTTCAGAAAAGGATTCGATAAAGACGGCATCGGAGGGTAAGACATTCGCGCTGTGATATTTCTTTTCTCTTGTTGATGTGTTTTCATTTATTGATGGCTGTAGGAGAGTAGGATTGGCTTAACATGTTTACCCCCCCCCCCCCTTTTTGCTGGTGTTTCACTGTTTTTCGACTTTAGTCTGGCTGGGACCCTGCTATTCAGGGCCCCAGCCTAGCTACTTCCTCTCTAAAATGTGTGAGAAGGTGGCCTGATATATGCTGTCCACTAGTTCTAGTTCTAGTGGGCACCTTGTATCAGTCCAAACAACCCCTTATGGTGAATGGTTAAAGACAACCTTTATTGAAAGCTATCCTAGTGGTAGCTATGGAGAGCACCCTTCAGGCTAAGTCTTGAAGGAATGTAAAGCAGCTTGACTAAGTCTTGAAGGAATGTAAAGCAGCTTGTTTTACCAGTCTATAATCTCTTGAATGATCAAATGAAAGGACAACCACACCAGGTATATATTCAAAATATATGTATTTAAGATAAAACACACCCCTCTAGTCTCTTTATGAGACTGGAGTTCGAAGTACTTTGTTTACAAGTTAGCAATTATCAGTAATAGCACACATACACGTTTCGGCCCTAGGGGCAAACCAAACCATATACCAAAAAAGTGGTATAAGAGCCACGACTGGAATAGACACAAGGCCTAGATCCGGTAGAATCGCTGGGACCCCAAGGAACCACCCAAGGTAGTGACACAGGGGACCCACGGGGACTGTATGCAGTGTGTAAACACAACCGCTGGTCCCCTTTATCTTCTATGGGCAATGTTGCGGTTGGAAATTTAAAGATTTGGGACACTTAGAATCGAGTTAGGACCAAACCCTTTTGGACTTAAGAAGTTCTAGGGCTAGCACCCATGGGAGCACCGGAGTACTCGGGTTACCTCACCCAGGGAAGCCGGGTGCATAGGTGTCTTTTGGTGTCGGGTCGTGTTGTCGATTTCAATGGAAGCCTGCAAAGAACTGCTGCTGCCGTGAAGAGGAGAATTGTCTGAAGAGATCCAAGCCTGGATCTAGGATGGAAGGAACCTGAAAGCAGAGGGGACAGAGTCTGGGTGACTAGCCATTGACCAAGGGAGGGATGGACCAATGCCCACATATGTCGGGTGCTTCAGGTGAGTTGATGGGTGTCTTGACTCTTCAGCCACGAGGTCCAGGAGGTGTCGACGAAGTCCACGAGCTGGATTCGAGCTGTCCCACAAAGTCTGTCGAGTGCTGTGGTGTCGGCAACCGGATTGGATACAACAAGCCTTGGCAACGGCAAGTCACTGGAATTCAGAGAAAGGACTGTGGCGCAGAACAGCAAGGTCTGAGGGACTCACCCAGCAAAGGTAAGTCAGGGCACATCTGGAGCAATCAGGAAAGCCCAAGTAGAAAAGGAGTTGTCTTCATGGGGACCTGCTAGCCAACGGGCTAGTGATCGCGAAGGAGCCTCAAGCGGTCGCACTTGAAGCAGGCCCACGGGTCACTCATGGAGTGGAAGCCAACAATCTTCGGAGCAGGAGGTGCTCAAGGCTGGGGCTACTCAGAGTTCAAAGCACAACTTCGAGGAGGACCAGGAAGATAGTGTTGCTGCAAAAGTTCACGGTGTCCAGGGGTCAAGGTTCCACATCACCCACGATAGCCACGGGCCTCAGCTTTGCTGTGGACTCTGGGCAGCCTTGGGGAAGTCTGGAAATCCACCTCTGGTGATGCAAAGACTTCGGCGTCCGACGGGAGCTTTAGAGATGCAGACCGGACAGTTGCTTCTTTGGTGCCTGCCAAGCAGGGGAGTCACTCCTTGACCTCAAGGGAGATTTCTTCAGTCTTCTAGTCAGGATAGAACGTCGAAGGTCCAGGATATATGTTGCAGAGTTTCGTCCAGGGTAATCTAAAGTCCTAGGGACTGGATTCCTATACTTATACCACGTTTAGGGGATGGACTAACTCTAAGGCCCCACCTATGGGTGGGCTTGGAAAGAGGGGTCGTTACACCCATTTTCTTTGTCCAGTTTCTCTTTGTCCAGTTTCGCGCCAGAGGAGGGGCAGGTAGCCGTCGCAATCGGTTTGAACTGGAGGGACACCAAATGTGCCCCCAGTGCAGGACTTCAAAGTACCAGGGAGTGCTCCCGCCCAGCCCCAATACACATCTGCCTGTCTGGGGAGGTGGTTACAATTCCCTTCGACAGGAAACCTATTGTCCAGGCCTCCCCTGCCAGAGTTTCGGTCAGCAGCAGGAGGCCAGACCCGTGTCTGTGGCAGAGGCATCCATTTTGTGATGCCAGGGCTCAGGAAAGTCCTACCGGGTTTGACCAGTATGAACATGTCTTTCCCTCTAGAAGGGTGGAATGCTACCTCCGCCGCCAGATCTGGCGGGGGGGGGGGGGGGGTAGTATTCCAAAGCGTTTGACACCAAACACGACATGTTTTGATGCAGCCATTCCAAAGTTAGCATTTACTGCAAGGTTATAATACACTTAAGAGTATATGGTATGGCTGTATCACAGAACAGTCATAAGGAAGTATTTCCGAAAGCTGCAGAGGAGCTCAGCTCATGCTTGGGCACCCTCTCACACAAAACCAAGCACTCTGCCTTCAGGATTGTCAAGTCCTGCCACCCGTCATCTGTTTCGGCCATAAGAGGGGCTTATGGTCTGTCTGAACAATGAAGTGAGTGCCAAACAAGTATGGCCTCAACTTCTTCAGAGCCCAAACCACAGCAAAGGCTTCCCTCTCAATAGCTGACCAATGTTTCTCTCTGGGGGTCAGCCTTATGCTAATAAAAGCTAAAGGCTGATCCTGACCCTCTTCATTCAGTTGTGATAACACAGCCCCACCCCCAACTCAGATGCATCAGTTTGAACAATGAATTGTTTGGAATAGTCAGGACTTTGCAGAATGGGAGCAGTGCACATGGCCTGCTTCAGGTCACCAAATGTCTTTTGACAGCTAACTGTCCACTGAACTATCTTAGGCATTCTTTTGGAAGTTAGATCATTCAAACGGGTCACTTAGGAGCCATAACCTTTGACAAACCTCCTATAGTACCCAGTCAGGCCCAAGAAAGCTCTGACCTGAGTCTGGGTGGTTGGAGCAACCCAATCCATGATGGTTATGATTTAGCTCTGCAATGGTTGAACCTATCCTCCACCTACAAGGTGGCCTAGGTATACAACCTTACTCTGCCCTATCTGGCACTTGGTGGCCTTGATAGTGAGGCCTGCTTTCTGCAGGTCCGCCAAAACATTTCTCAGGTGGACCAGGTGATCTTCCCAGGTGGAGCTAAAGACAGCTATATCATCTAGATAAGCTGCACTATAGGCTTCCAGAAGTGTGAGAACTGTATTCACCAGCCTTTGAAATGTGGCAGGTGCTTTCTTTAAGCCAAAGGGCATCACCACAAATTGGTAGTGCTCACTAGGGGTTGAGAATGCTGTTTTTGTTTTGCATCCTCAGCTAATCTAATTTCCCAGTAACAGCTGTCAGGTCAAATTTACTTTAGGTACACTCCAGATTGGATTCTGGTGTACCCTTATCAGTCCCTAGTATATGGTACACCATGTACCCCAGAGGCCTCCCATGGGCTGCAGCATGTATTATGCCACCCATGAGAGGCCATCCACATTACACGACAAGACTGCTACTGCAGACTGTGTAAGATGGTGCTTGCAACACTTACTGAAATATAGGTTCACTATATCTCTCTAATCACTGCACATAAATACTTATCAGTCACCCCTATGGCAGGCCTTATCAATCCTGAAGGCAGGGTGCTGGGTTTACGTGAGAGGGTGCCCCTTTATGAGCAGAGCCCCTCTGCAGCCTTTGAAGTCCATTCTCCGGTGTTGTCTGTCATTTAGCTAGACAGATATGTTTAAGTGCATTATAACCTCGTGGTAAATGATAACTTTAAAACGGCTGCTTAGGAAGATGTTGTGTTTGGTGTCAAACACCTTGCAATAATAGCTCCACACCAGTAACTGGTGTGGGAGGTATGATTACTCCCTTGTAGAACCACTACTGTGGGTCTCCGGTCTGCCTAGCACCAGCTTTCTTGACCTGGGGAGCACAAAATGGATGCTGCTAGCCACAAACACAAGTCTGCCCTCCTGCTTCTGAGCCAAGCTTGAACAGAGGAAGGCATGACAATAGGCATCCTGTCACAGGGAGGAGTAACCACCTCCCAGACAGGATTTAGTGTATTGGGGTTGGTGCACTCTCTGAGTGCAAGAAAGTCTACACTGGGGGCACATTTGGTGTCCCTGTGCATAGTCCAGCTCAAACCAGTTCTGGGAGCCATTGGATCCTGCTATGGCGCGAAACCGGACAAAGGTCATGGGTGTAGCCACCTCTCTGTCCTGCCCCTCCCCTAGGAGTGTCCCCAGAATCTTTCCAACCCCTTCCCATTGGTATAAAGTGGGTTACCTGACTACAGGACTTTAGATTTTACCTGGACAAGATTCTGCTAAGAAGAAACCAAGTACTTCGACTGCCTGCAAGACGCTAAATGACTGAAGAATCTTCCTTGGAGTAAAGGAGTTACTCCCCTGCAAAAGCAGGCACCAAAACGCATCTACCTGGTTTGCTTTTCCCGAACCCCTGTGCACCACTTGGATTTGCAGTTGCTTATGCCTAGTGACGATTCCTGAGCCTGTGCATTGGACTCCGTGTAGTCCCGACCCTGAGCAGTATTTGCACCAAAGATTTCCACCCTCCTGTGGGCTGGTCCTTTGCTTACTTGTTGAGGTCTCCTCGTGATCCCTGGTCCGTTGGCCTGTGGGTCCTATTGAGGGTCATCTTGTGAATTCTTGGGCTTACATGGTTGCTCCAGATGTTCCCTGACTCTCCGTTGCTTGGAGAGTCCCCTGGACCTTGCTGTTCCACACCGTAACCTGTTTCCTCTGACCGCGTGGGTTGCAGTTGCCAAGGCTTTTTGGTGCTCCAGCCGGACATCGTCCCCTCAGCCCCCGACATCATTCGTGGGACATCTCCCCTCCGGATCCTGGTCATCCTAGACGTCTCCTGGACCCCGTGTCTGTAGAGTCAAACAACCCTTCTTCTCACCTGAACCACCCAACATCGGTGGGCATTTGACTACCGAGCCCCTGGTCACCAGAAGTGACCCAGACTCTGTCCCCTCTGCTTTCAGGTTCCTCTAACCTTGGATACAGGCTTGGATTCTACCAGACACTCATCGCCTTCCTGACAGCAGTACTTCTTTGCAGCTCTCCTTTGATAAAGGCCAAGGTTTCCGACACCACTTGACAGCAATGCACCCGGCTCCTCTGGGATAGGTAACACAGGTACCTCGGTACTCACTGGTGGGTTGGCCTGAGAACCTCCTATGTTCCAAAGGGTTTGCTTGAAATCCTCTTAGGAGTGTCACTAACTTTTTAATTTTCCAAACGCGACTTTCCCATAGAATTGTACGGAACACGCGTCCTTGTTTCATCACTGCACCCGTCCTCCGTGGGCTCCCTGTGTCCCTCCTCTGGGTGGTTCCTTGGGGTCCCAGTGATTCTACGTGCTCTAGGCACTGTGTCATTTGAAGTCGTGATTGTTATACCATTTGTTTAGTATATGGTTCGGTCTCCCCCTGGAACCGGGACTACATGGAGTCAAATGTACAGGCTCAGGAATTGTCACTAAGCATATGCAACTGCAAAACCACGAGTTGCACAGGGGTTCAGGTTGCACGGTTCCCACGAGGGATACTGGTCTCAGAATTGTTGAGAGGGCAGATCGACCTTAGGGACCCACGGGAACCCACCTCTTGTGTTGCTGATGTCTTCGGAGTCCTCAGGAGCTCGGGAGAAGCAAACCAGGTAGATGCGTTTTGGTGCCTGCTTTTGCAGGGGAGTAACTCCGGTACTCCCAGGGAGATTCTTCAGTCGTGCAGCATCGTGCAGGCAGTAAATGTACTTGGTTTCTTCCTAGCAGAATCTTGTCCAGGTAAAATCTAAAGTCCTGTAGCCGTGATTGTTATACCAATTGTTTAGTATATGGTGCGGGCTCCCCCGGAGCCCCCTGGCTATTGTGCTATTTCCGAATGTTCTATTGATTCAGTATTGTGTGCTTTATGTTCTAATCTCTTGTAGAGATTATAGAGATTGTTATATTAATAAATACATATTTTTATATAACTATGTGTGGTTCTCCTTTCATTTAGTCTTTTAGGAGGTGAGATTCTGGTAAAACAAGCTGGTTTACATTCCTTCAAGATTAAGCCTGAAGGTTGCTCTCCATAGCTACCACTAGGATAGCTTTCAATAAAGGTTATGTTTGACCTCCTACATCATTGAGGGTCGTGTGGACTGGTACAAGGTGACCACTTTAATTAGAAGACAGCATATACCAACTCACCTTCTCACATAGAGTATGACAGATTGTGGTTCACACCACCGATTAGGTTTTTTGGTCTTTAGAAAAAGGTCTTAGCTTCTTTAACAGTGTAAGCGACTCCTACCTTACGGCATTGGTTTGCTCTTCATCCGGCTTGAATTCTGCCATTTCCCCATTCCCATACGATGCATGCCTTGGTACCTTCTCATCCAACTTGTATCTTCTTCTACTCTTCTTCAGTTTGTAACTCTGTCCCATCTGGCTTGCCACCTCTTTCTTTTCTTATCAAGGCGTTAATTCCCTTCACTCATCAATCTTCTCTTTTATTTTACTCATATTCAGTGTATGCTATTGTTCTCTGATCCATGGCGGGGAGGAAGGGCCGTAACCAGGGTGTGTCCCAAACCCAGATTAACGGTCATTCCTCGACCGGAGCACCTACCCCACAATGTCGTGACTGTCCTGCGCTGTCTTCTCACGGCCTGCTGCGGTGCTGGCAAATTAAGCCTGCGGCTTTTTCCTGTTCCCATGCCGGAGCGTGTCTCTGATCGGTTTGGGGCCACAGCCGCCTCGCACACTTTTGTCGACAATACCACTATTCTCACGCGGTTGTTATGCGTTTTCCTGATGCCTTGGTCATCGGATTGATTTGCGGATATTTGTAGAATTATCTGGTGGAGAGTCGGATCTCTCTTAGTTTGCGGGCATCTTTCTCAGTGTACGGCCACCCCGCCAAGTTGAGTAAATTTTGAACATATTTCAAAATTCTTAAATACAATGTGGAGGACAGGGACGGCTGTAAGGGGTGATGTGGAGGCCGTTTTTAACCTACGTCTATGAGACAGTAAAGGTTAAAAGTTGAATGTTTTTCTTACAATTTCTCATCCCTGACCGACAGATAATAGAATAAAGAATTTAGGAAGCTAGTTGTAGTAAGACATCTAGGATTGGACAATACTGTATTGCCTTGTGTTCCTGCATTAAAATTGCTTAATAACTTTGTGTCCTTTACAGCAATGGCTTTTGTTGGAAGAGAAGATCTCTTTCAAGAGGAAACCACTGTATTCCCAAAAGCCCTTTTTTCTGCTAACCTTCTGGCTGCATCCATTCCCAAGGCATTTTAGCACTACCTTTTATACAGTGTCGAAAGCTTGGCCCAGGTTTCACGAAAGACTCCAAATACTAGAGTGTGTATCTAGCACTTCTTGGCCAGGAGTTTTATGCATTCCTTCTATACATGTGATAGCCGGACTGGGGCCAAAATTAAATAATATGACTCAACCTTTCAATTACCATCACTTACACCATCAAGCCCCGTTCCCGCACTCGTTTCTCCGCGCCTCAGGTTACAGATCTTTGCCACTGTGCTTTGATTCAAAGAGCTATTTCGTGCACATAGAGTTCTCTTACTTTAGCCCTGTGAAACTCTGGATGCTCCAGCACTTTGAATAAAATCACCCTTCATATCCCACTTTTCTGTAATGGTCCAATACTACGTAAAGAGGAATACCATGCCCCCCTCCCCACGCATGATGCCATCGACCCTCCTCATGCCCTACCTGCAGTGATACTGACCTGTATTTGCAATGTTTGTTATGGACTCGTAAAATGTTTTTATAAATGCTTCATTCCTGTCCTTATTGTTTTTACTTGTTTATTCACTCATGAGGTGTAGCTAGACAATTTATTGAGCATTTATCAGATGCTATCTCATTGCATCCTACCATATGTTACAGATATCTGATGTTGATTTATTGCTGCGTAACCACTTGCATAGATATATCTCATGCCACTTTTTTATCCTGACAGGACTGCCTATTGTTCCTTTGCATCAATGCTGACACCATGACGTGTATGTTTTGCTTTTTGATATACAATAAACAGAACTTAAGTAAAGAGCTATCACAAGTAAATTTCAATTTAAATTCCAAGTTCAGTCAATGTTTAGAGGTTGAGTAAGATTTTAAAACGTATGCTAAAAAAATGGTATAACAAAGACGACTTCAAAAGACACAGTGCCTAGAGCACGTAGAATCGCTGGGACCCCAAGGAACCACCCAGAGGAGGGACACAGGGAGACCACGGAGGACGGGTGCAGTGAGGAAACACTGACGCGTGTTCCGTACAACTCTATGGAAAAGTCGCGTTTGGAAAATTAAAAAGTTAGTGACACTCCTTAGAGGACTTCAAGAAAAAACCCTTTGGAACATAGGAGGTTCTCAGGCCAACCCACCAGTGAGTGCCGAGGTACCTGTGTTACCTATCCCAGAGGACCCGGGTGCATTGCTGTCAAGTGGTGTCGGAAACCTTGGCCTGTTTCAAAGGAGAGCTGCAAAGAAGTACTGCTGTCCGGAAGGCGATGAGTGTCTGGTAGAATCCAAGCCTGTATCCAAGGTTAGTGGAACCTGAAAGCAGAGGGGACAGAGTCTGGGTCACTTCTGGTGACCAGGGCCTCGGTAGTCAAATGCCCACCGATGTTGGGTGGTTCAGGTGAGAAGAAGGGTTGTTTGACTCTGAAGACACTGGGACCAGGAGATGTCTAGGATGAACAGGATCTGGAGGTGAGCTGTCCCACGAAGGATGTCGAGGGCTGAGGGGTCGATGTCCGGCTGGAGCAGCAACAAGCCTTGGCAACTGCAACCCACACGGTCAGAGGAAACAGGTTACGGTGTGGACCGGCAAGGTCCAGGGGACTCTCCAAGCAATGGAGAGTCAGGGAACGTCTGGAGGAACCATGTAAGCCCAAGAATTCACAAAGTGACCCTTGATAGGACCCACAGGCCAACAGACCAGGGATCGCGAGGAGACCTCAAGTAAGTAAGTAAAGGACCAGACCACAGGATACTAGAGGAGTGGAGGCTGGAAATGTTTGGTGCAAATACTGCTCAGGGTCGGGACTACATGGAGTCAAATGTACAGGCTCAGGAATTGTCACTAAGCATATGCAACTGCAAAACCACGAGTTGCACAGGGGTTCAGGTTGCACGGTTCCCACGAGGGATACTGGTCTCAGAATTGCTGAGAGGGCAGATCGACCTTAGGGACCCACGGGAACCCACCTCTTGTGTTGCTGATATCTTCGGAGTCCTCAGGATCTCGGGAGAAGCAAACCAGGTAGATGCGTTTTGGTGCCTGCTTTTGCAGGGGAGTAACTCCGGTACTCCAAGGGAGATTCTTCAGTCGTGCAGCATCGTGCAGGCAGTAAATGTACTTGGTTTCTTCCTAGCAGAATCTTGTCCAGGTAAAATCTAAAGTCCTGTAGCCGTGATTGTTATACCAATTGTTTAGTATATGGTGCGGGCACCCCCGGAGCCTGCTGGGTATTGTGCTATTTACGAATGTTCTATTGATTCAGTATTGTGTGCTTTATTTTCTAATCTCTTGTAGAGATTATAGAGATAGTTATATTAATAAATGCATATTTTTATATAACTATGTGTGGTTCAAATTTCATTTAGTCATTTAGGAGGTGATATTCTGGTAAAACAAGCTGGTTTACATTCCTTCAAGATTTAGCCTGAAGGCTGCTGTCCATAGCTACCACTAGGATACCTTTCAACAAAGGTTATGTTTGACCTCACACATCATTGAGGGTCTTGTGGACTGGTACAAGATGCCCACTTTAATTATAAGACAGCATATACCAACTCACCTTCTCACATAGAGGATGACAGATTGTGGTTCACGCCACCGATTAAGTTTTTTAGTTCTTAGAAAAAGGCCTTAGCTTCTTTAACTGTGTAAGCGACTCCTACCTTACGGCATGGCTTTACTCTTCATCCGGCTTGAATTCTGCCTCTTTCCCCATTCCCATACGATGCATGCCTTGGTACCTTCTCATCCAACTTCTATCTTTTTCTACTCTTCTTCAGTTTGTAACTCTGTCCCATCTGGCTTGCCACCAATCTCTTTTCTTATCAATGCGCTCATTCCCTTCACTCATCCATCTTCTGTTTTATTTTACTCATATTCAGTGTATACTATTGTTCTTCTCTGATCCATGGGGGGGGAGGAAGGGGCTGTAACAAGGGTGTGTCCCAAACCCAGATTAACGGTCATTCCTCGACCGGAGCACCTACCCCACAATGTCGTGGCAGTCTAGCGCTGTCTTCTCACGGCCTGCTGCGGCGCTTGCAAATTGAGCCTGTGGCTTTTTCCTGTTCCCATGCCGGAGCGTGTCTCTCATCGGTTTGGGGCCACAGCCGCCTCGCACACTTTTGTTGACAATACCACTATTCTCACGCGTTTGTTATGCGTTTTCCTGATGCCTTGGTCATCGGATTGATTTGTGGATATTTGGGGAATTATCTGGTGGAGAGTCGAAACTCTCTTAGTTTGCGGGCATCTTTCTCGGCGTACGGCCACCCCTCAAAGTTGAGACAATTTTGAACATATTTCAAAATTCTTAAATATAATGTGGAGGACAGGGACGGCTGTAAGGGGTGATGTGGAGGCCGTTTTTAACCTAGGTCTATGAGAAGGTAAAGGTTAAAAGTTGTATGTTTTTCTTACAATTTCTGATCCCTGACCAACAGAGAATAGAAAATAGAATTTAGAGAATTTAGGAAGCTAGTTGTATAAAGACATCTAGGCTTGGACCCTACACTATTGCCTTGTGTTCCTGCATTAAAATTGTTTAATAACTTTGTGTCCTTTACAGCAATGGCTTTTGTTGGAAGAGAAGATCTCTTTCCATAGGAAACCACTGTATTCCCAAAAGCCCTTTTTTCTGCTTCCGGCTGCATCCATTCCCAAGGCATTTTAGCACTACCTTTTATACAGTGTCGAAAGCTTGGCCCAGGTGATGAATACAGGCCCCAGCTAGGCCCGCAAGGCACAAGGGTTCGCTCTCCTGTAACGGAATCTATAAGGAAGTTGGCACGGAAACTGCAAAGTACAAAAACAGCATTTATTAACCCTTAAGGGTGGTCCTACAATCCACACAACACCCTTCAGTATTGCATGGAGTAGCACAAAGAACATTCGTACACAGTCCCCTTTTATACACAACAGAGGGGCTCATAAGTGGGTGGATACAACATGAGGCCGAAGAACATTACCATTTATGGTCATTCTCGATACTGAATCAATACATGGGCGGAGCCAACACACTCCTTGAGCCCGCGAAACACATGGTCAAGCAAGGCTAATTATAACAGATGTGGTCAAGTCTGGGCATGCGCCAGATGGACAAGAGAGCTATTTATAAACTGTTACTAGGCAGATTACAGAGCAACTAACACAGAGGTCGGACTCGCCTCGTGGCGAACACGTGGCAGCATGATAATACAAAATGGAGTCCAAACTTCGGTCAACATAACGGAGAAAACATGATCTAAAGCAAAAGGATTAATGTCTTTAGTAAATGCTTAATCATATTGCTGTTTCAATTTACAACAGACGACCCTTTCAGCATTTACTGAAGACATCCGGTTTCCAAAAATCATCATATATGTCAATTATCATCATTCCTTTAACCTCTTTGGCTAGACGCTTCTGATGAGCAACATCGGCAATAGCTTTCTTATCCGGGATGCAGAATGAAATGCATACGGAACAGAACAATGGTCCACATTGAACACACATACAGAAAAAGAACAGAATTGCTATAATAACACAGAGACCAGTTAAGACCTTCCATCCCCAGGCAGTAACCAATGCCCAAAACCATCCAGAAAAGGACCAAGTGCCGTTTTCTGTGTGGATTTCAGCTGCTATTTTATGCAGCTTGTTAATGGCGTTATAAACGGATGGCGTATGATCAGGGATGAACACACAGCAGCTACTTCCAATAATTTTACAAGCTCCACCTCGATCAGCTAACATTACATCTAATACCATACGATTCTGCAATGCAACAATCCTAGTTATTTGTAACTCTTCCGTAAGATTCCCAAGAGCAGCAGCAGTCTGATTTGTCACAGCTTCTACCACTCTTGTTAATCTTCGGATCTTCCTACTATTCAAGGCGGCTCCAACAAAGAAAAACAATCCTAAGTTAAAATCAATATACTGTTGCAAGCTGGTATCAGTTTGATCCACATCATCAATCGATAAAGTACGTTTATACCTATTCACAGTCACATTATTCAACAATTTCAAGTCTTTATGATACGATGCGGGTGCTAGGAATACAGGAGGTAATAGGAATGATACATAGCATACCCCAGACCACCCAGCCGGCAAACGGTAATAACCTTTATTTCCGCACACAAAATAGGTATTATGGGATGCTAGGAAGGTACTGTTGTTCAACCCATCAATGTTTAGAACAGTAAGGCAATCACTGACACCAACAGGGATGAAACCCACACTCTGGACACACAAGTCCGCTTGAGCTTGTGCTACTTGGATCACGAATTTGTCCTTCCCCACAGTGTCTCTGGTGTTCGTGAAGATATAGGGAATGGATTCATTGTCCGGTCGGTACTCTTCCCATTCCCAAATTGTCCCATTCGCTTGTGGATACCCATTCTTGTCCTGATGGCATTCTTTATTAAGTCTGAAAAGCAATCGTCCCACTGTCGGTTTCCGAGTGGCAAAAAGCAAAGTGTACCATGCTCTACAAGAGCCATTATGAGAGAAAGGAAGTGGTATAAATGGCGTACCTCCTTTCTTCTGATGGGCCGGCATCATCCCACATATCCAACAGTTCGTAGCATTCGTAGCAACGTGGGTATGATGCAGCATCTGGATGAAAGTGTTGTTCAAGTAAGATTGTCGATGCTTCAACTCTTGATACGGTAATGTATAAAAGTAGTGCTCCTCAGGCACCGGAGTTGTCAACACAAGTGTTTTCCGAGCAGGAGTTACCTCCTCCACAAACCATGTGGTTATCCCAACAATAGCTACTGTTAGCATGAACCCCAACGCACAAAGGATTTTCTTCTTCTCCATGTCAAAAGAAACAATACCCTGATATCTTCCTGAAACTAAAAAGTCTGTCAGAACTCTTCCCCTTGGGCAGCGGTTGATTTCTTCACCAGCGGGCCAAGACGGGTGTCACTACACTAATGCAGGGCTGATCCCCCCCCCTTGCCTCATCGGCTCTCCGTTTCACTAACCCAAGGGCCGTTCTGACAGTATGTCCCGGTACTGGAAACCTCACTTCCTGGGTCGAAGATGATATCGCCTTCCTCCAGAAGTCGCGTGGTCCGGAAAGAGCTCCTCAGTGTCTCGTGGCTCAGCAGCACGGCCTGTCTCTGCTGCCAGGATTTCTCGTTGATCGGTCAGCACAGCAGACTCCACCAATCCGGGCGGTACCCATCTGGGCTCCAAACTGTTCGTTCTGTCGAAGACTTTCACCATGACATGGTCCCCAGGCCGGAGACCATGTCCTTCGCCGGTAGACCGATCAGGGAGCGCCTCTCGGACCTGTTGATGAATAGAAACCAAGTTATCCGTTAACTGTGCCAGATAATCGCTCATCATTACACAAGGTACATCATACACAGCCTTAGGTCTTGGTGGACCCCAAATATTCATCGGGCGTCCAAAAACAATCTCGTACGGCGTAAGGCCGGTTCGAGAGTGTGGCACTGATCTAATTGACAATAACGCCAGTGGCAAGGCATCTGGCCAAGTCAAAGACGTTGAAGCTTGGATTTTGGCTATCTTAAGCTTCAGTGTACCATTATACTTCTCGACTAGTCCTGCAGACTGGGGGTGAAACACGGCGTGGAACTTCTGGGTGATGCCTAGACCCTTCAAGACATACTTTATAACATCTGCTACAAAGTGAGGGCCATTATCACTCCACAGAAGTCTACAGACGCCATATCGAGGGAAGAACTCTTTCAGCAGCAGCTTCGCAGTAGTCATTGCAGTATTGTCTTTCGTAGGATACGCTTCAACCCACTTGCTGAAAGCGCAGACCACTACTAAAACATACTTCAAATTGTTACAGCGCTCAAGCTGGATGTAATCCATCTGCAGAACCTCAAAGGGTGCAGTGGGCGTCACAAATCCTCCTGCTGGGGTTCGGGTACCCTTTCCTGGGTTATACTTCAGACAGATCATACAGGTCTGCACCACCCTCTTCGCTGTGCTAGCAATCTCTGGATGCTCCCAGACTTGGGTAAGCAATTTCACAATTGCGGAAGCTCCAACATGTGCTAGCCCATGTGCCATCTGAACCATAGGTTGTACAAAGGCCGTGGGTAATTTCCATCTATCCATCTGCTTATTTCTCCAGCAACCCTCGTCATCCAGTTCTCCTTCGCTAGCCCATTGTTCCCGCTCTTTGTCAGAAGCGGTCCTTTGCATTTCTCGCACTTCCTCCTTCGCATCACGCCATCTCTCCACCTGTGACTTCACTACATACATGGCAGTAGTACCGGGCTGCATCGCAGTCTCCCGTGCTACTCGATCCGCTAACGCATTCCCTTCTCCAACTTTATCAACCACTTTCCTATGGGCGCTACACTTAACAATGGCAATTTTCTTTGGGTATGTCAATGCAGTTAAAAGATTATGAACTAACTCTCCATGCATTATCTGTACTCCATGTGACGTTAGAAACCCTCTCTCCTTCCAGAGTAGGCCGAAATCGTGCGCTACTCCGAAGGCATAGCGGCTATCTGTGTAAACATTCACACACAATCCTGTACTAAGCTCACATGCTCGTGTTAATGCTATCAGTTCCGCTGCTTGAGCTGATTTCTGTGGTATGCGTGCTGTCTCCACTATCGTTTGTAACGTGGTAATTGCATACGCTGCTGAAGTCGTACCGTCTGGTAGCTTCAGACAGGATCCATCCACCCACAGTTCTCCATCTACATCTAGAAAGGGCGTATCCTGGAGATCAATACGACCCTTTGTTTGTTCCTCAGTCACAAGAATACAATCATGCGCTTTCTGCGCCTCAGGCTGGGTCTCGGGGTATGGCAACAATGTGGCCGGGTTTAATGTCACGCACCTTTTCAATGTAATATGAGGAGCCAAAAGCGTCAACTCATATCCCGTTAAACGGGCACTGGTCAAATGCTGCGTCTTTGTTTGATTAAGCAGGGCATCCACAGCATGGGGAACTAACACCAACAATTTATGGGACAACACAATTCCTTCACTTTGGCGTATTGACACAGCTGTCGCCGCTACCGAGCGAAAACACCCTGGTAATGCTCGGGCGACAGGATCAAGCACAGCCGAAAAGTATGCACAAGGGCGCTGCTTGTCGCCGTGCAGCTGCACTAAAACTGACAATGCACATCCATCTTTCTCATGCACATACAGCGAAAAGGGTTTTGCATAATCAGGGGTCCCTAACACTGGTGCTGAACAAAGGGCCTGTCGCAGTTGCTGAAAAGCAGCATCACACTCATCTGACCAAGGGATTGGGATAGGCGTGTCTTTTGTCAAAAGAGCTAGTAATGGCTTAGCTATGTGTGAAAACCCCAATATCCACTGTCTACAAAAAGAAACAAGGCCCAAAAATGCACGCACATCCTTCTGCGTGGATGGCCTCGGTGTGTCCAAAATTACTTGGATACGATCTGGTGTGAGTGCACGTCCCTCCTTAGACAAAAGGTGACCCAAATAAGTCACCTTTGGTCTACAGAATTGCAATTTCTTCCTAGATACCTTATGATTGTGGGATGCTAAAAAGGAAAGTAAGGATAACGTGCTTTTCTCACACAACTCCAGGGTGTCAGCCGCCAACAAGATGTCATCGACATATTGAATGAGGGCGACCCCCTCGAGTAAAACAAAGGAATCCAACTGTCGCTTCAAAGCCTGACTATAAATACTAGGGCTTTCTGTATAGCCTTGGGGAATTCTACAAAAACGATAAGATCTATTGTTTAATGTGAACCCAAAAAGAAATCGGCTATCAGGATGAATGGGAATGGAAAAGAAGGCATTCTTCAAATCAATCACTGAAAACATGGTCGCCGTAGGCGGGACCAAGGTAAGCAACGTCGTGATATCGGAAACCACCGGGTACTGAGGTATCACGATCTTGTTTACCTCCCTCAAATCAATTATGAACCGATAGACCTTTGCATCCGTGTCCTTTTTCAGAATAGGGAGAATCGGACTATTACAGATATTATAGGGAACTTCTTCCACTACTCCTACTGCGATCAAGTCTCGCACAATCTGTATGAGAGCCTCCTCGCCCTCCTGGGAAATACGATACTGCGGGAGGCGTGGTAACACCGCCCCCTCCTGGACACTAATGTGGACCGGAGGAATCACCATTTGTCCCACATCTGTGTCCGAAGTCGCCCATAAAGCACGAGGGAGGGTAGCCAACAACGCATCCTCTGATATCGTACACATCCGCCCAGACCGGGGGTAGTTATCATTTAAGATCACCCTCACACCCTCAGGGGAGCAGCGGATTGTAGCCCTAAAGTGCTTTAACATATCAAGGCCCATAATGTTATCCGGTGTATACGGAGCAAGCAGAAATGGACAGGGCGCAGAAAAAGAATCAACCTTAAATGTAAGGGGCTGTGAAAGAGGGCTTCGGGAAAGTGTACCGTCAAACCCTACCGATGTAACCACTGAGCCGGATGGGGGAGCCCCCGGAACCAAGTACCTAGACAATGCACTACGTGTCGCTCCTGTATCTACTAGGAACTGATCAGTAGAACCTAAAACCTCAGCCGATACATAAGGACCCGTCTGATCGACCGGCACCTCAACTGATTCAGACCCCCATCCAACGCATTCCTATGCATGCTGAGAATCATGATATCCTGATCGATCAATCTCCGATACATGATACTGATGCTGGCGATCGAAAACATTTGAGCTATCTCGGTGCTGCCCAGCAGTATCGAAACGAACATGATCGTTAGAATTCCCTCTAAAGTTCGAGGAACCCCCTCTACCTCTCGGGCCACCCGGAGTATGCCCCTGACGCGAAGCACGCAACACTGGGCAATCCCTGGCCCAATGGCCCAATTGCTTACAATACGCACACTGGTTCCTATTCAAATCAGATCGGCCCGAAGGGGGACCATAAGATCCTCCCCTTCCTCTATTATTACCCCGTCGGGGCGGGCCATATACTTGTGCCAACATTACCTTAGTCTTAAGATCTTTCGATTTCTTTTCCTCCTGGCCCTTCGCCTCATGCTCCTGACGCTCATAATACTGAGCGATAGTCAGAAGGGCCGTCGGCGTCGCGGAGGACCAGGAACTCTCGCTCGCTTTTAAACGGGCCGCAACTGCCGGTAGCAGATTAGCCACATATTTGTCCGCGAAAAGGTGGCGGCCCGTGTCGTCAGTAAGCGACTGGCCACTAAAATCATGAAACGTTTCCTCAAAGCGCGTGAAGAAATCTGCAACTGACTCGTCAACTTTCTGTTTACATGCAGCTAACATATTCCAGTCAATCTTTTTGGGGGGATAATCGTCTTTAACTTAGTCACAATAGCAGCAGGGAGATCTAAAATACTCTGCGGCGGTTTCTGCGCGGGCTTCCTCTCCCTGTCTTCATCCTCAAGCTCAGTCACCGGGCCTTAAAGGCAACTATATCATCTACCTTTCGTACAGATCGCCACATATCCGGTGGTAGAATAAGGCCAAAGAACAGGTCTATATCTGCTAAAGTCATAACGCAAGAATTCAAGGCCCCCTCGACTTCTTCATAGAAGGCCGCTGGATTCTTACGGGGGTCAGGCAATGCATTCTTTAACGCCATTACATCGGCCCTATGCCATGGAGTATAAACCCAATTATACACGAAGTATCCCTTAGCATCGGCGGAGGTAATGTCCGAGCTAGTCCCCGCTCCTTTAGGAGGAACATACAAAGGCGCCGCCTCTCGCATTGGTTTAGCATGCACTACGTCATCCTTATCTGACTGGGAGGTGGATGGGTGGCCCCCTGCTGCAGACGAATCCGACTGCTTCTCCTCCTCCGTTGATTGGCGTGCTTTCTCTCTAAGGGCCAACACCTCGTCCCGCAAGGCGAACAGCCGCCGAGCCGCCTCAGGAGCCTTAGGGGGAGAAAAAACACCGTTACGTAATGCTGTGGCATCCGAAGACACTTCGTCAGGCTCAAAGACACTAGAATATTTTCGGAAAGCAGTGATCACTTCATCCGCGAAATGACCCAGAAAATACACTCTCTCTCTCTCCTGCCATGACCCCCAAGTCCGGAATAATTCCTCCATGGATACCTTGCCCTTAAGTGCACGGAAGGAAATTTGCCGAAGGTCAGCCATATGCTCGGCCGATAACATGGACCGTGTGTCTACCTTACCCGAAGCCGGGCCAGAATCTTGCGGGCGCGGAGCGGATGCGCCAACATAAGGGGGCGGAGAGCGATCTAGTAAATAAAAATCATCATCAGGATTATTAAGGACAGGATAAAGTGGCTGGCGAACAGCATATTGACCCGAAACTTGTAGCCTACGCTCTTTCTCTTGTCTGTCCGTCTGCTCTCTGTCCTCCCGACGCTTTGCTTCCTGCGCTCGCACATGATCATTCTTCCGTTGCTCTTTATCAAACAGCGCTTTCTCACGTTTCTCTCGCTCACGCACCTCCTTCACCCACAACCGTACACACTCAAACATATCCTGACGAGCACGCCGCTTACACATACACTGTTCCACATACTCAATCTTACGTATATCAAACGATCCATACAAAGGCCATCGTAACTCAGGATCTTTCTTTGTGTATTTCCTCCATACTGTGCTGTACATTATGGAGGAAAGACCATGCTTCACATACATATCCCTATTAGGCGTCCCCTCTGGGGGAGCTGGAGCAGATTCCTCGAGGTTCAACCGGTTACCAAAGCAGCAGCACCACTTACGGAGTGCGCTAAAAGCAGGCATGCTAGGAATAATGCAAAATATGCAATATTATAAGAAAAATGGCACTTAATCGTTGCGCCGTTCAAAGTTTACACAGCTCTGGAGAAATCTCTCCACATTACCTGCCTATATGTGTTGCAACGCATATATTTTCACAAAGACAAATCCAAATTATGACTAGTCATCATCAATCAAACTCAAATAGCCAACCCAGGCTTCAAAAACTCGGAGCAAGTACCGTACAACGGTTCTTACCAATCAAGAGTCCAGGTTCCAACTGCCAAGCTCCACAATCGCCCAAACGGCTCTCACGGCAGGACCGACAGAAGAGGTCTCAGTCGATGACCGGCGCCACCCAGACGGTCAGCTCGGAAGGGAAGGAAGAAAAACCTCGGGATGCCAGGGCTAAGACGCCGCTGGCAGTGATCACGTCCCCGGCCAAAACTCCTCACCTTCGTCGCGACCAGTCCTTCGAGCATCCGAGTCGCCGATGAGCCCCACGTGACGGGCGCCAATTGATGAATACAGGCCCCAGCTAGGCCCGCAAGGCACAAGGGTTCGCTCTCCTGTAACGGAATCTATAAGGAAGTTGGCACGGAAACTGCAAAGTACAAAAACAGCATTTATTAACCCTTAAGGGTGGTCCTACAATCCACACAACACCCTTCAGTATTGCATGGAGTAGCACAAAGAACATTCGTACACAGTCCCCTTTTATACACAACAGAGGGGCTCATAAGTGGGTGGATACAACATGAGGCCGAAGAACATTACCATTTATGGTCATTCTCGATACTGAATCAATACATGGGCGGAGCCAACACACTCCTTGAGCCCGCGAAACACATGGTCAAGCAAGGCTAATTATAACAGATGTGGTCAAGTCTGGGCATGCGCCAGATGGACAAGAGAGCTATTTATAAACTGTTACTAGGCAGATTACAGAGCAACTAACACAGAGGTCGGACTCGCCTCGTGGCGAACACGTGGCAGCATGATAATACAAAATGGAGTCCAAACTTCGGTCAACATAACGGAGAAAACATGATCTAAAGCAAAAGGATTAATGTCTTTAGTAAATGCTTAATCATATTGCTGTTTCAATTTACAACACAGGTTTCACGAAAGACTCCAAATACTAGAGTGTGTATCTAGCACTTCTTGGCCAGGAGTTTTATGCATTCCTTCTATACATGTGATAGCCGGACTGGGGCCAAAATTAAATAATATGACTCAACCTTTCAATTACCATCACTTACACGATCAAGCCCCGTTCCCGTACTCGTTTCTCCGCGCCTCAGGTTACAGATCTTTGCCACTGTGCTTTGATTCAAAGAGCTATTTCGTGCACATAGAGTTCTCTTACTTTAGCCCTGTGAAACTCCGTATGCTCCAGCTCTTTGAATAAAATCACCCTTCATATCCCACTTTTCTGTAATGGTCCAATACTGCGTAAAGAGGAATACCATGCCCCCCTCCCCACGCATGATGCCATCGACCCTCCTCATACCCTACCTGCTGCAGCGACACTGCCCTGTATTTGCAATGTTTGTTATGGACTCGTAAAATGTTTTTATAAATGCTTCATTCCTGTCCTTATTGTTTTTACTTGTTTATTCACTCATGAGGTGTAACTAGACAATTTATTGAGCATTTATCAGATGCTATCTCATTGCAGCCAACCATATGTTACAGATATCTGATGTTGATTTATTGCTGCGTAACCACTTGCATGGACATATCTCATGCCACTTTGTTATCCTGACAGGACTGCCTATTGTTCCTTTGCATCAATGCTGACACCGTGACGTGTATGTTTTGCTTTTTTGATATACAATAAACAGAACTTAAGTAAAGAGCTATCACAAGTAAATTTCAATTTAAATTCCAAGTTCAGTCAATGTTTAGAGGTTGAGTAAGATTTTAAAACGTATGCTAAAAAAATGGTATAACAATCACAACTTCAAAAGACACAGTGCCTAGAGCACGTAGAATCGCTGGGACCCCAAGGAACCACCCAGAGGAGGGACACAGGGAGCCCACGGAGGACGGGTGCAGTGAGGAAACACGGACGCGTGTTCCGTACAATTCTATGGGAAAGTCGCGTTTGGAAAATTAAAAAGTTAGTGACACTCCTAAGAGGACTTCAAGCAAACCCTTTGGAACATAGGAGGTTCTCAGGCCAACCCACCAGTGAGTACCGAGGTACCTGTGTTACCTATCCCAGAGGAGCCGGGTGCATTGCTGTCAAGTGGTGTCGGAAACCTTGGCCTGTTTCAAAGGAGAGCTGCAAAGAAGTACTGCTGTCAGGAAGGCGATGAGTGTCTGGTAGAATCCAAGCCTGTATCCAAGGTTAGAGGAACCTGAAAGCAGAGGGGACAGAGTCTGGGTCACTTCTGGTGACCAGGGGCTCGGTAGTCAAATGCCCACCGATGTTGGGTGGTTCAGGTGAGAAGAAGGGTTGTTTGACTCTGCAGACACTGGGACCAGGAGATGTCTAGGATGAACAGGATCTGGAGGTGAGCTGTCCCACGAAGGATGTCGAGGGCTGAGGGGTCGATGTCCGGCTGGAGCACCAACAAGCCTTGGCAACTGCAACCCACACGGTCAGAGGAAACAGGTTACGGTGTGGACCAGCAAGGTCCAGGGGACTCTCCAAGCAATGGAGAGTCAGGGAACGTCTGGAGCAACCATGTAAGCCCAAGAATTCACAAGGTGACCCTTGATAGGACCCACAGGCCAACAGACCAGGGATCGCGAGGAGACCTCAAGTAAGTAAGTAAAGGACCAGACCACAGGATACTAGAGGAGTGGAGGCTGGAAATGTTTGGTGCAAATACTGCTCAGGGTCGGGACTACATGGAGTCAAATGTGCAGGCTCAGGAATTGTCACTAAGCATATGCAACTGCAAAACCACGAGTTGCACAGGGGTTCAGGTTGCACGGTTCCCACGAGGGATACTGGTCTCAGAATTGCTGAGAGGGCAGATTGACCTTAGGGACCCACGGGAACCCACCTCTTGTGTTGCTGATATCTTCGGGGTCCTCAGGAGCTCGGGAGAAGCAAACCAGGTAGATGCGTTTTGGTGCCTGCTTTTGCAGGGGAGTAACTCCGGTACTCCAAGGGAGATTCTTCAGTCGTGCAGCATCGTGCAGGCAGTAAATGTACTTGGTTTCTTCCTAGCAGAATCTTGTCCAGGTAAAATCTAAAGTCCTGTAGCCGTGATTGTTATACCAATTGTTTAGTATATGGTGCGGGCACCCCCGGAGCCCGCTGGGTATTGTGCTATTTACGAATGTTCTATTGATTCAGTATTGTGTGCTTTATGTTCTAATCTCTTGTAGAGATTATAGAGATATATTAATAAATACATATTTTTATATAACTATGTGTGGTTCAAATTTCATTTACTCATTTAGGAGGTGATATTCTGGTAAAACAAGCTGGTTTACATTCCTTCAAGATTTAGCCTGAAGGCTGCTGTCCATAGCTACCACTAGTTTAGCTTTCAATAAAGGTTATGTTTGACCTCATGCATCATTGAGGGTCGTGTGGACTGGTACAAGATGCCCACTTTAATTATAAGACAGCATATACCCACTCACCTTCTCACATAGAGGATGACAGATTGTGGTTCACGCCACCGATTAAGTTTTTTAGTTCTTAGAAAAAGGCCTTAGCTTCTTTAACTGTGTAAGCGACTCCTACCTTACGGCATGGCTTTACTCTTCATCCGGCTTGAATTCTGCCTCTTTCCCCATTCCCATACGATGCATGCCTTGGTACCTTCTCATCCAACTTCTATCTTGTTCTACTCTTCTTCAGTTTGTAACTCTGTCCCATCTGGCTTACCACCAATCTCTTTTCTTATCAATGCGCTCATTCCCTTCACTCATCCATCTTCTGTTTTATTTTACTCATATTCAGTGTATACTATTGTTCTTCTCTGATCCATGGGGGGGGAGGAAGGGGCTGTAACAAGGGTGTGTCCCAAGCCCAGATTAACGGTCATTCCTCGACCGGAGCACCCACCCCACAATGTCGTGGCAGTCTAGCGCTGTCTTCTCACAGCCTGCTGCGGTGCTTGCAAATTGAGCCTGTGGCTTTTTCCTGTTCCCATGCCGGAGCGTGTCTCTCATCGGTTTGGGGCCATGGCCACCTCGCACACTTTTGTTGACAATACCACTATTCTCACGCGTTTGTTATGCGTTTTCCTGATGCCTTGGTCATCGGATTGATTTGCAGATATTTGGGGAATTATCTGGTGGAGAGTCGAAACTCTCTTCGTTTGCGGGCATCTTTCTCGACGTACGGCCACCCCCCAAAGTTGAAACAATTTTGAACATATTTCAAAATTCTTAAATATAATGTGGAGGACAGGGACGGCTGTAAGGGGTGATGTGGAGGCCGTTTTTAACCTACGTCTATGAGACAGTAAAGGTTAAAAGTTGTATGTTTTTCTTACAATTTCTGATCCCTGCCCAACAGAGAATAGAAAATAGAATTTAGAGAATTTAGGAAGCTAGTTGTATAAAGACATCTAGGATTGGACCCTACACTATTGCCTTGTGTTCCTGCATTAAAATTGTTTAATAACTTTGTGTCCTTTACAGCAATGGCTTTTGTTGGAGAGAAGATCTCTTTCCATAGGAAACCACTGTATTCCCAAAAGCCCTTTTTTCTGCTTCCGGCTGCATCCATTCCCAAGGCATTTTAGCACTACCTTTTATCCTGTGGTGAAAGCTTGGCCCAGGTTTCACGAAAGACTCCAAATACTAGAGTGTGTATCTAGCACTTCTTGGCCAGGAGTTTTATGCATTCCTTCTATACATGTGATAGCCGGACTGGGGCCAAAATTAAATAATATGACTCAACCTTTCAATTACCATCACTTACACGATCAAGCCCCGTTCCCGCACTCGTTTCTCCGCGCCTCAGGTTACAGATCTTTGCCACTGTGCTTTGATTCAAAGAGCTATTTCGTGCACATAGAGTTCTCTTACTTTAGCCCTGTGAAACTCCGGATGCTCCAGCTCTTTGAATAAAATCACCCTTCATATCCCACTTTTCTGTAATGGTCCAATACTACGTAAAGAGGAATACCATGCCCCACTCCCCACGCATGATGCCATCGACCCTCCTCATACCCTACCTGCTGCAGCAACACTGCCCTGTATTTGCAATGTTTGTTATGGACTCGTAAAATGTTTTTATAAATGCTTCATTCCTGTCCTTATTGTTTTTACTTGTTTATTCAGTCATGCAGTGTAGCTAGACAATTTATTGAGCATTTATCAGATGCTATCTCATTGCAGCCTACCATATGTTACAGATATTTGATGTTGATTTATTGCTGCGTAACACTTGCATGGATATATCTCATGCCACTTTGTTATCCTGACAGGACTGCCTATTGTTCCTTTGCATCAATGCTGACACCGTGACGTGTATGTTTTGCTTTTTTGATATACAATAAACAGAACTTAAGTAAAGAGCTATCACAAGTAAATTTAAATTTAAATTCCAAGTTCAGTCAATGTTTAGAGGTTGAGTAAGATTTTAAAACGTATGCTAAAAAAATGGTATAACAATCACGACTTCAAAAGACACAGTGCCTAGAGCACGTAGAATCGCTGGGACCCCAAGGAACCACCCAGAGGAGGGACACAGGGAGCCCACGGAGGACGGGTGCAGTGAGGAAACACGGACGCGTGTTCCGTACAATTCTATGGGAAAGTCGCGTTTGGAAAATTAAAAAGTTAGTGACACGCCTAAGAGGACTTCAATCAAACCCTTTGGAACATAGGAGGTTCTCAGGCCAACCCACCAGTGAGTACCGAGGTACCTGTGTTACCTATCCCAGAGGAGCCGGGTGCATTGCTGTCAAGTGGTGTCGGAAACCTTCGCCTGTTTCAAAGGAGAGCTGCAAAGAAGTACTGCTGTCAGGAAGGCGATGAGTGTCTGGTAGAATCCAAGCCTGTATCCAAGGTTAGAGGAGCCTGAAAGCAGAGGGGACAGAGTCTGGGTCACTTCTGGTGACCAGGGGCTCGTTAGTCAAATGCCCACCGATGTTGGGTGGTTCAGGTGAGAAGAAGGGTTGTTTGACTCTGCAGACACTGGGACCAGGAGATGTCTAGGATGAACAGGATCTGGAGGTGAGCTGTCCCACGAAGGATGTCGAGGGCTGAGGGGTCGATGTCCGGCTGGAGCACCAACAAGCCTTGGCAACTGCAACCCACACGGTCAGAGGAAACAGGTTACGGTGTGGACCAGCAAGGTCCAGGGGACTCTCCAAACAATGGAGAGTCAGGGAACGTCTGGAGCAACCATGTAAGCCCAAGAATTCACAAGGTGACCCTTGATAGGACCCACAGGCCAACAGACCAGGGATCGCGAGGAGACCTCAAGTAAGTAAGTAAAGGACCAGACCACAGGATACTAGAGGAGTGAAGGCTGGAAATGTTTGGTGCAAATACTGCTCAGGGTCGGGACTACATGGAGTCAAATGTACAGGCTCAGGAATTGTCACTAAGCATATGCAACTGCAAAACCACGAGTTGCACAGGGGTTCAGGTTGCACGGTTCCCACGAGGGATACTGGTCTCAGAATTGCTGAGAGGGCAGATCGACCTTAGGGACCCACGGGAACCCACCTCTTGTGTTGCTGATATCTTCGGAGTCCTCAGGAGCTCGGGAGAAGCAAGCCAGGTAGATGCGTTTTGGGGCCTGCTTTTGCAGGGGAGTAACTCCGGTACTCCAAGGGAAATTCTTCAGTCGTGCAGCATCGTGCAGGCAGTAAATGTACTTGGTTTCTTCCTAGCAGAATCTTGTCCAGGTAAAATCTAAAGTCCTGTAGCCGTGATTGTTAAACCAATTGTTTAGTATATGGTGCGGGCACCCCCGGAGCCCGCTGGGTATTGTGCTATTTACGAATGTTCTATTGATTCAGTATTGTGTGCTTTATGTTCTAATCTCTTGTAGAGATTATAGAGATAGTTATATTAATAAATACATATTTTTATATAACTATGTGTGGTTCAAATTTCATTTAGTCATTTAGGAGGTGATATTCTGGTAAAACAAGCTGGTTTACATTCCTTCAAGATTTAGCCTGAAGGCTGCTGTCCATAGCTACCACTAGGATAGCTTTCAATAAAGGTTATGTTTGACCTCATACATCATTGAGGGTCGTGTGGACTGGTACAAGATGCCCACTTTAATTATAAGACAGCATATACCCACTCACCTTCTCACATAGAGGATGACAGATTGTGGTTCACGCCACCGATTAAGTTTTTTAATTCTTAGAAAAAGGCCTTAGCATCTTTAACTGTGTAAGCGACTCCTACCTTACGGCATGGCTTTACTCTTCATCCAGCTTGAATTCTGCCCCTTTCCCCATTCCCATACGATGCATGCCTTGGTACCTTCTCATCCAACTTCTATCTTGTTCTACTCTTCTTCAGTTTGTAACTCTGTCCCATCTGGCTTGCCACCAATCTCTTTTCTTATCAATGCGCTCATTCCCTTCACTCATCCATCTTCTGTTTTATTTTACTCATATTCAGTGTATACTATTGTTCTTCTCTGATCCATGGGGGGGGATGTAGGGGCCGTAACAAGGGTGTGTCCCAAACCCAGATTAACGGTCATTCCTCGACCGGAGCACCCACCCCACAATGTCGTGGCAGTCTAGCGCTGTCTTCTCACAGCCTGCTGCGGCGCTTGCAAATTGAGCCTGTGGCTTTTTCCTGTTCCCATGCCGGAGCGTGTCTCTCATCGGTTTGGGGCCACGGCCGCCTCGCACACTTTTGTTGACAATACCACTATTCTCACACGTTTGTTATGCGTTTTCCTGATGCCTTTGTCATCGGATTGATTTGCGGATATTTGGGGAACTATCTGGTGGAGAGTCAAAACTCTCTTAGTTTGCAGGCATCTTTCTCGGCGCACGGCCACCCCCCAAAGTTGAAACAATTTTGAACATATTTCAAAATTCTTAAATATAATGTGGAGGACAGGGACGGTTGTAAGGGGTGTTGTGGAGGCCGTTTTTAACCTACGTCTATGAGACAGTAAAGGTTAAAAGTTGTATGTTTTTCTTACAATTTCTGATCCCTGCTCAACAGAGAATAGAAAATAGAATTTAGAGAATTTAGAAAGCTAGTTGTATAAAGACATCTAGGATTGGACCCTACACTATTGCCTTGTGTTCCTGCATTAAAATTGTTTAATAACTTTGTGTCCTTTACAACAATGTCTTTTGTTGGAAGAGAAGATCTCTTTCCATAGGAAACCACTGTATTCCCAAAAGCCCTTTTTTCTGCTAACCTTCCGGCTGCATCCATTCCCAAGGCATTTTAGCACTACCTTTTAGACAGTGTCGAAAGCTTGGCCCAGGTTTCACGAAAGACTCCAAATACTAGAGTGTGTATCTTGCACTTCTTGGCCAGGAGTTTTATGCATTCCTTCTATACATGTGATAGCCGCACTGGGGCCAAAATTAAATAATATGACTCAACCTTTCAATTACCATCACTTACACGATCAAGCCCCGTTCCCGCACTCGTTTCTCCGCGCCTCAGGTTACAGATCTTTGCCACTGTGCTTTGATTCAAAGAGCTATTTCGTGCACATAGAGTTCTCTTACTTTAGCCCTGTGAAACTCCGGATGCTCCAGCTCTTTGAATAAAATCACCCTTCATATCCCACTTTTCTGTAATGGTCCAATACTACGTAAAGAGGAATACCATGCCCCACTCCCCACGCATGATGCCATCGACCCTCTTCATACCCTACCTGCTGCAGCGACACTGCCCTGTATTTGCAATGTTTTGTATGGACTCGTAAAATGTTTTTATAAATGCTTCATTCCTGTCCTTATTGTTTTTACTTGTTTATTCACTCATGAGGTGTAGCTAGACAATTTATTGAGCATTTATCAGATGCTATCTCATTGCAGCCTACCATATGTTACAGATATCTGATGTTGATTTATTGCTGCGTAACCACTTGCATGGATATATCTCATGCCACTTTGTTATCCTGACAGGACTGCCTATTGTTCCTTTGCATCAATGCTGACACCGTGACGTGTATGTTTTGCTTTTTTGATATACAATAAACAGAACTTAAGTAAAGAGCTATCACAAGTAAATTTCAATTTAAATTCCAAGTTCAGTCAATGTTTAGAGGTTGAGTAAGATTTTAAAACGTATGCTAAAAAAATGGTATAACAATCACGACTTCAAAAGACACAGTGCCTAGAGCACGTAGAATCGCTGGGACCCCAAGGAACCACCCAGAGGAGGGACACAGGGAGCCCACGGAGGACGGGTGCAGTGAGGAAACACGGACGCGTGTTCCGTACAATTCTATGGGAAAGTCGCGTTTGGAAAATTAAAAAGTTAGTGACACGCCTAAGAGGACTTCAAGCAAACCCTTTGGAACATAGGAGGTTCTAAGGCCAAGCCACCAGTGAGTACCGAGGTACCTGTGTTACCTATCCCAGAGGAGCCGGGTGCTTTGCTGTCAAGTGGTGTCGGAAACCTTGGCCTGTTTCAAAGGAGAGCTGCAAAGAAGTACTGCTGTCAGGAAGGCGATGAGTGTCTGGTAGAATCCAAGCCTGTATCCAAGGTTAGAGGAACATGAAAGCAGAGGGGACAGAGTCTGGGTCACTTCTGGTGACCAGGGGCTCGGTAGTCAAATGCCCACCGATGTTGGGTGGTTCAGGTGAGAAGAAGGGTTGTTTGACTCTGCAGACACTGGGACCAGGAGATTTCTAGGATGAACAGGATCTGGAGGTGAGCTGTCCCACGAAGGATGTCGAGGGCTGAGGGGTCGATGTCCGGCTGGAGCACCAACAAGCCTTGGCAACTGCAACCCACATGGTCAGAGGAAACAGGTTACGGTGTGGACCAGCAAGGTCCAGGGGACTCTCCAAGCAATGGAGAGTCAGGGAACGTCTGGAGCAACCATGTAAGCCCAAGAATTCACAAGGTGACTCTTGATAGGACGCACAGGCCAACAGACCAGGGATCGCGAGGAGACCTCAAGTAAGTAAGTAAAGGACCAGACCACAGGATACTAGAGGAGTGGAGGCTGGAAATGTTTGGTGCAAATACTGCTCAGGGTCGGGACTACATGGAGTCAAATGTACAGGCTCAGGAATTGTCACTAAGCATATGCAACTGCAAAACCACGAGTTGCACAGGGGTTCAGGTTGCACGGTTCCCACGAGGGATACTGGTCTCAGAATTGCTGAGAGGGCAGATCGACCTTAGGGACCCACGGGAACCCACCTATTGTGTTGCTGATATCTTCGGAGTCCTCAGGAGCTCGGGAGAAGCAAACCAGGTAGATGCGTTTTGGTGCCTGCTTTTGCAGGGGAGTAACTCCGGTACTCCAAGGTAGATTCTTCAGTCGTGCAGCATCGTGCAGGCAGTAAATGTACTTGGTTTCTTCCTAGCAGAATCTTGTCCAGGTAAAATCTAAAGTCCTGTAGCCGTGATTGTTATACCAATTGTTTAGTATATGGTGCGGGCACCCCCGGATCCCGCTGGGTATTGTGCTATTTAAGAATCTTCTATTGATTCAGTATTGTGTGCTTTATGTTCTAATCTCTTGTAGAGATTATAGAGATAGTTATATTAATAAATACATACTTTTATATAACTATGTGTGGTTCAAATTTCATTTAGTCATTTAGGAGGTGATATTCTGGTAAAACAAGCTGGTTTACATTCCTTCAAGATTTAGCCTGAAGGCTGCTGTCCATAGCTACCACTAGGATAGCTTTCAATAAAGGTTATGTTTGACCTCATACATCATTGAGGGTCGTGTGAACTGGTACAAGATGCCCACTTTAATTATAAGACAGCATATACCCACTCACCTTCTCACATAGAGGATGACAGATTGTGGTTCACGCCACCGATTACGTTTTTTAGTCTTTAGAAAAAGGCCTTAGCTTCTTTAACTGTGTAAGCGACTCCTACCTTACGGCATGGCTTTACTCTTCATCCGGCTTGCATTCTGTCTCTTTCCCCATTCCCATACGATGCATACCTTGGTACCTTCTCATCCAACTTCTATCTTGTTCTACTCTTCTTCAGTTTGTAACTCTGTCCCATCTGGCTTGCCACCAATCTCTTTTCTCATCAATGCGCTCATTCCCTTCACTCATCCATCTTCTGTTTTATTTTACTCATATTCAGTGTATACTATTGTTCTTCTCTGATCCATGGGGGGGGAGGAAGGGGCTGTAACAAGGGTGTGTCCCAAACCCAGATTAACGGTCATTCCTCGACCGGAGCACCCACCCCACAATGTCGTGGCAGTCTAGCGCTGTCTTCTCACAGCCTGCTGCGGCGCTTGCAAATTGAGCCTGTGGCTTTTTCCTGTTCCCATGCCGGAGCGTGTCTCTCATCGGTTTGGGGCCACGGCCGCCTCGCACACTTTTGTTGACAATACCACTATTCTCACGCGTTTGTCATGCGTTTTCCTGATGCCTTGGTCATCGGATTGATTTGCAGATATTTGGGGAATAATCTGGTGGAGAGTCGAAACTCTCTTAGTTTGCAGGCATCTTTCTCGGCGTACGGCCACCCCCCAAAGTTGAAACAATTTTGAACATATTTCAAAATTCTTAAATATAATGTGGAGGACAGGGATGGCTGTAAGGGGTGATGTGGAGGCCGTTTTTAACCTACGTCTATGAGACAGTAAAGGTTAAAAGTTGTATGTTTTTCTTACAATTTCTGATCCCTGCCCAACAGAGAATAGAAAATAGAATTTAGAGAATTTAGGAAGCTAGTTGTATAAAGACATCTAGGCTTGGACCCTACACTATTGCCTTGTGTTCCTGCATTAAAATTGTTTAATAACTTTGTGTCCTTTACAGCAATGGCTTTTGTTGGAAGAGAAGATCTCTTTCCATAGGAAACCACTGTATTCCCAAAAGCCCTTTTTTCTGCTTCCGGCTGCATCCATTCCCAAGGCATTTTAGCACTACCTTTTATCCTGTGGTGAAAGCTTGGCCCAGGTTTCACGAAAGACTCCAAATACTAGAGTGTGTATCTTGCACTTCTTGGCCAGGAGTTTTATGCATTCCTTCTATACATGTGATAGCCGGACTGGGGCCAAAATTAAATAATATGACTCAACCTTTCAATTACCATCACTTACACGATCAAGCCCCGTTCCCGCACTCATTTCTCCGCGCCTCAGGTTACAGATCTTTGCCACTGTGCTTTGATTCAAAGAGCTATTTCGTGCACATAGAGTTCTCTTACTTTAGCCCTGTGAAACTCCGGATGCTCCAGCTCTTTGAATAAAATCACCCTTCATATCCCACTTTTCTGTAATGGTCCAATACTACGTAAAGAGGAATACCATGCCCCGCTCCCCTCGCATGATGCCATCGACCCTCCTCATACCCTACCTGCTGCAGCAACACTGACCTGTATTTGCAATGTTTGTTATGGACTCGTAAAATGTTTTTATAAATGCTTCATTCCTGTCCTTATTGTTTTTACTTGTTTATTCACTCATGAGGTGTAGCTAGACATTTTATTGAGCATTTATCAGATGCTATCTCATTGCAGCCTACCATATGTTACAGATATCTGATGTTGATTTATTGCTGCGTAACCACTTGCATGGACATATCTCATGCCACTTTGTTATCCTGATAGGACTACCTATTGTTCCTAAGTATCAATGCTGACACCGTGACGTGTATGTTTTGCTTTTTTGAAATACAATAAACAGAACTTAAGTAAAGAGCTATCACAAGTAAATTTCAATTTAAATTCCAAGTTCAGTCAATGTTTAGAGGTTGAGTAAGATTTTAAAACGTATGCTAAAAAAATGGTATAACAATCACGACTTCAAAAGACACAGTGCCTAGAGCACGTAGAATCGCTGGGACCCCAAGGAACCACCCAGAGGAGGGACACAGGGAGCCCACGGAGGACGGGTGCAGTGAGGAAACACGGACGCGTGTTCCGTACAATTCTATGGGAAAGTCGCGTTTGGAAAATTAAAAAGTTAGTGACACTCCTAAGAGGACTTCATGCAAACCCTTTGGAACATAGGAGGTTCTCAGGCCAACCCACCAGTGAGTACCGAGGTACCTGTGTCACCTATCCCAGAGGAGCCGGGTGAATTGCTGTCAAGTGGTGTCGGAAACCTTGGCCTGTTTCAAAGGAGAGCTGCAAAGAAGTACTGCTGTCAGGAAGGCGATGAGTGTCTGGTAGAATCCAAGCCTGTATCCAAGGTTAGAGGAACCTGAAAGCAGAGGGGACAGAGTCTGGGTCACTTCTGGTGACCAGGGGCTCGGTAGTCAAATGCCCACCGATGTTGGGTGGTTCAGGTGAGAAGAAGGGTTGTTTGACTCTGCAGACACTGGGACCAGGAGATGTCTAGGATGAACAGGATCTGGAGGTGAGCTGTCCCACGAAGCATGTCGAGGGCAGAGGGGTCGATGTCCGGCTGGAGCACCAACAAGCCTTGGCAACTGCAACCCACACGGTCAGAGGAAACAGGTTACGGTGTGGACTAGCAAGGTCCAGGGGACTCGCCAAAAAATGGAGAGTCAAGGAACGTCTGGAGCAACCATGTAAGCCCAAGAATTCACAAAGTGACCATTGATAGGACCCACAGGCCAACAGACCAGGGATCGCGAGGAGACCTCAAGTAAGTAAGTAAAGGCCCAGACCACAGGATACTAGAGGAGTGGAGGCTGGAAATGTTTGGTGCAAATACTGCTCAGGGTCGAGACTACATGGAGTCAAATGTACAGGCTCAGGAATTGTCACTAAGCATATGCAACTGCAAAACCACGAGTTGCACAGGGGTTCAGGTTGCACGGTTCCCACGAGGGATACTGGTCTCAGAATTGCTGAGAGGGCAGATCGACCTTAGGGACCCACGGGAACCCACCTCTTGTGTTGCTGATATCTTCGGAGTCCTCAGGAGCTCGGGAGAAGCAAACCAGGTAGATGCGTTTTGGTGCCTGCTTTTGCAGGGGAGTAACTCCGGTACTCCAAGGGAGATTCTTCAGTCGTGCAGCATCGTGCAGGCAGTAAATGTACTTGGTTTCTTCCTAGCAGTATCATGTCCAGGTAAAATCTAAAGTCCTGTAGCCGTGATTGTTATACCAATTCTTTAGTATATGGTGCGGGCACCCCCGGAGCCCGCTGGGTATTGTGCTATTTAAGAATCTTCTATTGATTCAGTATTGTGTGCTTTATGTTCTAATCTCTTGTAGAGATTATAGAGATAGTTATATTAATAAATACATATTTTTATATAACTATGTGTGGTTCAAATTTCATTTAGTCATTTAGGAGGTGATATTCTTTTAAAACAAGCTGGTTTACATTCCTTCAAGATTTAGCCTGAAGGCTGCTGTCCATAGCTACCACTAAGATAGCTTTCAACAAAGGTTATGTTTGACCTCATACATCATTGAGGGTCGTGTGGACTGGTACAAGATGCCCACTTTAATTATAAGACAGCATATACCAAATCACCTTCTCACATAGAGGATGACAGATTGTGGTTCACGCCACCGATTAAGTTTTCTAGTTCTTAGAAAATAGCCTTAGCTTCTTTAACTGTGTAAGCGACTCCTACCTTACGGCATGGCTTTACTCTTCATCCGGCTTGAATTCTGCCTCTTTCCCCATTCCCATACGATGCATGCCTTGGTACCTTCTCATCCAACTTCTATCTTGTTCTACTCTTCTTCAGTTTGTAACTCTGTCCCATCTGGCTTGCCACCAATCTCTTTTCTTATCAATGCGCTCATTCCCTTCACTCATCCATCTTCTGTTTTATTTTACTCATATTCAGTGTATACTATTGTTCTTCTCTGATCCATGGGGGGGGAGGAAGGGGCCGTAACAAGGGTGTGCCCCAAACCCAGATTAACGGTCATTCCTCGACCGGAGCACCTACCCCACAATATCGTGGCAGTCTAGCGCTGTCTTCTCACGGCCTGCTGCGGCGCTTGCAAATTGAGCCTGTGGCTTTTTCCTGTTCCCATGCCGGAGCGTGTCTCTCATCGGTTTGGGGCCACGGCCGCCTCGCACACTTTTTTTGACAATACCACTATTCTCACGCGTTTGTTATGCGTTTTTCTGATGCCTTGGTCATCGGATTGATTTGCGGATATTTGGGGAATTATCTGGTGGACAGTCGAAACTCTCTTAGTTTGCGGGCATCTTTCTCGGCGTACGGCCACCCCTCAAAGTTGAGACAATTTTGAACATATTTCAAAATTCTTAAATATAATGTGGAGGACAGGGACGGCTGTAAGGGGTGATGTGGAGGCCGTTTTTAACCTACGTCTATGAGACAGTAAAGGTTAAAAGTTGTATGTTTTTCTTACAATTTCTGATCCCTGACCAACAGAGAATAGAAAATAGAATTTAGAGAATTTAGGAAGCTAGTTGTATAAAGACATCTAGGCTTGGACCCTACACTATTGCCTTGTGGTCCTGCATTAAAATTGTTTAATAACTTTGTGTCCTTTACTGCAATGGCTTTTGTTGGAAGAGAAGATCTCTTTCCATAGGAAACCACTGTATTCCCAAAAGCCCTTTTTTCTGCTTCCGGCTGCATCCATTCCCAAGGCATTTTAGCACTACCTTTTATAAAGTGTCGAAAGCTTGGCCCAGGTTTCACGAAAGACTCCAAATACTAGAGTGTGTATCTAGCACTTCTTGGCCAGGAGTTGTATGCATTCCTTCTATACATGTGATAGCCGGACTGGGGCCAAAATTAAATAATATGACTCAACCTTTCAATTACCATCACTTACACGATCAAGCCCCGTTCCCGCACTTGTTTCTTCGCGCCTCAGGTTACAGATCTTTGCCACTGTGCTTTGATTCAAAGAGCTATTTCGTGCACATAGAGTTCTCTTACTTTAGCCCTGTGAAACTCCGGATGCTCCAGCTCTTTGAATAAAATTGTGAGAAGTTGGCCTGATATGTAGTGCTCACTATTCTAGTGATCACTGTGTATCATTCCAAACGACCCTTATTGATGATTGGTTGTAAGTCAACCGTATAGACCAGCTATCCTAGTAGCGTGGATACGAGCAGTCTTTAAGCTAAACTCTAGAGGGCGTGTTAAGCCAGCTGTTTACCATCACATATACCCCTTGAACACCAAGTGAAAGGACACCACACAAGTTGTTATGAAAATAAAGGATATTTATTTATAACAAGACTACCCTGGCTCTTTATGAGTCAGGGAGCTAAGCACACTACAAAACTCTTATGAAAATACTTCTGGTTGCACAATTTACACAAGTGCCCGGAGGGCACGAAACCATTTACCCTGCAAGTGGAATGGGAAAAGTTAGATAGTTTAAAGTTACTGATTCCGGAGGAATCCGATCAGTGGGACTAAACGAAAAAGGAATTGGACACTTGTAGAGTGAACCTACGATGGAGCACCGATATGCTCGAGTTACCTAGCCCAGAGGCTGCGGCTGCGTGGGGTTCAGCAAGATGTCGGGAGTCCTCGTTGTAGTCTCAGGAGCCTGAAAGAAGAAGTTGCTGGCAGGCGACCAGTGTCGATGTTTCAGAGAGATCCAAGCCTGGATCGGTGATGAAGGAAACCTGAAAGCAGAGGGGACTCAGTTCTCAACCGCTAGCCAGCGATCGTGGGGGTACCAGGAAGGTACCGGCTGAAGTCACCTCGACCAGGTGAGTGGATGACGTCGGACTCGGCTGTTCCTCGGACCAGGAGGCGCGGCGGCGACCAGGATGGAGGGCGAGCTGTCCCACGAAGGTGTCTGCTGTCGATGATGCTGGGCCCAGGAATGGGGCAGCAGGTCTTGGCAGTGGCAAACCCACGCGGTGGAGTCAAGATGGCGTCGGGAGTGGACCAGGAGGGTCCGAGGTACTCCTCTGTTGAAGGGGAGCAAGAGCCAGTCTGGAGCAACCAGACCAGTGATGAAAAGTCTGTCGTGGTGCGTCGTGAAGAGGGCCATAAGCCGGTCGGCGAGTGGTCGGACAACACGGTGAGCAGCAAGGAGCAGAAGGGCCCCCGCGCAGATCTCGTGGATGCTGGGGAGGCAGACTTCGGTGCTGGAGCCGCTCAGGGTTAGGGCTTCTCAAACCCTAGGTGCACTCACTCGAGGGTCCCTCGGTGGGCGTGCTAGCTAAGCGTCGTGCAGGTTCTGAAGATGGCCGGCCCCGCAGGTCTCGTCACACCTACGAATCTCAGCTGAGCCGATGATGTAGGTAGAGGTCAGAGATGGCAGGGAACCCGGGTCTCGTCGAGCTGGGCAGTCTTGATCCGTGGGAGAGACGTGCAGCAAACCGCAAGCGCTTAGGTGGTGCCTGCTGGTGCAGGGTGGCTACTCCTTAGCCACAAGGGAGAGTCTTCAGAAATAGTCAAGAGTTCCTTTCGTGGAAAGTAGTTCAAGATTCAGAATTATCCAATTTGGGAAGGGGACCCGCTCCTACCTTTATTCTAAGAAAAGGGGCTGGCCCATGACTAGGTCCTACCTATGGGTGGGGCCAGGAGGGGGGTGGTTACACCCCTATCCTTTGTCCGGCTTCACCCCAGCTCAGGGGCTGGTGTGCCCCCGAAACTGGTTTGAGCCGGGCTATGCACAGTGAGCACCGGGGTGCCACTTGCAATCACCTTCCTTTCAGCCCTGCCTACCTGGGATACACAAACCCTGTCTGGGATGGTGCTAACACCGCCCTCGACAGGAAACCCTTTGTCCAAGCTCCCCTCGCTGGAAGGTCTCCCAGCAGCAGGAGGTCAGACTTGTGTATGGTGGCAGCATCCATTTTGTGATGCTGAGGCTTGAGTCAACTTTAACCGGGGTTCAAGGTTACTTCCATGTCGTGTCCCTCTAGAAGGGTGGAATGCTAACCCCGTCGCCAGAACTGGCGAGGGGTTCGTATTCCAATTCGTATGACACCTTACTCGACATGTCTGGGTGATGCGATGCCAAAGTTAGCAAATAACCGCGAGGATTATAATGCACTTTAAGGTAGTTGGCCCGCGTCACCATGGAACGGCTATTAGGATTTGGTTCCGCAAGCCGTCGACGGGCTCAGCTCGCGCCAGAGCACCATCTCGCATGATTCCCAGCACTCTGCCTTCAGGATTGATAAGGCCTGCCATAGGAGTGACTGACAGGAATCCATGCGTCCATTTTAGGGTTAGGTATAGGAATACTACACCTACAGCAACGGGTGATTACACCACCTTGCCCCAGCTGTCGTGCAGCCAGTTGTGTCAGATTTGGGCGGCCATCCAGGGGTGGCACAATACATGCTGCAGCCCCTGGTAGGCCCTGGGTACACCGATGCCCTGGATACCTGTGGTATGCTGATACAGGGACTGATAAGGCGGCCCAGTTCCAATTAGTGGATGCACCTAATGTACATGTGTGTTAATTTCGAGAGAGAATAGCTAGGCTGTGGGTCTGATTGGCAGGCCCGCAGCCAAGGAAAGTCGTAAACCAATGAAGCAAAAGCAAAAAATCTGGGGGATCATAGGATTGCAGACCCTACTCTCCTACATGACCCCCCCCAAACTTTGGGACAATAAGCTAACCTTGACCAGGTGAGTCTTCTTGCTCTAAGTGGAAATACCTGGAGAGCCCATCTGCATTGCCATGATCAGTGCCAGGTCTATGCCCCACTGTGAAGTCCATCCCCTGTAGGGAAATGGACCACCTAAGTAGTTTGGGGTTTTCACCCTTCATTTGATTTAGCCACAAGAGGGGCTTATGGTCGGTCTGAATCTTGAAGTGAGTGCCAAACAAGTATGGCCTCAACTTCTTCAGGGCCCAAACCACAGCAAAGGCCTCCCTCTCAATAGCTGACCAATTCTTCTCTCTGGGGGTCAGCCTCCTGCTAATGAAAGCTATGGGCTGGTCATGACCATCAAAATTCAGCTGAGATAGAACAGCTCCCACACCCAACTCCGAAGCGTCTGTTTGGACAATGACTGTTTTGGAGTAGTCTGGACTCTTTAGGCTAGGCGCTGTGCACATGGCCTGCTTTAGGTCATCGACTGCCTTTTGACAGCTGGCTGTCCACTGAACTTTTTTTGGCATCTTCTTACTTGTCAGATCGTTTAGCGGGGTCACAATGGATCCATAATTTCTGACAAATTTCCGGTAATAACCAGTCAGGCCCAAGAAAGCTCGAAGTCTGGGTGGTTGGAGGAGCCCAGTCCTGTATGGCCTGTATTTTGCTCTCCAATGGCTGAACCTGGCCTCCACCTACAAGGTGGCCCAGGTATACAACCTGTGTCTGCCCTATCTGGCACTTAGTGGCCTTGATAGTGAGGCCTGCCTTTTGCAGGGCCTCTAACACTTTCCTCAGGTGGACCAGGTGATCCTCCCAGGTGGAGCTAAAGACAGCGATATCGTCCAGATACGCCGCACAGAAGTCGTCCAACCCAGTGAGAACTCGATTCACCAGCCTTTGGAAGGTGGCAGGTGCATTTTTCAAACCAAAGGGCATTACCACGAACTGATAATGCCCACCCGGGGTAGAAAATGCTGTTTTGGGCTTGGCCTCCTCAGCTAACCTGATTTGCCAATACCCAGCTGTCAGGTCAAACGTACTTAAGTAGTTGGCCGAAGCCAACCGGTCTATAAGTTCGTCTGCTCTCGGTATCGGGTGGGCGTCAGTCTTAGTGACTGCATTGAGGCCTCTGTAGTCCACGCAAAACCTCATCTCTTTCTTACCTCCCTGGGTGTGAGGTTTCGGCACGAGAACTACGGGACTAGCCCAGGGGCTGTCCGAGGGCTCAATGACTCCCAGCTCCAACATTTTCTGCACCTCTGTCTTGATGCAGTCTCTGACATGATCAGGCTGTCGATAGATTTTACTCTTTACGGGCAGACTGACCCCAGTGTCGACCTCATGGGTACACCAATTGGTCTGACTGGGTGTCAGAGAGAACATATGTCGAAAGGATTGAAGAACCTGTTTACAATCCTTTTGTTGATGTCCAGAGAGGCTGCCGCAAAAGACAACACCATCTACCGACCCATCGTCAGGGTTCTGAGAGAGCAGGTCCGGGAGAGGGTCACTCTCCTCCTCCTGTCCCTCATCTGTGGCCATGAGCAAGCCCATGCCCTCACTGTCGACATATGCCTTGAGCCTGTTTACATGGAGCACCCGGTGGGGGCTCCGGGGAGTTCCCAGGTCTACCAAGTAGGTGACCTCTCCCTTTTGCTCAATGATCGTGTGGGGCCCAGACCATTTGTCTTTGAGTGCTGCTGGGGCCACTGGCTCCAGCACCCACACCTTCTGCCCAGGCTGATACACAGTCAGGACAGCCTTTTGGTCGTGACAAGCTTTTTGTAATTCTTGGCTCGCCTCAAGGTTTTTAGATGCCTTTTCCATGTACTCAGCCATCCGCGAGCGGAGACCGAGCACATAGTCCACAATGTTTGATGCTGGCTTTTTGAGCGGTCTCTCCCATCCTTCCTTTACCAAACAAAGGGGTCCCCTTACAGGATGTCCGAACAGAAGTTCAAAAGGGCTGTAGCCAACCCCCTTCTGCGGGACCTCTCTGTAGGCGAACAAGAGGCAGGGTATCAGGACATCCCATCTCCGCCGAAGCTTTTCAGGTAGCCCATGAATCATCCCTTTGAGGGTCCTGTTGAATCTCTCAACAAGCCCATTGCATTGTGGGTGATAGGGTGTGGTGAATTTGTAGTTGACACCACACTCCTTCCACATAGCAGTCAGATATCCCGACATGAAGTTTGCACCTCTGTCTGAGACAACCTCCTTAGGGAAGCCCACTCTGGAGAACACTCCAACTAGGGCTCGTGCCACAACAGGTGCTGTAGTGGTCCTAAGGGGAATAGCTTCAGGATACCTGGTGGCGTGGTCCACCACCACCAGTATAAACTTGTGCCCTGATGCTGTCTGGGGTTCCATTGGTCCGACAATGTCGATCCCCACTCGTTCAAAGGGTACCCCCACCGCCGGTAGTGGTATAAGGGGGGCCTTTGTCGTGCCACCTGACTTACCGCTGGCTTGGCAAGTGACACAGGAGCGGCAAAACTCCTTCGTATCTTCGGACATGTGGGGCCAGTGAAAGTGTGGAACAATTCTGTCCCAAGTCTTATTCTGGCCTAAGTGACCTGCAAGGGGAATCTCGTGGGCCAAGGTAAGGAGGAAACCTCTCAGAGACAAGGGGACGACCAGCCTCCTGGTCGCGCCAGGCTTGGGGTCTCTTGCCTCGGAGTACAGGAGTCCATCGTCCCAGTACACTTTGTGGGTACCTGTGGCGTTCCCTGCAGCCTCAGCAGTAGCCTGCTGTCTGAGGGGTTCAAGCGAGGGGCAGTCTAACTGTGCCTTCCCCAGGTCTTCCCTGGAGGGTCCCTCTGAGCCCAGAAACTCAACCTGACCAGGTTCAAGCTCTTTCGGCTCAGTTTCCCTCAGTTCTTTAAGGTCAGCCTCCTCAGAGACTTGATCCACGACCTGGGGCAAGGGGGAAGGCGAAGCCTTACCCTTACTGCTCCTTTTCTTGGAAGGTGTCTGGTCCGTTCTTCCAGGATCCAGCACCTGTTCAGTGGGGCATCTTTTGGCCTGTGACCTGGTCACAGCAAGGACATGTGCTGGGAAGCCTAACATTTCCATGTGAGTCCTCTGCTCCACTTCTGACCATTGTGACGTTTCCAAATCATTGCCCAACAGACATTCTACGGGGAGGTCTGAACTAACCACAACCTTTTTCGGGCCACTTACCCCTCCCCAGGAGAAATCAACAACTGCCATACTGTGATTGGTAGTGACATTGCTGGCATTGGTCACTAGGTAATCGGTACCTAGCATGATCTGCCCAGGGTCCACAAAGTTAGGCGTCACCATGGTGACACTGGCACAAGTGTCCCTGTAGGCCTGAGCCACTTTTCCATTGATCAAAGGTGTCTGTCTGTATTTGCCCAAAGTATTGGGACTGGCACCAGGGGACATATCCATATCCCCTGTACAGACAAGGACGGCCTGAGTGAGCGTGCTGACTAAGTCGTCACTCCCCTCGGTTCCCAAGGTTAACCCAACTAATGCCTTGGGAGGCGCACTACCACTGCTGACTGTACTAGGGGGTGCAGGTGCCTTAGGGGCTGCAGTGGCAGGAGTTTGCCCTCCTTTCTTGGTGCACTCACTAAACCAGTGAGTCTTATGTTTACAGTATTGGCACCACCTTTTTGACTGGCCTTCTTGAGTCTTCTTCTTCTGTGAAGCCTGACCCCCACCCTCTTTAGTTTGTTGGGGACCTGTTGAAGACTTCTGGTCATTTTGTTCGTTCTTGTTACTACCATTTTGGTCTGCTTTCTTCTGACCACCCTGGTTCTGAGTCTGGTTCTGCTTGACCCTTGTTCTGACCCATCTGTCTGCCTTCTTTCCCAATTCTTGGGGAGAGGTCAGATCCGAGTCGACAAGGTGCTGATGCAACAATTGGTTCTGACAGTTGTTTAAAATCTGTTCTCTCATGATAAGATTGTACAATCCTGTGTAATCAGTAACCTTGCTACCCAGCAACCAGCCCTCCAAAGCCTTAGTGGCACAATCGACAAAGTCAGTCCAATCCTGAGACTGAATTTTCTGGGTGTCCCTGAACAGCACCCGGTACTGCTCGGTGGTTAAGCCGAACCCATCAATCAGTGTATTCTTCAGGACTTGGTAGTTGTTCGCATCCTCAGCTCTAGTAGTGAGGAGCTTGTCTCGTCCTTTACCCTCAAAGGAGAGCCACAGTATAGCTGCCCACTGACTTTGGGGGACGCACTGGACAGTGCAGGCCCTCTCCAAAGCAGTTATCCACTTGTGGATGTCGTCCCCTTGTTTAAAGGGGGGCACTATTTTACTCAGGTGTCTAGTATCTATATCCCTGTCTTTCTCTCTAATGAGAATGCTGCCACCAGTGGGATCTAACCCACTTAATTTCTGCTCTCGGGCTAAGGCAAGTCTTTCTTTGGCGAGGGCAAGTTCTTCCCGCTCGATCCTCAGATTGACTTCCCTCATCTTCGCTTCATGCTCCCTTCTCTGAGGGGACGTCATTCCTCTCTGAGAAGATGCCTGAGAGACATGTGTACGAACAGATCTGTTAGAGCCTCTGGAGAGAGACCTAGCTCGTCCGTTCCCAATGTTAGGCCTGCTTGAGCGTGGGGCCGGGGCTCCCCCGGTTCCATTCTCATGCCTGCTTAAGTTGGTCCTCGTAAGCCTGCCGACTACCACTGGACCTTTGTTTGCCTCGTCTCCTGATAACTCCTCCTCGTCTTCCTCCTCTGTATGGAGGTCGAGGTCCGGGTCACCAAGGGTTCCCTCTAAGGGAGGCATGTTCCCATCAGCATTGGGGGGACCTGTGTTAGAGGACCTCCTAGCATCGTACGTCTCTAAGAGACCTATCAGAAATGCGATGGTAGGGTTAGAACCCTGGTTTAGCTTCCTGGAGGCACACAGTTGTCTCATCTCCTTGAAGCTAAGAGCTGCATATCGTGACACGACCTGGGGAGGGTCACTGACCACTAAGGGAGTCTCTGCAGACTCTCCGTGGACCGACATGCTTTCTAGTGAGGCGTAAGTGATGCACCTACCTACACTATTTGTTTACCTACTGATCCCTTGCTAAGAGTTGTAGTCAGGGTGTGCTAAGCCCTGTTACACTACAACAGCTGGTTCAGTAGAACTCAGAGTATTCTAAGTTAAGTTATATGTACCTGGGTACTTATGTGATCTTTCACTTTGATATTCTTAGGATACGTGTGTGGTAACCAACAGCAAGCTCAAATCCCAACCGCTGCTCACCAATGTGAGAAGTTGGCCTGATATGTAGTGCTCACTATTCTAGTGATCACTGTGTATCATTCCAAACGACCCTTATTGATGATTGGTTGTAAGTCAACCGTATAGACCAGCTATCCTAGTAGCGTGGATACGAGCAGTCTTTAGGCTAAACTCTAGAGGGCGTGTTAAGCCAGCTGTTTACCATCACATATACCCCTTGAACACCAAGTGAAAGGACACCACACAAGTTGTTATGAAAATAAAGGATATTTATTCATAACAAGACTACCCTGGCTCTTTATGAGTCAGGGAGCTAAGCACACTACAAAACTCTTATGAAAATACTTCTGGTTGCACAATTTACACAAGTGCCCGGAGGGCACGAAACCATATACACTGCAAGTGGAATGGGAAAAGTTAGATAGTTTAAAGTTACTGATTCCGGAGGAATCCGATCAGTGGGACTAAACGAAAAAGGAATTGGACACTTGTAGAGTGAACCTACGATGGAGCACCAAGATGCTCGAGTTACCTAGCCCAGAGGCTACGGCTACGTGGGGTTCAGCAAGATGTCGGGAGTCCTCGTTGTAGTCTCAGGAGCCTGAAAGAAGAAGTTGCTGGCAGGCGACCAGTGTCGATGTTTCAGAGAGATCCAAGCCTGGATCGGTGATGAAGGAAACCTGAAAGCAGAGGGGACTCAGTTCTCAACCGCTAGCCAGCGATCGTGGGGGTACCAGGAAGGTACCGGCTGAAGTCACCTCGACCAGGTGAGTGGATGACGTCAGACTCGGCTGTTCCTCGGACCAGGAGGCGCGGCGGCGACCAGGATGGAGGGCGAGCTGTCCCACGAAGGTGTCTGCTGTCGATGATGCTGGGCCCAGGAATGGGGCAGCAGGTCTTGGCAGTGGCAAACCCACGCGGTGGAGTCAAGATGGCGTCGGGAGTGGACCAGGAGGGTCCGAGGTACTCCTCTGTTGAAGGGGAGCAAGAGCCAGTCTGGAGCAACCAGACCAGTGATGAAAAGTCTGTCGTGGTGCGTCGTGAAGAGGGCCACAAGCCGGTCGGCGAGTGGTCGGACAACGCGGTGAGCAGCAAGGAGCAGAAGGGCCCCCACGCAGATCTCGTGGATGCTGGGGAGGCAGACTTCGGTGCTGGAGCCGCTCAGGGTTAGGGCTTCTCAAACCCTAGGTGCACTCACTCGAGGGTCCCTCGGTGGGCGTGCTAGCTAAGCGTCGTGCAGGTTCTGAAGATGGTCGGCCCCGCAGGTCTCGTCACACCTACGAATCTCAGCTGAGCCGATGATGTAGGTAGAGGTCAGAGATGGCAGGGAACCCGGGTCTCGTCGAGCTGGGCAGTCTTGATCCGTGGGAGAGACGTGCAGCAAACCGCAAGCGCTTAGGTGGTGCCTGCTGGTGCAGGGTGGCTACTCCTTAGCCACAAGGGAGAGTCTTCAGAAATAGTCAAGAGTTCCTTTCGTGGAAAGTAGTTCAAGATTCAGAATTATCCAATTTGGGAAGGGGACCCGCTCCTACCTTTATTCTAAGAAAAGGGGCTGGCCCATGACTAGGTCCTACCTATGGGTGGGGCCAGGAGGGGGGTGGTTACACCCCTATCCTTTGTCCGGCTTCACCCCAGCTCAGGGGCTGGTGTGCCCCCGAAACTGGTTTGAGCCGGGCTATGCACAGTGAGCACCGGGGTGCCACTTGCAATCACCTTCCTTTCAGCCCTGCCTACCTGGGATACACAAACCCTGTCTGGGATGGTGCTAACACCGCCCTCGACAGGAAACCCTTTGTCCAAGCTCCCCTCGCTGGAAGGTCTCCCAGCAGCAGGAGGTCAGACTTGTGTATGGTGGCAGCATCCATTTTGTGATGCTGAGGCTTGAGTCAACTTTAACCGGGGTTCAAGGTTACTTCCATGTCGTGTCCCTCTAGAAGGGTGGAATGCTAACCCCGTCGCCAGAACTGGCGAGGGGTTCGTATTCCAATTCGTATGACACCTTACTTGACATGTCTGGGTGATGCGATGCCAAAGTTAGCAAATAACCGCGAGGATTATAATGCACTTTAAGGTAGTTGGCCCGCGTCACCATGGAACGGCTATTAGGATTTGGTTCCGCAAGCCGTCGATGGGCTCAGCTCGCGCCAGAGCACCATCTCGCATGATTCCCAGCACTCTGCCTTCAGGATTGATAAGGCCTGCCATAGGAGTGACTGACAGGAATCCATGCGTCCATTTTAGGGTTAGGTATAGGAATACTACACCTACAGCAACGGGTGATTACACCACCTTGCCCCAGCTGTCGTGCAGCCAGTTGTGTCAGATTTGGGCGGCCATCCAGGGGTGGCACAATACATGCTGCAGCCCCTGGTAGGCCCTGGGTACACCGATGCCCTGGATACCTGTGGTATGCTGATACAGGGACTGATAAGGCGGCCCAGTTCCAATTAGTGGATGCACCTAATGTACATGTGTGTTAATTTCGAGAGAGAACAGCTAGGCTGTGGGTCTGATTGGCAGGCCCGCAGCCAGGGAAAGTCGTAAACCAATGAAGCAAAAGCAAAAAATCTGGGGGATCATAGGATTGCAGACCCTACTCTCCTACATGACCCCCCCCCAAACTTTGGGACAATAAGCTAACCTTGACCAGGTGAGTCTTCTTGCTCTAAGTGGAAATACCTGGAGAGCCCATCTGCATTGCCATGATCAGTGCCAGGTCTATGCCCCACTGTGAAGTCCATCCCCTGTAGGGAAATGGACCACCTAAGTAGTTTGGGGTTTTCACCCTTCATTTGATTTAGCCACAAGAGGGGCTTATGGTCGGTCTGAATCTTGAAGTGAGTGCCAAACAAGTATGGCCTCAACTTCTTCAGGGCCCAAACCACAGCAAAGGCCTCCCTCTCAATAGCTGACCAATTCTTCTCTCTGGGGGTCAGCCTCCTGCTAATGAAAGCTATGGGCTGGTCATGACCATCAAAATTCAGCTGAGATAGAACAGCTCCCACACCCAACTCCGAAGCGTCTGTTTGGACAATGACTGTTTTGGAGTAGTCTGGACTCTTTAGGCTAGGCGCTGTGCACATGGCCTGCTTTAGGTCATCGAATGCCTTTTGACAGCTGGCTGTCCACTGAACTTTTTTTGGCATCTTCTTACTTGTCAGATCGTTTAGCGGGGTCACAATGGATCCATAATTTCTGACAAATTTCCGGTAATAACCAGTCAGGCCCAAGAAAGCTCGAAGTCTGGGTGGTTGGAGGAGCCCAGTCCTGTATGGCCTGTATTTTGCTCTCCAATGGCTGAACCTGGCCTCCACCTACAAGGTGGCCCAGGTATACAACCTGTGTCTGCCCTATCTGGCACTTAGTGGCCTTGATAGTGAGGCCTGCCTTTTGCAGGGCCTCTAACACTTTCCTCAGGTGGACCAGGTGATCCTCCCAGGTGGAGCTAAAGACAGCGATATCGTCCAGATACGCCGCACAGAAGTCGTCCAACCCAGTGAGAACTCGATTCACCAGCCTTTGGAAGGTGGCAGGTGCATTTTTCAAACCAAAGGGCATTACCACGAACTGATAATGCCCACCCGGGGTAGAAAATGCTGTTTTGGGCTTGGCCTCCTCAGCTAACCTGATTTGCCAATACCCAGCTGTCAGGTCAAACGTACTTAAGTAGTTGGCCGAAGCCAACCGGTCTATAAGTTCGTCTGCTCTCGGTATCGGGTGGGCGTCAGTCTTAGTGACTGCATTGAGGCCTCTGTAGTCCACGCAAAACCTCATCTCTTTCTTACCTCCCTGGGTGTGAGGTTTCGGCACGAGAACTACGGGACTAGCCCAGGGGCTGTCCGAGGGCTCAATGACTCCCAGCTCCAACATTTTCTGCACCTCTGTCTTGATGCAGTCTCTGACATGATCAGGCTGTCGATAGATTTTACTCTTTACGGGCAGACTGTCCCCAGTGTCGACCTCATGGGTACACCAATTGGTCTGACTGGGTGTCAGAGAGAACATATGTCGAAAGGATTGAAGAACCTGTTTACAATCCTTTTGTTGATGTCCAGAGAGGCTGCCGCAAAAGACAACACCATCTACCGACCCATCGTCAGGGTTCTGAGAGAGCAGGTCCGGGAGAGGGTCACTCTCCTCCTCCTGTCCCTCATCTGTGGCCATGAGCAAGCCCATGCCCTCCCTGTCGACATATGCCTTGAGCCTGTTTACATGGAGCACCCGGTGGGGGCTCCGGGGAGTTCCCAGGTCTACCAAGTAGGTGACCTCTCCCTTTTGCTCAAAGATCGTGTGGGGCCCAGACCATTTGTCTTTGAGTGCTGCTGGGGCCACTGGCTCCAGCACCCACACCTTCTGCCCAGGCTGATACACAGTCAGGACAGCCTTTTGGTCGTGACAAGCTTTTTGTAATTCTTGGCTCGCCTCAAGGTTTTTAGATGCCTTTTCCATGTACTCAGCCATCCGCGAGCGGAGACCGAGCACATAGTCCACAATGTTTGATGCTGGCTTTTTGAGCGGTCTCTCCCATCCTTCCTTTACCAAACAAAGGGGTCCCCTTACAGGATGTCCGAACAGAAGTTCAAAAGGGCTGTAGCCAACCCCCTTCTGCGGGACCTCTCTGTAGGCGAACAAGAGGCAGGGTATCAGGACATCCCATCTCCGCCGAAGCTTTTCAGGTAGCCCATGAATCATCCCTTTGAGGGTCCTGTTGAATCTCTCAACAAGCCCATTGCATTGTGGGTGATAGGGTGTGGTGAATTTGTAGTTGACACCACACTCCTTCCACATAGCATTCAGATATCCCGACATGAAGTTTGCACCTCTGTCTGAGACAACCTCCTTAGGGAAGCCCACTCTGGAGAACACTCCAACTAGGGCTCGTGCCACAACAGGTGCTGTAGTGGTCCTAAGGGGAATAGCTTCAGGATACCTGGTGGCGTGGTCCACCACCACCAGTATAAACTTGTGCCCTGATGCTGTATGGGGTTCCATTGGTCCGACAATGTCAATCCCCACTCGTTCAAAGGGTACCCCCACCACCGGTAGTGGTATAAGGGGGGCCTTTGTCGTGCCACCTGACTTACCGCTGGCTTGGCAAGTGACACAGGAGCGGCAAAACTCCTTCGTATCTTCGGACATGTGGGGCCAGTGAAAGTGTGGAACAATTCTGTCCCAAGTCTTATTCTGGCCTAAGTGACCTGCAAGGGGAATCTCGTGGGCCAAGGTAAGGAGGAAACCTCTCAGAGACAAGGGGACGACCAGCCTCCTGGTCGCGCCAGGCTTGGGGTCTCTTGCCTCGGAGTACAGGAGTCCATCGTCCCAGTACACTTTGTGGGTACCTGTGGCGTTCCCTGCAGCCTCAGCAGTAGCCTGCTGTCTGAGGGGTTCAAGCGAGGGGCAGTCTAACTGTGCCTTCCCCAGGTCTTCCCTGGAGGGTCCCCCTGAGCCCAGAAACTCAACCTGACCAGGTTCAAGCTCTTTCGGCTCAGTTTCCCTCAGTTCTTTAAGGTCAGCCTCCTCAGAGACTTGATCCACGACCTGGGGCAAGGGGGAAGGCGAAGCCTTACCCTTACTGCTCCTTTTCTTGGAAGGTGTCTGGTCCGTTCTTCCAGGATCCAGCACCTGTTCAGTGGGGCATCTTTTGGCCTGTGACCTGGTCACAGCAAGGACATGTGCTGGCAAGCCTTACATTTCCATGTGAGTCCTCTGCTCCACTTCTGACCATTGTGACGTTTCCAAATCATTGCCCAACAGACATTCTACGGGGAGGTCTGAACTAACCACAACCTTTTTTGGGCCACTTACCCCTCCCCAGGAGAAATCAACAACTGCCATACTGTGATTGGTAGTGACATTGCTGGCATTGGTCACTAGGTAATCGGTACCTAGCATGATCTGCCCAGGGTCCACAAAGTTAGGCGTCACCATGGTGACACTGGCACAAGTGTCCCTGTAGGCCTGAGCCACTTTTCCATTGATCAAAGGTGTCTGTCTGTATTTGCCCAAAGTATTGGGACTGGCACCAGGGGACATATCCATATCCCCTGTACAGACAAGGACGGCCTGAGTGAGCGTGCTGACTAAGTCGTCACTCCCCTCGGTTCCCAAGGTTAACCCAACTAATGCCTTGGGAGGCGCACTACCACTGCTGACTGTACTAGGGGGTGCAGGTGCCTTAGGGGCTGCAGTGGCAGGAGTTTGCCCTCCTTTCTTGGTGCACTCACTAAACCAGTGAGTCTTATGTTTACAGTATTGGCACCACCTTTTTGACTGGCCTTCTTGAGTCTTCTTCTTCTGTGAAGCCTGACCCCCACCCTCTTTAGTTTGTTGGGGACCTGTTGAAGACTTCTGGTCATTTTGTTCGTTCTTGTTACTACCATTTTGGTCTGCTTTCTTCTGACCACCCTGGTTCTGAGTCTGGTTCTGCTTGACCCTTGTTCTGACCCATCTGTCTGCCTTCTTTCCCAATTCTTGGGGAGAGGTCAGATCCGAGTCGACAAGGTGCTGATGCAACAATTGGTTCTGACAGTTGTTTAAAATCTGTTCTCTCATGATAAGATTGTACAATCCTGTGTAATCAGTAACCTTGCTACCCAGCAACCAGCCCTCCAAAGCCTTAGTGGCACAATCGACAAAGTCAGTCCAATCCTGAGACTGAATTTTCTGGGTGTCCCTGAACAGCACCCGGTACTGCTCGGTGGTTAAGCCGAACCCATCAATCAGTGTATTCTTCAGGACTTGGTAGTTGTTCGCATCCTCAGCTCTAGTAGTGAGGAGCTTGTCTCGTCCTTTACCCTCAAAGGAGAGCCACAGTATAGCTGCCCACTGACTTTGGGGGACGCACTGGACAGTGCAGGCCCTCTCCAAAGCAGTTATCCACTTGTGGATGTCGTCCCCTTGTTTAAAGGGGGGCACTATTTTACTCAGGTGTCTAGTATCTATATCCCTGTCTTTCTCTCTAATGAGAATGCTGCCACCAGTGGGATCTAACCCACTTAATTTCTGCTCTCGGGCTAAGGCAAGTCTTTCTTTGGCGAGGGCAAGTTCTTCCCGCTCGATCCTCAGATTGACTTCCCTCATCTTCGCTTCATGCTCCCTTCTCTGAGGGGACGTCATTCCTCTCTGAGAAGATGCCTGAGAGACATGTGTACGAACAGATCTGTTAGAGCCTCTGGAGAGAGACCTAGCTCGTCCGTTCCCAATGTTAGGCCTGCTTGAGCGTGGGGCCGGGGCTCCCCCGGTTCCATTCTCATGCCTGCTTAAGTTGGTCCTCGTAAGCCTGCCGACTACCACTGGACCTTTGTTTGCCTCGTCTCCTGATAACTCCTCCTCGTCTTCCTCCTCTGTATGGAGGTCGAGGTCCGGGTCACCAAGGGTTCCCTCTAAGGGAGGCATGTTCCCATCAGCATTGGGGGGACCTGTGTTAGAGGACCTCCTAGCATCGTACGTCTCTAAGAGACCTATCAGAAATGCGATGGTAGGGTTAGAACCCTGGTTTAGCTTCCTGGAGGCACACAGTTGTCTCATCTCCTTGAAGCTAAGAGCTGCATATCGTGACACGACCTGGGGAGGGTCACTGACCACTAAGGGAGTCTCTGCAGACTCTCCGTGGACCGACATGCTTTCTAGTGAGGCGTAAGTGATGCACCTACCTACACTATTTGTTTACCTACTGATCCCTTGCTAAGAGTTGTAGTCAGGGTGTGCTAAGCCCTGTTACACTACAACAGCTGGTTCAGTAGAACTCAGAGTATTCTAAGTTAAGTTATATGTACCTGGGTACTTATGTGATCTTTCACTTTGATATTCTTAGGATACGTGTGTGGTAACCAACAGCAAGCTCAAATCCCAACCGCTGCTCACCAATGTGAGAAGTTGGCCTGATATGTAGTGCTCACTATTCTAGTGATCACTGTGTATCATTCCAAACGACCCTTATTGATGATTGGTTGTAAGTCAACCGTATAGACCAGCTATCCTAGTAGCGTGGATACGAGCAGTCTTTAGGCTAAACTCTAGAGGGCGTGTTAAGCCAGCTGTTTACCATCACAAATACCCCTTGAACACCAAGTGAAAGGACACCACACAAGTTGTTATGAAAATAAAGGATATTTATTCATAACAAGACTACCCTGGCTCTTTATGAGTCAGGGAGCTAAGCACACTACAAAACTCTTATGAAAATACTTCTGGTTGCACAATTTACACAAGTGCCCGGAGGGCACGAAACCATATACACTGCAAGTGGAATGGGAAAAGTTAGATAGTTTAAAGTTACTGATTCCGGAGGAATCCGATCAGTGGGACTAAACGAAAAAGGAATTGGACACTTGTAGAGTGAACCTACGATGGAGCACCAAGATGCTCGAGTTACCTAGCCCAGAGGCTACGGCTACGTGGGGTTCAGCAAGATGTCGGGAGTCCTCGTTGTAGTCTCAGGAGCCTGAAAGAAGAAGTTGCTGGCAGGCGACCAGTGTCGATGTTTCAGAGAGATCCAAGCCTGGATCGGTGATGAAGGAAACCTGAAAGCAGAGGGGACTCAGTTCTCAACCGCTAGCCAGCGATCGTGGGGGTACCAGGAAGGTACCGGCTGAAGTCACCTCGACCAGGTGAGTGGATGACGTCAGACTCGGCTGTTCCTCGGACCAGGAGGCGCGGCGGCGACCAGGATGGAGGGCGAGCTGTCCCACGAAGGTGTCTGCTGTCGATGATGCTGGGCCCAGGAATGGGGCAGCAGGTCTTGGCAGTGGCAAACCCACGCGGTGGAGTCAAGATGGCGTCGGGAGTGGACCAGGAGGGTCCGAGGTACTCCTCTTTTGAAGGGGAGCAAGAGCCAGTCTGGAGCAACCAGACCAGTGATGAAAAGTCTGTCGTGGTGCGTCGTGAAGAGGGCCACAAGCCGGTTGGCGAGTGGTCGGACAACGCGGTGAGCAGCAAGGAGCAGAAGGGCCCCCACGCAGATCTCGTGGATGCTGGGGAGGCAGACTTCGGTGCTGGAGCCGCTCAGGGTTAGGGCTTCTCAAACCCTAGGTGCACTCACTCGAGGGTCCCTCGGTGGGCGTGCTAGCTAAGCGCCGTGCAGGTTCTGAAGATGGCCGGCCCCGCAGGTCTCGTCACACCTACGAATCTCAGCTGAGCCGATGATGTAGGTAGAGGTCAGAGATGGCAGGGAACCCGGGTCTCGTCGAGCTGGGCAGTCTTGATCCGTGGGAGAGACGTGCAGCAAACCGCAAGCGCTTAGGTGGTGCCTGCTGGTGCAGGGTGGCTACTCCTTAGCCACAAGGGAGAGTCTTCAGAAATAGTCAAGAGTTCCTTTCGTGGAAAGTAGTTCAAGATTCAGAATTATCCAATTTGGGAAGGGGACCCGCTCCTACCTTTATTCTAAGAAAAGGGGCTGGCCCATGACTAGGTCCTACCTATGGGTGGGGCCAGGAGGGGGGTGGTTACACCCCTATCCTTTGTCCGGCTTCACCCCAGCTCAGGGGCTGGTGTGCCCCCGAAACTGGTTTGAGCCGGGCTATGCACAGTGAGCACCGGGGTGCCACTTGCAATCACCTTCTTTTCAGCCCTGCCTACCTGGGATACACAAACCCTGTCTGGGATGGTGCTAACACCGCCCTCGACAGGAAACCCTTTGTCCAAGCTCCCCTCGCTGGAAGGTCTCCCAGCAGCAGGAGGTCAGACTTGTGTCTGGTGGCAGCATCCATTTTGTGATGCTGAGGCTTGAGTCAACTTTAACCGGGGTTCAAGGTTACTTCCATGTCGTGTCCCTCTAGAAGGGTGGAATGCTAACCCCGTCGCCAGAACTGGCGAGGGGTTCGTATTCCAATTCGTATGACACCTTACTCGACATGTCTGGGTGATGCGATGCCAAAGTTAGCAAATAACCGCGAGGATTATAATGCACTTTAAGGTAGTTGGCCTGCGTCACCATGGAACGGCTATTAGGATTTGGTTCCGCAAGCCGTCGACGGGCTCAGCTCGCGCCAGAGCACCATCTCGCATGATTCCCAGCACTCTGCCTTCAGGATTGATAAGGCCTGCCATAGGAGTGACTGACAGGAATCCATGCGTCCATTTTAGGGTTAGGTATAGGAATACTACACCTACAGCAACGGGTGATTACACCACCTTGCCCCAGCTGTCGTGCAGCCAGTTGTGTCAGATTTGGGCGGCCATCCAGGGGTGGCACAATACATGCTGCAGCCCCTGGTAGGCCCTGGGTACACCGATGCCCTGGATACCTGTGGTATGCTGATACAGGGACTGATAAGGCGGCCCAGTTCCAATTAGTGGATGCACCTAATGTACATGTGTGTTAATTTCGAGAGAGAACAGCTAGGCTGTGGGTCTGATTGGCAGGCCCGCAGCCAGGGAAAGTCGTAAACCAATGAAGCAAAAGCAAAAAATCTGGGGGATCATAGGATTGCAGACCCTACTCTCCTACATGACCCCCCCCCAAACTTTGGGACAATAAGCTAACCTTGACCAGGTGAGTCTTCTTGCTCTAAGTGGAAATACCTGGAGAGCCCATCTGCATTGCCATGATCAGTGCCAGGTCTATGCCCCACTGTGAAGTCCATCCCCTGTAGGGAAATGGACCACCTAAGTAGTTTGGGGTTTTCACCCTTCATTTGATTTAGCCACAAGAGGGGCTTATGGTCGGTCTGAATCTTGAAGTGAGTGCCAAACAAGTATGGCCTCAACTTCTTCAGGGCCCAAACCACAGCAAAGGCCTCCCTCTCAATAGCTGACCAATTCTTCTCTCTGGGGGTCAGCCTCCTGCTAATGAAAGCTATGGGCTGGTCATGACCATCAAAATTCAGCTGAGATAGAACAGCTCCCACACCCAACTCCGAAGCGTCTGTTTGGACAATGACTGTTTTGGAGTAGTCTGGACTCTTTAGGCTAGGCGCTGTGCACATGGCCTGCTTTAGGTCATCGAATGCCTTTTGACAGCTGGCTGTCCACTGAACTTTTTTTGGCATCTTCTTACTTGTCAGATCGTTTAGCGGGGTCACAATGGATCCATAATTTCTGACAAATTTCCGGTAATAACCAGTCAGGCCCAAGAAAGCTCGAAGTCTGGGTGGTTGGAGGAGCCCAGTCCTGTATGGCCTGTATTTTGCTCTCCAATGGCTGAACCTGGCCTCCACCTACAAGGTGGCCCAGGTATACAACCTGTGTCTGCCCTATCTGGCACTTAGTGGCCTTGATAGTGAGGCCTGCCTTTTGCAGGGCCTCTAACACTTTCCTCAGGTGGACCAGGTGATCCTCCCAGGTGGAGCTAAAGACAGCGATATCGTCCAGATACGCCGCACAGAAGTCGTCCAACCCAGTGAGAACTCGATTCACCAGCCTTTGGAAGGTGGCAGGTGCATTTTTCAAACCAAAGGGCATTACCACGAACTGATAATGCCCACCCGGGGTAGAAAATGCTGTTTTGGGCTTGGCCTCCTCAGTTAACCTGATTTGCCAATACCCAGCTGTCAGGTCAAACGTACTTAAGTAGTTGGCCGAAGCCAACCGGTCTATAAGTTCGTCTGCTCTCGGTATCGGGTGGGCGTCAGTCTTAGTGACTGCATTGAGGCCTCTGTAGTCCACGCAAAACCTCATCTCTTTCTTACCTCCCTGGGTGTGAGGTTTCGGCACGAGAACTACGGGAATAGCCCAGGGGCTGTCCGAGGGCTCAATGACTCCCAGCTCCAACATTTTCTGCACCTCTGTCTTGATGCAGTCTCTGACATGATCAGGCTGTCGATAGATTTTACTCTTTACGGGCAGACTGTCCCCAGTGTCGACCTCATGGGTACACCAATTGGTCTGACTGGGTGTCAGAGAGAACATATGTCGAAAGGATTGAAGAACCTGTTTACAATCCTTTTGTTGATGTCCAGAGAGGCTGCCGCAAAAGACAACACCATCTACCGACCCATCGTCAGGGTTCTGAGAGAGCAGGTCCGGGAGAGGGTCACTCTTCTCCTCCTGTCCCTCATCTGTGGCCATGAGCAAGCCCATGCCCTCCCTGTCGACATATGCCTTGAGCCTGTTTACATGGAGCACCCGGTGGGGGCTCCGGGGAGTTCCCAGGTCTACCAAGTAGGTGACCTCTCCCTTTTGCTCAATGATCGTGTGGGGCCCAGACCATTTGTCTTTGAGTGCTGCTGGGGCCACTGGCTCCAGCACCCACACCTTCTGCCCAGGCTGATACACAGTCAGGACAGCCTTTTGGTCGTGACAAGCTTTTTGTAATTCTTGGCTCGCCTCAAGGTTTTTAGATGCCTTTTCCATGTACTCAGCCATCCGCGAGCGGAGACCGAGCACATAGTCCACAATGTTTGATGCTGGCTTTTTGAGCGGTCTCTCCCATCCTTCCTTTACCAAACAAAGGGGTCCCCTTACAGGATGTCCGAACAGAAGTTCAAAAGGGCTGTAGCCAACCCCCTTCTGCGGGACCTTTCTGTAGGCGAACAAGAGGCAGGGTATCAGGACATCCCATCTCCGCCGAAGCTTTTCAGGTAGCCCATGAATCATCCCTTTGAGGGTCCTGTTGAATCTCTCAACAAGCCCATTGCATTGTGGGTGATAGGGTGTGGTGAATTTGTAGTTGACACCACACTCCTTCCACATAGCAGTCAGATATCCCGACATGAAGTTTGCACCTCTGTCTGAGACAACCTCCTTAGGGAAGCCCACTCTGGAGAACACTCCAACTAGGGCTCGTGCCACAACAGGTGCTGTAGTGGTCCTAAGGGGAATAGCTTCAGGATACCTGGTGGCGTGGTCCACCGCCACCAGTATAAACTTGTGCCCTGATGCTGTCTGGGGTTCCATTGGTCCGACAATGTCGATCCCCACGCGTTCAAAGGGTACCCCCACCACCGGTAGTGGTATAAGGGGGGCCTTTGTCGTGCCACCTGACTTACCGCTGGCTTGGCAAGTGACACAGGAGCGGCAAAACTCCTTCGTATCTTCGGACATGTGGGGCCAGTGAAAGTGTGGAACAATTCTGTCCCAAGTCTTATTCTGGCCTAAGTGACCTGCAAGGGGAATCTCGTGGGCCAAGGTAAGGAGGAAACCTCTCAGAGACAAGGGGACGACCAGCCTCCTGGTCGCGCCAGGCTTGGGGTCTCTTGCCTCGGAGTACAGGAGTCCATCGTCCCAGTACACTTTGTGGGTACCTGTGGCGTTCCCTGCAGCCTCAGCAGTAGCCTGCTGTCTGAGGGGTTCAAGCGAGGGGCAGTCTAACTGTGCCTTCCCCAGGTCTTCCCTGGAGGGTCCCCCTGAGCCCAGAAACTCAACCTGACCAGGTTCAAGCTCTTTCGGCTCAGTTTCCCTCAGTTCTTTAAGGTCAGCCTCCTCAGAGACTTGATCCACGACCTGGGGCAAGGGGGAAGGCGAAGCCTTACCCTTACTGCTCCTTTTCTTGGAAGGTGTCTGGTCCGTTCTTCCAGGATCCAGCACCTGTTCAGTGGGGCATCTTTTGGCCTGTGACCTGGTCACAGCAAGGACATGTGCTGGCAAGCCTAACATTTCCATGTGAGTCCTCTGCTCCACTTCTGACCATTGTGACGTTTCCAAATCATTGCCCAACAGACATTCTACGGGGAGGTCTGAACTAACCACAACCTTTTTCGGGCCACTTACCCCTCCCCAGGAGAAATCAACAACTGCCATACTGTGATTGGTAGTGACATTGCTGGCATTGGTCACTAGGTAATCGGTACCTAGCATGATCTGCCCAGGGTCCACAAAGTTAGGCGTCACCATGGTGACACTGGCACAAGTGTCCCTGTAGGCCTGAGCCACTTTTCCATTGATCAAAGGTGTCTGTCTGTATTTGCCCAAAGTATTGGGACTGGCACCAGGGGACATATCCATATCCCCTGTACAGACAAGGACGGCCTGAGTGAGCGTGCTGACTAAGTCGTCACTCCCCTCGGTTCCCAAGGTTCACCCAACTAATGCCTTGGGAGGCGCACTACCACTGCTGACTGTACTAGGGGGTGCAGGTGCCTTAGGGGCTGCAGTGGCAGGAGTTTGCCCTCCTTTCTTGGTGCACTCACTAAACCAGTGAGTCTTATGTTTACAGTATTGGCACCACCTTTTTGACTGGCCTTCTTGAGTCTTCTTCTTCTGTGAAGCCTGACCCCCACCCTCTTTAGTTTGTTGGGGACCTGTCGAAGACTTCTAGTCATTTTGTTCGTTCTTGTTACTACCATTTTGGTCTGCTTTCTTCTGACCACCCTGGTTCTGAGTCTGGTTCTGCTTGACCCTTGTTCTGACCCATCTGTCTGCCTTCTTTCCCAATTCTTGGGGAGAGGTCAGATCCGAGTCGACAAGGTGCTGATGCAACAATTGGTTCTGACAGTTGTTTAAAATCTGTTCTCTCATGATAAGATTGTACAATCCTGTGTAATCAGTAACCTTGCTACCCAGCAACCAGCCCTCCAAAGCCTTAGTGGCACAATCGACAAAGTCAGTCCAATCCTGAGACTGAATTTTCTGGGTGTCCCTGAACAGCACCCGGTACTGCTCGGTGGTTAAGCCGAACCCATCAATCAGTGTATTCTTCAGGACTTGGTAGTTGTTCGCATCCTCAGCTCTAGTAGTGAGGAGCTTGTCTCGTCCTTTACCCTCAAAGGAGAGCCACAGTATAGCTGCCCACTGACTTTGGGGGACGCACTGGACAGTGCAGGCCCTCTCCAAAGCAGTTATCCACTTGTGGATGTCGTCCCCTTGTTTAAAGGGGGGCACTATTTTACTCAGGTGTCTAGTATCTATACCCCTGTCTTTCTCTCTAATGAGAATGCTGCCACCAGTGGGATCTAACCCACTTAATTTCTGCTCTCGGGCTAAGGCAAGTCTTTCTTTGGCGAGGGCAAGTTCTTCCCGCTCGATCCTCAGATTGACTTCCCTCATCTTCGCTTCATGCTCCCTTCTCTGAGGGGACGTCATTCCTCTCTGAGAAGATGCCTGAGAGACATGTGTACGAACAGATCTGTTAGAGCCTCTGGAGAGAGACCTAGCTCGTCCGTTCCCAATGTTAGGCCTGCTTGAGCGTGGGGCTGGGGCTCCCCCGGTTCCATTCTCATGCCTGCTTAAGTTGGTCCTCGTAAGCCTGCCGACTACCACTGGACCTTTGTTTGCCTCGTCTCCTGATAACTCCTCCTCGTCTTCCTCCTCTGTATGGAGGTCGAGGTCCGGGTCACCAAGGGTTCCCTCTAAGGGAGGCATGTTCCCATCAGCATTGGGGGGACCTGTGTTAGAGGACCTCCTAGCATCGTACGTCTCTAAGAGACCTATCAAAAATGCGATGGTAGGGTTAGAACCCTGGTTTAGCTTCCTGGAGGCACACAGTTGTCTCATCTCCTTGAAGCTAAGAGCTGCATATCGTGACACGACCTGGGGAGGGTCACTGACCACTAAGGGAGTCTCTGCAGACTCTCCGTGGACCGACATGCTTTCTAGTGAGGCGTAAGTGATGCACCTACCTACACTATTTGTTTACCTACTGATCCCTTGCTAAGAGTTGTAGTCAGGGTGTGCTAAGCCCTGTTACACTACAACAGCTGGTTCAGTAGAACTCAGAGTATTCTAAGTTAAGTTATATGTACCTGGGTACTTATGTGATCTTTCACTTTGATATTCTTAGGATACGTGTGTGGTAACCAACAGCAAGCTCAAATCCCAACCGCTGCTCACCAATGTGAGAAGTTGGCCTGATATGTAGTGCTCACTATTCTAGTGATCACTGTGTATCATTCCAAACGACCCTTATTGATGATTGGTTGTAAGTCAACCGTATAGACCAGCTATCCTAGTAGCGTGGATACGAGCAGTCTTTAGGCTAAACTCTAGAGGGCGTGTTAAGCCAGCTGTTTACCATCACATATACCCCTTGAACACCAAGTGAAAGGACACCACACAAGTTGTTATGAAAATAAAGGATATTTATTCATAACAAGACTACCCTGGCTCTTTATGAGTCAGGGAGCTAAGCACACTACAAAACTCTTATGAAAATACTTCTGGTTGCACAATTTACACAAGTGCCCGGAGGGCACGAAACCATATACACTGCAAGTGGAATGGGAAAAGTTAGATAGTTTAAAGTTACTGATTCCGGAGGAATCCGATCAGTGGGACTAAACGAAAAAGGAATTGGACACTTGTAGAGTGAACCTACGATGGAGCACCAAGATGCTCGAGTTACCTAGCCCAGAAGCTACGGCTACGTGGGGTTCAGCAAGATGTCGGGAGTCCTCGTTGTAGTCTCAGGAGCCTGAAAGAAGAAGTTGCTGGCAGGCGACCAGTGTCGATGTTTCAGAGAGATCCAAGCCTGGATCGGTGATGAAGGAAACCTGAAAGCAGAGGGGACTCAGTTCTCAACCGCTAGCCAGCGATCGTGGGGGTACCAGGAAGGTACCGGCTGAAGTCACCTCGACCAGGTGAGTGGATGACGTCGGACTCGGCTGTTCCTCGGACCAGGAGGCGCGGCGGCGACCAGGATGGAGGGCGAGCTGTCCCATGAAGGTGTCTGCTGTCGATGATGCTGGGCCCAGGAATGGGGCAGCAGGTCTTGGCAGTGGCAAACCCACGCGGTGGAGTCAAGATGGCGTCGGGAGTGGACCAGGAGGGTCCGAGGTACTCCTCTGTTGAAGGGGAGCAAGAGCCAGTCTGGAGCAACCAGACCAGTGATGAAAAGTCTGTCGTGGTGCGTCGTGAAGAGGGCCACAAGCCGGTCGGCGAGTGGTCGGACAACGCGGTGAGCAGCAAGGAGCAGAAGGGCCCCCACGCAGATCTCGTGGATGCTGGGGAGGCAGACTTCGGTGCTGGAGCCGCTCAGGGTTAGGGCTTCTCAAACCCTAGATGCACTCACTCGAGGGTCCCTCGGTGGGCATGCTAGCTAAGCGTCGTGCAGGTTCTGAAGATGGCCGGCCCCGCAGGTCTCGTCACACCTACGAATCTCAGCTGAGCCGATGATGTAGGTAGAGGTCAGAGATGGCAGGGAACCCGGGTCTCGTCGAGCTGGGCAGTCTTGATCCGTGGGAGAGACGTGCAGCAAACCGCAAGTGCTTAGGTGGTGCCTGCTGGTGCAGGGTGGCTACTCCTTAGCCACAAGGGAGAGTCTTCAGAAATAGTCAAGAGTTCCTTTCGTGGAAAGTAGTTCAAGATTCAGAATTATCCAATTTGGGAAGGGGACCCGCTCCTACCTTTATTCTAAGAAAAGGGGCTAGCCCGTGACTAGGTCCTACCTATGGGTGGGGCCAGGAGGGGGGTGGTTACACCCCTATCCTTTGTCCGGCTTCGCCCCAGCTCAGGGGCTGGTGTGCCCCCGAAACTGGTTTGAGCCGGGCTATGCACATTGAGCACCGGGGTGCCACTTGCAATCACCTTCCTTTCAGCCCTGCCTACCTGGGATACACAAACCCTGTCTGGGATGGTGCTAACACCGCCCTCGACAGGAAACCCTTTGTCCAAGCTCCCCTCGCTGGAAGGTCTCCCAGCAGCAGGAGGTCAGACTTGTGTCTGGTGGCAGCATCCATTTTGTGATGCTGAGGCTTGAGTCAACTTTAACCGGGGTTCAAGGTTACTTCCATGTCGTGTCCCTCTAGAAGTGTGGAATGCTAACCCCGTCGCCAGAACTGGCGAGGGGTTCGTATTCCAATTCGTATGACACCTTACTCGACATGTCTGGGTGATGCGATGCCAAAGTTAGCAAATAACCGCGAGGATTATAATGCACTTTAAGGTAGTTGGCCCGCGTCACCATGGAACGGCTATTAGGATTTGGTTCCGCAAGCCGTCGACGGGCTCAGCTCGCGCCAGAGCACCATCTCGCATGATTCCCAGCACTCTGCCTTCAGGATTGATAAGGCCTGCCATAGGAGTTGTGGTAAATTTAAATTACCTGTACTTAATTTATGCGGTAAAGTTCAATAAGGATAACTCAGAATAAATAAGAGGCAGAATCCGTGATATTTGAGGTTTTAAAAGGGGTTTTATTCCTTACAAAGGAATTGGTTCGAACCAGGCAATCGGGTTCCGTCACCACGAAGGTTCGGGAAGGGATCGAGCATACTTTATTGACAGGTTATCATATATATAGTCAATGCATTACAGTAAGGCAGGTGCAGAAGGCGTAACAGTTGAGAGGAGAGATAAGAATACACATACGTAATGAAAAAGGCGTCACAATAGGCGTGCATAAGGGCGTGTACTAGAAACGTCATTATGAGGATGTTACAGGTGGGTGGATCCATAAGAGAATCCTGCACTGTCAGCAGAAATACATGGCAGAGATGCGCGTGCAGCAGCATGACGTGTGATTGACGTGTAACTGACGTGTAACTGGAGGGTGAAGGGGACTTGACATTTAGCCCTACATGAGGAGACAGAAGTCTGGGATGTCAGAACAACCTAATCCCGAATCGTATCTAATATCTTGTGTTTAAGGAACTGTATTATCTGGAAGGAAAGGTCTCTCGGGCAGAGGCTATCCTATACTGACTGCTAGTGCGTGTATAAGCGTCTACGTGTCTACATGAGATGCGAAGGGGCATGGGCCTACCATGGTAACAGGAGCTATGAATTACTTGCACGGAGACAGTAAGGCCGGGCCCTTGGCTCAACAGCTGGAAGGGTGTTTACCTAAACTACTAGACAGGAATGTATTTTTCGAGGAGCGGAGCAGATAACTTGAAGGCTAAATACAGTCTTGGCAGGCAACAGGCCGAGCCGGGCACCGTTAGCCGCGCAGGGAGTAAGACAAAGGTCATGGATACAGATACAGGTCCAGGCTGGAGCATTCAGAGGCAGAAGGCAGAAAAAGGCTTGATGGCAGAATTCAGGGCCTAACTCGCCAGAGCTGAAAAACGTGAAAGGTGCACCATATAAAGACGGTGGCAAGGCATACTTAGGAACGGAATATTCGACCCATTCAGGGTGGATCTGAAAGAGGACATGCTAACGTTGGACACAAATGTATTTGCGTCTTCATAGCTGGAAGTGGAGGGAACATACATGTACTTGTAGCACGTACATGGAGCCGTTGGGGTCTAAGATAGGGGACATAATTGATCATAAAAATTCATATTTCCTCATTCCCTCCTTGTCCCCTACGGACCCTTCATGATATATCGATCCTCATGAATCCATCAATCTGTTCATGTAACATCATTTGCTCTTCTTTCTTCTTACAGGATTTTGAATGAGAACTTGAATGTGGAATACATGATGTGGCACACAGGCCGCAAATCGCTGGCCCACATTGTAGACACAGGCAGCAACTGAATACTATGAGAAGGGCAATACCTAGGAAGGATAGGACCTTCCATCCCCAGGCTGACAACACACTCCAGAACCAACCGGACCAAGTCCAGGTGCCTGGATTCTGGTGTATCTGACTTGCAATCTTATGAAGACCAGTTATGGCTTTATATACTGATGGCGCGTTTTCTGGAATGAAAACACAGCAGCTTGATCCGATGACTCTACAGGCTCCGCCCCTATCGGCCAGGATGACGTCAAGGACAAGACGATTTTGGAGAACAACAATCCGCATCGCAGACTGCTCCTCCGTTAAGTTGCCTAGGGCAGAAGTAGTCTCATTCACTACTGCTTCAAGGGTTCTGGTTAATTTACGTATCAGTTTACTATTAGAGACAACACCTATGTAGGGAAAGAGACCTTTATTGAAGTCTGTGTATTGTTCCCATGCCGTTTCAGTGTAGTCGACAATCGGGAGATCTCTCTGGGGTCTATTGTGTACTAGATGGGTGTTTCTATGATAATCAGGAGGGGCTAGGAAAACAGGTGGCAGAAGGAATGCAATGTAACAGGTACCATCCCAATCTAGAGGTAAACGTATATATGCGGTATGACCACAAATGAAGTAGGAATGACGGGAAGCTCTAAATGTAGACTTGCCTTGATCACTGAATTCGATCACAGTAGTACATTTACTATGACCCAGGTGTACTGAACTATTCTTTCTTGCACATAATTCACCTTTGACTGGTAATACTGACATAGCAGGCAAGACTGGTGCAGCTTCGGATTCAACATTCAGAATCATGAGGTTAAGTGTAAAGTTACCTAATCCATATACTTCGTTTTCTAGATCAGTTCCTGTCCTTCTGGGAAATCCCTCTTTGTTAGGGTAGCAGGCTTTAAGCAAAACTAAGTTCAGGTTTCCCCATACCCAGTTGCCCTGGTAAACTACGGTATTTGAATCCAAAGAATTAATCAAACTAAACCATGCACCACAGGAACCATTGTGTGTGAACGGATACGGAAAGAGGGGCAGAACTCCCTTGTATTTCTGGTAGGGAGGGAGTCGGCCACATATCCAACAATTTGTAGCGTTGTTGGTCTGATGAGAGTGATGTAACATACTAATGAATGTGTTGTTGCGCAGCGCAAGTCTGTAGGGCAACTCATGCGGAGGTAATTCGCTAAAAGTGTGTTCGGCAGTGACATTGAAAGCAGAATGTGCACGTTTGAAAATAGGGTGGTATATGTGCAACAGTATACTTGCAGCAATAATCAAAAGATTTAGAAAAAACATAATCAATAATGTCACTATACAGTGACTACGAAGTGATCAATATGCACGTTTCTTGAGCTGTTGCTGTCTATCTCTCTCTCTATTTCGGTCTAGAGGATACATGTCAGAAACTAATTTAACCGATTCACCTAGGAGAGGACTTAAACAATTAAATTGTCTGACTTGCTAGACCTTAGTTTCAGTTTATATTCCTGGGAAGCAGTTTTCTCGACCAGGGGGAGTTTTGAGTCAGTCTGTGGAGGAGGGCAGGGCTGAGAGTTCAAATCAGAAGGCAGTCCGTGAAATTTCTTGATGTGGCTCGAGTGCAGCCAACCCTTGCGACCCTCAATCTTCACTGCTGTCCTCGTGGTCAGGAGTACTAATTTCGGCGTTTGCCAGCGAGGCTCCAGCGGGCTCCTCCTGTCGAAATTTCTTATAAACACGTAATCACCGGGAACCACTTCATGGGGCTTCACCTCGGTGTTGTCGGGAAAGGCTGCAGCTACCTGTGAACGGCAAGATTGTAGTGCAGACATCAAGGAAGCAAGGTAATCTGTCAGCATATTACAATCAACATCAGTGATTTTACGAGGTATAGGCGTCCCCCACATATTTGGTGGCCTACCGAAGACCACCTCGTACGGGGATAGCCCTGTTCGAGAATGTGCTATCATTCTCATGTAAAAGAGCGCAACTGGTAAAGCTACTATCCAGTCGACACCTTTCTCTCTGCATATTTTAGAAAGTCGAATTTTCAGAGTCTGATTATGACGCTCCACGAGACCTGCTGCCTCGGGATGCCGGACACAGTGGAATTTCCACTGATAGCCTAACAGGAGTGTAATGTGTTTCACTAGCTCGGATGAGAACGGCTGACCGTTATCTGAGTACACGATACGGGGCAAACCATACCGTGGGAAGAATTCACGAACCGGCTGCTTGGCAGTGGTCGGAGCAGTGTAATCCGGGACTGGATATGCTTCTGTCCATCGGGAAAGTGCGCATACAACTACGAGGACATATTTGAATCCTCGACAACGTTCCATCTGGATATAATCCATCTGGAGGACTTCAAAAGGGTGATCGGGAGGTTGAAATCCACCTTGCTCTACAGGAATGCCTTTACCTGGGTTGAACTGACAACAAATCATGCAAGTACGCACTTTCTGTTTGGCTACTGCTCGTAAGTGTTTATTGAACCAGATGTTTTGAATACTGTCTAGCATAGCTTTCTCCCCTAGATGCGCTGGACTATGTATTGTGTTAATGATAACTTGAACCATGGAGTCGGGGAGAAACCATGTAGATTTTCCCTTCGTCATCCATCCCTGATCTGTTTGGATCCCTCCTAGTTCAGTCCATTTCTTGATTTCCTCTGGTGTAGCATGTGTCTGTATGTCAATTACATCAAGGGCGGGATCCCTAACTGTCATGCAGTGTGTCGATGTCGGAACTATTGTCTTTGTCAAGTCAGTTGCATGAGTCCGATTCTGCGCTGTTTGCTTAGCTGTTCGGTCTGCCAGGTCGTTACCCTGGGAAATGATATCGGTGACTTTTGTATGGGCCTTGCACTTCATGATAGATATCGCAGTAGGCAGATGTATTGCATCTAACAGAGCTTGAATGAGGGGACCGTGTTGAATGTTGGCACCGTGAGAAGTTAAATAACCTCTCTCTCGCCAGAGGACTCCGAAGTCGTGTACAACTCCGAATGCATAACGTGAATCTGTGTATATGTTAACTCTCTTATTCTTGGCTTGAATACAGGCTTGTGTCAGAGCGATGAGCTCTGCTGCTTGAGCTGACAAGGTGTCAATACAATTCGTTTCAATGACTTTGGTGTCTGTCGTGACTGCGTAAGCGGCCACTAACTTTCCTGTACTTGTTCTCATGCATGAACCATCCACATAAAGTGTCAGGTCTGGATCTGGTAATGGAATGTCTGTCAAGTCTTGTCTGGGTTTCGTCGTAATAGTAATGACTTCAATACAATCATGTGCCAATGGGTCTGTTCCACTTAATGGCAAAAGTGTGGCAGGATTTAATGTACTACAGCGTCTGATTTCTATGTGTGGCTGGAACAACGTCAATTCATAACCTGTCAGTCGTGCTATAGTCAAGTGCTGGGTCTGTGTTCGGTTTAAAAGAACTTCCACGGAATGTGGAACTTGCACTGTCAATTGATGTCCTAATACTATGGAATCGCTTTGTCTGATCGCTAAAGCTGTCGCTGCGACTGATTTCAAGCACGTAGGCAGAGCCTGGGCTACTGGATCTAATGTGCTAGAAAAGTAAGCACACGGTTTGTGTGAACCTGCTTGTTCCTGAGTGAGTACTGACAAGGCAGTACCTTCGCGTTCTGTGACAAAAAGTGTAAAAGGCTTACTGTAACATGGTGTCGCTAAAACAGGTGCTTGACATAAGGCTTTCTTTAAGTCTTCAAAAGCTTGTGTATGTTCCTGAGTCCAAGGGAGGACAGTCGATGTCGCTGACTCCTGGGTTGTCAACTGAATGAGTGGCTTTACTAGAAATGCATATTGGGGAATCCATTGTCTACAGTACGAAGTGAGGCCTATGAAGGCCCGCACCTCCTTTTGTGTCTTGGGTGGTGACATGTTTACAATTAACTGGATGCGGTCAGGTGTGAGCTGTCTCCCCCCTTTGGACAGCAAGTGCCCAAGGTACACAACTTGCTGAACACAGAATTGCAGCTTCGAAGGGGACACCTTGTGCCCCTTGTCGGCCAGAAAATGTAAAACCGTCAGTGATGCTTTTTCACATTCGGGCTCACTTTGGGCGGTGATCAGCAGATCATCGACATACTGAAGCAGGGCAGTGTTAACAGGCATGTGGATACTGTCAAGTTGTCTTTTCAGTGCTTGGCTATAGATGCTGGGACTTTCTGTGAATCCTTGAGGTGCGCGTGCAAATTTGAAGCTTCGTCCAGTTAAACAGAATCCGAACAAATATTGGCTTTCCGGATCGATTGGAACGCTAAAGAAGGCGTTCTTGAGGTCAATTACAGTAAAGAACGTTGCTTCTGAATCAATAGCTGTCAATAATGAAGAGATATCTGGAACCACGGGATACTGTGGTACAATGCATTTATTCAATTCGCGCAGATCAATAATTAATCGATAAACTGGGGGCGCATTTGGATCAGTACGTTTAAGAATTGGAAGGATAGGAGAATTACATACATTGGAGTCGGTTTCCACAACCACTCCTTGTGCAATGAGCTCGTCAATGATTTGCAGCAAAGCCACTACAGCATCTGGAGGTAACTTGTATTGTCGAATTCGTGGTAATACCACTCCTGCTTTGAGTGTGACTCGATATGGTGTAATGTGCATACAACCTACATCAGTGGGGCCTTGTGCCCATAAATGTGCAGGGACATTCTGTAACCGGTGATCTATGTCTCTAAATACGTAGTGACCTTTAAAGTCACGCAAAAATAGTCGTACCCCTTCCGGGGAACAACATATTACAGCTCCTAGAGCTTTCAGTGTCTTTATACCTAACAAGTTTTCTGGGCATGATTTTGTAAGCAATAAATCTGTAGTCCGTATCAATGGACCAACTGCAAGAGGAAGAGGTTGCGATACTTCGTTAACAATAGGCTTTCCTGAAAATCCAAGGGAAACATTCTGTGAGCCTGAGAGGGGTGCCCCTGGAACCTCGTCGTGACTTATAGTTGTTCTGCTTGCCCCTGTATCAATTAAAAACTTTCTGTCTTTCCCTAATACTTGACTATGTACATAAGGACCCTCTTGATCTACGGGAACCTCAATAAGAGGCAAGCCAACCTCCCTCTCTAGGCTGTTTCATGTGTATCGCTGATAATCGGGATAGTCATTTTGTGCATACTGGTACATCTGTTGTGTCGTGTTTTGTGTTGCGGCACTAGGCTGTGGCTGTGGTGCTGCTACGGTATGTTGTGAAGCTTGCATAGGCTGTACATTCTGAGGTACTTGTGGTTGGATCTGGTCCTGTCTAGGTGGACGCGGTCTCTCCTTGGTTTTACCCGTAGAGATATTGTGTTTCAGAACTGCACAATCGTTTATATAATGACCTGGCTGTTTACAATAGTTGCATGTCCCTTTAACAGGAGCCGCTGAATTACTGGACTGTGTCGCACCCTTTTTATGACCGTCAGCTGGAACTGACTGAGCAACGAGTATTTTCATTTTCGTGTCTTTCATACGTCTTTGTTCGTGTTCTTGTTCTTCTCTAATTCTATTCTGGTGGTACTGTAACATTTGTAACATTTGTGACGGGGTATTAGCTTGCCAAGTGCTCTCGACTTTCAATACTTTGTTCTTAACCTGGGGCAGGGAATTCTCGACTAATTTTGTTACAAAAAGATGTGGATATGAATCGCTACTTGCTTTCAGGCCGCTATTAATACCAAAACATTTTTCAAATCGGGAATAAAAATCACTAGTGTCTTCATCGGGTTTCTGTTTGCAGGCTGAGATTGCACCCCAGTCTTCCTTTTTCGTGGTTAATAAACGTGGCAATACTTGTACTAATAATCCTGGTAACGCTTTAGTTTTGTCCTCAAGCCCTAGGCCTGGAGTTCGGGTATTTTCTTCGTTTTCTAATGCAGTCCAATCAATCTTTTGCTCTCCCACCTCCCATTCTTTTTCTTTGAGTTTCTCGTAAATACCGGCAGGCAATAATACTTTTAATATTTTCATAATGTCAGGATAGGTATTATCACCCATGAGTAACATGTCTTTTATTTCACGGTGAAAACCTGCTGGATCTCTGTCATGGCTGGGCACTAATTTTTTCATTTCCAATAGTTCTATTTTAGTTATGGGCGTGTACACAAACACGCGTCTAAAAGTATTATCATCATTTCTAACTGGGTGCACTTCGCGTAAGGGATTCTGTCTGTCTATGTAATACATTTTTCTTTCCATGGAGGGAGCTGGATCAAGCTGTGGACACAGGAAGGCACTGTATCTGTGCCGATGTTCTAGAATTACTTTAATTAGATCGGTACCTAGACCTCTCCATTTCTTCATGAGTAGTTCTATCAGTATATCAGGTAAGGGACCAGGATCGGAGTATTGACCTTTATACAATATAAGGAGGTGTTGTATCATGTACATACCAGCTAAACACTGTTCGTCTGGTGAAAGATTCAAAAACGTGTGTGCTAGCGCGTCATCACTATATTTATCAGAACTGTCAGCCCATTGTACTGCTGACCTGGCTAATTCTTGTTCATCCATAGAATCGAGTACATGGTACCCCATTCGTTCTTGAAGTATTTTATCAGTAGCCTGAAATAAGTGTTCGGGGGTCTTTGGATTTGACATGGCTGCTTGAAAAATTCTCTTACTTTCTGGACGTATCGGACGCATTGAATTATTAAATGATCTTCCCTTACCTACATAAGCTATCATTTCTCTAGCTGGTAATTGTAATTGTCCTGTTGTCGTTTCTGGTTGTTCCTCCTCCTCCGAGGATTCAGTCTTATCTGCATCTAGTTCTCTTTCAGGCTGTTCTCTTTCACGTATTTGTTCTACTGTTTTTCGGATCCTTCGGTACATATATTTTATACTATTCTGTTTATCATGTTTTCCGTCTGCTATATTCTGACCCCATTTGTTAAGTGCTTTCATTTCTTCCGGGTCTACACTAGGCCTATCTCTGTTTCTTATCAGGCAGTTTATGAAGAAGCGTAACAACAGTTTTTGCGTGTCCACTTTCTGGTATGCCATGGCCTCGCCAATACTTTCGGGACTATGCCCTGTTTGGACAAAGTGATATATTTTGTCTAGATGATCAACCATTCCTGGTAGTATCATTAAATAGTTCGCAACTCGTCGTAGACGTACTGATGATAGCATCATTCTGTCGTCTTTACCGGGTACTGGATCATATCTACAGTCTGTAAGAGGCTCTTTAAGTATGTCGTAATTCGCTGTTTGAGGTGTACGTTGGTGTGCTAAATCCCTATAAGTCAATCGATGTGTTGGTGGTGGCGTATGAAAACCTCCTGTCGCACCTCCTGAGGTGCCAGGTCCAAAAGGATTTGTTGGGTGTAAGGTAGGGAGAATAGGTGCAGGAAGGAGTGGAGGAACAGGCGGAAGGTTTGGAACGGGAGGAGTAGTATGTTGCTGCAGAGGTGGGGGCAGATTATCTCGGGGTCGAACGCCGTTAGCAGGTGGTGTGCGCGGCGGCGGAACATTAACATATTCGGGGGCTGCATCGTCTAAATAGGAAGAAAGGAAAATGTCCTTTGCGGTCTTGTGGTGCAATTTAGTCGGAGACAATGGAGGTGGCAGATCTTTTGGTACTTCCAGGGTGGCCTTAGGTAAACCCTCGGCCAGAAGAGGATACATACCATTCATAAGAGTGTTTCGTTGTCAGTCTATTTGTTCTGTTTTTACTCGGATACCTTCCTCAACTAATACGTTTTCTCGGGTTTTGTCTGAATCCTCCTTACTTTTCTCTTCTTTTCTGAGCGCTTTCTCTATGCGTCTATGCGATTCTTTACGCCATATTTCAATGGCATCTTTCTGTGACTGTCTGGCTTTCTTTTTCCATAATGCTTCTTCTACTCTCATGATGCAATCTGCATCCCATGTCCCAGCAGCGGGCCATCTCTGATTCTCTGCTAAATCCTTGGTGTAGTCCACCCACAAATCGAGATATAATACGGCATCTAGGCCATGTTTATGGTACATAAAGTACCCTGGAGTGTCCCTAGGTGGAATGGGCACGGCTTCCTCGAGTATCCCTTTTCTAGTTTTTATCTGTCTTAATTTTGAGAAGAACGGCATCTTAAACCTTGCTACTTGATTCTGACTCGGACTTGAACACAATTAATACAATAAACACAGTAATGAAGATCGAACAATCACTCATACCACGACATTTAAGACATATTAAAATATTTTAAAACGAACAACGATAATTAGAATAAAACTAGCTAACTGCATAATACTGGATGTACTGCTAAACAGTACAGATACACCGCTAAAACAGTGCAGACCGGGTCTGTGTACCCAAACCCGTCTTGACCGGCACAAATTAATGCGCACGTCTAGATGCGTCCCCAGCAACGGTACTCACCGGGAAGCACGGAACGGAACGGAAGGCCTCGGAAACTCTGGACTGGACTGGACCGGACTGGACTCGACTCGACTCGTGACGTAGGTACTTCGGAACTTCGGAACCTGGTGGGCCTCTGTATACCTCGGATCTTGCTCTCTCAGCTAGGCTCTGGTCGGGATCCTCCGCACTCCTCACCGCCTCGTCTGGGTGTTGATCGCAGCCTCAGTCACCTCCGTTGGCCTGAGGGAGGTACAGGAAATCCTGCGGGTACGCGTAGTTGTCCGTCCGGCTGTGGCAGGAGACCGGGTCTGCAACGCACCTCCGGCGCGTGGGGTGGGGGAGGAGTCCCTGTTCGGGCGCCAATTATGTGGTAAATTTAAATTACCTGTAGTTAATTTATGCGGTAAAGTTCAATAAGGATAACTCAGAATAAATAAGAGGCAGAATCCGTGATATTTGAGGTTTTAAAAGGGGTTTTATTCCTTACAAAGGAATTGGTTCGAACCAGGCAATCGGGTTCCGTCACCACGAAGGTTCGGGAAGGGATCGAGCATACTTTATTGACAGGTTATCATATATATAGTCAATGCATTACAGTAAGGCAGGTGCAGAAGGCGTAACAGTTGAGAGGAGAGATAAGAATACACATACGTAATGAAAAAGGCGTCACAATAGGCGTGCATAAGGGCGTGTACTAGAAACGTCATTATGAGGATGTTACAGGTGGGTGGATCCATAAGAGAATCCTGCACTGTCAGCAGAAATACATGGCAGAGATGCGCGTGCAGCAGCATGACGTGTGATTGACGTGTAACTGACGTGTAACTGGAGGGTGAAGGGGACTTGACATTTAGCCCTACATGAGGAGACAGAAGTCTGGGATGTCAGAACAACCTAATCCCGAATCGTATCTAATATCTTGTGTTTAAGGAACTGTATTATCTGGAAGGAAAGGTCTCTCAGGCAGAGGCTATCCTATACTGACTGCTAGTGCGTGTATAAGCGTCTACGTGTCTACATGAGATGCGAAGGGGCATGGGCCTACCATGGTAACAGGAGCTATGAATTACTTGCACGGAGACAGTAAGGCCGGGCCCTTGGCTCAACAGCTGGAAGGGTGTTTACCTAAACTACTAGACAGGAATGTATTTTTCGAGGAGCGGAGCAGATAACTTGAAGGCTAAATACAGTCTTGGCAGGCAACAGGCCGAGCCGGGCACCGTTAGCCGCGCAGGGAGTAAGACAAAGGTCATGGATACAGATACAGGTCCAGGCTGGAGCATTCAGAGGCAGAAGGCAGAAAAAGGCTTGATGGCAGAATTCAGGGCCTAACTCGCCAGAGCTGAAAAACGTGAAAGGTGCACCATATAAAGACGGTGGCAAGGCATACTTAGGAACGGAATATTCGACCCATTCAGGGTGGATCTGAAAGAGGACATGTTAACGTTGGACACAAATGTATTTGCGTCTTCATAGCTGGAAGTGGAGGGAACATACATGTACTTGTAGCACGTACATGGAGCCGTTGGGGTCTAAGATAGGGGACATAATTGATCATAAAAATTCATATTTCCTCAGAGTGACTGACAGGAATCCATGCGTCCATTTTAGGGTTAGGTATAGGAATACTACACCTACAGCAACGGGTGATTACACCACCTTGCCCCAGCTGTCGTGCAGCCAGTTGTGTCAGATTTGGGCGGCCATCCAGGGGTGGCACAATACATGCTGCAGCCCCTGGTAGGCCCTGGGTACACCGATGCCCTGGATACCTGTGGTATGCTGATACAGGGACTGATAAGGCGGCCCAGTTCCAATTAGTGGATGCACCTAATGTACATGTGTGTTAATTTCGAGAGAGAACAGCTAGGCTGTGGGTCTGATTGGCAGGCCCGCAGCCAGGGAAAGTCGTAAACCAATGAAGCAAAAGCAAAAAATCTGGGGGATCATAGGATTGCAGACCCTACTCTCCTACAAAAATCACCCTTCATATCCCACTTTTCAATAATGGTCCAATACTACGTAAAGAGGAATACCATGCCCCACTCCCCACACATGATGCCATCGACCCTCCTCATACCCTACCTGCTGCAGCGACACTGCCCTGTATTTGCAATGTTTGTTATGGACTCGTAAAATGTTTTTATAAATGCTTCATTCCTGTCCTTATTGTTTTTACTTGTTTATTCACTCATGAGGTGTAGCTAGACAATTTATTGAGCATTTATCAGATGCTATCTCATTGCAGCCTACCATATGTTACAGATATCTGATGTTGATTTATTGCTGCGTAACCACTTGCATGGATATATCTCATGCCACTTTATTGTCCTGACAGGACTGCATATTGTTCCTTTGCATCAATGCTGACACCGTGACGTGTATGTTTTGCTTTTTTGATATACAATAAACAGAACGTAAGTAAAGAGCTATCACAAGTAAATTTCAATTTAAATTCCAAGTTCAGTCAATGATTAGAGGTTGAGTAAGATTTTAAAACGTATGCTAAAAAAATGGTATAACAATCACGACTTCAAAAGACACAGTGCCTAGAGCACGTAGAATCGCTGGGACCCCAAGGAACCACCCAGAGGAGGGACACAGGGAGCCCACGGAGGACGAGTGCAGTGAGGAAACACGGACGCGTGTTCCGTACAATTCCATGGGAAAGTCGCGTTTGGAAAATTAAAAAGTTAGTGACACTCCTAAGAGGACTTCAAGCAAACCCTTTGGAACATAGGAGGTTCTCAGGCCAACCCACCAGTGAGTACCGAGGTACCTGTGTTACCTATCCCAGAGGAGCCGGGTGCATTGCTGTCAAGTGGTGTCGGAAACCTTGGCCTGTTTCAAAGGAGAGCTGCAAAGAAGTACTGCTGTCAGGAAGGCGATGAGTGTCTGGTAGAATCCAAGCCTGTATCCAAGGTTAGAGGAACCTGAAAACAGAGGGGACAGAGTCTGGGTCACTTCTGGTGACCAGGGGCTCAGTAGTCAAATGCCCACCGATGTTGGGTGGTTCAGGTGAGAAGAAGGGTTGTTTGACTCTGCAGACACTGGGACCAGGAGATGTCTAGGATGAACAGGATCTGGAGGTGAGCTGTCCCACGAAGGAGGTCGAGGGCTGAGGGGTCGATGTCCGGCTGGAGCACCAACAAGCCTTGGCAACTGCAACCCACACGGTCAGAGGAAACAGGTTACGGTGTGGACTAGCAAGGTCCAGGGGACTCTCCAAACAATGGAGAGTCAGGGAACGTCTGGAGCAACCATGTAAGCCCAAGAATTCACAAGATGACCTTTGATAGGTCCCACAGGCCAACAGACCAGGGATCGCGAGGAGACCTCAAGTAAGTAAGTAAAGGACCAGACCACAGGATACTAGAGGAGTGGAGGCTGGAAATGTTTGGTGCAAATACTGCTCAGGGTCGAGACTACATGGAGTCAAATGTACAGGCTCAGGAATTGTCACTAACCATATGCAACTGCAAAACCACGAGTTGCACAGGGGTTCAGGTTGCACGGTTCCCACGAGGGATACTGGTCTCAGAATTGCTGAGAGGGCAGATCGACCTTAGGGACCCACGGGAACCCACCTCTTGTGTTGCTGATATCTTCGGAGTCCTCAGGAGCTCGGGAGAAGCAAACCAGGTAGATGCGTTTTGGTGCCTGCTTTTGCAGGGGAGTAACTCTGGTACTCCAAGGGAGATTCTTCAGTCATGCAGCATCATGCAGGGAGTAAATGTACTTGGTTTCTTCCTAGCAGAATCTTGTCCAGGTAAAATCTAAAGTCCTGTAGCCGTGATTGTTATACCAATTGTTTAGTATATGGTGCGGGCTCCCCCGGAACCCGCTGGGTATTGTGCTATTTTCGAATGTTCTATTGATTCAGTATTGTGTGCTTCATTTTCTAATCTCTTGTAGAGATTATAGAGATAGTTATATTAATAAATACATATTTTTATATAACTATGTGTGGTTCAAATTTCATTTAGTCATTTAGGAGGTGATATTCTGGTAAAACAAGCTGGTTTACATTCCTTCAAGATTTAGCCTGAAGGCTGCTGTCCATAGCTACCACTAAGATAGCTTTCAACAAAGGTTATGTTTGAGCTCACACATCATTGAGGGTCGTGTGGACTGGTACAAGATGCCCACTTTAATTATAAGACAGCATATACCAACTCACCTTCTCACATAGAGGATGACAGATTGTGGTTCACGCCACCGATTAAGTTTTTTAGTTCTTAGAAAAAGGCCTCAGCTTCTTTAACTGGGGAAGCGACTCCTACCTTACGGCATGGCTTTACTCTTCATCCGGCTTGAATTCTGCCTCTTTCCCCATTCCCATACGATGCATGCCTTGGTACCTTCTCATCCAACTTCTATCTTGTTCTACTCTTCTTCAGTTTGTAACTCTGTCCCATCTGGCTTGCCACCAATCTCTTTTCTTATCAATGCGCTCATTCCCTTCACTCATCCATCTTCTGTTTTATTTTACTCATATTCAGTGTATACTATTGTTCTTCTCTGATCCATGGGGGGGGAGGAAGGGGCCGTAACAAGGGTGTGTCCCAAACCCAGATTAACGGTCATTCCTCGACCAGAGCACCTACCCCACAATGTCGTGGCAGTCTCGCGCTGTCTTCTCACGGCCTGCTGCGGCGCTTGCAAATTGAGCCTGTGGCTTTTTCCTGTTCCCATGCCGAGCGTGTCTCTCATCGGTTTGGGGCCACGGCCGCCTCGCACACTTTTGTTGACAATACCACTATTCTCACACGTTTGTTATGCGTTTTCCTGATGCCTTGGTCATCGGATTGATTTGCGGATATTTGGGGAATTATCTGGTGGAGAGTCGAAACTCTCTTAGTTTGCGGGCATCTTTCTCGGCGTACGGCCACCCCTCAAAGTTGAGACAGTTTTGAACATATTTCAAAATTCTTAAATATAATGTGGAGGACAGGGACGGCTGTAAGGGGTGATGTGGAGGCCGTTTTTAACCTACGTCTATGAGACAGTAAAGGTTAAAAGTTGTATGTTTTTCTTACAATTTCTGATCCCTGACCAACAGAGAAAAGAAAATAGAATGTAGAGAATTTAGGAAGCTAGTTGTATAAAGACATCTAGGCTTGGACCCTACACTATTGCCTTGTGTTCCTGCATTAAAATTGTTTAATAACTTTGTGTCCTTTACAGCAATGGCTTTTGTTGGAAGAGAAGATCTCTTTCCATAGGAAACCACTGTATTCCCAAAAGCCCTTTTTTCTGCTTCCGGCTGCATCCATTCCCAAGGCATTTTAGCACCACCTTTTATATAGTGTCGAAAGCTTGGCCCAGGTTTCACGAAAGACTCCAAATACTAGAGTGTGTATCTAGCACTTCTTGGCCAGGAGTTTTATGCATTCCTTCTATACATGTGATAGCCGGACTGGGGCCAAAATTAAATAATATGACTCAACCTTTCAATTACCATCACTTACACGATCAAGCCCCGTTCCCGCACTCGTTTCTCCGCGCCTCAGGTTACAGATCTTTGCCACTGTGCTTTGATTCAAAGAGCTATTTCGTGCACAGAGAGTTCTCTTACTTTAGCCCTGTGAAACTCCGGATGCTCCAGCTCTTTGAATAAAATCACCCTTCATATCCCACTTTTCTGTAATGGTCCAATACTACGTAAAGAGGAATACCATGCCCCACTCCCCACACATGATGCCATCGACCCTCCTCATACCCCTACCTGCTGCAGCGACACTGCCCTGTATTTGCAATGTTTGTTATGGACTCGTAAAATGCTTTTATAAATGCTTCATTCCTGTCCTTATTGTTTTTACTTGTTTATTCACTCATGAGGTGTAGCTAGACAATTTCTTGAGCATTTATCAGATGCTATCTCATTGCAGCCTACCATATGTTACAGATGTCTGATGTTGATTTATTGCTGCGTAACCACTTGCATGGATATATCTCATGCCACTTTGTTATCCTGACAGGACTGCCTATTGTTCCTTTTCATCAATGCTGACACCGTGACGTGTATGTTTTGCTTTTTTGAAATACAATAGACAGAACTTAAGTAAAGAGTTATCACAAGTAAATTTCAATTTCAATTGCAAGTTCAGTCAATGTTTAGAGGTTGAGTAAGATTGTAAAACGTATGCTAAAAAAATGGTATAACAATCACGACTTCAAAAGACACAGTGCCTAGAGCACGTAGAATCACTGGGACCCCAAGGAACCACCCAGAGGAGGGACACAGGGAGCCCACGGAGGACGGGTGCAGTGAGGAAACACGGACGCGTGTGCCGTACAATTCTATGGGAAAGTCGCGTTTGGAAAATTTAAAAGTTAGTGACACTCCTAAGAGGACTTCAAGCAAACCCTTTGGAACATAGGAGGTTCTCAGGCCAACCCACCAGTGAGTACCGAGGTACCTGTGTTACCTATCCCAGAGGAGCCGGGTGAATTGCTGTCAAGTGGTGTCGGAAACCTTGGCCTGTTTCAAAGGAGAGCTGCAAAGAAGTACTGCTGTCAGGAAGGCGATGAGTGTCTGGTAGAATCCAAGCCTGTATCCAAGGTTAGAGGAACCTGAAAGCAGAGGGGACAGAGTCTGGGTCACTTCTGGTGACCAGGGCCTCGGTAGTCAAATGCCCACCGATGTTGGGTGGTTCAGGTGAGAAGAAGGGTTGTTTGACTCTGCAGACACTGGGACCAGGAGATGTCTAGGATGAACAGGATCTGGAGGTGAGCTGTCCCACGGAGGATGTCGAGGGCTGAGGGGTCGATGTCCGGCTGGAGCACCAACAAGCCTTGGCAACTGCAACCCACACGGTCAGAGGAAACAGGTTACGGTGTGGACCAGCAAGGTCCAGGGGACTCTCCAAGCAATGGAGAGTCAGGGAACGTCTGGAGCAACCATGTAAGCCCAAGAATTCACAAGGTGACCCTTGATAGGACCCACAGGCCAACAGACCAGGGATCGCGAGGAGACCTCAAGTAAGTAAGTAAAGGACCAGACCACAGGATACTAGAGGAGTGGAGGCTGGAAATGTTTGGTGCAAATACTGCTCAGGGTCGGGACTACATGGAGTCAAATGTACAGGCTCAGGAATTGTCACTAAGCATATGCAACTGCAAAACCACGAGTTGCACAGGGGTTCAGGTTGCACGGTTCCCACGAGGGATACTGGTCTCAGAATTGCTGAGAGGGCAGATTGACCTTAGGGACCCACGGGAACCCACCTCTTGTGTTGCTGATATCTTCGGAGTCCTCAGGAGCTCGGGAGAAGCAAACCAGGTAGATGCTTTTTGGTGCCTGCTTTTGCAGGGGAGTAACTCCGGTACTCCAAGGGAGATTCTTCAGTCGTGCAGCATCGTGCAGGCAGTAAATGTACTTGGTTTCTTCCTAGCAGAATCTTGTCCAGGTAAAATCTAAAGTCCTGTAGCCGTGATTGTTATACCAATTGTTTAGTATATGGTGCGGGCACCCCCGGAGCCCGCTGGGTATTGTGCTATTTAAGAATGTTCTATTGATTCAGTATTGTGTGCTTTATGTTCTAATCTCTTGTAGAGATTATAGAGATAGTTATATTAATAAATACATATTTTTATATAACTATGTGTGGTTCAAATTTCATTTAGTCATTTAGGAGGTGATATTCTGGTAAAACAAGCTGGTTTACATTCCTTCAAGATTTAGCCTGAAGGCTGCTGTCCATAGCTACCACTAGGATAGCTTTCAATAAAGGTTATGTTTGACCTCATGCATCATTGAGGGTCGTGTGGACTGGTACAAGATGCCCACTTTATTATAAGACAGCATATACCCACTCACCTTCTCACATAGAGGATGACAGATTGTGGTTCACGCCACCGATTAAGTTTTTTAGTTCTTAGAAAAAGGCCTTAGCTTCTTTAACTGTGTAAGCGACTCCTACCTTACGGCATGGCTTTACTCTTCATCCGGCTTGAATTCTGTCTCTTTCCCCATTCCCATACGATGCATGCCTTGGTACCTTCTCATCCAACTTCTATCTTGTTCTACTCTTCTTCAGTTTGTAACTCTGTCCCATCTGGCTTGCCACCAATCTCTTTTCTTATCAATGCGCTCATTCCCTTCACTCATCCATCTTCTGTTTTATTTTACTCATATTCAGTGTATACTATTGTTCTTCTCTGATCCATGAGGGGGGGGAGGAAGGGGCTGTAACAAGGGTGTGTCCCAAACCCAGATTAACGGTCATTCCTCGACCGGAGCACCCACCCCACAATGTCGTGGCAGTCTAGCGCTGTCTTCTCACGGCCTGCTGCGGCGCTTGCAAATTGAGCCTGTGGCTTTTTCCTGTTCCCATGCCGGAGCATGTCTCTCATCGGTTTGGGGCCACGGCCGCCTCGCACACTTTTGTTGACAATACCACTATTCTCACGCGTTTGTCATGCGTTTTCCTGATGCCTTGGTCATCGGATTGATTTGCGGATATTTGGGGAATTATCTGGTGGAGAGTCGAAACTCTCTTAGTTTGCGGGCATCTTTCTCGATGTACGGCCACCCCCCAAAAGTTGAAACAATTTTGAACATATTTCAAAATTCTTAAATATAATGTGGAGGACAGGGACGGCTGTAAGGGGTGATGTGGAGGCCGTTTTTAACCTACGTCTATGAGACAGTAAAGGTTAAAAGTTGTATGTTTTTCTTACAATTTCTGATCCCTGACCAACAGAGAATAGAAAATAGAATTTAGAGAATTTAGGAAGCTAGTTGTATAAAGACATCTAGGCTTGGACCCTACACTATTGCTTTGTGTTCCTGCACTAAAATTGTTTAATAACTTTGTGTCCTTTACAGCAATGTCTTTTGTTGGAAGAGAAGATCTCTTTCCATAGGAAACCACTGTATTCCCAAAAGCCCTTTTTTCTGCTAACCTTCCGGCTTCATCCATTCCCAAGGCATTTTAGCTCTACCTTTTATACAGTGTCGAAAGCTTGGCCCAGGTTTCACGAAAGACTCCAAATACTAGAGTGTGTATCTAGCACTTCTTGGCCAGGAGTTTTATGCATTCCTTCTATACATGTGATAGCCGGACTGGGGCCAACATTAAATAATATGACTCAACCTTTCAATTACCATCACTTACACCATCAAGCCCCGTTCCCGCACTCGTTTCTCCGCGCCTCAGGTTACAGATCTTTGCCACTGTGCTTTGATTCAAAGAGCTATTTCGTGCACATAGAGTTCTCTTACTTTAGCCCTGTGAAACTCCGGATGCTCCAGCTCTTTGAATAAAATCACCCTTCATATCCCACTTTTCTGTAATGGTCCAATACTACGTAAAGAGGAATACCATGCCCCACTCCCCACACATGATGCCATCGACCCTCCTCATACCCTACCTACTGCAGCGACACTGCCCTGTATTTGCAATGTTTGTTATGGACTCGTAAAATGTTTTTATAAATGCTTCATTCCTGTCCTTATTGTTTTTACTTGTTTATTCACTCATGAGGTGTAGCTAGACAATTTATTGAGCATTTATCAGATGCTATCTCATTGCAGCCTACCATATGTTACAGATATCTGATGTTGATTTATTGCTGCGTAACCACTTGCATGGACATATCTCATGCCACTTTGTTATCCTGACAGGACTGCCAATTGTTCCTTTGCATCAATGCTGACACCGTGACGTGTATGTTTTGCTTTTTTGATATCCAATAAACAGAACTTAAGTAAAGAGCTATCACAAGTAAATTTCAAGTTAAATTCCAAGTTCAGTCAATGTTTAGAGGTTGAGTAAGATTTTAAAACGTATGCTAAAAAAATGGTATAACAATCACGACTTCAAAAGACACAGTGCCTGGAGCACGTAGAATCGCTGGGACCCCAAGGAACCACCCAGAGGAGGGACACAGGGAGCCCACGGAGGACGGGTGCAGTGAGGAAACACGGACGCGTGTTCCGTACAATTCTATGGGAAAGTCGCGTTTGGAAAATTAAAAAGTTAGTGAAACGCCTAAGAGGACTTCAAGCAAACCCTTTGGAACATAGGAGGTTCTCAGGCCAACCCACCAGTGAGTAACGAGGTACCTGTGTTACCTATCCCAGAGGAGCCGGGTGCATTGCTGTCAAGTGGTGTCGGAAACCTTGGCCTGTTTCAAAGGAGAGCTGCAAAGAAGTACTGCTGTCAGGAAGGCGATGAGTGTCTGGTAGAATCCAAGCCTGTATCCAAGGTTAGAGGAACCTGAAAGCAGAGGGGGCAGAGTCTGGGTCACTTCTGGTGACCAGGGGCTCGGTAGTCAAATGCCCACCGATGTTGGGTGGTTCAGGTGAGAAGAAGGGTTGTTTGACTCTGCAGACACTGGGACCAGGAGATGTCTAGGATGAACAGGATCTGGAGGTGAGCTGTCCCACGAAGGATGTCGAGGGCTGAGGGGTCGATGTCCGGCTGGAGCACCAACAAGCCTTGGCAACTGCAACCCACACGGTCAGAGGAAACAGGTTACGGTGTGGAATAGCAAGGTCCAGGGGACTCTCCAAGCAATGGAGAGTCAGGGAATGTCTGGAGCAACCATGTAAGCCCAGGAATTCACAAGGTGACCCTTGATAGGACCCACAGGCCAACAGACCAGGGATCGCGAGGAGACCTCAAGTAAGTAAGTAAAGGACCAGACCACAGGATACTAGAGGAGTGGATGCTGGAAATGTTTGGTGCAAATACTGCTCAGGGTCGGGACTACATGGAGTCAAATGTACAGGCTCAGGAATTGTCACTAAGCATATGCAACTGCAAAACCACGAGTTGCACAGGGGTTCAGGTTGCACGGTTCCCACGAGGGATACTGGTCTCAGAATTGCTGAGAGGGCAGATCGACCTTAGGGACCCACGGGAACCTACCTCTTGTGTTGCTGATATCTTCGGAGTCCTCAGGAGCTCGGGAGAAGCAAACCAGGTAGATGCGTTTTGGTGCCTGCTTTTGCAGGGGAGTAACTCCGGTACTCCAAGAGAGATTCTTCAGTCATGCAGCATTGTGCAGGCAGTAAATGTACTTGGTTTCTTCCTAGCAGAATCTTGTCCAGGTAAAATCTAAAGTCCTGTAGCCGTGATTGTTATACCAATTGTTTAGTATATGGTGCGGGCACCCCCGGAGCCCGCTGGGTATTGTGCTATTTAAGAATCTTCTATTGATTCAGTATTGTGTGCTTTATGTTCTAATCTCTTGTAGAGATTATAGAGATAGTTATATTAATAAATACATATTTTTATATAACTATGTGTGGTTCAAATTTCATTTAGTCATTTAGGAGGTGATATTCTGGTAAAACAAGCTGGTTTACATTCCTTCAAGATTTAGCCTGAAGGCTGCTGTCCATAGCTACCACTAGGATAGCTTTCAATAAAGGTTATGTTTGACCTCATGCATCATTGAGGGTCGTGTGGACTGGTACAAGATGCCCACTTTAATTATAAAACAGCATATACCCACTCACCTTCTCACATAGAGGATGACAGATTGTGGTTCACGCCACCGATTAAGTTTTTTAGTTCTTAGAAAAAGGCCTTAGCTTCTTTAACTGTGTAAGCGACTCCTACTTTACGGCATGGCTTTACTCTTCATCCGGCTTGAATTCTGCCTCTTTCCCCATTCCCATACGATGCATGCCTTGGTACCTTCTCATCCAACTTCTATCTTGTTCTACTCTTCTTCAGTTTGTAACTCTGTCCCATCTGGCTTGCCACCAATCTCTTTTCTTATCAATGCGCTCATTCCCTTCACTCATCCATCTTCTGTTTTATTTTACTCATATTCAGTGTATACTATTGTTCTTCTCTGATCCATGGGGTGGGAGGAAGGGGCTGTAACAAGGGTGTGTCCCAAACCCAGATTAACGGTCATTCCTCGACCGGAGCACCCACCCCACAATGTCGTGGCAGTCTAGCGCTGTCTTCTCACAGCCTGCTGCGGTGCTTGCAAATTGAGCCTGTGGCTTTTTCCTGTTCCCATGCCGGAGCGTGTCTCTCATCGGTTTGGGGCCACGGCCGCCTCGCACACTTTTGTTGACAATACCACTATTCTCACGCGTTTGTTATGCGTTTTCCTGATGCCTTGGTCATCGGATTGATTTGTGGATATTTGGGGAATTATCTGGTGGAGAGTCGAAACTCTCTTAGTTTGCGGGCATCTTTCTCGACGTACGGCCACCCCCCAAAGTTGAAACAATTTTGAACATATTTCAAAATTCTTAAATATAATGTGGAGGACAGGGACGGCTGTAAGGGGTGATGTGGAGGCCGTTTTTAACCTACGTCTATGAGACAGTAAAGGTTAAAAGTTGTATGTTTTTCTTACAGTTTCTGATCCCTGCCCAACAGAGAATAGAAAATAGAATTTAGAGAATTTAGGAAGCTAGTTGTATAAAGACATCTAGGATTGGACCCTACACTATTGCCTTGTGTTCCTGCATTAAAATTGTTTAATAACTTTGTGTCCTTTACAGCAATGGCTTTTGTTGGAAGAGAAGATCTCTTTCCATAGGAAACCACTGTATTCCCAAAAGCCCTTTTTTCTGCTTCCGGCTGCATCCATTCCCAAGGCATTTTAGCACTACCTTTTATACAGTGTCAAAAGCTTGGCCCAGGTTTCACGAAAGACTCCAAATACTAGAGTGTGTATCTAGCACTTCTTGGACAGGAGTTTTATGCATTCCTTCTATACATGTGATAGCCGGACTGGGGCCAAAATTGAATAATATGACTCAACCTTTCAATTACCATCACTTACACGATCAAGCCCCGTTCCCGCACTCGTTTCTCCGCGCCTCAGGTTACAGATCTTTGCCACTGTGCTTTGATTCAAAGAGCTATTTCGTGCACATAGAGTTCTCTTACTTTAGCCCTGTGAAACTCCGGATGCTCCAGCTCTTTGAATAAAATCCCCCTTCATATCCCACTTTTCTGTAATGGTCCAATACTACGTAAAGAGGAATACCATGCCCCACTCCCCACGCATGATGCCATCGACCCTCCTCATACCCTACCTGCTGCAGCGACACTGCCCTGCATTTGCAATGTTTGTTATGGACTCGTAAAATGTTTTTATAAATGCTTCATTCCTGTCCTTATTGTTTTTACTTGTTTATTCACTCATGAGGTGTAGCTAGACAATTTATTGAGCATTTATCAGATGCTATCTCATTGCAGCCTACCATATGTTACAGATATCTGATGTTGATTTATTGCTGCGTAACCACTTGCATGGATATATCTCATGCCACTTTGTTATCCTGATAGGACTGCCTATTGTTCCTTTGCATCAATGCTGACACCGTGACGTGTATGTTTTGCTTTTTTGATATACAATAAACAGAACTTAAGTAAAGAGCTATCACAAGTAAATTTCAATTTAAATTCCAAGTTCAGTCAATGATTAGAGGTTGAGTAAGATTTTAAAACGTATGCTAAAAAAATTGTATAACAATCACGACTTCAAAAGACACAGTGCCTAGAGCACGTAGAATCCCTGGGGCCCTAAGGAACCACCCAGAGGAGGGACACAGGGAGCCCACGGAGGACGGGTGCAGTGAGGAAACACGGACGCGTGTTCCGTACAATTCTATGGGAAAGTCGCGTTTGGAAAATTAAAAAGTTAGTGACACGCCTAAGAGGACTTCAATCAAACCCTTTGGAACATAGGAGGTTCTCAGGCCAACCCACCAGTGAGTACCGAGGTACCTGTGTTACCTATCCCAGAGGAGCCGGGTCCGTTGCTGTCAAGTGGTGTCGGAAACCTTGGCCTTTTTCAAAGGAGAGCTGCAAAGAAGTACTGCTGTCAGGAAGGCGATGAGTGTCTGGTAGAATCCAAGCCTGTATCCAAGGTTAGAGGAACCTGAAAGCAGAGGGGACAGAGTCTGGGTCACTTCTGGTGACCAGGGGCTCGGTAGTCAAATGCCCACCGATGTTGGGTGGTTCAGGTGAGAAGAAGGGTTGTTTGACTCTGCAGACACTGGGACCAGGAGATGTCTAGGATGAACAGGATCTGGAGGTGAGCTGTCCCACGAAGGATGTCAAGGGCTGAGGGGTCGATGTCCGGCTGGAGCACCAACAAGCCTTGGCAACTGCAACCCACACGGTCAGAGGAAACAGGTTACGGTGTGGACCAGCAAGATCCAGGGGACTCTCCAAGCAATGGAGAGTCAGGGAACGTCTGGAGCAACCATGTAAGCCCAAGAATTCACAAGGTGACCCTTGATAGGACCCACAGGCCAACAGACCAGGGATCGCGAGGAGACCTCAAGTAAGTAAGTAAAGGACCAGACCACAGGATACTAGAGGAGTGGAGGCTGGAAATGTTTGGTGCAAATACTGCTCAGGGTCGGGACTACATGGAGTCAAATGTACAGGCTCAGGAATTGTCACTAAGCATATGCAACTGCAAAACCACGAGTTGCACAGGGGTTCAGGTTGCACGGTTCCCACGAGGGATACTGGTCTCAGAATTGCTGAGAGGGCAGATCGACCTTAGGGACCGACGGGAACCCACCTCTTGTGTTGCTGATATCTTCGGAGTCCTCAGGAGCTCGGGAGAAGCAAACCAGGTAGATGCGTTTTGGTGCCTGCTTTTGCAGGGGAGTAACACTGGTACTCCAAGGGAGATTCTTCAGTCGTGCAGCATCATGCAGGGAGTAAATGTACTTGGTTTCTTCCTAGCAGAATCTTGTCCAGGTAAAATCTAAAGTCCTGTAGCCGTGATTGTTATACCAATTGTTTAGTATATGGTGCGGGCTCCCCCGGAGCCCGCTGGGTATTGTGCTATTTACAAATGTTCTATTGATTCAGTATTGTGTGATTTATTTTCTAATCTCTTGTAGAGATTATAGAGATAGTTATATTAATAAATACATATTTTTATATAACTGTGTGTGGTTCAAATTTAATTTAGTCATTTAGGAGGTGATATGCTGGTAAAACAAGCTGGTTTACATTCCTTCAAGATTTAGCCTGAAGGCTGCTGTCCATAGCTACCACTAAGATAGCTTTCAACAAAGGTTATGTTTGACCTCACACATCATTGAGGGTCGTGTGGACTGGTACAAGATGCCCACTTTAATTATAAGACAGCATATACCAACTCACCTTCTCACATAGAGGATGACAGATTGTGGTTCACGCCACCGATTAAGTTTTTTAGTTCTTAGAAAAAGGCCTTAGCTTCTTTAACTGTGTAAGGGAGGGAGGAGCCTAGCGCGCAACCAAGATGGCCGCGTAGGTGCGAGGCTCCCGAGGACCTCCGCAACCTCCTACATTTATCCTGAATTCATCCTGCCTCGATTGAGGGGACTGTGTTGGTGAGCCTGAGCTGAGGTGGAACCCGTTTTCCGTTCTCGAATCGGACCTCGGGTCCCGGAGTGAGCACCGATTGAAGTTTGCGGCCTTCTTCTCGCCGAACCCCGGATTTGCGTTGGGGGGTGGCCCAGTGGCAAAGTGAACAACAACGGCGGGCCGGGCCTGGCGAGTCGCGTACCCCGCACTTTCGCTTTCGCTTTCTCACCGTCTTTGCAAGTGAGATCGCGGAGCCTTTTGTGTTGGTGTGGCCTCGCTGGGGGACCCTGCCTGCCTGCCTGCTGTAGCCCACCCTGCCGATCTGGGGTGGCCCCCCCGGAGCTCGTGGCCCTGATTGCCTGCCCTCTACGGCGTTGCTGGTGCGATTGTGGGACCAGCGGCGATGGCCACGAAACAAGATGGGGATCGGTCAAAGACCAAGTCGACCCGACGTGGCACTGTCCATCCGGCCAACAGCATGGACCGCTATACCCTCCAGAGGGGATCTCCCGGCGGACCGCACAAGTCCCCTGAGGGCCCATCTGATGACCCGGACTTGCCCACGGATCTGACTCTCCACGACGTCATGGGCGCCATTTACGAGATGAAGGCCTCGGTGGGCCAGCGGTTCGACACCCTGGCACAGAAGATCGACGCGGTCCTTGTGGGCGTTGGCCTGGTGAGGGCCGATCTTTCCAAGACCAACGATCGAGTTGATTCTTTGGCTCACACCGCATCGGGCCTTACAACTGAGGTGGCGGCACTACAACTGGAGGTACGCCGGCTAAGTCAGGCGAGCGCACTTATGGATCGGCGCCTCGAGGATTCCGAGAGTCGGGCCCGGAGGAATAACATCCGCATCATCGGAGTACCCGAGGGACGGGAGGAGGCGGCGGCGGATCTATTTGTGGAGGACCTGATCGCTACCCATCTCCAGCCTCGGGGACTGAGAAAATTTTTTGCTGTGGAGAGGGCCCACAGGGTTCCCGGGGGAAGGCCGAAGGTCGGAGCCCCTCCGCGACCTCTCATTGCCCGGATTTTTAACTTTCGGGACAGAGACGCTATCCTGCAAGCTTCCAGACTACATGGGCCGGTTAAGCTGGAAAATATGTAAGTGAACTTTTACCCTGATTTCACCCAAGCGGTCCAGAAGCAAAGACTGAGTTTCCTGGGCGTTAAGCGCCGACTCCGGGACCAGAACTTAAAGTACGCCATGCTCTTCCCGGCCAAGCTGCGAGTGGAGCTGGATGGTCGCACGCACTTTTTTGATCGTCCCGAAGCGGCCGGGGACTGGCTGGACACTCTGTCTGGGGATCGCGATCGAGATGGCGGGGGGGGGGGCGGCGGGAGGAGACGGCCCACTGGATCGGGACTGAGGGGTCAATATTGGGCCTCACTCTGGACGAATACGATGCTACTTTCGATCAAGCGTCTGTCTTTGTACATTCCCCTCCCATGGAGGTTGTGTGGGGTCTAGAAGGGGTACTCTTTCCTCCTCTAGGGGGTCTAGCTAGTTTCTTTCTATAGGGGCGACAGGCACACTGCAAGTTGGGGGGGCTGTCCGGGCTCATGCAGGGGTGCAGGGAGGGGGGAGTTTTGTTGGAGTGGGTGGGTTGGGGTGGGGTGTTGTTCGTTTACACCACAAGGCAAACGTATTATTGTGTTATCTCTACAGTGCTCTCTGGGGGACGAGTGATGACTTCTGTTTATGATGGGGGGTAGGGGACTGAGTTTGTTGTCCTGGAATGTCAATGGACTGGGGGACAGGATAAAACGAGGTGTGGTCCTGCAGTTCTTGAAGGGAACCTCGCCCGATATAGTTTTTCTGCAGGAGACGCACCTCATTGGCAACTCCTTTTGCGCCATGAATCGACGGGGCTACCGCCTTGTGGCCCATTCGGGCTTCACGTCTGGTTCAAGGGGTGTGGGCATTATGGTTAAAAACTCGCTCCCGTTGGAGATTGATGAGGTGCGCCATGACGATAGGGGACGTTACACGGTTTTGGTGGGTAGACTGGAGGGCAGAGTGGTCGTTTTTGTGTCAGTATATGTCCCACCGGGGCTGCAGACGACCACCTTTGCGGACCTGGGGCGCCTCCTCCTTGGCCTTCCGGAGGGGATTCTAGTGGTGGGGGGGGATTTTAATGCTGTAGTTTCCGGAACTGTGGATCGTCACCCCCCTAGGGATCTCCCCTGGGCCCAAGCGTGGTTATCTGGCCTCTTGGATACCCTGGGGCTGGTGGATTGTTGGCGTTTAAAACATCCCACGCAGCTACAGTACACCTTCCATTCAGGGGCTCATGGTAGTCTCTCACGGCTAGATTATGTCCTGGTCCCAGCGGCTTATGTGGGGAGGGTGGGAGAAGTGCGCCATTTGGCACGGGGTATTTCGGACCACTCCCCGCTCTTGTTGCACTTTGATATTTTGTCGAGGGGAGAGGGTAGAGTGGCCCCGATCAATCCCTGGTACCTGCGTGACCCCACCATTCGCGCAGAGCTGATTAAATCCCTTAAGCGCTATTTTGATGAGAATGTGGGGTCTGTGTCATCGGCGGTCTCACTGTGGGAGGCGTTCAAGACAGTACTCCGAGGAGAGGCCCTGTCCCTTATTTCCCACTCCCGGAGGCGCGAGCGGGAGGAGGTGACCCGTGTTGAAGCTGAGATAACCGAGTTGGAGGGTGATCTAGAATGTGGGGTGACGGATGATAAATTACATGTTCTCCAACTCAAGCAAGCGGCCTATAAGGCCCTCGTCACGGAGGCGGCCAGGGGCCTCAGTAGAGAGCAACAGGGGAGACTGTATGATGTGGGTGATAAGGCTGGTAAATTGATTGCGTGGCTGGATAAAAAAGAGAGAGCGAGTCGAGTTGTCCCGTTGATTGAGAACACGAATGGTGTGTGTGTCACTGAACCGGAGGAAATTGTCTCCTGCTTCGCGGACTATTTCCGTGGGGTGTATTCCCCAGTGTCTTCCCGCTCTGAAGAGGATTCCCATGCCCTGCTCAGAGATATCGCGCTGCCTTCCCTTTCGGAGGAGGACAGGGTGTTGTTGGACGCCGCTCCAACCTCCGAAGAAATTGCCCTCGCCATACGCTCGGTCGCTTCCGGCAAGGCCATGGGTCCTAATGGTCTTCCCATCGAGTTGTATAAGCTGCGACCGGATACGCTGGCACCGCATCTCCGTGCTATGTTCCTTGCGGCCCACTCGGTGGGTTCCCTCCCGCTAGACCAGCGTCTGGCTACCATCGTGGTTATCCACAAGGAGGGGAGGCCACGGGACCGGGTCACATCCTATCGACCCATTTCGTTATTGAATGCAGAGCCCAAAATTCTCGCCAAGGTTTTGGCCAATCGGCTGGTCGGCGTGGTGTGTGACTTGGTCCACCAGGACCAGTCCGGCTTTATTCCCCATCGTAACACAGCGCTTAACCTGCGGCGGTTGCATGGGGTGCTCGCACGTGTCCCGTTCATACGGGAGCCGGCCATCTTGGCATCCTTGGACGCCACTATGGCGTTTGACACACTTGAATGGCCATATATTTGGGCGACGCTCGCGAAATTTGGGTTTGGCCCAGGGTTTATCAGCTGGGTTAAATTGTTGTACTCTGGCCCACTGGCGCAGGTGGTTGTGAACGGTAGAGTGTCGGTGCCGTTTGAGTTGGGCAGGGGCACGCGGCAGGGCTGCCCGTTATCGCCGCTCCTTTTTGCGCTTGCCTTGGAGCCCCTGGCGGAGTGGCTGCGGTGGGAACCTTCTATTCGTGGTCTCCGCTGGACCCCCGAGTATGAGGACCGCGTGTCTCTATATGCTGACGATATTCTCCTGTACCTGGCTTCCCCACGTAAATCACTGATAGTACTGGTTGATGTATTGCAATCATTTGGTCGTAACTCCGGCCTTGTCATCAACTGGGCTAAATCGTGCGTGTATGTTCTCTCTGGGGAGGCTCCTATCCTTCCGCGGGGCTGTCCTATCCAGATCGCCCCGCAGGGATTTAGGTACCTGGGTATCTTCATCACCCTAGACGCGGAGGCCCGGTATGATCGAAACCTGCTGCCCCCCCTCCAGCGCCTGAAGGAGGATGTCGCGCGTTGGCGGCGTTTGCCGCTCTCGCCGCTCGGCCGGGCGGCATTGTTTAAGATGATGTCGCTGCCGCGTTTCCTGTACGCTTTGCAGAATACAATGGACCTCGTCCCGGCGCGCTACTTCCGCGAGGTGGAAAGTTTGCAACGCCGCCTGTTCTGGGACGGAAGACCGCGTATCGCCCTGGCGAAGCTGACGCTCCCGTGGTATGACGGGGGGATAGCCCTCCCGGATATTAAACGGTATTATTGGGCCTCCCAGCTGGCTGCGATTAATCACGGCCTATACGGGCCCGCCCTAAACCCGGCCTTTGAAATGGATAAGATGCTACTGCCGGGTGGTGACTATAATCGAGCGCTCTACTCCAGCTCGCTCGACGCACGTCTGACGGGCCCCACGCGTGTCATGGTACGAGTGTGGCACGCGGCTAATGTAGCGATGGGGTGGAAGGATCGTTTGACCCGGGCGTCACCACTGTACGCATCTGAGCAGTTGGGCTCCCTGTGGACCTTGAAGGGCTTCGAGAAGTGGGACATGATAGGCATCAGCAGGGTGGGGGATCTCTGGACGAGGGGGGGATTCAAAACGTTCGAGATGCTGCAGACGGAATTCCAGTTGCAAGACAGGGAGTACTTTCGGTATATGCAGATCCGTCATGCACTATGCTCCGTCTTCCCGGACGTCGCCTCCATCCCGGAGTACTCCCCTCTGGAAGATAGAGTGCTGGATGGACATGTACCGGAAAGCACGATCTCGTTAATCTATAAAAAACTGATCAATGACCGCGCGGGATTGCTGCTTGATCTTCGCGAGGCTTGGGTTGCCGATGGATTGGAGCTGGACGACGAGGACTGGGTCTCTGCGGTGGCCTCCCCGAAAGAGGTGGCCATACCGGCCCGCCTTCGCTTCGTCCAGCTCAAGATACTCCATAGGGTCTACATAACGGGGCCAAGGCTATTGCGTATGGGCTATGCTGTGGACGGGTTGTGTAAGCGTGGGTGTGGTTCTTTGGGGACCTTTCTTCATATTTTGTGGGAATGCCCAGAGGTGGAGCGATTCTGGCGTGGTGTGCATGAGGTCCTGCGGGTGGTTACGCGTGTGCCGCTGCTGCCCGAAGCGAGGAGATGCCTGTTGAACGTGTGGGAACCAACCGACTATTCGGCGCCACAGATGTGGTGGGTGACTCTGGGATATATGGTGGCTAAGCGCGATATTGCTCAGCTGTGGGGTTCCCAGAGGCCCCCGACTGTTTCGGCCTGGAAGGACAATATGGACTGGTGCATGTTTCGGGAAAAGGTGGTGTATGTAGCGAGAGGTAAGCCTGGGACATGGGTGAAAGTATGGGGCCCCTGGAACGCCTACCGTGGGGGAATCTGTGCCCCGCCGTTATTGCCCGATCCATCGCTTGCCCCATCCCCTTAGCCGGTTTAGCTCTCCGGTACCGGGCACTGAGTCCACCCAGTCCCTGTTCTGAACTTCCCCCCCCCCTTGATACTCCTATGGATTGGTAGGGTCCCCCTTCTAGGGGAGCACATGCTGCTGTTTTCGATCGTGGGTTGCCTTGTGGTTTGATTTTGTTTGTTGTTATTTATGTTTAAAAGAAACCGTCCTGTGGGGTCCGGATGGTGTGGCCATCAACGCGGCTAACTCCTGTACGTTTCCCTTTGCCGCAGCCTGTGTTCTACTGTGTGTATCTTATGCTCCTCTTGTTTGCTAGCGGCCGGCCTGAAGGTTGTAGGCCCATCTTTGTATATTCTTTGAACTTTGTAATAAACGGTTTCAAAAAAAAAAAAAAAAACTGTGTAAGGGACTCCTACCTTACGGCATGGCTTTACTCTTCATCCGGCTTGAATTCTGCCTCTTTCCCCATTCCCATACGATGCATGCCTTGGTACCTTCTCATCCAACTTCTATCTTGTTCTACTCTTCTTCAGTTTGTAACTCTGTCCCATCTGGCTTGCCACCAATCTCTTTTCTTATCAATGCGCTCATTCCCTTCACTCATCCATCTTCTGTTTTATTTTACTCATATTCAGTGTATACTATTGTTCTTCTCTGATCCATGGGGGGGGGAGGAAGGGGCCGTAACAAGGGTGTGTCCCAAACCCAGATTAACGGTCATCCTCGACCGGAGCACCTACCCCACAATGTCGTGGCAGTCTAGCGCTGTCTTCTCACGGCCTGCTGCGGCGCTCCCAGGCCGGAGCGTGTCTCTCATCGGTTTGGGGCCACGGCCGCCTCGCACACTTTTGTTGACAATACCACTATTCTCACGCGTTTGTTATGCGTTTTCCTGATGCCTTGGTCATCGGATTGATTTGCAGATATTTGGGGAATTATCTGGTGGAGAGTCGAAACTCTCTTAGTTTGCGGGCATCTTTCTCGGCGTACGGACACCCCTCAAAGTTGAGACAATTTTGAACATATTTCAAAATTCTTAAATATAATGTGGAGGACAGGGACGGCTGTAAGGGGTGATGTGGAGGCCGTTTTTAACCTACGTCTATGAGACAGTAAAGGTTAAAGGTTGTATGTTTTTCTTACAATTTCTGATCCCTGACCAACAGAGAATAGAAAATAGAATTTAGAGAATTTAGGAAGCTAGTTGTATAAAGACATCTAGGCTTGGACCCTACACTATTGCCTTGTGTTCCTGCATTAAAATTGTTTAATAACTTTGTGTCCTTTACAGCAATGGCTTTTGTTGGAAGAGAAGATCTCTTTCCATAGGAAACCACTGTATTCCCAAAAGCCCTTTTTTCTGCTTCCGGCTGCATCCATTCCCAAGGCATTTTAGCACTACCTTTTATATAGTGTCGAAAGCTTGGCACAGGTTTCACGAAAGACTCCAAATACTAGAGTGTGTATCTAGCACTTCTTGGCCAGGAGTTTTATGCATTCCTTCTATACATGTGATAGCCGGACTGGGGCCAAAATGAAATAATATGACTCAACCTTTCAATTACCATCACTTACACGATCAAGCCCCGTTCCCGCACTCGTTTCTCCGCGCCTCAGGTTACAGATCTTTGCCACTGTGCTTTGATTCAAAGAGCTATTTCGTGCACATAGAGTTCTCTTACTTTAGCCCTGTGAAACTCCGGATGCTCCAGCTCTTTGAATAAAATCACCCTTCATATCCCACTTTTCTGTAATGGTCCAATACTACGTAAAGAGGAATACCATGCCCCACTCCCCACGCATGATGCCATAGACCCTCCTCATGCCCTACCTGCTGCAGCGACACTGCCCTGTATTTGCAATGTTTGTTATGGACTCGTAAAATGTTTTTATAAATGCTTCATTCCTGACCTTATTGTTTTTACTTGTTTATTCACTCATGAGGTGTAGCTAGACAATTTATTGAGCATTTATCAGATGCTATGTCATTGCAGCCTACCATATGTTACAGATATCTGATGTTGATTTATTGCTGCGTAACCACTTGCATGGACATATCTCATGCCACTTTGTTATCCTGACAGGACTGCCTATTGTTCCTTTGCATCAATGCTGACACCGTGACGTGTATGTTTTGCTTTTTTGATATACAATAAACAGAACTTAAGTAAAGAGCTATCACAAGTAAATTTAAATTTAAATTCCAAGTTCAGTCAATGTTTAGAGGTTGAGTAAGATTTTAAAACGTATGCTAAAAAAATGGTATAACAATCACGACTTCAAAAGACACAGTGCCTAGAGCACGTAGAATCGCTGGGACCCCAAGGAACCACCCAGAGGAGGGACACAGGGAGCCCACGGAGGACGGGTGCAGTGAGGAAACACGGACGCGTGTTCCGTACAATTCTATGGGAAAGTCGCGTTTGGAAAATTAAAAAGTTAGTGACACGCCTAAGAGGACTTCAAGCAAACCCTTTGGAACATAGGAGGTTCTCAGGCCAACCCACCAGTGAGTACCGAGGTACCTGTGTTACCTATCCCAGAGGAGCCTTGTGCATAGGTGTCAAGTGGTGTTGGAAACCTTGGCCTTTTTCAAAGGAGAGCTGCAAAGAAGTACTGCTGTCAGGAAGGCGATGAGTGTCTGGTAGAATCCAAGCCTGTATCCAAGGTTAGAGGAACCTGAAAGCAGAGGGGACAGAGTCTGGGTCACTTCTGGTGACCAGGGGCTCGGTAGTCAAATGCCCACTGATGTTGGGTGGTTCAGGTGAGAAGAAGGGTTGTTTGACTCTGCAGACACTGGGACCAGGAGATGTCTAGGATGAACAGGATCTGGAGGTGAGCTGTCCCACGAAGGATGTCGAGGGCTGAGGGGTCGATGTCCGGCTGGAGCACCAACAAGCCTTGGCAACTGCAACCCACACGGTCAGAGGAAACAGGTTACGGTGTGGACCAGCAAGGTCCAGGGGACTCTCCAAGCAATGGAGAGTCAGGGAACGTCTGGAGCAACCATGTAAGCCCAAGAATTCACAAGGTGACCCTTGATAGGACCCACAGGCCAACAGACCAGGGATCGCGATGAGACCTCAAGTAAGTAAGTAAAGGACCAGACCACAGGATACTAGAGGAGTGGAGGCTGGAAATGTTTGGTGCAAATACTGCTCAGGGTCGGGACTACATGGAGTCAAATGTACAGGCTCAGGAATTGTCACTAAGCATATGCAACTGCAAAACCACGAGTTGCACAGGGGTTCAGGTTGCACTGTTCCCACGAGGGATACTGGTCTCAGAATTGCTGAGAGGGCAGATCGACCTTAGGGACCCACGGGAACCCACCTCTTGGGTTGCTGATATCTTCGGAGTCCTCAGGAGCTCGGGAGAAGCAAACCAGGTAGATGCGTTTTGGTGCCTGCTTTTGCAGGGGAGTAACTCCGGTACTCCCAGGGAGATTCTTCAGTCGTGCAGCATCGTGCAGGCAGTAAATGTACTTGGTTTCTTCCTAGCAGAATCTTGTCCAGGTAAAATCTAAAGTCCTGTACCCGTGATTGTTATACCAATTGTTTAGTATATGGTTCGGTCTCCCCCTGGAGCCCGCTGGGTATTGTGCTATTTAAGAATGTTCTATTGATTCAGTATTGTGTGCTCTATGTTCTAATCTCTTGTAGAGATTATAGAGATAGTTATATTAATAAATACATATTTGTATATAACTATGTGTGGTTCAAATTTCATTTAGTCATTTAGGAGGTGATATTCTGGTAAAACAAGCTGGTTTACATTCCTTCAAGATTTAGCCTGAAGGCTGCTGTCCATAGCTACCACTAGGATAGCTTTCAATAAAGGTTATGTTTGAGCTCACACATCATTGAGGGTCGTGTGGACTGGTACAAGATGCCCACTTTAATTATAAGACAGCATATACCAACTCACCTTCTCACATAGAGGATGACAGATTGTGGTTCACGCCACCGATTAAGTTTTTTAGTTCTTAGAAAAAGGCCTTAGCTTCTTTAACTGTGTAAGCGACTCCTACCTTACGGCATGGCTTTACTCTTCATCCGGCTTGAATTCTGCCCCTTTCCCCATTCCCATACGATGCATGCCTTGGTACCTTCTCATCCAACTTCTATCTTGTTCTACTCTTCTTCAGTTTGTAACTCTGTCCCATCTGGCTTGCCACCAATCTCTTTTCTTATCAATGCGCTCATCCCCTTCACTCATCCATCTTCTGTTTTATTTTACTCATATTCAGTGTATACGATTGTTCTTCTCTGATCCATGGGGGGGGAGGAAGGGGCCGTAACGTAACAAGGGTGTGTCCCAAACCCAGATTAACGGTCATTCCTCGACCGGAGCACCCACCCCACAATGTCGTGGCAGTCTAGCGCTGTCTTCTCATGGCCTGCTGCGGCGCTTGCAAATTGAGCCTGTGGCTTTTTCCTGTTCCCATGCCGGAGCGTGTCTCTCATCGGTTTGGGGCCACGGCCGCCTCGCACACTTTTGTTGACAATACCACTATTCTCACGCGTTTGTTATGCGTTTTCCTGATGCCTTGGTCATCGGATTGATTTGCGGATATTTGGGGAATTATCTGGTGGAGAGTCGAAACTCTCTTAGTTTGCGGGCATCGTTCTCGACGTACGGCCACCCCCCAAAGTTGAAACAATTTTGAACATATTTCAAAATTCTTAAATATAATGTGGAGGACAGGGACGGCTGTAAGGGGTGATGTGGAGGCCGTTTTTAACCTACGTCTATGAGACAGTAAAGGTTAAAAGTTGTATGTTTTTCTTACAATTTCTGATCCCTGCCCAACAGAGAATAGAAAATAGAATTTAGAGAATTTAGGAAGCTAGTTGTATAAAGACATCTAGGATTGGACCCTACACTATTGCCTTGTGTTCCTGCATTAAAATTGTTTAATAACTTTGTGTCCTTTACAGCAATGGCTTTTGTTGGAAGAGAAGATCTCTTTCCATAGGAAACCACTGTATTCCCAAAAGCCCTTTTTTCTGCTTCCGGCTGCATCCATTCCCAAGGCATTTTAGCACTACCTTTTATACAGTGTCGAAAGCTTGGCCCAGGTTTCACGAAAGTCTCCAAATACTAGAGTGTGTATCTAGCACTTCTTGGAAAGGAGTTTTATGCATTCCTTCTATACATGTGATAGCCGGACTGGGGCCAAAATTAAATAATATGACTCAACCTTTCAATTACCATCACTTACACGATCAAGCCCCGTTCCCGCACTCGTTTCTCCGCGCCTCAGGTTACAGATCTTTGCCACTGTGCTTTGATTCAAAGAGCTTTTTCGTGCAGATAGAGTTCTCTTACTTTAGCCCTGTGAAACTCCGGATGCTCCAGCTCTTTGAATAAAATCACCCTTCATATCCCACTTTTCTGTAATGGTCCAATACTACGTAAAGAGGAATACCATGCCCCACTCCCCACGCATGATGCCATCGACCCTCCTCATACCCTACCTGCTGCAGCGACACTGCCCTGTATTTGCAATGTTTGTTATGGACTCGTAAAATGTTTTTATAAATGCTTCATTCCTGTCCTTATTGTTTTTACTTGTTTAATTACTCATGAGGTGTAGCTAGACAATTTATTGAGCATTTATCAGACGCTATCTCATTGCAGCCTACCATATGTTACAGATATCTGATGTTGATTTATTGCTGCGTAACCACTTGCATGGATATATCTCATGCCACTTTGTTATCCTGACAGGACTGCCTATTGTTCCTTTGCATCAATGCTGACACCGTGACGTGTATGTTTTGCTTTTTTGAAATACAATAAACAGAACTTAAGTAAAGAGCTATCACAAGTAAATTTCAATTTAAATTCCAAGTTCAGTCAATGTTTAGAGGTTGAGTAAGATTTTAAAACGTATGCTAAAAAAATGGTATAACAATCACGACTTCAAAAGACACAGTGCCTAGAGCACGTAGAATCGCTGGGACCCCAAGGAACCACCCAGAGGTGGGACACAGGGAGCCCATGGAGCACGGGTGCAGTGAGGAAACACGGACGCGTGTTCCGTACAATTCTATGGAAAAGTCGCGTTTGGAAAATTAAAAAGTTAGTGACACTCCTAAGAGGACTTCAATAAAACCCTTTGGAACATAGGAGGTTCTCAGGCCAACCCACCAGTGAGTACCGAGGTACCTGTGTTACCTATCCCAGAGGAGCCGGGTGCATTGCTGTCAAGTGGTGTCGGAAACCTTGGCCTGTTTCAAAGGAGAGCTGCAAAGAAGTACTGCTGTCAGGAAGGCGATGAGTGTCTGGTAGAATCCAAGCCTGTATCCAAGGTTAGAGGAACCTGAAAGCAGAGGGGACAGAGTCTGGGTCACTTCTGGTGACCAGGGCCTCGGTAGTCAAATGCCCACCGATGTTAGGTGGTTCAGGTGAGAAGAAGGGTTGTTTGACTCTGCAGACACTGGGACCAGGAGATGTCTAGGATTAACAGGATCTGGAGGTGAGCTGTCCCACGAAGGATGTCGAGGGCTGAGGGGTCGATGTCCGGCTGGAGCACCAACAAGCCTTGGCAACTGCAACCCACATGGTCAGAGGGAACAGGTTACGGTGTGGAACAGCAAGGTCCAGGGGACTCTCCAAACAATGGAGAGTCAGGGAACGTCTGGAGCAACCATGTAAGCCCAGGAATTCACAAGGTGACCCTTGATAGGACCCACAGGCCAACAGACCAGGGATCGCGAGGAGACCTCAAGTAAGTAAGTAAAGGACCAGACCACAGGATACTAGAGGAGTGGAGGCTGGAAATGTTTGGTGCAAATACTGCTCAGGGTCAGGACTACATGGAGTCAAATGTACAGGCTCAGGAATTGTCACTAAGCATATGCAACTGCAAAACCACGAGTTGCACAGGGGTTCAGGTTGCACGGTTCCCACGAGGGATACTGGTCTCAGAATTGCTGAGAGGGCAGATCGACCTTAGGGACCCACGGGAACCCACCTCTTGTGTTGCTGATATCTTCGGAGTCCTCAGGAGCTCGCGACCTCCCTGAGCATGAACCCTCCCACCAGCGCAACGAACCCAAGCCAGGCGGCCACCAACCTCGCGAAGTGGATCAGCAACTGCGCAGATGACCTCGCCCCTCTAAAGACCCCGCCTAGCAGACCTAGTAGCAAGAAAGCCCCATGGTTCACCGACGAACTCAAGAGCTCCAAGAAGAACTGCCGAGCCCTCGAGAGGACATGGCGCAGAGACCCAACACCGGACAACATGACTGCCCTCAAGCTCGCCACCCGAAAACACCACCAACTCATCCACGCCACCAAGAAAACCGCATTCAAGGAACGACTGGACAACAACGCACACAACAGCAAGGAACTCTTCAACATCGTTAAAGAGCTCTCCAACCCCAACGCCGGAAACAACGACATCACCCCTTCGCAAGACCTCTGCAACTCCCTCGCCTCCTACTTCCACAACAAGATCGCGGACATACACAACAGCTTCAGCACTCAACCGACGCATGCCACGACCGAACCACCGCCCCCCACCACCACCCTCCGCGCCTGGACCCCGATCAGCACCGAAGACATCGTCCGCACGATGAACTCCATCCACTCCGGATCTCCTACCGACCCCTGCCCTCACCACGTCTTCAATAAGGCCGACGCTGTCATCGCACCCCACCTGCGGGACGTCATCAACACCTCCTTCGACACCGCTACCTTCCCGGAGAGCTGGAAGCACGCCAAACTCAGCGCTCTACTAAAGAAGCCATCGACCTCAAGAACTACCGCCCCATCTCGCTGCTCCCGTTTCCTGCAAAAGTCATCGAGAAGACCGTCAACAAGCAGCTGGCCGCCTTCCTCGAGACGAACGGTTCCCTCGACCTGTCGCAGTCTGGCTTCCGGGCCAACCACAGCACCGAGACCGCCCTGATCGCAGCCACCGATGACATCCGAGCACTGCTTGACAACGGAGAAACAGCAGCCCTCATCCTCCTAGACCTCTCCGCGGCCTTCGACACTGTCTGCCACCGTACACTAGTGCAGCGACTCAGCAACGTCGGAATCCAGGAGAAGGCACTGGAGTGGATCATCTCCTTCCTCGCCGGAAGAACACAGAGAGTCCGCCTCCCCCCGTTCAGATCTGAAGCCACCGAAGTCATCTGCGGCGTTCCTCAAGGCTCCTCGCTCAGTCCAACCCTCTTCAACGTCTACATGAGCCCCCTCGCAGACATCGCACGCCTGCACAACCTCAACATCATCTCCTACGCCGACGACACCCAGCTGATTCTCTCCCTCACCAACGACCCCGCCACCGCCAGAGCCAACCTTCACAAAGGGATGAAAGAGGTAGCCGAATGAATGAAGAACAGCCGCCTGAAACTGAACTCGGACAAGACGGAAGTCCTCATCCTGGGATCCTCACCCTCCGCCTGGGACGACTCCTGGTGGCCCCCCGCCCTAGGCAGCGCACCCAAACCAACAGACCACGCACGCAACCTGGGCTTCATCCTGGACTCCTCCCTCTCCATGACCAGACAAGTCAACGCCGTCTCCTCGTCGTGCTTCAACATCCTGCGCATGCTACGTAAGATCTTCCGGTGGATCCCCACTGAGACCAGGAAGACGGTCACCCAGGCCCTCGTCACCAGCCGTCTGGACTACGGCAACTCCCTCTACGCCGGAACCACCGCCAAACTCCAGAAGAGACTCCAGCGAATCCAGAACGCCTCAGCACGACTCATCCTGGACATCCCCCGTCGCAGCCACATCTCCGGACACCTGAGAGACCTGCACTGGCTCCCGGTCAACAAGAGAATCACCTTCTGACTCCTCACCCACGCACACAAAGCCCTACACAACCAAGGCCCAGGATACCTCAACAGCCGCCTCAACTTCTACGCTCCCAAACGCCAGCTTCGATCGACCGGCCACGCCCTCGCCGCCGTCCCCCGCATCCGAAGAGCCACCACAGGGGGACGGTCCTTCTCCTACCTCGCCGCCAAGACATGGAACTCCCTCCCGACCCACCTCCGCCTGACCCAGGACCACCTCGCCTTCAGGAAGCAACTCAAGACCTGGCTGTTCGAGCAGTAGCGGACCCCCCTCCCCCAGCGCCTTGAGACCCTCTGGGTGAGTAGTGCGCTATATAAATGCTTTGATTGATTGATTGAGGAGCTCGGGAGAAGCAAACCAGGTAGATGCGTTTTGGTGCCTGCTTTTGCATGGGAGGAACTCCGGTACTCCAAGGGAAATTCTGCAGTCGTGCAGCATCGTGCAGGCAGTAAATGTACTTGGTTTTTTCCTAGCAGAATCTTGTCCAGGTAAAATCTAAAGTCCTGTAGCCGTGATTGTTATACCAATTGTTTAGTATATGGTGCGGGCTTCCCCGGAGCCCGCTGGGTTTTGTGCTATTTACGAATGTTCTATTGATTCAGTATTGTCTGCTTTATGTTCTAATCTCTTGTAGAGATTATAGAGATAGTTATATTAATAAATACATATTTGTATATAACTATGTGTGGTTCAAATTTAATTTAGTCATTTAGGAGGTGATATTCTGGTAAAACAAGCTGGTTTACATTCCTTCAAGATTTAGCCTGAAGGCTGCTGTCCATAGCTACCACTAGGATAGCTTTCAACAAAGGTTATGTTTGACCTCACACATCATTGAGGGTCGTGTGGACTGGTACAAGATGCCCACTTTAATTATAAAACAGCATATACCAACTCACCTTCTCACATAGAGGATGACAGATTGTGGTTCACGCCACCGATTACGTTTTTTAGTTCTTAGAAACTAGCCTTAGCTTCTTTAACTATGTAAGCGACTCCTACCTTACGGCATGGCTTTACTCTTCATCCGGCTTGAATTCTGCCTCTTTCCCCATTCCCATACGATGCATGCCTTGGTACCTTCTCATCCAACTTCTATCTTGTTCTACTCTTCTTCAGTTTGTAACTCTGTCCCATCTGGCTTGCCACCAATCTCTTTTCTTATCAATGCGCTCATTCCCTTCACTCATCCATCTTCTGTTTTATTTTACTCATATTCAGTGTATACTATTGTTCTTCTCTGATTCATGGGGGGGGAGGAAGGGGCTGTAACAAGGGTGTGTCCCAAACCCAGATTAACGGTCATTCCTCGACCGGAGCACCTACCCCACAATGTCGTGGCAGTCTAGCGCTGTCTTCTCACGGCCTGCTGCGGCGCTTGCAAATTGAGCCTGTTGCTTTTTCCTGGTCCCATGCCGGAGCGTGTCTCTCATCGGTTTGGGGCCACGGCCGCCTCGCACACTTTTATTGACAATACCACTATTCTCACGCGTTTGTTATGCGTTTTCCTGATGCCTTGGTCATCGGATTGATTTGCGGATATTTGGGGAATTATCTGGTGGAGAGTCGAAACTCTCTTCGTTTGCGGGCATCTTTCTCGGCGTACGGCCACCCCCCAAAGTTGAGCCAATTTTGAACATATTTCAAAATTCTTAAATATAATGTGGAGGGCAGGGACGGCTGTAAGGGGTGATGTGGAGGCCGTTTTTAACCTACGTCTATGAGACAGTAAAGGTTAAAAGTTGTATGTTTTTCTTACAATTTCTGATCCCTGCCCAACAGAGAATAGAAAATAGAATTTAGAGAATTTAGGAAGCTAGTTGTATAAATACATCCAGGCTTGGACCCTACAATATTACCTTGTGTTCCTGCATTAAAATTGTTTAATAACTTTGTGTCCTTTACAGCAATGGCTTTTGTTGGAAGAGAAGATCTCTTTCCATAGGAAACCACTGTATTCCCAAAAGCCCTTTTTTCTGCTTCCGGCTGCATCCATTCCCAAGGCATTTTAGCACTACCTTTTATACAGTGTCGAAAGCTTGGCCCAGGTTTCACGAAAGACTCCAAATACTAGAGTGTGTATCTAGCACTTCTTGGCCAGGAGTTTTATGCATTCCTTCTATACATGTGATAGCCGGACTGGGGCCAAAATTAAATAATGTGACTCAACCTTTCAATTACCATCACTTACACGATCAAGCCCCGTTCCCGCACTCGTTTCTCCGCACCTCAGGTTACAGATCTTTGCCACTGCGCTTTGATTCAAAGAGCTATTTCGTGCACATAGAGTTCTCTTACTTTAGCCCTGTGAAACTCCGGATGCTCCAGCTCTTTGAATAAAATCACCCTTCATATCCCACTTTTCTGTAATGGTCCAATACTACGTAAAGAGGAATACCATGCCCCACTCCCCACGCATGATGCCATCGACCCTCCTCATACCCTACCTGCTGCAGCAACACTGCCCTGTATTTGCAATGTTTGTTATGGACTCGTAAAATGTTTTTATAAATGCTTCATTCCTGTCCTTATTGTTTTTACTTGTTTATTCACTCATGAGGTGTAGCTAGACAATTTATTGAGCATTTATCAGATGCTATCTCATTGCAGCCTACCATATGTTACAGATATCTGATGTTGATTTATTGCTGCGTAACCACTTGCATGGACATATCTCATGCCACTTTGTTATCCTGACAGGACTGCCTATTGTTCCTTTGCATCAATGCTGACACCGTGACGTGTATGTTTTGCTTTTTTGATATACAATAAACAGAACTTAAGTAAAGAGCTATCACAAGTAAATTTCAATTTAAATTCCAAGTTCAGTCAATGTTTAGAGGTTGAGTAAGATTGTAAAACGTATGCTAAAAAAATGGTATAACAATCACGACTTCAAAAGACACAGTGCCTAGAGCACGTAGAATCGCTGGGACCCCAAGGAACCACCCAGAGGAGGGACACAGGGAGCCCACGGAGGACGGGTGCAGTGAGGAAACACGGACGCGTGTGCCGTACAATTCTATGGGAAAGTCGCGTTTGGAAAATTAAAAAGTTAGTGACACGCCTAAGAGGACTTCAAGCAAACCCTTTGGAACATAGGAGGTTTCCAGGCCAACCCACCAGTGAGTACCGAGGTACCTGTGTTACCTATCCCAGAGGAGCCGGGTGCATTGCTGTCAAGTGGTGTCGGAAACCTTGGCCTTTTTCAAAGGAGAGCTGCAAAGAAGTACTGCTGTCAGGAAGGCGATGAGTGTCTGGTAGAATCCAAGCCTGTATCCAAGGTTAGAGGAACCTGAAAGCAGAGGGGACAGAGTCTGGGTCACTTCTGGTGACCAGGGGCTCGGTAGTCAAATGCCCACCGATGTTGGGTGGTTCAGGTGAGAAGAAGGGTTGTTTGACTCTGCAGACACTGGGACCAGGAGATGTCTAGGATGAACAGGATCTGGAGGTGAGCTGTCCCACGAAGGATGTCGAGGGCTGAGGGGTCGATGTCCGGCTGGAGCACCAACAAGCCTTGGCAACTGCAACCCACACGGTCAGAGGAAACAGGTTACGGTGTGGACCAGCAAGGTCCAGGGGACTCTCCAAGCAATGGAGAGTCAGGGAATGTCTGGAGCAACCATGTAAGCCCAAGAATTCACAAGGTGACCCTTGATAGGACCCACAGGCCAACAGACCAGGGATCGCGAGGAGACCTCAAGTAAGTAAGTAAAGGACCAGACCACAGGATACTAGAGGAGTGGAGGCTGGAAATGTTTGGTGCAAATACTGCTCAGGGTCGGGACTACATGGAGTCAAATGTACAGGCTCAGGAATTGTCACTAAGCATATGCAACTGCAAAATCACGAGTTGCACAGGGGTTCAGCTTGCACGGTTCCCAAGAGGGACACTGGTCTCAGAATTGCTGAGAGGGCAGATCGACCTTAGGGACCCACGGGAACCCACCTCTTGTGTTGCTGATATCTTCGGAGTCCTCAGGAGCTCGGGAGAAGCAAACCAGGTAGATGCGTTTTGGTGCCTGCTTTTGCAGGGGAGTAACTCTGGTACTCCAAGGGAGATTCTTCAGTCGTGCAGCATCATGCAGGGAGTAAATGTACTTGGTTTCTTCCTAGCAGAATCTTGTCCAGGTAAAATCTAAAGTCCTGTAGCCGTGATTGTTATACCAATTGTTTAGTATATGGTGCGGGCTCCCCCGGAGCCCGCTGGGTATTGTGCTATTTACGAATGTTCTATTGATTCAGTATTGTGTGATTTATTTTCTAATCTCTTGTAGAGATTATAGAGATAGTTATATTAATAAATACATATTTTTATATAACTATGTGTGGTTCAAATTTCATTTAGTCATTTAGGAGGTGATATTCTGGTGAAACAAGCTGGTTTACATTCCTTCAAGATTTAGCCTGAAGGCTGCTGTCCATAGCTACCACTAAGATAGCTTTCAACAAAGGTTATGTTTGACCTCACACATCATTGAGGGTCGTGTGGATTGGTACAAGATGCCCACTTTAATTATAAGACAGCATATACCAACTCACCTTCTCACATAGAGGATGACAGATTGTGGTTTACGCCACCGAATAAGTTTTTTAGTTCTTAGAAAAAGGCCTTAGCTTCTTTAACTGTGTAAGCGACTCCTACCTTACGGCATGGCTTTACTCTTCATCCGGCTTGAATTCTGCCTCTTTCCCCATTCCCATACGATGCATGCCTTGGTACCTTCTCATCCAACTTCTATCTTGTTCTACTCTTCTTCAGTTTGTAACTCTGTACCATCTGGCTTGCCACCAATCTCTTTTCTTATCAATGCGCTCATTCCCTTCACTCATCCATCTTCTGTTTTATTTTACTCATATTCAGTGTATACTATTGTTCTTCTCTGATCCATGGGGGGGGAGGAAGGGGCCGTAACAAGGGTGTGTCCCAAACCCAGATTAACGGTCATTCCTCGACCGGAGCACCTACCCCACAATGTCGTGGCAGTTTAGCGCTGTCTTCTCACGGCCTGCTGCGGCGCTTGCAAATTGAGCCTGCGGCTTTTTCCTGTTCCCATGCCGGAGCGTGTCTCTCATCGGTTTGGGGCCACGGCCGCCTCGCACACTTTTGTTGACAATACCACTATTCTCACGCGTTTGTTATGCGTTTTCCTGATGCCTTGGTCATCGGATTGATTTGCGGATATTTGGGGAATTATCTGGTGGAGAGTCGAAACTCTCTTAGTTTGCGGGCATCTTTCTCGGCGTACGGCCACCCCCCAAAGTTGAGCCAATTTTGAACATATTTCAAATTTCTTAAATATAATGTGGAGGACAGGGACGGCTGTAAGGGGTGATGTGGAGGCCGTTTTTAACCTACGTCTATGAGACAGTAAAGGTTAAAAGTTGTATGTTTTTCTTACAATTTCTGATCCCTGACCAACAGAGAATAGAAAAAAGAATTTAGAGAATTTAGGAAGCTAGTTGTATAAAGACATCTAGGCTTGGACCCTACACTATTGCCTTGTGTTCCTGCATTACAATTGTTTAATAACTTTGTGTCCTTTACAGCAATGGCTTTTGTTGGAAGAGAAGATCTCTTTCCATAGGAAACCACTGTATTCCCAAAAGCCCTTTTTTCTGCTTCCGGCTGCATCCATTCCCAAGGCATTTTAGCACTACCTTTTATACAGTGTCGAAAGCTTGGCCCAGGTTTCACGAAAGTCTCCAAATACTAGAGTGTGTATCTAGCACTTCTTGGCCAGGAGTTTTATGCATTCCTTCTATACATGTGATAGCCGGACTGGGGCCAAAATTAAATAATATGACTCAACCTTTCAATTACCATCACTTACACGATCAAGCCCCGTTGCCGCACTCGTTTCTCCGCGCCTCAGGTTACAGATCTTTGCCACTGTGCTTTGATTCAAAGAGCTATTTCATGCACATAGAGTTAGTTCTCTTACTTTAGCCCTGTGAAACTCCGGATGCTCCAGCTCTTTGAATAAAATCACCCTTCATATCCACTTTTCTGTAATGGTCCAATACTACGTAAAGAGGAATACCATGCCCCACTCCCCACGCATGATGCCATCGACCCTCCTCATACCCTACCTGCTGCAGCGACACTATCCTGTATTTGCAATGTTTGTTATGGACTCGTAAAATGTTTTTATAAATGCTTCATTCCTGTCCTTATTGTTTTTACTTGTTTATTCACTCATGAGGTGTAGCTAGACAATTTATTGAGCATTTATCAGATGCTATCTCATTGCAGCCTACCATATGTTACAGATATCTGATGTTGATTTATTGCTGCGTAACCACTTGCATGGATATATCTCAAGCCACTTTGTTATCCTGACAGGACTGCCTATTGTTCCTTTGCATCAATGCTGACACTGTGACGTGTATGTTTTGCTTTTTTGATATACAATAAACAGAACTTAAGTAAAGAGCTATCACAAGTAAATTTCAATTTAAATTCCAAGTTCAGTCAATGTTTAGAGGTTGAGTAAGATTTTAAAACGTATGCTAAAAAAATGGTATAACAATCACAACTTCAAAAGACACAGTGCCTAGAGCACGTAGAATCACTGGGACCCCAAGGAACCACCCAGAGGAGGGACACAGGGAGCCCACGGAGGACCGGTGCAGTGAGGAAACACGGATGCGTGTTCCGTACAATTCTATGGGAAAGTCGCGTTTGGAAAATTAAAAAGTTAGTGACACGCCTAAGAGGATTTCAAGCAAACCCTTTGGAACATAGGAGGTTCTCAGGCCAACCCACCAGTGAGTACCGAGGTACCTGTGTTACCTATCCCAGAGGAGCCGGTGCATTGCTGTCAAGTGGTGTCGGAAACCTTGGCCTTTTTCAAAGGAGAGCTGCAAAGAAGTACCGCTGTCAGGGTGGCGATGAGTGTCTGGTAGAATCCAAGCCTTTATCCAAGGTTAGAGGAACCTGAAAACAGAGTGGACAGAGTCTGGGTCACTTCTGGTGACCAGGGGCTCGGTAGTCAAATGCTCACCGATGTTGGGTGGTTCAGGTGAGAAGAAGGGTTGTTTGACTCTGCAGACACTGGGACCAGGAGATGTCTAGGATGAACAGGATCTGGAGGTGAGCTGTCCCACGAAGGATGTCGAGGGCTGAGGGGTCGATGTCCGGCTGGAGCACCAACAAGCCTTGGCAACTGCAACCCACACGGTCAGAGGAAACAGGTTACGGTGTGGACCAGCAAGGTCCAGGGGACTCTCCAAGCAATGGAGAGTCGGGGAACGTCTGGAGCAACCATGTAAGCCCAAGAATTCACAAGGTGACCCTTGATAGGACCCACAGGCCAACAGACCATGGATCGCGTGGAGACCTCAAGTAAGTAAGTAAAGGACCAGACCACAGGATACTATAGGAGTGGAGGCTGGAAATGTTTGGTGCAAATACTGCTCAGGGTCGGGACTACATGGAGTCAAATGTACAGGCTCAGGAATTGTCACTAAGCATATGCAACTGCAAAACCACGAGTTGCACAGGGGTTCAGGTTTCACGGTTCCCACGAGGGATACTGGTCTCAGAATTGCTGAGAGGGCAGATCGACCTTAGGGACCCACGGGAACCCACCTATTGTGTTGCTGATATCTTCGGAGTCCTCAGGAGCTCGGGAGAAGCAAACCAGGTAGATGCGTTTTGGTGCCTGCTTTTGCAGGGGAGTAACACTGGTACTCCAAGGGAGATTCTTCAGTCGTGCAGCATCGTGCAGGCAGTAAATGTACTTGGTTTCTTCCTAGCAGAATCTTGTCCAGGTAAAATCTAAAGTCCTGTAGCCGTGATTGTTATACCAATTGTTTAGTATATGGTGCGGGCACCCCCGGAGCCCGCTGGGTATTGTGCTATTTAAGAATGTTCTATTGATTCAGTATTGTGTGCTTTATGTTCTAATCTCTTGTAGAGATTATAGAGATAGTTATATTAATAAATACATATTTTTATATAACTATGTGTGGTTCAAATTTCATTTAGTCATTTAGGAGGTGATATTCTGGTGAAACAAGCTGGTTTACATTCCTTCAAGATTTAGCCTGAAGGCTGCTGTCCATAGCTACCACTAAGATAGCTTTCAACAAAGGTTATGTTTGACCTCACACATCATTGAGGGTCGTGTGGATTGGTACAAGATGCCCACTTTAATTATAAGACAGCATATACCAACTCACCTTCTCACATAGAGGATGACAGATTGTGGTTTACGCCACCGAATAAGTTTTTTAGTTCTTAGAAAAAGGCCTTAGCTTCTTTAACTGTGTAAGGGACTCCTACCTTACGGCATGGCTTTACTCTTCATCCGGCTTGAATTCTGCCTCTTTCCTCATTCCCATACGATGCATGCCTTGGTACCTTCTCATCCAACTTCTATCTTGTTCTACTCTTCTTCAGTTTGTAACTCTGTACCATCTGGCTTGCCACCAATCTCTTTTCTTATCAATGCGCTCATTCCCTTCACTCATCCATCTTCTGTTTTATTTTACTCATATTCAGTGTATACTATTGTTCTTCTCTGATCCATGGGGGGGGAGGAAGGGGCCGTAACAAGGGTGTGTCCCAAACCCAGATTAACGGTCATTCCTCGACCGGAGCACCTACCCCACAATGTCGTGGCAGTTTAGCGCTGTCTTCTCACGGCCTGCTGCGGCGCTTGCAAATTGAGCCTGCGGCTTTTTCCTGTTCCCATGCCGGAGCGTGTCTCTCATCGGTTTGGGGCCACGGCCGCCTCGCACACTTTTGTTGACAATACCACTATTCTCACGCGTTTGTTATGCGTTTTCCTGATGCCTTGGTCATCGGATTGATTTGCGGATATTTGGGGAATTATCTGGTGGAGAGTCGAAACTCTCTTAGTTTGCGGGCATCTTTCTCGGCGTACGGCCACCCCCCAAAGTTGAGCCAATTTTGAACATATTTCAAATTTCTTAAATATAATGTGGAGGACAGGGACGGCTGTAAGGGGTGATGTGGAGGCCGTTTTTAACCTACGTCTATGAGACAGTAAAGGTTAAAAGTTGTATGTTTTTCTTACAATTTCTGATCCCTGACCAACAGAGAATAGAAAAAAGAATTTAGAGAATTTAGGAAGCTAGTTGTATAAAGACATCTAGGCTTGGACCCTACACTATTGCCTTGTGTTCCTGCATTACAATTGTTTAATAACTTTGTGTCCTTTACAGCAATGGCTTTTGTTGGAAGAGAAGATCTCTTTCCATAGGAAACCACTGTATTCCCAAAAGCCCTTTTTTCTGCTTCCGGCTGCATCCATTCCCAAGGCATTTTAGCACTACCTTTTATACAGTGTCGAAAGCTTGGCCCAGGTTTCACGAAAGTCTCCAAATACTAGAGTGTGTATCTAGCACTTCTTGGCCAGGAGTTTTATGCATTCCTTCTATACATGTGATAGCCGGACTGGGGCCAAAATTAAATAATATGACTCAACCTTTCAATTACCATCACTTACACGATCAAGCCCCGTTGCCGCACTCGTTTCTCCGCGCCTCAGGTTACAGATCTTTGCCACTGTGCTTTGATTCAAAGAGCTATTTCATGCACATAGAGTTAGTTCTCTTACTTTAGCCCTGTGAAACTCCGGATGCTCCAGCTCTTTGAATAAAATCACCCTTCATATCCACTTTTCTGTAATGGTCCAATACTACGTAAAGAGGAATACCATGCCCCACTCCCCACGCATGATGCCATCGACCCTCCTCATACCCTACCTGCTGCAGCGACACTATCCTGTATTTGCAATGTTTGTTATGGACTCGTAAAATGTTTTTATAAATGCTTCATTCCTGTCCTTATTGTTTTTACTTGTTTATTCACTCATGAGGTGTAGCTAGACAATTTATTGAGCATTTATCAGATGCTATCTCATTGCAGCCTACCATATGTTACAGATATCTGATGTTGATTTATTGCTGCGTAACCACTTGCATGGATATATCTCAAGCCACTTTGTTATCCTGACAGGACTGCCTATTGTTCCTTTGCATCAATGCTGACACTGTGACGTGTATGTTTTGCTTTTTTGATATACAATAAACAGAACTTAAGTAAAGAGCTATCACAAGTAAATTTCAATTTAAATTCCAAGTTCAGTCAATGTTTAGAGGTTGAGTAAGATTTTAAAACGTATGCTAAAAAAATGGTATAACAATCACAACTTCAAAAGACACAGTGCCTAGAGCACGTAGAATCACTGGGACCCCAAGGAACCACCCAGAGGAGGGACACAGGGAGCCCACGGAGGACCGGTGCAGTGAGGAAACACGGATGCGTGTTCCGTACAATTCTATGGGAAAGTCGCGTTTGGAAAATTAAAAAGTTAGTGACACGCCTAAGAGGATTTCAAGCAAACCCTTTGGAACATAGGAGGTTCTCAGGCCAACCCACCAGTGAGTACCGAGGTACCTGTGTTACCTATCCCAGAGGAGCCGGTGCATTGCTGTCAAGTGGTGTCGGAAACCTTGGCCTTTTTCAAAGGAGAGCTGCAAAGAAGTACCGCTGTCAGGGTGGCGATGAGTGTCTGGTAGAATCCAAGCCTTTATCCAAGGTTAGAGGAACCTGAAAACAGAGTGGACAGAGTCTGGGTCACTTCTGGTGACCAGGGGCTCGGTAGTCAAATGCTCACCGATGTTGGGTGGTTCAGGTGAGAAGAAGGGTTGTTTGACTCTGCAGACACTGGGACCAGAAGATGTCTAGGATGAACAGGATCTGGAGGTGAGCTGTCCCACGAAGGATGTCGAGGGCTGAGGGGTCGATGTCCGGCTGGAGCACCAACAAGCCTTGGCAACTGCAACCCACACGGTCAGAGGAAACAGGTTACGGTGTGGACCAGCAAGGTCCAGGGGACTCTCCAAGCAATGGAGAGTCAGGGAACGTCTGGAGCAACCATGTAAGCCCAAGAATTCACAAGGTGACCCTTGATAGGACCCACAGGCCAACAGACCATGGATCGCGTGGAGACCTCAAGTAAGTAAGTAAAGGACCAGACCACAGGATACTATAGGAGTGGAGGCTGGAAATGTTTGGTGCAAATACTGCTCAGGGTCGGGACTACATGGAGTCAAATGTACAGGCTCAGGAATTGTCACTAAGCATATGCAACTGCAAAACCACGAGTTGCACAGGGGTTCAGGTTTCACGGTTCCCACGAGGGATACTGGTCTCAGAATTGCTGAGAGGGCAGATCGACCTTAGGGACCCACGGGAACCCACCTATTGTGTTGCTGATATCTTCGGAGTCCTCAGGAGCTCGGGAGAAGCAAACCAGGTAGATGCGTTTTGGTGCCTGCTTTTGCAGGGGAGTAACACTGGTACTCCAAGGGAGATTCTTCAGTCGTGCAGCATCGTGCAGGCAGTAAATGTACTTGGTTTCTTCCTAGCAGAATCTTGTCCAGGTAAAATCTAAAGTCCTGTAGCCGTGATTGTTATACCAATTGTTTAGTATATGGTGCGGGCACCCCCGGAGCCCGCTGGGTATTGTGCTATTTAAGAATCTTCTATTGATTCAGTATTGTGTGCTTTATGTTCTAATCTCTTGTAGAGATTATAGAGATAGTTATATTAATAAATACATATTTTTATATAACTATGTGTGGTTCAAATTTCATTTAGTCATTTAGGAGGTGATATTCTGGTAAAACAAGCTGGTTTACATTCCTTCAAGATTTAGCCTGAAGGCTGCTGTCCATAGCTACCACTAGGATAGCTTTCAATAAAGGTTATGTTTGACCTTATACATCATTGAGGGTCGTGTGGACTGGTACAAGATGCCCACTTTAATTATAAGACAGCATATACCCACTCACCTTCTCACATAGAGGAAGACATATTGTGGTTCACGCCACCGATTAAGTTTTTTAGTTCTTAGAAAAAGGCCTTAGCTTCTTTAACTGTGTAAGCGACTCCTACCTTACGGCATGGCTTTACTCTTCATCCGGCTTGAATTCTGCCTCTTTCCCCATTCCCATACGATGCATGCCTTGGTACCTTCTCATCCAACTTCTATCTTGTTCTACTCTTCTTCAGTTTGTAACTCTGTCCCATCTGGCTTGCCACCAATCTCTTTTCTTATCAATGCGCTCATTCCCTTCACTCATCCATCTTCTGTTTTATTTTACTCATATTCAGTGTATACTATTGTTCTTCTCTGATCCATGGGGGGGGGGGGAGGAAGGGGCTGGAACAAGGGTGTGTCCCAAACCCAGATTAACGGTCATTCCTCGACCGGAGCACCCACCCCACAATGTCGTGGCAGTCTAGCGCTGTCTTCTCACAGCCTGCTGCGGCCCTTGCAAATTGAGCCTGTGGCTCTTTCCTGTTCCCATGCCGGAGCGTGTCTCTCATCGGTTTGGGGCCACGGCCGCCTCGCACACTTTTGTTGACAATACCACTATTCTCACGCGTTTGTTATGCGTTTTCCTGATGCCTTGGTCATTGGATTGATTTGCAGATATTTGGGGAATTATCTGGTGGAGAGTCGAAACTCTCTTAGTTTGCGGGCATCTTTCTCGACGTACGGCCAACCCCAAATTTGAAACAATTTTGAACATATTTCAAAATTCTTAAATATAATGTGGAGGACAGGGACGGCTGTAAGGGGTGATGTGGAGGCCGTTTTTAACCTACGTCTATGAGACAGTAAAGGTTAAAAGTTGTATGTTTTTCTTACAATTTCTGATCCCTGACCAACAGAGAATAGAAAATAGAATTTAGAGAATTTAGGAAGCTAGTTGTATAAAGACATCTAGGCTTGGACCCTACACTATGCCTTGTGTTCCTGCATTAAAATTATTTAATAACTTTGTGTCCTTTACAGCAATGGCTTTTGTTGGAAGAGAAGATCTCTTTCCATAGGAAACCACTGTATTCCCAAAAGCCCTTTTTTCTGCTTCCGGCTGCATCCATTCCCAAGGCATTTTAGCACTACGTTTTATACAGTGTCGAAAGCTTGGCCCAGGTTTCACGAAAGTCTCCAAATACTAGAGTGTGTATCTAGCACTTCTTGGAAAGGAGTTTTATGCATTCCTTCTATACATGGGATAGCCGGACTGGGGCCAAAATTAAATAATATGACTCAACCTTTCAATTACCATCACTTACACCATCAAGCCCCGTTCCCGCACTCGTTTCTCCGCGCCTCAGGTTACAGATCTTTGCCACTGTGCTTTGATTCAAAGAGCTATTTCGTGCACATTGAGTTCTCTTACTTTAGCCCTGTGAAACTCCGGATGCTCCAGCTCTTTGAATAAAATCACCCTTCATATCCCACTTTTCTGTAATGGTCCAATACTACGTAAAGAGGAATACCATGCCCCACTCCCCATTCATGATGCCATCGACCCTCCTCATACCCTACCTGCTGCAGCAACACTGCCCTGTATTTGCAATGTTTGTTATGGACTCGTAAAATGTTTTTATAAATGCTTCATTCCTGTCCTTATTGTTTTTACTTGTTTATTCACTCATGAGGTGTAGCTAGACAATTTATTTAGCATTTATCAGATGCTATCTCATTGCAGCCTACCATATGTTACAGATATCTGATGTTGATTTATTGCTGCGTAACCACTTGCATGGATATATCTCATGCCACTTTGTTATCCTGATAGGACTGCCTATTGTTCCTTTGCATCAATGCTGACACCGTGACGTGTATGTTTTGCTTTTTTGATATACAATAAACAGAACTTAAGTAAAGAGCTTTCACAAGTAAATTTCAATTTAAATTCCAAGTTCAGTCAATGTTTAGAGGTTGAGTAAGATTTTAAAACGTTTGCTAAAAAAATGGTATAACAATCACGACTTCAAAAGACACAGTGCCTAGAGCACGTAGAATCGCTGAGACCCCAAGGAACCACCCAGAGGAGGGACACAGGGAGCCCACGGAGGACGGGTGCAGTGAGGAAACACGGACGCGTGTTCCGTACAATTCTATGGGAAAGTCGCGTTTGGAAAATTAAAAAGTTAGTGACACTCCTAAGAGGACTTCAAGCAAACCCTTTGGAACATAGGAGGTTTCCAGGCCAACCCACCAGTGAGTACCGAGGTACCTGTGTTACCTATCCCAGAGGAGCCGGGTGCATTGCTGTCAAGTGGTGTCGGAAACCTTGGCCTGTTTCAAAGGAGAGCTGCAAAGAAGTACTGCTGTCAGGAAGGCGATGAGTGTCTGGTAGAATCCAAGCCTGTATCCAAGGTTAGAGGAACCTGAAAGCAGAGGGGACAGAGTCTGGGTCACTTCTGGTGACCAGGGGCTCAGTAGTCAAATGCCCACCGATGTTGGGTGGTTCAGGTGAGAAGAAGGGTTGTTTGACTCTGCAGACACTGGGACCAGGAGATGTCTAGGATGAACAGGATCTGGAGGTGAGCTGTCCCATGAAGGATGTCGAGGGCTGAGGGGTCGATGTCCGGCTGGAGCAACAACAAGCCTTGGCAACTGCAACCCACACGGTCAGAGGAAACAGGTTACGGTGTGGACCAGCAAGGTCCAGGGGACTCTCCAAGCAATGGAGAGTCAGGGAATGTCTGGAGCAACCATGTAAGCCCAAGAATTCACAAGGTGACCCTTGATAGGACCCACAGGCCAACAGACCAGGGATCGCGAGGAGACCTCAAGTAAGTAAGTAAAGGACCAGACCACAGGATACTAGAGGAGTGGAGGCTGGAAATGTTTGGTGCAAATACTGCTCAGGGTCGGGACTACATGGAGTCAAATGTACAGGCTCAGGAATTGTCACTAAGCATATGCAACTGCAAAACCACGAGTTGCACAGGGGTTCAGGTTGCACGGTTCCCACGATGGATACTGGCCTCAGAATTGCTGAGAGGGCAGATTGACCTTAGGGACCCACGGGAACCCACCTCTTGTGTTGCTGATATCTTCGGAGTCCTCAGGAGCTCGGGAGAAGCAAACCAGGTAGATGCGTTTTGGTGCCTGCTTTTGCTGGGGAGTAACTCCGGTATTCCAAGGGAGATTCTTCAGTCGTGCAGCATCGTGCAGGCAGTAAATGTACTTGGTTTCTTCCTAGCAGAATCTTGTCCAGGTAAAATCTAAAGTCCTGTAGCCGTGATTGTTATACCAATTGTTTAGTATATGGTGCGGGCACCCCCGGAGCCCGCTGGGTATTGTGCTATTTAAGAATCTTCTATTGATTCAGTATTGTGTGCTTTATGTTCTAATCTCTTGTAGAGATTATAGAGATAGTTATATTAATAAATACATATTTTTATATAACTATGTGTGGTTCAAATTTCATTTAGTCATTTAGGAGGTGATATTCTGCTAAAACAAGCTGGTTTACATTCCTTCAAGATTTAGCCTGAAGGCTGCTGTCCATAGCTACTACTAGGATAGCTTTCAACAAAGGTTATGTTTGACCTCACACATCATTGAGGGTCGTGTGGACTGGTACAAGATGCCCACTTTAATTATAAGACAGCATATACCAACTCACCTTCTCACATAGAGGATGACAGATTGTGGTTCACGCCACCGATTAAGTTTTCTAGTTCTTAGAAAATAGCCTTAGCTTCTGTAACTATGTAAGCAACTCCTACCTTACGGCATGGCTTTACTCTTCATCCGGCTTGAATTCTGCCTCTTTCCCCATTCCCATACGATGCATGCCTTGGTACCTTCTCATCCAACTTCTATCTTGTTCTACTCTTCTTCAGTTTGTAACTCTGTCCCATCTGGCTTGCCACCAATCTCTTTTCTTATCAATGCGCTCATTCCCTTCACTCATCCATCTTCTGTTTTATTTTACTCATATTCAGTGTATACTATTGTTCTTCTCTGATCCATGGGGGGGGGAGGAAGGGGCCGTAACAAGGGTGTGTCCCAAACCCAGATTAACGGTCATTCCTCGACCGGAGCACCTACCCCACAATGTCGTGGCAGTCTAGCGCTGTCTTCTCACAGCCTGCTGCGGTGCTTGCAAATTGAGCCTGTGGCTTTTTCCTGTTCCCATGCCGGAGCGTGTCTCTCATCGGTTTGGGGCCACGGCCGCCTCGCACACTTTTGTTGACAATACCACTATTCTCACGCGTTTGTTATGCGTTTTCCCGATGCCTTGGTCATCGGATTGATTTGCGGATATTTGGGGAATTATCTGGTGGAGAGTCGAAACTCTCTTAGTTTGCAGGCATCTTTCTCGACGTACGGCCACCCCCCAAAGTTGAAACAATTTTGAACATATTTCAAAATTCTTAAATATAATGTGGAGGACAGGGACGGCTGTAAGGGGTGATGTGGAGGCCGTTTTTAACCTACGTCTATGAGACAGTAAAGGTTAAAAGTTGTATGTTTTTCTTACAATTTCTGATCCCTGCCCAACAGAGAATAGAAAATAGAATTTAGAGAATTTAGGAAGCTAGTTGTATAAAGACATCTAGGATTGGACCCTACACTATTGCCTTGTGTTCCTGCATTAAAATTGTTTAATAACTTTGTGTCCTTTACAGCAATGGCTTTTGTTGGAAGAGAAGATCTCTTTCCATAGGAAACCACTGTATTCCCAAAAGCCCTTTTTTCTGCTAACCTTCCGGCTGCATCCATTCCCAAGCCATTTTAGCACTACCTTTTATACAGTGTTGAAAGCTTGGCCCAGGTTTCACGAAAGTCTCCAAATACTAGAGTGTGTATCTAGCACTTCTTGGAAAGGAGTTTTATGCATTCCTTCTATACATGTGATAGCCGGACTGGGGCCAAAATTAAATAATATGACTCAACCTTTCAATTACCATCACTTACACGATCAAGCCCCGTTCCCGCACTCGTTTCTCCGCGCCTCAGGTTACAGACCTTTGCCACTGTGCTTTGATTCAAAGAGCTATTTCGTGCACATAGAGTTCTCTTACTTTAGCCCTGTGAAACTCCGGATGCTCCAGCTCTTTGAATAAAATCACCCTTCATATCCCACTTTTCTGTAATGGTCCAATACTACGTAAAGAGGAATACCATGCCCCACTCCCCACACATGATGCCATCGACCCTCCTCATACCCTACCTGCTGCAGCGACACTGCCCTGTATTTGCAATGTTTGTTATGGACTCGTAAAATGTTTTTATAAATGCTTCATTCCTGTCCTTATTGTTTTTACTTGTTTATTCACTCATGAGGTGTAGCTAGACAATTTATTGAGCATTTATCAGATGCTATCTCATTGCAGCCTACCATATGTTACAGATGTCTGATGTTGATTTATTGCTGCGTAACCACTTGCATGGATAAATCTCATGCCACTTTGTTATCCTGCCAGGACTGCCTATTGTTCCTTTGCATCAATGCTGACACCGTGACGTGTATGTTTTGCTTTTTTGAAATACAATAAACAGAACTTAAGTAAAGAGCTATCACAAGTAAATTTCAATTTAAATTCCAAGTTCAGTCAATGTTTAGAGGTTGAGTAAGATTTTAAAACGTATGCTAAAAAAATGGTATAACAATCACGACTTCAAAAGACACAGTGCCTAGAGCACGTAGAATCGCTGGGACCCCAAGGAACCACCCAGAGGAGGGACACAGGGAGCCCACGGAGGACGGGTGCAGTGAGGAAACACGGACGCGTGTTCCGTACAATTCTATGGGAAAGTCGCGTTTGGAAAATTAAAAAGTTAGTGAAACGCCTAAGAGGACTTCAAGCAAACCCTTTGGAACATAGGAGGTTCTCAGGCCAACCCACCAGTGAGTACCGAGGTACCTGTGTTACCTATCCCAGAGGAGCCGGGTGCATTGCTGTCAAGTGGTGTCGGAAACCTTGGCCTGTTCAAAGGAGAGCTGCAAAGAAGTACTGCTGTCAGGAAGGCGATGACTGTCTGGTAGAATCCAAGCCTGTATCCAAGGTTAGAGGAACCTGAAAGCAGAGGGGACAGAGTCTGGGTCACTTCTGGTGACCAGGGCCTCGGTAGTCAAATGCCCACCGATGTTGTGTGGTTCAGGTGAGAAGAAGGGTTGTTTGACTCTGCAGACACTGGGACCAGGAGATGTCTAGGATGAACAGGATCTGGAGTTGAGCTGTCCCACGAAGGATGTCGAGGGCTGAGGGGTCGATGTCCGGCTGGAGCACCAACAAGCCTTGGCAACTGCAACCCACACGGTCAGAGGAAACAGTTTACGGTGTGGAACAGCAAGGTCCAGGGGACTCTCCAAACAATGGAGAGTCAGGGAACGTCTGGAGCAACCATGTAAGCCCAAGAATTCACAAGGTGACCCTTGATAGGACCCACAGGCCAACAGACCAGGGATCGCGAGGAGACCTCAAGTAAGTAAGTAAAGGACCAGACCACAGGATACTAGAGGAGTGGAGGCTGGAAATGTTTGGTGCAAATACTGCTCAGGGTCGGGACTACATGGAGTCAAATGTACAGGCTCAGGAATTGTCACAAAGCATATGCAACTGCAAAACCACGAGTTGCACAGGGGTTCAGGTTGCACGGTTCCCATGAGGGATACTGGTCTCAGAATTGCTGAGAGGGCAGATCGACCTTAGGGACCCACGGGAACCCACCTCTTGTGTTGCTGATATCTTCGGAGTCCTCAGGAGCTCGGGAGAAGCAAACCAGGTAGATGCGTTTTGGTGCCTGCTTTTGCAGGGGAGTAACTCTGGTACTCCAAGGGAGATTCTTCAGTCGTGCAGCATCGTGCAGGCAGTAAATGTACTTGGTTTCTTCCTAGCAGAATCTTGTCCAGGTAAAATCTAAAGTCCTGTAGCCGTGATTGTTATACCAATTGTTTAGTATATGGTGCGGGCACCCCCGGAGCCCGCTGGGTATTGTGCTATTTAAGAATCTTCTATTGATTCAGTATTGTGTGCTTTATGTTCTAATCTCTTGTAGAGATTATAGAGATAGTTATATTAATAAATACATATTTGTATATAACTATGTGTGGTTCAAATTTAATTGAGTCATTTAGGAGGTGATATTCTGGTAAAACAAGCTGGTTTCCATTCCTTCAAGATTTATCCTGTAGGCTGCTGTCCATAGCTACCACTAGGATAGCTTTCAATAAAGGTTATGTTTGACCTCACACATCATTGAGGGTCGTGTGGACTGGTACAAGATGCCCACTTTAATTATAAGACAGCATATACCCACTCACCTTCTCACATAGAGGATGACAGATTGTGGTTCACGCCACCGATTAAGTTTTTTAGTTCTTAGAAAAAGGCCTTAGCTTCTTTAACTGTGTAAGCGACTCCTACCTTACGGCATGGCTTTACTCTTCATCCGGCTTGAATTCTGCCTCTTTCCCCATTCCCATACGATGCATGCCTTGGTACCTTCTCATCCAACTTCTATCTTGTTCTACTCTTCTTCAGTTTGTAACTCTGTCCCATCTGGCTTGCCACCAATCTCTTTTCTTATCAATGCGCTCATTCCCTTCACTCATCCATCTTCTGTTTTATTTTACTCATATTCAGTGTATACTATTGTTCTTCTCTGATCCATGGGGTGGGAGGAAGGGGCTGTAACAAGGGTGTGTCCCAAACCCAGATTAACGGTCATTCCTCGACCGGAGCACCCACCCCACAATGTCGTGGCAGTCTAGCGCTGTCTTCTCACAGCCTGCTGCGGCGCTTGCAAATTGAGCCTGTGGCTTTTTCCTGTTCCCATGCCGGAGCGTGTCTCTCATCGGTTTGGGGCCACGGCCGCCTCGCACACTTTTGTTGACAATACCACTATTCTCACGCGTTTGTTATGCGTTTTCCTGATGCCTTGGTCATTGGATTGATTTGCAGATATTTGGGGAATTATCTGGTGGAGAGTCGAAACTCTCTTAGTTTGCGGGCATCTTTCTCGACGTACGGCCACCCCCCAAAGGTGAAACAATTTTGAACATATTTCAAAATTCTTAAATATAATGTGGAGGACAGGGACGGCTGTAAGGGGTGATGTGGAGGCCGTTTTTAACCTGCGTCTATGAGACAGTAAAGGTTAAAAGTTGTATGTTTTTCTTACAATATCTGATCCCTGACCAACAGAGAATAGAAAATAGAATTTAGAGAATTTAGGAAGCTAGTTGTATAAAGACATCTAGGCTTGGACCCTACACTATTGCCTTGTGTTCCTGCATTAAAATTGTTTAATAACGTTGTGTCCTTTACAGCAATGGCTTTTGTTGGAAGAGAAGATCTCTTTCCATAGGAAACCACTGTATTCCCAAAAGCCCTTTTTTTCTGTTTCCGGCTGCATCCATTCCCAAGGCATTTTAGCACTACCTTTTATACAGTGTCGAAAGCTTGGCCCAGGTTTCACGAAAGACTCCAAATACTAGAGTGTGTATCTAGCACTTCTTGGCCAGGAGTTTTATGCATTCCTTCTATACATGTGATAGCCGGACTAGGGCCAAAATTAAATAATATGACTCAACCTTTCAATTACCATCACTTACACCATCAAGCCCCGTTCCCGCACTCGTTTCTCCGCGCCTCAGGTTACAGATCTTTGCCACTGTGCTTTGATTCAAAGAGCTATTTCGTGCACATAGAGTTCTCTTACTTTAGCCCTGTGAAACTCCGGATGCTCCAGCTCTTTGAATAAAATCACCCTTCATATCCCACTTTTCTGTAATGGTCCAATACTACGTAAAGAGGAATACCATGCCCCACTCCCCACGCATGATGCCATCGACCCTCCTCATACCCTACCTGCTGCAGCGACACTGCCCTGTATTTGCAATGCTTGTTATGGACTCGTAAAATGTTTTTATAAATGCTTCATTCCTGTCCTTATTGTTTTTACTTGTTTATTCACTCATGAGGTGTAGCTAGACAATTTATTGAGCATTTATCAGATGCTATCTCATTGCAGCCTACCATATGTTACAGATATCTGATGTTGATTTATTGCTGCGTAACCACTTGCATGGACATATCGCATGCCACTTTGTTATCCTGACAGGACTGCCTATTGTTCCTTTGCATCAATGCTGACACCGTTACGTGTATGTTTTGCTTTTTTGATATACAATAAACAGAACTTAAGTAAAGAGCTATCACAAGTAAATTTCAATTTAAATTCCAAGTTCAGTCAATGTTTAGAGGTTGAGTAAGATTGTAAAACGTATGCTAAAAAAATGGTATAACAATCACGACTTCAAAAGACACAGTGCCTAGAGCACGTAGAATCGCTGGGACCCCAAGGAACCACCCAGAGGAGGGACACAGGGAGCCCACGGAGGACGGGTGCAGTGAGGAAACACGGACGCGTGTTCCGTACAATTCTATGGGAAAGTCGCGTTTGGAAAATTAAAAAGTTAGTGAAACGCCTAAGAGGACTTCAAGCAAACCCTTTGGAACATAGGAGGTTCTCAGGCCAACCCACCAGTGAGTACCGAGGTACCTGTGTTACCTATCCCAGAGGAGCCGGGTGCATTGCTGTCAAGTGGTGTCGGAAACCTTGGCCTTTTTCAAAGGAGAGCTGCAAAGAAGTACTGCTGTCAGGAAGGCGATGAGTGTCTGGTAGAATCCAAGCCTGTATCCAAGGTTAGAGGAACCTGAAAGCATAGGGGCAGAGTCTGGGTCACTTCTGGTGACCAGGGGCTCGGTAGACAAATGCCCACCGATGTTGGGTGGTTCAGGTGAGAAGAAGGGTTGTTTGACTCTGCAGACACTGGGACCAGGAGATGTCTAGGATGAACAGGATCTGGAGGTGAGCTGTCCCACGAAGGATGTCGAGGGCTGAGGGGTCGATGTCCGGCTGGAGCACCAACAAGCCTTGGCAACTGCAACCCACACGGTCAGAGGAAACAGGTGACGGTGTGGACCAGCAAGACCCAGGGGACTCTCCAAGCAATGGAGATTCAGGGAACGTCTGGAGCAACCATGTAAGCCCAAGAATTCACAAGGTGACCCTTGATAGGACCCACAGGCCAACAGACCAGGGATCGCGAGGAGACCTCAAGTAAGTAAGTAAAGGACCAGACCACAGGATACTAGAGGAGTGGAGGCTGGAAATGTTTGGTGCAAATACTGCTCAGGGTCGGGACTACATGGAGTCAAATGTACAGGCTCAGGAATTGTCACTAAGCATATGCAACTGCAAAACCACGAGTTGCACAGGGGTTCAGATTGCACGGTTCCCACGAGGGATACTGGTCTCAGAATTGCTGAGAGGGCAGATCGACCTTAGGGACCCACGGGAACCCACCTCTTGTGTTGCTGATATCTTCGGAGTCCTCAGGAGCTCGGGAGAAGCAAACCAGGTAGATGCGTTTTGGTGCCTGCTTTTGCAGGGGAGTAACTCCGGTACTCCAAGGGAGATTCTTCAGTCGTGCAGCATCGTGCAGGCAGTAAATGTACTTGGTTTCTTCCTAGCAGAATCTTGTCCAGGTAAAATCTAAAGTCCTGTAGCCGTGATTGTTATACCAATTGTTTAGTATATGGTGCGGGCACCCCCGGAGCCCGCTGGGTATTGTGCTATTTAAGAATCTTCTATTGATTCAGTATTGTGTGCTTTCTGTTCTAATCTCTTGTAGAGATTATAGAGATAGTTATATTAATAAATACATATTTTTATATAACTATGTGTGGTTCAAATTTCATTTAGTCATTTAGGAGGTGATATTCTGGTAAAACAAGCTGGTTTACATTCCTTCAAGATTTAGCCTGAAGGCTGCTGTCCATAGCTCCCACTAGGATAGCTTTCAATAAAGGTTATGTTTGACCTCATACATCATTGAGGGTCGTGTGGACTGGTACAAGATGCCCACTTTAATTATAAGACAGCATATACCCACTCACCTTCTCACATAGAGGATGACAGATTGTGGTTCACGCCACCGATTAAGTTTTTTAGTTCTTAGAAAAAGGCCTTAGCTTCTTTAACTGTGTAAGCGACTCCTACCTTACGGCATGGCTTTACTCTTCATCCGGCTTGAATACTGCCTCTTTCCCCATTCCCTTACGATGCATGCCTTGGTACCTTCTCATCCAACTTCTATCTTGTTCTACTCTTCTTCAGTTTGTAACTCTGTCCCATCTGGCTTGCCACCAATCTCTTTTCTCATCAATGCGCTCATTCCCTTCACTCATCCATCTTCTGTTTTATTTTACTCATATTCAGTGTATACTATTGTTCTTCTCTGATCCATGGGGGGGGGGGAGGAAGGGGCTGTAACAAGGGTGTGTCCCAAACCCAGATTAACGGTCATTCCTCGACCGGAGCACCTACCCCACAATGTCGTGGCAGTCTAGCGCTGTCTTCTCACAGCCTGCTGCGGCGCTTGCAAATTGAGCCTGTGGCTTTTTCCTGTTCCCATGCCGGAGCGTCTCTCTCATCGGTTTGCGGCCACGGCCGCCTCGCACACTTTTGTTGACAATACCACTATTCTCACGCGTTTGTTATGCGTTTTCCTGATGCCTTGGTCATCGGATTGATTTGCGGATATTTGGGGAATTATCTGGTGGAGAGTCGACACTCTCTTAGTTTGCGGGCATCTTTCTCGGCGTACGGCCACTCCCCAAAGTTGAAACAATTTTGAACATATTTCAAAATTCTTAAATATAATGTGGAGGACAGGGACGGCTGTAAGGGGTGATGTGGAGGCCGTTTTTAACCTGCGTCTATGAGACAGTAAAGGTTAAAAGTTGTATGTTTTTCTTATAATTTCTGATCCCTGACCAACAGAGAATAGAAAATAGAATTTAGAGAATTTAGGAAGCTAGTTGTATAAAGACATCTAGGCTTGGACCCTACACTATTGCCTTGTGTTCCTGCATTAAAATTGTTTAATAACTTTGTGTCCTTTACAGCAATGGCTTTTGTTGGAAGAGAAGATCTCTTTCCATAGGAAACCACTGTATTCCCAAAAGCCCTTTTTTCTGCTTCCGGCTGCATCCATTCCCAAGGCATTTTAGCACTACCTTTTATCCTGTGGTGAAAGCTTGGCCCAGGTTTCACGAAAGACTCCAAATACTAGAGTGTGTATCTAGCACTTCTTGGACAGGAGTTGTACGCATTCCTTCTATACATGTGATAGCCGGACTGGGGCCAAAATTAAATAATATGACTCAACCTTTCAATTACCATCACTTACACGATCAAGCCCCGTTCCCGCACTCGTTTCTCCGCGCCTCAGGTTACAGATCTTTGCCACTGTGCTTTGATTCAAAGAGCTATTTCGTGCACATAGAGTTCTCTTACTTTAGCCCTGTGAAACTCCGGATGCTCCAGCTCTTTGAATAAAATCACCCTTCATATCCCACTTTTCTGTAATGGTCCAATACAACGTAAAGAGGAATACCATGCCCCACTCCCCACGCATGATGCCATCGACCCTCCTCATACCCTACATGCTGCAGCGACACTGCCCTGTATTTGCAATGTTTGTTATGGACTCGTAAAATGTTTTTATAAATGCTTCATTCCTGTCCTTATTGTTTTTAATTGTTTATTCACTCATGAGGTGTAGCTAGACAATTTATTGAGCATTTATCAGATGCTATCTGATTGCAGCCTACCATATGTTACAGATATCTGATGTTGATTTATTGCTGCGTAACCACTTGCATGGATATATCTCATGCCACTTTGTTATCCTGACAGGACTGCCTATTGTTCGTTTGCATCAATGCTGACACCGTGACCTGTATGTTTTGCTTTTTTGATATACAATAAACAGAACTTAAGTAAAGAGCTATCACAAGTAAATTTCAATTTAAATTCCAAGTTCAGTCAATGTTTAGAGGTTGAGTAAGATTTTAAAACGTATGCTAAAAAAATGGTATAACAATAACGACTTCAAAAGACACAGTGCCTAGAGCACGTAGAATCGCTGGGACCCCAAGGAACCACCCAGAGGAGGGACACAGGGAGCCCACGGAGGACGGGTGCAGTGAGGAAACACGGACGCGTGTTCCGTACAATTCTATGGGAAAGTCGCGTTTGGAAAATTAAAAAGTTAGTGACACGCCTAAGAGGACTTCAAGCAAACCCTTTGGAACATAGGAGGTTCTCAGGCCAACCCACCAGTGAGTACCGAGGTACCTGTGTTACCTATCCCAGAGGAGCCGGGTGCTTTGCTGTCAAGTGGTGTTGGAAACCTTGGCCTTTTTCAAAGGAGAGCTGCAAAGAAGTACTGCTGTCAGGAAGGCGATGAGTGTCTGGTAGAATCCAAGCCTGTATCCAAGGTTAGAGGAACCTGAAAGCAGAGGGGACAGAGTCTGGGTCACTTCTGGTGACCAGGGGCTCGGTAGTCAAATGCCCACCGATGTTGTGTGGTTCAGGTGAGAAGAAGGGTTGTTTGACTCTGCAGACACTGGGACCAGGAGATGTCTAGGATGAAGAGGATCTGGAGGTGAGCTGTCCCACGAAGGATGTCGAGGGCTGAGGGGTCGATGTCCGGCTGGAGCACCAACAAGCCTTGGCAACTGCAACCCACACGGTCAGAGGAAACAGGTTACGGTGTGGACCAGCAAGGTCCAGGGGACTCTCCAAGCAATGGAGAGTCAGGGAACGTCTGGAGCAACCATGTAAGCCCAAGAATTCACAAGGTGACCCTTGATAGGACCCACAGGCCAACAGACCAGGGATCGCGAGGAGACCTCAAGTAAGTAAGTAAAGGACCAGACCACAGGATACTAGAGGAGTGGAGGCTGGAAATGTTTGGTGCAAATACTGCTAAGGGTCGGGACTACATGGAGTCAAATGTACAGGCTCAGGAATTGTCACTAAGCATATGCAACTGCAAAACCACGAGTTGCACAGGGGTTCAGGTTGCACGGTTCCCACGAGGGATACTGGTCTCAGAATTGCTGAGAGGGCAGATCGACCTTAGGGACCCACGGGAACCCACCTCTTGTGTTGCTGATTTCTTCTGAGTCCTCAGGAGCTCGGGAGAAGCAAACCAGGTAGATGCGTTTTGGTGCCTGCTTTTGCAGGGGAGTAACTCCGGTACTCCAAGGGAGATTCTTTAGTCGTGCAGTGGTGCAGATTGGGGTGTACAAATTCTCCCTACTTCCACGGATAGAGTAAATTCACAGATACACGCACATACACTCATCATACGCTTGGGCCCATTTCACTAACATACACTCAGATTACTCTAACAACACTGAACCTGTGGAAAGAAAACCTTCTAAACACCCTGCATCTACACTTATGGTCGATAAGACCTAATTGACACTGTCTTGAGTCATGATTTAACCAATAATAATCAACAATAATCAAATGGAGTACTCAATAATTGACAAGAAATAATAACCAACACTGTATTTAAAATTATGATTCTTTATCTAAAATTAGTTCGAATGGAAAGGCAATCAAAATAAATCATTATTCTCATAGTTACCTATTCTAGCTAAATGTCATAAATGGGTCATCAGGACAGATCTCTCAATAGAAGTCTCTTAGGTCACCGTCCTCACAGCATCGATCCTCACCAACGCAAGTTCGGAAAGAAGTGGCCTCAGAATCCAAAATGCAACGAACGAACCCTCTCTAAGCTAACAATATTTATAATGAATTTAACAATAGAAGGCAACATAAAATGTTTTCGATATCCGCTGAACCGCTGAGCAAAGCGAGCAGGAAAGGATATAGCATCGCTACATTTGGAAAATCTCCGCTCAGAAAAAATCACAAAAATAAAAAGACGGAAGACGGAACAAAATCTTGAAATGTTTCTTGTTCATGTTCATATTTCCTCGGAACCAGCATGGTGATCATAATGTTTATTGAGGCTCCTTTGTCTTCCAAGGACATTTGGATGTCCGCCCAGAGCTGCTGTCCTCACGGAAAACTTTTAACCAGGCGAAGACTGTGGTCAGATGACTCTCGACCATGTTCAGCAAGGCCTTCTCATCAGAGTTCGACTACCCAAATGCAGGCTTTAAACGGTAGCCATTTTTACTAGGCCAAAACGTATCATCTTAATTAAAAGAGACAAAAACAACGTTACCACAGCATAGTGATTAAACAGTGTTAACCCCACTAATACCCTTATGTGTATGTAATTATCTAGCCTTTGCAACACAAGAAAAGCATTAGTACATGACATTTAAAAAGCATTTTTGTGCTTTAAAATAAACAGCACTCAGCAACATTTATTAATAAAACATGCACATTTATTAGTCAACGACACAAATGCTTCCCCACGTGTAGTTTTCTCTTGTTATTTCTTATTGGTTAATTAGAACATTTACACAAAACAAATAATTAGTAATTATAAATTAATAATTTTAATTTCTTTCGACAATAGACAAACCAGAGCTTAAAAAACCCAATAGATTTTCAACAGAAAACTCTGCTCCAGCAATCCCCCCTTTGGTGATATTATCACCAAATAAACAACCCAAAAAAAAAAATCAGTAAAATTTTAGTCCCAATTTTTAGGAGAAACTGGAAATGTCTTTTTCTTTTTGACAACACTAGACTCCAGACTCCCTTTCATCATCCCTCTTTGTCTCCAAATAAACACTCTCCCTCAATTCTTCTAATTCTATTTCTTGTGGATCTCTTTTTCTTTTATTTCTCCTTTCAATATTTCTTTTAATTAATTTATTTTTCCCTCCCCTGTTTTTACAACACAAACACACCAATCTTAGTATCAATAAAGCAACAATTATACAAGTCAAAGGAAACAATATCTTACCTATAATAGTACTACCTATTTTTGCAATAAAATTCTTAACAGCAACTACTTTATTAGCTATTTTAGTCCAAATATTCTCAGCTTTCAGTGGTACTAATTCTTCATGCAAATCAGTAATATTTTTGATATAGACCTTCAGGTCTTTGCTTTCGTCTGGAATGTAAGTGCAACAATGTTGAACTTTCAATATTCCACAGACCCCACCCTCCTTGGCTAATAGAATATCAAGGGCAAGTCGATTTTGCATAGACATGGCACGTACGGCAATCAATTCCGTATTCACCAAAACAAACCCTCCAGCGGTATTTGTCGATAAACGATCCACCACTGTTGACAGTTTCCGAATTCCATATGCATTCAAAGAAATTCCCACTGCTGGAATTAAAGCTCCAAAAATGTCACCCACTATTTCTGACCAAGTTTCTCTCTTAAAACGTGTTAGTAAATTAATATGTTCTACATCTTCTATTTTATCTATATGAAAAATCTTTGGAAAGACCAGGCCCACATAACACGTGCCATACCAATGGTCAGGCAACTTGTAATAAGCCTTGTTTCCACAAACATAATACACTCCTGGGAAAACTGGATCCTCTCCTCCTCTACAACCCCATCCTGTCGCAATGAAGTATGTATCATGACACTCACTAGTCCCAACAAAGTATGTATCATATTGGGATTTCCTTCTTGTAATGCACAGCTTACCCTTCTGTGGTGCATCTAAAGCTAAAGTTGGACTAGCTCCATTTCTCAATTCTTTGCCCATCTCAATGTCCCAAATTGTCTCACTCACTTTGTATTTCCTTGCCTTTTCATGCATGCTCAATCTCCTTTCCTCCACCATGTTTAGGAAAGCTTTCTCCTCTTCTTTCAGACTGCAAGTTAAATTATTCTTAAAAATGTAATCTAATGTTAATTCTTCTCTCTCAATAAAAATCTCACCAAAAATGTTAGCTTCTTTAGCTGGATTCAGCTTTTCATTCATAGGCAATTGCCCAAAAATACTATCTTTGTTAGACATCTTGTTAAATGGTAGCGGCAGTTTCAGTCGATAATCTTTCAAGTATTTGCCCGGCGGTAATCGCCTCTCATACCACTCGATAATTTACCAATAAAAGAGGCAGGCGCCGGAGACTGGAAGGCAGGAAACAAAGTTTTATTCCGTCGGAGCAGAACACATCAGATCAGACAGCAAGGTATCGTCACGAGGTGCTCTAACTGCATCTCTGAGACCTGGTCTCTTATACACTGGTTTATTGCTTTATTACACACAGTATATTCTTGAGATTCCCTTGATGCCTGAAAGAACATCCCCTGAAGCCCCGGCTCAGATCCGATCCCACACATAGATACAGTAGAAGTTCCCACCCTACCCGCAGTGGGAGATGGCTATCGCGCAGCAGGGAATTCCGCTAATTCCCGGGGGTGTGTGCAACCGGCCGGGTCTCAGGGGGTAGGGGCTTTGATTCTACTGTAATCCCATTGATGTGGGGTGTTTCCCTTACAGTAGGGGCAATAAACTGCATCCGCAGGGCTAGGCGATGGCCTGGGACCAGTTCAGACAATGGGGCGCAGAGGAAGAGGGTTATCAAAGGAGAGGCATGACCATGTATGGGTTGTCGGTCGGAAGTGGTTCCGTAGCAGGGTCGCGCAGAAGGAGAGGGTTTATGGCCTGTATGAGAGAGCGGGGGTGGCCAGCGCGCGGGGGATGCTTGCAGCGCCAGGGGAAAGCGCTGGCGGTCGAGAGTGAGCGGGGAGAGAGTGGGGTGCCTAAAATGGCGGCCGTGCATTCGCTGTGCGTGGCGCTGGGGAGAGGCAAGATGGCGCAGATAATGTTCAGTTTGCACGCTAAATTTCCACAGTCCTCCCTTTTAACATGTCTCGCCAGCTTGCCTAGTTTGGATCTATCCCCATAATACCCCGTACCTCCACCTCATTCAGAGCTTTCATCCGCTCAGTTTCAAAGTCCAAAGTCTTAGGGCAGATGCAGTTCATAAAAAGCGAACATAAAGGTGGCAGACACTGAATCCCCAAGCAACATCCACATAGTATCATGATTGGTATGAGGATGAATGAAAACAGCCTCCATCCCCAACCTTTAATAGCGTCCCAAAACCAACTCCCCAGTGACCATTCCTCTTGTTCTTGATGGACCTCTGTGGACAGTCTGTGGAGGTGTTCAATTGCTTTGTAGACTGAGGGTGAGTTATCCGGTACGTAGGTGCAACAGCTGGACCCAATGATGCGGCATGCTCCTCCGCGGTCAGCCAGAACCACATCTAGAACAAGGCGGTTCTGGAGAGCCACCAGGCGGACGGCCTGAAGCTCAGCGGTGTTGTTGGCGAGGGCGCCAGCTGTAATGTTCATTGCTGTTTCGACTGCCTGGGTTAAGTGGCGGATGGCACGGCTGTTTGCCATCGGACCCCAGAGCGGAACAAGACCCTTTACTGCGTCCATGAACTGTGCTCTGGTGGAGTCGGTTTGTACAATGTCTTTGGCACGTTTCTGTCGGTGATGGTTTGCTGGAGCCACATACGTCGGAGGAAGGACAAAGGCGATGTAGCAGGTGCCTCCCCAACCTTTCGGGAGCCAGGTGTAGGCCTTAGTACCACACACGAAGTACATATTCGGGGAGGCAACAAAGGAAGGTGGGTCAACTGAGTCCAATGTTCGGGTGATGAGGCAGGAGCTGTGGCCCACCAGCTGTGCCCCCAGGCCTTCGAGGCATACAGATCCAGTGATGTTGATGACGGACAGGGCCACTGTTAGGGTGGCGGCCGTCCGTTTTCGGAGGTAAGAGAAGGTGGGTCTGGCTGGATTGTTGAACACTTGCATTTCAACTCGTTCTTTGGCAGGGATGTCCATGTGAAAGGAAGTGTTCGATCTCAGAGGGCAGAAGAGGGCGGAAGTTCTACCAGTTTTGTTCAGCCAGAACCCATGGTAGAAGTGTGACATGGTTCTGCCGGAAGTGGCATTGTCCTTGTAGCTCTCCTGCAGGAGGATCAGCCAGGCGAGGCAGGAACCATGGACAGAAAAAGGTGAAGGGATGAAAGGGATTGAGTGCCCAGTGGCATGTGGTAGCAATCCACAGATCCAGCAGTTAGTGGCGTTGGTGGCAAGATTGTGTTGGTGGAGTAACTGCACAAAAGAGTTATTCCAGAACTCCTTACGCCTTTCTCGGAGTTGGGGTGAAAGTGAGATCAGATGGTGTTCTTTCGTGGTGGTAGGTTGAACGGTAGTCAGCAATGTCTTATGAGCGGGTGTGCTCTCCTCCATGATCCAGAAGGTAACCACGAGGAGAAGGCAAAAGAGAAGGGAAATGAAAAGTGCTATTGTCTTAAAGCTGTGCATTCGGTCAGTCTTTGGGTTTTTGAAGTGGATCTTCGGACGTCCGGTTGCTTCCATCATCTTCATGTCGGGCGCTTCCATCACCTTCAAGAGACTCGGTAGCGGGCAGAACCACAGACTTTGTTTTAGTTTCTCTCCTGGTGGCCTTTGAGGTGACTAGGCTACCGTTCTGAGATTTCCACTTAGCCTGTGGTCTGCTTAGCCGAAGTTCTCTCCTTTCGTCGCAAGTTATACCCTTCTTTGGATGGCACAGTGGGATCGGGATATTCAATCAACTCAAGTGTCTCTGTATCCGGGCAGCGGCTCAGGGATGGTCGGTCTTTGTCCAGTAGTTCCTCTTGGGCGGTGATGTTGTCCGTGGTTGTCAGGGTCGGTGATACCTTCTTGCAGTGGTGTGCATGCAGCCAATTGCGTTTCCCCTCCACTCGAAGAGCTGTTCGGGTGGTGATCAGGACTTGCAGGGGGCCCGTCCACCGGGGCTCCAGACTCTTGGTGCGCTGGAAGTTACGCACTAAGACGAAGTCACCGGGTTGGATGTCGTGTCCCGGGCCCCTGGAAACATCGGGAATGGCGTGCAGCACCTGCTGATGGATAACAGACAATGTCTTAGTTAGGTTATACAAATAGTCAGACATGAGGACGTCCGGGACGTCGTGGATGGATGATGGTTTTGGTGCAGTCCAAAGGTTCATGGGCCGCCCAAAGACGACCTCGTAGGGGGTTAAGGGGTGTTTGGTGGGGGTGGAACGCATTGATAGCAATGCTAGTGGGAGAGCGTCTGGCCATCTTAGTCCTGTGGTGGCGACTATTTTTGCTATCTTAAGCTTCAATGTGGCATTGTGTCGCTCAACCAGGCCTGCAGATTGGGGATGGAAGACCGCATGGAACTTCTGTTTTACACCCAACCCTTTTAAGATGAGTTGGATAACTTCGGCTACGAAGTGGGGGCCATTGTCGCTCCACAAAATTCGACAAAGGCCGTATCGGGGGAAGAACTCCTTCAGTAGTACTTTTGCGGTAGTCATAGCGGTGTTATCATGGGTCGGGTAGGCTTCCACCCACTTGCTGAAGGCACACACAACGACAAGCACATACTTTAAACCTTGGCACCTTTCTAGCTGGACGTAGTCCATTTGTAGGACTTCAAAGGGGTGATTGGGGACCCCAAACCCTCCCCGGGGTACAGCAGTTCCTTTCCCAGGGTTGTGTTGGAGGCATACTAGGCATTGTTGGACCAGACGTTTGGCTGAGTCTGGTATTCTGTCGTTGTGCCAGACTTTGGAGATGAGTTCGATCATGGGGGCAGACCCTATGTGTGCGGGGGAGTGTGCCATGGTCAGCATGGGGATCAAGTATGAGTCGGGTAGCAACCATTTGTTCGAGTCTTTAGTTCGCCAACAACCGTCATCGTCCTTCAATCCTACCCGGGCCCATTCAGTTAATTCGTGTGGTGTGCTGGCTAGTTGGATATCCCTAATCGTTTCCCTAGCATCCTTCCATTTCTCAGTTTGTGACCTGGTCACGTACATGCGGGTCGTGGACCTATTCTCGGCTGTGGTTCGGGCAGTAATGTCAGCTAGTGCATTTCCCTGACCTATAATGTCTGTCACCTTCTTGTGTGCCTGGCATTTGATCACAGCTATCCGTGTGGGGAGGAGGACTGCTTCGGTCAGGGCAGAGACTAGATCTCCATGCAGGATGGGCGTGCCATGAGAAGTCAAGAATCCCCTCTCTTTCCATAAGAGCCCGAAGTGGTGAACTACCCCAAAGGCATACTGACTGTCTGTGTAAATGTTTGCGGTTGTCCCTGCTGCCAGGATGCAGGCTCGTGTGAGGGCAATTAGTTCAGCCGCCTGTGCGGATCGCTGTGTGATGCGGGCTGTCTCAACAACTGTTCGAGCTGTGGTGACTGCATAGGCAGCTGAGGTGGTGCCATCAGGGAGCTTGATGCATGAGCCATCCACCCACAGTTCTCCGTCAGGGTCCGGGAAGGCAGTATCCCGGAGGTCAACCCTACTCTTGGTTTGTTCGTCGGTGAGGGTCACGCAGTCATGTATAGGGGATGCATTGGGGTCAGTGTCAGGGAGAGGTAGTAGAGTAGCTGGATTCAGAGTGGTGCATCGTTTCAATGTGATATGGGGTGCAAGCAGAGTCAGTTCATATCCAGTCAGTCGTGCGCTAGTCAGGTGCTGAGTCTTGGTTTGGTTCAGGAGGGTATCAACAGCATGGGGTACCAATACTGTGAGGGGGTTCGAGAGCACGATCCCCTCACTTTGTCGGATAGAGACAGCAGCGGCGGCTACTGCTCGAAGGCAGGCGGGCAAGGCTCTGGCTACGGGGTCGAGAGTGGCAGAGAAGTAGGCACAAGGGCGTTGCTTAGGGCCTATGGACTGGGTTAGGACAGACAACGCACATCCCTCCCTTTCGTGGGTGTAGAGGGAGAAAGGTTTAGTGTAGTCTGGGGTTCCTAGGACTGGGGCCGAGCAGAGGGCGTCTCGTAATTCTTTGAAGGAGGATTGGCATTCGGGTGTCCAGGGGAGGGGGAAGGGGACATCCTTAGCCAGCAGGGAAAGCAGAGGCTTTATGGTGAGACTGAAGTTTGGCAACCACTGTCGACAAAAGGAGGTGAGGCCCACTAGGGATCGTACTTGCTTCTGAGTTTTGGGAACAGGGGTTTCTAGGATGGTTTGAATTCGGTCAGGGGTAAGTTTCCTCCCGTCTTTGGATAGTAGGTGGCCTAGATAAGTTACCTGGGGCTGGCAGAATTGCAATTTCTTTCTGGAGACCTTGTGACCGTTCTCCGCAAGGAAGCGGAGGAGGTGAATGGTGGCTGTGACGGCAAGAGGAGTGGTGTCGGCCGCCAAAAGAATGTCATCGACGTACTGTATCAATACCACTCCATCGGGTAGTTGGACTGCATCCAGTTGCCTCTTGAGGGCTTGGCTGTAAATACTGGGACTCTCAGTGTAGCCTTGGGGTGCCCTGCAGAATCTGTACGAACGGGCTTTTAAAGTGAAGCCGAACAGGTAGCGGCTGTCTGGGTGGATGGGGATGGAAAAGAATGCGTTCTTGAGGTCAATAACAGTAAAGATGGTGGCAGTGGATGGAATCAGGGTGAGGATGGTGGTGATGTCTGAGACTACGGGGTACTGGGGTATGACTACTTTGTTAACCTCTCGCAAGTCAACAATGAAACGGTAGGCTTTCTCATCCCCCTCGCCTTGCTTCTTTACAATGGGTAGGATAGGGCTGTTGCAAACATTACTCACTACTTCTTCTACCACTCCTGCTTCGACCAGGGACTCGATGATTTCCACCAATGCCTTCTCGCCTTCGGGTGATATCCGATACTGTGGAAGCTTTGGGAGCACTGCGTCCGGTCGGACGGTTATGTGTACCGGGTCGATCACCATGCGCCCTACATCTGAGTCGGTTTTAGCCCATAGATGTGAAGGTAATGTGTCGAGTAGGGACATATCAGCATCGGTTATAGAGAGCATACGCCGTGTGTGACAGGGTCTGGACAGATCTGGGTTATCGTGTAGGATGACTCGAACTCCGTCTGGGGAGCATCTGATAGTGGCTCGAAAATGTTTTAGCAAATCAAGTCCCATAATAGCATCGGGGGTGTTGGAGGAGAGCAGAAAGGTCGTGTCAGTGGTGTTATCTTCTAAGTCAAAGGAGATTGGTGCTGATAAGGGGTTAGTGGAGGGCGTTCCGTCAAAGCCTATTGAGGTTACGTGTGAGCCAGACAAGGGTGCCCTAGGAATCAGTCGTTTAGATAACGCACTACGTGTCGCCCCAGTATCTACCAGGAATGGAGATTTTGTGCCCAAGACCTTAGCGGTGACGTAAGGACCTTGCTGGTCAACACGGAGTTCGACTGGATCCCTCCCTTGCCCCTGGCGGTCCTATGCGAAGTCATGAGTGCTCTCATAGTCGGACTGCTGACACTGGTTTTGGCGGGGGCGATCAAAGGTGTTTGGTCTGCCTGGCCTGTCGTTGATGGTGTTGTTCGTGTGCCCTCGTCCCTGTCCTCTATTTCTGGGGTCATATGCTGTGTCTCTGGGGTCCCTATTCTTGTTTATTTCCAGAAGGACCGGGCACTGGGATTTCCAGTGTCCGAACCCTCTACAGAACGCACATTGATTTCCATCTAAGTCTCTCCGTCCGTTGTAGGGTGTAGGTGTATGGTCTCTAGGGGGTAGCTTTCTAGGGGCGGTTGGTTGGTAATTCTCTTTTGGGGGTTCCCTTCCTATGGTCACCCCTTGCAACTGTGCTATCATCACCCTCTCCTTTAATTCCTTTTTCTTCTTCTCTGACGCCCTATCGTTCTCGTTCTTCTGGTTTTCGTAGTATTGGGCCATCTGGAGAATTGCTGCGGGTTTGGAGGCTGCCCAACTGCTCTCGCTGGTCTGTAGCTTCTGGGAAACTTCTTGAGACAGACCCTTTACATAATTCTGGACAAAGAGGTGGTGTCCGGTTGCGGTGGTCATGTCTTGGCCACTGTAATCGGAAAACACAGTCTCGAATCGGGAGAAGTATTCAGACACATCCTCCTGGGGTTTCTGGCGGCAAGCCGTCACTATCGACCAGTCTACCTTTCTTTCTGGGATTAGAGTCTTCAGCTTTTGTACAATCTTGTCTGGGAGCTCTAAGATGGCTTTCGGGGGTTTCTGTCCAGGTTCTCGCTGCTTGTCTATGGTATCGAGTTGTATCCAGGTATATCCGAACGGCTCAGCGTGGTCAACTTTCCGGATTTGTTTCCACACATCAGCCGGCAGGCATAGCCCAAAGAACAAGTCGATATCTGCCAACGTCATTATCGTTGAGCCTAAGGCTGTACCCAATTCAGTGTAGAAGGCAGTCGGGTTCTTTCTCAAGTCGGGTAGAGTCTTTCTAAAGGTCAAAATATCTTGCCGGTCCCACGGCTGGTAGACCCAGTTATATACAACCCTTCCCTTCGCATCTTGGTGGTTGATGTCGTCGTGTGTTCCCTGACCCCGTGGGGGGACCCAGTAGGGGGCAGCTTCTTTAATGGGCATCATGGCATCGGCCCTTCCTCCCTGGGGCTTAGTTGCTATGGGGGTTTCTGTTTTGGTGGTCTGTCCATGTTCTTTAAGGTGTCGGTAGACCTCGAGTGTACGAGTGAAGAGGTTCGTTACATCGCCCTCTCCTTCTTCCCCAATGTCTACCTTCCTATATAGGGCCGCTAAGCCTTCGGGACCTTTATCGTGGTATCTGTCCTCATATGCATTCAGGGCGTGATAACAGAGCCGTACGACGAAGTGTCGTCTGCGGCTGTCGGCATACGAGCTATACACGTCTGTTATGTACTCCTCACTTTCTTTTCGCTCCACCAGCGTCCCTACTATCCTATCGATTCCTGATCTTTCATCCTTAGTTAATCGATTCATTCTGGTGGACTCTTTCTTTCCCATCTCATGGTCATCTAGCGTGGTAGTCGACATCGGGTTCAGTACAAGAGGCTCAGCCGGCGCGGAGGCCGTGAGGGCCGAGGCCCCTGTACTGCTTTCGCTCGTGTTCGGGGGTTGTGGGTGTTGCACTACTGATTGGGAGGGTGCATACGGAGGGGGCATGTAAATGATCGGGGGACCTAACAGTAATTCGTCATTCGTTCGCTGCTTGGAGGACAACTCAGGGTAGAGCAAAGAAGGGGTCCTAACAGCGTACTGGCCTGAGGTTTCGGGCTCCTGTCTTAGTTTAGTTTCCCTTCTCTCCTTTATGTCTTCTTCTAACTTTTTAGCGGCAAGGTGAGCTGCCTTTCGTAATTCCTTTTCTGCTTTTACTTCTTCCCTCTTTTTCCGTTGTGTCGCTTCTTTGCGCCACATGCCAATACTGTCAAGCATAGTAGGCGTCGTCTTATTGTTACGCAGAGCTACTTCTAGCGCTTCTATCTTGCGGTCGTCGAAGGATCCCATCAGTGGCCACTGACTTTCGGGGTCCTTCTTGGTATATTTATGCCACAGCTTGCTATAAGCTACGGCGACTAGTCCATATTTAGTGAACATGTCCTTATTAGGGGTGCCTTCCAGTGGAGCCGGGTGGTTCACCTCTAATAAGCGGTCCGGGCAGAACCAACTACCAATCAGTGGGGAGAAGATAGGCATGACGGGTTTCAACGGGGACAAAAGTCAGCACTACCTATCTTTTCACTGCTTGCAAAGACTAGACAGAATATCTCTATTCCTCGTTATTTGTAAGCAGAGAATACCTCCAAAGAACCAATATCGAACAACTAGTGTTCGGACAATCAATCAATCAATCAATGGGGAGATAAAGATAGGCACGACGGGTTTCAACGGGGACAAAAGTCTGCGTTACCTACCCTTCACTATTTGCAAAGACTAGACAGAATATTCCTATTCTACGTTATTTGCAAACAGAGAATATCTCAAAAAGCACTATTCTTCAAAACAATCAATGTTCGGACAATCAATCAATGGGGAGATAAAGATAGGCACGACGGGTTTCAACGGGGACAAAAGTCTGCGTTACCTACCCTTCACTATCTGCAAAGGGAGAGAGAGAGAGAGTATTTCTACTCCTCCCCGTTTGTAGACAGCGAATATCTCAAAGAGAACAATCAATGAGCAATACTAGTATTCAAACAATCAATCAATTATTTCGCACTTTTGTCGTATTTCACGACCTTACCCGGACCGCGTGGACAGTTTCTCGTCTTCCGCCTCCAGCGCCCGATCGTCCTCTATTCTCCGTATTTGCCGCGGCACTCCTGATGGTTCCCAGTCAGGACCGTAGATCACTCGAGAGAGGTCTGCTCGGAACCAGTGAAGTTCGGATGATCGGCTGCCAGACGAGGGTCTATTGGGCAGGAGCTCTCCCGATCGTTGCAGTTGTTCACTCTGTCGTCGGGACCTCTCCCACTGGATCCACGTGTCGCTGATGGGCCCCACGTTTGGGACGCCAATTGTTAAATGGTAGCGGCAGTTTCAGTCGATAATCTTTCAAGTATTTGCCCGGCGGTAATCGCCTCTCATACCACTCGATAATTTACCAATAAAAGAGGCAGGCGCCGGAGACTGGAAGGCAGGAAACAAAGTTTTATTCCGTCGGAGCAGAACACATCAGATCAGACAGCAAGGTATCGTCACGAGGTGCTCTAACTGCATCTCTGAGACCTGGTCTCTTATACACTGGTTTATTGCTTTATTACACACAGTATATTCTTGAGATTCCCTTGATGCCTGAAAGAACATCCCCTGAAGCCCCGGCTCAGATCCGATCCCACACATAGATACAGTAGAAGTTCCCACCCTACCCGCAGTGGGAGATGGCTATCGCGCAGCAGGGAATTCCGCTAATTCCCGGGGGTGTGTGCAACCGGCCGGGTCTCAGGGGGTAGGGGCTTTGATTCTACTGTAATCCCTTTGATGTGGGGTGTTTCCCTTACAGTAGGGGCAATAAACTGCATCTGCAGGGCTAGGCGATGGCCTGGGACCAGTTCAGACAATGGGGCGCAGAGGAAGAGGGTTATCAAAGGAGAGGCATGACCATGTATGGGTTGTCGGTCGGAAGTGGTTCCGTAGCAGGGTCGCGCAGAAGGAGAGGGTTTATGGCCTGTATGAGAGAGCGGGGGTGGCCAGCGCGCGGGGGATGCTTGCAGCGCCAGGGGAAAGCGCTGGCGGTCGAGAGTGAGCGGGGAGAGAGTGGGGTGCCTAAAATGGCGGCCGTGCATTCGCTGTGCGTGGCGCTGGGGAGAGGCAAGATGGCGCAGATAATGTTCAGTTTGCACGCTAAATTTCCACAATCTCATAATCTATTTTCCCTAGCAAATAAAAAACACTACTTAACACACTACAAGAAATTCCATACGTAGCTGGTAAATGGTGATAAGTAACACCCTCTGAAACGGATGCAGGTAATTGCATACAAACGTAGTAATCCCTCACTTCCATTGTCTTCACATATTCATACAATAATTTCGAAAAAACATTGCTAGAAAAATCATTAATTGACCTATCTTTATGCATGTAAGTATTACTAATTCTAGTTGAAACTACTTTTTGTGAACTTTTCTCTACATTAGTCTCATTCCCAGTATGCATTTCAAATGTACCTATTGTAACTCTAAATGTAACTAATAAAGCTAAAACACCCCATAGTAGCATTAATAATCCAGTACAGCAACAGCACATTCTACACCATCTTTTCAAGAAGGCACATCTACTTTGATTATTCTCTATGTTAGCCATTTTACTACTTTGACCGTGTCTTTTGACTTAGCCTCTACTACTCCACTACTGTATTATTCTTTATTTCTGGATTACTTCAAACAGCTGAATTTCAGACTTTTCTCCTTTTCACTTTTCTCCAAGTGATTTCTTCAGTTCACTCAATTTGGATATTCATCACTTTTCACTCCTTCTTCTTCAGCAACATCAAATTGTATCAGCTCATCAACAACATCCTGTGCATCCGACTCTTCTCCAATGTCAGTCAGGATAACTTTTAAGATTCCAACAGATTTTTCCTTTTCCTCAACCACTTGTCTCAAGATCCCCTCCGGATTGTCTTGATTCACTGTTTCTTCTTCTTCTCCTCCTTCAGACAGTGCCACATAAGACCATTCCGGTGATCTGTACTTTTGGTTGGGTCTTCTAATTCTCTTTATCTCCTCGGGTTCTTTTGACTCCTTTTGCTCCTTTCTTTTTACTTCGTTTTGACTCAACACCTCATTCACTTGTTCAGCTTTCGATGTGTTTGCTCTTATCAGTCTGTAACTCAGCCTCTTTACTCTGTTGTTAGGCCAAAAATCTCCTCTTACAACTTTTTTCGGTCTTGTTTCTGTATTATTTCTTTCTCCAATCCAAGTTCTCTTTCTCAGAACTCGACCTTCTGATTTTTCATTCTCACTTTCATCCGATTCTGTTTCAAATGCCTCTTGTTTTTCAGCAGTTTTCTTTCGCTCCACAGTCTTTTTCACCACTGTTTGAGACTTCCCTACTTCTTTCCCTCCTCGAGTCTCCGACACGCAATCTTCTTGCTGTCTACTTGTCCCTTCACCTAGCTTATCAGGAATGTTCCCTACACCTCCTCGGGGGTCTTCCGCAATCTGTCCCTCTCTATCTTCTTCTGACCCTACTTCTTCAGGTATAATCTCAAGTGGTTCTTCAATCTCCTCTTCTGATTGAGGAGTCTCTGTGGAATTACTCTTTTCTCTTCCTTTTCCTCCACTGCTTTTTGGAACTTCAGGCTCTCTTACAGAATCTGATCTCCCTTCTGAGACTCTCAATGGTTCTCTTGAAGTCTTTTCTGCTTCTTTTCCTGAACTTTGATTTTTTCTCACTGGTTCTGGGTCTTCATCATCACTGGAATCTGATTCTTCAAAATACTCCTTGCCAGTCCCATCCTTTGGGTTTGGAACTCTCAGAGTATGACTCGCATGTACCCAGTTTTTCACACCAGCACACTTCACTGCAGTTGTCGTAGTCAAAATAACTTGTCTTGGCCTTCCCCACCTTGGAACCAAGCAATTTCTTCTTCTGTGTACTTTAATCCTCACCCAGTCCCCTGGACTCAGATCATGAGCTTGCTTCTTCTCAAGTGTGGTAGCTTCTTCTCCAACCTGGTGAAACACAGAATGAACTGCGTCAGCCAGGCCTTTACAGTAATCCAAAATCATGTCATCAGTTATTGTCATCAACTTATTGACAGGCACATATGCATGTCGCATTGTGCGTCCCATCAAAATCTCGTGCGGACTCAACCCAGTAGTTCTATCTGGAGTAGATCTAATAGTCATTAGCACTAGAGGCAAGACATCAGGCCATTTCATTCCAGTGGCTAAACACATCTTACCAATCCTGTTCTTGATTGTGCCATTTATCTGCTCAACCACACCAGAAGCCTCTGGCCTGTATGCACAATGTAGCTTTTGCTGTATGCCCAATGCTTCACAAATCAAACTCATGAGCTCATTATAGAAGTGTCCACCTCTATCAGACTCAATCGTTACTGGAAACCCGTACCTAGGAATCAACTCTCTTAACAATAACTTTGCCACTGTTATTCCATCATTTCTCCTAGTCGGATAGGCCTCCACCCATCTTGAGAACAAACAGACTACCACTAGAACATACCTCAGTCTGTTCACTTGGGGCATTATAATGAAATCTACCTGCATTCTCGTGAAAGGACCACCTTCTCTGCCTATCGTTCCCAGACTCACCACTGACTTTTTCCCAGTGTTAAATTGCTGGCAAATCAAACATCTTTGACAGATGCTCTCTGCAATTGTCCTGAACTTTGCATTGTACCAAGTCTGTTTAAAAGACCTGATCATCGCATCCCTTCCCAAATGTCCCTGGCCATGATACATCCTTGCCATTGTCGACAGCATTGAGTTTGGCATGACTGGTCTGCCATCTCTATAGACCCAAACATGGTCCGTTTCTCTTGGGGCACAACCTGCCTTGATCCAGTCTTTCTTTTCTTCCTTTCCTGCCTCATCCTGCAACTGTTTCACTTCATCCCACGTTTCTAGGACATTAGTAAACATCACAGAACAAAAAGACATTTCTCCTTCTCGTTCCCTATTAATCGAGTGATTGTTCTTAGCACAATATTGTGCAATGTCGTTAGCAAATCTGTTGCCAACAGTCACAAAATCATCTCCTTGTCCATGAGCAGCACATTTCACAACTGCTAATTCTTTAGGCAGCTGTATCACCTCAAGCAATTTCCCAATCACTTCAGCATTCTTTATTGGAGTCCCACTCGACGTCAAGAAACCTCTCTGTAGCCTAAGTTGGCCAAAATCATGCACAACTCCAAATCCATACTGACTATCAGTCATCACTGTCACTCTCAAATCTTTCCCAATCTCACAAGCTTTCGTCAATGCCACCAATTCAGCAACTTGTGCAGATTTCACTCCTTTCAATGATGAAGCTTCCATAACTTCTGAAACCTTGCACACTGCATATGCTGCACTCAGCACACCCTCATCATTCCTCAGACATGATCCATCTACAAACAGCACATGATCACTCTCAAGTAAGGGAAGATCCCTTATGTCTGGTCTCGGTTTTGTACAGTAATTCAGCACATCCAAACAATCGTGATCATCTTCTGTCTTCACACCCACATTTTCAATATCCGGCAACAATGTCGCTGGATTCACATTCACACATCTCTCCAGAGTCACATTTGATGCTCCCAGAATGACTTTCTCATATTTAGTCAGCCGACTATGTGACATGTACTGAGTTCTGCTTCTTGTCAAAAGAATTGCCACATTATGAGGTACGAATACCCTTACAGGATATCCCATTATAATTCCCTCACTCTGTTCCAGACTTCTGCATGTTGCAGCCACAGATTTCAGACAACCTGGTAAACCCACAGCTACAGGGTCAAGTGTCAATGAGAAGTACGCAATAGGCCTTCTCAGTAATCCATGCTTCTGGATTAACACTGAAAGTGCACATCCATTTCTCTCACTGCAGTACAATTCAAACTCTTTCTCATAGTCTGGCATACCCAAAGCAGGGGCTTCACACATTCTGCTCTTCAGCTCCTCAAATGCTGCCATTTGTTCTCCATCTAGTTCCAATGGATCTGTCATATCACTTTTTGTCAGCTTAATCAGTGGCTTTGCTATCAGCGAGAAATTAATTATCCACTGACGACAATAACCCACCATTCCCAGGAACATTCTCACTTCCCTCTGGGTCTTTGGGGCTTTCATTTCTCTGATAATTCTAATCCTGTCATCAGTCACTTTTCTCAGACCTTTTTCAATATTGTGTCCAAGATAATGCACCTCTTTCTTGCAAAATTGCAATTTAGCTGGAGATACCTTTAACCCTCCATTTGCCAGATGATTCAGTAAAGCTATGGTATCTACTTCACAAGCTTCACGTGTCCTTGATGCCACTAGCAAATCATCAATATATTGCACTAGTACTGAATTTTCAGGCATAATCAAACTCTCCAATGATTTTTTCAATAACTGATTGAATATCGAAGGACTCTCCGTATACCCCTGTGGGATACGACACCATGCTAAAATACGCTGGCCAAACCTAAATGCAAAAATCGGCTGGCTGTCATGATGCAATGGAATTGAAAAGAAAGCATGACACAAATCAATCACTGTGTACCACTCAGCATCATGTGGAATCTGATACAAAATCACTGACGGATTTGGCACAATAGGACAACATGCCACCACAATTTGATTAACTTTTCTCAAATCCTGTACAATCCTGAACTTCCCATTAGGCTTCTTTAGCCCCATTATCGGTGAATTACACGGACTACTCAGTAGTTCTCTCAGAACTCCCTGCTGAATCATTTTCTCAATTATAGGAGTTATTGCCTCAATAATTTCTGGTGTCATTTTGTGCTGAGGAATGTTAGGATAAGTAATTCCCTCTTTCACTGAAATTTTCACAGGATCTACATTATTCATTAATCCCACATCCTCTCCAGTAAAATCCCAAACTGTCCTTTTCACTGTGTCTCTCAGCTCTTGAGGCAAATCCTCCGGATCAAACACAGCATATGCACCAATTAACTCACTCTCTCTATTTTCTAGAGTCATTCGGTACAAAACATCCTCATCTGGTGTTTCAAAAGCTATTCCATCCGGTGTACAAAAAATTGTACAGTTCATCTTACAAAGCAGATCCCCGCCTAACAGGTTCACTGGACTAGTGTCACAGACAAATGGTGGATTGGTACATTCAGATCTCCAATGTCCCAGTTGGCCATAGTTGTGACACGGGAACTTTTTCTTGGCTTCCTCAAGATTCCCCTTTCCTTTCCCTGCATATCTAGGCCTATTCCCTGGATTATTTCCTGCATTATTCGCCTGTTCCACCAACTGTGCTTCCTGTCTTTCCGCAACTTTCACTTGTGCCCACATTGCTTTCTCTTTCAGCTTTCTCTGTTTTGCTTCAATTTCATCACTGAAGTATTTTGCATGTCTCAAAATCTCATCTATTTTCTTACTCTGCCAGTCCACTGTATGCTCACGAATTCTCTCACTAATCTCAGGTCTCAGGCCATATACAAATCTGTATACAAAATGACTCAAATCCTTGTCACCCAGGTGTTCATCCCCACTGAATTGTTTAAAAGCCAGTATCAGCCTCTCATAAAAAGCATGAACCGATTCTTTTGCTTCCTGATGTGTTCGATCTATTTTAACCCAGTCTGTCTCTTTTGGAGGTACTTTATTTTTCAGGTATACGATCACCTGATCGTACTTTCTCATTACCTCTGGATCTGGTGCTCCTGTTCTCTGATCTCTTGGATATTCCTCAGTAGGCCAACTCACAACTATTTTACACTCAGCCCACAAGTCTGCAGGAACAATTATATCAAACAGACTATTCAGGTCAATCCACAGCACTTTTGACAATTTCACAAACCTGTCTACCTGCCTATACCACTCGACGGGCTTTTCTCTCAGTCGAGGGAAATCATTCGTAAATGATAAAATATCCTGTCTGGTCCATGGAACATGTACATATCCTCCTCCAGGTATTTCTCTCATAGGATAAGCATCCACTGTTTTCTCTTTTTCTCTCACAGGAAATGCTGAATAAGTCCTATCCCCTGATTCTTCTCTTTTCTTGTACCACCTATCCTTCCACTTCTCAACATCACCCCATTTTCGCAATAAAGCGATCATCTCTTTAATCTGTCCTGTTCTACCAGCACCATTCAGATTCTCAATATCTTTGTCTGTGAAATCCATCCTGTAAGACTTCTGCAAAGCTTTCACTTTATCAATGTCAACTCCGTGCTCATTCGCTATTGCTCTTAATCTGTCATGTGTATTTTTAGCTCTCCAGGTGATATTTTTACACATAAATAACAATTCACCATCATGATGATTTTTTAGAATTTCTGTAGGAACTGTCCCTGCAACAAGCTCTTCTAATTCTACACGTAACCTAGCCACATCAATTGCCTGTGAATCTTTATCCCTCTTTTGAAGAACTTTCATCCATTCATTCAAATCTTCAGCTGTTATTTCAGTAGATTTTCTCACTGGAACCACTTTCTTCTCCGGTTCTAAAATCGGCATCCCTGAACAACTAGCTTCACCAGCATCCAATCTTGAATTAGACTGTATCTCTAATCCTTCACTACATGTCTCATGTCTGGATTGTCTCAAATCATCATTTTCTGTCCTTTTTCCTGAATCTCCTGAAGGACCAGCCAAACTTGTCAATCTATTCCCAACATATGGAATCACCAAATTATTTTCACCCGTCCTCTGCTTATCAAAAACAGGCATAACCGGACCTATGGTTACAGGCACCGTAACAGCTTCTAGATTCTTTGTCAGCTCTCTAATCTTTTCAGTCAACTCCGATGTAGTTCTGGCTAATTCTCTCGTATTTTCGCCACCGCTTCTATTCTCTCTTTCCCTGAAAGGATTACCACTGCTTAACTCAGGTGTCACATTTTCTGTCTCAATGATACGCAATGTATCTCTTATCGGAGAAACAACTGGTGTGCTCTCTTCTGGTTCTGGTCTATATGGAGGTGGTCTTTTGTAAATCATGTCATTCAAGACTTCATCTTCATACTCATTAACTCCATATCTTCTCACTTCTGCCTCAGGAACCTTTTCTGTACCCTTCTCTTCAATTGTTCTCATAGGGTATAATCCCTCTGACATACTAGCATCTCGCCATCTCTTCATTCGATCATGATGAGTTTCACGATCATGTCTCCTTCCAAACATGTACCTATAATTTCCCCCAGACCTCTGTTTTTCTCGCTCATGTACTTCCTCTTCCCATTCCACTAAAGCCTCAAACTGTGTCGGCCTCGGTCTTGGGTCAAGACATAACATCTTTTCCCGCAAATTTTTCAACATGGCCAAATTAAATGAACCATGTTCTGGAAATGCTAGAACACCGTCTTCTTTAGTATACCTAACCCAATTCTCCAACCATATACAGGTATGATACCCATATCTCGCAGCCATGAAGGATGCAGGCGTTTTCGATGGAGGTAACAATTCACCTTCTCTCGTTTTAACATCTTTATCCTTGTCGAACCAATTTTTAATCTTTCTGAACAAAGATTTTTTCTTTTTCTCCTCTTGGTAATACATTTTAGCTTTTACCAAACTTTTCTAATCCCTTCCGTAATACAACTGAATAGTATGATGTTTTATCCAATAACAGCGCGACTCACACTAACGCACCAATCCTGGAGCATCTACGTCACAAGAATAAAAGGTGACTCTTTCCAATCCTTGCGCGGCTCACACCAGCGCACCAATCTCAGCGCGAGCACTGTTCTGATCTAATATCCAATCAGAGCGCGGTCTGTTTGACGTCAGCAGTCGCTGCAGTTTCTCCTGCTCCCGTCTCCTGTCAGTCGTCTACCCCTCCTTTACAAAACTTCTCAGTAGACTTCGTGTCAGATTCTACAAAATCTATTAGTTACAACATATAAACATCTCCATTGTCTGCTTCGCTAACCAAAGAATAGTAAAGAAAAATCTATTTCACAAGAATCCCGTTGACACAGTAGCACATCCCTCTACTCTGCCCTTCTAACTTTCATTCATTAACTGTTTCCTCTAGGACTGCTCCAAAGAGTATTACAATTAACTAAATATATGAGCATTCACGCACATTCATACAAGAAAATGTAGTACATACACACAGAATCCTGCTTTTCCCGAGAACAGGGAACAATCTGCCCCACTACAGAATTATAACATACGTTAACCAAGCAGTGTTTACCTCTGCCCAGTCCTTCAGACAAGCTCAGAGAAAACCTATTACTCCTCCCGCAATAAGCTTTAACGGTGAACCTTACGGATCCCTGGGACTTAAGACCAGAGTTTCACAGATAACCTTCACTACCATACACACTCCTTTTATACCAGAAGTATTTCTAATAGTAACACACAACGATGTCACTGATTCCGAACACAGACAATGTGACGCGCAACTTCAATTGTCACACGTTTTTTTCCTGCATACGTACAGGACCAACAATCCCGTCTTTCCCGAGAGCAGCATATACTTCCCTCTGCCCTACTACGGAACTGTTACCAGCTCCCAAATTCCAGAAGCACTACATAAAACTCAACATGACGACTTCAACATTTAGTATTAGTACATATACCAACATCAATCAATAATCAATAAATCAAAAGCCAATGTACAAGCAATCTAATCAGATCAAGACAATCATCAATAACCATCCTCTGCTACCAGGAAATTGGTGGAGATTGGGGTGTACAAATTCTCCCTACTTCCACAGATAGAGTAAATTCACAGATACACGCACATACACTCATCATACGCTTGGGCCCATTTCACTAACATACACTCAGATTACTCTAACAACACTGAACCTGTGGAAAGAAAACCTTCTAAACACCCTGCATCTACACTTATGGTCGATAAGACCTAATTGACACTGTCTTGAGTCATGATTTAACCAATAATAATCAACAATAATCAAATGGAGTACTCAATAATTGACAAGAAATAATAACCAACACTGTATTTAAAATTATGATTCTTTATCTAAAATTAGTTCGAATGGAAAGGCAATCAAAATAAATCATTATTCTCATAGTTACCTATTCTAGCTAAATGTCATAAATGGGTCATCAGGACAGATCTCTCAATAGAAGTCTCTTAGGTCACCGTCCTCACAGCATCGATCCTCACCAACGCAAGTTCGGAAAGAAGTGGCCTCAGAATCCAAAATGCAACGAACGAACCCTCTCTAAGCTAACAATATTTATAATGAATTTAATAATAGAAGGCAACATAAAATGTTTTCGATATCCGCTGAACTGCTGAGCAAAGCGAGCAGGAAAGGATGTAGCATCGCTACATTTGGAAAATCTCCGCTCAGAAAAAATCACAAAAATAAAAAGACGGAAGACGGAACTAAATCTTGAAATGTTTCTTTTTCATGTTCATATTTCCTCGGAACCAGCATGGTGATCATAATGTTCATTGAGGCTCCTTTGTCTTCCAAGGACATTTGGATGTCCGCCCAGAGCTGCTGTCCTCACGGAAAACTTTTAACCAGGCGAAGACTGTGGTCAGATGACTCTCGACCATGTTCAGCAAGGCCTTCTCATCAGAGTTCGACTTTAAACGGTAGCCATTTTTACTAGGCCAAAACGTATCATCTTAATTAAAAGAGACAAAAACAACGTTACCACAGCATAGTGATTAAACAGTGTTAACCCCACTAATACCCTTATGTGTATGTAATTATCTAGCCTTTGCAACACAAGAAAAGCATTAGTACATGACATTTAAAAAGCATTTTTGTGCTTTAAAATAAACAGCACTCAGCAACATTTATTAATAAAACATGCACATTTATTAGTCAACGACACAAATGCTTCCCCACGTGTAGTTTTCTCTTGTTATTTCTTATTGGTTAATTAGAACATTTACACAAAACAAATAATTAGTAATTATAAATTAATAATTTTAATTTATTTCGACAATAGACAAACCAGAGCTTAAAAAACCCAATAGATTTTCAACAGAAAACTCTACTCCAGCAGTGCAGCATCATGCAGGCAGTAAATGTACTTGGTTTCTTCCTAGCAGAATCTTGTCCAGGTAAAATCTAAAGTCCTGTAGCCGTGATTGTTATACCAATTGTTTAGTATATGGTGCGGGCACCCCCGGAGCCCGCTGGGTATTGTGCTATTTACAAATGTTCTATTGATTCAGTATTGTGAGCTTTATGTTCTAATCTCTTGTAGAGATTATAGAGATAGTTATATTAATAGATACATATTTTTATATAACTATGTGTTTTTCAAATTTCATTTAGTCATTTAGGAGGTGATATTCTGGTAAAACAAGCTGGTTTACATTCCTTCAAGATTTAGCCTGAAGGCTGCTGTCCATAGCTACCACTAGGATAGCTTTCAATAAAGGTTATGTTTGACCTCATGCATCATTGAGGGTCGTGTGGACTGGTACAAGATGCCCACTTTAATTATAAGACAGCATATACCCACTCACCTTCTCACATAGAGGATGACAGATTGTGGTTCACGCCACCGATTAAGTTTTTTAGTTCTTAGAAAAAGGCCTTAGCTTCTTTAACTGTGTAAGCGACTCCTACCTTACGGCATGGCTTTACTCTTCATCTGGCTTGAATTCTGCCTCTTTCCCCATTCCCATACGATGCATGCCTTGGTACCTTCTCATCCAACTTCTATCTTGTTCTACTCTTCTTCAGTTTGTAACTCTGTCCCATCTGGCTTGCCACCAATCTCTTTTCTCATCAATGCGCTCATTCCCTTCACTCATCCATCTTCTGTTTTATTTTACTCATATTCAGTGTATACTATTGTTCTTCTCTGATCCATGGGGGGGGGGAGGAAGGGGCTGTAACAAGGGTGTGTCCCAAACCCAGATTAACGGTCATTCCTCGACCGGAGCACCCACCCCACAATGTCGTGGCAGTCTAGCGCTGTCTTCTCACAGCCTGATGCGGCGCTTGCAAATTGAGCCTGTGGCTTTTTCCTGTTCCCATGCCGGAGCGTGTCTCTCATCGGTTTGGGGCCACGGCCGCCTCGCACACTTTTGTTGACAATACCACTATTCTCACGCGTTTGTTATGCGTTTTCCTGATGCCTTGGTCATCGGATTGATTTGCGGATATTTGGGGAATTATCTGGTGGAGAGTCGAAACTCTCTTAGTTTGCGAGCATCTTTCTCGGCGTACGGCCACCCCCCAAAGTTGAAACAATTTTGAACATATTTCAAAATTCTTAAATATAATGTGGAGGACAGGGACGGCTGTAAGGGGTGATGTGGAGGCCGTTTTTAACCTACGTCTATGAGACAGTAAAGGTTAAAAGTTGTATGTTTTTCTTACAATTTCTGATCCCTGACCAACAGAGAATAGAAAATAGAATTTAGAGAATTTAGGAAGCTAGTTGTATAAAGACATCTAGGCTTGGACCCTACACTATTGCCTTGTGGTCCTGCATTAAAATTGTTTAATAACTTTGTGTCCTTTACAGCAATGGCTTTTGTTGGAAGAGAAGATCTCTTTCCATAGGAAACCACTGTATTCCCAAAAGCCCTTTTTTCTGCTTCCGGCTGCATCCATTCCCAAGGCATTTTAGCACTACCTTTTATACAGTGTCGAAAGCTTGGCCCAGGTTTCACGAAAGACTCCAAATACTAGAGTGTGTATCTAGCACTTCTTGGCCAGGAGTTTTATGCATTCCTTCTATACATGTGATAGCCGGACTGGGGCCAAAATTAAATAATATGACTCAACCTTTCAATTACCATCACTTACACGATCAAGCCCCGTTCCCGCACTCGTTTCTCCACGTCTCAGGTTACAGATCTTTGCCACTGTGCTTTGATTCAAAGAGCTATTTCGTGCACATAGAGTTGTCTTACTTTAGCCTTGTGAAACTCCGGATGCTCCAGCTCTTTGAATAAAATCACCCTTCATATCCCACTTTTCAGTAATGGTCCAATACTACGTAAAGAGGAATACCATGCCCCACTCCCCACGCATGATGCCATCGACCCTCCTCATACCCTACCTGCTGCAGCGACACTGCCCTGTATTTGCAATGTTTGTTATGGACTCGTAAAATGTTTTTATAAATGCTTCATTCCTGTCCTTATTGTTTTTACTTGTTTATTCACTCATGAGGTGTAGCTAGACAATTTATTGAGCATTTATCAGATGCTATCTCATTGCAGCCTACCATATGTTACAGATATCTGATGTTGATTTATTGCTGCGTAACCACTTGCATGGATATATCTCATGCCACTTTATTATCCTGACAGGACTGCCTATTGTTCCTTTGCATCAATGCTGACACCGTGACGTGTATGTTTTGCTTTTTTGATATACAATAAACAGAACTTAAGTAAAAAGCCATCACAAGTAAATTTCAATTTAAATTCCAAGTTCAGTCAATGTTTAGAGGTTGAGTAAGATTTTAAAACGTATGCTAAAAAAATGGTATAACAATCACGACTTCAAAAGACACAGTGCCTAGAGCACGTAGAATCGCTGGGACCCCAAGGAACCACCCAGAGGAGGGACACAGGGAGCCCACGGAGGACGGGTGCAGTGAGGAAACACGGACGCGTGTTCCGTACAATTCTATGGGAAAGTCGCGTTTGGAAAATTAAAAAGTTAGTGACACGCCTAAGAGGACTTCAATCAAACCCTTTGGAACGTAGGAGGCTCTCAGGCCAACCCACCAGTGAGTACCGAGGTACCTGTGTTACCTATCCCAGAGGAGCCGGGTGCTTTGCTGTCAAGTGGTGTCGGAAACCTTGGCCTTTTTCAAAGGAGAGCTGCAAAGAAGTACTGCTGTCAGGAAGGCGATGAGTGTCTGGTAGAATCCAAGCCTGTATCCAAGGTTAGAGGAACCTGAAAGCAGAGGGGACAGAGTCTGGGTCACTTCTGGTGACCAGGGGCTCGGTAGTCAAATGCCCACCGATGTTGGGTGGTTCAGGTGAGAAGAAGGGTTGTTTGACTCTGCAGACACTGGGACCAGGAGATGTCTAGGATGAACAGGATCTGGAGGTGAGCTGTCCCACGAAGGATGTCGAGGGCTGAGGGGTCGATGTCCGGCTGGAGCACCAACAAGCCTTGGCAACTGCAACCCACACGGTCCGAGGAAACAGGTTACGGTGTGGACTAGCAAGGTCCAGGGGACTCGATAAAAAATGGAGAGTCAGGGAACGTCTGGAGCAACCATGTAAGCCCAAGAATTCACAAGGTGACCCTTGATAGGACCCACAGGCCAACAGACCAGGGATCGCGAGGAGACCTCAAGTAAGTAAGTAAAGGAACAGACCACAGGATACTAGAGGAGTGGAGGCTGGAAATGTTTGGTGCAAATACTGCTCAGGGTCGAGACTACATGGAGTCAAATGTACAGGCTCAGGAATTGTCACTAAGCATATGCAACTGGAAAACCACGAGTTGCACAGGGATTCAGGTTGCACGGTTCCCACAAGGGATACTGGTCTCAGAATTGCTGAGAGGGCAGATCGACCTGAGGGACCCATGGGAACCCACCTCTTGTGTTGCTGATATCTTCGGAGTCCTCAGGAGCTCGGGAGAAGCAAACCAGGTAGATGCGTTTTGGTGCCTGCTTTTGCAGGGGAGTAACTCCGGTACTCCAAGGGAGATTCTTCAGTCGTGCAGCATCGTGCAGGCAGTAAATGTACTTGGTTTCTTCCTATCAGTATCTTGTCCAGGTAAAATCTAAAGTCCTGTAGCCGTGATTGTTATACCAATTGTTTAGTATATGGTGCGGGCACCCCCGGAGCCCGCTGGGTATTGTGCTATTTAAGAATGTTCTATTGATTCAGTATTGTGTGCTTTATGTTCTAATCTCTTGTAGAGATTATAGAGATAGTTATATTAATAAATACACATTTTTATATAACTATGTGTGGTTCAAATTTCATTTAGTCATTTAGGAGGTGATATTCTGGTAAAACAAGCTGGTTTACATTCCTTCAAGATTTAGCCTGAAGGCTGCTGTCCATAGCTACCACTAAGATAGCTTTCAAAAAAGGTTATGTTTGACCTCATACATCATTGAGGGTCGTGTGGACTGGTACAAGATGCCCACTTTAATTATAAGACAGCATATACCAACTCACCTTCTCACATAGAGGATGACAGATTGTGGTTCACGCCACCGATTAAGTTTTTTAGTTCTTAGAAAAAGGCCTTAGCTTCTTTAACTGTGTAAGCGACTCCTACCTTACGGCATGGCTTTACTCTTCATCCGGCTTGAATTCTGCCTCTTTCCCCATTCCCATACGATGCATGCCTTGGTACCTTCTCATCCAACTTCTATCTTTTTCTACTCTTCTTCAGTTTGTAACTCTGTCCCATCTGGCTTGCCACCAATCTCTTTTCTTATCAATGCGCTCATTCCCTTCACTCATCCATCTTCTGTTTTATTTTACTCATATTCAGTGTATACTATTGTTCTTCTCTGATCCATGGGGGGGAGGAAGGGGCTGTAACAAGGGTGTGTCCCAAACCCAGATTAAGGGTCATTCCTCGACCGGAGCACCCACCCCACAATGTCGTGGCAGTCTAGCGCTGTCTTCTCACAGCCTGCTGCGGCGCTTGCAAATTGAGCCTGTGGCTTTTTCCTGGTCCCATGCCGGAGCGTGTCTCTCATCGGTTTGGGGCCACGGCCGCCTCGCACACTTTTGTTGACAATACCACTATTCTCACGCGTTTGTTATGCGTTTTCCTGATGCCTTGGTCATCGGATTGATTTGCGGATATTTGGGGAATTATCTGGTGGAGAGTCGAAACTCTCTTAGTTTGCGGGCATCTTTCTCGGCGTACGGCCACCCCCCAAAGTTGAAACAATTTTGAAAATATTTCAAAATTCTTAAATATAATGTGGAGGACAGGGACGGCTGTAAGGGGTGATGTGGAGGCCGTTTTTCACCTACGTCTATGAGACAGTAAAGGTTAAAAGTTGTATGTTTTTCTTACAATTTCTGATCCCTGACCAACAGAGAATAGAAAATAGAATTTAGAGAATTTAGGAAGCTAATTGTATAAAGACATCTAGGCTTGGACCCTACACTATTGCCTTGTGTTCCTGCATTAAAATTGTTTAATAACTTTGTGTCCTTTACAGCAATGGCTTTTGTTGGAAGAGAAGATCTCTTTCCATAGGAAACCACTGTATTCCCAAAAGCCCTTTTTTCTGCTTCCGGCTGCATCCATTCCCAAGGCATTTTAGCACTACCTTTTATACAGTGTCGAAAGCTTGGCCCAGGTTTCACGAAAGACTCCAAATACTAGAGTGTGTATCTAGCACTTCTTGGCCAGGAGTTTTATGCATTCCTTCTATACATGTGATAGCCGGACTGGGGCCAAAATTAAATAATATGACTCAACCTTTCAATTACCATCACTTACACCATCAAGCCCCGTTCCCGCACTCGTTTCTCCGCGCATCAGGTTACAGATCTTTGCCACTGTGCTTTGATTCAAAGAGCTATTTCGTGCACATAGAGTTCTCTTACTTTAGCCCTGTGAAACTCCGGATGCTCCAGCTCTTTGAATAAAATCACCCTTCATATCCCACTTTTCTGTAATGGTCCAATACTACGTAAAGAGGAATACCATGCCCCACTCCCCACGCATGATGCCATCGACCCTCCTCATACCCTACCTGCTGCAGCAACACTGCCCTGTATTTGCAATGTTTGTTATGGACTCGTAAAATGTTTTTATAAATGCTTCATTCCTGTCCTTATTGTTTTTACTTGTTTATTCCCTCATGAGGTGTAGCTAGACAATTTATTGAGCATTTATCAGATGCTATCTCATTGCAGCCTACCATATGTTACAGATATCTGATGTTGATTTATTGCTGCGTAACCACTTGCATGGATATATCTCATGTCACTTTGTTATCCTGACAGGACTGCCTATTGTTTCTTTGCATCAATGCTGACACCGTGACGTGTATGTTTTGCTTTTTTGATATACAATAAACAGAACTTAAGTAAAGAGCTATCACAAGTAAATTTCAATTTAAATTCCAAGTTCAGTCAATGTTTAGAGGTTGAGTAAGATTTTAAAACGTATGCTAAAAAAATGGTATAACAATCACGACTTCAAAAGACACAGTGCCTAGAGCACGTAGAATCGCTGAGACCCCAAGGAACCACCCAGAGGAGGGACACAGGGAGCCCACTGAGGACGGGTGCAGTGAGGAAACACGGACGCGTGTTCCGTACAATTCTATGGGAAAGTCGCGTTTGGAAAATTAAAAAGTTAGTGACACGCCTAAGAGGACTTCAAGCAAACCCTTTGGAACATAGGAGGTTCTCAGGCCAACCCACCAGTGAGTACCGAGGTACCTGTGTTACCTATCCCAGAGGAGCCGGGTGCTTTGCTGTCAAGTGGTGTCGGAAACCTTGGCCTGTTTCAAAGGAGAGCTGCAAAGAAGTACTGCTGTCAGGAAGGCGATGAGTGTCTGGTAGAATCCAAGCCTGTATCCAAGGTTAGAGGAACCTGAAAGCAGAGGGGACAGAGTCTGGGTCACTTCTGGTGACCAGGGGCTCGGTAGTCAAATGCCCACTGATGTTGGGTGGTTCAGGTGAGAAGAAGGGTTGTTTGACTCTGCAGACACTGGGACCAGGAGATGTCTAGGATGAACAGGATCTGGAGGTGAGCTGTCCCACGAAGGATGTCGAGGGCTGAGGGGTCGATGTCTGGCTGGAGCACCAACAAGCCTTGGCAACTGCAACCCACACGGTCAGAGGAAACAGGTTATGGTGTGGACCAGCAAGGTCCAGGGGACTCTCAAAGCAATGGAGAGTCAGGGAACGTCTGGAGCAACCATGTAAGCCCAAGAATTCACAAGGTGACCCTTGATAGGACCCACAGGCCAACAGACCAGGGATCGCGAGGAGACCTCAAGTAAGTAAGTAGAGGACCAGACCACAGGATACTAGAGGAGTGGAGGCTGGAAATGTTTGGGGCAAATACTGCTCAGGGTCGGGACTACATGGAGTCAAATGTACAGACTCAGGAATTGTCACTAAGCATATGCAACTGCAAAACCACGAGTTGCACAGGGGTACAGGTTGCACGGTTCCCACGAGGGATACTGGTCTCAGAAATGCTGAGAGGGCAGATCGACATTAGGGACCCACGGGAACCCACCTCTTGTGTTGCTGATATCTTCGGAGTCCTCAGGAGCTCGGGAGAAGCAAACCAGGTAGATGCGTTTTGGTGCCTGCTTTTGCAGGGGAGTAACTCCGGTACTCCAAGGGAGATTCTTCAGTCGTGCAGCATCGTGCAGGCAGTAAATGTACTTGGTTTCTTCCTAGCAGAATCTTGTCCAGGTAAAATCTAAAGTCCTGTAGCTGTGATTGTTATACCAATTATTTAGTATATGGTGCGGGCACCCCCGGAGCCCGCTGGGTATTGTGCTATTTAAGAATCTTCTATTGATTCAGTATTGTGTGCTTTATGTTCTAATCTCTTGTAGAGATTATAGAGATAGTTATATTAATACATATTTTTATATAACTATGTGTGGTTCAAATTTCATTTAGTCATTTAGGAGGTGATATTCTGGTTAAACAAGCTGGTTTACATTCCTTCAAGATTTAGCCTCAAGGCTGCTGTCCATAGCTACCACTAGGATAGCTTTCAATAAAGGTTATGTTTGACCTCATTCATCATTGAGGGTCGTGTGGACTGGTACAAGATGCCCACTATAATTATACGACAGCATATACCCACTCACCTTCTCACATAGAGGATGACAGATTGTGGTTTACGCCACCGATTACGTTTTTTAGTTCTTAGAAAAAGGTCCTAGCTTCTTTAACTGTGTAAGCGACTCCTACCTTACGGCATGGCTTTACTCTTCATCCGGCTTGAATTCTGCCTCTTTCCCCATTCCCATACGATGCATGCCTTGGTACCTTCTCATCCAACTTCTATCTTGTTCTACTCTTCTTCAGTTTGTAACTCTGTCCCATCTGGCTTGCCACCAATCTCTCTTCTGATCAATGCGCTCATTCCCTTCACTCATCCATCTTCTGTTTTATTTTACTCATATTCAGTGTATACTATTGTTCTTCTCTGATCCATGGGGGGGGGGGGGGCGGGGGGGAGGAAGGGGCTGTAACAAGGGTGTGTCCCAAACCCAGATTAACGGTCATTCCTCGACCGGAGCACCCACCCCACAATGTCGTGGCAGTCTAGCGCTGTCTTCTCACAGCCTGCTGCGGTGCGTGCAAATTGAGCCTGTGGCTTTTTTCTGGTCCCATGCCGGAGCGTGTCTCTCATCGGTTTGGGGCCACGGCCGCCTCGCACACTTTTGTTGACAATACCACTATTCTCACGCGTTTGTTATGCGTTTTCCTGATGCCTTGGTCATCGGATTGATTTGCGGATATTTGGGGAATTATCTGGTGGAGAGTCGAAACTCTCTTAGTTTGCGGGCATCTTTCTCGGCGTACGGCCACCCCCCAAAGTTGAAACAATTTTGAACATATTTCAAAATTCTTAAATAAAATGTGGAGGACAGGGACGGCTGTAAGGGGTGATGTGGAGGCCGTTTTTAACCTATGTCTATGAGACAGTAAAGGTTAAAAGTTGTATGTTTTTCTTACAATATCTGATCCCTGACCAACAGAGAATAGAAAATAGAATTTAGAGAATTTAGGAAGCTAGTTGTATAAAGACATCTAGGCTTGGACCCTACACTATTGTCTTGTGTTCCTGCATTAAAATTGTTTAATAACTTTGTGTCCTTTACAGCAATGGCTTTTGTTGGAAGAGAAGATCTCTTTCCATAGGAAACCACTGTATTCCCAAAAGCCCTTTTTTCTGCTTCCGGCTGCATCCATTCCCAAGGCATTTTAGCACTACCTTTTATACAGTGTCGAAAGCTTGGCCCAGGTTTCACGAAAGACTCCAAATACTAGAGTGTGTATCTAGCACTTCTTGGCCAGGAGTTTTATGCATTCCTTCTATACATGTGATAGCCGGACTGGGGCCAAAATTAAATAATATGACTCAACCTTTCAATTACCATCACTTACACGATCAAGCCCCGTTCCCGCACTCGTTTCTCCGCGCCTCAGGTCACAGATCTTTGCCAATGTGCTTTGATTCAAAGAGCTATTTCGTGCACATAGAGTCCTCTTACTTTAGCCCTGTGAAACTCCGGATGCTCCAGCTCTTTGAATAAAATCACCCTTCATATCCCACTTTTCTGTAATGGTCCAATACTACGTAAAGAGGAATACCATGCCCCACTCCCCACGCATGATGCCATCAACCCTCCTCATACCCTACCTGCTGCAGCAACACTGCCCTGTATTTGCAATGTTTGTTATGGACTCGTAAAATGTTTTTAGAAATGCTTCATTCCTGCCCTTATTGTTTTTACTTGTTTATTCACTCATGAGGTGTGGCTAGACAATTTATTGAGCATTTATCAGATGCTATCTCATTGCAGCCTACCATATGTTACAGATATCTGATGTTGATTTATTGCTGCGTAACCACTTGCATGGATATATCTCATGTCACTTTGTTATCCTGACAGGACTGCCTATTGTTCCTTTGCATCAATGCTGACACCGTGACGTATATGTTTTGCTTTTTTGATATACAATAAACAGAACTTAAGTAAAGAGCTATCACAAGTAAATTTCAATTTAAATTCTAAGTTCAGTCAATGTTTAGAGGTTGAGTAAGATTTTAAAACGTATGCTAAAAAAATGGTATAACAATAACTACTTCAAAAGACACAGTGCCTAGAGCACGTAGAGTCACTGGGACCCCAAGGAACCACCCAGAGGAGGGACACAGGGAGCCCACGGAGGACGGGTGCAGTGAGGAAACACGGACGCGTGTTCCGTACAATTCTATGGAAAAGTCGCGTTTGGAAAATTAAAAAGTTAGTGACACTCCTAAGAGGACTTCAAGCAAACCCTTTGGAACATAGGAGGTTCTCAGGCCAACCCACCAGTGAGTACCGAGGTACCTGTGTTACCTATCCCAGAGGAGCCGGGTGCATTGCTGTCAAGTGGTGTCGGAAACCTTGGCCTGTTTCAAAGGAGAGCTGCAAAGAAGTACTGCTGTCAGGAAGGCGATGAGTGTCTGGTAGAATCCAAGCCTGTATCCAAGGTTAGAGGAACCTGAAAGCAGAGGGGACAGAGTCTGGGTCACTTCTGGTGACCAGGGCCTCGGTAGTCAAATGCCCACCGATGTTGTGTGATTCAGGTGAGAAGAAGGGTTGTTTGACTCTGCAGACACTGGGACCAGGAGATGTCTAGGATGAACAGGATCTGGAGGTGAGCTGTCCCACGAAGGATGTCGAGGGCTGAGGGGTCGATGTCCGGCTGGAGCACCAACAAGCCTTGGCAACTGCAACCCACACGGTCAGAGGAAACAGGTTACGGTGTGGAACAGCAAGGTCCAGGGTGTGGTAAATAATTTAATTACCGGGACTTAATTTGATACAGAAAAATAATAAAAATAGCTCAGTAAAATAAGAGGCAAAATCCGTGATATTAGAGGTTCGGAATGGGCTTTATTCCAATGGACGATTCGAATCGTTGACTCCAGGTTCCATCACCACGGAGGTTCAGGAAGTGAAGTACATACTTTATTGATAAGTAATCACTTTTATACAATAGGCATTACAGTGAAGCAAATGCAGGAGGCGTAACAATTGATAGTAGAGATAAAACATACATGCGTAGCAAAAGTGGGCGTAACTGGGTGTAACTAAAGAACGTCATCAGGTATGATGTCATAATAGGGTGGTTCCATGAAAGAATTTCGCAATGTCAGCAGAAATACTTGGCAGAAATGCGCGCGCAGCAGCATGACGTATGATTGACGTGCGACTAGGGGGTGAAGGGGATTTGACATTTAACTCTACATGTGGCGACAGATGTCTGGAGGGTCAAGTCAACCTTATCCCAAATCATATCTAACATCCTATGTTTAAAGAACTATGTTATCCAAAAGAGAGGTCTCTTAGAGTAGAATCTTATTCTATACTGACTATACTGACTGTTAGTGCGTGTACAAGCGTCTAAGTGTCTACACTAGATGCGAGGGCAGAAGTCTTCCATAATAATAGGGCTATGAATTACTTGCATAAAGACAGAGAAGCCGGGCCTTTGCTCGGTAGCTGGAAGAATGTTTACTTAAACTACTAGACAGGAATGCATTGGGCAGGGAGCGGAGCAGATAATTTCGAAGGTGAAATACAGTTTTTGGCAGGCAACAAGCTGATGTCAGGCACCGTTAGCTGCACAGAGAATGAGACAAAGTTCATGGTCACAGATGCAGGCTCAGACTGGAGCTCTCAGAGGCAGAAGGCAGGAAAAGCTTGATGGCAGAATCAGGGCCTACTCGCCTGGACTGTAAAATGGCATAAGTGAACCATATAAAGCCGGTGGCCTTTCATACTTAGGAATGGAATATCCGGCCTATTCATGGCGGATCTGAAAGAGGACGTGTTGACGGTGGACGCACAAGTGTTTGCGTCTTCATAACTGGAACTGGAGGGAACATACATGTACTTATGATTCATACATGAAACCGTTGGGGTCCAAGATAGGGGACATAACTGATCAGAAAAATCCATATTTCCACATTCCCTCCTTGTCCCCTACTTGCCCGTCAAGAGATATCAATCTTCATCAATCCATTGATCTGTTCATATAGCATCATTTGTTCTTCTTTTTTCTTCTGGGACGAACGAAATCTTGGTGGTGGAATACACGATGTGGCACACAGACCACAGATCGCTGGTCCACATTGTAGACATAGACAGCAACTGAATAGTATGAGAAAGCCAATACCTAGGAAGGATAGGACCTTCCATCCAAAGGTAGATAATACACTCCAAAACCAACCGGACCAAGTCCAGGTGCCTGGATTCTGGTGTATCTGGCTTACAATCTTATGAAGGCGGGTTATGGCTTTATATACAGATGGCGAATTTTCTGGTATGAAAATGCAACAACTTGATCCGATGACCCTACAAGCTCCGCCCCTATCGGCCAGGATGACGTCAAGGACAAGACGATTTTGAAGCACAACAATCCGCATAGCAGACTGCTCTTCTGTTAAATTGCCTAAGGCGGAAATAGTTTCGTTCACTACTGCTTCAAGGGTTCTAGTTAATCTACGTATCAGCTTACTATTAGTAACGGTACCTATATAGGGAAAGAGACCTTTATTGAAATCTGTGTATTTTTCCCATGCTGTTTCAGTGTAATCGACTATTGGGAGATCTCTCCTTTCTCTATTGTGTACTAAATGAGTATTTCTGTGATAATCAGGAGGAGCTAGGAAAACAGGTGGCAAAAGGAATCCGATGTAGCAGGTACCATCCCAATCTAGAGGCAGACGTATATATGCCGTCTGACCACATATAAAATAGGAATGGCGGGAAGCTCTAAATGTCGACTTGCCTTGATCACTAAATTCTATTACAGTGGTGCATCTACTATGGCCCATATGTATGGAACCATTCTTTCTTACACATAATTCACCTTTTACTGGAAATACTGACATGGCGGGCAAAATTGGAGTAGCTTCGGATTCGACATTCAAGATCAAGAGATTAAGCGTAAAATTACCTAATCCATATACTTCATTTTCTAGATCAGTTCCTGTTCTTTTGGGAAGTCCCTCCTTGTTGGGGTGGCAGACTTTAAGTAAAACTAAGTTCAGATTTCCCCATACCCAGTTGTCTTGATAAACTGCAGAATTCGAATCTAGGGAATTGTTTAAACTAAACCATGCTCCACAGGAGCCGTTGTGTGTGAACGGGTATGGAAAGAGAGGTAGAATTCCTTTATAATTCTGATAGGGAGGGAGTCGGCCACATATCCAACAATTTGTAGCATTGCTAACCTGATGGGAATGATGTAACATACTAATAAAAGTGTTATTGCGCAGCGCAAATCTATATGACAATTCATGCGGAGGTAATTCACTAAAAGAATGTTCAGCAGTAACATTATAAACATGTCTAGAAATAGGATAACATATGTGCAACAATATACTTGCAGTAATTATTAAAAGACTTAGGAAAAACAGAATTAATAACGTCACTGTGCAATGACTACGCAGTGATTTACAGTATGCATGTCGTTTCAGCTTTATCCTTTTGTTTCTTTCTCTGTACAGGTCTAAGGGATACATGTCAGAGACAAATTCGACCGCTTCACCTTGGAGAGGACTTAAACAATCAAATTGCCTGACTGGTTAGACCTGAGTTTTAGTTTATATAGTTCACGACTATTCAATTCAACCAAAGGAAGTTTAGAGTCACTCGGGGAAGACACGCAAGGTGTGTCGTTTACATCTGATGGTAGTCCATGAAATTTCTTGATATGACTTGAATGTATCCAGCCTTTTTCGACCCTCGATCTTCACGGCTGTCCTCGTCGTTAGCAATACGAGCTGAGGCGACCTCCACCTAGGATCCAGCTGAGACTTCCGATCAAAGTTCCTCACTAAGACCAAATTTCCTGGAATTACGTCATGGGGTTTCACCTCAGTGTTGTCGGGAAAAGCTGCAGCTACCTGTGAACGACAAGATTGTAGTGCAGACATCAAGGAAGCCAAGTAATCTGTCAGCATGTTACAGTCAATATCAGTTATTTTGCGTGGTATAGGCGTCCCCCACATATTTGGTGGTCTACCGAAGATCACCTCATACGGGGATAGCCCTGTTCGAGAGTGTGCTACCATTCTCATGTAAAAGAGTGCAACGGGTAAAGCTACTACCCAGTCGACACCTTTCTCTCTGCATATTTTGGACAATCTAATTTTCAGGGTTTGATTATGTCTTTCCACGAGACCTGCTGCCTCGGGGTGTCGGACACAGTGAAACTTCCACTGATAACCTAACAAAAGTGAAACGTGTTTCATTAGTTCGGATGAGAACGGCTGGCCGTTATCTGAGTAGACAACACGTGGTAAACCGTACCGTGGGAAGAATTCTCGAACTAACTGTTTGGCAGTAGTCGGGGCAGTGTAATCTGAAACCGGGTATGCCTCTGTCCAACGGGAAAGAGCACAGACAACTACGAGAACATATTTGAATCCTCGACATCGTTCCATCTGGATATAATCCATCTGGAGGACTTCAAAAGGGTGATCAGGAGGCTGAAATCCACCCTGTTCTACGGGAATGCTTTTTCCTGGGTTAAACTGACAACAGATCATACAGGTACGGACTTTTTGTTTAGCTGCTGCTCGTAAATATTTGTTGAACCAAATGTGTTGGATGCTGTCTAGCATAGCTTTTTCTCCTAGATGTGCTGGACTATGTACAGTGTTAATAATGACTTGGACCATTGAATCAGGAAGGAACCACACAGATTTTTCCTTCGTCATCCATCCTTGATCCGTTTGGATCCCTCCTAACTCAGTCCATTTCTTTATTTCGTCTGGAGTAGCATGTGTCTGTATGTCAATTACGTCAAGAGCGGGATCCTTAACCATCATGCAATGTGTTGGTGTCGGGACTATTGTCTTTGTCATGTCGGATGTTTGAGTTTGAGCAGTCTGTTTAGCTGTTCTGTCAGCTAGATCATTGCCTTGAGAAATGATATCAGTAACTTTCGTATGAGCTTTACATTTCATAATTGATATTGCAGTGGGTAGATGTATTGCATCTAATAAGGCATGAATGAGGGGTCCGTGCTGAATGTGGGCACCGTGAGAAGTTAAATAACCTCTCTCTCGCCACAGCACGCCGAAGTCATGTACAACTCCGAATGCATAACGTGAATCAGTGTATATGTTGACTTTTTTATTTGTGGCTTGAATACAGGCTTGTGTCAGAGCGATGAGCTCTGCTGCTTGAGCGGACAAGGTATTTATACAATTTGTTTCAATGATTTCAGCGTCTGTTGTGACTGCATAAGCGGCCACTAACTCTCCTGTACCTGTTCTCATACATGAACCATCTACATACAACGTCAGGTCTGGGTCTGACAATGGAACGTCTGTCAAATCTTGTCTGGGTTTCGTCGTGATAGTGATAACTTCAATACAATCATGTGCAAGTGGGTCTGTTCCATTTACAGGTAACAGTGTGGCAGGATTCAATGTACTACAACGTCTGATTTCTATATGTGGCTGAAACAATGTTAATTCGTAACCGGTGAGTCGTGCTATAGTCAAGTGTTGTGTTTGTGTGCGGTTCAAGAGAACCTCTACTGCGTGTGGTACTTGTACTGTCAATGGATGTCCTAACACTATGGCATCGCTTTGTCTAATTGCTAAAGCTGTTGCTGCCACTGATTTTAGGCATGCAGGCAAAGCCTGAGCTACGGGATCTAATGTACTAGAAAAATAAGCACATGGTTTGTGTGATCCTGCTTGTTCCTGTGTGAGTACTGACAAGGCAGTACCTTCGCGTTCTGTAACAAAGAGTGTAAACTGTTTATTGTAACATGGTGTTGCTAGGACAGGTGCTTGACATAAAGCTTTCTTTAAACTTTCAAAAACGTGTGTATGTTCCTGAGTCCAAGGGAGGACAGTCGATGTGGCTGCCTCCTGTGTTGTCAATTGAATGAGTGGTTTTGCTAGAAATGCATACTGAGGGATCCACTGCCTACAATATGAAGTGAGGCCTATGAAAGCCCACACCTCCTTTTGTGTCTTGGGTATTGGCATATTTGCAATTAGCTGGATGCGATCTGGTGTAAGCTGCCTTCCCTCCTTGGACAGCGAGTGACCAAGGTAAACAACTCGCTGGACACAGAATTGCAGCTTAGAAGGGGACACCTTGTGCCCCTTTTCGGCCAAAAATTGTAATACCGTCAGTGATGCTTTCTCACATTCATGTTCGTTTCTAGCGGTGATCAGCAGATCATCGACATATTGAAGCAGGGCAGTGTTGACTGGCATGTGGATACTGTCGAGTTCTCGTTTCAGTGCTTGGCTATAGATGCTGGGGCTTTCTGTAAATCCTTGAGGTGCGCGTGTGAATTTAAAGCTACGTCCATTTAAACTAAATCCGAACAAGTATTGGCTTTCCGGATCTATTGGGACGCTGAAAAAAGGCATTCTTGAGATCAATTACAGTAAAGAATGTTGCTTCGGAATCAATAGCTGTCAGTAATGACGAGATATCTGGGACCACAGGGAATTGTGGCACAATGCATTTGTTCAATTCGCGCAGATCAATAACCAATCGATATACTGGCGGGGCCTTTGGATCTGTTCGTTTAAGAATCGGAATTATCGGGGAATTACATACATTGGAGTCTGTTTCCACAACCACTCCTTGGGCAATGAGCTCGTCAATGATTTGTAGTAAAGCCACTACAGCATCTGGTGGTAACTTGTATTGTCGCATTCGTGGTAGTACCACTCCTGCCTTTAGTGTAACTCGATATGGTGTAATATTCATGCAACCCACATCAGTAGGGCCTTGTGCCCATAAATGTGTAGGTAAAGTCTGCAGTCGGGGATCCATGTCTCGAGACACATAGTGACCCTTGAAATCACGTAAAAACAATCTTACTCCTTCCGGAGAACAACATATTATAGCTCCTAGAGCTTTCAGTGTTTTTATACCTAACAAGTTTTCTGGACATGATTTAGTGAGCAATAAATCTGTAGTTCGGGTCAAAGGTCCTATCGTAAGTGGAAGAGGCTGTGATACTTCATTAACAATAGGTTTTCCTGAAAAACCAAGGGAAATATTCTGTGAGCCTGAGAGGGGTGCCCCTGGAACTTCACTACGTTTTATAGTTGTTCGACTTGCCCCTGTATCAAGTAAAAATTTTCTATCTTGGCCTAATAGTTCACTATGTACATAAGGTCCTTCTTGGTCTACAGGGACCTCGATAAGGGGTAAGTCAACTTCCCTCTCTAGGCTGGTTCATGCGTATCGTTGATAATCAGGATAGTCATACTGTGCGGTCTGGTACAGCTGTCGTGTCGTGGTTTGTGTGGCAGCAACAGGCAGCGCTGGTGCAGCTGGCACAAACTGTATAGACTGTTGTGGAGCTGGCATGGACTGTGCATGCTGCGGTGCTCCTTGTTCATTCTGATCCTGTCTAGGTGGCCGTGGTCTTTCTTGTGTTTTACCTGTGGCGATATTACGCTTCAAGACTGGGCAATCGTGTATGTAATGACCTGGTTGTTTACAATAGTTGCATGTCCCTTTTACAGGTCCTGCTGAATCACCGGACTGTGTCGTACCCTTTTTATGACCTTCAGCTGGAACTGTCTGGGAGACTAGCATTTTCATTTTTGTGTCTTTCATGCGTTTCTGTTCATGTTCTTGTTCCTCTCTAATTCTATTGTAATGGTACTGTAACATTTGTAACATTTGTGATGGGGTATTA